>NC_066580.1:194834797-197234797 GCF_024323335.1 Lathyrus oleraceus | reverse complement strand
CAACTGACTTTATATATTGTTTTAACTTGGTACAAGAAAAGTACGGACACAAACACAATTTCTCAACCATGTTATATCTAATTTCTACATCATTGAGGACTCGACTAAGATAATAAATGGCTCTTTCGAGGCCATTTTCATCCTCTTGAGTAAGCATGCTCCCTATCGTTACATTAGATGTAGAAATGTACAACCTCATACTCTTACTTCTACAAGGAGGCGTTAGAATTGGTGGACAAATAAGATAATCTTTGATTTTGTCGAAGGCTTCCTGCTGCATATGCCCCTATTAGAAACCTACTTTCTTCAGTCGAAGTAGAGGAGAAAAGGCTTGAGTCTTGCCACTTAGGTTCGAGATGAACCTCCTTAAGAAGTTGATCTTTCCCAGCAAAGACTGCATCTCCTTCTTTGTTGATGGTGCTTTCTCTTCCATAATGGCCTTGGTCTTATTCTGATTGATTTAGACCCCCTTTTGTGGACCACAAAGCCTAAAAAATACCCTGCCTGCACACGGAACGCACATTTGAGAGGATTCATTTTCAGACCATGCTTCCTCATCCTTTTGAATGACCGTCGAAGATGACCTATATGATTTTCCCCGATACAGACTTGAAAACTATATATTCAATATAAATTAGCATAAATGATTCGATAAAATCATGAAAAATGGAATTCATCACTCTTTGGTAGGTTTCCCTGACATTTTCTAAACCAAAAGGCATCACCACCTATTCGTAGGTGCATAAGGCTCTAGAACTTTGAAATGCCGTTTCCGGAACATCTTCCTCAACAATAAAATTTTATTTTACCCAAAGTATCCATCGAGCATACATAGATACTCATAGTCTGCTGCAAAATCGACAAGCATTTATGCCATAAGCATTGGATACTCGTCCTTTGGTGTTGCAACATTTAGATCTCTAAAGTCAATGAAGACCCTCAAAGTTCCATTATTTTTATTGATGGGAACTATATTAACAATCCATTCGATATACCTTGTGGTGCAGATGAATTTACATTTGAGGAACCTTTCAACTGCTTCCTTGACTTTTGACAAGATTTCTGGCGAAAAACGCCTTGGAGTATGTTTAATTGGCTTCCTTCCAGGCTTGATAGGTAACTTCAGTTCTACCAATCCTCTACTCAATCCAGGCATCTCATCATAGTCCAAAGTGAAATAGTCTTTGTACTCCTTCAGAAGTTGGATCACTTCGAATTTAAGTTATGGGCCAAGGCTGGTGCTTATATACATTGGTATTTTGATTGTTCCTTCCCCTAAGTCGATTTCTTCTAGGGGATCCTGCGCTAGCATTTTTATGTTAGGTGCCAGCGGGTCCCTTTAGAATCCTAAAGGCTCATCATCATAGATGACATTGAGCCTCTCGCTTGGTGCCTCAATTTGAGTTTTATCGGGTGGCTCTGGTTTGAAATCTACCCCAAGCCCTTCAAGGTGCACTTCAGTTTCATTGGCTTCGACATCCATATACTTTACTTCGACCTCTGAGGCCTCCTTTAGTCTATTTTCGGCTATATAAGCCAAAATATTTTCAAATATCTTAGAGTCAGACATAGTCACCATTTTCGTCTCCCTAGCTAGTTAGTTGAACATGAACGTCCCTCCGAATTCAAGGTCCTCTCCCACGACCCATCTGTCCCATTGAAACCATGGGTTGGATGTAGATAAAGGGAATACAATGTTGTATCTGCGGGCGCAAATGTAAACCCAACAGGAATGCATGGAGCAATATTTTCCAGGTTCTTGTCGAAATGACGTTTATCCACGTGATTAACCTCGAGCATAAAGTTACGTTGGTCAGCCTCAATATTTTCTACTATACCATCATTCCTCCATATAGAGATTCTTTTGTGGAGCAAAGAGGGTACTTCCCCAATGTCGTGTATCCATTCACGACCCAAAATATGTTGTAATCAACCTTCGATGTAATAAACATAAACATGGTTGGCCTAGTTATAATACCAACTATAAGGTCTACTTGGATCAGTCCAAGTGTGTGGACAATTTTTCCTTCGTAATTTGACAACACCAGGTTATGAGGTTTGAGACCTGTGTCAAATTTTCCAATTTTCGTCAACATAAAGTGTGGCATCAGGTTTACCGCCGCACCACCATCTACCAAATTTTTTTGGATCAGTATATTCTCCACTTTTCCCTTGATGAAAAGGGTTTTAGATGATTCTTCATTGCTTCATTAGGTGTTTTGAAGAAAGGATTTTGTTCTTCGATACAATTGTTATTCATTATATAGTAACATACCAGCCTATGCTTGGCCATTTTTTCCTTAGTAGTTTCTTCATATTCTTTGATATCCGTGATTTGGTCATATTCTACCGGCAGTATGAAAACCACGTTATAATTGATGATTGAAGAGGGTTTCGACCATGTGTCGAAGTTTTCTGTCAACATATCATCATCTACCGTTGGTTGTTCCGACTTGTCTTCAGAGTATTCCTTTTGAGCAATAAAAAATGTTCTCCCTATTAGTTTTTTCTCTTCGCCTCTATCCTTATTTGGAGGTTATTTGGTGGTAGACTTCGCCATCACTTTCTCATTAGCTTCTCTTTCTGCTTTCCTTCTTGTCTGTTGCCTTTGCCACTGAGACCTCGACATGGGATTCTTTCCCTTGTAATTCTCAGGTTCATAGGTTTGCTATCTTGACACTTGGAATTCCTTTCAATAGGCTATTGAGGAGCCTCGACCCACTTCAAAACTTTGCCAATTCTCTTGGTCTTGCTCTCTCTTCTCAGCAGGCTTCACTCACCTTTCTTTGGGAGCTTGAGTCGTTGATTTGAAGGTAGATGGCCTGTTATCCCGGAGGCTTCGACCTCCTTGTTGCTTCCTTCGAGGGTCCCCCTTTTGTCGAAGGTGTAGTGACTGCGAGCATCTTTCTAGTTTCTTCCGCGACTAGGCACTCGAACTCTCTCCATGTTCTCTGCAGCGTTTTTGTCGAAGACGGAATTGCACCTAGGGCACGTCATCGCTTCAGACTTCTTTCGTTGACAACGATGGAGGAAATCCACTAAGCTTTTGTCATTCTTTGGGTAAGCAACTTATACTTGCTATTCGTTTCACTGGGTACTTTCATCGTCAGTCTCCATCTTAGTCTCTTTGCTCACCTCGACTATGTTAACTTCCAAGTTCGTGCCATCAGTGATCTTCAACTTTTGCAACTTGACTCTAAGGCCTTCAGTAGCCTCAGTTATGTTGGTTTCTTGATTTAAACCCTCAGTGGTTTTGATCATAGTGGTATTCTCGTCATGACCTTGAGACACTTCGACCATGTTGACAATGGAAGGCTCAGTGTAATGGGCATCCGCCACTTGCAAAGGGTCTGAATCTATCTTCATATGGGACTTAACTTTGTCCATAAACTTCAGTCTCCCATCCTTAATCGCGTTCTGCACAAGATCCCCGAAAAGAAAACACTGTGAGGTTTTGTGGCCCAAAAAATTATGATTTTTACAAAAACCTCTTTTCTTTCTTTGTTCTAATGGATACATTTTATCGTCGGGAGGCACTATCATTTGGTCATCTTTGACTAGCAAGTCAAAAAATTTATCACACTTGGTAATGTCGAAAGTATATGTTTTCTTAGGGAGTTTGTCGCTCTTTTCCGGTTCGACCGAATTCTTCCCATTCGAAGGCGCAAGTACCTTGCATGAATAGGGTAACCCTTGTTTTAGTTCGTCCAGGTCGATTTCGCTTTCGTCAAAACTTAAAGGATCACTATATGTCTCTTATCATCCTCATCTAATTCAATGTATGCTACCCTTTCTCTCCTATTATTCATACTTGCTCTGGATTTTTTAACCTTCAGGTGCTTTACCTGTCGAACTCTATTAGCCAACTAGGGCATATCCCTCAAGTATTATGTATCTAATTTCTTACTAATGGATTAATCTAAACCTCCAATGACCATTTCAACTAACCCGTGCTCAAGAACTTATGTGAAACACCTTGCCTTTAGCAAACAAAATCTATTGAGATAATAATTTATTGGCTCAGTAAACTTAGGCTTAATACTAGCCAACTCTTTCAGACTAATCTTCGACTATCCCATGTAAAATTGTTCATGGAACAATCTTTCTAGACGAGTCCAATCATGAATCGAATTCACTGGGAGTGTTGTGAACCATGTAAAGGCATTATTTGTGAGAGAACTGGGGAAATATTTTATTCTCAGCTTTTCATTATTGGTGATGTCCCTTGCCTTAATTAGATACCTTGCCACATGTTCAACGATAGATTCACTAGTTTCTCCATAAAATTTCGTGAATTTTGGGACCTTCAACCCCCTAGGCAATTCGACCTGCAAAATGTACTCCGAGAATGGGGAGATATAGTTTGGCCTATGGAGGCCAATGTTCACCCCATTTCGCGCCATAATCCTCTTGACCATGGCCGCCAATTTGTTATCTCCAGTCATATCATCGTGTCGAACATGACGTATGACTTCGTCTGCGTCTTGATTCATGTTACCATTACCATCCTTGGTTCCCTTTCCATCGACACTTGCTGTTCGATCCTGGGAGGTTCGACTCCAACCCCCTGATTTTCCACATCTGCACGGGGTGCATTTCGACGGGCTTGGTTAACAATAGGGTTCTCCTCAAGGATTGCTCCTTGGTTTTTCTAAAACCCATTGCCTTCAAAGTTGTCGAGCTGCTTGAGGAACCCCAAAGAAGTATGCAATTCGCGTCATCTACACTGCCATTTGTTGGTTCATTTGGATGGTGTTTGAATCAAGTGATTTAATATTATGACCATTTGTTAGGCAAGCATATGGACCATCTCATGGCTACTTTCGTCCATCTACTGCCTTAAAACTGCTGCAGAGTTTGTAGTAAAATTGGGCATTTATTGGACAGAAAATCCCACCCCTAGGGGTTGGTTGATTCGACCCATATTTTTAACAACTGACCATACCCTTGTAAAGGTGAGAACATGTTCGCCAATGGGTCAGTGAATGTTGACGTCACATTGTGAAAATTTGCCATCATCGAAGATGGCATGCCATATGATTGTTCGTGACCGTTCAAAGGCATTGTAAATCCAGTCACATAGGGCCTGAATACAGTAGTTCCTATTGGAGGTGGGGTCACCGATTGACCTTGCATCCTCACAGGAGATCAAATTGGTCCACTGTGAGCGCTCTATGGTATGGCCATCGTACTCGCCATGGATGGAATCGCTTCGGACACAGATGATGTGGTCGTAGTCTCCCCTATCGGTCGAGGGGGTTGTTCTCCATTGTTATTTTCCGAATCATCATCCTTCTTACGTATCTCCCTTTTGGTATTGCTTCGTTATTTGTGGCTACTTTCCCACTTATTAATCTCGTGCAACAAAGTTAGAGAAACTATAAATGAAGAAATTTTATATACTTCAAAGATTTAAGCATTGGCCCATTGGGCGTGCCAATTTGTTTACCGTCGAAATTGGTAAATAAGCGTTAGTCTTCCAAATTCTATATTTTTGGTTACTCGCAAGATCTACTAGATTGATCCTAGGACATCTGCTTTAATTCTCTTCAAGTTTTATCACTTAGGAACATTTCGAAAATGCTCTTTTTGTTGAAAATTACGTTGACGTTTGTAAAGAAACGCAGAAATGTAAATGGCAATGTAAATAACCTCAAAGTAAATTTAAAAAGAAAGTAAATAACATAATTATAAATGATTTGATACAAAAGTATAAAAATGGTGATCACGCATACATTGCAATCAAGAACTCGTTTCTAAATAACATTAAAACTTTGAGTAATATGAAATTTTTTGTACAAAATGGAACACCCCAAACCTAAAATTACAATTTCTTAACATAACGCTAAATTTGTCCAGAAAGGCATAGCATTTTTGTAAGTGGGATTGTAAGTCTCTCATTCCTCATAGTATTGCATGAAGATTTTACCTCTTTTCCATTTATGAGAGCTAGTGGCATACTTGTTGATTTTATCCAAGTTGGAGCCCTTCTCATGGATGATGTTCAGGTTCAGTCTTCATGTTTATCAATGGATGATCGAGTCTTCTCCAAAAAATGACTTAAATAATTTTCTTCTTCCACTAACATTCACTAACATTTCTTTGTATTGACTTTATCTTTAATGTCATTTATTTAATGCAATTTAAATTTTAGCACTTTATCATTCATTGTCATTTACATTCATGCAAGTTGTTTATGTTTCAGTCATTTTTACTTTGCTCACTTGAGCCATACTTTTGTGCTTGTGATATATTCTTTGTGCTTGTGATTTTGTTCTGCTTGTGGTCTTAGGACCTTAAAATACCTAATAACAACAAAAACCCTAAAAAAATGTATTGATGGACTGTTGGACCTTTGTTTGTGACTTGGTTTGAAGCATTAGACTTAAAGTAGGCAACACCCCTGAGCTATGGAAGAACTTGGCCAATGCCATTATCTTGAGACCATTTCTTGGCCAATGCCATTCATCTGATACAAGCCTTGAGAGACTCCTTTGATTCATCTGTTATACTTTCTCTCTTGTCTGATTTATCATTTTGATCTTATTAATATCATTCGATGCTTGTCTCTGTGAGTATGTTTCAAGGGATATTTCATTTGATACATCTAAAGGACATTGAAGACTGCTTGCTTTTGGAGTGCTTAATGGGATGTTTAGTTATCTTTATTTTATACCATTGATCTTCTTATTATTTGCTTGGAAGATTATGCTTGTTGCTTGCTCAATAGTCCAAAGGAAATGGGTTTCTATCTAACATTATTGTCTTGTGAATGCTTCCCATAGGTTAGATCTTTTCAACTCTGAACTTTTAAATCTTGTCTATGATAGTCCCTTCATCTCCCCCTCCTTCTTTAATTTTAAAATCTCTCCCTCATTTTCAAAATTTTCTTTGTTTGTTGTTTTCAACTTAGACTTGCTTTAATAAGTAGAAAAATTAGCCTTGTGCCATTGATTCTCAAAAACGTTTTTCTTAATAAAATTTGTAAATGAACTTAATCATATTGACTTAACTTTCAAAAAGACAAAAAGGACTAACAACCTTATCAAGTCCTTTTGGCCATTTTGTGCCTTTTTCTGTTAAACTTTTCATAAAGAGAGCATTTAGATTTGAGTTATATTTGGTTGAGATATAATTCTCCAATTCCATGATATGTTGATTGTAAGTCTTTCCATTTATTAGGGGTTAATGGCATATTTGTTGATTTAATCCAAGTTAGAGCCATCCCTCTTAAATATTGTAAAGCACTCATTATTGGTGGATGTTTGGTTCAATATTCTCCCATTGATAACAAAAGATATTTAAGCTTTTGTTAAAAATCAAGCCACCCATCTGTGAAATTTTTACCATGAACTACGAGGCTTTGATCCCTCATTTTTATGTTGGTACGTAGGCATAAGACCGAAGGTCTTGTCAAACACAAAAATATAATAAACGAATTCTTTTCTCATCCTCAAATTCAATTTTTAACAAACATCTTTTTCAACTAAAACATACTTGCACACAAAAAAGGACTCCCTAGGAGTACCTAGGACACTTTGGGTTCTACTAACTTCCCTTTGTGTAACCAACCCCCTTACCTGTAATCTCTGACATTTCATTAGTTTTGATTTGAAAACTTCTTATCTTTGGGATTTGTTTGTACTTTTCCCCTTTCCTTTGGAAATAATAAAAGCGTGGTGGGAACTCTTGTTTTATTGGAGTTGAGTTATCCAATAGCTCGATAGCCATGAATTTACCGCTACATAATCCACTACAATTCATGCCACAAAGCTACTGAGGTCATCACATGAAGCCATGCAAAGTTGTACAAAGTTGGAGTTTGAAAAGTTGCTAAATTAAGCCATGAACATAACCCATGTACAAGTGCTCCAAATATTATCCAAATGAAGTGATATTTATCTATTTGGAAATATATCATCATAAGGAACAACTTTGATGTTGGGTATTTTTCCATTTGAAGCTTTTAACATGGAGAATTCTGGTCTTGAAGTTGGAAGAATCAAACATACTTAGAAATTTTCGAAGTTATAAGTCAAATGACCCCTCTTTCCACCTTGAATAACTTTTGATATGGTCTTAAAGTGAACTTGGTTCCTTATAAAAAGTTGTAGACCTTTCAATTTTGTTCAACTTTATCACAAATTTGACACCATTTGGAGCTTGCATGATGGAGTTATGGATTTTAGAAGTTGAGGAATTTTGCTTGTTCAATGATGAGGACCAAAATGGACCTATAATGTTTCCTTATAGTACATGACCTTGAAAATAGAATTTTACCTTTCTCAAAGAATAAAAGTTGAATAATACATATTTAAATTAATCATGAAACTTGGATCATCTTCATATCATAAAAACTAACGAAGTTATGGTTTTTAAAAGCTGGCCTTCTATCTAGGGCACAAACAAAATTACCAATAATCTTTCACCATAAAAATGACTTTCCAATCAAACTTAGCTCTTTATGCCAACATAAAATATGTTTTTAATATCATAAAGAGTAACTTTTCTCTTGGAATCATTTTCATATGACAAAAATTGTAGGAGATAGGGTCTAGGAAACCCTAGATTTGACCAGTTGGCTTTTATGGTCAACCTCCTTGAACCAACTTGCACACTTGAAGTTACTTTGATCTTAGGGGCTCATGGAGGATCATATATGATTATTATGAAATAGAATTAAGTATTCCATGATATCTTTGACCAAATGTTGAATAAACTTGCTGAGGAAGGCACACAAGATACCTAAATGAATTAGGGCTTCCATGGCAAACAAGCTCTAAACTCTTGATGAATTCTTGATCAAAATGTCAAATAAAGAACATGGGGTGCCATATATGATTCTTAGAACCATTGTGGATATTTTCTTGCTTGATCTCTTGCGTTGAGGGTCTTAAACCCTAGTTGTAAGCTTGGTGAGGCACAAATGGACACACATATTTCCTACAAAAGAAACTAAGCTACACTAGACATATTTTTGGTTAGTAAACAAAGAAAGTAAAGTATGATACAATCATATATGCTTGGTGATCTCTCCCAATTCAAACCCAATGAATGATAGGTGAGGAGGATACCAAGGTGTGATCCCAATTCCAATGCAAAGCTATGAGATGGCATGAGGGATAATAGGGGTCAAAATTGGGGTCTTACAGCTGCCCCTATTTAAGGTCATTCTATCCGGAGATGTGAAGGTTAAAATCTTCGTATCAATGCGGTAGAATGGACTTAAATAACAAGAACAAGAAACAAATTTTGGTCCCTAAAAGACCTCATGATGCATATGATATGAATGAAAAATATAATCTTCGTGGGGGATATATGCCACAAAGGAAAAGAATCTGGAAGAAACTGAAAGTCCACAGGAGCACAAATCACTCACTTAGGGGACATAGACTCTAGGGATAATATGATATGCTTAGGCCAGGCTATGACTTAAAAACTATTGGAGACACGAGGGGATTTTCATGAAAATGAACCAATGGAAAGACTCAAACTGGAGACAAAATCTGCATGTATCAGGATAACACCAATATAGCAGGAAAATATCTAGTAGGGACAAGCAGTTCGATCTTACAAAGAAATACGAATCCGAACTCAACCGAGGATGTCAAACTTCAACGTAGGAGGAAAAGAGATATATTATATACTACCTGTTACTAGGTAGGAAGATAATACACTCGGGCAGAGGGACATCTGTTACCGATTACTGGGTAAACATATCAAGGATGACTCACTAAGGAAAATCAGGAATATCCATTACTGGTTACTGGGTAAGAATAGCCTACTGGGGAAAATGAAGAAGTAGGACTTACAACTACCTGTTACTGGGCAGAAGACTGAAGGAAGAATATCCATTACCGGCTATGGTAAACATATCAAGGATAAACTACCCGGAAAGGAGGAAGAATCACCAACTACCAATTACTGGGCAACTTAACAAAGGTGATCAACCATAAGAAAGAGTTATACTACCAATTACTAGGAAATATACTCAAAAGGTAGGATTTACATCTACCAGATACTGGGTAGAAGGCCGAAGGAAGAATATCTGTTACCGGTTACGGTAAATACATCAAGGATAAACTACCAAGAAGAATCACCAACTACCAGTTACTGGGCAGCTTAACAAAGGTGATCAACCATAAGAAAGAGTTATACTACCAGTTATTGGGCAATATACTCAAAAGATAGGATTTACATCTACCAGTTACTGGGCAAAAGACCGAAGGAAGAATATTCGTTACCGGTTACGGTAAACATATCAAGGATAAACTACCGGGAAGAATCACCAACTACCAGTTACTGGGCAGTTTAACAAAGGTGATCAACCACAAGAAAGATAAGATTTACATCTACCTGTTACTGGGAAGATGACCGAAGGAAGAATATTCATTACCGATTATGGTAAACATATCAAGGATAGACTGTCGGAGAAAAAAATAAATGAAAGTTTTTGTTAACTCCCAGTTACTGGGTAGATCACAGAAAAAGCGACCAGCTGAACAAAGGATAAACTATTACCAGTTACTAGGTAATCGAGCAATGATAATCTACTAGTGAAAAGATAACCCGTTGGAGAAACGAAAGTAAATCCGTTGAGGAAATCAAAGAAGTAAATTACCTTTTACCGATTACTAGGTAAATTAACATAGGTAAAGTACTCAACATCAAGAAGGATATTACCAGTTACTGGGTAATAACCTCTCGGAAGACCAAAAGATATATCTAGGCAAGAACTAGAAAGAAACCGTCAAACAAGACTCAACCCAATGAGCATATAACTTAAGGGGAGTGGTTCCATCCAGAAAATGAACTAGGGAGGAAACAAAATTAACAATCATCCACGAGGAAATAACTCAATGGGGAAGAAGAAATGATAAGCTCTTTCTGCTTAAGGGGATGACACTCTACAATGAAGGAGGACAGACACACCAAAATTGCATGGGGAAATGATAACACCAAAGCCGAGGATCAGAAAAATCAGGTCAAATGCGTAAAATGCATAGTGAAATATCTAGTGATATGCATATGCATGTATATGCATGAGCATGTATATGATTATGCTGACGAACGAGTACAAAAGATACAAAAATGAAGATCCAATCATCACAACTAGATACTCGGCTAATCTCAACAAGATGGGAACACCAACTAGAGAACCTGCTAGGGATGAAAATATATCATCGAGGATATAAATCCTATCTTCAAATATTCAATTCCCTGGGGATAACACACAACTACGCACACAAGGAAGGTTAGGGATATCACAATCCAAATTCAATGCTCAACTCTGGTTGGGGAAAAACATGGAGAACATGCATCCGACCAAAAACTGTTGAAGACTCAACGCTCAGAGGAAATAAAGAGTATATATATCAATAGCAGTCACGAGGATTAAAACAAAACCAACTTCCATACTTGACTCTCAGGAGAGGAGGAATAATTGCTAGGTAATAAGAAATGGTTGACAAAGATCTTGCTTAAAGCTAAAACTCTCTGGGAGAGGAGAAAATACAGCTTGGCGACTTCACCAGGTATGAAAGCAATGCTGAGGATATCAACCAACATGCTAAGAATAAGAGAGATCTGCTGAGGATCCACATCTCAGGATGAGGGATGTATATATATATATATATATATATATATATATATATATATATATATATATATATATACTTCATAGCAACAAGTCAACGTTGTGGGGGATTTTAGGTCAATACCATATCAAATGGGAGACAACCCTACCGGGGACGACTATAACAAAACTGCTCAGAATCAAATATTGTCTGAATGAGGAGATCTTTCACCAGGAGAGGAAACTCCGTGGGGAATCCATATCACACAAAGAGGCAAAACTCTGAGTGAGAAACTCGTGAGAAGACAAACTTCTACTGGATATTTCAATAATCAAGATAAACTCTGTGGGGGATTCACTGGGGATTAAAATCCATCAGGACAAATCAGGCGCCATACGATGATGCAAACAACAACATATTCCTCGTAAGGAAAACAATAAGTCACAAGACTCTTCTTGGAGATTGAGAAATAAACTAATTCCAAGATACAAAAATATCAACCAGACTGTAGGGACTCATAAAGGGAGAAACCATCAAATAAAGGTGTGATGGGGACCTAAAAACCAAATAAAGGTTTTACTGGAGATCCAGGGTTCAATCCTAAAAATGCAAATTGAGGATGAAAATCCACAAAGGCTCTCAACTGGAGTAAGATGATGAACTATAAGGAGAATAACATATCAACCCTGCTGGGGATAAATGACAAACTGTTTGGGGAGAAAAAACCTCCAAGCACTGCTTGGGGAAGGCAACAATGCTTCATACGTCAAGACTTACCGTTCTTAGATTGTTGTTGGCATTCCTTTTTCAAATCCGATGTTCTTAAAGTAAATTCCTTATTATTTCAGAAAAATGGTTATTCGTTGATTTATTTATTTCAAATTATCATCATAAAAATTCAAATTTATTAAACATAAACAAATAATAATAGCAACCAAATGGATAAAGGCTCAACTTTATTTAATAGAATGGTAGTCCGCGAATGACGGACTCCATGGATCTTTACAAAGTTTGAAAATGGTAATGTACATGGAAAAAGGGCTACATTGAATATAATTGCCACTACTCTCCCTATCGGCTTTGAAATCCACTTAATCCTTGGTTGAGAATGATGAATCATAACCAACTGATTGGCGATGCTGCTGCAATGATCAGGACCAGCCAGATGCAATTACTTTCCATAATCCCTAACTTTTGCTTAGATTGCGCCAAGGTGGGGTACTCAATCTACCAGGATAATTTTTTTCCCATTATTTTATGTCTCTAATTTTTTCCTGGACTGCCCTTTCGGGTTTCAATCCACCGAGACGCTCATTTTTGCCTAAGTCGCCCTTTCGGGTTTTCAACTTAGCGAGTTGTTCTTTTCTTTTTTAGGCAAAGTATTTCTTAACTACATCGACATTCACATGATGAGTGAAATTTTCACCATCCATAGTTGTAAGTATCAATGCACCACCTGAGAAGGCTCTCTTTACAACATATGAGCATTCATAATTAGGAGTCCACTTGCCCCTAGAATCCTGTTTGAAAGATAAAATCTTCTTGAGCACGAGGTCCCCTTCTCGGAACACACGAGGTTGGACCTTCTTATCAAAAGCTTTCTTCATTATTTGCTGATATAACTGACCATGACACATGGCAGTCAATATTTTCTCTTCAATCAAATGGAACTGATCAAACCTGGTCTGACACCATTCAACTTCAGTCAACTTAGCTTCCATCAACACACACACACACTGATGGGATCTCAACCTCCATGGGGAGCACAACTTCCATCCCATAAATAAGAGAGAAGGGGGTTGCTCCTGTCGAAGTATGGACGAATGTACAATACCCATGCAAAGCAAATGTGAGCATCTCATGCCAATCTCTGTACGTCATAACCATCTTCTAGATAAACTTCTTAATAGTCTTATTCACAACTTCCACAACCCTGATCATTTTGGGTTTGTAGGGAGAAGAATTATGATGTGTTATTTTGAAGTCATTGAAGAGCTCTTCCATCATGTTTTTATTCAAGTTCGATCCATTATCAGTAATGATCTTACTTGGCACACCATATCGACATATAATCTGATTCTTGATAAACCTCACAACAACTTGCTTGGTCATATTAGCATATGATGCCGCTTCAACCCACTTCGTGTAGTAGTCAATACCCACTAAAATTAAACAATGTTCATTTGATGCCTTGGGCTCTATTATGCCAATCATATCAATTCTCCACATGGAGAAAGACCATGGAGAGGAAATTATATTCAAAAGTGTCGGAGGAAATTGAATCTTATCCGCATAGATTTGACACTTGTGGCATTTCTTCACGTACTTGCAACAATCAGATTCCATTGTCAGCCAATAGTGACATGCTCTCAACATCTTCTTTTCCATAGCATGTCCATTGAAATGAGTACCAAATGAACCTTCATTAACTTCTGTTATCAATAGGTTTGCTTCGTGTATATCCACACATATGAGCAAAACCATATAGAAATTTATCTTGTAAAGCACATCACCATTCAGGTAGAAGTTGCCAACCAGTCTTCTCAAAGTCTTCTTGCCTTTCAAAGATGCCCAAGAGGGTAAATCTTACTTTGGAGGAAACACTTAATATCATGGTACCAAGGCTTACCATCTTTGATCTCTTCCATAGCAAATACATGAGTTGGCCTATCATGGTACCAAGGCTTACCATCTTTGAAGGTTAATCTAGCTGTAAACGAAAAATGAGTGCCTTGAGGAGTAATAATCATTGCCCCAATGCCATTACCACACTGAACTAACTGCTCTATCAAATACCATGCCCCAATGGGAACCAGGCTTTATCCCTTCTTCAAGCAATGGTTCAATACAATCTTTCATCTTCAAATATAATATCTCTTCATCAGGGAAATTAAACTGCACTGACTGATAATCATCAATAGGTTGGTGAGCCAAATGGTTAGCCAAGACACTACCTTTAATCGGTTTGGTGAGCCAAATGGTCATCCAAGTAGTATGATTCAACATATACTGGCGCAAACGCTTAGCAGCCCAAGCAAAAGCACAACATGTCTTCTCAAGCTTAGAATATCGAGTCTCATAATCAGTGAACTACTTATTGAGGTAATAAATAGCATATTCTTTGTTACTAGACTCATCTTGCTGACCAAGAACACAACTCATACTCTCTTCAAGCACAATTAAATACATGATCAAAGGTCTTCCTTTAACAGGCGGGGACAAAATCAGAGGCTCAAGCAGATTCTTTAATACTTTCAAAAGCTTTCTGGAAATCCTCGTCCCAATCACAAGACTGATCTTTCCGAAGGAGCTTGAATATAGGTGCACATGTAGTAGTCATATGCGATATAAATATTGAAATATAGTTCAAGCGCTCGAGAAAACCTCTGACTTGCTTCTCAGTTTTGGGCGCATCCATTTCTTGTATCGCTTTGACCTTGGTAGGATCAACTTCAATACCCTTCTCACTAACAATAAATCCCAACAACTTACCAGAGCGGACACCAAATGTACATTTATTGGGACTCAAGCAGAGTTTGTACTTCCACAAACACTGGAATAGCTTCAATAAATGCTCAACATGCTCATCTTCAAACT
The DNA here is from genome assembly GCF_024323335.1 of Lathyrus oleraceus. Taxonomy (NCBI): domain Eukaryota; kingdom Viridiplantae; phylum Streptophyta; class Magnoliopsida; order Fabales; family Fabaceae; genus Lathyrus; species Lathyrus oleraceus. The sequence goes on along the minus strand of NC_066580.1, from coordinate 197,219,624 downwards.
TTGATTTGGAGATCATATCATTAACATAGACCTCAATCTCTTTATGCATCATATCATGGAAAAGAGTGGTCATGGCTCTTTGGTATGTTTCACCAGTATTCTTCAAGCTGAAAGGCATCACTCGATAACAGAGAAGATATTGAGCTTAGTTGTATTATCTACCAACATATCAATGTGTGGTAGAGGAAACTTATATTTAGAACTAGTTTTGTTCAAATCTCTAGAATAAACACACATGCAAACTTTTCCATCCTTCTTCGGAGCAGACATAATAATGGCCATCCATTGCGGATATTCGGAAGTAACAAGGAAACTGATATCAATTTGCTTCTGGACTTCTTCCTTGATCTTCACTGCCATGTCAGGATGAGTTCTTCTTAACTTTTTCTTGACTGGAGGACATTCTGGCTTTAACAACAATCTATGCTCCACAATATCGGTATCAAGACCTGGCATGTCTTGATAAGACCAGGCAAACACATCAGAGTACTCTCGGAGAAGCTCAACCAACCTCTTCCTAACCTCTGGATGAAGCTGTGACCTAATGTTGACCTCCTTGATATCATCTTCGGAACCCAAGTTGACAAACTTAATCTTTTCTTCAAATGGCTGAATGGTTCTTTCCTCGTGCTCAAGCAAACGTGATAACTTATCAGAAACGTATTCATCATCATTCTCTTCTCCGGCTTCAAACACATGGAAATCAAAGTTCGATGAGGGAGTATGGTCAATGTTTTCAATGGGTTTGAGAATCGACCTGCATAATGATTTGATATTTTGATTTTAGAAATATGAAGTACAAACAAATATTATACAAATATGGGAAATATTATTATTTACCATTTTCAGAAAAAGAAAAAAGTAAAAACATCATAGATGTGGATGAATAAAATTGCATTTTATTGATGATAATTTGAAAATGCCTGATAATGTTTTCACTTCTCCCTTAGGCATATGAGAAGGATTTTTCTATCAATAATAAGACATATTACTTTAAACGATGAATTATAACAAGAACATCAACAACAACCCAATTGTTGCAAATCTGTCCATGCGTTACAAAATTGGCACTATCTTCTTCTTCTTCTTCGTCTTCATCTTCATGAATGATCGTAGCTGAGTGTTGTTCTTCTTTGTCAATGAACCCTCCACTATGGAAAATCTGTTGCATAGCATTGACTTCTTTCTTAAACGGCCCTTGCTCAAATCCCAAACTGGACCTATTCTTGTTCTCAATCACTTCCACGACACGTCCCCACTTGTATGTGTCACCAATCTTAACAATCTCTCGTGCATATTTCAAAGAAGACATGGATGCCCCTATCTTCTGGATCACATTAGCCACATATAAATCTTAGAACGGAGTTCCAACAGCTTCCTCGGCTTCAACATACATGAAAGATGATAAATGGTTCACTAACAGTGCTTTCTCACCCCCAACGGTGACAAGCTTCCCATTTTTGACAAATTTGAGTTTTTGATGCAGAGTCGACGTGACTGCACCTTCCTCGTGAATCCATGGCCTACCCAATAAACAACTATAGGCCAGGTGAATATCCATTACATAGAAAGTAATTTAGAAATTGCTCGGACCAATCTTAATTGGGAGGTCAACTTCTCCAATGATAGTTTTACGAGAACCATCAAATGCTTTTACAATTACACCACTATATCTCATGGGTGCTCCTTGATTAGATAGCCTAGCCAAAGTAGACTTGGGTAGAACATTCTAAGACGAACCAATGTCTATCAAGACGTTGGACAAAGCATCCACCTTGCAGTTCATAGATATATGGAGAGCCAAATTATGATTCCTGCCTTCTTCTAGAAGCTCTTTATCATAAAAACTCAAATTATTGCATGAAGTAATATTAGCAACAATGTGATCAAACTGATCAACTGTAACATCATGTTCAACATAGGCTTCCTCAAGCACCTTTTGTAAATCCTCTCGTTGTGCTTCGGAATTCATCAACAGAGATAAGACATAAATCTTGGAAGGCGTCTGGAGTAGCTGCTCCACGACGTTAAACTCACTCTTCTTTATCAGTCGGAGCACTTCATCATTATCATCCTTAACCTTCAAACTGTTGGATTCACCAGACTGACATATTGGAGTGTTAACAGGATCAACCAAAGGAACATATGCCTTCTTCCCAACCACGACATCCTCCACAACCTTCGAGGATACTAGACCAAATACTCGGCTGCTTCGGGTCACCTTGACAACATCAGCAATGCTCACTACTGAATTAGCTGTGGGAAGAGGAACATCTTGCCCATCTTTAATCATAGTAACATCATACTTGTAGGGCACAACTTTATCGGGTGTGTATGGGGCTGAGACCTCCAACCATATTACCAATGGCGGTACCGATCTATTGCTTCTTTTACTATTGTCATACTGAATTACCATTGGTTCAAAAGTTTTGAAAATCGGAACAATCACATTCTCATCATCGCCCAGATCCCTGGCTTGTTGGATTTGAATCATTTCTTCATCCATTAACTTATGAATGTCCCTCTTCACAACCATACACCCACGTGAATTAACACTGCAAATGATACAACCACCATGATCATGCTCACACTCGCTAATTAGACATAATGTCTTGTACAGCTCTACCAAAGACCTTTGGATACGTCAGACATCAAAAACTCTGTACTTATCAGGAAAACCGTCCACCATATTTACAAAGGAGTTACCATGAGCATGCAACAAATTAGCTTTAACATTTGGTGCACGGTCCTCAAAGGACACCATCCCACTCTTTATCAATCGTTGAACCTCATACTTCAACGGATACTAGTTCTCAATATCATGGTCGGGTGCCCCTTGATGATAGGCACAATGCTGATCTGGCTTATACCACCATGGCAGAGGTTCAGGCATATGCGGAGAACTTTTGGGATGAATCAAATTCTTGACGACAAGATAGAGATACAATTAGGTATAGGTCATCGGAATAGGATCAAACAAGACCTTCTTCCTCTCATAATTATTGTGCTGATTATTGTTGTGATTGGTGCTGTGATGAGTACGTTGTTGTTATTTTTGTTGAGGTTTAACCGGTGTTGATTGAATGACAACATTATCGGTAAACATTGGAATGACAAAGGATATTTGATGATGCTATTGAGATCTGGAATTCTTCCTTATATAAGGCCTTTTTCGCCTCTCCACAGATACTGAATTTGTTTTTCCCTCCTTCTTATTTGAGAAACCACCCCCATACTTTTTACTAGTAGATGCTTATTCTCTAGACAATCAGCCCTCACAAAAACCTTCTTCTAGATGCATCCCCATGTTCACCATCTCGGTGAAGTCATTGGGAGCGCTAGCAATCATATGGACATAGTAGAATGAACTTAATGTCTTGAGAAAGATCTTCGTCATTTCCTTTTCTTCCAACGAAGGACTGATTTGAGCGACAAGCTCTCTCCATCCCTGTGCATATTCCTTAAACGTCTCTTTTTCCTTCTGAGACATCGACTGAACCTGGTCACGATCAGGCACCATATCCATGTTGTACTTATATTTCTTGACAAAGGCCTCATCCAAGTTGTTGAAAGTATGAACGCTACCACTATCTAGACCCATGTACAAACGAATATCGACACCTGTCAAACTGTCTTGAAAATAATGAATGAGTAACTGATCATTATCTGTCTAGGTTGACATCTTGAGGGCATACATCACAAGATGTCTTAAAGGACAAGTGTCCCCCTTGTATTTCTCAAAATCAGGGACCTTGAACTTAACAGGGATCTTCACATTGGGCACCAAGCAAAGCTCATAAGCGCTCTTTCCAAACAAATCTTTTCCCCTCAGGGTCTTCATTTCATTCTTCATCTCTAGAAATTGATCCTTCATCTCATCCATCTTCTCATACATATTTCGACCCTCATACGGCTCAAAATGATAGATAGTCTCCTCAACACGAGGCATAACATGCACAACATGAGAAGGAGTAGACATGACCGGGAAAGATGTCGGGATAGGAGAAATAGTAGGAGCATAACCTTTAGGCACAAAATTTGGAGGCATTCCCCAAGGGAATCCGGTAGGCATAGAGTGTGCAGGCTGGTTGACAGGAGCCACCGACACTGGTGTTGAGATGATCTCGGAGATGATTGTCCGTTGTTGTAGAGTTGCAGGAGTTGGAGCCGCCTGAATCTGAGTTGCAATGAGAGACTCCATAAGAGTGGTAAGTCTAACAACTTCTTCCTTAATGTCATGATTCTCTTGTTCCAAATTATCCATCTTGCGTTGACGATTAGCGCGAGTGTCGTATTGATGCGTCAACTTGACTGATACAAAGATGAAGATCATGAGACACCTGGCCGAAGGGCTAGAATGTAAGAAACCTGTGATGCAAATGATGCATGAATGCAATGTTTTTGATTTTATTATTTTCAAGGAACATACAAAGCCTTGTTTGCAAATATTTCAACAATAATAATCAATAATAGAAATTTGAATTGACCATAAAATCTCATTTTTATTCATAAATTTTTGGAAGGATTACATTGAGTGCAATTTCAGAAACCAAAATGCAAATACAAGAGAAAAGAAAAATAGCATCCTAAGGATCCCTATCAACCACATCATATGAACTGGCTAAAGGTGTGTACCTCCTTCGAATGCGTCTGATCTCTGACTCGTAAGCGGTCTTCATATGAGCTTTCTCGTTGACGAGTTGATCATTGATCTTCTTCCAAGCACCGAAAGACTAAGGAATACTAGAGGAAAATAAATCCTCTCTCTCTCTCTCTCTCTCTCTCTCTCTCTCTCTCTCTCTCTCTCTTAGCTGCACAATCTTCGAGTATCTCAATGAGTACATCCTTGTCTTTTAACTCAAGTTGCAATTTCACTTGCTTTCGATTCAAAGCATGGAATCGTTCTTCCCAGAGGTCCTTCTCTCGCTTCATCTTAGCTAGTGCATCTTCCAACTCCTCTACATCTTGGTTAGGGAGATTTGATGGCTCAGCCACAACCATAGACATAGGTCTTTCACAAGCATACAACGTCTTAAGCTCCAAAGCTCTCTTCTTCACCCAACTAGTGTAAGGTTCCAAAGCTACACAATTACACGGTCCAAGCTCGACTCTTCCCTTCCTATGGACACTATGCCACGCACGCACCATCCTAACCTTAAAATTTTGGGGATCTTTACCCTCTTGATAGAACAGACCTTCTAATTGAATGTTATTAAGTATATCTTTCAAGGGGAACCCAAGTTGACGACGAGGCAAAACAGGGTTGTAGTTGATTCCTCCTTGTGTGCCAATGAGAGGCACATTAGAGAATTCACCATAATTATCAATAATCTCCAAGCCATCAAATACATGATCATACCAAGTAATATCATCATTAGTAAGAGACATAAGTCTCTGAGACCACCATAGACATTGCTTGTTCTCCAAGAAGATTGGTGTCTGGGGCAAGTGAGAAATAAACTACTTGTATAGAAGAGGGACGCAACACACAATGGTTCCACTACCCTTAGAATTCCTTAGATGTAGAGAAAAGTACATGTCACCCAACTGTCATACCCTAAATTTTACCCTGAGTTTTTCACTCGTATCAACATAGCATGAATCGATCCATTTTGTCATGCATTTCATCAGTTAAAAAGAATTTATCAAGATTTTAGATAAAAAGTCAGGAGTTTTGGCATTTTATCTTATCTTAGTAACCTTCATTCATCATATGTTGATTAAGAAGTCGAAAGACTTGATTTCTCGATCTCAGTGCATCATTCATTCAATTACATCTTGTTTCAGAGGTTCAGAAGGTGAGAATCAAGAGCGTTGTCGTTGTCTGAATATATGTATAGGTTTTGTTTGTGTTTGAGAATGAGAAGCAAATGGTCCAAGGGAGATTCATCTGCGTCTAATTGTCTGTTCGTATTTATCCAGTCAGTGAATCAGTGCATTCACTAGATGTTTGCATTTTATACTTGTCACCACATGCATTTTATTTCGCATAGTGCTTGGAATTTCAGCTAGGTTAATTTTTTGGATCTACAGACAAATCGGTCGCACCGTTTCTCAACTGTATGTCGAATTAGCGGGCGAAAAATTTCAAAACTGAGCTTGCAAACGTCAATTTTATTAATCTACGATCTGCGTAGTTTAATCTGACACACTCCTTTTATTTTTTCGACTACTTTTTCGGTCGCATTTCAATCAATCTGAGCCTTTAAACCAGACAATTTTTATTTCAAAATTTTATCAAAACCTGTATATTTTTGAGAAGTTTATTTTGTCTCGATCATTTAAGTGAATTCAATTTATTTTTTGGACATTTTACGCCTGATTTTTGTTATTACTATTTTTTTTCCGATTATTTTTATGTTTTAGCCAATTTAGTTAGTAAAATTAATTAAAATTATTTGTGTGTTAAATTCAATTTTATTTTTATTATTTTTATTTTAATTAGTGAAGTTTAATTTTTATTATCATTTAATTTAAGAGTTAGAAAGAGTGCAAAATATCTTCAAATTTCTCCTTTAAGAAGGAGACACTTGGCGCATGGTTGTGGAAGGTTCGTGGCATGTGATCAACCCACATGAATTAGACATAATTTCTTTAAGTATCATTTCTTCTTATTTAAATCACAAGATACTTGATGTAGAAAAGAACAGAGCAAAACACCTTCTTCCTCCTCAAGAAAGACTAAGATTATCTTCTCCAAAACTTCATCCATTCAGCACTTACCACATAAACCTCTTATCTCTCTTTCACTCAACTCTACTCATGACAACCATAACCTCCGTTTAATACCAACAACACAAAGCCATCAAATTTTTCAAAAAAAAGAACACACAACAACCGCTGATTCAAATAACCAAAGAAGAAGAAATTCAGTTGGAGCATTTTATCGAATACTTGGTGCGCGACGGCAAAATGGAAATACTGAAAACAATTTTTCGTCAATGTTCGACCCAATACGGAACATCATCAATAACAATATGACAACAACAATGCAAAAAAGGGAAATCAAAGGAGAAGAAATGGAACATCAGGTTCGCTAAAGACGTATAACCGTTAATGCTTAGATCATCACCATCATCGGCGAACAACACAACTATCTGCAGTCGGATACCACGGCTCTGCTTCGCACTGTGGCGCTCACATCCAAATCGAGCCAAAACGTAAGAGAAGGGTTTGCCTGACGCATAGATTGTGGTCTCTGCCGCAGTTAGTCCTGCGCTTATTGAAGAAGAAGAACCGTATTTTTTCTTGACGAGAACACAAAACTATTTTTGCAAGAAGCACGGTCCTAAGCCTTAAGAACTGTAATCATCATCGTATTCACTTTGATTTTCTTTTCCATCGCGTTTCGGAGCTTCCAGATGGGGTCGTACTCTTGCACGGTATTGAAGAAAGAAGAACGTTACATCGCAGTAAGTTGGTTTTTCTTTTCCATATTTCTTTCATATTTTACTGTAACTGTATCTTTCCATTTCATGTGCATTGATTTTCTTTGTTTTGTTTTCATTTCATACAATTTTTATAATTTAGTTTTATGTTAAAAGAATTAATATAACATATAATATAAAATTAATATTTTAGAAAACTAGTACTAATTAAAAGCAAATCTAAAATTAACAAAATAATTAATGACTAATTAGGATTTTAGGAAGTAATTAGAAACTTTTAGATTTTTAATGTTTTTCTTAGAATTTAGCTTCGTTTTCTTTCTTTTTAGAATTAGAATTTAAAAAGGGATTAAAAACAATTAGGGACTAATTAGAAAATTAGAAACTAATTAGAAAATTATAACATAAATATATATATATATATATATATATATATATATATATATATATATATATATATATATATATATATATATGTATATATATATATATATATATATATATATATATATATATATATATATATATATATCAAAAATATAATCTTGTAAATAAAACTAGTTATTTCATTCTTGTATAAACTACCAATTTGTAAATAAATTGATTTTACACAAAATAAACTTTTTCATCAACCCTCGTACATAATCAAAATTTTCACATATCACATCAAAACTTTTTTAAGATCAATTTTAAAATTAAAATTGAATTGCTTTACATTTTCAAAAGTTTATTTCCCATAATAATTTGGAATGAAAAAAAGGTGATTGGGTTTAGACCTCTTCCCTTCCCGAGTGTTTGGATACTGTTGTAGAGCTCTATGTCTGAACATTCGTCTTCCATTATAAAAAACACGTTAATTATTAAAATTAAGTTTGGTTCTCCGATATATATATATATATATATATATATATATATATATATATATATATATATATATATATATATATATATATATATATATATATATATATATATATATATATATATATATATATATATATATATATATATATATATATATATATATATATATATATATATATATATATAAATATAATCCTGTAAATAAAACTAGGTATTTCATTCTTGTATAAACTACCAATTTGTAAATAAATTGATTTTACACAAAACAAACTTTTTCATCAACCCTCGTACATAATCAAAATTTTTACATATCACATCAAAACTTTTTCAAGATCAATTTTAAAATTAAAATTGAATCAAACACTTGATCCAACGTCAAGTTGCTTTACATTTTCAAAAGTTTATTTCCCATAATAATTTGGAATGAAAAAGAAGGTGATTGGGTTTAGACCTCTTCCCTTCCCGAGTGTTTGGATACTGTTGTAGAGCTCTATGTCTGAACATTCGTCTTCCATTATAAATAACACGTTAATTATTAGAATTAAGTTTGGTTCTCCGATAGAAGAAAAAGGTTGATTGGGTATCGACCTTCTCTTTTCCGATTATTTGGACACTGCTGTAGAGCCCCTTGTCTAAATAATCGTCTTCCGTTAATAAACCTTGACTTTGTTCGTCACACATTCTTTCATAATACTTGAGAAGAAAAATGACTGATTGGGTTTAGACCTTCCTCGGTTTCCGATTATTTGAACATTGCTATAGAGCTCCCTGTTTGAATAATCGTCTTCAATTATAAAACATATTCAAATAAATCAAACCTATATTTTCTCACCCCCGCCACATCCAAATTATTTTCATAAGTTAACTTCTGACACTTGATCCAACGTCAAGTCGTCCCCCTGTTTTTAAAATCCTTTCACAAAAAAAATGGAAGAAACTGATTAAGTTTAGACTTTCTCTGTTTCGAATGTTAGGATACTGTTGTAGAGCTCAATGTTCAAACATTCGTCTTCCATATTAAAATACAATAATTACTAGAATTAGGTAATTTCTCTTATAGAAGAAAAAGATTGATTGGGTATCGACCTTCTCTTTCCCGATTATTTGGACACTGCTGTAGAGCTCTTTGTCTGATTAATCGTCTTCCGTTAATGAACTTTGACCTAATTTGCCACACGTTTTCATAACAAACTTTTGGATGAAAAGAGAGTGATTGGGCTTAGGCCTCTTCCTTTTCGAGCATCTGAGTACTGCAGTAGAGCTCCCTGCTTGGATGTTTGTCTCCGCTTAAAAATAAATTCAAACTTATCAAACTTGTTTTCCGCCTTTGTGCGACTCTGAGAAATTTTTCAGAAAAGAGTATGCGACAACTATTTTGATGTGAAACAAACAAAGACTTCAACCTCCAAGAGTGAGAATCAAGTAAAGATTTAATTGCTCAAATGTGATCCAAGCATCACTCTCTATAAAAGCAATCCATCAAGTAGTTCTCTTTGGGTAGAATTACGTATGCCTTGAGTTCTTCATAGCACCTGAAGATACGTAGGAGCAGGATTGCAAAATCTTGTCAGGCACATTAATATTAAAAAGCCTAAGTCTTTCCTTTCTTTCTTTCTCTTTCCTCACCCAATAAGTAGAAGATCGCAAACGATATCGAGCTAACACTCTAACACGAAACTAACTAAATGGGTCTCATCGAGTACGATGGATGTGAGGGGTGCTAATACCTTCCTCTTGCATAACCGACTCCCGAACCTGATTTGGTTGCGATGACCATTTATTTTTTCTTTTCGTGGGTTTTATCGATATTTCCCCTTTCCCTTTTTGGGAATAAATAAAGTTCGGTGGCGACTCTGTTTTGTTTATATTTCGAGCGTTCCTTACGCTCGGGTATTTTTCGTGTCGCGACACCAATAGAGTTGGAACAAGATTCCCAATCAAGAAGATTCTAATGGCATTAACATAGAAAAAGTTATCAATGTTAGGGAACAATGCTAGACCATAAATAAGCAATACGAAGATAGCCTCGAAGGTGTCCATACTACCAGCTTGAGCAAAAGTGGTAGCTCTCCCAATCAGAAACTCAGAAGTCAGACCTCGGATAACTCATTTCTTCGTCATATTTGCATCAAGCTCAGGTTTCTTCAAATGAAGAGCATTAACTATGACTTGAGATTTCTGAATCTCCTCCAATCCACTAAAAGGCACCTTATCAGATACGGGTATACCCAAGAGATAAACATACTCCTCCAATGTAGGCATAAGATGATAATCGGGAAAGGTGAAGCACCGATAGAGAGGATCATAGAACTGAACCAAGACACTCAAAAGTCCTTCAACAACCTCGGTAGACAGCACAGATAAAACCTTTCCATGATGTTCCTTGAAATCCAAGAGATCAACTACAAAGGATGTTAGCTTCCTTAACTCTTTCAAATCCGGACATCCGATATCGTATCTCTTAGTGTTCCTTTGTCCATAATCCATGGTCTGAAAATATTTGCAAATACGACCTTAGTTCCTTGAAAATTATTCCTATGATGAATGTTATGATGTGCATGAATGCATGAATGCAACAATCACACATAAGGGATTATACACAAGGCAAACACAAACAGAGGTGAATGGATGAATGAAGTCATCATCAAGATCAATCATCCATTTTTGGTGGATCAAGGTTTTCACCTTATCAACACCTAACACCCAAGATCCATTGATATTGATGAGACTGATCGGATCAACCAAGAATAAAAGGTTTTGTTGTGAGTCACGAGCATGGAACCGGGTTAAGAACCATCCCAAAGGAGTGTACTAATGATAAAAACCTGTAGAGCATGTTCTAAAAAGTTCCCAGAGTCGTGATCCCATTGTAGCGATGCATTTGTGACCATCAAGCTATGGATAAACCTGACGTCGTTGGAAAATCAGAGTCACTTTTATTGTTTCCAAAGGAAAGGGGAAAATTACGAACAAAACCCAAAGATAAGAAGTTTTCAAACCAAAACTAATAAAATGTCAGAGATTACAGGTAAGGGGGTTGGTTACACAGAGGGAAGATATTATCACCCAAAGTGTCCTAGGTACTCCTATTGAGCCCTTTTTTATGTGCAAGTGTTTTTGTTAAAAAGATGTCTGATAAAAATAGAACGGGGGATGAGAAAATAATTCATTTATGATATTTGTGTGTTTTACAATACCTTTGGTCTTATGCCTACATACCAACATATAAATTAGGGATCAAAACCCCGTAGTTCATGGTAGAAATTTCAAAGGTTGGTGGATTGATTTTAACAAAAGTATAAAGAAAAAAGGGGCACCAAGGCCAAAAGATTTGAGTGAAGTTGTTAATTATTTTTTTCTTTTGAAATTGAAGTCAATATAATTAAACTTATTCACAAGTTTGATTAAGAACAAAAAGTTTGAAAATTCATTAGCATAAGGCCAAAGTTTCTACCCATTAAAACATGTCTAAGTTGAAAATACAAATAAAGAAAGTTTTTGAAAGGAGAGAGAGATTTTGAAATTAAAGAAAGAGGGAGGAGATGAAGAGACTACCCTAAAAAAGAATAGAAGTTAAGAGTTGAAAAGATCTGACCAATAGGAAGAAATCTACAAGACAAGAACGTCAGATAGAAACCCATTTCCTTTAGACTATTAAGCAAGCAACAAGCATAAGCAACATCCAAGCAATTAATAATGAAGACTAATGCATCAAATAAAGATAGACAAAACATCCAAGCTAGCACTCCAATAGCGAGCAATCCTCAATTGTCTTCAAATGTATCAGATGAAATATTTCCTTGGCAAACTCACATAAACAATCATCAAACACAATCAATAATAACAATAAAATAATCAAGCACAGAGACTAAGTGACAGATGAACCCAAGGGTAAACTCAAAGCTTGCATCAGATGAAAGGCAATGTCAAAGAAGTCTCAGTCTCAAAGTAATGGCATTAGCCAAGTCCTTCAAAGCAAAGGGAATGCTGCCTACTACTAAGTCTAAAAGTTCAGATCAATTCAAGGGCAAAGGTCTAACAGTCCACCAATATATATTTTTTAGGGTTTTTATTGTTTATTAAGTATTTTAAGGTCCTAAGACCATAAACAGAACAAAATAAAAGGCACACAATATATACAAGCACAAAGATATGGCTCAAGTGAGCAAAATGAAGATTACTTAAACATAAACATCTTGCATGAAATGTAAATGGCAATAAATGATAAAGGTACTTGAATTTAAATTGCATTAAGTAAATGACTTGAAAGTAAAGCAATATTAATAAGAGGTTAGTCAAATGTTAGTGAAGATTTTAATTGTTTAAGTTATTCTTTAGAGAATAATCAACCATTCATTCACAAGTATGAAGACATGAATCAAGGCATCATCTATGAGAATGGCTCTAACTTGGATAAATCAACAAGTATGGCACTAGCTCTCACAAATGGAAAAAATGTCAAATCTTAACACAATGCCATGAAGAATGGGAGACTTACAATCTCACTTAAAATAATGCTATGCCCTGTGGGGAAAATTTAGCTCTATGTTAAGCAATCATAATTAGTCTTATGTATAAGTCACAACTATCTGAGATCGGGAAGTAAAAATATTGGTGTTAATGCATGTTAGAGATATGGTACCAAGAACCATACTCCTAAAACATACCACACAAAATTAAAATGGGATGAACCTATCTCAATCAGGCTCATGTTGATTCATCTGACACAAGGTCATTGATGAATCAACTAGCAATTGATCCTTGAGATTTCATTGGTCAATGAGTGGATTGGGAAAGAATAGGGATTAAGATGAAGAGGGGAGGGAAAATAGAAACCCAAGTTGATCACAGGAGGAAATTCATATGATCAATACTATCCATTCATTTTGAGGGATGAAATGTACATTTCATTAACCCCCTAAATTCAATGGTATTAATCAAACAAAAGTTAAATCAACCATGATAAAGGCCAAACAGAAAGTCAAACATCACAAGGTCAACCAAATAACTCAACAATATTTTTAAACATATTAAATAATTAAAAATCAATTTTAAAATGAATTAAAATGCATTTTTAAATGGACAAAATCTCAAATCCCCTCAAATCACTCAATAAATGGCCAAGGGATTTATCCTAGATCAAACGAGGTCAAAGGACCTTAGACAAAAGAATTTATAATTTTTGGAAAGTCAGAAGTATTTTAAAATATTTAAAAACAAGTTAAAAATCATCTAATTCACAAAAAATATCAAAATTAACCCAAACAATGGTTTTAATTCAAAATATGGAAGAGGGAAATATTTAACGGTTTTTGGTGAAAGTCCCATATTTTTTGGATTAAAAATAAATTTAATTTGAATTAAACAAAATAAATGGATTAAAAAAATTAGAAATTAAAATATAATTGGAAAACACAATGGTCATCAAATCTTCCTCATTAATTGATGTGGCAGATCTGATGGCCACGCGTGTGGTGTCCACCAAATACACTAGTCAAATGCACTGCAAACATGGTCATGCAAACCAAGGGTCAGGATTAAAACGTTCAATCATGATCAGATGGTTGGAAGGGCGCCAACACACCACCGAAGCCCTAGCTCCGGTCTTCTTCTCTGGTGGACCTCACCGGATTGGTTCACCACCAACCTCAATAAAAATGAAAAATGAAGACACTAATTTAAAGAGAAAATCCCCAAGAGTCCAAATATGACCTCAATTTTATCTAATTCCAAGTATATTGAAAGATACATGGATTTGAAATTTGAGGAGTATAATCTGAGTTGCTTCGATTTGGCCTCAAAGCAACTCAATCTTGTTGCCTATATTGGTAGGACTTCAGCCAACCAAAAACCAAGTGAAATGATGGAGAATTGAGGGAGAATCAAAAAAGGAAAGTTTCACAAAATTCACCTTCTGTTTGTAGTGATGTAGCTCGATCTGGATCTCAAATTTCTTGGGCTTGCTTCCACTAGCATGCAGGAGATGAAATGGATGCTCAAATGGTTTAGACTATTGGAGTTTCAATCTCAAAATAGAAGAGAAGTTAAAACTCTATTTCAAATGAAATCTTCAAACTTATCCTATCAATGGAGGGTGGGAAGGTTGCAGGAGAAAGGCTTGGGCAAGGTGTCCTCAATTATGAGTAGGATGACTTATATTTATAGCCATGGTAATTGATTTCCACACACTTCCATTTAAATGCCAAAAATAGTAATTCAAGTGTGCATGGTTGCATATGCATGTGATAGACCTATGAAATGATTAGGAATGATCCAAACTTGTGTACATGTGGTGCTGAAAGCTTAACATGATACCATGCAATTGTATTTGAGAATTGGTCATGAGAATCTTCCAAATGGGACTGTACATTACACCCATGCGCAAGTCCTTCAAAAATGATCCAAATGTCATGATCTTGGATGCTTTGGAAAGGTAACATGAAGGAAAACAACTTTTATATTGAATAATTTTACATTTTGAGCTTGGATCACGATGAATTTTGAGGTGGAAGTTGGAGAAATTAAACATAGTTGAAAATTTTCTATGTTAAAAGTCAAATAACCACTTTTTCCACTTTGAATAATGTTTTCTATGAGCTTCAAATGAAAATGGTCCCTCCATAAAAGTTGTATATCTTTCAATCCTCTTCAATTTGGTCACAAATTTGACACCATTTGAATCTTGCATGAGGGAGTTATGAATTTTAGAAGTTGAGAAAAATTGTTTGTTCAATGATGATAGCCCAAAATGACCTATAATGTTTCCTCTTGGTACATGACCTTGCAAGTTGAATTTGAAATTTCTCAAAGAAGAAAAGTGGAGAAGACATATTTAATTTAATCATGGAACTTAAGTAGTCTTAATATTATAAAAATTTAGCAAGTTATGGTTCTTGTAAGTTGACCTCCTAACTAGGGCACAAACAAAATGACCTATAACTTTCACAATAAAAATGATTTTCCAAGAAAACCTAGCTCTTCATGTCAACATGAAAGTTGATGGTAATGTCATAAAGAGTAACTTTTCTCTTGGAATCATTTTCGTATGACAAATATTGTAGGAGATAGGGTCTAGGGTACCCCATTTTGACCAGTTGACTTTCTCTTGCCAACCTCCTTGAACCAACTTGCAAACTTGAAGTTCTATTACTCTTTGGGGATCATGGAGAATCCTATATGCATACGATGAGGTATCATGAATTATCCCTTAAAGTATTTAACCAAATGTTGAAGAAACTTGTTGAGGAAGTCACACAAAATCTGACTGCTACGTGTCCAGACATTCTATTCAGCATGTGTCTCTGTGCCAGATTTCAGTCAGATCCAAGGGAATCTCACTTAACTGTTGTTAAGAGAATCCTGAGGTATCTGAGAGGAACACCTAACATTGTCCTGATGTATAAGAAAACATCAGAGTATAGGACTTCTGGTTAATGTGATGCAAATTAAATTGGAGATAGACTTGAGCACAAAAGCACATCTGGAAACTGTCAATTTCTGGGAGGAAACCTCATCTCATGGGCTAGCAAAAGACAATTAACCATTGCACTCTCAACGGCACAATCATAATACATTTCAACTTCACTATGCAGCACACAGATGCTCTGGATGAATAATCAGCTAGAGGACTTTCAGATATACGAGAGTAACATCCCTATCTTCTATGACAACATTGCTGCCATATGTTTAAGCAAGAACCCTATTTTGCATTCCAGAGCAAAGCACATAGAAATTAAACATCATTTTATCAGGGACTATGTTTAGAAAGGGGTAATAACTTTAAAATATATTGATACAGACCACTAATGGGCTGATATCTTCACAAAACCCCTAGCTGAAGATAAATTCTCCCTCATTATGAAACATTTAAACATGGAAGATTGCCCAGAGTGATTCCAAACTTGTGCTTCTCCTCTGACGTGTTAAAATAGGCTCTAACTTAAATCTATCATTGACATCTTTTTCTGACTCTGATACTTCTACAAGTTAGATGTAATTTGAATTAGAAACCATCTTAATCAAAAATCTATTGGTATTCTTGATGTCAGAAACATCAACACGTGGCCTATCTAGCGTCTGACCTTGGATCTTCTAGACAACTTTGTAGCACAGAACTCAAGAGCCAGACTGTTGAGATCTCTTCGAGCAATGTGCATATTTTTGGGATTAGACGTCCATCATTAGCAGCAATTAATTCTCTCCCTATCGTGTCAACTCAGATTTTGTGCTAATTAATTTTGTTGTTCCCAATTCCCTATTAACGCTGTCGTTTTACATGTTACATGTTATGTTTATATATTTTTCACAATTCTCACTTTCACACTTTCACTCACAAACCTACACAAACCCCTTGTGCTCAAACTCTCTCCAAGCTATTCAACATTCTTCAAGGTCATCAACTTTCTTCATATCTTCATCAACATTCAACAACTCTTCATCTTCTTCAAATGGACTCCCAACAACAACAAGTATACAACTACTCCCAACAGATGGAAGCAACTGAATAACTTGCTATTTCTCCCCAGCAAACCACTACTGAAACTGCTACAACATCAACCACTGTCTACAAGGAACCCCGCGTCCTTGATCGTCCACCTCACATCAACCTTGTAACACCCTTTGAGAAATTGGAAGTTCTCTATGAGTCTCTCGTGGATTTTAAAAATATGAAGCGCAATGGTGTTGATCTCACCGAGGAACTGAAGAAACAGGGCTGGGAAAATTACTTTCATGGCTCTATGGTCCCATCTATACCTTCCTCGTAAAAGAGTACTGGAGATTCATAAACTGCGATGATCACTGCATAATTTCATATGTTCTGGGTGTGAAGATGGTCATCACCGAGAAATTTATTACCAAGCTTTTGAACATGGAGAAAACTGGGGGCAGAAGGATTTACAACATAAACTCTAGGGAAAGATACATGTCCCAGGAGATTGTTCCCACTATCTTTAAACAAAGCTCTAAAGGCAAATCCTCTAAGAACAAGGAACTTCACCAGAATCTGAGAGTCTGGTTGAAGATCATTCTGGGTACCATCCACCACCGTCCAACTTCAAACTCTTATGACTAAATCAACATAAATCAGAAGGGTATTTTCTACTGCCTCCATAAAGGACTCAAGCTGAATCTTCCAACGCTACTATTCAAGTATCTAAGGGATTCAGTCAGGGATACCAAAAATCACATGAAGCCCATAAACTACATTCCTCTAGGGAGGCTCATCTCTGATGTTCTGATTGAAAGCGGGTTGGTAGATCATCTGATATCCTACAATCTGATGGAAAATGTGATGGTAGACATTGGAAAACCTCTAAACGCAAGAAAACTGAAGAGTATGGGAGTCATCGAAAGAGTCCTGGTAAAGCCAACTCTGGATACCTCATGGGAAGCTCTGCAGGATCAGAGAAAGATATCCAATAGTCTCTATATGTTCTCCAAGATAGATCCTCCAGAGGTCATCGCCCGTTACCTTTAGGACCTGGCATCTCAAGGGGTGGATATCTCAGAGTTCTCAGTGGAATGGCTTCCAGAGCATCCACCCAACTTTATGAAAAGGAAAAGAGAGCCTTTTGAGAATTCCAAGAAGTCAAAGACTCTGAAGCTGGGAGAACTGTTTGCAGCCAGATTGCCTGCGCCTCTGGACTCTTATATCTCAAGTGAGTCTCGTCCATCTGAAACTCCTTTTAATTCAAATTTAAAGCAACTATCTTCCTCCCTACCTCAATCATCTTCCACCTATACCCTCTCTGAACCTACCATATCAAATCCACCTACCTCTGAACATCACAACTCTAACACTTCCTCACCCTCTCCACGACAAATCAACCTTACTACCACAACACTCCCATCATCTGATTTTTCACCTCTAAATGAATCATTCTCATCCCTCTCTTCAACTCCCTCCTCACCACCATACTACGATATATCCCCTGACTCTGAAAACCCCGACCCTTCTTTCCTAACACTGGCCCAACTTCAAGCCATTGCACTATCTAAACCACCTCCATCTATCCCAGATACCTCTGTGCCTTCTCCATCTGAACCTCAAATAAAACTACCCTCTGAACCTCAAACAGAACCACCCCCTGAACCTCAAACTGGACAACCTTCTGAGCCTCCCACTGAAACAAACCCCACCACACCAGAACCCATCAAACCAACTTCTGACTCTGAACCAACCTTCCCCACCTTGGAAGAGTCAGTTGTTTTATTTTATGAATCCTCAAGTATGAAGCTCAGATCACTGTCTGAACAATCCAAACTAAGTGATAATCCCTCTGAAGTGAGGAATCACTAGAATGGATTTCTCCGATGGATAACATTTGAAGTATTAAAGCTGAAAGGCCTCTCTGAACAAGTCAGAAATGACTACATCAGAGACGCTGAAGAGAGGCTAGAGGCTCGTCTGGCCAGAGAAGCTGAAGAGAAAGCACGCCAAGAAGCCAGAGAAGTTGAAGAGAAAGCACGCCAAGAAGCTGAAGAAAAGGAAAGACTGGAAGCTGAAGAGAAAGCAAGAAAAGAAGCCGAAGGAAAGGCTGTCGCTGAGGCTGCTGCTGCTGAAGCTGAAGCCAAAGCCAAGGTTGACATTAAAGAAGCATCACACATTGCTATGGAAAAAGATGCCAAGGTAAAGGAATTGGCTCTGACTCAGGGTGAGACCTCTAAGTCTGACCTTGCTCTGCTGGTGCTCTAGACTCTGGAGGAACTCCAGAAGGAACAACAGATTGTAAGAGCCATATTGGGTCAACAAGACTTTGTCAACTTCAGTATTCAGAATCTTCTGACTCAGCTGCTTTAGAGGATGCCGCCTCCTCCAAACCCTTAAGCACCTTAGGATTTCTACTTTGTGTTTTTTTTTCTAACTGTACCTGTTTCTTTTATCCAATGAAGTTTTATCTTGCTTTATATGTTTCTTGGTTATGTATTTTTGAGTCTGACAAAAAAGGGGAGAAATAATTAAACAACTTTTTAATGAAAGTAATATCTAAACCTCATAATGCACTGCTTACATTCTAAAACATCTAAATATATTGTGCAGTCTAAGTTCTTGCAGGAAGGATCTGAGTAAAACTTCTGAGAAACAAGCTAAGTAACGTAAGAGGCTCTGGTAAGAAACTCTAAAACTTTTTAAAGTATCAGATTCAGGGGCGGCTTGCTTATCTCAGGGGGAGTCATAGTATATCTGACTCTGAAATTACCTTCCTTTAATTGTTATGAAGTATCATTATTTCATCAAGAGTATGAGGTTTTGTCAATTTATGTAGTTATTTCCCATTCGATGGGAGTTTCACGAACAACTTCCTCTTCTTGAGTAACACCCTCATCCGTAACGCATTGGTTATTTCCATTTACCTAACTTGTTGTCGGTTCAAAATGCAGAATGTTGTATCGTGTGATGGTCTCCATACCTAAATTTAATATGGGAAGGATGAAGATGTATTTAGGAATGTTAGAAACACCGTTTTATGCTGGGAAGGAATTAAAAGTTGGCCCAGTTTTGTGAGAGGTCAAACTTATATAAAGATATGGTTCTAAAATGGAAAACTTGGCCTTGGAGTGTGGGTCCCCGATTCGTGTTGGTTGACGCACGTCTGGGGTGGGTCTACTCTTATCAAATATTTGTTTCTTGGAAACCACATCAACTTGATTGAGTCTAGCATTTTTAGTATCAACTCTTATTCCTTTTAAGGAAACACCAATCCCTTTAAATTTAGAACTCCCCATATTTATAAGCATATAATTGGATAAGGATTTCCCTTGACCATAACTAACTATTTTGTTGAGATTTATCCTTTTTGATGAAAGTAATATCTAAACCTCATAATGCACTGCTTACATTCTAAAACATCTAAATATATTGTGCACTAAGTTCTTGCAGGAAGGATCTGGGTAAAACATTTGAGAAACAAGCTAAGTAACGCAAGAGGCTCTGGTAAGAAACTCTAAAACTTTCTAAAGTATCAGATTCAGGGGGGGCTTGCTTATCTCAGGGGGAGTCATAGTATATCTGACTCTGAAATTACCTTCCTTTAATTGCTATGAAGTATCATTATTTCATCAACAGTATGAGGTTTTGTCAATTTATGTAGTTATTTCCCATTCGATGGGAGTTTCACGAACAACTTCCTCTTCTTGAGTAACACCCTCATCCGTAGCGCATTGGTTATTTCCATCTGCCTAACTTGTTGTCGGTTCAAAATGCAGAATGTTGTATCGTGTGATGGTCTCCATACCTAATTTTAATATGGAAATGATGAAGATGTATTTAGCAATGTTAGGAACACCGTTTTATGCTGGGAAGGAATTAAAAGTTGGCCCCGTTTTGTGAGAGGTCCAACTCATATAAAGATATGGTTCTAAAATGGAAAACTTGGCCTTGGAGTGTGGGTCCTCGATTCGTGTTGGTTGACGCACGTCTGGGGTGGGTCTACTCTTATCAAATATTTGTTTCTTGGAAACCACATCAAGTTGATTGAGTCTAGCATTTTTAGTATCAATTCTTATTCCTTTTAAGGAAACACCAATCCCCTTAAATTTAGAACTTCCCATATTTATAAGCATATTATTGGATAAGGATTTCCCTTGACCATAACTAACTGTTTTGTTGAGATTTCTCCTTTGCACCACCAGCCAATCACCATAAACTACATTTATTTCTCCAAATTCTTTTTCTACCATTTTGACACTATCTTCTCCCATTTCCTAATGCGGTTCTGTTAGTCTTTTCTTATAGACAACATCTTTTTTCGGTGGACCTTTTGGTTTGCACTACTGTAGAAAGCGTCGGTTCCATTAGATCTTCTGGTGTTTTCTTGCAATAACGGTTATGATGTCCGTAATATCCATAATTGGTGCAAACAATGTGAAGACCTTCACACTACATATTGCAGCAGTGACCATTAACATTGATCTTTATGACAACCGGAAAGGTCATATCAATCTCCAAATAAACTCTTGCAAACCTCCCCCTCTTTACATTTAAGGTATTAGTATCTACCTTAACATGAGTACCTATAAAAAATTCCCAACCAAGAAGGACACTTTCATCACAATACAATAAGTTAAGCCCTGGAAATCGAATCCTAACCAAATTCTTCTCCATTTTTGTGAGATGAGTTGCAAAGTCTAGAGTCCATCGAGCCACTGCCAAAAAATGGTCAAACAACATCCATCGAGCCACTGCCAAAAATGGTCAAACAACATCCACGAGCCTTCTAAGACTATTTTCTCCCTATCTATAAGCAGTTCGCACTTGACCATCACTATTACAAAATATACCTTTCGTCACACTAAACTACAATGGTATGACTGTTAACCGTGGTAATATCTCATTTTTGGACGCACTTAGTTTATTTATATTTATGCAAATGCATTGCACTACAGTCAAACTAATAAACCATGATTATACATTTATGGAGTGATATGGTTCGAATCCCAACTCCAAGAATTTTATACTTTTTTGGTTACAATTAATATTGTCCTTATAATTATAATATATAAATTAAAATTAAAATACATATCACCACGATTGTTAATGTGAACCATTGTGAAAGTCATTACATTTCATCACGGTTTTAAAATACAACAATGCTGAAATTGTTTAATCATATATAATATAAGCGAACTAGCTCTCGCTTCTTGATAGTATCTCCATATCTATCACAACAAAACCCCAACACACATTTTCTCTCTTCTTCTTAATCATTAGCTTTCACTACATACATAAAGATATTCTTCTTCTTCCACGTTCTTTCTTTTTCGTGTATGTTGTTTTTATGTTTCACATGATTTTCTTCTTGTTCGAGAGTTTATGGTTTTTGTTGTATGTTGTTGTTGTTTTATGTTGTTATATGTTATTGTTTTCTTATTCCTATTTCAGATCCTCCTCTCAACATGAATAGTGGGAGCATCAAACTTATCCACGAGATTCAGGTTACAAATGAGGTTATTGATATGGTGGAGTTATGGTTGAACAAAGCCAAGGAAGTTGAATCAGTTAGGGATCACATTACTGTTGTTGATCCGTCTGATAGAATATGTACTAAAAAGATTCTTTTCAAGAATATTAACCCTTAAAATATGAAGAAGGTAGAAGTTATTATGAATGACCTAATGAATCAGAATGTAACTAATTTTGAATCAGATGAAGACCTTGAGAACTATGAAGACCTTGAGAACTGCACGAATTCAACTAGGCATGGAGATTGAAGGCATATGTTATGTTTTATATTATTTATTGTTGGTTGTTGTTGTTGACAAGTTTTTGTATGTTGTGGTTGTTGTTGCTTGTTATGTTGCAATGTACTAATGGTTGTTGTTTCTTTATATGTTACAATTGTAATTCTAGTTATGTTGTGGTTGGTGTTGCTTGTTATGTTACAATGTACTGCTTATTTATGTTACAGTGTGCTGCTAATTGGATTAACAATATACTGCTGGTTGTTGTTGCTTTTATATTACAATGTTAATTCTAGTTTATGTTTTCAAATCAGGTTAACATTCTGAAAGTTGTTTATATTTCAAAATCTGATTCAAGAGAACTCATACTATGAGTGTGGTTCATAAATGGTTTGTTTTTCTAAGGAGAAATAATACAAGTATGGAGCAATTTTAGAAGCTTCATCCTCCTTGTATTTTTTCTTCATGGCAACACAAAATATATCAACTTCAGATCATTCCACAAATCTTTTCAATCAAAGGTATGTTGTTGTCGTTTTGTTGAAGTATGTTTTTGTTGAGTTTATTATAATGTATGTAGATTGTTTGTTTCACTCACCCTTCATTGAACATGCATTCATGTAAAGCGATTTAGAAAATAATAATTCATAAATTAAGTTATATTTGAAATGCAACTTAGATCAAACATGTTTTTCGAATTGTATCTATCTCGTAATTCATCTATATCACTCTTTATCACGTAGAACTTGATCTATTGCCCCAGGTTCTTCAAAACAACGATTCGTTCTCTATTAATTTATATTTTAAAGCATCAAATTTATTGAGAAATTGGATCATCTCCATCGCTGTCATCATAATAATTTTCATCATTGATTACAATAATAATTATGACAACGATTATGATGATTCCGAGTTAGTCAACATATTAATGCTTTGCAAAATAAATTAGGAATGAACCGTTATTTTGAAAATTTTGAGGCATTAAATCAAATATTACGTGTTAAGAAGCAAGAGATGAATTATGATATGAATGCAATTTGAAAAACAGTGGTTCGTTTAAGTTATGTTTCAAGAGTAATTTAATTTTTCGAATTATTATCTTGTACATCAATTTTAATGGTTGTATATGTTTAGTGAGGTGTATGGAAAAACAAGAAATTTATATATTTTATAATAAACTCAGGTACTTTTTACATCGGTTGTCTTCTCTAACTATGGTGAAATGTTAATTATATTCCAAATAAATTTTTACTGTTGCTGGATTTTGAAACCATCACCTACATATATATCACAACGGTTGTTTAATATAACTGTTGTTAACCACAGTTACACGCTCATTGTGGAAACCACCATACATACAATCACACGCTACCTAACAACAGACTTGAAACCGTCATTATATGTATTTCACAACCGTCATTATATGTATTTCGCAACCGTCATTATATGTATTTTTCATAGTAGTGCATAAAGAAACCTTTGCCAACGTCCATGATCTCAAAACATCCAGTAAGTTTCCACATATTCTTCAACCTATCATTCATCAAATGATAGCTCACATTCTTCTCCAGGAGTTTGATGACTAGAGCCTCTTCCAATGATTGCACAATCCCTGAAAGTCTTTTCATCCATCATGATCTTTGCTAGAAATCGATTTTCTCCTTTAAGAAAGATTTTCATAAGTTCTTTTTCAATTAGGTTCATTCTCTCTTCATAAGTAATGACTCTTTGACCTCCTCTAAGAATATCCTATAACAATAATCTAGAAAGCTTAGATACACTTCCATCCGGTGACCTGACCGACAGTGATAGTGTGGAAGCAGCGAAATCAAAGGGCTATATGCGAAAATTCTCAACTATGCAAATGCGGTTACCATACAGTATATTTCATGCACTGCAAAATACAATGGTTTATAATAATATGGCTATGGAAATATTTTTTCATTGTTAAATTTATGTTTAAAATTTTAAATCATCCATGAATTTATAAACACTAAGATTAGGGGTGGCAAACGGGCATGCCCGCCCCGTTTAGGCCCGCCCCGCAAAAGCCCACAAAAAAACGGGGCGGGGCGGGGCGGTCATAGTTGAGGATGCGGGCCTAAAACCTAGACCCGCCCCGCAAAAAGTGAGGGCGGGGCGGGGAAAGCCCGCGGGCACTGCACTATTTAAGCCTAAAAATGCAAAAATATATGTAAACACACGTGCCCGTAAAAGTCCGCGAAAAAAACGGGGCGGGGCGGGGCGGACACATTTGAGGGTGAGGGCCTAAATCCTTGTCCGCCCCGCACAAAAGTGCGAGCAAAATGGGCATTCCCCGCGGACCGAGCCCGTTTTGCCACCCCTAACTAAGATGATGTTATTCACCCGTGTTTCACCAATTAATTATCATTGTGGCATGTATATATATATATATATATATATATATATATATATATATATATATATATATATATATATATATATATATATATATATATATATATATATATATATATATATTCAAACTTAAGAGAGAACAAAAAAAAAAGTCTAATTATAATATTCTTTATTATCTTATTTCATATAATTACTAGCATTTTGAAGTACAACTTTAAATTACAAAAGAAAAAAGTAAATAAAGTTACAATTATTAAGTGCATGCAAAAATAAACTAAAATTGCAACTCGTGAATTATTTGAGTATAAAATATATTGCATAGATATTTGCAAGTACAAGAACTTATTCTTCAGAGCATGGTGCTTTCACATTTTATTGGTTTGATACTCAATCGGGAATCACTCGAACTAGTGTACATAGGTTGTCAATGCACTTATGAACTCTTATAAGAAATATTTTTGGACAATCATCATCAAATTTACATTTAATATATTCTTTTTTGGTTCTTGGCTCACCTTCAACCTCCTTAACAACACAATATAGAGAAATCAATAATATTATGTGGAAAAAAACTTTGAGAGTTGTAGCCATTTTTTCTTTGCAAGTAATAAATATATTATGATTTATCATTTCTGTGATTGTCCCTTTTATACACTTAGTAAATGTCTCTTCAGTACTTCAATGTGTTGTGTTTGTCTACTATACTTGCTTAGTGAAGGGGTAACATAAAAAATACGCTAATAATTAATTCACTATTTTTTTTTGTTAACTTCTCTACTTTCATGACAGATAAAGGATATTTGTTTTCTAAAAAAATTGCATGGTCATGCTAAGGTTATTTATATAAATAATTCACTATCAACTTGATGTCAATTTTAATTTGAAGTCTAAAATGCAGTTTTTATCCTTTTATTTTAAATTTTATAATTTTATAATTTCACTTTAAAAGAAATTTTGATTTGATTTTATATTTTTTTAATTTTTAGTAGCCTCACTCCAATGTTGTATAGTTGAACGTGAACTTGTGATGTGGAAATGATATCCTAGTTCACAAAAATTTCGGCATGTCACTTTTAAAAAAAAATATAATTTTATAATATTATTTAACATAATTATTAATTAAAAATTTGAGTAATATTTATTAAACTCTGTGAAAATTCTTCTTTCAAATATATATAACTCTTTATGTAACCATTATCTAAAACATAATGCAGACCCACCAAATATATACTTCCATTTTATTTTTCTTGAATTTCGACCAACTTGCATGCTTTAAATGTTCACCTGCAAATTTCTTCCAACATAATAGAAATTTGAATCAACATCCTACAGATTCTAACTCGACTACTTCTTTACAACTCCACGACTCTGTCTATTGAATAGAGAATTAAAATAGTTACATTTCTTAACATAGTCAGTGACACAACGCATTCATAAACATTAAATATTAGAGTACTTAATCACATAAATTATAGATAAAACAAGATGAAAACATCATAGGAACACTAAGTTTAACAACATATTAATAAAACCCTACAACAACAAATTTAAAACCTAGCATGTAGTTCAATCTACTGAAACTCAAACCAACACAAAGAGCTCAACCCTAATAAAGAAGTTAGATTCAAGTGATTTTACCAATGTTATAGAAAACTTACAGGTTTGAAGAGCGAAGACATTCGAAGCGAAGGACGAAACGCATAAGGACTGATTTTGTATCGGTCTTTAAAGGAAACAATCGAGGAATAAATTTTTTATCAAGATACACTCTTTGCTTCATTTTCATGTCCTCAGCCATTTGCGCTATATGTATTCCTGCGTTGCAGAAGTTTGCATAGGATCTCATGTGTTTCATCTCATAATGAGATAGAGATCCACAATATGCCACAAAGGTCCTAACCTGCCTGCACCGTCAATAGATTAAGGTGCAAATATATTCTTAGAAATCCAAAAGCTTAAATGTAATAAAAATGTATGTTAATCAACTACGGGAAAACTTACTGACATAAAATAAGGAAAGCAATTTTTCAATCATGTTTTTCGGACATCGAGAGAAAGATTAGATATGATATCAGTTAGAAAATTAATTTAAATAGAATGGACCGAGGATATAATCGTGAACGAAATCATCTTTTTTATAAGTATTTCAAACACTCTCAAATATTTTAGAGTTGATATGCATGAATATTTAGGATAATTCGAGTTTGTACAAGATCGGTGAAAACTCCAATGTAGGGAAGAGTATCTGAAATTTTAGTGAAGAAAACGTATGTTTTTGTTTTGTTTTTCTGAATCCGGAATGAAGTATTTATAGGTCATATTAGTGTTGTTTCACAAGGTTGCGACCCTTGGTGAAACAACTTCCTTTTACCATGAGTTACAAGATTTTGTCAAAAATTACATACTTTTACCAAAAGTTACATTGTTTCGCCTACTGCAACATTTTTTAAGAGTTTCATACTTTCATTCTACAACACTTCACGAACTCTTTTCTATTTTCGAATTCAAACATACTGCAATACTTTACAAATGTTGTCTATTTTTGAATTCAAACCTACTGTAACACTTCACAAGTGTTTCATATTTCTGAACTTAAAATTAATCTTCACTTGCATATTTTCTTGTCATTTTGGAACACACTCAAGATTATTTAATCTTAATAATTTACGACAATTCTCCACTTGTTCTAATAATAACACGATCAATTTCAGAAAAAAGAAATAGAGAATGTTAATACAGTTAAGTATATTTCGATTTGAACTTAAACTTAGTAAGGATAATGCAAAGTTTAATTGGAATATTAGGTAGCTATGCTTTGAACCATTATCCATTGTGCTTATATCGGCGTTACCTTACACACGTTCTTTAATGATTCTTCGGCTACATCTTTCGCCTAGTACTATTTATGATCATGTGCTTTTCCTGTTTTTGTGAATTTTTTATGAGAGAAAATTCAACTCTCACTTTGAGACAACACCATCTCGAAATTCATATAGGTGAAGTTTATTTTGTATCTATTTTTTAAAATACATATCCTCGATATAGAACTTCATTAAGAGTTTGAAGAAAAACTCAACCCTCAATATGTAATAGTCAACATTTTCATAGAATGTTGCACAAACATCCAAATCAACGACTTATTGTTACCCATTGAATCTTAGGTTAAGGTTTGTTAACTTCATATTGGGTTGCTACCATTGTCAGAACCCTTGTTCAAGGAGTTTCAATCTCATACCTCTCGAGGCAGTCTTTACTAAATCTATGACCAGTGTTTTAGTAAATGGATCAAGCAAATTATAGTTTGATTGTATATATATATATGAATGAAATGATACATCCTTAATCAATTTTATCACGAAAGAATGTCTAAGTTCTATTTTCCTAGACTTTAGATTACACACTTTTTGTATGCTCTAGGTAAAGTGGCTTGACTACTACAATGTATCAACACCTTTGAAACATTATCTTTAGCCAATGGAACTTCCAACATAAGGTCCCTCAACCATTCAACTTCTTCACCAGCGGAAGAAAGAGCCTCGAACTCTAATTCTATGGTTGAGAGAGTGATCCACATTTGTTTCTTGCTCTTCCAAGAAATCGTATCCTCAACTAGTGCAAATATCCACTCAAATGCAGATTTATGATATTCAATACTCGATGTCCAACTCGCATCGGTATATCCTCCTAATATGGTAGGAAACCTACAATAATGGAGGCCACAATTGTTATTAATCAAAAGATAACCAAAATTCTTTGTGATGACTTTCCAATACTCACAATTTCGATTGCTAGTAAATCCACTCATTTTACTAACTGCAAATTCTATGTCAGGTACATTGCTTAAATACATTAGACAACCAATTGCATTTGCATATCTAAATTGAGCCACAATTCTTCCATCAATATTTTAAAGTTTGACACTAGGATCAAATGAAGTACTCATTCTATTGAAATGTAAGTGTTTGAACTTATCAAGTACTTTCTCTGCATAATGTGTTTGACTAAGTTCATAACACCCACTATTTCTTTTTACTTTGATCCTCAAAAGTGTATCAACTAGTCCAAAATTATTCATCTTGAATGTGGAAGTTAGAAACCTCTTTGTTTCTAAAATTCCATTCATCTTGTTGCTAATGATCAATCATATAATCAACATGGAGACAAATGAATATCACAATATTCTTAGACAACTTTGTGTACTCACAGTTGTAATAAGAATTAAATGAAGAAGCTTTTTAGATAATCATGTATGATGAAGAAAGAAGGTTTTAGATGAAGTGAGAGATAAAATAATGAGAAATTTAAAGTAATATAATATAAATTGCAATGAGCACCTTAGTTATGTTCACTTGTCTCAAATCTTCACTTGAATTTCTATGTTGAACCTTCTTGATCGACTTCATAGTTGATGTGTATGACACTTTTGATACTTTTCTTCTTTGATAATATTTGTCTTCATCAAAATTGAACTAAATATAAGATATATTCCTCAAAATCTCCCCATTTTTTATGATGACAAACTCTTTGAGTTCACATTTTGATAATGATTGAAAAGTCTTCCCTTAAGTTGTGTGTCTCCCAATTAATTGATTAATCTTGGAATGAAAAAGTCAAACTTTTAATGTCACTGTGTCAACACTTGTTTTAATCCATAAAAGGATTTAAAAAGCTTGCACGCCTTTTGTTCATTACTAGGAAGTATTTTATCTTCAAATTGCTGCATATAAATCTCCTCACCGAGATCTCTATTTAGGAATATTATTTTGACATCTATTTGATGAACTATAAGGTCATCCAAAAAAAACTAATGCAAACGACACTCTAATTTTTATTGTGTGCCAAAATAATCAACACTTTCATTTTGTCTAAAACCCCTGGTCATTAATCTAGACGTGTATGTGCTTAGTGTACCATCACTATGATACTTCCTTCTAAACACCCACTTGTATCCAATAGATCTCGATCCTTTAGGTAGATGGACAAGTTCTCAAGTATGATTTGAAATTATTAAATCCATTTCGTCTTGGATAACATCCTTCCAAAAAACAAAATCTTTTGAAGCTACTGTTGGTGTAAGCCCTAGAGGCCAATACTTTTGGTACTTTTATCGAATTATTTATTAATAATAAAAGGCTTTTTCTTTATTATGTTTGTTTAATAAAGTCCCTAGAATAGCTAGTCCGTTTAATGTATCAAGTATGACTTAATCATGAGATCACATTAAACATAAGGATATTATTCTTAAAGTATCCATAGTCAAGCTTTATTGTGAAGTGGGATAACATTAAAGCATGAAGACTATTATGTTTATAGACTGATGATCATATCTCATGGATCATGGATAAAGAGTTATCAAGTCTTAAACATAGGTATGAATATTAAGAGTAATATTTATACTGGATTGACCCGCTATGAGAATACTTTATAGAATGTTATGCAAAGTGTCATAAGTTATTCTCATGGTGATAATGGTGTATACCACCCTTCGACCTGAAACCACTATGGACCCTAGATGTAGAGTCGAGTGCCTTATTGCTGATCAAGCGTTGTCCATAATTGGATGACCATAAACACAGTTGATGGGTACTCCACGAAGCATGTTAAGGGACATGAGTGACCTAGATGGAACTTGCCCATCCTGCGTAACAAGATAAATGTCTATGGGCCCAATATTGAACTGGACAAGGATGACACGGTCTATGCCTGTGTTCAATATAGACATAAGGGCAAAAGGGTAATTATACACATAATTATTATCACAAAAGGATTTGTCAGATCACATGACATTTTCGTGTCTTGGGTAGTAGTGATGTGTTTCTAGATACCGCTCAATGTTTATTATGTTAAATACGTGATTTAATATAATTGTCAATGCCGCGAAAACCTATAGGGTCACACACAAAGGACGGATTGATGAGAGATAGAGTAATTAAGGAATACCGTAATGTACGGTTCCCTTAAGTGAATTATAGAACATCGTAAGGTACGGTGTACTTAAGTAGAATACGAAATATGGTAAGGTACCACATGCTTAAGTGATTTTGGCATATTATAAGATATGGGCCATATACACTTGAGTGAGCTTTTTAGCTTGCAGCCCACACAAGTGGTTCTATAAATAGAACCCTTGTGTAGAAGCATTGTTGCAGTTGCAATTTCGTTTTTCTCTCTCTCTCTCTCTCTCACTCAAAGCCTTCATTCGTAGCAGCTAGCACTGAGATTGAAGGAATCCGTTCGTGTGGACTGAGTAGAGGCGTTGTCATTGTTCAACCTTCGTGATCGCTCCGTAGATCTGCATCAAAGGTTATAATCGCCACAAGAGGTAACGATTCTATCACTGATCATGCCCATTCGTAAGGATCATTAAAGGAGAAATTTTAAATTCTGCTGCATTTTGGATCGCCCTTCTCCTTCAGCTACTACTTTCTTAATTTCACAAATACATCAACAATTATGATGGACTTTGAATCGACCCAATTCAAAGGACCCTTCTCCAATAATCACAAACAATATGATGATTATCATATACACTTAGAAAGCACACCACTTTCTATTTACAAATAGTTGTCACCACACACTTGGTGATCAAGTTACAACAAAATGATACTTTTGAATAAAAGATATTTTTGGATAATTTCCAAGAACAAATAGTTCTTTTTTAAAAAGTGCAATAGACCTGACTTAAAAAATATTAACAACTTTTTTAAAAATAAGCTTTTTATACCTCTGCTTCAAATATTTTTATGCAAGCTAATTTGAGGACTTTATAGATGAATATGAGTATAATTTTTGAAACTTTTAATTGTATGAAATATGTAATATATATGGGTATATGAATTTCATATTAAATTTGATTTCTACAAAATATAAGAATATAAGAGTATTTTTAAAGTTTTTCAAAATACTTTTGTCTCAATAACATTCATAATTCATATATTTGAATGATTCATATATTATATTGTAGAACCAAAATAACGTAAATTATGATAACCACAATAATCAACCAAATAATATATATATATATATATATATATATATATATATATATATATATATATATATATATATATATATATATATATATATATATATATATATATATATATATATATATATATATATATATATATATATATATATATATATATATGTATCATTGATTCATTACAGTAGAATAATATATATTTAATGCATATATAATATAACGTAAATCGTAAATGAATAGAGAAAAAGTAATTCATTAATTATATATGTTAATGTTTGAAATACTATTATTGAAATATATGTGAAAATTTATTTTCAAATATATATATATAAATTAATGTTACAATACGTTAGCAAATAACTCAAACCTGTTGTAATTTTGTTAAGTCAAATTTCTTTATATGTTTTTTCACACAATTATTTTCTCATAAAATGAAATGATGGTATTTCTGTATGTAACAGATATACCACATTATCTAGTTTTTCTATTTAAAATGAAAATGATATAAATATCATAAAGTATGTTAAATAATTATTTATTATAAAATATAATTAATTGGTATACTCTGAATAATCAAAGAATTTATGATTATTTCTTATTAATTTTATGCATCTCAATTAATCAATAATTATCAAAATATCATGATATCGGTAATCATTTACTTTGATGTCAATTGTAAGCAAAATATAATTTTGGATCTTGATTTTATGATTTTCACATATTTTTAATTTCTATGAGAAACCATACAAATGTAGCCGGATCGATAATGATGATTTCTTCTTTTACTATTTCTTCTAGTGTTCTTGATTTGTTACTTTGATACTTGAAACGAAAGCCTCGATTGTCATTATTTGCAGTACTTATAATATTGTTAGAAAATTAATTTAAATCGAATGGATCAAGGCTAGAATCGTAAACAAAATCATTTTTCTTATAAGTATTTCAAGAACTCTCAAATGTCTTACATTTGGAATGCATGAGTACCCTGGTTAATTCAGCCTATACTCGAGTTTGCACAAGATCAGTGAAAACTCGAATGTAGGGAAGAGTATCTGGAATTTTTGTGAAGAGGATTTATATTTTTGTTGTGTTTTTCTAAACCGAAATGAAGTACTTATAGGTTATATTGGTATTGTTTCACAAAGTTGCGACCCTTAGTGAAGCAACTTCCTTTTACCAAGAGTTACAAGTTTTTGCCAAAAGTGACATACTTTTACCAAAAGTTACATTGTTTCGCTTACTGCAACATTCTTCAAGACTTGCTTAGTTTCATTCTACAACACTTCACGAAGTGTTGCCTATTTCTGAATTCAAACATACTACAACACTTTATAAGTGTTGTCTATTTCTAAATTCAAACCTAGTGCAACACATCACAAGTGTTGCCTATTTCTGAATTCAAAATTAATCTCTAGTTATATATTTTCTTGTCATTTTGGAACACACTCAAGATTACTAATTCTTAATCATTTACAACAGTACCAGTGTTTTCACGCAGTCCTAGTCATCAACAATCATCAACAAAAGCCTGCCCAACTGGTCGAACACTGATAAGCATCTCTGGACCCTTTTTCACTCCAAATAAAAGTTTTCCGACCAGTTTTATGTTGTCATCTATATGCAATATGTGAGAGATCGCTTCTAGAACTTGCTTCTTAGCCGAAACTTTCCTAGGAGAACCTTGAGGAGCTTTGCATAACTACCAAAATACACAATATAATAAGTGAAACACAAATATGTATATGCAGATAACAACCCTTATTGTCTTGGAATTTCTTATCCCATCCTATGGGATGGAAAAACATCCTTTGGAAATTCTAAAATGCCCCTCATATTTTAGAGATGCATCTCTCGACGCACCTTGTCCTAAATTAAAACTTTAAATGATCCGGAGATGCATCTCCGTAATATTTTAAAACATACACCATAGATAGATCCACCCTGAAAGGCATTTTACACGTTTATTATTTCGGAGATGCATCTCCGTTTATTTTTCGGAGATACATATTTGTAACGTATAAGAACATGGTATGTTATATTTTGTTTATGTTTATTTAGATGAAAATTTATAAGCATTATGTACCATGTTTTTGACGAGATTTAAACCATACAATCGAGATGCAAAAAATGATAGGTAGTAAAGTCAACATTTTGTTAGATGATTGGAAGGATGTATCGGATGAGGTGAAAAATAGCATATGAACAGACGTTCAGTAGTAATTTCAATTGTTATCGATTTGATATTACATTATATAAACACTAATACATACTTATTATTATTTTAAATGTGTCGTTGGAGTTTGAATTTGGTGATGATTCGAAGTTGAAAAAAAAGTGGATAGCTTATGCTGATACGACTTGAAGGAGTTTTAAGTCACGACTCACGAGTGACTACATTATGAAGTCAAAGCCTAATATTGAGCAGTTGTGGGTGAAATATTTGTATCTTAGAAAGAAAGTTTGGAAAATGTTTGTGAAGTCTCATAGTAGTGAGGAGTTCATGGTTAGTACCAATGACATTTTTTGATAATTTTATGGATAAACCATGGGGGTTAATATTTTTCCTATGTTTATAACAGTTTAAAAGTCAAGCGGGAAAGTTGAACAAGTCCAAAAGAAAATACCCCCATAGATTGTCTCGTGGGGGATGTAGGAAACTTGAAAAAACCATGATTGTTGAAAAAAGACAACAACTAGGTAAGGGAGACTCCATGAGTCGCGATCAGGAACCATCTCCACTATCATGATATGAGAAGTGGAAGAGGGCTCGACTGAGACCAAATGGAGATTACACTTCAGATTCCTCCGTATTGGTACCTGAGAGAGTTATAAGTAGGACTTATTCTGCATATGTATATAGACTACACTTTAGATGCCTCCATCACTTTGGTAATTAACAATGTATGTCTTATCATATTGTATAGTATTCGTTGGTTAACTCAGCCCGTGAAGCTATCTTTGTTCCATAACCACGACATGACATATTAGTAGAAGCAACTGGAACAAAAGAACATGGTGGGCATGTCCATGGTGTTGGAGGTGGCATCAGCCTGAGAGTGTTTTTTGGTACGTCTAAAAAAAAGCACTGGACAAGTGCAGAATGAAACGTTGAAAGAACTTTAGAGGAAGATAGATATTCAAAAGTAAGAATTAGACGAGAAGTTACAAGCGGAGTGGGAAACTCAAGGGAATAATGGGAAGAATTAAAAGAGTTATATGTGGTATGTGAGAGTGAGAATTGTGTTATCTAAAGAGTTATATGCTTATTTGTTATGCATATTATGTTAATTCTGATTTGTGTTACTTTGTGTATTTTATGAGAATCAGTGGAACCGTGCCACAATGTACAAACGAAGAGGATTGTGCTGATGATCAATTGCCTGGTAGAAATGTTGTATGTGGTTCAAGCACAAAAGGAAGTTATTCAGTCGCCCCCATCGATAGGGAGATCCAATACAGGTTATTGGCTCATTTTGAAGAATCATATTCCAAAATGATGGCTTATGTTGTGCCCAACAAAGAAGCGATAATTACTCTTCCACTAGAACATGATCCTAGAATTGACGGGTTAAAGGAATTCTTTATGATTCCTAAAGATATAAAGGATATGATTGGTGAAAAACGGTGGCGGGACATAGAGTTACCAAAACTTTGGTGCATCTAAGTTTATCTCATTATATGGTACATTCATTGTTTTGTATAGAATTAATTCCTCACGTGTTTTTGTATCTTGTTTAACCTTTTAGGTATACTCACCGTGTATGCATAGAATTAAATAAATCAGATACTTGTGGATTGTTGGATCCAGTTAGAGTACGATTTATAAATATTCCGCTAATAGCATTGAAGAATACCTAACATCACGAATATCAGATGAGAAATAATGCTACTTAGCACCATTCCTCAATAAGTGAGTTTTTAAAATTATGGTGTCTCTATTATATTTAGTTTTCATATTTTATCAAATACTAAATTTTAAAGACTTAAAAGTATTTTTAAACAATTAAAAATAACCACAAAATTAATTAAATCATGAAAAATATCAATAATGATCCAAAAAATAATTTTAATCCAGAATATGAAAGAGGGAATTATTTGAAATTTTTTGGTGAAACTCTCATATTTTTTAGCTCAATATTAAAATTAATATGAATTAATGAAAATAAAAGGATTAAAATGAAAATAAGAAAATAGAAAAAAAAACGTGAGCCACTTGATCTCCCTCATTAATTGAGGTGGCAGATCAAGTGGCCTAGGACGCGTGTTCCATGATGCGCACTAGTCAACTCATCCACACGCCTGGTATTCACAATGGATGTGTGAGATTAAAACGTTTTGGAATGATCATGTGGCTCAAAACCTGTCCAGCACACCACCGGCGCTGGACCTCTGGTCACCTTCTCAGGCGAGGCTCACCGGACTGGTTCAGTCATCACCATCACATAAATGAAAAAGGAGGACATGATCTGAAAGAAAAAATGGCGTAGAACACGAATCTGACCTCAATTTTAACTAACTCCACATATATAGAAATATATGAGGAGTTAAATTTTGAGGTGTGTCAACTGAGTTGCTTCGGTTTGACCTCTAAGCAACTCAATCTTCTTGCCTATATTGGTAGGACTTCAGACAACCAAAGATCCAAGAGAATTGAGTACAGTTGAGAGAGAATCGAAGAGATGAAGTTTTCTGAAAATTACCTTCAATGATATGTAGTTCTTGATGTTTCTTGCTCAAAACACAATCTGATCACACTTGAGAAGCTAGCAGGAAGTGATTGATGAGGTTGCAAGGCTTTGGATCCTGGAGTTTTTGAATCTCCAACAGTTCAGATTCAAACTCAAATTTCAAATTGAAATTTATCCGGTTTTCCTTTGGAATGAGAGGGTCTCAATGGGGGGCAAAGCTGGCGGGCAAGGTGTGATTCAAATGAGCACAGAGGTCATGTATTTATAACATGAATGAATGATATTTGCACACTTCAAATTTTGTCCAAATTTAGCAATGTTGATGGCACGAATGCATGGGCATGTGCAGGCCCATGATGCAATGCAAAAAGGTCCAAAATCATTCCAAATAAAGTCTGAATGGAAGTTGGATTAGCAAGGCAAAGTGAACTGAAGTTTATGCAATTGATTCTTTCCAATGATGCAGCCTTGTTAAAGCCATGCGCAGACCTAACAAACCTCATCCAAAATGCATGAACTTGGGTTCTTTGGAAAACTTGGACCAAGGGGAACAAGTTTGATATTTAACACTTTTTCATTTGGATCTTAGAACATGGAGAATATTGAGGTGGAAGTTTGGAAATTTCAACATGTTGAAATTTTTTCTAAGTGTCAAGCCATATATTTCAATGTTCCACCTTACTTAACTTTTTGTGTGAGATTTAAATGAGAAACGTGTCTTCATCAACGTTGTAGCTCTTTCAAATACATTCAAAATGGTCATGAATTTCATGTCATTTGGATTTGGAATGATAGAGTTATACATTTTTGAATTTAGGAAAAATCACTTGTTCAATGGTATAGGTCAAAAATGACCTGTAATGTAACCTCATATCACATGCTCATAAAAGTTGAATTAGATCTCACTACAAACATAAAAGTTGAAGTATACATCTTTAATTTTATTGTGCAACTTGTAAATATTTCATATCATAAAAATTGAGCAAGTTATGGCCTTGGGAAGTTGACTTTTAAATCAGGGTTTAGACAAAATGACCTATAATGTTTCAACATAGAAAATGATTTTCCAAGAAAAACTAGCTCTATTTATCAACATGAAAGTTGTTTGGAATGTAATCTAGAGTAACTTTTATCTTGGAATAATTTTCATATGGTGAAAATTGTAGGAGATAGGGTCTAGGGAGACCCAGTTTTGATCAGATGAATTCATCTGGCCAACAACCATCAACCAACTTGAAAACCTTCAATTCTTTGGACTTTATTGGTTCATGGTAGGTCATATATGCATAAGATGATGAATTTTTAAATGTCCCTTGAGAGATTTGATCAATTGGTGTGATAGCTTGTTGGAGAAGTTACTCAAGATACCTAGTCAAACTAGGGTTTCCAAGGCAAATCACCTATAAACTCTTGAAGAAAACTTGATCAATGTGACATGTAGAGATCAATGGAACTCATATATGATGTTCATAACCATTATTGGATTAATTCATGGTTGTGCTCTTTGTCATGAGGGTCTCAAACCCTAGATATGAACTTGATAGATCAATGGAGATCATGCCCTACCTACAAAAGAGTTAGGCAAATGCAAAGACATATTTTTGTATTTTGGTTAGTAAAATGATGGTATACAAGTATGATATAATCACATGGTGCTTTATGATCTCTCCCAAAACAAACTCAATGAAGGAGGGGTGTTGAGACAGTTTTTAAGTGTCGGGTTTTGTTATCGTATCCACAGAGATTGTAAGATATCGCTGCCGTTCAATGGTTGAATTAATCTTAACTTAAAGTAACACTAGGGTTTTGGGTTTTAATCAAGTTATCTTGCATACAAAGTAATTAATTGCGGTAAAAGTTACGTTTTGATTAATATGAGAAATATTGTCAGAGTTAGGTTTCAATGATTACATTTGCTTTGCATGTTTTTGCACGGTCAACAATATTATAAACTCCTTTAGATGATAAATAATTTCACAAAGTCCTCTCAATGCGTTTCTCTCGAACACCCATTGTGAGTTTTGTCATTTTGATCCATTGTTTCTCTCGAACACAATCTATCAAAAAGACAACGTTTTGGTTCAACCTTATGGTGAACAAAATCATTCGTTACTATCTCTAGCTAACAAACAAGTTTGGATGAAAACCTAGGTCAAGAATCGGTAAACATCTCTCGATCAAATACCAACACAAAGAGTTTTAAATAGAAACAAAGTTTTCATCATATATTTACCGTTAAAGAGTTTACAAATGAGGATCCTTACATTTACACACAAAGCTTGGAAATCACCTACATCTAACCTTGACAAATGGAGACTTAGCTACTCATTTTCATGGTAGCTTGGTCGGCAAGTAAGAAAAGAGGGTTGATCAACATCCAAGTCGAATGATCGAAGTTGGATGGGAATCCACCTTCTTTTTGTGGAAGATGGTTGCTAGATGAAGAGAAATGAAATTAGGGCATCAAAAATCCCTCCAAAACAATGCTGTAAAATATCTAAGAGAAAGTACAAAAATGGAAAAGTTGGTAAAAAGTGGTATGGGCACAAAAAGTGGCACCTGCTACTTATAGACAAGTGCAGAACTGTCACGTTCGCTAGGCGAGCAGAATGGCTCGCCTAGCGAAGGCCAAAAATGGGCACAAAATGCCCCTGCGCCCAGAGAAAACTGGGCCTGTGGAACTGTCATGTTCGCCTAGCGAACAGACCTTCGCCTAGCGAAGAACTCGCTTCAACCTTCGCCCCAGCGAGGTTGAGAGGTTTTGCTACTGGAATGCTCGCTGGGGACTCGCTAGAGCCTCGCCTAGCGAGCTAGTGCTGGCTGCTCATTTCACCAAAACAGACTGAATTCGCTGCCACTTCGCCTTCAGTTCGCCTAGCGAATTAATTAACCAATTTACTGGAGCCTTTCGCCAGGAGCTCGCCTAGCGAAGGTTTTGCTTCGCCACATCCTCGCCTAGCGAGCTGGCAGATGAAATGCTCCTTTGCTTTGGTTCCTTTGCCAATTCTCTTGTGTCTTTATTATCAATTAATTCATGCCTTTCCTGCACAATAACAAACACATCAAAGGCACCAAGCTTGTTTATCAATGTACGCATTCCATGTAAAATAAATGTGATTTTGGCAATTTGAGCAAGGCAAAAGAGTGAAAGATGCCCACATATGATAGCTCAAATAAGCACTTTTGGGCATCTAACAACTCTCCCCAACTAGATTCTTGCTTGTCCTCAAGCAAAGTATGCCTCTTGAAAGACAAGAGGATTTGCATAAAGAAACAGTTTCTCCGAAGTTGGATAAACGGCTCAAACACAAGCGAAATTCGCATATACAAGTTCCCAACGGTTCGAATAAAATAATACCTAGGAACTTAAACTTAAATAGCAATGCAAAATATTTATCTATCTACAACAATGCTATTCTGAATGCATCATCCTATCTCTCCTCTTCGAATAAGGAATGAAGATTTTGCGCGTTTGCAACCGCGGGACTAATCTCACTCTCTAACAAATAATGAAGAAATCAAACAGATTCATACAATGTCTAATCAATCATAAATGGTACTGTGGAAGCATAAAGATCACTAAGGGCTTTTCGGTTGAAGCTTGGTCAGGTTAACAAACAAGGGTCATTTCTAAGGCCATTGAAACGAAAGTGCCGATGCAAAAGAGACATTCACAGTATTATTCACACTACTCGACTTGTTTCATCTGTTTCTTATTTGTAACCTTCACAACACATATTCCACAACTCAACTCTTATTTTTCACTATTTTTCTTCCAAGCAAGCATTCATTTTCATTCTTTATATTTTTGTTCTTTTCTTTCACATCAAATGTACAAAATAGATGTTTATTTTCTACATTTTCTATACATATATTTTTCTATGCTTGCTCGGTTTTTCTTTTCTTTTTCAAGAGTTGTGGAATTTACCGATTCTTTTTCGTTCTCCCCAACTTATTTCTTCCACAACCTAAGTGAATGCTCTTAACTTCTTACGGCAAAAGAACAATAATCAATATTTTCCGGGTTGTAAAAAAAAGATTTTTGAGATCTCGCTTTATTTCAAGCCGAGATTCAACTGTTTAGGCTCAAAGGGGTTAACAAATACTCTCTCTACTCACAGGTAAGTTGTTTTTGGATGTAGTTGTGCTCGAAAGAAAACAAGTGCCTTGATCATTTCTAATTGCTTCCACAATTTCACAATAATAACAGACAAATAATGAATCACATGAATCAACAAAACTTATTAGAATCCAGCATTTAAGTGAACAATGGAGGTTTCCTCACACTTTGTGGTTTAGGTTCTAGATGAAACATTCATTCAATTATGTTGCACAAAGACAATATTCAATTTACCAAAAAGAGTAAAGTTCCTAATGCATTCTAAAATTCTAGCCGACGGTAACCATGTACCTTAGCTTCATTCACTTGTTATTCTTATCATTGCCATCCAAGCTCGGATGCACCTTCATTGGGTACTTCTTGAGGAGCAACCAATCTAGAAGGGTTTGCCACTCATTCAACCAAAAATTTATTAAACACACAAAATTAACAACAAACATAAATATCATTAACTGAAAAATAAAATTTTGTTCGTGGGGGACAAAACACCCCAATAGTACAACCCATGGTCAAAATACAAAATTCAAAAGTACAAATAAAAATGCCATAATAAAAAAAAACTGAAATACAAAAAACAAAAACTTAACCCACAAAGGGCTCAAGACTCCTCCTCACTACCGGCCTCAGAACCGGTCGCCTCATCATCATCCTCATCATCATCATCAGCTCCCACCCCCTCAGAATAGACTGGCACGTCCACGGGCCAATTTGCATTAGTCAGAAACTGCTCCCGTGTCATCAAAGCATGTGCACCACTACCCTGCAGCTGCAAACGCTGCATCGAGTCGTGCATGTCAATCATAGCCCTCTGCGATGCTGCCATCCACTCGAAATTGAATTCACACGCAGCCCGCAGGTATGGATCGACCCTGGGAGTAGAAGCACTAGGACCATCAGAAACCCTAGTGCTACCTGAGGCTGCACTGCTGCCGGTGGCCTTAGCTTTGCAGTATTTTGCCACATACCGGTCATCAATAGGAGCCGGGATCCTAACCTGACCCCGAGACGGAAGTCGCACTCGTGCCTTAATGCACAGACTCATAATCAAACAAGGAAATGCAAGGGGGCAATTCACCCGAGCCCCCGACTTCAGTCCGCTCTCTATTACCGTCTTCAACTCATTGGCAATGATCCTCGCCACATCAATCTCAACATTGGCGAGGATGGAATGTACTAAATGTGCCACTGGGATCGGCACAGTAGATGTGTGGGATTTGGGTTGTATGTTGGTCAAAACCAGAAGAAGAATCAGCTGAGCCATGGGAGTCATGTCCTCTCGATGATATCTCATAGGAACCCCAGATGGGTTCGGCTCAACTGATTTCCCTGGTAAAAGCAGGGCGGCTGTAATTGCTGGGATATCCTTGTGCAGCCGGAGGTCAATATGGTACTGGTCTCTCTCATCAGCACCCAGCTGAAGCGGCTCCCCGAGGATTTGGTTGATTGTATCCCTGTCAAAAGGAACTGGCCGACCGGCCACTCTAGAGACCCAAGTGAAGGGCTCATCATCATCAGGCAATGCGTTAGCGTAGAACTCCCGCACTGTAGCGATGTCATAGTGTTCCAAGGGATTTATCAACCTATCCCATTTCTTTGTATCGATCAACCCGGCAAAACTCCGATACGTGCCCTGTGGGTTGATCAGAAACCGCTTCTCAGGCAAAATGTTTCGCTTCTCCAAAGCGATGTACCGTGCCGCTTGTTTCGGGCCCACAAACTTGTCGTGGTCGAATTGGATCGGCACGGTTCGTGAAGTAGTTGCCGCTCCCTTTCTTTTCTTGCCAGCACTAGCTCTTGACTCCATTCTGCAAAACAAGAGATAAAGCAACAAACACGAAACAAACAGATTAGAACCAAAACAGTTTTTATAAGGGACTGGTTTGCTCGCTGCTGCTTCGCCTAGCGAAGTGGCAGCGAATGCTCGCCCCAGGTTCGCCTAGCGAGTGCTAGCGAACCTTACGGGTTTTGGGGTTTTCTGCATTTTCAAAATTGTTTCCCCCAAAACCTGTACATACAAGGTTTCCACAGCAAAACCCAATGATTTCTCATGCCTATGAATTGTTCTATGCTATTGGGGATACCTAATTTCATGGAAAACCTAAGTAAGAGTAAATCCCCAATTTAAAAACCTAAATGCACAACATTGCAAACTCCCAAAATTGCATGCAACCTCAAGGTTCCTATCACACCTATCCTATTTACCATTCAAATTTGGAAATAAATAATGCAACAAAAGAAACATGCAATAGGGCAAACCTTGAGGTAAACGGATTTGGAAAGGAGAAGTGGGAAGTGTTTGCAAATGACCGACACACAAATGTTGTTGATATGGATGCACGGTAGAGAATTTGAGAAGGGAAATCGCACACTTCAGCAGAGCAGTTTAGAAGAATTTTTAGGGTAAGGGCAAAACTGCCCTGCTGAACTGTTTAAATATAACAGTACTGGTGCGCTCGCTACTGCCTCGCCTAGCGAGCAGCCAGCGAGCGCGCTCGCTGCAGCCTCGCCTAGCGAGCTGCAAGCGAGCATGACAGCAAGTGCTTTTGCAAATGCAGCACTTGCATGTCATCCAGCCTGAAAAAACACACAATACTCATACAACATCAAACATAAAACAGGAAATACTTACAATGTTGGGGTGCCTCCCAACTAGCGCTTGTTTAACGTCGGCTAAGCTCGACGGTGCGATGCTCACAGAGGAGCATCGAGCGGCTGAGCACAACTCTCGCGATCCACATGACCGCCGAGATACACTTTCAATCGTTGGCCGTTCACGGTCCAACTGTCTTTCTCGTCCATATCTTCAATGATAACGGCCCCGTACTCTTTGACTTCTTTCACCCGAAATGGCCCAGACCATTTCGATTTCAACTTCCCGGGAAACAACTTCAACCGGGAGTTGAACAATAAGACCAATTGTCCGGGCACGAATTCTTTGGTTCGGATCTTCTTGTCATGATATTTCTTGGCTTTTTCCTTGTACAACCAACTTGAGTGGTATGCGGCATTGCGCATCTCCTCCAACTCAAGTAGTTGTACTTTCCTTTTTTCACCGGCCGACTCATTCTCAAAATTTAAAAATTTGAGGGCCCACAAGGCCTTGTGCTCCAATTCAACCGGCAAATGGCAAGTTTTACCAAATACCAATTGAAACGGAGTTAGGCCAATTGGAGCTTTAAAGGCCGTACGGTAGGCCCATAATGCTTCGTCCAATTTTTGGGACCACTCTTTTTTAGAATTCGACACGGTTTTTTCTAGGATTCTCTTAATCTCTCGATTAGAGACCTCCGCTTGCCCGTTAGCCTGAGGGTGGTACGGAGTTGTCACCCTATGCGACACACCATAATGTTTTAGAATTGTTTCCAAAGGTGCATTGCAAAAGTGTGACCCTCCGTCACTTATCAACACTCGGGGTGTTCCAAAACGAGAAAAGATGTTTTTCTTTAAAAATTTTATCACCGTTTTGGCATCCGCCCGAGGTGAGGCAATCGCCTCAACCCACTTAGAGACATAATCAACAGCTACAAGCATGTACTCATTCCCGTAAGAGGGTGGGAAAGGTCCAACAAAATCTATGCCCCAACAATCGAACACTTCCACTTCTTGGATATTTTGGAGAGGCATCTCATCTCTCTTACCTATCCCACCACTTCTTTGGCAACTGTCACAACTTTGCGCATGGGTATGTGCGTCTTTAAAAATAGTTGGCCAATAAAATCCCGATTGAAGAATTTTAGTGGCCGTTCTAACCCCATTATAATGACCGCCATAAGGCGAGTTGTGACAATGCCAAAGGATGCTCTGGGCTTCATCACCAGTTACGCATCTCCTTAACAGGTTATCGCTACCCAACTTAAACAAGTATGGGTCATCCCAAACATAATACTTCGCATCCGAAAGGAACTTCCTCTTTTGGTTCGAAGTTAGATCGGCCGGCACACAACCACTAGCCTTGTGGTTTGCAAAGTCTGCAAACCACGGCCTAACTTGAACCTTAAACAATTTTTCATCAGGAAATTCTT
Organism: Lathyrus oleraceus; assembly: GCF_024323335.1. Classification (NCBI taxonomy): domain Eukaryota; kingdom Viridiplantae; phylum Streptophyta; class Magnoliopsida; order Fabales; family Fabaceae; genus Lathyrus; species Lathyrus oleraceus. The sequence goes on along the minus strand of NC_066580.1, from coordinate 197,174,997 downwards.
CCCGGATTTCCTTTTCAGATGCGGTAACCTCGACATTCACCAAGCGGGATAAATGATCCGCTACCAAGTTTTCCGACCCCTTCTTGTCTTTAATTTCGACATCGAATTCTTGTAACAAGAGGATCCAACGGATGAGCCTTTGCTTCGAATCCGGCTTGGTCAGCAGATATTTAATCGCCGCGTGGTCGGTGTACACCACGACTTTAGACCCTATAAGATAGGACCTAAACTTTTCTAGCGCATACACTATTGCGAGTAGTTCTTTTTCCGTTGTGGCATAATTTATTTGAGCCTCGTTAAGAACCTTACTCGCATAATGTATAGCATGAAAAGTTTTGTCCTTTCTTTGGCCAAGTACCGCTCCAACGGCATAGTCACTCGCGTCACACATTAGTTCAAAATTTTCATTCCAATTGGGAGCGACTATTATTGGAGCGGTAACCAATTTTTCTTTTAAAACCTCGAAAGCTTGCAAACAATCGTCGGTGAAGAGAAATACCTGATCTTTGGCGAGTAAATTGCTCAAAGGTTTAGCCACCTTTGAGAAGTCCTTGATGAAGCGCCGGTAGAACCCCGCGTGCCCCAAAAAACTACGGATGCCCTTCACATTGACCGGAGGGGGTAATTTTTCAATTACGTCAACTTTAGCTCTATCCACTTCAAGCCCCCTTTTAGAGACTTTGTGGCCTAGCACAATCCCCTCAGTCACCATAAAGTGACACTTTTCCCAATTCAGCACCAAATTAGTCTTCACACACCTTTCCAACACCGTCTTCAAATTTGCCAAGCATAGACTAAACGTCCCACCAAACACCGAGAAGTCATCCATGAAGACTTCCATTGTTTTCTCTATTAGATCGGCAAAAATAGCTTGGACACATCGTTGAAATGTCGCCGGCGCATTGCAAAGCCCAAAAGGCATTTTTCTGTATGCGAACACTCCAAACGGACACGTGAAAGCCGTCTTCTCATGATCAACCGGGTCAACCGCAATTTGGTTGTACCCGGAGTAGCCGTCTAAAAAACAGTAGTATTGTTGGCCCGATAGTCTTTCAAGCATTTGATCCATAAATGGGAGTGGAAAATGGTCCTTACGAGTCGCGGTATTCAACCGTCTATAATCTATACACATTCTCCATCCCGTGGCAACTTTAGTCGGGATCAATTCGTCTTTGTCATTACGGATTACGGTCATTCCACCCTTCTTCGGAACCACGTGCACGGGACTAACCCACGGACTATCCGAGATCGGGTAAATCATTCCCGCATCCAAAAGCTTCACCACTTCCTTTCTTACAACCTCTTTCATCGTAGGATTTAAGCGGCGTTGTGGTTGAGCCACCGGCTTGAAATCCTCCTCCATCAAAATCTTGTGCATACAATAGGATGGACTAATTCCTTTAAGATCGGAAAGAGTCCAACCCATAGCTTCTTGATTGGTTTTGAGCACAATGATTAGACGGGCTTCTTCTTCTTTTGTCAAGAGGTTGCTTATGATGACCGGCTTTGCCTCGGTCTCATCTAAAAACACATATTTCAAAGTCGAAGGTAACTCTTTTAATTCAATTGGCGCTTTCTCATCAATTACCTCCTTCTTCAAATTTTCTTCCTCTATTTCCCACGGTTGTAGGTCTTCCAAGCTATCAAGTTCCTTCAAGCATTCCTCAAGAGCTAGCTCCTCTTCAACAGTGAAAACCTCCAATGAGTCGTCGAGAGCTAACTCCATAGGAGATATCTCGTGAATATGCTTTGAAACTTCCATAATAGCGTCTTCGATCACATCGATTCGAAAGCTATCATGTCTATCCTTGGAATGCTTCATCGCCTCGAATAGATCAAAGGTGACCTCCTCATTTTGAACACGCACCTTCATTAAACCGTCATCAACATCAATCATCATTCTTGCGGTCTTCATGAATGGTCGGCCCAATATGAGCGGAGCATCATCATCTTCCTCCATATCAATTACAATGAAATCCACCGGGAAGAAGAATTTGTCGACCTTTACCAACACATCTTGGGCTACGCCATGAGGATGGGTCGTCGACTTATCCGCCAATTGTAATGTCATTCGGATAGACTTAATCTCGATGTTGCCAAGCCTCTTGATAATTGACAAAGGTATAAGATTTATGCTCGACCCCAAGTCAATAAGTCCCTTTCCGACATACACATCACCAATTTTAACCGGCAATGTAACTCTTCCCGGATCAACCTCTTTCTTAGGAAGCGTCCTTTGAATGATGGCACTACAGCTCGCATCAAGGACGATGGTCTCCGGTTCCGTATACCTCCGCTTTTTGGTTAGTATGTCCTTCATGAACTTGGCATACTTTGGCATTTGTTCCAACGCTTCAGCAAACGGAATGTTTATTTGTAATTGCTTAAAAATATCCATGAACCGGGCGTAATGCCGTTCATTCTCTCTTTTTGACGGGGCGTGAGGGTAAGGAAGGTTTTGGACAGGAGTAGCGCTCACTACCTCCTTTCCTTTCGCTATTCTAGCGCTTTTCCATCTCGGCTTCTTCACTACCTCCCTTATTACCTCATCATTTTTATTCTCCTCAATCTCCACATTTTTTTCATTTTCAACTTCACCATTATTTTTATTATTTTCAACTACTTCCTCATCACTCCACACTCCGACTTCACCATCAACATTTTCTTCCACTATCTCCTCCTCATTTTCCTTCTCTTTCTCTCTTTTTTCACTCTCCACTCTTTTCTCGTTTTCACTACCCAACTCCCTTCCACTTCTCGTCACAATCGCCTTACAATGCTCCTTTGGATTTGTTTGCGTATTGGCCGAGAAAGAAGGACCGGTTTGTTGTTCAGCTAGTTGCTTGGCAAGTTGCCCAACTTGAGTTTCAAGATTTTTTATGGCCGCGTCATTACTCTTTTGATTGGCCATTGACATTTGCATGAATTGCGTCAATGTCTCTTCCAATTTAGAATTGACTACCGGCGGTTGTTGAGATTGATACGGATTTTGGGGAGGATTTTGACGGCTAGAAGAACCACCTCCATAACCTTGGTTATGATAATAGTTGCTTCTAGGTTGGAACCCTTGGTTCCCTTGGAATTGTTGTTGTTGTTGTTGAGGGTGCGGTTGATAAGGTTGTTGTTGTCTTGGTTGATAGTCCCGTTGATTGGCCATGTAATTTACTTCGTCAAAACCGGGAGGTGGACAAAATCCGGTGTCATGTTCACCTTTACAAAGTTCACAACAAGCTATTTGTTTAGCTTTTGACGGTTCTCTTAACTCTTTGATTTGTTGCGTTAAAAGTTCCACTTGTTGTGAGATGAGCTTGTTTTGGGCAAGTATGGCATCATTCGTCCCTAACTCAAGCACTCCCGCCTTCTTCAAAGAATTTCCACGACTTTGACTTTGAAGATCATTCAAAGCCATACGGTTGATAATGTTGGTGGCTTCTTCGGCACTCTTTGACATCAACGAGCCACCCGAGGTGGCATCCAACAACGTCTTACAGTTTGGTTGAAGTCCATTTCGGAAGATATGGATTTGAGTTAATTCATCAAATCCATGCCCTTTACATTTCCTTAGCATGGACTTGAATCTCTCCCACGCTTCATTCAACGATTCACTGGTTCCTTGAGAAAACACCGAGATGGCCGTCTTTGATTCCATGAATCGGTTATGAGAGAAAAATCTTTCAATGAATTTCTCCTCTAACACATTCCAATCTGTCATTACGGCAGGTGTTTGATCGAGATACCAATCCTTTGCTTTACCGAGCAAAGCGTGAGGAAATAAACGTCTGAACAACGGAAGCTCCTGAGCCTGATCCACTCCGGCAGCCAATGCTATCTCATAGAATTTTGTGAGAAAAGCAAATGGGTCTTCATGGTCCATTCCGGTGAATGGACTCCCATACAATAAATTCAGAGTTCCCGTCTTCATCTCAGCTTGCCTTCCAGTTTGGTTGGCAAACTGAGCGGTGTTCCTTGGACTGTTGATACATGGAGTAGAAATCGGTGGTGGTGGTTGTGGCTCCATGTTTGGTACGAATGTGTGTGGATTGGTGGTTGAAGAACTTTCTCCTTGCTCTTGGCGTTGCCTAGCCTGTTGCCTCCTACGTCTTGTTTTGCTATTGAGCCTCCTTGCGGTTCTCTCGATCTCAGGATCAAAAAGAAGTTCGTCCACAGGGATTTTCCCTCGCATAAAACGTAAGCTGCACACTAAACCAAACAAATTACAAGCACAAGTCAAAAATTCACAAGCTAAAACTTAAACAACCAATGCGATGCTCGCAATATCAATTTACAATCCCCGGCAACGGCGCCATTTTGTTGAGACAGTTTTTAAGTGTCGGGTTTTGTTATCGTATCCACAGAGATTGTAAGATATCGCTGCCGTTCAATGGTTGAATTAATCTTAACTTAAAGTAACACTAGGGTTTTGGGTTTTAATCAAGTTATCTTGCATACAAAGTAATTAATTGCGGTAAAAGTTACGTTTTGATTAATATGAGAAATATTGTCAGAGTTAGGTTTCAATGATTACATTTGCTTTGCATGTTTTTGCACGGTCAACAATATTATAAACTCCTTTAGATGATAAATAATTTCACAAAGTCCTCTCAATGCGTTTCTCTCGAACACCCATTGTGAGTTTTGTCATTTTGATCCATTGTTTCTCTCGAACACAATCTATCAAAAAGACAACGTTTTGGTTCAACCTTATGGTGAACAAAATCATTCGTTACTATCTCTAGCTAACAAACAAGTTTGGATGAAAACCTAGGTCAAGAATCGGTAAACATCTCTCGATCAAATACCAACACAAAGAGTTTTAAATAGAAACAAAGTTTTCATCATATATTTACCGTTAAAGAGTTTACAAATGAGGATCCTTACATTTACACACAAAGCTTGGAAATCACCTACATCTAACCTTGACAAATGGAGACTTAGCTACTCATTTTCATGGTAGCTTGGTCGGCAAGTAAGAAAAGAGGGTTGATCAACATCCAAGTCGAATGATCGAAGTTGGATGGGAATCCACCTTCTTTTTGTGGAAGATGGTTGCTAGATGAAGAGAAATGAAATTAGGGCATCAAAAATCCCTCCAAAACAATGCTGTAAAATATCTAAGAGAAAGTACAAAAAATGGAAAAGTTGGTAAAAAGTGGTATGGGCACAAAAAGTGGCACCTGCTACTTATAGACAAGTGCAGAACTGTCACGTTCGCTAGGCGAGCAGAATGGCTCGCCTAGCGAAGGCCAAAAATGGGCACAAAATGCCCCTGCGCCCAGAGAAAACTGGGCCTGTGGAACTGTCATGTTCGCCTAGCGAACAGACCTTCGCCTAGCGAAGAACTCGCTTCAACCTTCGCCCCAGCGAGGTTGAGAGGTTTTGCTACTGGAATGCTCGCTGGGGACTCGCTAGAGCCTCGCCTAGCGAGCTAGTGCTGGCTGCTCATTTCACCAAAACAGACTGAATTCGCTGCCACTTCGCCTTCAGTTCGCCTAGCGAATTAATTAACCAATTTACTGGAGCCTTTCGCCAGGAGCTCGCCTAGTGAAGGTTTTGCTTCGCCACATCCTCGCCTAGCGAGCTGGCAGATGAAATGCTCCTTTGCTTTGGTTCCTTTGCCAATTCTCTTGTGTCTTTATTATCAATTAATTCATGCCTTTCCTGCACAATAACAAACACATCAAAGGCACCAAGCTTGTTTATCAATGTACGCATTCCATGTAAAATAAATGTGATTTTGGCAATTTGAGCAAGGCAAAAGAGTGAAAGATGCCCACATATGATAGCTCAAATAAGCACTTTTGGGCATCTAACAAGGGGTAAGGAGGATGCCAAGGTATGATCCCAATGTTGATGCTCATGATGAAACTGCATGAGGGATCTTAGGATCAAAATAGGAGTCTTACAGTCGTACCTAGCCCGAGGACCCGACACTTGACTTTCCTCTTCAAACATATAATGATTCAAACAAGTTAGATCTAGGTGCTATGACGGGGAAAAAGAGTAGTTAGGACTCGATGGTCCTCTCAATTCCCAAGTACTTTGATCGTTGACCGTACTTAGTCAAGGGTCAGATACTTGTCTCCCTCTAAGTTCCAATGATTAGACTTGCCAAAGTATTTTCACAAATCAAAAATCTTTTTTGATGAAAAAGAGTGGTTAGGACAACATTGTCCTCTTAACTCCCGAGTTATTGGACCGTTGACTGTATCTAGCCAAGGGTCTGATGCTTGTCTCCGTACATAAAATCAAACCCAACAAATCAAATCATATTTTGCCTTAAAGATTTCTCTTCTGAACCTTTCAATATGAACGTGTTACTTCCGTTCTACCATGAACGAAGATTAAGTCTCCATGTGCGAGCAAGTAATGTTTAACTGCTAGAGTGCGAACCAAGCGTATCCACTTTACCACAAACAAGCAAATACTTTTCGCTCCCATGAAAGAGCATACAAGCAAGTGAACAGTACCACGCAAACATCAATACTGTTCAGTAAAACAAACCAAACAAATACTCCATTTTTGAGTCTAACTATGAAGCTCTAACTTGCCTATTGCACGTATGGGGATACATAGGCACGAGGGCCAAAATCCTTGGTGAGCACATTAACTTAAAACTTATTTTCTCCCGCATATCATTTTCTCATCTCATTCTTGATAGCAAGCAACTTACAAATAAATAAACATCCATACGCATTTGATACGAGCAAGTGGTTCCCATGGAGTACCATGGATGTGAGGGGTTCTAATACCTTCCCCTTGCATAACCGACTTCCGAATTCACTCTTGGTTGCGAGACCATTTCTCTCATTTAGGGTTTTATCGCTATTTTCCCTTTCCTTTGGAATAAATAAAATCCGGTGGCGACTTTGTATTTTTCGCAGCGCTTCACCTCTAATACAAACACCAACTAATGCTCCTCATTCTCTACCTGAGTATCTGCACCATATGCGTAAAGAAGAATACAGAAACAAACATAAAAATGGGTGAAAATACATTCCATGTATTAGCGGTGTATAACAACAAGGATAATATATTATTAAAGTTAAATCAATCATACAAATCCAACAACAGAATAATTAATCAATAAATGCAATTATGTATGTAATGTATTCATATCCTCTAATTCCATTCATGTGGTACTTATATTTCTAATATTCATAGGTGTGTTACTGAAGCATCCAACTCATCACTTGGACCAAAGTCATACTCGTCACTGGACCAAAGTACTACTCATCACTGGACTGAAGTCCTACTTATCGTTGGACTGAAGTCCTACCTATCTCTGATATACATGATGCATGAATGCAACAAACAATATAAATCGTCATCCACAATCCTTTAACTCCAATCCTTGGCACTAGATATAAGTCCTATTAGTATTTGGTTCTTTCATACCTAAACACATCATCATCAAATAATTGGCGGTATAAAGCTACGTCACTAGTTCTCCTGAACCTAAAATCTCAATGAAGGTGAGAAAAACAAGAAAGGGGGGGGGGGGGTTGAATTGTTTTGAAAAATAAGCGCTTTTCAAAATGAAAATCACACAAGGATTTTATATTGGTTCGCTTATAACACAAAGCTACTCCAGTCCACCCGGCCGAGGTGATTTCGCCTTCAACAAGGACTTAATCCACTAATCTTGAAAGATTACAAACAACGTCTAAGAGAAAGATCTCTTAGTCCTCTCAAGTATACAGACTACACAGAGTCACTTGAGGAAATAAACAAACAATAGATAAAAGATTTATGTAATCTAGAGTGCTTCTAAGAAAGCAAGTATTACAATATTAAGAACAAGAGTTTTTCACGTAATAAGCAAAAGCTTCGTGAAGATCTTAGAGAGCAAGAGTGTTTTTCTTGAGCGTTGATGTTTCAATATAATTTTCGCTTGTTGTTGCTCAATGTTGATTGCAGCCCAATTTATATATCAGTGAGGTAGTGGTTGAGACTGGTGGATACTAAAATGAATTTACGCCATCACTTAAATAGCTTCTGCAGGATAACTTTCTCTCCTTGAAATGACTACTTACCACATATAGTATCTTCTTTATTGAAATTGGAGATTAACGTCTCTTTCTCAATTAGGAAAACCATTTGCAAATCTTTACTTGACTTTAACGTTACTCTTTCATCATTTCCATGATCAGAGTCTTCGTGTATCTGAGAATCTTGGAGTCTTGCTTCTGATGTTAATCTCTTTTGAGTTCTGATGGATTCTTCAGATAGCGCTGATAACTTCTGGAATTTAGAGATAGCGTTGTTCAAAGTCATAACTTCTAGAGCTTACTTCTTGTTCAGATGCTTCTGATACTTTGCTGTTTTGCTCAGAGTTAGACTTTCTTGAACGTGTTTCCACTTCAGATGCTTCTGATCATTTGCTATTTTGTATCTGATCTGGTTCTGTATCTGATGACGTCATCAGATTTCTTCCTTCTTTCTTTAGAACCCTGCACACTTAGAAACTTTTCGTTAGGGTGCCATTTTTGGTTTCATCCTTTGTTATCATCAAAATCAAGGAATCTGTTGTAGAACAATTTTTGTTCTTACAATCTCCCCCTTTTTGATGATGACAAAACAAACGTAATTAGCAGATGAAACATGAATAATATCAGATCAGATAGACAGAAGCTCCCCCTGAGTTAGTGCTAGGGAGTTCAGAAGTTCTTACCAGAGCTTCCAAGCGATGAAGTTTCTTGATACCCTCTGCAATTTCTTAAGTCTAATGTTAGATAAATTTAATTTAAGAAAATATGTTGCAGAGTGCTTAAGGTATTTAGACAATATTTTCATCAGAGCTATTAATGACTTCTCCCCCTTTTTGTCAGAATCAAAAAGACATAGCAAAAATAAATAAATTAAGAGAAAAACATTGTATTCAGATAAAAGCACAAAGGCAACAAAAACAGGAAAACATCAGAATCAGAGAAAGCAAACAAAACAACAGGCAAGCAAAAAAAAATATCCTAAGTGCCTAGGGGTTCGGAGGCGGAGGCATTCTCTGAAGCAACTGAGCAAGCATGTTCTGGATGTTGTCGTTGACAGTATCTTGCTTGTCCATTCTGGCCCGGAGTTCATTCTGATCTTGCTTAAGTTCTTTCAGCGTCTGGAGAACCATAGGGATAACAGAAGAAGAAGACTCCCCCTGAGTCAGAGCCTGCTGTGCTTCAGCAGCAGCCTGTGCTTCAGCTTCAGCAGCAGCTGCAGCATCAGCCAGAGCTTTAGCTTCAGCTTCCTTTGCCTTTTCTTCCTCTAGCCTTCTAGCCTCTTCTTCAGCTTCTCTTGCGAGTCTCTCTTCCTCTAGCCTCCTGGCTTCAGCTTCTCTTGCAAGTCTTTCTAGCCTCCTGGCTTCAGCTTCTCTTGCAAGTCTTTCCTGAAGTCTTGCCTCAGCATCTCTGATGTAGCCATTTCTGACTTGTTCAGAGATGTTCTTCAGTCTAAAAGCCTCAGAGGTCATCCAGCCAATGACTCTGTTCCAGTGTGTCCTTACAGAAGCAGGATCATCACTGACTTCAGAGTTAGTGGTCAGAGACTTGACCTTTTGTACTGAAGCCCCTGCGACCAGCATGATGGCTTCCTCAAGGGTAGGTACAGAAAGGTTTGGTTCAGAGGTTTGAGGTGAAGATGTTGGAGGGCTGAGATTTAATGTGAGAGGTTCAGATTCTGCTTCAGGTTCAGATCTTTGGGGTGAAGTGTAAAGAGGGTTTAAGTCTAAAGGTTCAGTTTCAGTTTCTGATTCAGGTGCAGCGGAGGTGTTTGGTGGAGTGATATCAGATGTGTGGAGGTCAGAGGGTTGATCTTCAGAAGGTTGGTCTTCAGAAGGGATGTTGGTTGTTTGTTGTGGTGGTGAAGTTACTTCAGGTTCTGGAGGAGGTGAAGTAACTTCCTGTTCAGGTTGTGGTTGTTGGTTTAGGGAATAAAGATGGGCTATAGTGGGGGAAGAAGGGTCAGATGGTTCTGGGTCAGAGGAGATATTGACGTAAGTGGGTGATTCTGGGGCTGTGGAAGAAGAGGTGGTTTGGTTCATTTCTTTAGCCTCAGATCGAGGTAGGGATGTATGATCAAGATTAAATTTAAGGTGTGGGATTCTGGTTGTAGAAGGTGGGATATCAGAAGTTGTGAAAATAGGTGGTGTTGGGAGAGGATTAGAGGAAGGGGTAGAGGAAACCATCAGAGGTTCAGAGGGAATAGGAGGAACAGACGTACCAGTAGAAATTTGCAGAGGAGCTGGAGATCTGCTTCTAGAAGATTCTCCAAGTCTTGCCTTCTTTTCCTGTGATGCTATCTTCTTCTCAGAGAGACCTCTCTTATATCTGACGAAGTCTTCTTCTGAATCCAGACAATCGTCGAGACTGAAGTCAGAGATGTCAATACCTTCATCCAGCAGACGCTGAAGATAGATAGCAACCGCATCTCTGGGTTCATTTTTGTAGAACCTGGCAAGACCATGAGGCAGCTTCCTCTGATCTTTCAAAGAATCCCAGGATGTGTCCAGAGTGGGTCTGACTTGAATCTTCTTGATTATTCCCATACTCTTGAGATTTCTAGCGTTCAGAGGTTTCCCAGTATCTATTGCCAGATCTTGCATCAGCTTGGCCTTCTCCAGATGATCTACCAGCCCATTCTCGATGAAAACATCAGATAACAATCTTCCCAGAGGGATGTAGGATCTGGGCTTCATGTTGTTTCTTGTCTCCCTGACAGAGTCTCTGAGGTATCTGAAGAGTAGTGCAGGAAGGCAGATCTTCACACCCTTGTGAATGCAATACAGAATGCATTTCTGATCTGCATTGATGTAGTCAGAGGAGTTGGATGCTGGGCGGTGGTGAATAGTTCCCAGAATGATCTTCAGCCACACTCTGAGGTTCTGATGCAGCTCTTTGTTCTTTGAAGGATTTCCTTCAGTGTTGGGTTTGAAGATGGTTGGATTGATTACTTCAGCAACGCGCCTTGATCTAGGGTTGATGTTGTAAATCCTTTTACCTCCATCTCTCTCCATATTCAGTAAAGAAGCAATTGACTTTTCAGTAATTACTATCTTTACCCCCAAAACATAGGATACAATGAAATGGTCATCAGCATCTGCAAATCTCCAGAACTCCTTGATGAGAAGTGGGTAAACAGGGCCATAAAGCCTTTGGAAGTAGTTTCCCCAACCTTGTTGACGAAGTTCTTCAGTAAGATCAACGCCATTTCTCCTCAGGTTGTCGAAATCTACTAGAGTTTCACACAACACTTCCAGTCCTTCAAAAGGAGTTGATAGGTTAATATGGGGTTCACGGTCAAGAACATGGGGTTCCTTGTAAACAGGGGTGATGGAGACGCCTGTAACCGTTGGAGTTGGAATGCTTGAAGTTTGAGCAGTAGAGCTTGATTCCATTTGTTGTGAAAAGTTGAAAACTTGTTGTTGTTGAGCGTCCATGGTGAAGAAGAAGATGAAGATTGATGAAGATGAAGAGTTTGCAGAAAATGCTTCAGAGAGGTTTAGGGTTTTAGAGAGGGTTTGAGAGTGAGTGAGAGTGATAAGTGTGTGAAAAGTGAGAAAAGTGTTTAAATACCCTAAGTTAAAACACATGCAAAACGACACATAATATTGCATTAGCACAAAGCTCAAGTAAGCACGTTTGGGGGAGAAATGATTAAGGCTAATTAATGAATGTCTAATCCCAACAGTACGCACACTGCTCGAGGAGATTTCAAACGTCTGTCCTTTGAATTTCTTTTGACAACTGTCTAGAAGTTCTAGGGTTAGACGCTCAGTGCTCCACGTGTTTTGATGTATCTGATCTTCAGGAATACCAAACGATTGGTTCCTGGAGATTTCTAACTCAGATATCTTCTTAACTGGTAGAAGTATCAGAGTCAGAGGCAGAAGTATATTTGTTTTTATCAGAGTCTCATTTTACATTCTCAGAGGCACAATTCATTCAGGACAATTTTGAATGTTCAGATTTTTTAAGATAAAAAGAAATCTATCTTCAGCTAGAGGCTTAGTAAAGATATTTGCCCATTGATGATCTGTATCAATGAACTTCAATGTTACTATCCCTTTCTGAACATAGTCTCTGATAAAATGATGTTTAATTTCAATGTGTTTGGCTCTGGAATGTAGAATGGGATTCTTACTTAAACAAATAGCAGCAGTATTATCACAAAAGATAGGAATGTTACTCTCAAAGATTTGCAGATCTTCTAACTGATGCTTCATCCAGAGCATCTGAGTTGTGCACAGTGATGCTGAGATATATTCTGCTTCTGCAGTCGATAGAGCGATTGTTGACTGTCTTTTGCTAGCCCAGGATATCAGATTGTTTCCCAGAAGCTGGCAATTTCCAGAAGTGCTTTTTCGTTCTATTCTATCTCCTGCATAGTCTGCATCACAGTAACCCGAGAGTCTATACTCTGATGTTTTCTCATACATCAGGCCCAGGTTAGGAGTTCCTTTCAGATACTTAAGAATTCTCTTAACTGCTGTTAAATGAGATTCTCTAGGATCTGATTGGAATCTGGCACAAAGACAGACGCTAGAGAGAATATCAGGACGAGTAGCAGTCAGATAGAGAAGAGAGCCTATCATACCTCGATAGAGCTTCTGACAAACCTTTTTGCTTACCTCTTCCTTTTCAAGAATGCAAGTTGGGTGCATAGGAGTTTTTGCAGAGTTGTATTCAGCCATATCAAATTTCTTCAGAACATCTTTAATGTACTTGCTTTGATGAACGTACGTGGCTTCTGGAGTTTGATTAATTTGAATTCCTAAGAAGAACTTTAGTTCTTGCATTAAACTCATTTCAAATTCTGCCTGCATTAACTCAGAAAATTCTTGACAAACAGAGATATTAGCAGAACCAAAAATAATGTCATCAACGTAAATCTGGCATATCATGAGATCATTATTAAGGTTTTTACAGAAGAGTGTAGAATCAACTTTCCCTCTGATAAAATTTTGTTCCAGAAGAAAATTGCTTAAACGTTCATACCAAGCTCTGGGAGCTTGTTTAAGTCCATATAAAGATTTCTTAAGTTTAAAAACATGTTCTGGAAAATTTGAATTTTCAAAACCTGGAGGTTGATTGACATACACTTCTTCTGAAATATAACCATTAAGGAATGCACTCTTGACATCCATTTGATATAATTTGATAGAGTGATTAATAGCAAAAGATACAAGAAGACGAATTGATTCTAACCTCGCGACTGGAGCAAAGGTTTCATTATAGTCAATACCTTCTTGTTGACTGTAACCTTGAGCTACCAGTCGAGCTTTGTTTCTGACAACTTCTCCTTTCTCGTTCAGCTTGTTTCTGAAAACCCATCTGGTTCCAATGACGTGAGTGCCTCTGGGTTTAGGAACGAGATCCCAGACATCATTCTTTGTAAATTGATCTAGTTCTTCTTGCATAGCTGCCACCCAGTCGTTATCCTGAAGTGCTTCATCACAAGACATAGGCTCGATCAGAGAGACTAGTCCCAGAGGAGTATCTTCAGAAGTCCTGAAGGTAGATCTGGTTCTGACAGGTTCGTCCTTGTTTCCCAGAATCAAATCTTCAGATACATTGATACGACTTTTAACTTTCTTTGGGATTTCTGGGGATTTGATTTCTTCAGAGTTTTGAGTGACAGGTGCTTCTGGAGTTTTATCAGATCCTGCAAGAGTGATTTCTAAATCTGCAAAACTTTGAACTAGCTTTGACTTTTCAGGGTCAAGCTTATCATCAAATCTGACATGAATAGATTCTTCCACAATTTTGGTTTCTGTGTTGTATACTCTGTAGCCTTTAGAGCGTTCTGAGTATCCTAATATAATACCTTTCTGTGCTTTGGAATCGAACTTGTTCAGATGTTCTTTAGTATTTAATATAAAGCAAGAACATCCAAAAGGATGAAAATATGAGATGTTTGGTTTTCTTCCTTTACACAGTTCATAGGGAGTCTTTTCCAGAATAGGTCTTATAGAGATTCTATTCTGAATGTAACACACTGTATTTACAGCTTCTGCCCAAAAGTGCTTTGCTACATTAGTTTCATTGATCATGGTTCTGGCCATCTCTTGGAGTGTCCTATTCTTCCTCTCTACAACTCCATTTTGTTGTGGAGTTCTAGGGCAGGAGAAATCATGGGATATTCCATTAGAGTCAAATAATTCCTCAAAATCTTTGTTTTCAAATTCCCCACCATGATCACTTCTGACTCTAATAATTTTAGAGTCAAATTCTTTTTGCACTTTGGAACAGAAACTGGTGAATACAGAGTGAGACTCACTCTTGTGCTTTAGGAATTTCACCCATGTCCAGCGGCTGTAATCATCAACAATTACTAGTCCATACTTCTTTCCATTGACTGATGCTATTTTCACAGGACCAAATAAGTCAATGTGGAGAAGTTCCAGAGGCTTAGAGGTAGAAACAACATTTTTCTTTTTGAAAGACGTTTTTGAAAATTTTCCTTTCTGACATGCTTCACACAGAGCATCTGAAGAAAACTTCAGTTTAGGTAGGCCTCTGACTAACTCGAGTTTATTTAGTTGAGAGAGTTTCCTCATGCTAATGTGGCCCAAGCGTCTATGCCATACCCATTGCTCTTCGTGAACTGACATTAGACATTTAACATTTTGATCTTTTAAATCAGAAAGGTTTATTTTATAAATGTTGTTTTTCCTCTTGCCTGTGAAAAGGACAGAGCCATCGTTCTGATTAATGGCTTTACATATTTTTTGATTAAAGATTACATCATAACCGTTATCACTTAATTGACTTATGGATAACAAGTTATGCATTAATCCTTCTACATAAAGGACATCAGATATAGAGGGAAGAATACCATTACCAATAGTTCCAGAGCCTCTGATCCTTCCTTTCTGATCTCCTCCGAAGCCCACAAATCCAACGTCTTTAAGTTCCAGACTTTGGAACATAGACTTTCTTCCCGTCATGTGTCGCGAGCATCCAGAGTCCAGGTACCATGACTGGTGTCTGAACTTTGCTGCATAGGATATCTGCAACATAGATAATCTTATCTTTCGGTACCCAGAATCTCTTGGGTCCTTTCAGATTAGTTTTCCCAGAGTTTCTTATAACTTTGGGTTTTCTAGCATTTTTAAATTTTTGTTCTTGTGTGTGTGTGTAATGATATGAAAAGGGAGATTTAAGTTGGTCACTGGTAGAAGTTTTATCTTCCTTAGGATCATACCCAATTCCCTTTTTATTGTTTCGACTTACTCCATAAATCATGGATGCCATAATACTCCTATCTATCCCATTCTTCAGAAATTCTTGAAAGGCTTCTTCATATTGATAAATTATTTTATTTGAAGTTTGTGGTGCTTGAGACAACGCTTCTTCTAATTCTGAGCTTTTTGTTTTTGCTCCATCTCTTTCTAACGTTAAAGATCTGATTGTATCTTCTCGTGCTAGAATTGTTATCTCAAGTTCACTACATTCTTCAAATTTTGCTTTAAGACAGCCTTTAATGTTTTTAAACTTTTGTTTTAATTTCTGATATGAGCTAAGAGTTTCTGACAAGCATGATTCTAAGTCAGATCGAGAAAGTTCAGAAAATACCTCTTCAGATTCTTCATCTGAGCTACTGGATGTGGTAGCCATAAGTGCTACGTTGGCCTATTCATCAGAGTCAGATTCTGATGATCCAGATTCACTATCATCCCAGGTAGCCATCAGTCCTTTCTTTGTCCTGAAGGTATTTTTCTTGAAGCTTTCTTTTCTAGAGTTGTCTTTCTTTAGCTTGGGGCATTCATTCCTGTAATGACCTGTTTCTTTACATTCATAACAGGTAATATCTTTGTTAGCTTTACCTTTTGAAGTTGGCTCTGATCGATCCCCTCTGGGTCTTGGTCTTCTGAAGTTGTTGTTGTTCCTCTTTTTCCAGAGTTGCTTAACTCTTTTGGTTAGTAGGGACAGTTCTTCTTCATCATCAGAGTCTTCTGGTTCAGAGTCGTCAGTATCTTCAGTTTCTGCCTGGAGAGCTTTGGTTCTGTCAGGTTTCCGTCTTTCAGGTCTGGACTTTAGCGCTACGGACTTGTTCTTTTTCTGAGGCTCATCCTCCTCTAGTTCTATCTCATGGCTTCTGAGAGAACTGACAAGTTCTTCAAGGCTGATATTGTTTAGATCCTTTGACAGCTTCAGAGCAGTAACCATAGGTCTCCATTTCTTTGGCAGACTTCTGACTATCTTCTTAACATGATCTGCAGTTGTATATCCTTTGTCTAGCACCTTGAGACCTGCAATAAGAGTTTGGAATCTAGAAAACATAGCCTCTATAGCTTCGTCATCTTCCATTTTGAAGGCTTCATATTTCTGGATAAGCGCCAGAGCCTTCGTCTCTTTGACTTGGGAGTTTCCTTCATGAGTCATCTTCAGAGAGTCAAGTATATCTTTGGCTGTCTCTCTGTTGGTGATCTTTTCATATTCGTTGTATGATATAGCATTTAGAAGTATTGTTCTGGCCTTGTGGTGATTTTTGAAGATTCGTTTCTGATCTTCTGACATCTTATTTCTGGGAACTTCAGCTCCATTTTCTAAGACTGGAGGTGTGTATCCATCTGTGACAATGTCCCAGAGGTCAGCATCATAACCCAGAAAGAAACTTTTGATTCTATCTTTCCAGTAATCAAATTTCTCTCCATCAAAAACAGGAGGCTTAGCATTGTAACTATCTCTTTCGTTTGAGTGAGCCATAGTTTTTCTCGTACTGGATCTCTCTACACGGTTAAGTGTTTGATTAGAAAATCAATAACAGAGCCGGAGCTCTGATACCAATTGAAGGTGAGAAAAACAAGAAAGGGGGGGTTTGAATTGTTTTGAAAAATAAGCGCTTTTCAAAATGAAAATCACACAAGGATTTTATACTGGTTCGCTTATAACACAAAGCTACTCCAGTCCACCCGGCCGAGGTGATTTCGCCTTCAATAAGGACTTAATCCACTAATCTTGAAAGATTACAAACAACGTCTAAGAGAAAGATCTCTTAGTCCTCTCAAGTATACAGACTACACAGAGTCACTTGAGGAAATAAACAAACAATAGATAAAAGATTTATGTAATCTAGAGTGCTTCTAAGAAAGCAAGTATTACAATATTAAGAACAAGAGTTTTTCACGTAATAAGCAAAAGCTTCGTGAAGATCTTAGAGAGCAAGAGTGTTTTTCTTGAGCGTTGATGTTTCAATATAATTTTCGCTTGTTGTTGCTCAATGTTGATTGCAGCCCAATTTATATATCAGTGAGGTAGTGGTTGAGACTGGTGGATACTAAAATGAATTTACGCCATCACTTAAATAGCTTCTGCAGGATAACTTTCTCTCCTTGAAATGAATACTTACCACATATAGTATCTTCTTTATTGAAATTGGAGATTAACGTCTCTTTCTCAATTAGGAAAACCATTTGCAAATCTTTACTTGACTTTAACGTTACTCTTTCATCATTTCCATGATCAGAGTCTTCGTGTATCTGAGAATCTTGGAGTCTTGCTTCTGATGTTAATCTCTTTTGAGTTCTGATGGATTCTTCAGATAGCGCTAATAACTTCTGGAATTTAGAGATAGCGTTGTTCAGAGTCAGAACTTCTAGAGCTTACTTCTTGTTCAGATGCTTCTGATACTTTGCTGTTTTGCTCAGAGTTAGACTTTCTTGAACGTGTTTCCACTTCAGATGCTTCTGATCATTTGCTGTTTTGTATCTGATCTGGTTCTGTATCTGATGACGTCATCAGATTTCTTCCTTCTTTCTTTAGAACCCTGCACACTTAGAAACTTTTCGTTAGGGTGCCATTTTTGGTTTCATCCTTTGTTATCATCAAAATCAAGGAATCTGTTGTAGAACAATTTTTGTTCTTACACTCAACACTAGTTATTTCAAACCTAAACATAAATTACATCAACACTCGACTTGCGTCACAACTTTAACAACTTAAATCATATACATATTATCAAGACATTGGACCAAATTCCTAAACATATCTGCATATTATTTCACAAAAACATATCATCAAACAATGGCCTTGTGTCCTAAAGTATTAAAAACTTAATTCACACGACATCTTATCAAAACAATCACAAAATCATGTTTCATGCTAGTCATACATCAGATTCAAATAATTATTTAAAATATCAAACAGAGTCGGAGTCAATCAAATGCATATGTTTTGAAAATATTAAAGAGTCTATTTTGAGACTGATTTTTATTTTATGACTTAAGATTCCAATCGGTACAGTTTAATCATACATTAGGATCTGGTATAGGCAGCGGGCAGAATGTTTCGTCGGACTTGTAAATAGTATTTCTCCTACAAAACTTGGTGGAATGCGATACTTATTAAGTCTAATATGAAGGAATTTTTGTTTGTTTTATTATGATATAAGGTTTACTCTTAAAGAACTTGTGTAGAGTAAGTTGTATCCAAATTACTAACAGGATGTCAAATAGTTGTGATACATTGTTTTCAAAACATTAACTAAACTTGTAACTCATTTTTCTATCCTTTTTCTACAACACAATCAATCCATATCGGAGTATCTCGTGCTAAATCTTGTGTAGTTTCTAACGGTTTCAGTTTCATTCTTAAAAGATCTAGGCAACTAAAGTTATATGCAAATGACTAACAAGATATACCAACTTTGGAATATTTAAAAGTGTGGGGGTGTTTAGAAAAACTCATGTTGCCTTATCCCAAGAAAAGGAAAATAGGTTCAAAGACATTTGATTGCTTGTTTAATGGTAATGTCGAACATAGTGTCGCATATATATTTCTTATTTTAAAAGTGATGTGCTTGCTAATAACACCATTAATTAAGTTAAATTTAATAAAGTATAAAACATGTGTAAAAAAGTTAAGTTAAATATAATAAAGAAGCAACATGAAAGAAAAGAGTGCATGTCAGTTAGAGATTAGAAAAGCCATTAAAGAGTCAAGGAGAGGTACGATGCCTATGATATCAAAACATAGAAACCGGTTTGATGAGTTCGATTGTTTTATGCAGTAAACGAAACAGGAAAAATCAAAGCAAAACTGAGAGATAATATACTAAATTGAAGGCAAAAAATAGAACATTAAATAAAGAGGAAAAAATGTGTTAAACCAAAAATCTATGTTTGAAGGTTTCAGTTTAAAAATAAGAACAAAATAAGTTGATGCAAGTCATCAAAGAAGGAAGAAGAAAAAATGAGATGGTTGTCCATTAAACCCAAAAACACACATTGAAGCTCTAAAAAAGTAAGGAAAACCAAATGTCTTGAAAGTGGGTATCGTTATAGGAACCAAAAACATTGGTTAAAGCATAAAAGTGGGGAAGAAAGTGGGTAAAGGGATGCACTTGCAGAAAAATGGAGAAGAAGGTAGTTGTTCTTCAAGTTTCAAATGTGAACCAAGGAAAAGTTTGGTTTGTAGAAGCAGAAATCGAGAGAAAGGGAAGATATGAAAGATAATGATTTGTATTAATGGAGGCGAGAAATGAAATATTACCTTCTAATAATTCCCACGAATTAAACGTTGACATGTTGCAGTGAGGGACATTATGAGGAATTAGACAATACTTAATATGTTAATTACTCATTTGTATAAAATTAAAATGTAATTTTATAAATGAAAGAATGGATGGAATGCTTTCTTCACTACGAGTGAAAAATACTCTCTTCTCTGCTAGGGCATGACAAAGGGTTCTCAAGGTTTCGTTTTTGCTGTTACTTCTAAGCGCAAGCCACCAGATGATACAATATAAGGTCTCCTTTCATGATAAAGTGATGTGCAAAAATACAACCAACACTACAAGACCTCTAGTTAATTTGTATAAGGAGGAAGTTGATAAGCCTGAATATCATAATGGTAGTCATTTACGTCCTTTGGTACATATTGATGATCATGTTTTTCAAGGCAGCAAGAGCCATGGAAGGATGCTCTAGTTGTGAAACTTTTAGGGAAAATATTAGGGTTTCATACAATAAGGGATATACTACA
Organism: Lathyrus oleraceus; assembly: GCF_024323335.1. Classification (NCBI taxonomy): domain Eukaryota; kingdom Viridiplantae; phylum Streptophyta; class Magnoliopsida; order Fabales; family Fabaceae; genus Lathyrus; species Lathyrus oleraceus. The sequence continues at coordinate 197,155,027 of NC_066580.1, read as the reverse complement.
ATGTTTATGGAAATTAAAAGGAGGATTTTAGATCATGGATATTGGTAATAGATTCTTTATGGTGAAGTACGACTTAGAGGTTGATCGATCCACTATCATGAAGGGTGGTCTTTTGATGATATTATATCACTATTTAACAGTGTAATATTGGACTCCAGAGTTTTCTTATCCTACTACAAAGAAATATAAAATTAGGGTTTATATTCGCCTCTCATGTCTCAATGTATTCTAGTAAGATGAGAGTATATTTTTAGCCTTAGCAACTACATTTGGTACACCTGTTAAGGTCGATAGTAATATGTTGAATGTTAGGAGAGGAAGATTCGCCCGTGTGTGTTTCTAAATTGATCTCAATAAACCGGTTGTGGGTAAAGTTTGAATTAGAAAATTATGGTATCTAGTGGAATATGAAAACTCTACTATATATGCTCTACATGCGATTATTATGGACATATTACAAGACAATACATCGTCAAAGCTACACCAGAGAAAAATGAAAAATGGTAAATATAGAGGAGAAGATACCAGTTGTCGATGTTGATATGTTTGTCACACAAATTACATGATTTGTTACCAAAATTGTAAATGTAGCCATTGGGGTTTTTTCCACTACTCCAAACATGATTATTTATGGACTGGTTTAAAAAAAATTCAATGATTTCTTGGAACATTCTTGGAGCCTTTAGTAGCAACACTAGGCACCATGTTAGGGATCTTATCAAAACACATAACCCATATGTGTTTTGTGTTTATGAAATTCATGTTCAGTTTACAAAAGTTGAGAAATTTTGGAGTTTCATGAATTATAAACCAATTGACATTCAAGAATCTAGAGGTAACTCTGGTGGAATTTGGATATTTTCTTGTGTTGGAAACACAACTACCACTATTTTGGATAACGTACATCGAGTTATTACTTTCCTTATTCAACGTAAGGATGAGGCTTAGTATTTCACTTCTATTTATGATCCTATCTTGAACTTACGCATATGTCTTTGGGATCACCTCTCTCATCTAATAAATATTTTCCATGTTCCTTAGTTACTAGTTGGTGATCAAAATGAAGTATTATTTTCTTTTGAATCATCTATGTGCAATTTCCATCCTACTCAGACTTGTCGTCTAGCTCAGGTAATGAATAACTGTAATTAAGTGGATTTACATATAACTGAAGGTATTTTTAAGTGGCGTAAGAATATTCATATGGGAAGACATGTTAGAAAGGGTTAGATAGAAACATGGTGGATGCTGATTGGAAATTAGTGTTCCCTCATGCAATAACTGAAGTTCTCCCTCAACATGATTTCTATCACAACCCATTATTTATTAGTTTTAGAAAGTTTAAAATCAACATTCCAAACTTTTTCACTTTCAAACAACCTGGATTTATCACCCTGATTATGAGAATCTTGTTGATAATACCTAGAATGCTTATGGTCCTACTACAACTTCTAAATTAGCTAGCATCAAGGAAAAATTCATAACTTTTAACAAGGAAGTCTTTGGAAATATTTTTAAGAGGAAAAGACAGGTTGAGGCTTGAATTAAAGGTGTTCACTAGCAGTTGGATATCTCTTCATCATCTGATATCATCTAGTTGGAAAGAGAGCTTCAAAAACAACTCTCAGCTACTTTAGAAGAAGAATAACTTTTATGGTTTAAAAAATTTATAGAATATTGGATCAAATTTAGGAATAAAAATACCAAATTCTGTCATGCCCAACCAACAATTTGGAGGAGAAGGAACGAGATCACTAGTCTCAAAATTGACAAAATTTAGTGTTATGATGACGAAACTTTAAAGAGGGAAACCTCTAATTTTTTCAAGAAGTTATTTCAATATACTGCAAAATGGGATCCACACAGCCTCTTACTTTGTGATATTCCTCAAATTCCACATGTTCTTCACGATACTATTCTACAACTGGTATCCATAAGGGAAGTTAAGGATGATATCTACAATATGTCTCCATATAAAGAACTAGACTCAAATGGACTCCAACCAATTTTATTTACTACATACTGGCATATTGTAGAAGGCAAGTTTTAAAAATTAGTGTCTGGTGCTTTTTCTTTTGGTCGTATCCATGCTGATCTTGTTGAGACCTTTATCATTCTTATCCCTAAAATTGACGAACCTCCAAGTCTTAGTGATTTTAGACTCATTAGTTTATCAATGTTCTCCTTAAGCTTGTCTCCAAGGTCTTGGTTTGGCGTATTAGACCATATTTAAAAACCCTCTTTAGCCCTCTTCAGAGTAGTTTTATCCCCAATCGATACATTTTAGACAATGCTCGTATAGCTCAAGAGATTGTTCATAACATGCATACCAAGAAAGGAAAATCGGGGTTTCTTATGCATTATATTGAATTTGAGAAGACATATGATATTGTTGATTGGAATTTTTTGAAAATCACTCTAGTAAAATTTGGATTTCCAGCGCTAACAATTGATTTGATTATGAGTTACATCACCTCATCATTTATGTCTCTTAAGTGGAATAATGAGAAGCTTGATAATATTCCTCTTACTCTTGGTCTATGACAAGGGAACACTATGTACTCTTACTTATTCTTACTTTGTATGGAGAAATTGGCCCTTCTTATTCAGGAAAAATATTATCTAATAATTGGCTTCTTCACGCATCTCTAATAATGGACCTACTTTGTCATATCTCTTATTTGTTTATGATTGTGTACTCGTTGCAAGAGCCAAAACTTCCCAGGTTATGATAGTTAATGAGGTGGTTCAAGCTTTTTGTAAAGCCTCTGGTATGAAGATTATGTAATAAATTTAAGATCCTTTCATCTAAGAATTTATCTCCGGCAAAGGTAATGAAATTTGAAGGTGTGATTAACTTCTAGCATACCTTCAATATTGCTAAATATCTTGGATTTTCTTTTCTTTTCTGGTAGGGTCACAAATGTGAATTTCTCCTTTATCATAGATAAAATTAATTATCGTTTACCTAGATGGAAGGGTAGGCTTCTTAGTATGCATGAGAGGATGACTTTGGCTAAGTATGTGCTTAGTTCTATGCCTATTTATACCATGCATAATTTTTGGATTCCATAAATAAATTGTGTGGATCTATATGCTTGCAGATATATAGTTGATAAATCGCACAAAAGATTCTCTTCAAGGTTTTAATGACAACAACTTCAACTTCTGTGAAGAAGTTGGTGGCAATAGCTTTCAACTCTTTGATGATGGTGATCCAACTCAAAAAACAACTCAAGAACCGTAAAAGAAAAGAGACTCTAGATTGAAATGCTTATATGATCGTCACATCTGACAAAGAATCTTGAAGCCTCAGAGGAAAGAAAAAGAGGAAATGTGAAAGCTCTCAAGTTCGTGCCTTTCTGAGTGGGCAGACTTTGTAAAAGTAAGAAGTAGCTCCTAAGTTCTAAGGCAACACCCCCCCACACACACACTCACACGCACTTGCGCGCATGCACACACACACACACACACACATACACACACACACATACATGCACGCACAAACGCACACACGCACCCACACACACACACACACATATGTCGCATCCTGCGAAAAACCAACCGGCGGGACTCAAAACAAAACACACACAGAGCCGCCACTGCGCGTTATTTATCCCAAAATAGGGAAAGGAAACGCTCAGAAAAACCTGGAAAGACATGGTCTCGCGACCAAAGAGAAAGGGTAAGGGAGTCGGTTACGCGAGGGGAAGGTATTAGCACCCCTCACGTCCGTCGTACTCGACGGGATCCACGTTCTAAAATAAAGAATAGGTTGCTAAACATCACACACACACACAGGGAACGCAGGTGGGGTTAAGAGGAACGAGCTCGATAAGGTATCGCACCTTATGCCTACATATCTTGTCTGGAACAAGAATCAGAGCCACTGTAGTTCGGCTTACGCACGCCAAACAACACAAAACACACCAACAAACAAGGGTGGCAAACGTGGAGCCCGACAACCACTTGATGGAATTACGTCGGCATCCGAACCCAAAACACCAAACAGCACATAGCAAACAAACCAACAAACAACAATTGGCTAAGGAGTCGGGGACTCGAGCCTAGCATTCGTCAAACAACACACACAAAAAAGAAAAAGGCGCCCGGAGTAGTCTCGCACGACCACCTGCCTACATACCTCGTCTGGAACGAGGATCAGGGCGATGTAGTTCCCCTAAGCAGGGGAGAAACTCTCCTAACCAGAAACCAGGGGAAGACACAACTCTAGGGAGACTACGACTCGAGCCTAGATGTTGTCATGCAAAGTCGCCCTAAGTTCAGGTTTCTATCCTACTTGCATAAGCAAACTATCCTAACCAGGAAAGAAGCAAGCACACAAGCATACAAGCATACCTCAATCATACATCCAATGAGAACAAGCATCTCAAACAAGCATGTCAATCAGATATCCACATAGCACCCACTATAACCAAACAAGGGGGCTCAATCAATAGGTTTGACTGCCTCAGCAAGTCATCTGTACAAGCTGGGTTTGCTCTTAACCTTGCCATTACGAGGCTAAGGTGAAGCAGATGAAAGGATGAAGTGAGGATGAGACCTCACAGCTCTTATCCCTGACCAGGGAGAGCTTCTGACAAATGAGCATGGGTCCAGAATGGGGGAACCCTTTTATACTCAGAGACTCTGACACAATGTGCACTGCACAAGATCTTGGGCTTGTGATCTCAATGCTACAACCATGTAATGGGAGCAAGGAGAAGACTCACAGAATAGTGGGGGATAGATTGCATATCCCTACCTTCCACCAATTGCCTTATTTAAAGGACTTTTCCTGCTTGGGACAAATGTAAACACACACAAGCATCGCCTCTTAAGGAGGACTTCAGACAATTGCCTGGCCAAGTAACAGGCCAGGTCTTCCAGACTACATGAAGTTAGGAAGTTATACCTCAATGCAAGTTGCTTAAGCAAAGCAAAGCAAAAGTTCACAAGGAACTGAACAACTAAAAGTACCTGGAAACAGTCAAACACAGTTAGTACTCAGACAGACAAAAATAAACAGCAAGTATTAATCAGTCAGACTATACAAACTAATGCACAACAAAGGCAAGCTATGAGCTCAAGCCCGAACTTCACAACCTACAAAACAAAGTTATGTTAGTGTACAAACATCAAACAACATCAATTGAATTGACTTGGATCATTCTCCATACACATTGCACCTTTTCATCCTGAAAAATCAATCAAATGTTAGCAACTAGACCACTAGGCCAAGCCTAGGGTCCAAAGGCAAGAAAAATTCCTAAACAGCAAGGGATATCCAACCAAAGTCAAATTAATGTCAAACAAAAGCCAACACAATTAATCCCATGTCTATATCATTCATTATATTCATTTCATGCACAAAACAAATCAAACTAGTTCAAATGGAACACCAAACATCCAAACAGAACTATTGCATTCAAATCCATATCGAAACAAATCCAAAAATCCTCAAATAAATTACACCTAAACAGGACATATCCTAGGTCTAGCATGTCAAATTTTGGCTCATTTGGGCAAAGGAAACCATGTCAATGAAAATCAACAAAAACAGACACAATTATATGAGCCAAACCACAACATCAACACATGCATTTACTTCAAAAATTCATAAGTCCATGAAAACAATAAAGAAATGACTGGGACCAAAAGCATCATGTTCTATCATGTGTCTATAACCAGCAAGCCAAATTTCATGTTCATTCAATACCATATGAGCATTTCACATCCAAATTACAAACATGTACCACATGGACTTGCATATTTGACCAACAGAGATGAAAAATGCCAATCAAATTGAAAAGGCCACATAAAAATCCAGCAAAATTCACATAGCATCTCAACATGTTAATGAACCATCATGCAAAATTTCATTTTATTCTAACAAGTCTAGGCCATTCAAATAAATCCAGCAAGTTGACATAATAAGGTGTGACACAAATTGTCACACCTGGGTTCCAAAATTCATAACTCAAGCACCAGGAATCCAAAATTCATGAAATGCACATGTAAATCACCATCAACCAGTCTACAATTACCACAAAAAGTTTCAAGCATTTATTTGTAACCATAAGCATTTCACAACCAAAATGGCACAATGTATCAAAATGGCACACATGTGAAACAACCTTAGGTCAAACTAAATATTCACCATGCACAACTTCCAAAAATAAGTCAACAAAATTCTAGAGTCAATTAGGAAGCCATAGAAAAAATCCTCACATTTTTATGATCATTAAAATATTTTTTATGAATTTTCTAAGGTTTATATGAATTTTTAATAATTATTTGGAATTAAATTAATTTAATTAAGTTTTCAATGGCAGCTTGGTAATTCTCCTCTCCCAGGCGCGGTAAACGCATTTCAAAATTGGCACAGCAAATTTCATGAATCAAACAGTAAAATCCAGCAGTTTCATCTCCTTCACCGCGCCACTGCCGTGTTCATGTTCATCGTCACCTTCCGACTTCGACTTTGCTCATTTCATCACCAAAATTCACAAACTAATAGTCATTGGAAAGGTCTCATCGCGTGGAGTATGAATATGTCCTCGATTTTACCTAATTCCTAACGTACACTCTGGATCGAACGAAATAGGCTTTACATTCAAGACTTTGAATCAACATTTCTCTCAACTCGCTCAATCATTTTACAAACCAATTGCTACATGTTAACCTATGATCAATGGCCTACACAACGCATATGATAATTGGCAAAATCGTGAGACTCGAATTTTGAGTACCTTGAGATTGCAGTGAGAATTCGTGTGCTTTTGAAGCTCCTTGATCCAAAACAGATGGAGAATGATGATGTGTGAGGTGAGTGAAGCGCTCAGGTTCAATTGATTTTGCTCCTAGTGCATGAAACTTGAATTCACCATTGATGGAGCTTGTAGGTACAGTCGAGAATGGCAGCTCCTTTTGATCCAATGTCCAAAAACAGATGGAGATGATGATGAGAGGAGTTTGCAGTACAAAGAATTTCGAAGATTGATCAAGAAATGAGAGAGTTCTTGTCAATTTTTGGTTTTGGTGTTCTTGAGAATTTGAGAGAATTTCAAGAATTTGAGATCTGATTTTGGGAAATGTGTTTTTCTGTTATGATTAGATGATGATTATGTTTATATACTTCACCTTAATCCAAGCTTAATTACAATCATTAGCCAAATGGAAGGTGTTAGTGAAAATGGTTAATTTCAAGTAAGGGCAAAATTGGAACTTCCCATGCCAGCTCATTGCCACCTCATGGACAGCTCACACACTCTCAAAATGACATGTGTGAGCTGTTGCAACTTGTTTCACTCTCATTGGATGAGTATTTTGGAAAATCACATGTGAATGGTAATGTGTTCAATTTTGCAAGTTCATTCCAAAAGCTATTTTCCAAACCATGAAGCTTAGCCATGTTATGATGATTCCAACAACTTTCAAATGCCATTTATGAAGTGTTGCAAAAGTCCCCACTCAAAAATTCCAATTATTTCACAAGTTGGACAATTTTGCCCCTGGTCCATTTAACTGTCCAGTTGAAATTTGACTTTTTGCATTGACCATTTTTGAGAAAATCCAATTATGCACCATGAAAGTACATGTCAAATGGAGTTTGTGCATATAAAGAACTTCCAATTTGGACAATCCATGTGGAAGTTATGGCCTCCTGATTATGGGTCATTTCTGAAATTCACTGAGCCCTAATTTTCCAACCAAACATGGGATTTTCAAGTTCTTGGACTTTTTGGAAAGGTGAGAACAAGATCTACAACTTTCATGTTGAACAAATTTTCATTTGAAGCTTCCTTGGACATTTTATTTTGAGGTCAAAAAATTTCCATTTTTGGAAACTTCAATTACAAGTCACTTTCTATTTTTGGCAGTTTTTGTCCTGACTTGATTTTCTTCATTTTTAAGCTTTGAGATGTCATGTAACACTTGTTCCAACATGAATAAAGTGTATCCACCTCATCTCCACCTCCAAATCCATCAGATCATGTATAGTTGACCACAGTTGACTTTTCAGCTGATAGATGAATCTGGCAATGCATAGATCAAACTGAGCCCCAATCTCCAGATGAAATGGCTCAAGGGTGACACCCTAGCCTCAATAAGCACAATATAACCAAAGAATGAACCCCATAGCCATCATAGACCCCATCTCCTGATTATGCCCTGACTGGCCCAATGCAACTGATTAGGGTTGACCAATGGTCAAAACCCTAATCTCAAGGAAAGAGCTCCAACACTTGATTCTTCTGATGATAACAAGCCATGATGATGATGTATCATTGTAATCAAGATGAAGATCAATATCCTTTGAGAATCATGAAACCCTAATTCATAGCCCAATCCTCAGATAGCCAATGATCAGTCCAATAAACCCTAGGCTTGCACTTTGACTTCCTCATCTTCTGATCAAGACTTGGGAGAATGGCTTGCACAATGTAACCACATGATATGCAATATGCAATGCCTAATGACCTAAAAATGATATGTAATATGTTATGCTAGTCCCAAGAGAAGAGGGCAAATTTTGAGGTGTTACAGCTGCCCCTATTCAATCCACTGTGAACCTGTCGATACGAATAGCCTCGGCGTTCGGATGATCAGGATGAAGAGTGATTGAATACCAAGAACAGACGAACAATTTGCACTCTGATGGGATATAATTAACAACGCCTGTCAGCATCGGCGAAGAAACGAACTCGAAAAACGTCGACCTGGATACCAAAATAAATGGTAACACAGGGATAACCATGGCCTGAACACCACACATCCGCTCGGGATTATCATCTCTTCTTTTTTATGCTTTTTCTTGAACCCCGAAAATTTTCTCCGCTCTTTTTCATTTTCTTGAACCCCGCAATTTTCTCTGCTCTTTTTTCATTTTCTTGAACCCCGAAAATTTCTTCTTCACGCAAACGATCCTCGGATCTCTGCATTTGAACCCCAGAAAATGCCTCAGCACTCTTTTTTGCCAACATAATGAACCCCGATCTCCAATTTGAACCCCAGTCGCCTGACGATAACTCGCGATCGCCAATATGAACCCCGTTCTCCAGAAAATGTCGCAACATCTCCTTTTCTCCGTTTGAACCCCGTCTCCAGAAAATGCCTCAACACCTTCCTTTCTCCATTTGAACCCCAGGAAAATGCCTCAGCATATCCTTTTCTCCAATCTCTCGTGATAATTCCGCTGGCAACGTCGGAAATAACACCAAACCACTCTGAGGGCGACATGTCAGAGGGTATACCTTCACAAAAGGAAGGTAGCATGTGTAACTCTTCCTCAGAAGACACCTATAACGACCTCCCTTGGCCTCGGCCAGAGTCTAAGGTAACACATGAACAGAAGATAATCCTAAGGACCTCATCCCGGATACAACCTTCAACTCCATCTCCATTTGAACCCCAGAAAATGCCGCAACATTTCCTTTTCTCCATTTGAACCCCGAAACTTGCGCTGATCGCATAACGTCTTCTGATTTCATTTCCATCTCTGTCCGACGGAAACATTTCCTCCAATATCGCACTACTGGGGGAACACTGCTGATCTGACGTTGTGATGCTAAAACTCCTCAGAGTAACATCTCCCACCGGGCACTGACTGATGACCGGGAGAAAACTCGACGTTTACTGGACATCGAATCATTGATGTTGACAGACACCAAAGAAAACTCGACCAGACACTTACTGATGACTGGGAGAAAACTCGATGTTTACAGGCATCGGACAATGATGTTTACCAGACATCGAACAATGATGTTTACAGGCATCAAACAATGATGTTGACAGGACATCAAACAATGATGTGGACAGGCATCAAACAATGATGTTGACAGGACATCAAACAATGATGTTGACAGGACATCAAACAATGATGTTGACAGGCATCAAACAATGATGTTTACAGGCATCAAACAATGATGTTTACAGGCATCAAACAATGATGTTTACAGGCATCAAACAATGATGTTTACAGGCATCAAACAATGATGTTGACAGGACATCAAACAATGATGTTTACATGCATCAAACAATGATGTTGACAGGACATCAAACAAGGATCGACCAGACACTAAACAATGATGTCTGAGAAGAAACTCGACGTTTACTGAACATCGAATGATGATGTTTTACAGGACACCAATCAAGCTCGACCAGACACTTACTGATGACTGGGAAATACTGTTGTTCCAAACTCACAATGCTGAACTCCTCGGAGTATCGTCTTCACTGTCCGGCAAAACCAATCCTCAAGCGGTAACCACGACTCAAATCGCGCTGTTCGCGTAACCTTTCCATCTCTGTCCGACGGAAAAAACCTCCTCCAGTATCGCACTACTGGGGAATACCTTGATCAATCACAATGCTGAACTCCTCGGAGTAACACCTTGCTCGGCAGATGAAACCACCTTTCAAACTATAACCGCAGCTTGAGACTAGCTTATGCTTGCAATGATGCATGACTTTTTTCTGCGTAATGCTCCATAAATATGGAAATGCTACGCGATTATTTATTTTTTTATGCAATATGCTATGCTTACTCTACATGATGAATGTATAAAGAGCATCCCCCTCAAGGGACTCTTCTGGGGAATACGAGACTCTCTACTGAGGAACTCGTCAATTCTTCGATTCCACCCTGCTGGGAAATAAGGCCACCCTTGCTGGGGAAGAAACTCCTTTGCACCCAATCTGCTCGAGAAACTGCTGGGGATAAGCACCACCAACACTCTGTGGGGATACAACAGTCTTTGACTTGCTAGGGATATCAATCCTGACTCTGCTTCGAGAAACCCTCACAGATACCTGACGACTTCACTGGGGAAGTGCTCACAGAGAGCTCCGCTGGGGAAACAGCAACCTCCAGGCCTGTCGACTGGGGAATCCTCGATCTGACACCCGCTGGGGATAACCATCCTGGCCCTGCTAGGGAAACGAATGCTACTCCACTGGGGACAACCCATGCAATCCATAGGTAGCATCAACTCAGCTGGGGATGCAAATATCCGTCCGCTACGGGAACTTGTTCAATCCACTGGTAGGACGAACACTGCTGGAGATATATTTCATTGAAACCCGCTCCACTCGGGGAATAACAACCTTCAGGCCTGGCTGCTGAGGAAACACCGTTACGAACCTGCCGGGAATAACCATCCTGACTCGGCTGGAGAAATTCCACAGACCTTGGATCTGCTGGGGAGCTAGTCCCATGATTCTGCTTGGGGACCTAGCTGGGGAATGAGAAAAGTATGACACAGAACACCCGTCGACTCGTCGAACCACGATATCTACCTCCAATACTCATATCAGCTTTCCACTTTAGAGGTTCCCAGACTCATCTGGACCTTTTCTGCTCCATCATCTTGTATTCCAAGTCGTTCCGCGCTCGACGAGAACGCGTGCTCCTGGGAGTTATACACGGAAATTTCAATTCTGACTTTGAAGAGTCTTCTTGATTATCATCAAGGATCGTCGTACGTCGCAACGTCTTCGTCATTCTCTTCACACATTCGTTCCTGAGCGAATTCTCTGGGGGTTTCTCTTGTCAAGGCTTCCACATCACAACCTGCAAGTAAGTGAAAATATCTAACAGTTCCTGCAAAACAAATCGTTAGATAAAACCGTGCCCCAGGCGTGTCAAGATTTCAACACTTGGGTCACTCAACCTTCCAAATAAGATTTCAAGTTTTCAATCTTATAAACATGCATTGGAAGGAACCTGTATGTATTAAAATGCAAGATTCTTTATCCAAAATCAGATGTTTTTGCAATCAAAGCGGTAATGAAAAACAAAAAACAAAATTATTTGACTGAATATGCATTTTATTGATTGGAAAAGTGTGTGGCTCAAGTTGAGCAATACAAAGGAAGCAATTCCTGAAAAGAGGTAATTGCACAAAAGGAAAAATCTATCCTAATGGCAATGTGAAACCCGTGATCTCATCGAGTTCCAACTCAGTTACACCCCATATGTCCTCAGACTCTCCATGCTTCCTGCCTTCTGAACAAGACGATTCTGATTGATCCCTACCGGGTATTATCCATGATGCCTTAACCAAAGCGCAAACGATCATGCTAGACGCAGTTGTTCGTTTCAATCCCTCTTTTGCCTGGACCGCCCTTTCGGGTTTTCAGTCCACCGGGATACCCCTTTTTGCCCAAGTCGCCTTTTCAGGTTTTCGACTTGCCGGGTGTACAGTTTTTTCAGTTTTATCCCTAACTTTTGCCCGAACCTTTCCTTTCTGTTTTTGGTTCGCCGGGATGCCCATTTTTGCCTGGACTATTTTATTCTTTTCGTCCAGCGGGTCTCTTTATACGAAGTATTTTTTAACTGCGTCTGCATTCACAGGGGATGGAAAATCTTCACCATCCATGGTCGTTAACTACAAGGCTCCGCCAGAGAAAACCTTCTTGACCACGAATGGACCTTCATAATTCGGTGTCCATTTGCCCCTTCGATCGTTTTGAGGAGGAAGGATCCTTTTCAGCACCATATCACCTACGTGATACACCCGAGGTCGCACCTTATTGTCAAAAGCACGCTTCGTCCTTTGCTGGTATAACGGTCCATGACAGATGGCTGCTAGCCTCTTTTCCTCAATCAGGCTCTCTGAGTGAGAAAGGTGTTCGCCCCAAGTAGGCGTACGTACCACGGTATGGTACCCAGGATACCAGCTTCGTACTCGGTCACCGTTGTTGGTGCATTCAAACGTTATCCGGGCAGCAAAAGCTTATTCACCTTAACCTCCCCCTCAAACATCAGAATCCGTTCGGATTCGGGGTCAGGCCCCTCCTCCGGGATCGGTCACTCTCAATCTTTCGATTGGAGCACCTCGAGATGTCCTCATCAGGGAACTCAAACTTCATCGGCTGACCATCCTCAATGGGTTGCGGGACTATGTAATCAGACAATACCCCTTTGATGGCTTTCTGAGAGTATACTGATCAGTCAACATTCTTTTGCTCTCCTCGCAACCCATCCGGTCACTGCTGGATTCTCAAACCCATACTTGATCGGATCCTTTCTGGAAAATCCACAAAGTGGTATGAACCAGCATACACTGTCTCAGTCGGCGAGCAGCCTATGCCAAAGTACAGCAAGTTTTCTCGAACAGTGAATGTACTGTTTCACAGTCGGTAAACTTTTTGCTAAGGTAAATTGCATGCTCTTTTCGACAAGACGCGTCATGCTGACCCACTTCACCTCGTAGACCCCTCGAAGGCCGTCAAATACAGAATTGATGGTTGTTCCTTCCATGGGAGGCGGCAGAATCAGAGGTTCCTGCAATTTTCTCTTTTATTTTTCAATGCCCCTTGGCAATCATTATTTCACCTGACCGTTTGATCTCTTTTTTTCCCAACAGCTTGAATATAGGTTCACACGTGGCTGTTAGATAAGATGTGAACCATGACAGGTAGTTCAATCTTTCTAAGAAACCACGAACCTCTTTTTCTGTTCTCGGTTCAGGCATTTCTCATATTTTCTTTTACTTTACTTTTTTTTTTTTTAGCAGGATCAACCTCGATTCCTCTCCTACAATGAACCCCAGCAGCTTACCGGCTCGCACTCTGATAGTGCACTTATCTGAATTCAACCTCAGTCTGAATTATCTCCACCAGATGCCCCTCTTCTGCTTGGGACTTTGCTATCATGTCATAACATTCGATTTCATGATGAATCATATCATGAAACAAAGTCACCATGGCTCTCTAATAAGTAGCACTGGTGTTCCGCTTCTCTAGAGGACAGTCTTCTTTCCATGGTAGCTTGTGCGCAACGACACCGGTATCCGACCCTGGCATATCCTGACATGACCAGGCGAAGATGTTGACCTGTTCTCTCAACAGGACTACCATTCTGCTCTCGACTCGCCTCTGAAGCGGCCACAATTTTCATTGCCTTCCTGACCTCGGCGGTGCTTGGAATAACAACCTCAATCCGCTCCTCATGCGGCTGAATCACCTTCTCCTCTGGTTTTAACATCCTGGTTAATTCCAACAGTTCACAGTCTTCTTCGCCCTCTTCTTCAGCCTGATTGCTCGGAGTGTCGAAGTCATATGAGGTGTAACCAAATTGTTATCAATGAGATCCGGAGACTTATTTTTGAATTTGGAACGAGACAAATCAAAAAAAGGAAAATGAAACAAACATTGCCATTTTTATTTGTTTTAAAACTGCAAAAATAAATGAAAAACAGGGAACACCGCTTTTTGACTGAAAAACCATCCATTTATTAATGATGCAGAAATGCAAATTTAAACATGAGGTGGCCCTTACAATGGACCATTACGTGTCGGGCAACACGTAAGGCTTTCATGCATATAAACTGAAAACAAGAAACATTACTCTTCAGGCTGAGTGTCAGTGCTGATCTTGTTAAGCCTTCCAGTTCTGGATTCCCATCCCTGGTGCGCACGGCTTTATCCAATCATCCAACCCGCAGTTACTGTCAGTCCCCTCACCTACCGCACAGGCGTGATCCAAATCTTCAACAATTGCACTCACCATCGCCTGACCATGTGCCGGCATGGGATTAGCATTAACATTTGGAGACGGTGCAAAGTTAATAGCCTTGGAGTCCACCAGGTCCTGGACAACATTCTTGAATGCTCTACAGCCCTCAATGTTATGCCCCGGTGTTCCAGAATGAAATTCACACTGGGCGTTCTCTTCATAGTTGGGTGGCCTCTGATCTGATCTCATTGGAACCATCGCCCTCGGATGAACCAACCCAAGATCCATCAACTTTTTGAACAGAACCGCATATGTCACGGGTGGCTTGTCAAAATAGCGATCAATCCATTTTCCTCTCATCTGGTACCCGGCTCTCTGTTGAGGTGGCTGACGTTGCTGTCGTACTGACTGATTACCAGCAGGAATGGTTACAGCAGCAGTGTACTGGTAGTAACGATCCCTACCGTGTCCTCTCTGGGCATACACAGCACTGGATTCTCCGTCATTCTTCCTTTGGCCATTTCCGAAGGGCTTCTTCGACCCTGATGACGAAGCATTACCTTGTATCTTCCCCATTTTCAGCCAACTTTCAATTCTCTCTCCGGCCACCACAATATCGGCAAAGTTGGTTACCGGACAACCCACCATCCTTTCAGCAAAAACCCCTTGCAGGGTACCCATGAACAGATCAGACATCTCTCTATCCACAAGCGGAGGTTGAACTCTGGCAGCCAACTCCCTCCATCTTTGAGCATACTCTTTAAACCCCTCACTTGACTTCTGAGACATACCCTGCAGCTGGGTACGACTCGGAGCCATGTCAGCATTAAACTGGTACTGTTTAAAGAATGCATCTCCCAGATCCTGCCAGCTCTTGATGTCGGCAGATTTCAGCTTGGTGTACCACTCCAAGGATCCTCCAGACAGACTGTCTTGGAAGAAGTACATCCATAGCTTCTGATCTGTCGTGTACGCAGAGATTTTGCGGACGAAAGCCTGGAGGTGAGTTTCCGGGCAAGAACTCCCGTTGTACTTGTTAAATGCGGGCGCTTTGAATTTTTGTGGGATCACAATCCCCTCTACCAGCCCCATGTTGGACATGTTGACAAATCCCGGAGTAGCATGGCTTTCCAGAGCCCTTACCTTCTCTGCCAGTAACTGAATTTCTTTGTCTTGTGGTTGACCACCATATTGACCCAATGGCTCGTTGTGCATGGAGAATTGATCAGCTTCTCGGTCCTCCTCTCTATCATCATCAACCCCAAAGAAAGGAGGAAACGGACTATCTTTCATATTATGCCCCGGTTGGCCACCAGCACCAGCATTATTCACCACCCCAATGGTTGTCCTCTTTCCGCCGTCACGAGACCCCAGCCCCTGGTTGGAGACTCCATCCAGGTTCACACCACTGTTTGCTGCAGAAGCCCGCTCGAGCTTTTCAACTTTGTCAGCCAAAGCTTTCTGACCAACTGCAAAGCCTTGCATGATGTTGATCAGCTCAGTCATCTTATCCTTCAGCTCGAGGATATCTGTGTTGGGAAGATCCATGAGTCTGGGAGTATTACGCCTGGTGAAGTATCTGTGAGGACGAGTTGAGTGCAAAGGTACAGTTCTGCGAGCACGAGCAATGATTCCTGCAAAACAGCAAACAGGTTAATATGCATGGATGCAACGTCCGTCCATATGAGGAAAATTCTGTCCTGGATTCTGGTTTCATCGAGACAGATAACATTTTGACAATAACATTCTGACATTCAAGATGTCTCTCGACCAGATTCTCAATCAATAATACTCCCCATATGGCTAGACGTGGGTTGGGTGCAGATGAATGCAAAATGAGGATGATGCTGATGAATGAATGCAGTGCATTGCCATCCTCAAAGTCCTCTGGTCATTTGTTGCTCTGAATCGCAGCCCTGATCTCTGAACCGATCACAACCATCTGAGGAAACTGTAACCGCAAATCCAACTCAAGGGTTCCGAAATAAACGGAAGACAGATACATCATCATCATCATCATCAGAGATCCACTGAACAGATACCCATAACCATCTGAATCGGCCCGGGGAATCCTGAAATAAACGGATCCCCACTGATGAATATCTCGGCCCGGGGAATCCTGAAATAAACGGATCCCCACTGATAAATAACTCGGCCCGGGGAATCCAGAAATAAACGGATCCCCACTGATAAATCACGGACAGCACTCCGGCGTCACGGCAACAAACGGCCATAAATCCAACTTATAAATAGGACCCACGGAACAAATAGTCACCATCTGAGTCCCCAACTGAACATGCATCTGAAAGAATCACCCTCCCCTCACAGGTAAATTCTAAACAGGTCACCCTAAGGCGGATAATAGTCTCGACAATCGGGCAGAGATACTCAATGGGTTTGCCCTTTCGGGTGTGCCATTGTAGCTCTCCTGAGATCGTCTAAACCAAAGATCCGGGAAATGATCGGTCACCAGAGTCAATAGCTCAGATGAAGTAACTCAACCAAAGTGGATACTCCACAGAGGCAAGCACTATCAAATGAACCTCGTCCGGCTTGTGGTACATCACGCCGCCAGGCACATGTTAACCTAACATGAAAGAGGCAACATGAGACCACACTAATCCTAGGTGTATACTCGGGCCTGGGTTTTAGCCCCACTCAGAACACCCACCCCAAACAGAGGAACCACCTGCACAGAGGACGGCAACAACATGATAGAATGATGCATGCAAATATTTAATGCAAATACATATACACTGGTTAGAATAATAAATGCAATAAATAAAGCACAACACAAGCAACCTAAACTAATCCTAGAACGCTAGGAGAGACTCGCTTAGGGACAATGGACCAGCATAGGTCTACATCAAAGTCCCCAGCAGAGTCGCCAGCTGTCGCATCCTGCGAAAAACCAACCGGCGGGACTCAAAACAAAACACACACAGAGCCGCCACTGCGCGTTATTTATCCCAAAATAGGGAAAGGAAACGCTCAGAAAAACCTGGAAAGACATGGTCTCGCGACCAAAGAGAAAGGGTAAGGGAGTCGGTTACGCGAGGGGAAGGTATTAGCACCCCTCACGTCCGTCGTACTCGACGGGATCCACGTTCTAAAATAAAGAATAGGTTGCTAAACATCACACACACACACAGGGAACGCAGGTGGGGTTAAGAGGAACGAGCTCGATAAGGTATCGCACCTTATGCCTACATATCTTGTCTGGAACAAGAATCAGAGCCACTGTAGTTCGGCTTACGCACGCCAAACAACACAAAACACACCAACAAACAAGGGTGGCAAACGTGGAGCCCGACAACCACTTGATGGAATTACGTCGGCATCCGAACCCAAAACACCAAACAGCACATAGCAAACAAACCAACAAACAACAATTGGCTAAGGAGTCGGGGACTCGAGCCTAGCATTCGTCAAACAACACACACAAAAAAGAAAAAGGCGCCCGGAGTAGTCTCGCACGACCACCTGCCTACATACCTCGTCTGGAACGAGGATCAGGGCGATGTAGTTCCCCTAAGCAGGGGAGAAACTCTCCTAACCAGAAACCAGGGGAAGACACAACTCTAGGGAGACTACGACTCGAGCCTAGATGTTGTCATGCAAAGTCGCCCTAAGTTCAGGTTTCTATCCTACTTGCATAAGCAAACTATCCTAACCAGGAAAGAAGCAAGCACACAAGCATACAAGCATACCTCAATCATACATCCAATGAGAACAAGCATCTCAAACAAGCATGTCAATCAGATATCCACATAGCACCCACTATAACCAAACAAGGGGGCTCAATCAATAGGTTTGACTGCCTCAGCAAGTCATCTGTACAAGCTGGGTTTGCTCTTAACCTTGCCATTACGAGGCTAAGGTGAAGCAGATGAAAGGATGAAGTGAGGATGAGACCTCACAGCTCTTATCCCTGACCAGGGAGAGCTTCTGACAAATGAGCATGGGTCCAGAATGGGGGAACCCTTTTATACTCAGAGACTCTGACACAATGTGCACTGCACAAGATCTTGGGCTTGTGATCTCAATGCTACAACCATGTAATGGGAGCAAGGAGAAGACTCACAGAATAGTGGGGGATAGATTGCATATCCCTACCTTCCACCAATTGCCTTATTTAAAGGACTTTTCCTGCTTGGGACAAATGTAAACACACACAAGCATCGCCTCTTAAGGAGGACTTCAGACAATTGCCTGGCCAAGTAACAGGCCAGGTCTTCCAGACTACATGAAGTTAGGAAGTTATACCTCAATGCAAGTTGCTTAAGCAAAGCAAAGCAAAAGTTCACAAGGAACTGAACAACTAAAAGTACCTGGAAACAGTCAAACACAGTTAGTACTCAGACAGACAAAAATAAACAGCAAGTATTAATCAGTCAGACTATACAAACTAATGCACAACAAAGGCAAGCTATGAGCTCAAGCCCGAACTTCACAACCTACAAAACAAAGTTATGTTAGTGTACAAACATCAAACAACATCAATTGAATTGACTTGGATCATTCTCCATACACATTGCACCTTTTCATCCTGAAAAATCAATCAAATGTTAGCAACTAGACCACTAGGCCAAGCCTAGGGTCCAAAGGCAAGAAAAATTCCTAAACAGCAAGGGATATCCCACCAAAGTCAAATTAATGTCAAACAAAAGCCAACACAATTAATCCCATGTCTATATCATTCATTATATTCATTTCATGCACAAAACAAATCAAACTAGTTCAAATGGAACACCAAACATCCAAACAGAACTATTGCATTCAAATCCATATCGAAACAAATCCAAAAATCCTCAAATAAATTACACCTAAACAGGACATATCCTAGGTCTAGCATGTCAAATTTTGGCTCATTTGGGCAAAGGAAACCATGTCAATGAAAATCAACAAAAACAGACACAATTATATGAGCCAAACCACAACATCAACACATGCATTTACTTCAAAAATTCATAAGTCCATGAAAACAATAAAGAAATGACTGGGACCAAAAGCATCATGTTCTATCATGTGTCTATAACCAGCAAGCCAAATTTCATGTTCATTCAATACCATATGAGCATTTCACATCCAAATTACAAACATGTACCACATGGACTTGCATATTTGACCAACGGAGATGAAAAATGCCAATCAAATTGAAAAGGCCACATAAAAATCCAGCAAAATTCACATAGCATCTTAACATGTTAATGAACCATCATGCAAAATTTCATTTTATTCTAACAAGTCTAGGCCATTCAAATAAATCCAGCAAGTTGACATAATGAGGTGTGACACAAATTGTCACACCTGGGTTCCAAAATTCATAACTCAAGCACCAGGAATCCAAAATTCATGAAATGCACATGTAAATCACCATCAACCAGTCTACAATTACCACAAAAAGTTTCAAGCATTTATTTGTAACCATGGGCATTTCACAACCAAAATGGCACAATGTATCAAAATGGCACACATGTGAAACAACCTTAGGTCAAACTAAATATTCACCATGCACAACTTCCAAAAATAAGTCAACAAAATTCTAGAGTCAATTAGGAAGCCATAGAAAAAATCCTCACATTTTTATGATCATTAAAATATTTTTTATGAATTTTCTAAGGTTTATATGAATTTTTAATAATTATTTGGAATTAAATTAATTTAATTAAGTTTTCAATGGCAGCTTGGTAATTCTCCTCTCCCAGGCGCGGTAAACGCATTTCAAAATTGGCACAGCAAATTTCATGAATCAAACAGTAAAATCCAGCAGTTTCATCTCCTTCACCGCGCCACTGCCGTGTTCATGTTCATCGTCACCTTCCGACTTCGACTTTGCTCATTTCATCACCAAAATTCACAAACTAATAGTCATTGGAAAGGTCTCATCGCGTGGAGTATGAATATGTCCTCGATTTTACCTAATTCCTAACGTACACTCTGGATCGAACGAAATAGGCTTTACATTCAAGACTTTGAATCAACATTTCTCTCAACTCGCTCAATCATTTTACAAACCAATTGCTACATGTTAACCTATGATCAATGGCCTACACAACGCATATGATAATTGGCAAAATCGTGAGACTCGAATTTTGAGTACCTTGAGATTGCAGTGAGGATTCGTGTGCTTTTGAAGCTCCTTGATCCAAAACAAATGGAGAATGATGATGTGTGAGGTGAGTGAAGCGCTCAGGTTCAATTGATTTTGCTCCTAGTGCATGAAACTTGAATTCACCATTGATGGAGCTTGTAGGTACAGTCGAGAATGGCAGCTCCTTTTGATCCAATGTCCAAAAACAGACGGAGATGATGATGAGAGGAGTTTGCAGTACAAAGAATTTCGAAGATTGATCAAGAAATGAGAGAGTTCTTGTCAATTTTTGGTTTTGGTGTTCTTGAGAATTTGAGAGAATTTCAAGAATTTGAGATCTGATTTTGGGGAATGTGTTTTTCTGTTATGATTAGATGATGATTATGTTTATATACTTCACCTTAATCCAAGCTTAATTACAATCATTAGCCAAATGGAAGGTGTTAGTGAAAATGGTTAATTTCAAGTAAGGGCAAAATTGGAACTTCCCATGCCAGCTCATTGCCACCTCATGGACAGCTCACACACTCTCAAAATGACATGTGTGAGCTGTTGCAACTTGTTTCACTCTCATTGGATGAGTATTTTGGAAAATCACATGTGAATGGTAATGTGTTCAATTTTGCAAGTTCATTCCAAAAGCTATTTTCCAAACCATGAAGCTTAGCCATGTTATGATGATTCCAACAACTTTCAAATGCCATTTATGAAGTGTTGCAAAAGTCCCCACTCAAAAATTCCAATTATTTCACAAGTTGGACAATTTTGCCCCTGGTCCATTTAACTGTCCAGTTGAAATTTGACTTTTTGCATTGACCATTTTTGAGAAAATCCAATTATGCACCATGAAAGTACATGTCAAATGGAGTTTGTGCATATAAAGAACTTCCAATTTGGACAATCCATGTGGAAGTTATGGCCTCCTGATTATGGGTCATTTCTGAAATTCACTGAGCCCTAATTTTCCAACCAAACATGGGATTTTCAAGTTCTTGGACTTTTTGGAAAGGTGAGAACAAGATCTACAACTTTTATGTTGAACAAATTTTCATTTGAAGCTTCCTTGGACATTTTATTTTGAGGTCAAAAAATTTCCATTTTTGGAAACTTCAATTACAAGTCACTTTCTATTTTTGGCAGTTTTTGTCCTGACTTGATTTTCTTCATTTTTAAGCTTTGAGATGTCATGTAACACTTGTTCCAACATGAATGAAGTGTATCCACCTCATCTCCACCTCCAAATCCATCAGATCATGTATAGTTGACCACAGTTGACTTTTCAGCTGATAGATGAATCTGGCAATGCATATATCAAACTGAGCCCCAATCTCCAGATGAAATGGCTCAAGGGTGACACCCTAGCCTCAATAAGCACAATATAACCAAAGAATGAACCCCATAGCCATCATAGACCCCATCTCCTGATTATGCCCTGACTGGCCCAATGCAACTGATTAGGGTTGACCAATGGTCAAAACCCTAATCTCAAGGAAAGAGCTCCAACACTTGATTCTTCTGATGATAACAAGCCATGATGATGATGTATCATTGTAATCAAGATGAATATCAATATCCTTTGAGAATCATGAAACCCTAATTCATAGCCCAATCCTCAGATAGCCAATGATCAGTCCAATAAACCCTAGGCTTGCACTTTGACTTCCTCATCTTCTGATCAAGACTTGGGAGAATGGCTTGCACAATGTAACCACATGATATGCAATATGCAATGCCTAATGACCTAAAAATGATATGTAATATGTTATGCTAGTCCCAAGAGAAGAGGGCAAATTTTGAGGTGTTACAACACACACTTGCACACACACACACAATTCACTTTCTAACTTTTTTACATCTTAAAAGTGTTTTGTAAACCGAGGCAAATGATTAAAGAACTATCTCATATCCTTTAAATTATTTTTTTCAACTAACCAATCGATTGGAGACCTAAGTTAATCAATTGGAAAAACTTTTTTGAGCCAACTAATAGATTGGAGCATTAAGCCAATCTATTGGAGAAGATCCAAACGTTTAACCAAATAATTGAGATATCTTCTTAATTACCTGCATCAAATCTATATCAAATATTTCTATATTAGGCAAGACAATTGAATAAAAATAGGCCATGCAATTGATATGCACGTTATGCCAATCTATTGGCTCATCAATTATGCCCATGAATTATTTCCTTTTCTGGTTTTCTATCACGTATATAAAGGAGACTCACCTCCTCTTCATTTCACGCCAAAGCTTTTCATTTTCTTTGGAATTTCTCTCTCTCTCTCTCTCTCTCTCTCTCTCATGAATTTTTTTTTTGTCACTTAAGTTGTCTTAGTGATTTTGAGTGAAACTTTACTTGTGATAAAGAGTTTGTAAGTGGTAGTGCTGGTTGTTTAATACTTAAGAGTGCAATAGTCTTTAGATATTTAGTTTTGTTCGCGAGATAAACTAGACATAAAATCTATGTCTTTGTTTCTTGAGTTTTGTTGGAAAAAACTTTGTTTGGTTATTGAGAAAAGCCTGAAAGTCTCTAAATGGATCGTTAGCTTAGTATGGGGTAAAGGCTATCATTGAATGGGGATAAGCTTGTAAAAATCTCAAGATCAAATTGTATTAAGGGTCGTGGGCATTATCCATCCCATGTTGTGCTTTAAGTGACTTATCCAACAATTTATAGTAAGATTGATTTTATTATAAGAAAGTTTGTTTAGGGAGGAATTCTAGTCACTAGGTTAAATGGGATACCATAAGTCAACCTTTTACTAGAGGTTGTCTTGGCATCAGGAGAGCTAGACCCGTTAATGTTTCCATGTTGGGTAAACAAGTTCGATAAATTTTTCAGAATCCTAACAAGTAGTGAGTTCAATAATGATCAGTTGGATATAATTTTGTAGTCCGCATCCTAGAGGCGAATAATTACAATAGAGCATTGTACACATGGTATTATATTGTTAATACAACTAAGGCTCTCAATATAAGTTTTATCACCATGATATGGAATGGAACATTTTCATTTGATATGATAAATGACGCCTAAATGGTAGAATTTGTGACATAACTCCTTCTGTGGATAAGTAAGATACGCACCTATATACCATAAATGTCTGCAGTTATGATACTTGGAATTTTAACATCATTTCCGTCCATCTTCCTCGGGACATAAAAATTGAGATAGCTAGTGTCTTTCCTAATGATGACTCATATGATATTCTTATTTGAGAACCTTTAGTATCAGGTACTTATTCTACCAAATCAGGTTATTCTTGGTTAACTCTGGTGTCCAGTCCGCTTCAATTCAGAGAATGATTTGTTCTTGGATTTTGAGCCTCAAGTGACATCAAAATATTCTCCATTTTGTTTGGACCATCATGCATGGGAAGTTACCTACCACCTATACACGGGTCACTCATCACATGTCAACAAATGCCTCTTGATATAGATGTGATGCATCTAATGAAACCATCTTACATAATCTAAGATATTTCCCTAAGGGCATGCAAGTTTGAAACAATTTCAATTTTCCACCTGACATTCATTTTTATAAAGATGATATATACAATTGGATTAAAATTAATGTGGTAGCCAATCATGACCCTTTGTTTCTCATTTGTTGTTGGATGCTTTGGAAATCTCGTAACGAAGAATCCTACAAAGACAATAGTCGTTGTCTCTGGAATATTCTTATCCAAATAACCACTCTTTTACATTACACATAGCAGGTTTTTATTGGTTCTAATAAGATATCAGCCGCATGACTTGTGTCTTGGTACCCTCCCCTGGATAATATGATAAAGGTCAATGTAGATTGTAGTTCCATTGGTAATCCATGGCTATCTCGCTTTGGTGGTAGTTTGAGAAACTCTTATGGAGGTTGGATCATAAGGATTTTGTAGAAAGTTGTGGTTTCACCTCTAATATTAATGTCGAACTTTTTAACTTATTTTTCATGATCTTCAAATTGTTAGGAATCATAGTTTCAGAAATGTGATTTGCGAATCTGCTACACATCCTTATTCGCCTTTGGTAGATTATGTCAAATTCAAAAAAAGTGACAATTTATCCTTATTCACACCATACACGAAAAGAATGCTAACGTTAATTGAATTACTAATATGAGATCTCGTTTATGTAAGAATTGAAAGTGTTGTCTATTTATCTCTATTCTTTAATTAATATATGTTTAGTCAACTGTATGAAGAGTTTAATTTTCTATAATTTTTTTTCTATTTTTCTTGCATTAATAAAGAAAATAAATGGAAGAATGACAAGATAGAAATAAGGATGGCATGCCTGAATCTTAGGTAGTTGATTCTATGAAATTTTACTGTTATCGAGAAAGATTGATGAATAAGAATTTGTTAAAATATGTTATTTTTATACATTTATAATTATGATAGTTAATATCATAGGTGAGAGAGACGCTTATATTTATGATTTTTTTTTAAATATCCAGATTTTTAAAAAAAAATCCAAAAATACATATTTTTTCAAAAAAATTACAAAAATGGGCATTTTTTTTTGCCCTATTTTGCACTTGGGCGCCACCCTAGTTGGCGCCTACCCTTAAGGGTAGGGCAAGTCGCCACTAGGAGTGGCGCCTACACTCAATTTTTTTTTTTAATTTATTAATTTATATTTATTATAAATTATATTAATTTATATTAATACATATATATAAATAAAATTATTTACAAGATATATATAAGTAAATAAATTTTTGGAAAAAAATTAATTTATATTCGTGTAAATAAATATTTATATACATGTAAATTAATATATATATATATATATATATATATATATATATATATATATATATATATATATATATATATATATATATATATATATATATGATACACAATATCTTTAAAGATAAAGATAAAGATATAAAGATAATAAACACAAAATATTTTTATTTAAATAATACACAAGACAATTATTATAAAGATATGATTAAAATGCATTATTAATTTGGGATTTATCACATATGATGCGGTCCCTGGTATGATCCGCACGGGGGAGGTCTAACTACTCGCCTAGACGGTTCACGTGGTGGTGGTGCTTCCCTATTACCACCCCTAGTCCTAACGCGTCCCCTTGCCGTTTGCCGTTGTGGTTGGGTCGAAGTCCCTTCAGTGCTGTAGGAAAGACGGGTCCCCTCTGCGCCCTCAAAGCTTTGTCTCAGTGGGACAAACTGACTACTGTTGGGTGCGCCCTCGAAATATAGTCTTTGGTAGTTTAGGGTTGAATCGGGTTGGCCAAAGAACAATGTTTGTTGTGGTGTGTAGTAGTCTTGTTGGTAATCCTCTTGTATACCCGTGTCGGGGCTAGGTGGAGGACTGGAAGAGCTCGGGACATTGTCGTGATGGAAGTGTTGGGATTGGTGGATGTGGGGGATTGATATTGTGGTAGGTGTTCGGACTGTTGATGGTGGTGGGAATGTTGAGGTTGGTGTTGGTAATCTTCATGGTATTGGGGTTGAGTTTGTGGTATGTAGTGTTGATTTGGTTGGGGGGTGGACATGTGTTGTGGTGGTTGTTGTTGGTAATACGGTGGTGGTGGTTGTTGTTGGTAATAAGGTGGTGGTGGTTGTTGTTGGTAAAATGGTGGTGGTGGTTGTTGTTGGTAATACTGTGGTGGTTGTTGTTGTTGGGAATATTGTGGTGGTTGTTGTTGTTGGAAATATGGTTGTTGCATCCGGGGATCGTACAAATAGAACGGGTCAGACACAATCATTTCTGGATTTGTATTTGCTCTATACCAATCCACATATTCCCTTGTCGGCTTCATTTTGTTGGGCGCCACCGGAAAATTGTAGAACATAGTGGGCACGGTCTTTCCACATTTTACGAAACTCCTTAGCAAATTCCTTCCAATGTTGGGCGTACCACTGGTGGCTGACTTTTTTTAGATGCAAAGGTTCCAAAGACATTGGGGGGCCTGGGATTTCTTGATGCATTCCGAATTGCAGCTTGACACGGTCACTTTGGTGCATCTCCACAGTGGTGAACCATATTATGGTCGTTTTTGCTGTCCAAACAGCTGCATCTTCGGGGTTGGGTTGATGTTCCAATCCCAAATATGGCCTCCAAATAAACTGCAAAGAAAAAAGCAAATATGTTATTTATTGAGAATGCATGATATTAATAAATTAGTTAGAAGATGAGTGATTTAGTGGTAATACATCTTATGCTCGGAGACGATCCAAGAGTTGACGATAAAATATAATTTTATTTTTGGGGGTAAGACTGTAATCCAGTCCGGTTGTAATGAACCTAAACAAAAAAAGATAAATAATATTATTTACAAATATTTATAGAATAAATATACAAAATGAAATAACATCATAAATTTACCTAGTTGCGTAGGGGAAGGAGTAGACGTTAGGATTTTCTGGGGCTAGCCTCAGCAATCTCCACCACCCCCATGTTTGGAGCAAAAAAGCACATCCAGAAAATGTACAGTGGTCATTTTATGCATTTTTACACAAAGAGCTATATAGGAATGCCAATACAGTAGAACCCCAACTATACGTGCTTATTCTATCAATGTCCTCGAGCAAACTCAAGTACATAAAGTTTATGCTATTTCCCGTGCCTTCGGGAAATAGCAAGTTCCCAAACAATAACATAATGTATGCCCGAGTTTTTATGACTTTTTCTTGTTCGGACGAATCCTCAGTCAAAGTTATGGAGTCGTGGTAGAATTGGAGGCTCGATAGTTTAATACCCTGACCCCTTGCTTTTGCAGATCCCTCACCCTCGACCAGATCTACCCCCAACATTTGAACACATATTTCGTTTGGCTGTTGAACATTTCCAGTCACAGGCTTACCATCTATTCGAAGACCCAAAAGCATGTAAATGTCCTCTAGTGTGACGGTACATTCACCAGTTGGTAGGTGAAAAGTGTGTGTCTCTGGTCTCCAACGTTCACACAGAGCAAGAATAAATTTGACATCAATTGTGGCATTTACGACACGCATAACATGACCGAACCCCGCACGCTCTATGTAAGGTACGCACCATGGGTCTGGATAAGGCATAGGGTGTGAACGTTGACGAAATTTCTTGGGATCCTTTAAAAACAAACAATATAAACAATCATTAGATTGGACTTTTAAAAAACAAATTACAAACATACAAAAGAGGCAATGTTCAAGAAAAACTTACGAATGAGGCAATGTTTGCCCTAGTGCCTCTGTGTTCTTGGCCCATGGTAAGAAGAGACATGATTGCAATGTAGAACGAAGCTTGGTGGATGAGAAGTTTCTCCGGAGTTCTCTGAATAAAAGTGTTAGTGGTTGATGAAAACTTGCAAGAATGACCTTCTATTTATACTCGTTTTCAAGTAGATTGAATATGCAAAAATGTGACAAGTGTAAGGCATGCGTGGGAATCTTGTAGCTAGGTGGATAGGTTGGCATGCATTGGTACATATTAGGTTGCACTTGTCTTGTCTTGGGGAAGACTTGGTGGAACCTGATGATGCAAAGATGTGACACGTGTAAGGCATGCGTGGGAATCTTGCAGAATAGGTGCAGGCTAGGTGCAGGCTAGGTGGATAGGTTGGCATGCATTGGTACAGATTAGGTTGCACTTGTCTTGTCTTGGGGAAGACTTGGTGGAACCTGATGATGCAAAGGTGTGACACGTGTAAGGCATGCGTGGGAATCTTGCAGAATAGGTGCAAGCTAGGTGCAGGCTAAGTGGATAGGTTGGCATGCATTGGTACAGATTAGGTTGCACTTGTCTTGTCTTGGGGAAGACTTGGTGGAACCTGATGATGCAAAGGTGTGACACGTGTAAGGCATGCGTGGGAATCTTGCAGAATAGGTGCAGGCTATGTGCATGCTAGGTGGATAGGTTGGCATGCATTGGTACAGATTAGGTTGCACTTGTCTTGTCTTGAGGAAGACTTGGTGGAACCTGATGATGCAAAGGTGTGACACGTGTAAGGCATGCGTGGGAATCTTGCTTTGAATATTATTTTAGTACAACAGTTTTAGAAAGTTTAAATTGGTTTTTAATTCAATTTAGTTAATCAGGTTGTTTAAAATAAATAACTAAGCTTAAATAAGATTGAATATTATTTTTAACACATAATGGAAAAAAGAGGTAGTTTAGTATTGGAAGCAAAGCTATTGTTGGTGCAAGCAAAGCTAAAGCCGAGAGAATAGGTGCAGGCTAGGTTGTAGTGTTGCATGCAAAGGTGTGACACGTGTGAGGCATGCGTGGGAATCTTGCAGACTAGGTTCAGGCTTGGTGGTTGTGTTGCATGCAAAGGTGTGACACGTGTAAGGCATGCAGTAGTAGACATGTCAAAATTATTACATGCATGCAGCTCCACGTGTAAGGCATGCAGTAGTAGACGTTACTCTTGGGGAAGGCTTGGTTGAAGACATGCATGCAAAGACTTGGTGGTAGTATAAATATTCACACACATTTTCACAAAGGTATTCACAATATCTTCACAGCAATCTTTAAAATATCTTCACATATATCTTTACAATATCTTCACAAAACCTTCACATAACATGACATCTTCATCACAATACAAAATCAAAGCTCACGTCAATGGTGAGACTTATGAATGTGATATGTCTGGCTTCCTATTTAAAAGCACCGAATGCACTTGTTTTTGTCTAAATAGAGAAGCTGACTTCTCTTATCTGAAAAAAAAGATTGAGTCCAAACTAAGACAACCCGTGTCCCAAATTTTTTATCAACAACCTTTTTTTCTGAAAATAACTCAGTCAAGTTTTATAAGTCATTGATTCAAAATGACATGGAGGCACAATACATATTTCGTAACCATGAGTATTCTGGTTACGAATATATAGTGTTGTACATTGTGTTGGAACAATTTCAACCAACTCAGAATATTCAGTCACAGGTTATTGATCCTGTGATTGATGACGAAGAAGATGTTGAACACCACGTTGAAGACGATGTGGTTGATGATGCAGAAGACGTGGTTGATGACTTGGTGAACCGTGATTCCGAAGACGAAGACCAAGTTCAAATACCTATAATGCAACGCTACTCACCGTCTGCGCACTTCACAACCCTTAACTTGGGCGAGGATGAGCCCTCATCAGATATGTTCTACAACCCATATATGAGGTCTGATGATGAGTTAAAGAAGGGTGACCAATTTCGGACCAAGGAAGAGTGTCTGTTAGCAATAAAGAACTGGCACTTGAAAAACTGTGTTGACTACGATGTTAACAAATCAAATCCGAAAAGATACGTTATTGTATGCAAAAATCCAGAGTGTGGGTATAGGTTGATGGCATCGTACAAGAAGAAACATAATGCGTGGGTGATAGGGTCCATTTCTCAAGCTCACACTTGCGTCAACACAAACATGGCACAGGATCATCGCAAACTTAGCCATGATATGATCTGCCATTCCATATTACCTCTTGTTGAGGTTGACCCGTCACTCAAGGTCAAAACTATTATCTCCCATTGTGTGGCTGTTTTCAAATATACACCGTCATACAGAAAGGCTTGGTTAGCGAAAACCAAGGCAATTGAACTGGTATACAGTAATTGGGAGGAACCATACAAACAACTTCCGCGCTACCTAGCTGCACTACATTTGTATTCACCTGGGACGGTTTCTATAATGGAGACCTTGCCGGCACAATCCCCTGACGGAACTCGTCTAGAAGGTAATGGAATATTCCATAGACTTTTCTGGGCATTCCGTCCCTGCATCATCGGTTTCACATTCTGCAAACCACTTGTTCAAGTCGATGGAACTTGGCTGTATGGGAAATACAAAGGATCGTTACTGATGGCGGTCGCACAAGATGGAAATTCTAATATTTTCCCAATATCCTTTGCATTGGTTGAAGGAGAAACGACTGCTGCTTGGAGTTTCTTCCTTAAGAATCTCCGAACGCACGTGACTCCACAAGATGGCATCTGTGTGATTTCTGACAGGCACGCTTCTATAGACAGTGCATACAATAATCCAGCAAATGGTTGGCATGACCCCCCGTCTACGTATGTCTACTGCATCAGGCATATTGCTCAAAATTTTGTGCGGGAGTTCAAAGATAATTTCTTGAAGCAAAATTTGATAAACGCGGGGTATGCATTAAACCAACCTGGATTCCAATACTACCGCCGGGAAATAGTGTTGGCAAATTCTGATGCAGGGAGGTGGATCGATAATATCGACAGAGCAAAGTGGACTAGATCATACGACGATGGGGTGAGGTGGGGCCACATGACAACAAATCTTGTGGAATCAATGAATGGCGTGTTTAAGGGCATACGTAACCTCCCGGTAACCGCTTTGGTGAGTGCGACCTATTTTCGGATGGCAACATTGTTCGTAACAAGAGGGAAGCGCTGGCATGAAGTGTTACAGACGAGTCAAGTATATAGTGATGCCTGCATAAAGTTTATGAGGCAGGAATCTGCCAAAGCCAGCAGCCATCGGGTTACGAAATTCGACCGCCATGGCCACACTTTTAGTGTCAAGGAAACAATTGACCACAACCAGGGGCTGCCCAGACAAGAGTATAGGGTCCTAATACCAGACAGTTGGTGCGACTGTGGTCAATTTCAGGCCTATCGTATGCCTTGTTCCCATGTCATTGCAGCATGTTCACACAGCCACTTCGATGCATTGTCGCTAGTGTCTCCCATCTACAAAGTTACAACATTGCTAAATGTATACGACAATCCCTTTCCGGTGGTAGCATTGGAGGCATATTGGCCAGAGTATGACGGGGAAATTGTTTGGCACAACGAATCGATGCGGCGGAATAAAAGTGGTCGCCCAAATAGCAGGCGCATTAGAACTGAAATGGACGTCGCAGAAAAAATGCAGAGGAAGTGTAGCATATGTAGACAACTAGGGCATAATAAGAACAAATGTCCATATCGTGGATCTAGTTCCACAACTTAGTTTTCATATTCATAAATCTGTGTACCAATGCTATTTATCATTAAAGTTTACTTTTTATTCCAAATAGAAGATGACACTTGAACAACAAACACAAACATCTAACATTACAACACCAATTACTAAAACAAAAACAAATACTGGAACAAAAACAAGTACTAAAACAAGAACAAGTACTAGAACAATAACAAATACAACAACAACATGACAAACAACCATTAAAATCTAAGAAATTACAACAGTTAACACTATGTCGTCTGATCCATGCATCATTTGGATGCAATCAATGTCGCTTTCAACTTCAACCCACGAACATACCGTTTCTCCAGTTTCAAATGAGATACTTCTTCTAAGCCTCTGAATCCTTCTGATGACTTCACCAGGTTCGTAATATCCCTCTAACCAAGACATCAAGGACCTTTTTAGTTGGTCCAACGAACGGATGTTCCAAAATTTCATCTCCATTGGGGGTTTCACAGGCGAGAAAATAACATGTCCATCCCTTTTTAAGATTACTGGTTCAGGATCCGGCCGCCTTGATGATGTTCGCTGCCATGACGACGGTCTTGGGGATGCCATGAACTCAACTTGATAGAGAAAGTGATAGGAAATTGTGGTGAAGAAAATGCAACGAAATAACACTTTATTTATAGGAAAAGATCTAGGTTATACACCAATCTACTTAACCCTAATTAGTGTCGCACTTGATTAATTAGTCTTATGGGGAATTAGGGTTTGAATTAGGTCATAACTACCAAACTCTAATTATAACCGATCAATAAACCCTAATTATAATTGATTAATTAACCTTAACATGATTAACCCTAATTCTCCCAAAAATTTATAAATATTAATTACTTATAAATTAAATTTATATATATATAAATTAATATATATATATATATATATATATATATATATATATATATATATATATCTTGTAAATAATTTTATTTATATATATATGTATTAATATAAATTAATATAATTTATAATAAATATAAATTAATAAATTAAAAAAAAACATATTAAAAAAAAATGATATGAGTGTAGGCGCCACTCCTAGTGGCAACTTGCCCTACCCTTAAGGGTAGGCGCCAACTAGGGTGGCGCCCAAGTGCAAAATAGGGCAAAAAAATGCCCATCTTTATAATTTTTTTGAAAAAATATGTATTTTTGGATTTTTTTTTTAAAATCTGGATATTTAAAAAAAAAAATCTATATTTATTTCATTAAATATAGGTTAGATACTTATGAAACAAAAAGCACATAAGTTCCAAAGACACGTCATAAGTATCCCGTAAAAAAGTAAAACCATACCCACCGAGACTCTTGCTAGTTAGTAGTCACCTTATAACTACTCTAGGGTTTTCTCGAAACTGTATATTTATATATTTATCACTTTAGTTGTTCCAGAGTTAGCAGAAAAATTGCTTCACGATGAAAACAAGGAGACGGAATTATGATAAAGACAGACTCAGTGCTTTACCTAATTCTCTTTTACTTCAAATATTGTCTCATTTGAATGCCAAGCAAGTTGTTCAAACCTGCATTCTCTCCACAACATGGAACAATGTTTGGAAGGATCTTCCTGTTCTTTCTTTAAATTCTTCTCACTTCAAGACCTTCCTAAGTTTCACTAATTTCGTCTCTCAAATTTTGTCTCTACGCAACGATAAAACCTCTCTCCATGCTCTCAATTTTCAGTCCCTCTACAATGATATAGAGCCTCACCTACTCAAAAGCATCCTTAATTATGCATTTTCACCCAATCTCCAACTATTACACATGTCCATGGCGGTTAAAACTCAACAATTTTCACTTTGCAACTTTTCATCTCACACGTTAACCTCTCTTAACCTTAGTCCTAGAATCTTAAGTCAAAGACCATTATTTCCAAATTCTCTTAAACTTCCTGCATTAACCTACTTGTCTCTAAATTTCTTTAACTTTTCCTCCTGTAGCGATGATGGCTATGCCGATCCCTTTTCGGCATTTAAAAATTTGAATACTTTGATCATTCATTTTTGTCATGTTCTTGATGATAAGAACCTCTTAATATCAAGTGTCTCGCTTGTTAATTTAAAATTACAACTGTTTTATCTCTCCGCTTACAAATTTGAGTTATCTACCCCAAATCTTTGTAGCTTTTATTTTAAGGGTTATCCTTTTCAAAACCTCCGTGGGCACAATAGCCATAGCAATGCCTCTTCTATTAAACATGTAGATATTGTTTTACCTAGCTGGACGCATGTCCAAAATTCTCCTTCAATTCTATTCAATTGGCTGGTTCAGTTTGCTCTCATGGAATCATTGACAATCTCTTCACAGACTCTTGAGGTATTTTAATTTGGTTTGTGTAAAATTTAAGTGATTTCATTCTTTTCATTTTTATTAAAGCTACATTTTTTTTATTGACTTGCCTTTAGTTGATGTTAACTCACTTTCATTCCTCATTGCTTAGTTTCTCGACCTAATTCCGGATTTGTGGAAGGTTGATTTCCCTTATTTAATTAACATGAAGTTACTGAAAATAGAAACGCATAAACTTTCATCAATACCGGATGGATTAGGAGACTTTTTACTTCAAAACGCACCATCTGCAAAGAAAGTCATCATAGAATTGTCAGGTAAATAACAATTGTTTAATTTGTATTTTATTTCTGTCTGATTTGACACATAAATTGTCTCTATATTTTACAGAAGAAACACTAATTAGAAGAATGGTTGATGCATTGGGTTTTCCAAGAGAACAGAATAAGGGTGGATGCACTTATTAGCACAATTAAGATTTGTTTCTTTTCCTGCAAATTACTGAATTATTATATCAATTTTGGTTATGGGGTTTTTGTTAGATACCTTTATGGGGTTGTGCGATCTGATTGAATCTGTATTCCAAACCCATAATGTGAGAATTTATTAGAGAAAAATAGAAGAGGGAACAAAGGGAATGCTGATGTGGCAAGGTGTGAGGAGTGTGTTATCCTACTGCATTGTTCTTTTTTCATCATCAACAATACACAATCATTATGTATTTGTGCATTTTCATTCCTTTTTCAATACTCTATGTGTTGTTGTGATTCTGTTACGCTGCAGGATCCGTATCATAACAGGAGATTCTTGCTTCCAAGTAGTTTATCTATTTTTATAGAAATATGCTTAATTCAAATGTTGCTGGTTGAAATTCAACAGCCTTCCCTGTGATATCTCTCTGCTTGGTCCATGTTCTTATATCCCTGTGATATCTCTCTGCTTGGTCCATGTTCTTATATCAATATACTTTGTCTATAGGTTTGTAAAATCTTATCCATGTTCAAAAGATGAGGTTTTTTATTTTTATAAAGTTTTATATTTTAAAGGTGTCCTTTCCTCAACATGATCCACATTCATTTGTTTAATTTGGCTCCCAAAGATGCTACTCAAGTACTACCAAATAAGTTGACTCAATGTCATTTATAGAAAGTTTATCAAACCATAAGGGTGAGACAATTACAAAATAATTTGAGACATCTCTTATTGAGTTTATATTATGTTCAATAAAACAGTGGATTATAATTTATATGCATTGATTCATGACATGATATTTGCAAGGGTAATACTTTCACTGCCGAGCATATATTCTTCCGAAGAAAAACGCAAGACCCAATGGAAATTCTTTAGATCAGGATTAATTGTCTCCATCCGTCCTCATAAGAATATATGCTCAAGAAATTCTTAATAACTATTCCATCAGTCTCATAAAAAATATTTTGTTCGATGTGTTGATTTTTGTTTGAGTAGAGTTATTAAAGTGGCGGAGTGGGATTATATCTACAAGTTAGTACTCCGAGACTCAAGTCAGTATGTAAAAAACTAGAGAGTATTCAAATTATGTTTGAAACATGTTATTTGTTTCGGCACCATTTCATATATATATATATATATATATATATATATATATATATATATATATATATATATATATATATATATATATATATATATATATATATATATATATATATATATATATATATATATATATATATATATATATATATATATATGGGAGGAGAATAAAGACCTCGTTATCTTTCAAGCGTGGAATGCGGAGAACCATTAGATGCGCCTTAGGCGCAAATCTCCTACTACATGGTATATGATAGTCATATGGTAAGGAGATGATCGTAGAAAAATATCTGCATAGTTGGTCATATTTGCATAGTCGGTCAAGAAGATTTGGTCCAAGAGGAATATGGTCGATCCAAGAGGAATATGGCCAGTGCAAAACACGTGCTCTCAAAGCCCTTATACTTTTGTAGCAAGGTGAGGGTTTGGAGAATTTCAACCTCGACGACCAATCATCCTTTCTTCGTGCTTTTGCTGTATACAATGTCAAACGTCTCTTCGGGGATGTCATATTATTCTTGAGAACTGAAACACTTGAGTGTCATATGTGAGAGATACGATCTTTGATAGGACTTATTTCTTTTCGTATTTCTAGAATATAAGTCTGAAGAAAACTAGAGTAGTTTTTAATTGGATATTTCTTTTCTCACTCTTTTTGAGCAATTATATTTTCCTCTATTGACACACTACTACAAAAACTCCCCTCGATTAAAAAAGAGATTTTATCTCAGTTCTCAGGCAAAGTTTCAACGAGGAGAAAATTATACTCATCATGGGTTCGATCCCCAACAACAACATGGGTTCGATCCCCGACAACAATAGTTATTTGGATTTTCAAAATTGCATTATTTTTTACATTGGTTGGAAATAATACCTGAGAGGTAAAGTCCTATTTACAAAATTTTAATTATAAAAAAAAGTAATTATTATAATAACGATGAAACCCTTAAACTATGTGGATTCGTTCTATTCATCTGCTGAAAAATTATTACCGCTTCATCGAAAGAAGAAGGTTGAGGGATGCATTTCATGCTCTCCTTTGCATTGAGTTTAAGGGTAATAGGGTTGTCCCTAGTGTTAAAAGAGCCAGCATCTTTAGTATGAGTAGAAGAATCCGCGAATTAAAAAGTTTGAAGGAAATGTAGTGAGACAGAAGTCGCTGCGAAAGTTGCTGAAGAAAGATGCAGGGGAAATATGCAGATACGCAATTATGGAAGCAAAAAAGTTTGAGAATGAAGAGTTAAATATTTATAGGCTAACAAGAAGAACAACCAGACATTAGTCGACTGATAAATTTCCAACTAGGAGGTAGTGGGAGAGTTACTGACGGTGGTTGTAATCCCACGACCTAGAGTGTAGCTAGTAATGATGGTAGTGTGTTTGGGAAACCGCGACGTAGGAAAGTCATCATCACATATAAAAACATCAATAATGATTAGATGGCTAGCCGAAATTTAGAATTCAAAAGGAAAGTTTTTCGGTCGAAGAGCTCAGGTCGAATCTAGCCTTTTCAGAGGGCAATTTGTTAGCTAGCAAGTTTTATCCCAGCGCATGCGTGTTTGGTCTACCACAGGAACAGTCAGAGCCTTGGATCGACGTGGCAGAAAACTGGAATACGAAGTAGACAGGGAAAGAAGCCGGTCGAAGTCGAAAGAGAGGTGTGCCAACACGTGTGATCTCGAGAGTGAGTTGCAACCTTCCAACGGTTCTTTTCTACTAGTATTTAAGCAAGTTGTAACGATCATTTCAAGGATGACAATTTTAACATTTACAGTAGGAGTATAGTTGAAGTACCAAAGCGTTTACGAGAAAAGAGTCATCTCCTTACAAAAATGTACTTTTTCTTCAACTTATATTTACAAGTCATTTAACTTACCAAATCGCCTTTGTTTATTTTTTTTATTTCCATCTGACTTTTGTCTTTCATTGCATTACATTATTGTATTTTTAACTTGCGAAAAGTTAGATTTACTGCCTTTAAACATTCCAAACACTTTACCAACAAAATAGCCATATACTCAACACCAAGTCAAGGACTTTGTAGTCGGTCCTTCAAGTAAACCTCTGATAGGAAGGATAAAGATTGTTGGTGAAAAACACTTGTAAAGACAATAGTGGTTGTCTCTGGAATATTCTTATCCAAATAACCAGTCTTTTACACTATACCTAGAAGGTTTTTAGTGGTTCTAATAATATATCAACCTCATGACTTGTATCTTGGTACCCTACCCTAGATAATATGATAAAGGTCAATGTAGATTGTAGTTCAATTGATAATCCAGGGCTATCTGCCATTGTTGGTAGTTTGAGAAACTCTTCTGGAGATTAGATCATAGGGATTTTGTAGAAAGTTGTGGTTTCACCTCTAATATTAATGTCGAGCTTCAACTCATTTTTCATGATCTTGATATTGGTTGGAATTATAGTTTTAAAAATGTGATTTGTGAGTCTGATTTTCAAACAACTTTGAAGTTTATTCAAGAGGATGTGCCTTCAACCCATCCTTATGCACCTCTGGTGGATTATATCAAATTCATAAAGAGTGAGAGTTTGTTTTTGTTCACACCATACGCGAAAAGAATGTTAATGTTGATTGAATTGTTAAGTTTGGAGTTTCGTTTGCTTAAGAATTTACGGTGTTTTCTCTTTTATCTCTCTTCTTTAATTAATATATGTTTAGCCAACCGTAAAAAAATTCAAATATCAGAGTTTAATTTTCTATAATTTTTTCATTTTTCTCGCATTAATAAAGAAAATAAATGGAAGAATGACAAATTAGAAATAAGGATGGCATACCTCAATCTTAGATAATTGATTCTATGAAATTTTACTGTTATCGAGAGAAAGATTGATGAATAAGAATTTGTTAAAATTATGTTATTTTTATACATTTATAATTATGATAGTTAATATCATAGGTGAGAGAGACGCTTATATTTATTTCATTAGATATAGGTTAGATACTTATGAAACAAAAAGCACATTAGCTCCAAAGACACGTCATAAGTATCCCGTAAAAAAGTAAAACCATACCCACCGAGACTCTTGCTAGTTAGTAGTCACCTTATAACTACTCTAGGGTTTTCTCGAAACTGTATATTTATATATTTATCACTTTAGTTGTTCCAGAGTTAGCAGAAAAATTGCTTCACGATGAAAACAAGGAGACGGAATTATGATAAAGACAGACTCAGTGCTTTACCTAATTCTCTTTTACTTCAAATATTGTCTCATTTGAATGCCAAGCAAGTTGTTCAAACCTGCATTCTCTCCACAACATGGAACAATGTTTGGAAGGATCTTCCTGTTCTTTCTTTAAATTCTTCTCACTTCAAGACCTTCCTAAGTTTCACTAATTTCGTCTCTCAAATTTTGTCTCTACGCAACGATAAAACCTCTCTCCATGCTCTCAATTTTCAGTCCCTCTACAATGATATAGAGCCTCACCTACTCAAAAGCATCCTTAATTATGCATTTTCACCCAATCTCCAACTATTACACATGTCCATGGCGGTTAAAACTCAACAATTTTCACTTTGCAACTTTTCATCTCACACGTTAACCTCTCTTAACCTTAGTCCTAGAATCTTAAGTCAAAGACCATTATTTCCAAATTCTCTTAAACTTCCTGCATTAACCTACTTGTCTCTAAATTTCTTTAACTTTTCCTCCTGTAGCGATGATGGCTATGCCGATCCCTTTTCGGCATTTAAAAATTTGAATACTTTGATCATTCATTTTTGTCATGTTCTTGATGATAAGAACCTCTTAATATCAAGTGTCTCGCTTGTTAATTTAAAATTACAACTGTTTTATCTCTCCGCTTACAAATTTGAGTTATCTACCCCAAATCTTTGTAGCTTTTATTTTAAGGGTTATCCTTTTCAAAACCTCCGTGGGCACAATAGCCATAGCAATGCCTCTTCTATTAAACATGTAGATATTGTTTTACCTAGCTGGACGCATGTCCAAAATTCTCCTTCAATTCTATTCAATTGGCTGGTTCAGTTTGCTCTCATGGAATCATTGACAATCTCTTCACAGACTCTTGAGGTATTTTAATTTGGTTTGTGTAAAATTTAAGTGATTTCATTCTTTTCATTTTTATTAAAGCTACATTTTTTTTATTGACTTGCCTTTAGTTGATGTTAACTCACTTTCATTCCTCATTGCTTAGTTTCTCGACCTAATTCCGGATTTGTGGAAGGTTGATTTCCCTTATTTAATTAACATGAAGTTACTGAAAATAGAAACGCATAAACTTTCATCAATACCGGATGGATTAGGAGACTTTTTACTTCAAAACGCACCATCTGCAAAGAAAGTCATCATAGAATTGTCAGGTAAATAACAATTGTTTAATTTGTATTTTATTTCTGTCTGATTTGACACATAAATTGTCTCTATATTTTACAGAAGAAACACTAATTAGAAGAATGGTTGATGCATTGGGTTTTCCAAGAGAACAGAATAAGGGTGGATGCACTTATTAGCACAATTAAGATTTGTTTCTTTTCCTGCAAATTACTGAATTATTATATCAATTTTGGTTATGGGGTTTTTGTTAGATACCTTTATGGGGTTGTGCGATCTGATTGAATCTGTATTCCAAACCCATAATGTGAGAATTTATTAGAGAAAAATAGAAGAGGGAACAAAGGGAATGCTGATGTGGCAAGGTGTGAGGAGTGTGTTATCCTACTGCATTGTTCTTTTTTCATCATCAACAATACACAATCATTATGTATTTGTGCATTTTCATTCCTTTTTCAATACTCTATGTGTTGTTGTGATTCTGTTACGCTGCAGGATCCGTATCATAACAGGAGATTCTTGCTTCCAAGTAGTTTATCTATTTTTATAGAAATATGCTTAATTCAAATGTTGCTGGTTGAAATTCAACAGCCTTCCCTGTGATATCTCTCTGCTTGGTCCATGTTCTTATATCCCTGTGATATCTCTCTGCTTGGTCCATGTTCTTATATCAATATACTTTGTCTATAGGTTTGTAAAATCTTATCCATGTTCAAAAGATGAGGTTTTTTATTTTTATAAAGTTTTATATTTTAAAGATGTCCTTTCCTCAACATGATCCACATTCATTTGTTTAATTTGGCTCCCAAAGATGCTACTCAAGTACTACCAAATAAGTTGACTCAATGTCATTTATAGAAAGTTTATCAAACCATAAGGGTGAGACAATTACAAAATAATTTGAGACATCTCTTATTGAGTTTATATTCTGTTCAATAAAACAGTGGATTATAATTTATATGCATTGATTCATGACATGATATTTGCAAGGGTAATACTTTCACTGCCGAGCATATATTCTTCCGAAGAAAAACGCAAGACCCAATGGAAATTCTTTAGATCAGGATTAATTGTCTCCATCCGTCCTCATAAGAATATATGCTCAACAAATTCTTAATAACTATTCCATCAGTCTCATAAAAAATATTTTGTTCGATGTGTTGATTTTTGTTTGAGTAGAGTTATTAAAGTGGCGGAGTGGGATTATATCTACAAGTTAGTACTCCGAGACTCAAGTCAGTATGTAAAAAACTAGAGAGTATTCAAATTATGTTTGAAACA
The DNA here is from genome assembly GCF_024323335.1 of Lathyrus oleraceus. NCBI lineage: Eukaryota > Viridiplantae > Streptophyta > Magnoliopsida > Fabales > Fabaceae > Lathyrus > Lathyrus oleraceus. Next base: position 197,114,057 of record NC_066580.1, on the reverse strand, counting down.
TGTTATTTGTTTCGGCACCATTTCATATATATATATATATATATATATATATATATATATATATATATATATATATATATATATATATATATATATATATATATATATATATATATATATATGGGAGGAGAATAAAGACCTCGTTATCTTTCAAGCGTGGAATGCGGAGAACCATTAGATGCGCCTTAGGCGCAAATCTCCTACTACATGGTATATGATAGTCATATGGTAAGGAGATGATCGTAGAAAAATATCTGCATAGTTGGTCATATTTGCATAGTCGGTCAAGAAGATTTGGTCCAAGAGAAATATGGTCGATCCAAGAGGAATATGGCCAGTGCAAAACACGTGCTCTCAAAGCCCTTATACTTTTGTAGCAAGGTGAGGGTTTGGAGAATTTCAACCTCGACGACCAATCATCCTTTCTTCGTGCTTTTGCTGTATACAATGTCAAACGTCTCTTCGGGGATGTCATATTATTCTTGAGAACTGAAACACTTGAGTGTCATATGTGAGAGATACGATCTTTGATAGGACTTATTTCTTTTCGTATTTCTAGAATATAAGTCTGAAGAAAACTAGAGTAGTTTTTAATTGGATATTTCTTTTCTCACTCTTTTTGAGCAATTATATTTTCCTCTATTGACACACTACTACAAAAACTCCCCTCGATTAAAAAAGAGATTTTATCTCAGTTCTCAGGCAAAGTTTCAACGAGGAGAAAATTATACTCATCATGGGTTCGATCCCCAACAACAACATGGGTTCGATCCCCGACAACAATAGTTATTTGGATTTTCAAAATTGCATTATTTTTTACATTGGTTGGAAATAATACCTGAGAGGTAAAGTCCTATTTACAAAATTTTAATTATAAAAAAAAGTAATTATTATAATAACGATGAAACCCTTAAACTATGTGGATTCGTTCTATTCATCTGCTGAAAAATTATTACCGCTTCATCGAAAGAAGAAGGTTGAGGGATGCATTTCATGCTCTCCTTTGCATTGAGTTTAAGGGTAATAGGGTTGTCCCTAGTGTTAAAAGAGCCAGCATCTTTAGTATGAGTAGAAGAATCCGCGAATTAAAAAGTTTGAAGGAAATGTAGTGAGACAGAAGTCGCTGCGAAAGTTGCTGAAGAAAGATGCAGGGGAAATATGCAGATACGCAATTATGGAAGCAAAAAAGTTTAAGAATGAAGAGTTAAATATTTATAGGCTAACAAGAAGAACAACCAGACATTAGTCGACTGATAAATTTCCAACTAGGAGGTAGTGGGAGAGTTACTGACGGTGGTTGTAATCCCACGACCTAGAGTGTAGCTAGTAATGATGGTAGTGTGTTTGGGAAACCGCGACGTAGGAAAGTCATCATCACATATAAAAACATCAATAATGATTAGATGGCTAGCCGAAATTTAGAATTCAAAAGGAAAGTTTTTCGGTCGAAGAGCTCAGGTCGAATCTAGCCTTTTCAGAGGGCAATTTGTTAGCTAGCAAGTTTTATCCCAGCGCATGCGTGTTTGGTCTACCACAGGAACAGTCAGAGCCTTGGATCGACGTGGCAGAAAACTGGAATACGAAGTAGACAGGGAAAGAAGCCGGTCGAAGTCGAAAGAGAGGTGTGCCAACACGTGTGATCTCGAGAGTGAGTTGCAACCTTCCAACGGTTCTTTTCTACTAGTATTTAAGCAAGTTGTAACGATCATTTCAAGGATGACAATTTTAACATTTACAGTAGGAGTATAGTTGAAGTACCAAAGCGTTTACGAGAAAAGAGTCATCTCCTTACAAAAATGTACTTTTTCTTCAACTTATATTTACAAGTCATTTAACTTACCAAATCGCCTTTGTTTATTTTTTTTATTTCCATCTGACTTTTGTCTTTCATTGCATTACATTATTGTATTTTTAACTTGCGAAAAGTTAGATTTACTGCCTTTAAACATTCCAAACACTTTACCAACAAAATAGCCATATACTCAACACCAAGTCAAGGACTTTGTAGTCGGTCCTTCAAGTAAACCTCTGATAGGAAGGATAAAGATTGTTGGTGAAAAACACTTGTAAAGACAATAGTGGTTGTCTCTGGAATATTCTTATCCAAATAACCAGTCTTTTACACTATACCTAGAAGGTTTTTAGTGGTTCTAATAATATATCAACCTCATGACTTGTATCTTGGTACCCTACCCTAGATAATATGATAAAGGTCAATGTAGATTGTAGTTCAATTGATAATCCAGGGCTATCTGCCATTGTTGGTAGTTTGAGAAACTCTTCTGGAGATTAGATCATAGGGATTTTGTAGAAAGTTGTGGTTTCACCTCTAATATTAATGTCGAGCTTCAACTCATTTTTCATGATCTTGATATTGGTTGGAATTATAGTTTTAAAAATGTGATTTGTGAGTCTGATTTTCAAACAACTTTGAAGTTTATTCAAGAGGATGTGCCTTCAACCCATCCTTATGCACCTCTGGTGGATTATATCAAATTCATAAAGAGTGAGAGTTTGTTTTTGTTCACACCATACGCGAAAAGAATGTTAATGTTGATTGAATTGTTAAGTTTGGAGTTTCGTTTGCTTAAGAATTTACGGTGTTTTCTCTTTTATCTCTCTTCTTTAATTAATATATGTTTAGCCAACCGTAAAAAAATTCAAATATCAGAGTTTAATTTTCTATAATTTTTTCATTTTTCTCGCATTAATAAAGAAAATAAATGGAAGAATGACAAATTAGAAATAAGGATGGCATACCTCAATCTTAGATAATTGATTCTATGAAATTTTACTGTTATCGAGAGAAAGATTGATGAATAAGAATTTGTTAAAATTATGTTATTTTTATACATTTATAATTATGATAGTTAATATCATAGGTGAGAGAGACGCTTATATTTATTTCATTAGATATAGGTTAGATACTTATGAAACAAAAAGCACATTAGCTCCAAAGACACGTCATAAGTATCCCGTAAAAAAGTAAAACCATACCCACCGAGACTCTTGCTAGTTAGTAGTCACCTTATAACTACCCTAGGGTTTTCTCCACACTGTATATTTATATATTTATGTATTAATATAAATTAATATAATTTATAATAAATATAAATTAATAAATTAAAAAAAAAACATATTAAAAAAAAATGATATGAGTGTAGGCGCCACTCCTAGTGGCAACTTGCCCTACCCTTAAGGGTAGGCGCCAACTAGGGTGGCGCCCAAGTGCAAAATAGGGCAAAAAATGCCCATTTTTATAATTTTTTTGAAAAAATATGTATTTTTGGATTTTTTTTTAAAAATCTGGATATTTAAAAAAAAAATTCTATATTTATTTCATTAAATATAGGTTAGATACTTATGAAACAAAAAGCACATAAGTTCCAAAGACACGTCATAAGTATCCCGTAAAAAAGTAAAACCATACCCACCGAAACTCTTGCTAGTTAGTAGTCACCTTATAACTACTCTAGGGTTTTCTCGAAACTGTATATTTATATATTTATCACTTTAGTTGTTCCAGAGTTAGCAGAAAAATTGCTTCACGATGAAAACAAGGAGACGGAATTATGATAAAGACAGACTCAGTGCTTTACCTAATTCTCTTTTACTTCAAATATTGTCTCATTTGAATGCCAAGCAAGTTGTTCAAACCTGCATTCTCTCCACAACATGGAACAATGTTTGGAAGGATCTTCCTGTTCTTTCTTTAAATTCTTCTCACTTCAAGACCTTCCTAAGTTTCACTAATTTCGTCTCTCAAATTTTGTCTCTACGCAACGATAAAACCTCTCTCCATGCTCTCAATTTTCAGTCCCTCTACAATGATATAGAGCCTCACCTACTCAAAAGCATCCTTAATTATGCATTTTCACCCAATCTCCAACTATTACACATGTCCATGGCGGTTAAAACTCAACAATTTTCACTTTGCAACTTTTCATCTCACACGTTAACCTCTCTTAACCTTAGTCCTAGAATCTTAAGTCAAAGACCATTATTTCCAAATTCTCTTAAACTTCCTGCATTAACCTACTTGTCTCTAAATTTCTTTAACTTTTCCTCCTGTAGCGATGATGGCTATGCCGATCCCTTTTCGGCATTTAAAAATTTGAATACTTTGATCATTCATTTTTGTCATGTTCTTGATGATAAGAACCTCTTAATATCAAGTGTCTCGCTTGTTAATTTAAAATTACAACTGTTTTATCTCTCCGCTTACAAATTTGAGTTATCTACCCCAAATCTTTGTAGCTTTTATTTTAAGGGTTATCCTTTTCAAAACCTCCGTGGGCACAATAGCCATAGCAATGCCTCTTCTATTAAACATGTAGATATTGTTTTACCTAGCTGGACGCATGTCCAAAATTCTCCTTCAATTCTATTCAATTGGCTGGTTCAGTTTGCTCTCATGGAATCATTGACAATCTCTTCACAGACTCTTGAGGTATTTTAATTTGGTTTGTGTAAAATTTAAGTGATTTCATTCTTTTCATTTCTATTAAAGCTACATTTTTTTTATTGACTTGCCTTTAGTTGATGTTAACTCACTTTCATTCCTCATTGCTTAGTTTCTCGACCTAATTCTGGATTTGTGGAAGGTTGATTTCCCTTATTTAATTAACATGAAGTTACTGAAAATAGAAACGCATAAACTTTCATCAATACCGGATGGATTAGGAGACTTTTTACTTCAAAACGCACCATCTGCAAAGAAAGTCATCATAGAATTGTCAGGTAAATAACAATTGTTTAATTTGTATTTTATTTCTGTCTGATTTGACACATAAATTGTCTCTATATTTTACAGAAGAAACACTAATTAGAAGAATGGTTGATGCATTGGGTTTTCCAAGAGATCAGAATAAGGGTGGATGCACTTATTAGCACAATTAAGATTTGTTTCTTTTCCTGCAAATTACTGAATTATTATATCAATTTTGGTTATGGGGTTTTTGTTAGATACCTTTATGGGGTTGTGCGATCTGATTGAATCTGTATTCCAAACCCATAATGTGAGAATTTATTAGAGAAAAATAGAAGAGGGAACAAAGGGAATGCTGATGTGGCAAGGTGTGAGGAGTGTGTTATCCTACTGCATTGTTCTTTTTTCATCATCAACAATACACAATCATTATGTATTTGTGCATTTTCATTCCTTTTTCAATACTCTATGTGTTGTTGTGATTCTGTTACGCTGCGGGATCCGTATCATAACAGGAGATTGTTGCTTCCAAGTAGTTTATCTATTTTTATAGAAATATGCTTAATTCAAATGTTGCTGGTTGAAATTCAACAGCCTTCCCTGTGATATCTCTCTGCTTGGTCCATGTTCTTATATCAATATACTTTGTCTATAGGTTTGTAAAATCTTATCCATGTTCAAAAGATGAGGTTTTTTATTTTTATAAAGTTTTATATTTTAAAGGTGTCCTTTCCTCAACATGATCCACATTCATTTGTTTAATTTGGCTCCCAAAGATGCTACTCAAGTACTACCAAATAAGTTGACTCAATGTCATTTATAGAAAGTTTATCAAACCATAAGGGTGAGACAATTACAAAATAATTTGAGACATCTCTTATTGAGTTTATATTCTGTTCAATAAAACAGTGGATTATAATTTATATGCATTGATTCATGACATGATATTTGCAAGGGTAATACTTTCACTGCCGAGCATATATTCTTCCGAAGAAAAACGCAAGACCCAATGGAAATTCTTTAGATCAGGATTAATTGTCTCCATCCGTCCTCATAAGAATATATGCTCAAGAAATTCTTAATAACTATTCCATCAGTCTCATAAAAAATATTTTGTTCGATGTGTTGATTTTTGTTTGAGTAGAGTTATTAATGTGGCGGAGTGGGATTATATCTACAAGTTAGTACTCCGAGACTCAAGTCAGTATGTAAAAAACTAGAGAGTATTCAAATTATGTTTGAAACATGTTATCTGTTTCGGCACCATTTCATATATATATATATATATATATATATATATATATATATATATATATATATATATATATATATATATATATATATATATATATATATATAGGAGGAGAATAAAGACCTCATTATCTTTCAAGCGTGGAATGCGGAGAACCATTAGATGCGCCTTAGGCGCAAATCTCCTACTACATGGTATATGATAGTCATATGGTAAGGAGATGATTGTAGAAAAATATCTGCATAGTTGGTCATATTTGCATAGTCGGTCAAGAAGATTTGGTCCAAGAGGAATATGGTCGATCCAAGAGGAATATGGCCAGCACAAAACACGTGCTCTCAAAGCCCTTATACTTTTGTAGCAAGGTGAGGGTTTGTGAATTTCAACCTCGACGACCAGTCATACTTTCTTCGTGCTTTTGCTGTATATAATGTCAAACGTCTCTTCGGGGGTGTCATATTACCATTCTTGAGAACTGAAACACTTGAGTGTCATATGTAAGAGATACGATCTTTGATAAGACTTATTTCTTTTCGTATTTCTAGAATATAAGTCTGAAAAAAACTAGAGTAATTTTTAATTGGATCTTTCTTTTCTCTCTCTTATTGAGCAATTATATTTTCCTCTGTTGACACACTACTACAAAAACTCCCCTCGGTTAAAAAAGGGATGTTGTCTCAGTTTTATAGGCGAGGTAACAAAGGACAACATAAAAATTTGACATTTTTTTTCTAGGGCAAAGTTTCACCGAGGAGAAAATTATACTCATCATGGGTTCGATCCCCAACAACAACATGGGTTCGATCCCCAACAACAATAATTATTTGGATTTTCAAAATTGCACTATTTTTTACATTGGTTGGAAATAATACCGGAGAGGTAAAGTCCTATTTACAAAATTTTAATTCTAACCTCTTTTTTTTTTAATTTGCAAAGCTTCTAATTTGTTGACAAATTCTAAATCTTTCTCAAGAACAACAACAACAAAATCAATAGAACCATAAAAACATTAAGTTTAAACAATAATAAAAACGAACAATAACAACAAAATCAACATCATCTTTAAACATTAAATCTCAACAACAATAAAAACAATAACAACAATCTGTTACTTTACTGAGAGTTTCACGCGGATCACTTATGTTTTCATGTGGATTGATGAGTTGGTAATGTCTTGACCATTGTTACTTTACAAATGGATGACAAAAATCTGTTACTTAATTTTTTTAATCAAATTGGTCTAAAAAACATGTTAGTTTACCCCTCAATTTTCAGCTCAAACGAGGTAATAGGTTATAAAAAAATTAAAAAATGATACAATGTAGTTGCTAGGATTCGAATTCGTGTCATCTAAATATTTTATCCTTCGACTTTCGGTTCAAAAAAGGTAATAGGTCATAAAAAAAATTTAAAAAAATTAAAAGGTGTTAAAATCTAGTTGTTGGGATTAGAAGGTGTATCCTCTAAATACTTTATTCCTCGATTTTTAGCTCAACGGAGATAATAGGTCATGAAAAAATTTAAACTTTAAAAATTTGGTAAAATGTAGTTGTCGGGATTCAAAGACGTGTCATTTAAATACTTTACCCCTCGGTTTCCAGCTCAACCGAGAGAATAAATGATATTTAAAAAAAATGTGGTGTGTCTATGGTTTATGTCATACCCCCAAATTTGTTCTACATTTTTACAATTTCATCTGACTTTTGACCCTAAGCTCATCTTCATATTCATGCCATATTCATTCATGTACAATTACATTTCTTAGATAACTATAATTAATTCATAGGTTGGTATTCATGGGAAAAATGTTGTATAAGTTTCTCTTCATGGTGTTCTTAGAAATTAAGCATATGGTATTTTGGTGCTACACTACGTCATAACATTGGATCTGATTAAGAACTACAAGTGTGATTGAACAATTTTTTCTTAACTTGATCATTTGGTAAGTATTCTAGACAAGGCTATGCCATTCAGAGTCAAATCAGAGAAATCAAGGTTCATTCCGTCAAATTCAAGTTCATTCAGGTACAAGTTCAAGTACTAAAACCAAGATCAGGAGGGATTTCTCTTAAAACATAAGACATTACAAAAGGTCATTTTCCATTACAAAAGAGTTTAACATTCCATTACAAAAAGGTTCCAGAAAACCAAATTACACTATTTTACATCATTTAACCTATAATTGACTCTCTCTCAATAGTTGACTTTTTCTTCAAATGGTCGACCAAAGTCAACTACCTGCGTTTAACCCTTCATGAGTCCTCTATGTTTGAGTTTTCAAGCTACCTCAAAGTGTTGTTCATCCTACTAGGTGTCAGACCTGCAAAAATATAAAATGAAATAGTTGGAAGAGTCTAAAGAAGAACCTCCTTGGAGGCTATCTCATCCACTACAAAAAAAACGGGGAAATTACTGCGGTTATCTTAAGGCGGTTTCACTAACTAACCTATTAACTATTCATTATGGTGGTGTTATAAAACACCACTATTATCAGTAATTTACGGGAGTTTTAACTGCCATTAGTAACAATATTATATAACATCCGTTTGGCACTATATACCATTTTGTTTTCCAACTTTGACTCACTTGATATTGAAAATATTATAATGATATGAAAATAGATATCTAAGTCATTAAAACTATTAGAATTTAGTTTTTTCTAAATCGAATGATTATATATGTTAGAATTAATTAGTGGTTTAGGTTGAATAAATGATTAAAAATGATTTTTTGTAACTTAGTAAATTATGACTAGAATATGAATATGCTGAAATTTGTGGTGGATCAAACTGCCAGAATATTCGATTAATTTCTCAAGTAAAAATTGATATTTATGGCGGTTTTAACTGCTAATATTTACTATCAAAGAACCTCGTTTTTAAACATAACTACATTAAGGCAGTTTACACAGAGGTTTATAGAGAACTGCCATTTCTTATCTAGCGGCATCAAAATTTACGGCGTTTTGCGAAAACGCAATTTCCGTATATTGTGACGGTTGTAACCGCCCTAAAATGACACTTGTAACCGACGTAATTACCTTAATCATTTGTAGTGATCGTTTCTACAAGCATGATGACCCCAACTTGTGGCTGAATAATAAGGCTAATCACCACATCAATCGTTAGACTGTTCAATCATTTTCATTGGTAATATTTTTTGTTTGTTAAGTGCTATTCACTTGTAAAACCTTGTTTATTTCAAATGATAATAATAATTAAATGAATATGCATGTTTGGAATCAATCCATTTGTGCTCATTCATATTTTATTCATATGTATGAAACTCTTTTTTATACAAAAATTAAAAGGAGAATGATGAAATCAAAATACACAAAATTACTAGCTGTATGCTTTTGAATAAAACCTTGTTGAAGATGTAAGACATTGTTTCAATCCCTAAACATTGGAGGTATAAGAAAGATAATACCTAGTCAACCCCATTGAGCCAAGGAGTAGGAGTTTCTTTCTGTATGAAAAATTCTCAATCTTAACCAGGGGCGTAACAATCTTCAGTTAATTTGACCATGTGTTCAAATTTCAAAAGGAAAAAAGAGGAGTATCCCATCTGAGGATCAACCACATCTTATCCCTCATGGGAGGTTGAAAATCACAAATCCACTACGGTTTTCCCTCACTAACAACATGAACGAGGCATTCGCAATCCCTTCAACAAGCCAAACGAACAAATGTCACACTGTAGCGGGGTTTTCGTTACCTTTAGGTTTATTGACTAAACAAAAACTAAATATACAATTCGAGTTGCCACCGCACTTTTATTTATCCAAAGGAAAGGCTAAATAGCGAACAAAAGGCAAGGTAAGAAGTTTTTCAAATCAAAAACTAATAAAAATGTCAGAGATCTGGGTAAGGGGGTTGGTTATGAAATGGGAAGGTTTTACGCACCCAAAACATCCTTAGTACTCTAAGGGAACCCTTTTTGCAAATATGTGTTATAGGTTGGTATTTGTGAAAAGATTTGTGCAAAAGATTGGGGGGATGTGACGAGAATAAATTATATTTACAAACTTTGTTGTTTGAATGGATGAACCCATTGCCTACGTACCATCACAAAGGAGGATCAAAACCTCGTTGTTCGGGGTAAAAATCTCAAAGATTGGTGAATTCATTTGATCAAAAGCCTTAAGGTCTTTTGTTATCAAAGGGAGAAAATTCAACCTAAACCAACAATCCACCATGTGAGGAAAGCTTCAACATGCTAGTGACGGGTTAACCCTATGGCTAATGTTTTGAAAGATTTTAACAAGTGTTCATTGGAACCACAAAACAATTTGAAGTGAGTTATATTCATAAGTTATACTTATTTACAAAATGAGGTCAAAGTTGGATTAAGATTTATTCACAATGAGTATTTATGAAAAGAGTTTTGAAAAGTCAAAGGCATAAGGCCTAGGTTTCTAGTTTGAAACAAAGTCAAAGTTTGAAGAAAAGATTTTTGACTTGGGTTAGAGTGGGGAGAAGAAGAGAAGGGTTAGTCCTAAAGCATACAAAGATAATAAGAAGAAGATAAACCCTTGGAGTTCCTTTTCTTGAAATCATAGAGATGATTCAAGATGCTCCTTTCCTTTGGACTTAGCGAACAATCAACCAATTAAACAATTTTGGATTCAAGCTCCTAGGATCTCCATTTGGCTTGTCTCTTAGCTTGGCTATTCATGACAATGGTCTTTCTTTCACAATATCAAGATGGGATCCCTATCATACAAGAGCAAACATCAAAAGGTTCACAACACAATAAGGGGAATGGACAAAGAATAGGTTTAGCTGAGAATCCATTTAAAGTCAACTTGGAAATTTAGCATTCTAAAGGCATGAGGCCTAGTTTCTCTTCAAAAAATTTAGCATTCTAAAGGCATGAGGCATAGTTGCCCTTGAGCTCCTTTAAGCATATGTAAATCCTAATTCTAAATCCTTTCTCCTTTTTGCATTAGGTTCACACAAAACAAAGACAAAGCAAATACAAGATAGCAATATATTTATATAATAACGGGCTCAAATGAGCAAAGCAAAATGACATAAACATAAAATATGTGCTCAAGTGAGCAAAGGGAAAAACAATATGAATAATGAGCAAGAAATAAATTGCATTAAAAGTAAAGGGCAGGAAATTAAATGCTCAAATTAAAGTTAGTAATTAGTATGGTTATGTTACTTTGTCATAAGACAATGTAGTGCTATATTAAGCAATCGTAAGTGGACTAATGTAGTAGTCACACCTATCTGAGGCCGGTCAGCAAAAATATACGCAAATAAACACAAGTTAGAGATCATGACTAGTAAGTCAAGCTCCACAAACTTGCCATGCCAAAACAAAAGGGGAAAGGCCTTGTATGGACTTTAGGTTATTGGCTTGACCAAGAAGCAACCTATCTTGGACATAAAATAACTCACTTGGTCATGGATCAAGTTGAGTTTGGTTTGGATCAAAGAAGGTTAAACCTCTCATTTGTCAAGATCAACCATAAGACATTAACTCATTGACGAAATGATGAAAAGAATGGGATGAAGATGAAAGGGAGGGAAAAGGAAGACAAGTACCAAATTCAATTGATCAAATGTGAACCAAGTCATAATCAATCAATGCCATACAGAAAAGAAATGAAGATTACAAGTTAACAAATCAACCATAATTTTTTGTAATTTTTTAAATCAAAATAAAATGCAAAAAATAAAATAATTAAATAAGGTCAAACCTCAAATTCAATGCAAATCAACTTCAACAAGTCCAATTAAATTCTCATAGGTCTAACATGGTCAAACAAACTTTGAAAAATTGTCTCAACAATTTTGGATATCCGAAACTATTTTAAAACAATTAAAAACAATAAAAAACAACATAATATGAGACTATTTTTCATTGACTTGTCATGATCCATAGGTGTTAGGAAAATATTTTTGGATTTTTCAAATATCAAAAAGTATTTTAAAATGAATTAAAACTATTAAAAGCCAAATAATTTCACAAATAATATTAAATGAAGTCACAAAAATAATTAAGAATCAAAATATGAAACTAGATTTCACTCAAAATGACCTATAATGTTTTGAAATGAATAATGACCTTCCAAGTTTCAAATAGATTTTTGATGAACATGAAAGTTGTTCATATGCTTCTTAATAATATTTGTTCTCTTGGGGTAATCTTCATTTGACAAACACATCAAAAATTATATCTCAGTGATCCTCAGTTTAGTCAGATGACTTGACTGGTCAACTTCTCAAGGCCAAAATTCCAATCTTGACGAATAAATGATTGAGGATACTCAAATAGGCTCATATATGCATAAAATAATGAATGAAAGCACTTACCTTTATGAAATTTGATCAGAGGTTGAGATTTCTTCATGGGCAAGGCACAATCAAAGCATACTGAAATTAGGGTTTCCTTGGGAAACAATCTTCAAGCCCTTTGGGTTACCTTGATAAAATTGGAAAATTGAGATACTTGGGAGACATATATGATGATTAAGAGCTTTGTGGACCATTGCCATGCTTTTCCTCATCTTCATTTAGCCATTTCATTGGGCTTAGGAGCCTCCTAGGAGTATGGGAGCACATGATCACTTGAGCTTCAAAACAAAAAGAGCTAGTGACATATTTTTGTGCTTTTGGTTAGTAATAAAAATATAAAATCAATAATATATAATACAAGCATGCTTGGTGGTCTCAAACCACTCACACAAGTCCCAACCCTAGGGTTAAGGAGCCAAACATGCTATGATCGTTGAGACAATGCACTAAGCAATGATATGATGCCATGAGGGATCTTAGGGTCAAAACTAGGGTCTTACAGATGCCCCTATTTAAGGTCATTCTAGCCGGAGATATGAAGGTTAAAATCTTCATCTCAACGTGATAGAATGGGCTTAAATAATTGCAAAGAGACGAATTTTGGTCCCTAAGAGACCTCATGATGCAGATGTATGCATGCAAAATAAAATCTTCGTCGTGAATAACTTCCACAAAGGAAAAGAAATAAGGTAAAAATGCGTGAGCAGGTCACGACTTGAAAACTTGCTGGGAGACACGAAAGGATTCCACGAAAATAAATTGATGGAAAGACTCGAGCTGACGCAAAGATGCATGTATTGGGGAATATGCTAATACAACCAAAACAATTCACAAAGGGTACTTCGGATAAAAATCCGGACTCAGACGGGGAAATCCACAAAGGACTCAGCTAAGGAAGAAAAACGAGGTATTACCGGTTATTGGGTAATAAACTCAAAGGGAGACGTGTTATTGAAACACTGGTTACTGGGTGAGAGAAACACATGCTCAAGGAGAAAGAATATCTAAGAGCGGTTTAAGGGTGAAAGATATCAATCATCCGACACATTTGAGGAGGACCTAAAAGGCACATCTCAACTCAAGAAAAATCTGACTCCACAAGGGACAAAAAGTCATAATAAGGAGCAGAGGGAAGGAACACCAGGGATACCGGTTACTGGGCATATAATAGGTGATCGACCAGGTATGAATTGGGAATATATCCAAGACACCCATCATCCAAAAGGAGGGCTGAAAAAGCAAACTCGACTTACAAGATGGATATTCGATTTCACAAGGAAATACGAATCTTACTCGACCGGGGAAGAAAAAGACTTCGACTGAAGAGCGCATGAGATATATTATCTATTACCATCATAACATAAATAACATACTCGCATGGAAGATTATCCACAACCGGTTACTGGGTTAATGAAGGATAAATCGACCGCAAAGAAAGGATGTCGGTATACCGGTTATTGGGTATAAAATGATGACTAATCAGAAGGAGAAACAATCATTACCAAACAAGGGTAAATGAAAGATGACTCGCGAGGGATAAATTACCTAACATAATCAATTATCCAAGATATATATCACCGGCTACTGGGTGAAATACTCGAGAATGAAGGAGTATCAATACCGGTTGTAACACCCCGATAAAAATAAGATAATTATTTAATTTAAGTTAATATTATAATTATTAATTTAATTAAGTAATTGAAATTATTGGATTATTATTATTATTATTGGAATAAATATTTATTGGAAAGTATATAAGTGGGAAATAAGAAAAGAGTTTCATTTTGGTAAAGAGGGTTTTTACGTGAAAAGCAGAGAAGCGACTCAAAAGTGGAAAAGGGCAAAGAGCAAGAGAACAAGGGTTGAAGAAAGGAAAAGCTTGAGGGTCAAAGAATCAATTGCCGGATTAACTCAGGTAAGGGGGGTTTATCGTCGTTTGATGGGTATTATGGGTTAACATGTAATGGGTAGTGATAAACCATTGATTTAACCCTGATTAGGATGATGTATGCTGAAATTTGTGAAATATTGGATGAACGAAATTTGGATTATAATTGAAGGAAATTAGTAGGAATTAGATGTAATAAGGTTAGAATTTGTGAAATTGAATAGGGTATGATTTGTGTGAAATGATATGAACGAATACTGTGTAAAATTGGACTGTGGGAGGTTGGATCTGAAGAATCTCGTAGCAGAGAAAGCCATAGCAGATCTGGAAAAATTCTGGTTTCTGGTCATACGCGTATGGCACTAGGCAACACGCGTATGAGGTGGCCTGGAGGAGAGTGGTACGCGTATGGGGTGAGGCCATACGCGTATGAGATGGCTTGGAAGGGAGAGGATTGGCGCTGATACGCGCCATACGCATGTTATTACGCGTATTCTGTGAGTGGTACGCGTATGGGGTGAGGTCATACGCGTATGGATGAGGAAGATGATGTTTTGAACGTGGTTTGGTCTCTGTTGGTACGCGTATGGGGAAGTGATACGCGTAGCATACGCGTATGAGATGGTGTTACGCGTATGGGATTTGGCCGAGAAATGGGCCATACGCGTATGGGACTAGGCAATACGCGTATGGGCAGAATTGTGATTTTCTGAGCTGTTGTTGTGCAGTTTTTTGGTTGTTCAGCTGAGTAATGTAATTTAGCTGATGTATGATGGAGTAGGGATCATTTCCCGTTGTTTTGAGCAGTATAGGTATTAGTAGAGTGTGCTAATACTGTGATTATTAATTGGCATGACATGATATGATTTTGTGATAATATGCTGATGATGTATGATGATATGCATAATGCTGTGAATGTATATGTTATGTATGCAATTGTGAATGGACTGTTTATGGCTTAGAGTGTGAGCATATGTCCATTGTGGATTATTGTTGATGATTTTGCATTGCTAGGTGATTTAGCATGCATATTGTGGCCTTTATGGTGGTAGCTAATTCCCATGGTGAGGAATTAGTGATGTTAGTCATTTTGGACTGTTGTTGATGTTTGCATGCTAGGTGATTTAGCGTGCATAGCATGGCCCTTGGGGTGGTAGCTAATTCCCATGGTGAGGAATTAGTGATGTGAGTCACTAGGTCTCAAATGAGTGGGACTAGTGAGCTTGGTAGCCGTACCTGGATTTGGTCGGTGAAGTTGAACTATATGTTCACGAATAGTCGGTACCGCATGCATGGAGTCTCATTGCATAATGTATGTATGGCGTATAATATGAATGGATGTATTCCAATGTTATACGTGTGTTTTATGTTGGTGTTTAGTATGAATTGAGATTATACGTGGGCTTTATGTTGGTGTTGAGTATGAGTATGAGTTGCATGGGTATTGAGTATGATATTTGAGTTGATGTGCCATTACTGAATGTGTGATGTGATTAGGGTGATTAATGTGTTAAATTACTTAACATGACATGATATTTTATAATGCTTATTATATCGATTGAGGAACTCACCCTTACAACTATTTTTCAGGTAACGAGCAGTGATTGAGTAGAAGCTAGTGCTTGGAGTCTAGTGTAGTCTCCTTAGTGGGTCATGCTCTGATAGATGTAACATCGGGACGGGATGTTTTACCTTGTTGAATAATTTTACATGTAATGTGTTACATGTTTTGCAATTATGGAAGCAAAAAAGTTTGAGAATGAAGAGTTAAATATTTATAGGCTAACAAGAAGAACAACCAGACATTAGTCGACTGATAAATTTCCAACTAGGAGGTAGTGGGAGAGTTACTGACGGTGGTTGTAATCCCACGACCTAGAGTGTAGCTAGTAATGATGGTAGTGTGTTTGGGAAACCGCGACGTAGGAAAGTCATCATCACATATAAAAACATCAATAATGATTAGATGGCTAGCCGAAATTTAGAATTCAAAAGGAAAGTTTTTCGGTCGAAGAGCTCAGGTCGAATCTAGCCTTTTCAGAGGGCAATTTGTTAGCTAGCAAGTTTTATCCCAGCGCATGCGTGTTTGGTCTACCACAGGAACGGTCAGAGCCTTGGATCGACGTGGCAGAAAACTGGAATACGAAGTAGACAGGGAAAGAAGCCGGTCGAAGTCGAAAGAGAGGTGTGCCAACACGTGTCATCTCGAGAGTGAGTTGCAACCTTCCAACGGTTCTTTTCTACTAGTATTTAAGCAAGTTGTAATGATCATTTCAAGGATGACAATTTTAACATTTACAGTAGGAGTATAGTTGAAGTACCAAAGCGTTTACGAGAAAAGAGTCATCTCCTTACAAAAATGTACTTTTTCTTCAACTTATATTTACAAGTCATTTAACTTACCAAATCGTCTTTGTTTATTTTTTTTATTTCCATCTGACTTTTGTCTTTCATTGCATTACATTATTGTATTTTTAACTTGCGAAAAGTTAGATTTACTGCCTTTAAACATTCCAAACACTTTACCAACAAAATAGCCATATACTCAACACCAAGTCAAGGACTTTGTAGTCGGTCCTGCAAGTAAACCTCTAATAGGAAGGATAAAGATTGTTGGTGAAAAACACTTATAAAGACAATAGTGGTTGTCTCTGGAATATTCTTATCCAAATAACCAGTCTTTTACACTATACCTAGAAGGTTTTTAGTGGTTCTAATAATATATCAACCTCATGACTTGTATCTTGGTACCCTGCCCTAGATAATATGATAAAGGTCAATGTAGATTGTAGTTCAATTGATAATCCAGGGCTATCTTCCTTTGTTGGTAGTTTGAGAAACTCTTCTGGAGATTAGATCATAGGGATTTTGTAGAAAGTTGTGGTTTCACCTCTAATATTAATGTCGAGCTTCAACTCATTTTTCATGATCTTGATATTGGTTGGAATTATAGTTTTAAAAATGTGATTTGTGAGTCTGATTTTCAAACAACTTTGAAGTTTATTCAAGAGGATGTGCCTTCAACCCATCCTTATGCACCTCTGGTGGATTATATCAAATTCATAAAGAGTGAGAGTTTGTTTTTGTTCACACCATACGCGAAAAGAATGTTAATGTTGATTGAATTGTTAAGTTTGGAGTTTCGTTTGCTTAAGAATTTACGGTGTTTTCTCTTTTATCTCTCTTCTTTAATTAATATATGTTTAGCCAACCGTAAAAAAATTCAAATATCAGAGTTTAATTTTCTATAATTTTTTCATTTTTCTCGCATTAATAAAGAAAATAAATGGAAGAATGACAAATTAGAAATAAGGATGGCATACCTCAATCTTAGATAATTGATTCTATGAAATTTTACTGTTATCGAGAGAAAGATTGATGAATAAGAATTTGTTAAAATTATGTTATTTTTATACATTTATAATTATGATAGTTAATATCATAGGTGAGAGAGACGCTTATATTTATTTCATTAGATATAGGTTAGATACTTATGAAACAAAAAGCACATTAGCTCCAAAGACACGTCATAAGTATCCCGTAAAAAAGTAAAACCATACCCACCGAGACTCTTGCTAGTTAGTAGTCACCTTATAACTACCCTAGGGTTTTCTCCACACTGTATATTTATATATTTATGTATTAATATAAATTAATATAATTTATAATAAATATAAATTAATAAATTAAAAAAAAAACATATTAAAAAAAATGATATGAGTGTAGGCGCCACTCCTAGTGGCAACTTGCCCTACCCTTAAGGGTAGGCGCCAACTAGGGTGGCGCCCAAGTGCAAAATAGGGCAAAAAATGCCCATTTTTATAATTTTTTTGAAAAAATATGTATTTTTGGATTTTTTTTAAAAAATCTGGATATTTAAAAAAAAAATTCTATATTTATTTCATTAAATATAGGTTAGATACTTATGAAACAAAAAGCACATAAGTTCCAAAGACACGTCATAAGTATCCCGTAAAAAAGTAAAACCATACCCACCGAGACTCTTGCTAGTTAGTAGTCACCTTATAACTACTTTAGGGTTTTCTCCAAACTGTATATTTATATATTTATCACTTTAGTTGTTCCAGAGTTAGCAGAAAAATTGCTTCACGATGAAAACAAGGAGACGGAATTATGATAAAGACAGACTCAGTGCTTTACCTAATTCTCTTTTACTTCAAATATTGTCTCATTTGAATGCCAAGCAAGTTGTTCAAACCTGCATTCTCTCCGCAACATGGAACAATGTTTGGAAGGATCTTCCTGTTCTTTCTTTAAATTCTTCTCACTTCAAGACCTTCCTAAGTTTCACTAATTTCGTCTCTCAAATTTTGTCTCTACGCAACGATAAAACCTCTCTCCATGCTCTCAATTTTCAGTCCCTCTACAATGATATAGAGCCTCACCTACTCAAAAGCATCCTAAATTATGCATTTTCACCCAATCTCCAACTATTACACATGTCCATGGCGGTTAAAACTCAACAATTTTCACTTTGCAACTTTTCATCTCACACGTTAACCTCTCTTAACCTTAGTCCTAGAATCTTAAGTCAAAGACCATTATTTCCAAATTCTCTTAAACTTCCTGCATTAACCTACTTGTCTCTAAATTTCTTTTCCTTTTCCTCCTGAAGCGATGATGGCTATGCCGATCCCTTTTCGGCATTTAAAAATTTGAATACTTTGATCATTCATTTTTGTCATGTTCTTGATGATAAGAACCTCTTAATATCAAGTGTCTCGCTTGTTAATTTAAAATTACAACTGTTTTATCTCTCCGCTTACAAATTTGAGTTATCTACCCCAAATCTTTGTAGCTTTTATTTTAAGGGTTATCCTTTTCAAAACCTCCGTGGGCACAATAGCCATAGCAATGCCTCTTCTATTAAACATGTAGATATTGTTTTACCTAGCTGGACGCATGTCCAAAATTCTCCTTCAATTCTATTCAATTGGCTGGTTCAGTTTGCTCTCATGGAATCATTGACAATCTCTTCACAGACTCTTGAGGTATTTTAATTTGGTTTGTGTAAAATTTAAGTGATTTCATTCTTTTCATTTTTATTAAAGCTACATTTTTTTTATTGACTTGCCTTTAGTTGATGTTAACTCACTTTCATTCCTCATTGCTTAGTTTCTCGACCTAATTCCGGATTTGTGGAAGGTTGATTTCCCTTATTTAATTAACATGAAGTTACTGAAAATAGAAACGCATAAACTTTCATCAATACCGGATGGATTAGGAGACTTTTTACTTCAAAACGCACCATCTGCAAAGAAAGTCATCATAGAATTGTCAGGTAAATAACAATTGTTTAATTTGTATTTTATTTCTGTCTGATTTGACACATAAATTGTCTCTATATTTTACAGAAGAAACACTAATTAGAAGAATGGTTGATGCATTGGGTTTTCCAAGAGAACAGAATAAGGGTGGATGCACTTATTAGCACAATTAAGATTTGTTTCTTTTCCTGCAAATTACTGAATTATTATATCAATTTTGGTTATGGGGTTTTTGTTAGATACCTTTATGGGGTTGTGCGATCTGATTGAATCTGTATTC
Organism: Lathyrus oleraceus; assembly: GCF_024323335.1. Taxonomy (NCBI): domain Eukaryota; kingdom Viridiplantae; phylum Streptophyta; class Magnoliopsida; order Fabales; family Fabaceae; genus Lathyrus; species Lathyrus oleraceus. Next base: position 197,094,330 of record NC_066580.1, on the reverse strand, counting down.
CAAACCCATAATGTGAGAATTTATTAGAGAAAAATAGAAGAGGGAACAAAGGGAATGCTGATGTGGCAAGGTGTGAGGAGTGTGTTATCCTACTGCATTGTTCTTTTTTCATCATCAACAATACACAATCATTATGTATTTGTGCATTTTCATTCCTTTTTCAATACTCTATGTGTTGTTGTGATTCTGTTACGCTGCAGGATCCGTATCATAACAGGAGATTCTTGCTTCCAAGTAGTTTATCTATTTTTATAGAAATATGCTTAATTCAAATGTTGCTGGTTGAAATTCAACAGCCTTCCCTGTGATATCTCTCTGCTTGGTCCATGTTCTTATATCCCTGTGATATCTCTCTGCTTGGTCCATGTTCTTATATCAATATACTTTGTCTATAGGTTTGTAAAATCTTATCCATGTTCAAAAGATGAGGTTTTTTATTTTTATAAAGTTTTATATTTTAAAGATGTCCTTTCCTCAACATGATCCACATTCATTTGTTTAATTTGGCTCCCAAAGATGCTACTCAAGTACTACCAAATAAGTTGACTCAATGTCATTTATAGAAAGTTTATCAAACCATAAGGGTGAGACAATTACAAAATAATTTGAGACATCTCTTATTGAGTTTATATTCTGTTCAATAAAACAGTGGATTATAATTTATATGCATTGATTCATGACATGATATTTGCAAGGGTAATACTTTCACTGCCGAGCATATATTCTTCCGAAGAAAAACGCAAGACCCAATGGAAATTCTTTAGATCAGGATTAATTGTCTCCATCCGTCCTCATAAGAATATATGCTCAAGAAATTCTTAATAACTATTCCATCAGTCTCATAAAAAATATTTTGTTGGATGTGTTGATTTTTGTTTGAGTAGAGTTATTAATGTGGCGGAGTGGGATTATATCTACAAGTTAGTACTCTGAGACTCAAGTCAGTATGTAAAAAACTAGAGAGTATTCAAATTATGTTTGAAACATGTTATCTGTTTCGGCACCATTTCATATATATATATATATATATATATATATATATATATATATATATATATATATATATATATATATATATATATATATATATATATATATATATATATATATATATATATATATATATATATATATATATATATATATATATATATATATATATATATATATATATATATATATATATATATATATATATATATATATATATATATATATATATATATATATATATATATATATATATATATATATATATATATATATATATATATATATGGGAGGAGAATAAAGACCTCGTTATCTTTCAAGCGTGGAATGTGGAGAACCATTAGATGCGCCTTAGGCGCAAATCTCCTACTACAGGGTATATGATAGTCATATGGTAAGGAGATGATTGTAGAAAAATATCTGCATAGTTGGTCATATTTGCATAGTCGGTCAAGAAGATTTGGTCCAAGAGGAATATGGTCGATCCAAGAGGAATATGGCCAGCACAAAACATGTAACACCCTTCTAAAATACCCCAAATATTTATTTAAATTAATAAAAATATCAATCAGAGTAATTATGCCCCGAAGGGTGTCACACAATCATTTCACACCAATCATCAAAATATCCTGTCATGCTCATTTATTTAATCAAATAAGATACTTTTGCATAATTCGCAGCGGATACAAAATAACAACATTCAAATCATGTACTACATTACATGTAAAGTTGTTCAACAACCAAAAGAAAACATAGTAAAACATCCCATCCCGATGTTACATCTACCAGAGCATGACCCGCTAAGGACTACACTAGACTCCCAGGACTAGCTTCTATTCAATCATTGCTCGTTACCTGAAAACATAGTTGTAAGGGTGAGTCCTTCAATCGATATAATAGGCATTATAAAATATCATGTAATGCTAAGTAATATAACACATATCATTACCCTAATCAGATTACACATATTCAGCAACGGCAATATCAACTTATACTCATCACCATCATCATACTCAACTCAAAACAACCATAAAACACACGTATAATATTGGAATACATCCATTCATATTATACGCCATACATACATATATTATGCAATGAGACTCCATGCATGCGGTACCGACTACTCGTGAACATATAGTTCAACCTCACCGACCAAATTCAGGTACGGCTACCAAGCTCACTAGTCCCACTCATTTGAGACCTAGTGACTCACATCACTAATTCCTCACCATGGGAATTAGCTACCACCCCAAGGGCTATGCTATGCACGCTAAATCACCTAGCATGCAAACATCAACAACAATCCACAATAACTCATCACTAATTCCTCACCATGGGAATTAGCTACCACCATAAAGGCCACAACATTCATGCTAATCACCTAGCAATGCTACATCATCAACAGCAATTCAAGAATAGATATATGCTCACACTCTAAGCCATAAAACAGTCTATTCACAAATGCACACATAACTGATACATTCACAGCATCATGCATACCATCACACATCATCAGTATTTTATCACATAAGCATATCATATCATGCCAAATAACAACCACAGTATTAGCACACTCTACTAATACCTATATTACTCAAAACAACGGGAAATGATCCCTAATATATCATACATCATCTGCATTACGTTACTCAGCTGAACAGTTAAAACTGCACAACAACAGCTCAGGAAAATCACAATCCTGCCCATACGCGTATTGCCTAACCCCATACGCGTATGGCCCATCTCCTGACCAAATCCCATACGCGTAACACCATCTCATACGCGTATGCTACGCGTATCACTTCTCCATACGCGTACCAACAGAGACCAAGACACGTTTAAAACATCATCTTCCTCATCCATACGCGTATTGCCTAGTGCCATACGCGTACCATGCCATCTCATACGCGTATTGCCTAGTGCCATACGCGTATGACCAGAAACCAAATTTCCAGATCTGCTATGGCTTTCTCTGCTACGAGATCTATCCAATTCAACCTTCCACAGTCCAATTTTACACATTATTCGTTCATATCCTCTAACATAATTCATACCCTATTCGATTTCACAAAATCTAACATTATTACATCTAATTCCTACGAATTTCCTTTCATTTATAATCCAAATTTCGTTCATCCAATATTTCACAGATTTCATCATACATCATTCAATTCAGAGATCAATCAATGGTTTATCACTACCCATGACATATTATCCCATAATACCCATTAAACGATGATAAACCCCCCTTACCTGAGTTAATCCGGCAATCTCTGAGCTTCAAGCTTTTCCTTCCTTCAACCCTTGTTCTCTTTGCCCTTTTTCCACTTTCTGTCTCTTTTTCCTTTTCACGTGAAAAATAAACCTTTTTACTAAATGGGACCTTTTTCTAACTTCCAACTTTTATTCCAATAAAATAATAACCCAATAATAGTAATTCCAATAATATAAAAATTCCAATTATTTAATTAAATTAATAAATATGTTATTAACTTAATTTAAATAATTATCTTATTTTATCGGGGTGTTACAACTCTCCCCCACTAAAAGAGTTTTCGTCCTCGAAAACATACCTCAAGTGAATAACTCAGGATAAGACTCCTTCATCTGACTCTCAAGTTCCCAAGTTACATTGCCACCTGCTGGTCCTCCCCAAGCTACCTTTACCAAAGCAATCTCTTTACCCCGCAACCGCTTCAACTTTCAATCTTCGATCCTTATAGGTGATGTTTCAACAGTCAGGTTATCTCTCACCTGTACATCATCTACTTGGACCACATGCGACGGATCATGAATGTACCTCCTCAACTGAGACACATGAAAAACCTCATGCAAATTCGCAAGTGACGGCGGTAAAGCGATACGATAGGCTACCTCCCCTATCCTCTCCAAAATCTGATAAGGACCAATAAATCGAGGTGTCAACTTCTTCGACTTCAAAGCTCGACCAACCCCAGTTATCGGAGTAACACGAAGAAACACATGATCCCCCCCTTGGAACTCAAGTGACTTCCTCCTCTTGTCGTGATAACTCTTCTGACGACTCTGAGCAATTCTCATCTTCTCCTGAATCATCTTAATCTTTTCCGTAGTTTGTTGAACAATCTCCGGTCCAACCACAGCACTCTCACCGGACTCATACCAACATAAAGGTGTCCGACATCTCCTACCATACAAAGCTTCAAACGGTGCCATACCAATGCTCGAATGAAAAGTATTGTTGTAGGTGAACTCAATCAAAGGTAAATAACAATCCCAAGCACCTCCTTTTTCCAAAACACAAGCTCTCAAAAGATCCTCTAGTGACTAAATCGTCCTCTCAGTCTGACCATCAGTTTGCGGATGATATGCAGAACTCAATCTCCGCTTAGTTCCCAAAGCCCTCTGCAAACCTTCCCAGAACTTCGATGTAAATCTAGGATCTCTGTCCGAAACAATACTCGACGGAATACCATGCAAACTTACAATCTTCTCAATATACAGCTCAGCTAATCTCTCTAACGGATAATCCATTCTGATCGGAATGAAATGAGCCGATTTCGTCAATCTATCGACAATCACCCAGATAGCTCCAAAATTCTTACTTGTCCTCGGTAAACCAGAAACAAAATCCATACTGATACTATCCCACTTCCACTCTGGAATAGCCAACGGTTGCATTAGCCCAGACGGCTTCTGATGCTCAATCTTTGACTTCTGACAAGTCAAACAAGAATAAACAAAATTCGCAATTTCTCTTTTCATCCCCGGCCACCAAAATAACTTTTTCAAATCATGATACATCTTCGTAGCTCCAGGATGAATACTCAAGCCACTACGATGTCCTTCCTCCAGGATACTCTTCTTAAGTTCAGTAACATCCGGAATACACACCCGATTACCAAATTTCAAAACACCATTCTCATCAACTCGGAATTCACCACCTTGACCTTGATTCACTAAAGTCAACTTATCAACTAAAAGCACATCGGATTTCTGACCCTCTCTAATCTCATCCAGAATACCACTCGTTAACTTCAACATTCCCAATTTAACACTATTGTGAGTACTCTCACACACCAAACTCAAGTCTCTAAACTGCTCAATTAAATCCAATTCTTTAACCATTAACATAGACATATGCAATGATTTCCGACTCAATGCATCAGCCACTACGTTTGCTTTACCCGGATGGTAATTCAAACCAAAGTCATAATCCTTCAGAAACTCTAACCATCTCCTCTGTCTCATATTCAGCTCTTTCTGATCAAACAAATACTTTAAACTCTTATGGTCGCTGAAAACCTCAAATCTTGACCCGTACAAGTAATGTCTCCATAACTTCAGAACAAATACCACAACTGCCAACTCTAAATCGTGTGTCGGATAGTTCCTCTCATGAATCCTCAGCTGTCTCGAAGCATAAGCTATAACCTGCTTATTCTGCATCAACACACCACCCAAACCCAACAATGAAGCATCACAGAAAACCTCAAATGGTTCCGACGAACTCGGTAATATCAGAATAGGAGCAGTAGTTAACCTTCTCTTTAACTCTTGGAAACCTTCTTCATATTTTGAGTCCCAAACAAACGCTTGCCCCTTTCTAGTCAACATCGTCAACGGTAACGCCAACTTAGAAAATCCTTCAATGAACTTCCTATAATAACCAGCCAACCCAAGAAAACTCCTTATCTCGGAAACTGACTTCGGAGCTCCCCACTTAGATACCGCTTCTATCTTAGAAGGATCAACAGCAACACCACCTCTTGAAATCACATGACCAAGAAAACTAACCTCCTCTAACCAAAATTCACACTTGGACAATTTAGCAAATAACTTCTTTTCTCGTAGAACTCCTAAAACCACTCTCAAATGTTCAGCATGCTCTTCTTCAGATTTCGAATACACCAAAATGTCATCAATAAACACCACAACAAACTTATCTAGGTACGGATGGAAAATCCTATTCATATACTCCATAAACACTCCAGGCGCATTAGTCACACCAAAAGGCATTACAGAATACTCATAATGTCCATACCTTGTTCTGAAAGTAGTCTTCTGAATATCCTCAGTTTTCACACGTATCTGATGATATCCCGACCTCAAATCTATTTTGCTGAACACACTCGCACCAACCAACTGATCCATCAAATCATCAATCCTCGGCAAAGGATACCGATTCTTGATCGTCACTTTATTCAGTTGCCTGTAGTCCACACACAACCTCATAGTACCTTCTTTCTTCTTAACCAATAACACTGGTGCACCCCACGGCGACACACTCGGACGAATAAATTTCTTATCCAACAAATCCTCTAACTGGCTCTTCAATTCAGTTAACTCCACAGCAGACATACGGTACGGAGCCATCGACACCGGCCTAGTACCAGGTACCAAATCAATCGAGAACTCAACTTCACGCTCTGGTGGTAATTCATTCACTTCTTCCGGAAACACATCAGGAAAATCACACACCACAGCTAGATCGTAAATCGCCAGTTTATCTTTAGCCCCCAAAGTCGCTAACAGCATAAACAACTCTGCCCCATCTGCTACTTCCTCATTCACCTGCCTTGCTGATAGAAACAAATCCTTACCTTCCTCAATCTCAGGAAAAATCACAGTCTTATCAAAACAGTTGATAGAAACTCGGTTAAACACCAACCAGTTCATACCCAAGATAACATCGATCTGCACTAGTGGAAGACACACTAGGTCCACCCCAAAGTCTCTACCAAAAATACTCAAAGGACAATTTAAACAAACTGAAGTAGTAGTCACTGAACCCTTCGCAGGAGTATCAATCACCATACTTCCATGCATCTCAGATATCTCTAATTTAAGTTTCACAGCACAATCCAAAGATATAAAGGAATGAGTCGCACCTGTGTCAATAATAGCTACAAGAGGAAAGCCATTAATATAACACGTACCTCGGATCAAACGATCATCTGCAGAAGTCTCAGAACCCGATAAAGCAAAGACCTTGCCTCCCGACTGGTTCTCTTTCTTCGGCTTAGGACACTGTGGGCTGATATGACCCACCTCTCCGCAGTTGAAACAAGTCATAGTCTTCAACCGGCACTCTGCAGCCAAGTGACCACCTTTTCCACACTTGAAACACTTCTTCTCAGCACTGGTACACTCATGGAAACGGTGTCCAGCCTGACCACATCTGTAACACTTAGCAGGGGCACTGGAGTCTCCCCCACTAGGCCTCTTCATTCCACTCTATCTCTGGAAACCTTTGCCAGCTGCATACGGTTTCCCACGATCAGTCTGAATCTTACATTTCCTATCAACCCTTTGCTGATAGCTCTCTGCTCTAGCCTTGGAATCCTGTTCAAAAATCCTGCAACAGTCAACCAAATCAGAAAACACTTTGATCCGCTGATACCCAATAACCTGCTTAATCTCGGGACGCAACCCGTTCTCAAACTTCACACACTTTGAAAATTCCCCAGTAGCCTCATCATAGGGAGTGTAATACTTCGACAGCTCTGTGAACTTAGCAGCATACTCAGTAACAGACCGATTGCCCTGCTTCAATTCTAAGAACTCTATCTCTTTCTTTCCTCTGACATCCTCGGGAAAGTACTTCCTCAGGAATCTCTCTCTGAACACCGCCCAAGTGATCTCAGCATCCCCAGCAGCTTCCAACTCAGTGCGAGCAGCAACCCACCAATCATCTGCTTCCTCAGACAGCATATGCGTACCGAACCTGACTTTCTGGTTATCGGCACACTCAGTCACTCGGAAGATCCTCTCGATCTCCTTCAACCACTTCTGAGCACCATCTGGATCGTATGCTCCCTTGAACATTGGAGGATTGTTCTTCTGGAACTCACTCAGTTGACGAGCAGCTCCCAGTCCCACAACATTCGGATTTCCTCCAAGTACTCCAGCTAGCATACCCAGAGCCTCAGCAATCGCAGCATCGTCTCTACCTCTTCCAGCCATCTCTATTCTGAGAACCCAACAAGCTAAAACAATAAGTACTGATAGGGTTACACAACACCTATCCCATACAGGGAAACAGAATAATTACGACTCGACTCGACCGACTATGCTCTGATACCACTAATGTAACACCCTTCTAAAATACCCCAAATATTTATTTAAATTAATAAAAATATCAATCAGAGTAATTATGCCCCGAAGGGTGTCACACAATCATTTCACACCAATCATCAAAATATCCTGTCATGCTCATTTATTTAATCAAATAAGATACTTTTGCATAATTCGCAGCGGATACAAAATAACAACATTCAAATCATGTACTACATTACATGTAAAGTTGTTCAACAACCAAAAGAAAACATAGTAAAACATCCCATCCCGATGTTACATCTACCAGAGCATGACCCGCTAAGGACTACACTAGACTCCCAGGACTAGCTTCTATTCAATCATTGCTCGTTACCTGAAAACATAGTTGTAAGGGTGAGTCCTTCAATCGATATAATAGGCATTATAAAATATCATGTAATGCTAAGTAATATAACACATATCATTACCCTAATCAGATTACACATATTCAGCAACGGCAATATCAACTTATACTCATCACCATCATCATACTCAACTCAAAACAACCATAAAACACACGTATAATATTGGAATACATCCATTCATATTATACGCCATACATACATATATTATGCAATGAGACTCCATGCATGCGGTACCGACTACTCGTGAACATATAGTTCAACCTCACCGACCAAATCCAGGTACGGCTACCAAGCTCACTAGTCCCACTCATTTGAGACCTAGTGACTCACATCACTAATTCCTCACCATGGGAATTAGCTACCACCCCAAGGGCTATGCTATGCACGCTAAATCACCTAGCATGCAAACATCAATAACAATCCACAATAACTCATCACTAATTCCTCACCATGGGAATTAGCTACCACCATAAAGGCCACAACATGCATGCTAATCACCTAGCAATGCTACATCATCAACAGCAATTCAAGAATAGATATATGCTCACACTCTAAGCCATAAAACAGTCTATTCACAAATGCACACATAACTGATACATTCACAGCATCATGCATACCATCACACATCATCAGTATTTTATCACATAAGCATATCATATCATGCCAAATAACAACCACAGTATTAGCACACTCTACTAATACCTATATTACTCAAAACAACGGGAAATGATCCCTAATATATCATACATCATCTGCATTACGTTACTCAGCTGAACAGTTAAAACTGCACAACAACAGCTCAGGAAAATCACAATCCTGCCCATACGCGTATTGCCTAACCCCATACGCGTATGGCCCATCTCCTGACCAAATCCCATATGCGTAACACCATCTCATACGCGTATGCTACGCGTATCACTTCTCCATACGCGTACCAACAGAGACCAAGACACGTTTAAAACATCATCTTCCTCATCCATACGCGTATTGCCTAGTGCCATACGCGTACCATGCCATCTCATACGCGTATTGCCTAGTGCCATACGCGTATGACCAGAAACCAAATTTCCAGATCTGCTATGGCTTTCTCTGCTACGAGATCTATCCAATTCAACCTTCCACAGTCCAATTTTACACATTATTCGTTCATATCCTCTAACATAATTCATACCCTATTCGATTTCACAAAATCTAACATTATTACATCTAATTCCTACGAATTTCCTTCATTTATAATCCAAATTTCGTTCATCCAATATTTCACAGATTTCATCATACATCATTCAATTCAGAGATCAATCAATGGTTTATCACTACCCATGACATATTATCCCATAATACCCATTAAACGATGATAAACCCCCCTTACCTGAGTTAATCCGGCAATCTCTGAGCTTCAAGCTTTTCCTTCCTTCAACCCTTGTTCTCTTTGCCCTTTTTCCACTTTCTGTCTCTTTTTCCTTTTCACGTGAAAAATAAACCTTTTTACTAAATGGGACCTTTTTCTAACTTCCAACTTTTATTCCAATAAAATAATAACCCAATAATAGTAATTCCAATAATATAAAAATTCCAATTATTTAATTAAATTAATAAATATGTTATTAACTTAATTTAAATAATTATCTTATTTTATCGGGGTGTTACAAAACACGTGCTCTCAAAGCCCTTATACTTTTGTAGCAAGGTGAGGGTTTGTAGAATTTCAACCTCGACGACCAGTCATACTTTCTTCGTGCTTTTGCTGTATATAATGTCAAACGTCTCTTCGGGGGTGTCATATTACCATTCTTGAGAACTGAAACACTTGAGTGTCATATGTGAGAGATACGATCTTTGATAAGACTTATTTCTTTTCGTATTTCTAGAATATAAGTCTGAAAAAAACTAGAGTAATTTTTAATTGGATCTTTCTTTTCTCTCTCTTATTGAGCAATTATATTTTCCTCTGTTGACACACTACTACAAAAACTCCCCTCGGTTAAAAAAGGGATGTTGTCTCAGTTTTATAGGCGAGGTAACAAAGGACAACATAAAAATTTGACATTTTTTTCTAGGGCAAAGTTTCACCGAGGAGAAAATTATACTCATCATGGGTTCGATCCCCAACAACAACATGGGTTCGATCCCCAACAACAATAATTATTTGGATTTTCAAAATTGCACTATTTTTTACATTGGTTGGAAATAATACCGGAGAGGTAAAGTCCTATTTACAAAATTTTAATTCTAACCTCTTTTTTTTTTTAATTTGCAAAGCTTCTAATTTGTTGACAAATTCTAAATCTTTCTCAAGAACAACAACAACAAAATCAATAGAACCATAAAAACATTAAGTTTAAACAATAATAAAAACGAACAATAACAACAAAATCAACATCATCTTTAAACATTAAATCTCAACAACAATAAAAACAATAACAACAATCTGTTACTTTACTGAGAGTTTCACGCGGATCACTTATGTTTTCATGTGGATTGATGAGTTGGTAATGTCTTGACCATTGTTACTTTACAAATGGATGACAAAAATCTGTTACTTAATTTTTTTAATCAAATTGGTCTAAAAAACATGTTAGTTTACCCCTCAATTTTCAGCTCAAACGAGGTAATAGGTTATAAAAAAATTAAAAAATGATACAATGTAGTTGCTAGGATTCGAATTCGTGTCATCTAAATATTTTATCCTTCGACTTTCGGTTCAAAAAAGGTAATAGGTCATAAAAAAAATTTAAAAAAATTAAAAGGTGTTAAAATCTAGTTGTTGGGATTAGAAGGTGTATCCTCTAAATACTTTATTCCTCGATTTTTAGCTCAACGGAGATAATAGGTCATGAAAAAATTTAAACTTTAAAAATTTGGTAAAATGTAGTTGTCGGGATTCAAAGACGTGTCATTTAAATACTTTACCCCTCGGTTTCCAGCTCAACCGAGAGAATAAATGATATTTAAAAAAAATGTGGTGTGTCTATGGTTTATGTCATACCCCCAAATTTGTTCTACATTTTTACAATTTCATCTGACTTTTGACCCTAAGCTCATCTTCATATTCATGCCATATTCATTCATGTACAATTACATTTCTTAGATAACTATAATTAATTCATAGGTTGGTATTCATGGGAAAAATGTTGTATAAGTTTCTCTTCATGGTGTTCTTAGAAATTAAGCATATGGTATTTTGGTGCTACACTACGTCATAACATTGGATCTGATTAAGAACTACAAGTGTGATTGAACAATTTTTTCTTAACTTGATCATTTGGTAAGTATTCTAGACAAGGCTATGCCATTCAGAGTCAAATCAGAGAAATCAAGGTTCATTCCGTCAAATTCAAGTTCATTCAGGTACAAGTTCAAGTACTAAAACCAAGATCAGAAGGGATTTCTCTTAAAACATAAGACATTACAAAAGGTCATTTTCCATTACAAAAGAGTTTAACATTCCATTACAAAAAGGTTCCAGAAAACCAAATTACACTATTTTACATCATTTAACCTATAATTGACTCTCTCTCAATAGTTGACTTTTTCTTCAAATGGTCGACCAAAGTCAACTACCTGCGTTTAACCCTTCATGAGTCCTCTATGTTTGAGTTTTCAAGCTACCTCAAAGTGTTGTTCATCCTACTAGGTGTCAGACCTGCAAAAATATAAAATGAAATAGTTGGAAGAGTCTAAAGAAGAACCTCCTTGGAGGCTATCTCATCCACTACAAAAAAAACGGGGAAATTACTGCGGTTATCTTAAGGCGGTTTCACTAACTAACCTATTAACTATTCATTATGGTGGTGTTATAAAACACCACTATTATCAGTAATTTACGGGAGTTTTAACTGCCATTAGTAACAATATTATATAACATCCGTTTGGCACTATATACCATTTTGTTTTCCAACTTTGACTCACTTGATATTGAAAATATTATAATGATATGAAAATAGATATCTAAGTCATTAAAACTATTAGAATTTAGTTTTTTCTAAATCGAATGATTATATATGTTAGAATTAATTAGTGGTTTAGGTTGAATAAATGATTAAAAATGATTTTTTGTAACTTAGTAAATTATGACTAGAATATGAATATGCTGAAATTTGTGGTGGATCAAACTGCCAGAATATTCGATTAATTTCTCAAGTAAAAATTGATATTTATGGCGGTTTTAACTGCTAATATTTACTATCAAAGAACCTCGTTTTTAAACATAACTACATTAAGGCAGTTTACACAGAGGTTTATAGAGAACTGCCATTTCTTATCTAACGGCATCAAAATTTACGGCGTTTTGCGAAAATGCAATTTCCGTATATTGTGACGGTTGTAACCGCCCTAAAATGACACTTGTAACCGACGTAATTACCTTAATCATTTGTAGTGATCGTTTCTACAAGCATGATGACCCCAACTTGTGGCTGAATAATAAGGCTAATCACCACATCAATCGTTAGACTGTTCAATCATTTTCATTGGTAATATTTTTTGTTTGTTAAGTGCTATTCACTTGTAAAACCTTGTTTATTTCAAATGATAATAATAATTAAATGAATATGCATGTTTGGAATCAATCCATTTGTGCTCATTCATATTTTATTCATATGTATGAAACTCTTTTTTATACAAAAATTAAAAGGAGAATGATGAAATCAAAATACACAAAATTACTAGCTGTATGCTTTTGAATAAAACCTTGTTGAAGATGTAAGACATTGTTTCAATCCCTAAACATTGGAGGTATAAGAAAGATAATACCTAGTCAACCCCATTGAGCCAAGGAGTAGGAGTTTCTTTCTGTATGAAAAATTCTCAATCTTAACCAGGGGCGTAACAATCTTCAGTTAATTTGACCATGTGTTCAAATTTCAAAAGGAAAAAAGAGGAGTATCCCATCTGAGGATCAACCACATCTTATCCCTCATGGGAGGTTGAAAATCACAAATCCACTACGGTTTTCCCTCACTAACAACATGAACGAGGCATTCGCAATCCCTTCAACAAGCCAAACGAACAAATGTCACACTGTAGCGGGGTTTTCGTTACCTTTAGGTTTATTGACTAAACAAAAACTAAATATACAATTCGAGTTGCCACCGCACTTTTATTTATCCAAAGGAAAGGCTAAATAGCGAACAAAAGGCAAGGTAAGAAGTTTTTCAAATCAAAAACTAATAAAAATGTCAGAGATCTGGGTAAGGGGGTTGGTTATGAAATGGGAAGGTTTTACGCACCCAAAACATCCTTAGTACTCTAAGGGAACCCTTTTTGCAAATATGTGTTATAGGTTGGTATTTGTGAAAAGATTTGTGCAAAAGATTGGGGGGATGTGACGAGAATAAATTATATTTACAAACTTTGTTGTTTGAATGGATGAACCCATTGCCTACGTACCATCACAAAGGAGGATCAAAACCTCGTTGTTCGGGGTAAAAATCTCAAAGATTGGTGAATTCATTTGATCAAAAGCCTTAAGGTCTTTTGTTATCAAAGGGAGAAAATTCAACCTAAACCAACAATCCACCATGTGAGGAAAGCTTCAACATGCTAGTGACGGGTTAACCCTATGGCTAATGTTTTGAAAGATTTTAACAAGTGTTCATTGGAACCACAAAACAATTTGAAGTGAGTTATATTCATAAGTTATACTTATTTACAAAATGAGGTCAAAGTTGGATTAAGATTTATTCACAATGAGTATTTATGAAAAGAGTTTTGAAAAGTCAAAGGCATAAGGCCTAGGTTTCTAGTTTGAAACAAAGTCAAAGTTTGAAGAAAAGATTTTTGACTTGGGTTAGAGTGGGGAGAAGAAGAGAAGGGTTAGTCCTAAAGCATACAAAGATAATAAGGAGAAGATAAACCCTTGGAGTTCCTTTTCTTGAAATCATAGAGATGATTCAAGATGCTCCTTTCCTTTGGACTTAGCGAACAATCAACCAATTAAACAATTTTGGATTCAAGCTCCTAGGATCTCCATTTGGCTTGTCTCTTAGCTTGGCTATTCATGACAATGGTCTTTCTTTCACAATATCAAGATGGGATCCCTATCATACAAGAGCAAACATCAAAAGGTTCACAACACAATAAGGGGAATGGACAAAGAATAGGTTTAGCTGAGAATCCATTTAAAGTCAACTTGGAAATTTAGCATTCTAAAGGCATGAGGCCTAGTTTCTCTTCAAAAAATTTAGCATTCTAAAGGCATGAGGCATAGTTGCCCTTGAGCTCCTTTAAGCATATGTAAGTCCTAATTCTAAATCCTTTCTCCTTTTTGCATTAGGTTCACACAAAACAAAGACAAAGCAAATACAAGATAGCAATATATTTATATAATAACGGGCTCAAATGAGCAAAGCAAAATGACATAAACATAAAATATGTGCTCAAGTGAGCAAAGGGAAAAACAATATGAATAATGAGCAAGAAATAAATTGCATTAAAAGTAAAGGGCAGGAAATTAAATGCTCAAATTAAAGTTAGTAATTAGTATGGTTATGTTACTTTGTCATAAGACAATGTAGTGCTATATTAAGCAATCGTAAGTGGACTAATGTAGTAGTCACACCTATCTGAGGCCGGTCAGCAAAAATATACGCAAATAAACACAAGTTAGAGATCATGACTAGTAAGTCAAGCTCCACAAACTTGCCATGCCAAAACAAAAGGGGAAAGGCCTTGTATGGACTTTAGGTTATTGGCTTGACCAAGAAGCAACCTATCTTGGACATAAAATAACTCACTTGGTCATGGATCAAGTTGAGTTTGGTTTGGATCAAAGAAGGTTAAACCTCTCATTTGTCAAGATCAACCATAAGACATTAACTCATTGACGAAATGATGAAAAGAATGGGATGAAGATGAAAGGGAGGGAAAAGGAAGACAAGTACCAAATTCAATTGATCAAATGTGAACCAAGTCATAATCAATCAATGCCATACAGAAAAGAAATGAAGATTACAAGTTAACAAATCAACCATAATTTTTTGTAATTTTTTGAATCAAAATAAAATGCAAAAAATAAAATAATTAAATAAGGTCAAACCTCAAAGTCAATGCAAATCAACTTCAACAAGTCCAATTAAATTCTCATAGGTCTAACATGGTCAAACAAACTTTGACAAATTGTCTCAACAATTTTGGATATCCGAAACTATTTTAAAACAATTAAAAACAATAAAAAACAACATAATATGAGACTATTTTTCATTGACTTGTCATGATCCATAGGTGTTAGGAAAATATTTTTGGATTTTTCAAATATCAAAAAGTATTTTAAAATGAATTAAAACTATTAAAAGCCAAATAATTTCACAAATAATATTAAATGAAGTCACAAAAATAATTAAGAATCAAAATATGAAACTAGATTTTTCAAGAAATTTTTTGGAATTGGTCTCATATTTTTGTGACTTTAAATAAATTTTTTATGAATTTTTGAAAGTAAAAGGAATTAACTGAAAATAAAATATAAAATAGAAATTATGGAAAATCCAGCGCCACAGGATCAACCTCACTAAATGACGTGGCGTGGATGAATGGATCAGATGCAAGGGAGCATGGTACACATGAGTCAAACGCGCGGCATGTTGAATTAAAATACATAAACATAAGGAACGATCAGGATTATAACGTGGCATGACAATCCAATGGTCAGGAAAGTGCACACATGGTGATGGTGGTGGAAACCACCATGTTCTCCGGTGAGATACCAGATTCCGGCCACCACTTGCAGGGAAAATTTTTGTAACGAAAATGAAAAACAAGGACATCAAATTGAAGCTCAGGTGATGTACATCACCATTGTATCCATGGATCTTCCTTACCCTTCCTATTTTGAGAGAAACGTAATGTGGAAGATCATGGTGTTCAAACTGAAAGTGCACGAAATGGAAAATTAAGACCACCATTGGCCTGCCTCAAGTGTGAGGACTTCAGAAAACCACGCAAACCAAATAAAACTACATTGAATTGCAGGATCTAGATCCAAAAAGTTTGAAGTTCTACCTCTGAAATGGAGCTCTTAAGGCCACAAATACTTCAAGATCTTGATCCCTTTTTGCTCTGGAGATGTAATGGAGATGATAGGCTAAGGAATTGAGCTTTGAAAATCAAATAATGATGTTGAATTTCAAGCTTGAAAATGAGAGAAAAATCTGAAAATTCCTTTGGTATGGGTTGGGATTTCAATGCTGCAGCATTTCAGGTCTCCACAAGGTTGATGTATGAATGAGAGGGAGCTCTTATTTATAGCTGAAATGTGGCTGAGCTCATGATTCCCTCGTGTGCATGACAATTTGAACTTTGGTGCATGGGCCTGTACAGGCGCATGTGAGGCCCAATAATAGGTGCTAAACCATGTTGAGATCAATTGAAAGGGAATTGGACGTGTAATTGGGAAGGAAATGGTTTGCACATTAAGTTTCACCATGAAATGCAAAAAATGAACATAAAGAAAGAGCTCTTCGAAACTCACACATGGAAAGTCTAAAAAAGTAATGTGAGTAGTGGTTGGAAAGCCCTTGAAATAAGGAACAAAAGTCATGTTGGGCAAAAATTCATTTGGCATTTGGATATTAATGAAAACTGGTTGTGAAAGTTTGGGCACAAAACATGTCTAAGTCACCCTTTGAAAATTTCACCAAAAGCAAGCCTCTTCAAGCCCCTCTGTTTGCATGATGCAAGCTTCAAATGAAAAAACCTCCAACAACAGAGCTGTAGATATTTTGAAGATGATAAATTTAGACTCAAATTTTGCATCATTTTAATTTTTCATGACAAAGTTATGTGCATTTGAAGTTGGGTACTTTTTTCAAATTCAATGACTTAGGTCCAATATGACCTATAATGTTTTGTATTATCACATGTATTTCTTTTAGGATTATGACATTTTGTCCAACATAAAATTTGAAGTAGACATCTTAAGATTTCCAATGCATTTGGTCTCACCTTAAAATCATAAAAAATAAGGAAGTTAGGTCCTTGGGAAGTGGACTTAAAATTAGGGTTTCACTCAAAATGACCTATAATGTTTTGAAATGAATAATGACCTTCCAAGTTTCAAATAGATTTTTGATGAACATGAAAGTTGTTCATATGCTTCTTAATAATATTTGTTCTCTTGGGGTAATCTTCATTTGACAAACACATCAAAAATTATATCTCAGTGATCCTCAGTTTAGTCAGATGACTTGACTGGTCAACTTCTCAAGGCCAAAATTCCAATCTTGATGAATAAATGATTGAGGATACTCAAATAGGCTCATATATGCATAAAATAATGAATGAAAGCACTTACCTTTATGAAATTTGATCAGAGGTTGAGATTTCTTCATGGGCAAGGCACAATCAAAGCATACTGAAATTAGGGTTTCCTTGGGAAACAATCTTCAAGCCCTTTGGGTTACCTTGATAAAATTGGAAAATTGAGATACTTGGGAGACATATATGATGATTAAGAGCTTTGTGGACCATTTCCATGCTTTTCCTCATCTTCATTTAGCCATTTCATTGGGCTTAGGAGCCTCCTAGGAGTATGGGAGCACATGATCACTTGAGCTTCAAAACAAAAAGAGCTAGTGACATATTTTTGTGCTTTTGGTTAATAATAAAAATATAAAATCAATAATATATAATACAAGCATGCTTGGTGGTCTCAAACCACTCACACAAGTCCCAACCCTAGGGTTAAGGAGCCAAACATGCTATGATCGTTGAGACAATGCACTAAGCAATGATATGATGCCATGAGGGATCTTAGGGTCAAAACTAGGGTCTTACAGATGCCCCTATTTAAGGTCATTCTAGCCGGAGATATGAAGGTTAAAATCTTCATCTCAACGTGATAGAATGGGCTTAAATAATTGCAAAGAGACGAATTTTGGTCCCTAAGAGACCTCATGATGCAGATGTATGCATGCAAAATAAAATCTTCGTGGTGAATAACTTCCACAAAGGAAAAGAAATAAGGTAAAAATGCGTGAGCAGGTCACGACTTGAAAACTTGCTGGGAGACACGAAAGGATTCCACGAAAATAAATTGATGGAAAGACTCGAGCTGACGCAAAGATGCATGTATTGGGGAATATGCTAATACAACCAAAACAATTCACAAAGGGTACTTCGGATAAAAATCCGGACTCAGACGGGGAAATCCACAAAGGACTCAGCTAAGGAAGAAAAACGAGGTATTACCGGTTATTGGGTAATAAACTCAAAGGGAGACGTGTTATTGAAACACTGGTTACTGGGTGAGAGAAACACATGCTCAAGGAGAAAGAATATCTAAGAGCGGTTTAAGGGTGAAAGATATCAATCATCCGACACATTTGAGGAGGACCTAAAAGGCACATCTCAACTCAAGAAAAATCTGACTCCATAAGGGACAAAAAGTCATAATAAGGAGCAGAGGGAAGGAACACCAGGGATACCGGTTACTGGGCATATAATAGGTGATCGACCAGGTATGAATTGGGAATATATCCAAGACACCCATCATCCAAAAGGAGGGCTGAAAAAGCAAACTCGACTTACAAATGGATATTCGATTTCACAAGGAAATACGAATCTTACTCGACCGGGGAAGAAAAAGACTTCGACTGAAGAGCGCATGAGATATATTATCTATTACCATCATAACATAGATAACATACTCGCATGGAAGATTATCCACAACCGGTTACTGGGTTAATGAAGGATAAATCGACCGCAAAGAAAGGATGTCGGTATACCGGTTATTGGGTATAAAATGATGACTAATCAGAAGGAGAAACAATCATTACCAAACAAGGGTAAATGAAAGATGACTCACGAGGGATAAATTACCTAACATAATCAATTATCCAAGATATATATCACCGACTACTGGGTGAAATACTCGAAAATGAAGAAGTATCAATACCGGTTGTAACACCCCGATAAAAATAAGATAATTATTTAATTTAAGTTAATATTATAATTATTAATTTAATTAAGTAATTGAAATTATTGGATTATTATTATTATTATTGGAATAAATATATATTGGAAAGTATATAAGTGGGAAATAAGAAAAGAGTTTCATTTTGGTAAAGAGGGTTTTTACGTGAAAAGCAGAGAAGCGGCTCAAAAGTGGAAAAGGGCAAAGAGCAAGAGAACAAGGGTTGAAGAAAGGAAAAGCTTGAGGGTCAAAGAATCAATTGCCGGATTAACTCAGGTAAGGGGGGTTTATCGTCGTTTGATGGGTATTATGGGTTAACATGTAATGGGTAGTGATAAACCATTGATTTGACCCTGATTAGGATGATGTATGCTGAAATTTGTGAAATATTGGATGAACGAAATTTGGATTATAATTGAAGGAAATTAGTAGGAATTAGATGTAATAAGGTTAGAATTTGTGAAATTGAATAGGGTATGATTTGTGTGAAATGATATGAACGAATACTGTGTAAAATTAGACTGTGGGAGGTTGGATCTGAAGAATCTCGTAGCAGAGAAAGCCATAGCAGATCTGGAAAAATTCTGGTTTCTGGTCATACGCGTATGGCACTAGGCAATACGCGTATGAGGTGGCCTGGAGGAGAGTGGTACGCGTATGGGGTGAGGCCATACGCGTATGAGATGGCTTGGAAGGGAGAGGATTGGCGCTGATACGCGCCATACGCATGTTATTACGCGTATTCTGTGAGTGGTACGCGTATGGGGTGAGGCCATACGCGTATGGATGAGGAAGATGATGTTTTGAACGTGGTTTGGTCTCTGTTGGTACGCGTATGGGGAAGTGATACGCGTAGCATACGCGTATGAGATGGTGTTACGCGTATGGGATTTGGCTGAGAAATGGGCCATACGCGTATGGGACTAGGCAATACGCGTATGGGCAGAATTGTGATTTTCTGAGCTGTTGTTGTGCAGTTTTTTGGTTGTTCAGCTGAGTAATGTAATTTAGCTGATGTATGATGGAGTAGGGATCATTTCCCATTGTTTTGAGCAGTATAGGTATTAGTAGAGTGTGCTAATACTGTGATTATTAATTGGCATGACATGATATGATTTTGTGATAATATGCTGATGATGTCTGATGATATGCATAATGCTGTGAATGTATATGTTATGTATGCAATTGTGAATGGACTGTTTATGGCTTAGAGTGTGAGCATATGTCCATTGTGGATTATTGTTGATGATTTTGCATTGCTAGGTGATTTAGCATGCATATTGTGGCCTTTATGGTGGTAGCTAATTCCCATGGTGAGGAATTAGTGATGTTAGTCATTTTGGACTGTTGTTGATGTTTGCATGCTAGGTGATTTAGCGTGCATAGCATGGCCCTTGGGGTGGTAGCTAATTCCCATGGTGAGGAATTAGTGATGTGAGTCACTAGGTCTCAAATGAGTGGGACTAGTGAGCTTGGTAGCCGTACCTGGATTTGGTCGGTGAAGTTGAACTATATGTTCACGAATAGTCGGTACCGCATGCATGGAGTCTCATTGCATAATGTATGTATGGCGTATAATATGAATGGATGTATTCCAATGTTATACGTGTGTTTTATGTTGGTGTTTAGTATGAATTGAGATTATACGTGGGCTTTATGTTGGTGTTGAGTATGAGTATGAGTTGCATGGGTATTGAGTATGATATTTGAGTTGATGTGCCGTTACTGAATGTGTGATGTGATTAGGGTGATTAATGTGTTAAATTACTTAACATGACATGATATTTT
Source organism: Lathyrus oleraceus (assembly GCF_024323335.1). Classification (NCBI taxonomy): domain Eukaryota; kingdom Viridiplantae; phylum Streptophyta; class Magnoliopsida; order Fabales; family Fabaceae; genus Lathyrus; species Lathyrus oleraceus. Next base: position 197,073,198 of record NC_066580.1, on the reverse strand, counting down.
ATAATGCTTATTATATCGATTGAGGAACTCACCCTTACAACTATTTTTCAGGTAACGAGCAGTGATTGAGTAGAAGCTAGTGCTTGGAGTCTAGTGTAGTCTCCTTAGTGGGTCATGCTCTGATAGATGTAACATCGGGACGGGATGTTTTACCTTGTTGAATAATTTTACATGTAATGTGTTACATGTTTTGCATGATTGATTTGATTTCTATCCGCTGCGTATTGTGCAAATGCTTTATGTTTTGAATTAATAAAAGAGCACGACAGTTATTATGGTGAATGGTGTGAAGTGATTGTGTGACACCCTTAATTGCACCTTGACTCTGATGTATATATTTGTTGTTTTAATTAAATATTTGGGGTATTTTAGAAGGGTGTTACATTAGTGGTATTAGAGCATAGTCGGTCGAGTCGAGTCGTAATTATTCTGTTTCCCTGTACGTGATAGGTGTTGTGTAACCCTATCAGTACTTATTGTTTTAGCTTGTTGGGTTTTCAGAATAGAGATGGCTGGAAGAGGTAGAGACGATGCTGCGATTGCTGAGGCTCTGGGTATGCTAGCTGGAGTACTTGGAGGGAATCCGAATGTTGTGGGAATGGGAGCTGCTCGTCAACTGAGTGAGTTCCAGAAGAACAATCCCCCAATGTTCAAGGGAGCATACGATCCAGATGGCGCTCAGAAGTGGTTGAAGGAAATCGAGAGGATCTTCCGAGTGACTGAGTGTGCCGATAACCAGACGGTCAGGTTCGGTACGCATATGCTGTCAGAGGAAGCAGATGATTGGTGGGTTGCTACCCGCACTGAGTTGGAAGTTGCTGGGAATACTGAGATCACTTGGGCGGTGTTCAGAGAGAGATTCCTGAGGAAGTACTTTCCAGAGAATGTCAGAGGAAAGAAAGAGATAGAGTTCTTAGAATTGAAGCAGGGCAATCGGTCTGTTACTGAGTATGCTGCTAAGTTCACAGAGTTGTCGAAGTATTACACTCCCTATAACGAAGCTACTGGGGAATTTTCAAAGTGTGTGAAGTTTGAGAACGGGTTACATCCCGAGATCAAGCAGGCTATTGGGTATCAACGGATTAGAGTGTTTTCTGACCTGGTGGACTGTTGCAGGATTTTTGAACAGGATACCAAGGCCAGAGCGGAGAGCTATCAGCAAAGGGTTGATAGGAAAGGCAAGAATCAGAATGATCGTGGGAAGCCGTATGCAGCTGGCAAAGGTTTCCAGAGACAGAGTGGGATGAAGAGACCTAGTGGGGGAGACTCCAGTGCCCCTGTTAAGTGTTACAGATGTGGTCAAGCTGGACATCGTTTCCATGAGTGTGCCAGTGCTGAGAAGAAGTGTTTCAAGTGTGGAAAAGGTGGTCACTTGGCCGCAGAGTGCCGATTGAAGACTTTGACTTGTTTCAACTGTGGAGAGGTGGGTCATATCAGTCCACAGTGTCCTAAGCCGAAGAAAGAGAACCAGTCGGGAGGCAAGGTCTTTGCTTTATCGGGTTCTGAGACTTCTGCAGATGATCGGTTGATCCGAGGTACGTGTTATATTAATGGCTTTCCTCTTGTAGCTATTATTGACACAGGTGCGACTCATTCCTTTATATCTTTGGATTGTGCTGTGAAACTTAAATTAGAGATATCTGAGATGCATGGAAGTATGGTGATTGATACTCCTGCGAAGGGTTCAGTGACTACTACTTCAATTTGTTTAAATTGTCCTTTGAGTATTTTTGGTAGAGACTTTGGGATGGACCTAGTGTGTCTTCCACTAGTGCAGATTGATGTTATCCTGGGTATGAACTGGTTGGTGTTTAACCGAGTTTATATCAACTGTTTTGATAAGACTGTGATCTTTCCTGAGATGGAGGAAGGAGAGAGTTTGTTTCTATCAGCAAGGCAGGTGAATGAGGCAGTAGCAGATGGGGCAGAGTTGTTTATGCTGTTAGCGACTTTAGAGGCTAAAGATAAACTGGTGATTTGCGATCTAGCTGTGGTGTGTGATTTTCCTGATGTGTTTCCTGAAGAAGTGAATGAATTACCGCCAGAGCGTGAAGTTGAGTTCTCGATTGATTTGATACCTGGTACTAGGCCGATATCGATGGCTCCGTACCGTATGTCTGCTGTTGAGTTAACTGAATTGAAGAGTCAGCTTGAAGATCTGTTGGATAAGAAATTTATTCGTCCGAGTGTGTCACCGTGGGGTGCACCAGTGTTATTGGTTAAGAAGAAAGAAGGTACTATGAGGTTGTGTGTGGACTACAGGCAACTGAATAAAGTGACGATCAAGAATCGGTATCCTTTGCCGAGGATTGATGATTTGATGGATCAGTTGGTTGGTGCGAGTGTATTCAGCAAAATAGATTTGAGATCGGGATATCATCAGATACGTGTGAAAACTGAGGATATTCAGAAGATTGCTTTCAGAACAAGGTATGGACATTATGAGTATTCTGTAATGCCTTTTGGTGTGACTAATGCGCCTGGGGTATTTATGGAGTATATGAATAGGATTTTCCATCCGCACCTAGACAAGTTTGTTGTGGTGTTTATTGACGATATTTTGGTGTATTCGAAATCTGAAGAAGAGCATGCTGAACATTTGAGAGTGGTTTTAGGAGTTCTACGAGAAAAGAAGTTATTTGCTAAACTGTCTAAGTGTGAATTTTGGTTAGAAGAGGTTAGTTTTCCTGGTCATGTGATTTCAAGAGGTGGTGTTGCTGTTGATCCTTCTAAGATAGAAGCAGTATCTAAGTGGGAAGCTCCGAAGTCGGTTTCTGAGATAAGGAGTTTTCTTGGACTTGCAGGTTACTATAGGAAATTCATTGAGGGATTTTCTAAGTTGGCGTTACCGTTGACGATGTTGACTAGAAAGGGGCAAGCGTTTGTTTGGGACTCAAAATGTGAAGAAGGTTTCCAAGAGTTAAAGAGAAGGTTAACTATTGCTCCTATTCTGATATTACCGAGTCCGTCAGAACTATTTGAGGTTTACTGTGATGCTTCATTATTGGGTTTGGGTGGTCTTTAAGCAGGTTATAGCTTATGCTTCGAGACAACTGAGGGTTCATGAGAGGAACTATCCGACGCACGATTTAGAGTTGGCAGCTGTGGTTTTTGTTCTAAAGTTGTGGAGGCATTACTTGTACGGGTCAAGATTTGAGGTTTTCAGTGACCATAAGAGTTTAAAGTATTTGTTCGATCAGAAAGAGCTGAATATGAGACAGAGGAGATGGTTAGAGTTTCTGAAGGATTATGACTTTGGTTTGAATTACCATCCGGGTAAAGCAAACGTAGTGGCTGATGCATTGAGTCGGAAATCATTGCATATGTCTATGTTAATGGTTAAGGAATTGGATTTAATTGAGCAGTTTAGAGACTTGAGTTTGGTGTGTGAGAGTACTCACAATAGTGTTAAATTGGGAATGTTGAAGTTATCGAGTGGCATTCTGGATGAGATTAGAGAGGGTCAGAAATCCGATGTGCTTTTGGTTGATAAGTTGACTCTAGTGAATCAAGGTCAAGGTGGTGAATTCAGAGTTGATGAGAAGGGTGTTTTGAAATTTGGTAATCGGGTGTGTATTCCGGATGTTACCGAACTCAAGAAGAGTATTCTTGAGGAAGGACATCGTAGTGGCTTGAGTATTCATCCTGGAGCTACGAAGATGTATCATGATTTGAAAAAGTTATTTTGGTGGCCGGGAATGAAAAGAGAAATTGCGAGTTTTGTTTATTCTTGTTTGACTTGTCAGAAGTCAAAGATTGAGCATCAGAAGCCGTCTGGGCTAATGCAACCGTTGGCTATTCCAGAGTGGAAGTGGGATAGTATCAGTATGGATTTTGTTTCTGGTTTACCGAGGACAATTAAGAATTTTGAAGCTATTTGGGTGATTGTTGACAGATTGACAAAATCGGCTCATTTCATTCCGATCAGAATGGATTATCCGTTAGAGAGATTAGCTGAGTTGTATATTGAGAAGATTGTAAGTTTGCATGGTATTCCGTCGAGTATTGTTTCGGACAGAGATCCTAGATTTACATCGAAGTTCTGGGAAGGTTTGCAGAAGGCTTTGGGAACTAAGCTGAGATTGAGTTCTGCATATCATCCGCAGACTGATGGTCAGACTGAGAGGACGATTCAGTCACTAGAGGATCTTTTGAGGGCTTGTGTTTTGGAAAAGGGAGGTGCTTGGGATTGTTATTTACCTTTGATTGAGTTTACCTACAACAATAGTTTTCATTCGAGCATTGGTATGGCACCGTTTGAAGCTTTGTATGGTAGGAGATGTCGGACACCTTTATGTTGGTATGAGTCCGGCGAGAGTGCTGTGGTTGGACCGGAGATTGTTCAACAAACTACGGACAAGATTAAGATGATTCAGGAGAAGATGAGGATTGCTCAGAGTCGTCAGAAGAGTTATCACGACAAGAGGAGGAAGTCACTTGAGTTTCAAGAGGGAGATCATGTGTTCCTTCGTGTTACTCCGATAACTGGGGTTGGTCGAGCTTTGAAGTCGAAGAAGTTGACACCTCGATTTATTGGTCCTTATCAGATTTTGGAGAGGATAGGGGAGGTAGCCTATCGTATCGCTTTACCGCCGTCACTTGCGAATTTGCATGAGGTTTTTCATGTGTCTCAGTTGAGGAGGTATATTCCTGACCCGTCGCATGTAGTCCAAGTAGATGATGTACAGGTGAGAGATAACCTGACTGTTGAAACATCACCTATGAGGATCGAGGATCGAGAGTTGAAGCAGTTGCGGGGTAAAGAGATTGCTTTGGTAAAGGTAGCTTGGGGAGGACCAGCAGGTGGCAATGTGACTTGGGAACTTGAGAGTCAGATGAAGGAGTCTTATCCGGATTTATTCGCTTGAGGTATGTTTTCGAGGACGAAAACTCTTTTAGTGGGGGAGAGTTGTAACACCCCGATAAAAATAAGATAATTATTTAATTTAAGTTAATATTATAATTATTAATTTAATTAAGTAATTGAAATTATTGGATTATTATTATTATTATTGGAATAAATATTTATTGGAAAGTATATAAGTGGGAAATAAGAAAAGAGTTTCATTTTGGTAAAGAGGGTTTTTACGTGAAAAGCAGAGAAGCGGCTCAAAAGTGGAAAAGGGCAAAGAGCAAGAGAACAAGGGTTGAAGAAAGGAAAAGCTTGAGGGTCAAAGAATCAATTGCCGGATTAACTCAGGTAAGGGGGGTTTATCGTCGTTTGATGGGTATTATGGGTTAACATGTAATGGGTAGTGATAAACCATTGATTTGACCCTGATTAGGATGATGTATGCTGAAATTTGTGAAATATTGGATGAACGAAATTTGGATTATAATTGAAGGAAATTAGTAGGAATTAGATGTAATAAGGTTAGAATTTGTGAAATTGAATAGGGTATGATTTGTGTGAAATGATATGAACGAATACTGTGTAAAATTGGACTGTGGGAGGTTGGATCTGAAGAATCTCGTAGCAGAGAAAGCCATAGCAGATCTGGAAAAATTCTGGTTTCTGGTCATACGCGTATGGCACTAGGCAATACGCGTATGAGGTGGCCTGGAGGAGAGTGGTACGCGTATGGGGTGAGGCCATACGCGTATGAGATGGCTTGGAAGGGAGAGGATTGGCGCTGATACGCGCCATACGCATGTTATTACGCGTATTCTGTGAGTGGTACGCGTATGGGGTGAGGCCATACGCGTATGGATGAGGAAGATGATGTTTTGAACGTGGTTTGGTCTCTGTTGGTACGCGTATGGGGAAGTGATACGCGTAGCATACGCGTATGAGATGGTGTTACGCGTATGGGATTTGGCTGAGAAATGGGCCATACGCGTATGGGACTAGGCAATACGCGTATGGGCAGAATTGTGATTTTCTGAGCTGTTGTTGTGCAGTTTTTTGGTTGTTCAGCTGAGTAATGTAATTTAGCTGATGTATGATGGAGTAAGGATCATTTCCCATTGTTTTGAGCAGTATAGGTATTAGTAGAGTGTGCTAATACTGTGATTATTAATTGGCATGACATGATATGATTTTGTGATAATATGCTGATGATGTCTGATGATATGCATAATGCTGTGAATGTATATGTTATGTATGCAATTGTGAATGGACTGTTTATGGCTTAGAGTGTGAGCATATGTCCATTGTGGATTATTGTTGATGATTTTGCATTGCTAGGTGATTTAGCATGCATATTGTGGCCTTTATGGTGGTAGCTAATTCCCATGGTGAGGAATTAGTGATGTTAGTCATTTTGGACTGTTGTTGATGTTTGCATGCTAGGTGATTTAGCGTGCATAGCATGGCCCTTGGGGTGGTAGCTAATTCCCATGGTGAGGAATTAGTGATGTGAGTCACTAGGTCTCAAATGAGTGGGACTAGTGAGCTTGGTAGCCGTACCTGGATTTGGTCGGTGAAGTTGAACTATATGTTCACGAATAGTCGGTACCGCATGCATGGAGTCTCATTGCATAATGTATGTATGGCGTATAATATGAATGGGTGTATTCCAATGTTATACGTGTGTTTTATGTTGGTGTTTAGTATGAATTGAGATTATACGTGGGCTTTATGTTGGTGTTGAGTATGAGTATGAGTTGCATTGGTATTGAGTATGATATTTGAGTTGATGTGCCGTTACTGAATGTGTGATGTGATTAGGGTGATTAATGTGTTAAATTACTTAACATGACATGATATTTTATAATGCTTATTATATCGATTGAGGAACTCACCCTTACAACTATTTTTCAGGTAACGAGCAGTGATTGAGTAGAAGCTAGTGCTTGGAGTCTAGTGTAGTCTCCTTAGTGGGTCATGCTCTGATAGATGTAACATCGGGACGGGATGTTTTACCTTGTTGAATAATTTTACATGTAATGTGTTACATGTTTTGCATGATTGATTTGATTTCTATCCGCTGCGTATTGTGCAAATGCTTTATGTTTTGAATTAATAAAAGAGCACGACAGTTATTATGGTGAATGGTGTGAAGTGATTGTGTGACACCCTTAATTGCACCTTGACTCTGATGTATATATTTGTTGTTTTAATTAAATATTTGGGGTATTTTAGAAGGGTGTTACACCGGTTACTGGGTAAAGATAACCAACAAAGAGGGGATTATATCTACCGGTTACTGGGTAGAAAACCACAGAAATAGACGGGGAAAAGATGCACCCCTGCTGGTTATTGAGTGATTGAACAATCTAAACCACAGGGAACTGCAAGGGATAAAAAGAAAGGAGAGTCAATCTAGGATCAAACTAGAAAGACACAATCAAACAAGACTCAACCCAATGAGGATATATCTCAGGGGAGTAATTCCATCCCGGTACATAACCAAAGAGGAAGCTAAAACAATAATCATCCACGAGGATATAACTCAGTGGGGAAGAAAGAAGGAAAGGTAAAAACTTTCTTCCTATGAGGCTGACTCTAAATGGAGAGATCAGACACAATCATCTTCCTGGGGAAGAAAATTTCCCCATAGGCAGGAGATAGCAATCAAAGATATATGGCAAAGAATGCAACATGAATATTTGAATGATATGATTATGTATGTATATGCAGGATTTATGTATGATTAATGCTGACAGACAGACATATTTAACACAAACAGGTCCAAGAATCACGAACGAACATCCGGCCCAACACCTCAACAAGAAGGGAAACGCCTACAGGAAAACTCAACTCTGGTGAGGATGATCAAAAATGGGAAGACAATGATCACAACTAGAGACAGGAAGAGTCACATCTTCCAACTGTAAGAAACAAAATTCTACACAAGAGCAGTCTTCCAAGGGGCCAACAATTCTGACATAAGGAAGATGCAGAAGAACCTGTCGGGGACTTTCCATCAGTTCTCGAGAACAGGTGGCTGAATATCAATAGGATCCGCCATAGAAGAAACTCTATTGGGGAAGTTACCAAGGAATGATGTGAAATTCCGTGGGGAACAAACACCAACCAGATACACATCAATCAAAACACTCCCTTCTAACTGTTGGAGAGGAAACTCTACTAAGGGAAGAAAGAACAATTTTCTCCACTTGGGATAAACTGCAAGCATTCTCCAAGAAACTACCTTGGTTGAGGGAATCGGAAATGAACCCTTCGTTAACACGTGACATGCCGGGGATGAAAAGGGAAACAAACCCGTCATCGATCGCTCTGGACAACTTCCTGCTGAGGAGACAAATTATCTGGAAAGATAGCCCTGCAGGGAACACATGTTTACTCCGCTGAGAGCCTCTGCTCATGCTGGGGAAAGACAAAGTCTTCGTGAGTAGAATAGAATATCAACTTTTATCAATCTATAAGGGATTTTAAGTCAGTCCACACAAGGAATGACAACCATATAATTGATAAAACACAAATGCTAGTGCCTGATATAGAGAGATATATGTCTAGAAGATCAAGGCAAAAACTGGTACAAAAGGGATCATCCACAGATCCACCAACCATGGATCGCAAAGACTCCGCAGGGGAAACAAGCATGTATGCATAAACAAATTATTCGGGAACTGTTTGGATGAACATCCACAGATTCTGCTAGGAGAAAGCAATCCAACAAGATAGAACAATCTACTGCCATTAGAGAAGACTTCTCATATCAGAGTCTCTGGGGAATTAATGACTTTTCAGCGTTTGACGAGGAGACAAATGAAAGCTGATGAAGGGGATATAAACATGCCAAAATATGAACAAATGTCTTACCCTTTGATGATCATACTATCCTTGGGAAAGCACTGAGGACATCCCATTTATCCTTTCATTCATTGTGAATGTTCATTTTATTTAAAACAATTTATATAAAAAACTTTATTTGTTTAAAACAATTATATTCATCAATTAAATCATGCAAACATTTGTTAAATAGAAATAAATAAGAGTGCAAGGAATTGGATAAAGACCCAAATTTATTTAATGGAATGGTAGTCCGCAAATGGCGAGACTCCATGGATCTTTACAAAATTCGAAATTGGTGATATACAAGGAAAAAGGACTACATTGAACATGATGACCATTTCTCCACCAACTCCGAATCCACTATATTTGAAGCTTCAGTTGATGATGACTGAAAGAGAATCTTTGATAGATGACTCTTGTAGAACAAAGTCTTGTCAGGATGCAGTTACTTGCCAAATCCCTAATTTTTGCCTAGATTGCCCCAGGGTGAGGTACTCAATCTAGCGGGATATATATTCACTTTTTTCATGTCTCTAAATTTTTCCTGGACCGCCCTTTCGGGTTTTCATCCACCGAGACGCTCATTTTTGCCTAAGCCGCCCTTTTGGGTTTTCAACTTAGCGAGCTATTCTGGTTTTATTTTAGGCGAAGTATTTCTTGACTGCATCTGAATTCACATGACGAGTGAAATCCTCCCCATCCATAGTTGTAAGCAACAAAGCACCGCCTGAAAAGGCTCTCTTAACAACGTATGTACCTTCATAGTTTGGAGTCCACTTGCCCCTGGAATCGGGCACGAAAGACAAGACTTTCTTGAGCACGAGGCCACCTTCTCGGAACACACGAGGTTTGACCTTCTTATGAAACGCTTTCTTCATTCTTTGTTGATACAACTGACCATGACACATGGCGGTCAATCTCTTCTCTTCAATCACATTCAACTGGCCATAACGACTCTGAACCCATTCAACCTCAGTCAACTTGGCTTCCATCAAGACTCTCACTGATGGGATCTCAACTTCCACGGGGAGCACAACCTCCATGCCATATACAAGAGAGAAAGGGGTTGCCCCAGTTGAAGTGCGGACAGATGTACGATAGCCATACAAAGCAAATGGCAGCATCTCATGCCAATCTTTGTACGTAACAACCATCTTCTGAATAATCTTCTTGATGTTCTTGTTTGCAGCTTCAACAGGTCCATTTATCTTGGGTCTATAGGGAGAAGAATTATGATGTGCAATCTTGAACTCGCTACAGAGCTCTTTCATCATCTTATTGTTCAAGTTAGATCCATTATCAGTAATGATCCTGTCTGACACACCATATCAGCATATGAGTTGATTCTTGATAAACTTTACAACCACCTGCCCGGTCACATTTGCATATGATGCTGCTTCAACCCACTTGGTGAAGTAATCAATGGCTATGAGAATAAAACGGTGACCGTTTGACGTCTTCGGTTCAATCATGTCAATCATGTCAATTCCCCACATGGAGAATGGCCATGCTGAGGAAATAACATTCAGAAGTGTCGGGGGAACATGAACCTTATTCGTATAAATCTGAAACTTGTGGCATCTCCTCACATACTTGTAGCATTCAGACTCCATTGTCAACAAATAGTAGCCTGCTCTCAACATCTTCTTCGCCATAGCATGTCCATTGGAATGAGTACCAAATGAACCCTCATGGACTTCAGTCATCAACAGGTCTGCTTCGTGTCTATCCACGCATCTAAGCAGAACCATGCCAAAATTCCTCTTGTAAAGCACATCACTATTAAGGTAGAAACTATCAGATAATCTCCTTAAAGTCTTCTTATCTTTAACAGATGCCCCGGGCGGGTAAGTCTGACTTTGGAGAAAACACTTGCTATCATAATACCAGGGCTTATCGTCTTTCACTTCTTCAAGTGCAACTGATCAACAACATTATATTCACTCCTTTTGATGAGCCTCATCATCTCATCACCATCCTCTTTCAACATGCCATACTGGCCAACTAGGATAGGAGAATTATTGGTTTTCACAACAACAGGGTCAACACCCTTCATAACAGGAACAAACAGATTATTTGAAGAAGAAATCCCCATGGGACCAGCAGGACTAACAACAATTCTCTTCAGAACGTCTTTGTGGGATTTCGGCTGAGCCGAGAAAACACGACCACTACGGGTCACTCCACTGACATCTGAAATTCTCACCACAGAGGTTGAGGGCAACGGCACCTCCTTTCTATCCTCTAGCATAACAGCGTTATATCGGTAAGGAACAGTTTTGTATGATACATACGGGACAGGGTCCGCTGGCTTAATCACAAGAGTTGGCGAAACTTTCTTCTTGCTGCCATCATATCTGATAACAACAGGCTCAGGAATCTTAAACATGGGGGTGATAACATCGACTTCATCCTCATCACGATTCTGAAGTATCTCAATCATCCCTTGATCCAACATCTCTTGGATGTCCTTTCTCACTTGACGACATCCTCTCTCATTGATAGTGCACACCTGACACTTATCATGAGCATGCTCATAATGGCTGTGTTCACACAACAACTTATGCATCTCGACTAAGGACTGCCTTATGTCATTCACATAAAGGACTTTGTACTTGCCAGGGCACCCCTGGACCATATTAACAGCTGCTTTCCCATGCTCGGGAAATGGGTTCTTCTTTACATTTGGACCTATGTCCTCAAAGAATAATATCCCACTCCTCACAAGGTCTTGCACCTTGGTTTTCAATGGATAGAAATTCTCAACATCATGTCCGGGAGCACCGGAATGATATACACAATGGAGTTCAGGCTTGTACCACCATTGAGGATTGGCTGGTACAGCAGGAGGATCACGGGGAGTTATCAGCTTCCTATCGATTAAGGAAGGATAAAGCTCAGCATAAGTCATCAGAATCGGGTCAAAATTTACCTTCTTCCTCTCGTGATTGCTGGTGCTGGCGTTATTATTATTGCGAGGCTAGTAGGCCTGTTGTTGTTGACGATGTTGCTGTTGTTTGGTTGTTGATGAACTTCTCTGAAAGCAGGTGCTATATGAGCCACCTGGTGTTGGTTGATAGTTGGACGTACATCATTCCTCCTCATAGAGGGCATTCTTTTAACATGAGAGGACACAACATGAGTCTCTCCCTCTTTCTTCCTAGCAAAGCCTCCATACTTCTTTGCTGAGGAACCGTCATCTAGAGATAAACGTCCTTCACAGACCCCTTCCTCTAGCCTCATTCCCATATTCACCATTTCGGTGAAGTCTGAGGGAGCACTAGAAATCATTCTCTTATAATAGAAAGAGCTCAAAGTCTTTAGGAAGATCTTTGTCATCTCCTTCTCCTCTAAGGGTGGCACTATCTGAGTTGCCAGTTCTCGCCATCTCTGTGCGTATTCCTTGAAGGTCTCCTTATCCTTCTAGGACATCGCCCTTAACTGGTCCCTATCTGGAGCCATATCTATATTATATTTATACTTCTTTACAAAGGCCTCGCCTAGATCGTTGAAAGTGCGGATGCTTGCACTCTCCAGCCCCATGTACCACTGGAGTGCAGCACCTGTCAGACTATCCTGAAAATAGTGAATTAGCAGTTGGTCATTTTCAGTTTGTGTTGACATCTTGCGAGCATACATGACAAGATGGCTGAGTGGACATGTGTTTCCCTTATACTTCTCAAAGTCAGGCACTTTGAATTTAACAAGGATTTAAACGTTGGGCACCAGGCACAACTCAGCACCACTTTTCCCAAAGAGGTCCTTACCCCTCAAGATCTTCAATTCCTTGCGCAGTTCAAGGAATTGATCTTTCATTTCATCCATCTTTTCATATACGTTCGGGCCCTCAGACGACTCGGAATGATAAATGGTATCTTCTACACGGGGAAAAGTGTGCAGAACCGGAGGTGGCCCAGACAGGACCGGGCTAGATGCTGGCATAGAAGCGAGAGTAGGAGCGAGGCCCTCTGGTATGAATTTGGATGGAATTCCCCAAGGGAATCCAGCTGGCATAGGCGGAGCAAAGTGGGTTGTAGCAGCAGGAACTGTTTAAGTAGCTACCTCAGATATGACCGTCCTCAAGGGAGGAGTCGCATGAGTTGGTGAAGCTTGACTTTGGGCAGCTAGAACTGACTCCATCATGGCAGTCAGTCTAGCGATATCTTCCTTCAGGTCCCTTTTCTCTTGCTCGAGATGTTCCATCATCTTCAGATGATTTGCTCTGGTGTTATACCGGTGCGTCAGCTTGTCTTCAAAATAAATGAAGAGCAAAGAGTTAGACCACTAATCAAGAGCTCAAAATAGAACCTGCTTATGCATATGATGCATGCAATGTTTGTGCATATGATTTATTTTTAATCGGAGGTACTTTTTAGAGATCTATTTGCAAATATTTGACAATATTGAACATATAGGGAATACTCATAGCAATAATATTTGGAATCTTTTTACACCAAAGAAGTAGTACAATTTTGGTAACCAAATACAATACAGGAGAAAAGGAGAATAAACATCCTATGGAGCCCTAGAAGCAATCCTCTAAAGCCTTCGAGATCGGAAGATAAGTATCACGAAGCCTCTTCACCTCTCTCTCATAAGCTGCTTCCATATCGGCCTTCTCCTTGGCGAGCTGATCATACTTCCTCTTCCAAAACCTAGATGAGTGAGGAAGAAGAGAAGTAACCACATCATCAGGCTCATCAATAACCTGATGGTCTAGAAACCCTATTATTGCATCCTTATCTTTGAGTTGCTGAAGAAGTTCCTCACGCTCACGAACCCATGCACGTGAACGGTCTTCGTCTCTCAACTCCTTTACTCCCTGATTAGGGAGGGTTGAAGGCCCAACCATAACCATAGGGGTAGGTATCGGATATTCGTACGGCATGCGGTACTAAAGAGCTCTCTTCCTTACCCAAGAGGTGTAAGGTTCCAAAGCAATACAATTCTTCGGACCAAGCTCCTTCCTCTCTTTCCAATGAACATTGCGCCAGGCACGAACCATCCTATCCTTCAAGTTTTGGGTATCTTTACCTCTTGAAAGAATAAGCCTTCCAACAAAATGTTGTTAGGTTTATCCTTTAAGGGGAACCCAAGCTGACGGCGAGCCAAAGCAGGGTTGTAGTTGATTCCACCACATGTACCAAGAAGAGGTACATTGGAGAATTCACCACAAGAGTCAATAATCTGAATGCCATCATAAACACGATTATACCAAGAGATATCATCATTAGTGAGAGACATAAGTCTCGTGGACCACTGTAGACATCCCTTGTTCTCCTTGAAAGCAAGCGTTTGAGGCAAGTGCGAAATAAACCACTTGTACAATAGAGGCAGACAACACACCATGGAACCACCACCCTTTTCGTTCCTCATATGCAAAGAGAAATAAGTGTCACCCAACAGAGTAGGAACGGGATTAAGAGAAGAGAAAATCCTAATAACGTTCACATCCACAAAGTTGTCAATGTTGGGAAATAACACTAGCCCATAGGTGAGGAGTACAAATAAGGCTTCAAAAGTTTCCTTACTCATGGCCTTCCCAAACAAAATAGCTTTGGCAATCAGAAAATCAGACGGGAGACCCTGAATTCCACCTTTGGTAGTCATATTAGCAACAATGTCAGATATATATACATGAAGCGTATCAGCAATCTCTTGAGAAGACGGAACCTTCTCCAAACCACTAAATGGCAACTGGTCAAGAATAGGTATACCCACATGATAGGCATACTCCTCAAGTGTAGGCAAAAGTTGGAAATTCGGAAAAGTGAAGCACCGATACAGAGGATCGTAGAACTGCACCAACACACTCATCAGACCTTCATCCACTTTGGTAGAAAGAATGGACAGGAGCTTCCCATGGCGAGCTTTGAACTCCAAAGGCTCTAATACATAAGATGTCAAACTCCTTAACTCTTTCAAGTCGGGTTGTCTGAAACTGTACTTCTTCGTATTCCTTCTTTGCTTGTCCATGTCTGAAAATTTGCAAATAGACCTCTTAATTTCCTTGAAAATATTTATTGTTGATGATATGGATGCGAATGAATGCATGAATGTATGGATTCAACAACCACACTCAAGGATCAAGCAAGTCACACCACACAAAGGTCACGGGATGGCTCAAGTCATCGTCAATATCAATTAGCCATTTTGGTGGATTATGGTTTACACCTTATCAACATCCAAGTTCCATTGATATTGAGGATATACGAGAACGGATCAACCGCGAATCAAAGGTTTGTTGAGAGTCACGAGCATGGAGTCTCGGTTAAGAACCACCCAATAGGAATGTACTATGGTTAAACCTGACAATCATGTTCTAAACAGGTTCCCATAGTCATCATCTCATCTTTCGGATATTATCGGATAAAACGACTACTCGTATTCCAAAAAATATTCTCAAGAGAGACTCTTATAAGTGTATTATCGCGTAACAGTCGCCTCAAGTCTTACACTTGAACGATCTTCGCACTACGTCCTAAAATAGGCCAAGATGGGCTAGGAACCTAAGGTCCTTGGCTTCTAAGGTTTATATTCGAAAGAGTAATTCCTAACCACGACTATTCATGTGACATTATTGATCCCAACAAGACCTCCACCAAGTGAATGGACTTGCAAGTCACTTTGTTAAGGAATAACTCCACACAAGTCAACAAGACTATGCCACTCTCCTATCATAAGTGCACTCGAGTTCGGTTATAGAACTCATCTCACAAGAAACCACCAAGCATACAAGCATTTAATATATCAAGCAATTCATACATTACAAACAATACAGTCATCCCAAATTTGCACAAAAAATATGCCACAAATAAATATAAACATACAACACATACAAGCAAAAAGTAGGCTAAACCCACTAGGAAATTGTCTCCCCAGCAGAGTCTCCACTTTTATGTAGCGGGGTTTTCGTTACCTTTAGGTTTATTGACTAAACCAAAATTAAACATACAATTCGAGTCGCCACCACAATTTTATTTCTCCAAAGGAAAGGCTAAAAAGCGAACAAAAGCCAAGGTAAGAAGTTTTTCAAATCAAAAACTAATAAAAATTTCAGAGATCTGGGTAAGGGGGTTGGTTATGAAATGGGAAGGTTTTACGCATCCAAAACATCCTTAGTACTCTAAGGGAACCCTTTTTGCAAATATGTGTTATAGGTTGGTATTTGTGAAAAGATTTGTACAAAAGATTAGGGGGATGAGAAGAGAATAGATTATATTTACAAACTTTGTTGTTTGAATGGATGAACCCATTGCCTACGTACCATCTTATAGGAGGATCAAAACCTCGTAGTTCGGGGTAAAAATCTCAAAGATTGGAGAATTGATTTCATCAAAAGCCTTAAGGTCTTTTGTTATCAAAGGGTGAAAACTCAACCTAAACCAACAATCCACCATGTGAGGAAAGCTTCAACATGCTAGTGAGGGGTTAACCCTATAATAGGCATGGAAGACTTATAAGTCAGTCACTAAGGATGAGGTGAGATTTACATCAACCACTATGATAACTCAAACCTATGGCTAATGTTTTGAAAGGTTTTAACAAGTGGTCACTGGAACCACAAAACAATTTGAAGTGAGTTATATTCATAAGTTAGACTTATTTACAAAATGAGGTCAAAGTTGGATTAAGATTTATTCACAATGAGTATTTATGAAAAGAGTTTTGAAAAGTCAAAGGCATAAGGCCTAGTTTTCTAGTTTGAAACAAAGTCAAAGTTTGAAGAAAAGATTTTTGGCTTGGGTTAGAGTGGGGAGAAGAAGATAAGGGCTAGTCCTAAAGCATACAAAGATAAGAGGGGGAAGATAAACCCTTGGAGTTCCTTTTCTTGAAATCATAGAGATGATTCAAGATGCTCCTTTCCTTTAGACTTAGCAAACAATCAAGCAATCAAACAATTTTGGATTCAAGCTCTTAGGATCTCCTTTTGGCTTGTCTCTTAACCTGGCTATTCATGACAATGGTCATTCTTTCACAATCTCAAGATGGGATCCCTATCACACAAGAGAAAACATCAAAAGGTTCACAACACAATAAGGGGAATGGACAAAGAATAGGTTTAGAAGAGAAGCCCTTGAAAGTCAACATGGAAATTTAGCATTCTAAAGGCATGAGGCCTAGTTGCTCTTCAAAAAATTTAGCATTCTAAAGGCATGAGGCCTAGTTGCTCTTGAGCTCCTTTAAGCATAGGTAAGTCCTAATTCTAAGTCCTTTCTCTTTTTTTCATTAGGTTCACACAAAACAAAGACAAAGCAAACACAAGATAGCAATATATTTATACAATAATGGGCTCAAATAAGCAAAGAAAAATGACATAAACATAAAATATATGCTCAAGTGAGCAAAGGGAAAAACAATATGAATAATGAGCAAGAAATAAATTGCATTAAAAGTAAAGGGCAGGAAATTAAATGCTCAAATTAAAGTTAGTAATTAGTATGGTTATGTTAGTTTGTCATAATACAATGTAGCGCTATATTAAGTAATCATAAGTGGACTAATATAGTAGTCACACCTATCTGAGGCTGGTCAATAAAAATATAGACAAATAAACACAAGTTAGAGATCATGACTAGTAAGCCAAGCTCCACAAACTTGCCATGCCAAACCAAAAGGGGAAAGACCTTGTATGGACTTTAGGTTATTTGCTTGACCAAGAAGCAACCTATCTTGGACACAAAACAACTCACTTGATCATGGATCAAGTTGAGTTTGGTTTGGATCAAAGAAGGTTAAACCTCTCATTTGTCAAGACCAACCATAAGACATTAACTCATTGACCAAATGATGAAAAGAATGGGATGAAGATGAAAGGGATGGAAAAGGAAGACAAGTACCAAATTCAATTGATCAAATGTGAACCAAGTCATCATCAATCAATGCCATATAGAAAAGAAATGAAGATTACAAGTTAACAAATCAACCATAATTTTTTATATTTTTTTGAATCAAAATAAATGCAAAAAATGAAAAAATCAAATAAGTTCAAACCTCAAATTCAATTCAAATCAACTTCAATAAGTCCAATTAAATTCTCATAGGTCTAACATGGTCAAACAAACATGACAATTAAAAACAAAAAAAATAATAACATAATATGAATTAAAATCTCAAATAAATCTCAAATCAACTAAGAAATTGATGAGACTTTTTTTCATTGACTTATCATGATCCATACGTGTGAGGAAAATATTTTTGGATTTTTCAAATATCAGAAAGTATGTTAAAATGAATTAAAACTATTAAAAACCAAAGAATTTCACAAAAAATATTAAATGAAGTCACAAAAATAATTAAGAATCAAAATATGAAACTAGATTTTTCAAGAAACTTTTTGGAATTGGTCTCATGATTTTGTGAGTTCAAATAAACTTTTTATGAATTTTTGAAAATAAAAGGAATTAAGTGAAAATAAAATATAAAATAGAAATTATGGAAAATCCAGCGCCACAGGATCAACCTCATTAAATGACGTGGCGTGGATGAATGGATCAGATGCAAGGGCGCATGGTACACTTGAGTCAAACGTGCGACATGTTGAATTAAAATAAGTAAACATAGGGAAAGATTAGGATTATAACGTGGCATGACAATCCAATGGTCAGGAAAGTGCACACGTGGTGATGGTGGTGGAAACCACCATATTCTCCGGTGAGATACCAGATTCCAGCCACCACTTGCAGGGAAATTTTTTGTAACGAAAATGAAAAGCAAGGACATCAAATTGAAGCTCAGGTGATGTAAATCACCACTGTATCCGTGGATCTTCCTCACCCTTCCTATTTTGAGAGAAACTTGAGGTGGAAGATCATGGTGTTCAAACTGAAAATGCACGAAATGGAAAATTAAGACCACCATTGGCATGCCTCAAGTGTGAGGACTTCAGAAAACCACACAAACCAAAGAAAACTACATTGAATTGCAAGATCTAGATCCAAAAAGTTTGAAGTTCTACCTCTGAAATGGAGCTCTAAAGGCCACGAATTCTTCAAGATCTTGATCCCTTTTTGCTCTGGAGATGTAATGGAGATGATAGGCTAAGGAATTGAGCTTTGAAAATCAACTAATGATGTTGAATTTCAAGCTTGAAAATAAGAGAAAAATCTGAAAATTTCTTTGGTATGGGTTGGGATTTCAGTGCTACAGCATTTCAGGTCTCCACAAGGTTGATGAATGAATGAGAGGGAGCTCTTATTTATAGCTGAAATGTGGCTGAGCTCATGATTCCCTCGTGTGCATGGCAATTTGAACTTTGGTGCATCAGCTTGTACAGGCGCATGTGAGGCCCAATAATAGGTGCTAAACCATGCTGAGATCAATTGAAATGGAATTGGACGTGTAATTGGGAAGGAAATGGATTGCATATTAAGTTTCACCATGAAATTCAAAAAATGAACATAAAGAAAGACCTCTTCGAAACTCACACATGGAAAGTTTAAAAAAGTAATGTGAGTAATGGTTGGAAGGCCCTTGAAATAAGGAACAAAAGTCATGTTGGGTAAAAATTCATTTGGCATTTGGAAATCAATGAAAACTGGCTGTGAATGTTTGGGCACAAAACATGTCTAAGTCACCCTTTGAAAATTTCACCAAAAGCAAGCCTCTTCAAGCCCCTCTGTTTGCATGATGCAAGCTTGAAATGAAAAGACCTCCAACCTCAAAGTTGTATATCTTTTGAATATGATCAATTTAGACTCAAGGTTTGCATCATTTGGATTTTTCATGACAAAGTTATGGGCATTTGAAGTTGGGTACTTTTTCAAATTCAATGAATTTGGTCCAAGATGACCTAAAATGTTTTGTATTATCACATGTATTTCTTTTAGGATTATGAAATTTTGTCCAACATAACATTTGAATTAGACATCTTACGCTTTCCAATTCATTTGGTCTCACATCAAAATCATAAAAACTAAAGAAGTTATGCCCTTGGTAAGTTGACCCAAAATTAGGGTTTCAGTCAAAATGACCTATAATGTTTTGAAATGAATGATGACCTTCCAAGTTTCAAATGGATTTTTGATGAACATGAAAGTTGTTCATATGGTTCTTACGAATATTTTGTATCTTGGGGTCATATTCATTTGACAAACACATCCAAAATTATATCTCAGTGATCCTCAGTTTAGTCAGATGACTTGACTGGTCAACTTCTCAAGGCCAAACTTCCAATCTTGATGAATACATGATTAAGGATCCTCAAATAGGCTCATATATGCATAAAATAATGAATGAAAGCACTTCCCTTGATGAAATTTGATCAGAGGTTGAGATTGCTTCATGGGCAAGGCACAATCAAAGCATAGTGAAATTAGGGTTTCCTTGGGAAACAATCTTCAAGCCCTTTGGGTTATCTTGATCAAATTGGCAAATTGAGATACTTGGGAGACAATATGATTATCACATGTATTTATTTTAGGATTATGACATTTTGTCCAACATAACATTTGAAGTATACATCTTAAGCTTTCCAATGCATTTGGTATCATCTCAAAATCATAAAAAATAAGGAAGTTAGGTCCTTTGGAAGTTGACCCAAAATTAGGGTTTCAGTCAAAATGACCTATAATTTTTTGAAATGAATGATGACCTTCCAAGTTTCAAATGGATTTTTGTTGGACATTAAAGTTGTTCATATGGTTCTTAAGAATATTTTTTCTCTTGGGGTCATCTTCATTTGACAAACACATCCAAAATTATATCTCAATGATCCTCAGTTTAGTCAGATGACTTGA
The DNA here is from genome assembly GCF_024323335.1 of Lathyrus oleraceus. Taxonomy (NCBI): domain Eukaryota; kingdom Viridiplantae; phylum Streptophyta; class Magnoliopsida; order Fabales; family Fabaceae; genus Lathyrus; species Lathyrus oleraceus. The sequence goes on along the minus strand of NC_066580.1, from coordinate 197,052,759 downwards.
CTGGTCAACTTCTTAAGGCCAAACTTCCAATCTTGATGAATAAATGATTGAGGATCCTCAAATAGGCTCATATATGCATAAAATAATGAATGAAAGCACTTCCCTTGATGAAATTTGATCAGAGGTTGAGATTGCTTCATGGGTAAGGCAAAATCAAAGCATAGTGAAATTAGGGTTTCCTTGGGAAACAATCTTCAAGCCCTTTGGGTTATCTTGATCAAATTGGAAAATTGAGATACTTGGGAGACATATATGATGATTAGGAGCTTTTTGGACCATTGTCATGCTTTTCCTCATCTTCATTTGGCCATTTCATTGGGCTTAAGAGCCTCCTAGGAGCATGGGAGCACATGATCACATGAGCTTCAAAACAAAAAGAGTTAGTGACATATTTTTGTGCTTTTGGTTAGTAATCAAAATAAGAAAAACAATAATATATAATACAAGCATGCTTGGTGGTCTCAAACCACTCACACAAGTCCCAACCCTAGGGTTAAGGAGCCAAACATGATATGATCCTTAAGACAATGCACTGAGCAATGATATGATGCCATGAGGGATATTAGGGTCAAAATTAGGGTCTTACACACACGATTTGTTTAAGTAAGTTCAGAATTTTACATGGTGATTTCAATGGGACCACCTAAATTCTAGAAATTTTTGCATCAGAATCATAATCTCTAATTTGCCCCTGTTTTCATTCTTGGGTCCCCATAAATATATAATAAATCTTCCCTAACGAGTTTGGAGATGGTTCTCAAAATGACAACTCATTCCATCTTTCAATTCCTTAACAGATTCACATGCTCCTCATCAAAAATTCACACATATCAAATACTCTTTACTCAAGTGAATGTTGTGACTTTACCGGTGGCTACATCTCCTCAACCACAACAACAACCCCAATATCAACAGCAGCAGAACATTCCTCGTCATAACTACAATCAGCCGAGACAACCCATACCTGAAAAAGTATTTGATTCGATTCCTATGTCTTATTTTCACGTTGTCCAACACCTACTTCAACTCTAGTTGGTTAATATGAGAAGTATGATAGCTCCTCCTGAGAGGCTTCCTATAAATTACAATCCTAATGCTCGGTGCGAATTTCATTCTGGTGGTGTAGGTTATGATGTGAAGAATTGTTTGGCGTTGAAATATGCAGTGCAAAATTTGTTGGACTCAAAGGCCATCTAGTTCATATCATACCCCATCGCCCAACCCTTCACAATAAACATTTGGCTCATTAACCCTAATCATTTGAATATCATTTCCATCCATTTATGGCATTTGAATAAGCATGGTTTGACATAAGAAGACATGTGGCTGGAATCCGTGGATTGGTGCTTGCATCAGGTGGATATTTTGGTCCATCCATAATTTGAGGAGGATCTGGCAATCAAACCCTAATCCCTTGGTGTATACCATTGGTGAACAATTTCATTTTCTTGGTAAATTGCTTGGTTTTGAGGCATTTGATCCGGCCTGATCATTCGTTGATCATCAGGATTTGCCACGTAATTTGTTGATCAGGTGGCCATTTGGTTTTATATCTCATTTGATTATTGATCCATGATCATTCTTGGTTCATCATTTGGTTCCTGATTATATGTTGTTTCTTTGGGCACTGATACATTCATTCATTCATTTGACCCTAGTTCAATACGATTTATAAGTCACGTCAGTTGGATTCATAAGTCCATTGCATGTCGTTAGTACAATCATGATTTTGTCAAATATGTGTTAAGATATGAGAGGAATTTGGAACTCAAGGAGAAAGTCCAGAAGGAAATATATTATATTACATTTTATTAATATTAGCAAATAACCTCCCAAAAGATGTAAATATATTATTACTAATAGCAAACAGTGGTAGATCTATTATAAGGGGATGATAGGTGTCATGGCCAACAGTGGTAGATCTATTGTCCAAATTATTTCAGGATTTTTCTAAAAATTTATTGCCAGTGTTTGACTAATCAAAATAATTTTTTTATTAAGGAAAAATTAAATTAATTCTTCGAAGAGAATAAAAAATAATACTTTATAATTTATCAACTCAAATAAGAAAAAATTAAAATAATTCTCTAAATAAAATTTTATAAAATATTTGAAGAATACAATCAATAGAAAAATTTTTAAAAAATGCAAGATTATGAAAGTGAGAAATAAAATATTCAAAACAAATTTTTAGTATGATTTAAAATGAATAAAATTATTTTCTTATATAACGAGGTATCTAAATTATTTAAGACTAATGAATATTTTCAATTAACACAAGCACATTTATTTTTTCTGATAATTAAACAATTTTGTTTTCAAATTTATCATAATATTTACACGAATTGTTTATTATAGACAAAAAACCCAGTTAAAAGTAATCATGATTGGAATCTAGGATACTACATGAATGGATGAAAATAGAACATCATTGTCCATAGAATATATAAACGTTTGGTTTGCATACAGTGGTAGACCTATTATAAGGGGATGATAGGTTCCATGGCACCCCTCATATTTTTGCATTGATATTAAATTAGGTGTGTCAAGTTGTAATGTTGGCATTTGGTACGGTGGTAGTCAGTAACATAATTTTTGGCAATTAAGTCTTAACTTCAATTTGTTGTGGTAACTATTTTATATTTTCATTATTCATTAAAAAAAGACTATACCAGGACTTGAATTTTAATCTCGGGATGGTATTAGAAGTATTCTAACCACTAAACAAGTTTTTGTTTATATGGTTTATTTGAAACAATTTTGATACAACTTATATTTAGTCTTAATTTATAAAATAATATATTGGTATATTAAATCTATCTTAGAGTAATTTTGGATTGAGTTTCATGTTCCCTTATATATCAGCATTTGTTTCCTTGTTTATTTTGGATCAAGAGTCTAGGCTTACTGAACTTTCTGCAATCATGTTTGAGATGTAAATATATATGTGTTTGATTGATTAGATATTTCATTAGAATTTACTTTTAAGTATATTTTTAATATATTTTCATACTCTTAATTATTATAGTGTATTATAATTATGATTATTCTTAGGTATTTCTATATTTACCGATGGATGGTTAAAATATCTTAATTAAATTAGATTAAAGGTATGGATAAAGCATGGACTAAACTCCCAAGATATTGGAAGACATATAGAAAAGGTGTTAGGTCTTTTTTAGATTTTGCGTATACCAAAGGAAGACCTCAAGGACGTGAAATTTCTTGTCTTGTGCTCATTGTGCAAATTTCAAATGGGCAAGAAGACATGTGGTTCACGATCATTTAATAGCTGCAGGTTTGTAGAACGATATGATGTTTGGGTAAATCATGGAGAGGATATATCATCACCTATGACAATTAACAAGGACACAAAAGAGGAAGATAACTCACTTGATGACATTGATGGCTTATTGTATGACACATTTAGAAATGTGGTTGAAGAAGAGGAAAATAATGAAGGTCCCAATGAGGATGCGAGAAAGTTCTACAAGTTGATTAATGAGGCAAAATAAGAGCTAAACCCTGGATGTGAAAGCTTCTTTACTCTATCGTTCATAATTCGTCTTTACTTGTTGAAGTGTTTGCATGGATGGAGAAACACATCATTCACTTCCCTTTTAGAGTTACTGAAGGAAGCGATTCCAGATTTAAACATTTCTGAATCCTTTAATAAAACAAAGGCTATGATTAGTGATTTGGGTCTTGATTACAAAAAAATTCATGCTTGTCCAAATGATTGCATGTTATATTGGAAAGAACGTGAGAATGATAACTCTTGCAATATTTGTAAGGCTTCTCGATGGAAGGAGTTTCCTGAAGTGGAGAGTGAATCTTATGAGCATGCAAAATATGATCATAAAGTCCCTGCTAAGGTTTTAAGAAATTTTCCATTGATTCCACGATTTCAAAGGTTATTTATGTGTTCAAAGGCAGCAATGGAAATGAGGTGGCATGAAGAAGAACGCTCAAAGGATGGAAAATTAAGGCATCCCGTGGATGGACAAGCATGGAAGGATTTTGATAAACTTCATCATGACTTTGCTTCTAAGCCTCGAAACATAAGACTTGGCTTATCAAGTGACGACTTCAATCCTTTCCGGACCATGAGCTTATCACACAGTACATGGCCTGTCATGATATTAATATACAACTATCCTCCTTGGTTGTCCATGAAATCTGAATATACAATGTTGTCATTGTTGATTCCTGGGCCATAATCACCAGGGAACGACATTGATGTGTACCTTCAACCATTAATTGAGGAGTTAAAGGAGTTATGGGAATTAGGAGTAGATAGATATGATGCCTCAAAAACTTAAACATTTAAAATTTGTGCAGCCCTTCTATGGACTATTAGTGACTATCCTGGATACGCTACGTTATCAGGTTGGAACACCAAAGGAAAGTTGGCATGTGCGTGTTGCAATCATAACACTGAGTCGTCATATTTAAATAACAGCCAAAAGATGTGCTACATGGGTAATCGTGTCTTTTTACCGATGAGTCGTGCGTGGAGGTCAAATAAAAGGTCCTTTAATGGAAGGAAAGAACTTAGGTTTGCACCTTCTTTGTTAAAAGGAACAAAAATTATGGAAACCTTAAAATATTTTGAGAATGAGTTTGGTAAAAAAAAGAAGAAGAAAAGAGATGGTCCATGGAAGAAGAAGTCAATATTTTTTGAGTTACCTTATTGGGCTGAGAATACATTACATCATAATCTTGATGTGATGCACATTGAAAAAATATATTTGATAATATTATTGGGGCTCTTTTAGACATACCAGGGAAGACAAAATATCATGTTAATGCTCGTTGTGATTTGAAAGATATGGGAATTAGAAAGAAGCTTCATCCGAAAGAGATTGGTGGAGGTTGTGCAGTGATTGCAAAATCTTGTTTTTCAATGAGTGCACATGAAAAGACTACATTTTGCAGTGTTTTGAAGGTTGCCAAATTTCTAGATGGGACTGCGTCAAACATTTCAAAGTGTGTGCATATTAGTAATAAGAAAGTATTTGGCTACAAGAGTCATGACGCACATTTCATGTTACATTACTTATTACAAGTAGCGGTAAGAGGAACCTTCCCAAATGTAGTGGCTGAACCTCTAATTCGCTTAGGGTCATTTTTCCGCGCTTTGTGTAGAAAAGTTATCCAAGAGCAAGATTTGAATTTCTTAGAAGCTGAGATCGCAGATATTCTCTATCAAATGGAGATGATTTTTCCTCCAAGTTTTTTTGATATAATGGCTCATCTTCCTATTCATTTGGAAAATGAAGTTAGATTGCACGGTTCAGTTCAATTTCGATGGATGTATCCCACTGAAAGAAACTTATGTAAACTTAAAAGCTATGTTCGTAATAGAGCTCATCTCGAAGGATCTATTGATGAGGCATATTTGGCTGAAGAAGCTTTGACTTTTTGCTCAAGATATTTGCATGATAATGTAGACACAAGGTTGAATAGAAAGAGTTGAAATTATGACAATAGTGATTTGTGTGATGTGGATTTAAGCGATTACTTTTCATGTATTGGTCGTTCTTTAGGTGGGAAGAAAAATGGTAAACCATTTTTTCTAGATTCAACTACAAAAGCCCAAGCCCATCGATACCTTTTGTTCAATTGTGATGAAGTTAACACATTCATCAGGTACCATAATAGTTTAAGTTCATTTATGAAACACACACACACACACACACATACACACCCACACACATTAGTGTTATTTTCTAATAGATGATAAGTTATGTTTGTAGGGAGCATGATGGTATTGTCAGTAGTCAAACTAAAGGACGTAGGTGGGTCAAGGCCAAAACCCAAAGTCACGATTTTAGTGAATGGTTTAAAACTCGAGCCTTGAAAGATGATGTATCAATTCAGCTATAAAATTTCTCTAGAGGTCCATGTGATACAACAAAGAAGTTTTCAGGTTACCTCATTAATGGATATAGATTCCATACAATGAAACAAGATGCAAGACGCAAAACTCAAAATTCAGGTGTAACTTTGGTTTCATTGACTCCAAGTTTTGCAAGCTCTAAGAATGAAATCCTAAGATAGAAGTTGTCACTTACTATGGAGCAATTGGAGATATAATTGAGTTAGACTATTACTCTCAATTCAGCTTTGTGTTGTTTAAATGTGATTGTTTCGAGGTAGAAGAAGACAAATATGGGCTTACTTGTGTATATTTCAACAACAAAAGTTTCCAAAATGATTCTTTTGTTCTTCCATCTCAAGTGCATAAATGTTTCTATGTCCAAGATCCACTTGATTCAAGCAAACAATATGTCATGAAAACAAATCCAAGAGATTTATATAGTATGGGTGACCTATCAGATTCAATGGTCCAAGAATCTTATCAAAGTGATCATTTTGATGGTGAAGTTAATTGGGTTAGGGAAGATATACCTGGAACAATTGTTGATAAGCCTCCACCTTTTATGCAAGAGACAAGATATGAAGATGATTCTCATTTTGACAATACTGTGTTAGACCAGTAAAGTGATGGGAACTAAATCTTTGAAGACTTTCCATTTATTTTTTGACAAATCAATAGATTAATGTAACATAGGTTACCTTTGGATTATATTCTAAAATAAATATTTATATTCAAACAATTTCCACTAGATGAGAAGTCTTCTTTTACATCCTTCCATGCTTGACTTATTTAACTTTTAATGCATATATATTTTTTTTATATTTTAATGTTGTACATTAACCTTATTGTTATGGTAGTAAATTTTTATTTTATGATCTAACCTTATTATTTCCTGATTTGTTTCTTAATTTTCACATTTTCTCCATCGATACCTTTTTATGGTTTGATGAGCATTCTTATTTATTTCTTTGTTTCTCTAAAAAAAATTGTGTTTAAATATTTTGCAGAACAAATGAGAAAGGAAGAAAACAACAAGAAAAATATGAAATGTCATGTGAAGGGTCAAATGGGTGCTTCCAGTTTTGAGCTACCGCAAGTCAAATCAAGCTTTGAATTGGCAAGGAATTTCAACATCAAACTGGAGGAAAGAAAGACCAAACATGGAAAATCACGTGCACCTATATCAGATGTTGAAGCTCTTGGGAACAAAAAAAATTAGCCATTAACTTCTCAACAATTCAAGTTATCTATGTTTGCAACAACTTCTAACAAGGAGCCTGAGCCAAAGAAAAATGTTTCAAATAATGCAAGTAGGACTAAATTGCCAAACACTCTTGCTGAAAAAAGTATAGAAAGGGAAGTATCTTTAAAAAGAAAAAAAGGATTGAAGATTCAAGATCCATAAGATCAATCTTTGATTTCAGAAAGGAATCAACCTTTGGTTTCTAAAACTCAAAATTCAAAAGGACAATCTTTGTCTCAAGTTAAAAGACCTATGCCTATACAAATCCAGGATCCAAATACGCATCCCATGAAAAAGGTGGTAATTGGAGATGGGCCGTTGGAAAGACAACAAATTATGGAGAAAATATCTATTGAAAATGACACTTCAAGGTCAAAGGAACAATCTAGGAGAATTGTAGTTGTTGAAGATGAGTCAAGGTAAAAAATGAAAGTAACAATAAGAATCAACAACAAAAATAGAAGATATTTGGAAATGACATTTCAACCGTAAATGATCAACAAAGGAAAATGGTTGTGGTTGAAGTTGAGTCAAGGGAAAGGCAACAAAGTGCTTACAAGAAGACAAAAAGAAGTTCTTTGTATCCATCAATGTTAATCGGTGACTTTCTTAAAAAAATGGAAGAGATGTTGAAAAGGAGATGAACAATTTAATTGAAGAGACAACTAAGAAAAGAACACGTGGACCAACACGTTGTTTAAAAATATATGCAAGACATGTCAAAGACCGTCAAGAAGTTACTCTAGATGACTTTGGAGAGGCAATTGGACAGGATTACCAAACTGTTTCTGACTTAGGCTATTTCCTTGGAACTAAAGCAAGGAATGCAGATTTTTATCCATTAATCTATACAAATTTCAAAGAGTTGCGTAAAGATGAAGCAAATCCTAAGTGTCATAATGATCGTATTTTGAAATATACTAATGTATGAAAAGTAAAATTTCATATTTTTTAAATGATCAAATATTTATCTATAATTGATGACAAATATTTTTTTATTTTTGCAGACGAAGTTCAACATTCCAGGGAGAGGAAAAAAATAGTATTTTCTCGAATAAATGATGCTTGGAGACGGCACAAATACTCTATCAAGAGAGATCTTTTCCGAAAGTACTCTAGTATGAAGGAAAGATTAAAGAACCGTCGAAAGAGTATATATGAATATCATTTCAAGAAATTGTTAGTGTATTGGATAGACCAAACTGTTTCAAGAAATATATGCAAGACATGTCAAAGACCGTCAAGAAGTTACTCTAGATGACTTTGGAGAGGCAATTGGACCTGATGACCAAACTGTTTCTGACGTAGGCTATTTCCTTAGAACTATAGCAAGGAATACAAATTTTTGTCCATTGATCTATACAAATTTCAAAGAGTTGCTTAAAGATAAAGCAGATCCTAAGTGTCATAATGATCGTATTTGGAAATATATTAATGTATGAAAAGTAAAATTTCATATTTTTTAAATGATCAAATATTTATCTACAATTGATGACAAATATTGTTTTATTTTTGCAGACGAAGTTCTAAATTCTTGGGAGAGGAAAAAAATAGTATTTTCTTGAATAAATTATGCTTGGAGACGACACAAATACTCTATCAAGAGAGATCATTTCCAAAAGTACTCTAGTATGAAGGAAAGATTAAAGAATCGTCGAAAGAGTATATATGAATATCATTTCAAGAAATTGTTAGTGTATTGGATAGACCAAACTGTTTCAAGAAATATATGCAAGACATGTCAAAGACCGTCAGGAAGTTACTCTCGATGACTTTGGAGAGGCAATTGGACCTGATGACCAAACTGTTTCTGACTTAGGCTATTTCCTTGGAACTATAGCAAGGAATGCATATTTTTGTCCATTGATCTATAAAAATTTAAAAGAGTTGCTTAAAGATGAAGCAGACCCTAAGTGTCATAATGATTGTATTTGGAAATATATTAATGTATGAAAAGTAAAATTTCATATTTTTTAAATGATCAAATATTTATCTACAATTGATGACAAATATTGTTTTATTTTTGCAGACAAAGTTAAACATTCCTAGGAGAGGAAAAAAAACAGTATTTTCTTGAATAAATGATGCTTGGAGACGGCACAAATACTCTATCAAGAGAGATCATTTCCAAAAGTACTCTAGTATGAAGGAAAGATTAAAGAACCGTCGAAAGAGTATATATGAATATCATTTCAAGAAATTGTTAGTGTATTGGATAGATAATCATGTTCTGGTAAGTTATTTATTTTGCATTCAATATAGTAAGAAAAATGTTCAGTTAAAGTATTAGAATGGAAAAACAAAAGAGGTAAATCAAAGATGCACCATAGTTATACAATATCATAACATATCAATTTTCATCTTTTGGTTGGTTGGTTGCTCCATTATTTTCTTCTTTTTAAGAAAGATGATTTGAAAATCATACACTATATATAATTAACATTGATGTGCTAATTAATATCTATGTGTGTGTATATACTTGTTGGATAAAGTTTTGCTTCATTTCAACTAATATGGAATAAGATGCATGGCTTTTTCTTATGTGCATAGTTTCGAACAATATGAAACACAATTAAATTTCTTTGCACATTAAACATATTTTCTAGTTAGACTGTTTCTAATTATGTTTAGTAGTAAAGATAATGTAGACATAATGAAACACAATTGCAGCCCATATTAGCATAATTTCTGCTTAGATATTATTGTGCATATTTTCATACCATCTTTATTAAATACTTACTACTCAATGAACTAATTCAATTTCTTTTCATGTAACATTGATTCTACTCGGTGAACTATTTTATGTATTGTAGGATATTAGTAAAAAGAATGCAGGTAATAGGAGCAAGCAAAAGTTTATGCATCGTGTAGGATCAACAAATTTTGCTAGAATTCGTGCAAAATTGGTATGATATTTGTGTGTGATTATCAATAGAATAAGTTGATTTTTCAATCTCTTATTAAGTAGTACTTTTTTAATATATGAATAATCATGTAGAGAGAAAAAAAGGATGGAGAAGAAGTCACTCGAGCTGAAATCTTTATTGAAACTCGAAAAAGTCACAAGGGAAAACAAGTGGATGGGGAAACCCAATTTGCTATTGTAAGTTAAATTATAATATTCATTATAAATACAGATGTGGTTCTTAATTTTGTTCAAAACTAATAATTTAAAATATTAGGATAAACTTCAAGAATCTATTGAAAACTCAGTTGAAGCTGGAACATAAGAATTTCAATCATTGTTTGGAAAAGAAAAGCCCGATAGAGTGAGATGTTATGGAAGAACTGTCACACCATCATTGTTGAAAAAAAATGAAGAAATTTATTTAATGAAAATGCAATATGATGGTAAGATTTCTGACATGGCGCAAAAGATGGGAGCAACGGAGGCACTTTTGAAAAGCATGTATATGCAACAAAATCCATATTTAAGTGAAGAGGAAGTAGATGATAAGATGAGAGAAGCTTTGCACAATGATAATATTTCAACACCACGCTCATCGACATCAACATATGCTCCTCCTCATCAAAAGGTACTATAATTGACATTAATAAAAATCAACGTTTATTTTATTAAGTGTTGAGTTGTTATTTTATAGTGGTTTAATTTTTTAAATATGAGGTGTTAGTTTTTTGAGTTACTCATTAAGTTAGTATATATTCATGCTAGCTAGGTTGAACATTGTGAACATATGTTACCATGCACATTTTCATTATGTTTTATAAAAATTATCATTGTATATTGGTTTAGATGGTAAGATTCATGTATAAATTTCATAGATTCGAGTTTGAATTCTAAGCATGCAAACTTTGTTAGTGAGTAATATATAACTATCAATTGTTTGAATTGAATCATTATTGCATGAATGTTGAGTCATTTGAAGCCTTGCATATGCCGCTTTGATTATTGTAACTTTGTTATTGAATAATATATAAAAGAAATTCTTCATATTTATAGGTTAGAAACAAAGATGATCCTGAAGATGAACAAGATGATGATCTTCAAGATGACGATAATCTTCAATATGATCAAGATGATGATGATCTTCAATATGATCAAGATGATAATGATCTTCAATATGATAATTTTCAAGATGATGATTCTCATGAACCTGAACACAATGAATATGATAAAGACTGCCATTGATTTAAGTATTGACGATTATGTTTTGTTTTATGGAGTTACATAAGCCAACTAGCTATAACTTATATTGCTTGGATTTATTTTGAAAATATTTGTATTTTTTGCATTTCAAAGAGTTGATTACACTTCATCTTATTAATACTTCATATTTAGATATGTTTTCAATTTATAAATGTGCTTCTTCTAATAATATTGAAAAGTAATCTATTAGAATAATGTGAAGGTATATGATCACAAATGTATCACCATATAAATGAACAGGAAAATTCTATACTAATTATATCTTTCAAAGTCTAAAGTGCTCAACATCGAAGTTATATATAAATGTGATTTGTTTTTCAATCTATAGACAACGCTTTTTATGCGTTGCTTATCAAAAACCGTAGTATATTTCTTTGTTTTAGGTGCGATTATGTGTGTGTTGTTTAAATGAAATTATAGATTAAGCTACGGTATATATCTGTTGGTTATTAATAATCGTTGCCTTTTCACATGTTTTGGGGACAGCTATTTACATTGCTACTTGAAAACCGCGGCTTAAAAGTTCAACTAAAACCATGAACTTTGATATTTAAGGCGGCGGTGTTCACAATCCGTGGGTAGAAATCAAAAAACCGCGCTCTAATGGAATAAGCAACGGTTATTTATTCCACGCTTGTTAAACCGTCCCTCAAAGCATTAAACAACAGTTTTATACCTTTAAGGGGCGGTTTTTCATTGTTGCCTAAACCCATTTTCATTGAGGAGGATCAGGTAATCAAACCTTAATCCCTTGGTGTATACAATTGGTGAACAATTTCATTTGCTTGGTAAATTGCTTGGTTTTTAGGCATTTGATCAGGCCTGATCATTCCTTGATCATCAGGATTTGCCACGAATTTTGTTTATCAGGTGGCCATTTGGTTTTATATCTCATTTGATTATTGATCCATGATCATTCTTGGTTCACCATTTGGTTCCTGATTATATGTTTCTTAGGGAACTGATACATTCATTCATTCATTTGACCCTAGTTCAATCCGATTTACAAGTCACGTCAGTTGGATGCATAAGTCCATTGCATGTCGTCAATACAGTCATCATTGTTCCAATTAATTCTAACTTCATGTCGGTTTCAACTTCTAATTAAGTTTTGAAGTTTAAATTGATTTTTGAGGTTAGACTTGGTTTTTGAAGTTTAACTTTTAATTGGTAGAAATCATTTCCTCCTTTTTTCAAGTTAATTCTAAGAGTTGCATCATTTTAAAAAATTCAATTTGATTTTTAATGCAAAACTGATTTTTGGAGATAGAATAGATGTTTGAGTTTTTATTTAATTTTAGGTTTGCGTCATTTTAAAATCGAGTTCGGTTTCGATTTATTAGAATTTCAATCACTTTTTTTATGGACCATGGTTCGTAAGAATGATAAAGTCCATTCCTTCTTTTTTAATAAAGCTCATTAACCATTTTCCATATCCAATTCAAAATTCTCATTTTAGTATCCATTTTACAAAATCCAAATAATGCCATCTCAATCCAATCTTTATCCAATTTAGTATCCAATACCATGAACCATTTCTTTTATCCAATTAAATCCAATAACCAATTACCTTTGCCATGTCCATTACTATAGCCATATCCACATTCAAATAAAACAAAATACCAACCCATGTCCTAATTTCCATTTCCTTTAACCATAGATAAATAAAAAAAATAAAGCAATTGATGAATCCATTGGCAAAGTTGAAATCCAGGTATCGTAAACAAGTCATACGTGAGTAACTGAAAGAGTACATTACAAAAATGACAACTACAACAAAGCACCAACGACATAAAACGCGGAACGCGAAGGCAATGGATCAAAATTCACACCAAAACGGCAAGTGAATGCTGCATCTAAATGACATGAACATCCAGCCAAAACGACGTGAAACAACCATCCACAAAAGCAATGGAAAACGACATCAAAGAAAACAAAAATGCAACACAAGCCAGAACAAAAATCATGATGCGAGCAAAACGCAAAATTTAATAACAAAATGACAATCTACAGCACACGAAATCGTATTTGAAATGCAACGAATTGCAAAAACTCCTAAAGACTCATTTCTATAAATTCACGAGGTCAATTCATTGAAGCTCTCTTTTTCTTGATTTATCCAGAAACCCCATTCTCTTCTTTTGAACTCTGTGAATTCATTTATAACTGCCACCGCCTGCATAATCCTCTTGGTTAAATCGATTCGCCGTCGCACTTCCCGCAACTCTCACCACACCTCAAACGTACCTGCTGGAGCTAGCGGAAATATACCCGAACGTATCGCACGCTCGAACATACAACATAGTCGCCATCGAACTTTATTCATCCCCAAAGGGAAGGGAAAACATCGATAAAACCCCGGGGAAAGAGATTTACTGGGTAAGGAAGTCGGTTATGCAAGGGGAAGGTATTAGCACCCCAAACATCCATGGTACTTCATGGGAACCATTTTGATTGTTCTCGCTTGAATATGTGTTAACTAAAGATTACTCGCAAAAAAGAATGGGAAAAGGAAAAGAGAATAGATAGAGTGCTCGGTGAGGATTAGGGCCCTCGTGCCTACGTATCCTCATAGTGCAATGAGGAATTAGAAGTTCCGCAGTTCGAAGAACTAGAGGCCGGAGGTGGAAAGAAGTGTGATAGAAGTATGGTTTGAACCAAAGGATGATATGATTTGAACTCCAACAAGGGGTGAAAATATGAACCCAAGAGTAAAACTGGTATGAACCAACAAGTGAGGGGTCTAAGACATGGTATCACTATATTGGAATGACCGAAAAGAAAGGGTTTCCTACACACGACTGCAAGGTAAGTAAGGAGATGTTTGTCTAAGCTACAAGGTCTAACAAGACAAATAAATCGCCTCTTGGTTCACAAAAAGGGGTACAAGATGGAGCATAAAGGAATAGTGTATTTGGCTCAAATAATAGTATATCACATGAAGTGAGAGAAGGTAGAATATGAGGGTATCATGGAAATGAATGGAAGGAAGTGACCGAAGTCACATAATAGAGTATCTGGTGACAAGTGACTGAAAAGGTTTAGTTTGAAATCGAAAGTCAAGGTATATTGGAATCCATGGGAGAAATGAAATTTGTACCATAGAGGGAAAGGTGGCATGAACCACAAGTGAGGGGTCTAAGACATGGTATCACTATATGGTTGGCCGAAAAAGAAGGAATTAAATGTCTTGCAATAAGCCAAACAACTCTAGGTACAAAAGCGGATTATTCATTAGGCGTCCTAAAAGGATGTATATGGTATTCCAAAGAAAGTGTATCTCGATGTCAAAGGAATAATGTGTCACCAGGTGGACGGTTTATGATCGGAGGTAGGTAATGAATTGTGAAAGATATGGATGGTGCCCTAAGGCGAAGGAGGAATAGTTAGAAGTATGCTCGTCAAGGATTCTCATCTTCATGCCTACGTATTCTTATTATGCAATGAGAAAATCAGAGCAATTATAGTTCAGAACTACGAAAAGAGAGAAAGGGAGATATACAGTGATGAAGATTATAACTTGCACCACCAGAATGGTATCAAGAGAGCTCACGAAGATAACTGGCTTCGAACTCAAGAGTAAAACTGGTATGAACCAACATGTGAGGGCCTACAACATCGTGTTGGAATAACCGAAAAAAAAATGAATTAAGTGTTCGATTGCATAGCACGAACAACTCTTGGTTCACAAGGCGGACTATTCATTAAGCATCCTAAAAGGATGAGTATGAGACCCACAAGAAAGTATTGTTGGGTGCAAGGGAGAATGTATCACTTGTTGGGGAACAAATAACTTGAGATCAAAGAGAAGAATTATCTTGAATCCATGAAGGAATAAACTCTAAACCGAAGAGTAAAGGTAAACCAACAAGTGAGTGGCACGAGGCATGGTATCACTGTAGTGGAATAACCAAAAACAAAGGAATTAAATGTCTGGGTACAAGCCAAACAACTCTCGATTTACAAGACGGACTGATCATTAGGCGTCCTAAAAGGATGTGAATGGAATCCAAGGAACAATAATATTTGATCTCAAAAACATGGAATTGGTTTATGAAAGAATGATGGATTCATAAATAGGGTAGCTCGCGAAGAAACTGGGTTCTCCTGCCTACGTACCCTCATTGTACAATGAGGAAATCAGAGCTTTCGTAGTTCAGCCTACTACGGCTGAAAAGGAATTGATTGGAGGCAAGAAGAAATGGATGATTGAAGTTGAAATGATTAGAATGAAATGGGGAGAATTGAATATAATGAATAATGGATAGACTTGATAGTTACTGGATGATGAGAATCACACTAACTTTCAAGTGGAGAGAGAAGAAAGCATTATCAATCGTTAGATTCAAATTGCACTAAAGTCTATGAATAGAGGCGAATACGATGAGCGCTGGGTCATACGTCCCATACCCAAAGATACTCAGAATGGGGATAGGAATACTTCAGTTCCACTCCTTATCCATTACTTAAGGCTCATATCGCACAACTTGATTCATGATTGATAAGTTGTTGATGTAGTCCTTGCTTTGTTGTTTTTGCTTTGGTTGTAAAGATAAACTTGTTAATCGTATGATTAGAATTATGCTAAAGTCTATGAATAGAGGTGAATATGATGAGCGCTGGGTCATACGTCCCATACCCAAAGATACTCAGAATGGGGGTAGGAATACTCCAGTCCCACTCCTTCTCCATTACTTAAGGCTCGTGTCACACTCTTCTAACTTTGATTTAACAAGTGTTGAAGATACCATATTTAATGTGCTTGAATAATCCGCTGCTTGGTATAACTGAGGATGCCTTGATTGAAGATCTTGTCTTCAGGCCTTGAGCTCCACAGCGTGAAGGAAAAGTCCTACTAAGTGACCAAGGGTCTTTTGGTCACTTAATTAGACTGGGGGATTATACAAGTTTAAAGGATTTAATTAATCAAAATTTCTTTTGATCAATTTAATCGGGGGTTTGGTTTTAGTTTTGAAGGGAACTAATTTTGGATCTAATTGAAGTTAGTACTTGTTAGAAACTATCCTAAGAGATCATGCATTACAAATTGATTGAATATTCTAAGTTAGATTAGAAATCCTAAGGGGGCATGTCAAAATATTGATTAAAATCATGATTAAAATTCTATGTTAAGTCCTACAATGATTGAATTCTAATCCTAAGGGGGGCATGCAATTTTCAACACAAAATATCAAAATAGGCCCAAAAGGGCAAAATGGTCAATAGTGAAACATGTCCAAATTCTATGGTCTAAAAGGGATTCTATCCTAAAGTTGAATTCTAATCTAATGTTGGGAAATATAATTCTAAATTTAATCAAGATCTAATTGTTTCTAAGTAAGCCTAATCATTATTCTAATAAAAGTCCTAATTAAATTGTAAAAGAATTGCAAAAATCCTAATTAAAATCTAATATCCTAATGATCAAGATTTAAATTCTAATTTCAAGGATTAACCTAATTAAACTAATAATATCCTAATTAAATTGTAAATAAATCAATTAAGAAACTAAAAGAAAAAGTAATTGGGTCAGGCGGTGTAAAATGAAAGAGGTGGTGTAAACTGAATTCTGGCTAGTTGTAACACCTCAAAATTTGCCCTCCTCTCTTGGGACTAGCTTAACATATTGCATTTTCATTTTTAGGGTTTTAGTCATTGCATCCTGGCATATCATGTGGCAACATAAGCAAGTCATACTCCTAGGTCTTGATCAGAAGATAAAGAGGTTGATATATTCAAGCTTGAGGGTTTCATTGAACTGATCACTGATCATCTGAGGGTTGGTGATTCAAATTAGGGTTTCATGGTTCCTCAAGGAGGTTGAGCATAATCTTGGTTGAAATGGTACATCATCATCATCATGGTCTTGTCATCACCAAGAGATTCCTTGAGCTTGATCAGATACCTTGAGATTAGGGTTTTGACCTCTGGTTAACCCTAATCATCTGTATTGTGCCAATCAGGGCTTGTGAAGAAGATGAGGTCTTCATAGAGATGAGGTCTTCATCGAGATGAGGGATCATTTTGTGGTTATAATGAGCTTATGGAAGCTAGGGTTTCATCATTGAGCCATTTCATCAGGAGATTGAAGCTCAAGTTGATCAGTGCACAACAAGTTCATCTATCAGTCAGAAAAAGTCAACCACAAGTCAACTCATGGATTTGGAGGTGGGAGAGAGTTAGAGACACTCCATTCATGTCCAAACAAGTTTCATTTGACATTTCAAAGATCAAGAATGAAGAAAATAAAGTCAGATGGAAGCTTTCCAAAAATAGAAAGTGACTTGTAATTCAAAACTGCCAAAAATGGAAAGGTTTTCACCTCAAAATTACATGTCTAAAAATGCTTCAAATGAAATTTTGTTCAACATTAAAGTTGTAGATCTTGCTCTCACCTTTCCAAAAAGTCCAAGAACATGAATTTCTCATGTGTGGTTGGCAAGTTATGATCAAGTCATTGTCCAGAAAAGTTGAATTTCGAAGGGGCATAACTTTTGATTCACAAGGCCAAATGGAGTGAGACTTTTTTGAGCAAAATTCTTTTGATGCCCTCTATCCAAAACAAGCATTACATTTCATAAAAACTCATCACATAAAAAATCCATTTTTCAAGTGAACCAATTTTGAAAAGTGGAGGGAAAAAGGTGTTTTTGCAAAATAAGCTTGGTTTTCACATAATTTCACTTGCATTAGCTCACAAACATGTTTTAAAACTTGCTCAAACCAGAAATTGGCACTGTTACATTGGTTTTGCATAAGTGAGGGTGGATTGGTCAATTGGCATTTAGCATGAAAACTTGATTTCACTAATCATGTGCATTTTCACTAATCATGATTACTAACATCATTAACAATGCATATATAAACTAAATTTTAACTGTTTTCTAATTAACAATAACAGAATCAAGATCTAGATCTGAAAATCACCAAATTCTTCATCTTCTTCTCCCACTTTTTTTGCAATTTTCTTCAAAAGCCTTGCCAAGATCTTCATCAATCCATGATCCATGAACATTTTGGAAGCTAATTGAATCAAGATTTCATCATTTCCAAGCCAATTCGTGGACTGTTGCATCAAGCTTCAACAATGGCAATTCAAGTTTTGAGCTAGATCCAAGGCAATTGAGCAACAAACCTTGTTCCATTCATCAACTCAAGCATCATAGAAGATCTGTTTTGGCATTACAAGGTGTAAAACACGCGTTTCCAGTTCTGCAATTCATAGAAGGTCAGATTTCGATTTTAATGATTCATGAAATTGTTTGATGCTTCTTGTAGATCTTTCTTAGTAGGTCATTTTGCACTTTGTTCCATTAAATTTGGTTGAGAAACGAACAAGTTATGTTGATTTGAAATTTCATGCTCAAAGATGTTTGCATTCGATTCTCTTAAATTAGGATGAATTAGGTCAAATTAATGTGATATTCATGATGTGCTTGGAAAGATCTTTCTAGTGATATAGATTTTGTTGATTTTGGTGGAAGTTTGTTCATGCTGGAAATTTTAGGATGAACACGATGAATGTGTTCAAGAACATTTGAAATTTTTTCCAGAACTGGCTTTGATCCTCATTTCCATGTTTGGCCATGCTGATTGATGTTTGTGGTACTGTAGCGCGCGCTACATTTGAACAGGAACATACTTCGATTCCGCTTGGGGACAATTCCACTTGTTTCTTTTTGACATTTATTTCAACCATGCCTTACATATTTCACATGCCTTCATTTCATTTTTTATTTTTTCCATTACTTCCAAAAATCATATCTCACAAAATACTTGTCCAAATTGCATGAAATTTTTTTCACCATGATCCTTGTAATCTCTAGTTTGTTTGGTGATTTTTTGTGGAAATTGTGCACGTGTGATTTTTGGAATGGCATAGGGTTTGTTCATATGTGTTCTTTCATGCACATTGCTTGGTATTTTGATCATGAAATGATGATGCTTAACTGGATGGAGCTGAAATTTTGCATGCTTATTCTAGAGACCTTAATGGACATTTTGGCTTTGAGTTTGCTATTTTATCATTCCTGGATTGTGATATATGACCTGATCATTAGGGGTGTGACAATTTGTGTCACACCATTTCATGTCCAACTTCTTGATTTTTGTTACCATGCCATATGAACTTGAAATGAGCTGAATTTTTGCATGATGATGCTTAGGGATGTTAGGTTCACTTGTGAATTTTTGTGGATTTTTTGAGTACATTTCCAATTTGATTGAGAATTTCCTTTCTGTTTGGCCAAATGTGGACCTTTTGTGAGTCATTATTTTAGATGTTTTGTGAAATTCTGGATATGTATTGGATGGACTTGAAATTTTGTGGAGTGATTATAGACATCTTGAAGTTTGCCATGGTGTTGGTCTCATTCATTTATCATATTTGGTCTCTATTTTATGATTGCTTGAAGTTGATGCATGTTTTGGTGCCTTGTATGAGCTTGTTTGAACTTGTGTTGACTTGATGAATTTCATTGGCTTGCTTCCCTTGGTCCAAATGGCTTGAAATTTGGTGTGTAGGTCATTTTGTGGATGCTGTTTAACCATGAATGTTTCGATGATTTATTGAAATGTTTGTGAATTGATTTGAGTTGAACCATTCTGTTTGGTCCTTTGAGGTTCTAAATTGCATGCCTTGCACTCTTTGTTTCATGAAATGATAATGGTTGATGATATGAATGTGAAACCACTTGAATTTGATTCTTATTTGATTGATCTTGACTTTTGATAAGTTTCATGTTCATTTTTGGGTTTTTGATCCTATTTTGACCCTAGTCTTGTACTAGTGGTTTGTGCTCTCACATTTGGGCTTTGTTTCAGGTTAAGAGCACAATTGCTTATGCTTGATGATGTGCACTCAATTGGAGTTGGTATATTTCTTGTTTATTACTAACTTTGAGTTTGTTTTGTAGGCATTGAGACTTGTACTTAGGCCTTGTGGATTGCACCTTTTTGTTTCAGCCCGCCGGTTGTTTTTCGCGGATGCGACACTAGTGGGCTGTAAAATAAGTCCATTGTTGATTTTTTGTACAACAAGCAAATTCAAAAATGGGAGTGTGAATCCAAATCCGCTTGGTGGGCTGCCAGGTAGGCCCAACGTTGATTTTTGTTAATTCAACCAGAGTCCAAAAACAAGGGTTGTGTATAGTAAAATAAAAATGGGCTTTGTGAGCCCAATCACATTCTCAACATTCCAAATATGGGGGTACAGATGGTAAATGCGTGAGAAACTAGTAAGAGAGGCTAAGGGGTTTGGTCAAGCCCAATTCTATTTCTTTCCTAAATCCCTAGGAGGTGTATTAGTAATCATGGTGTGCAAAGAGTAAAATCATTGGGCCTTATCCACTTAAGCCCAATCAACTCACCTCTGTTGACTTAGACAAGTAAACAGAGTCAAAATGCCTCCATGTGCACGCTCAGTCTCACTATTGTTCCCCTTAGCTCGCTGCGCCGACGTCTGTTGTCGGCGCCGGTGTTGGCTTCTCCCTAACCACCAATACCAATGGATGCGTCGTGTCGTGCTAATCACGAATATGGAAATGGAATCGGGAAATGGCTCTCATATTGGTCGAATCAAGCCTAAACAGTGGAAGAACCCTAGCCTTTCTAAGTCAAATTAAATGGCGTATGTCTCAAACCAATCTCTACAACCATGGGGCTTTTACTTCCTATCCTAATTACTACGCCTTGGCATGCTCAGAGCAAGTAATGGCATACCGGAGAAGATGATCGGAGAATTTACCGAGAAGTTTTCTGACCTTGATTCTTCCTTCTTCTTATTCTTTTCGTCTCCTTCTTCTTCTTCTGGAACTTTGGAATTGATAGCAGTATGAGAGTGAGGTGGTTTAGCTCAAGCTAAATTGAAGCTTCAATGTGAAGCTTCAATGGCTTTTGAGAGAGAGAGAGCTTTAGTGAGGGTGATGAGAGAGGTTGCGGAGAGAGTGTGCACAAATTCACAAGGTTCCAAAAGTGATGAAAATGAGAGAGATGAATTGTTTAAATAGAGTTTAGGTTTGGAAGTTTTGTAGGCTTGGAATGAGGTTTGGGTTCTGTTAGAGAGAGACTTGGAGTTACTTGGATTCAACTCACTGAGTTAATGGTTAACTCAGTTAGTTGATATTGACTCAGTTAGTTAGGTAAAGTTATATTAGTTGGTGAATGAGCAAGCTTTGTTTTTTTTTGTTGACTGGATAATGCAGGTTAGAACTTAAGTGGAATCAGGTTTGAATGTTGAGTGATGACTTGCTAAACAGGTTCACTCCAAGTCACCAATAGAAATTGCTAGTTAGCTTAAGGTTAGTGTTATTGTTATGGATTATGGTTTGATCAATGCTATGCATGTTTATTTCCAGTACTTGTTTTGCTTCTTATGCTCACATTGGTTCTGCTGCAGGAAATTCATTGAGCCAATGGTCATGGTTTGGCTTACAACACACTTGAACTTGCTTTGCCTTGATGCCTGCTGGCTCACCATATCTAGTGGCAAATCATGCTGACAGTGGAGTTACTTTGGTGCAGGCTTGGGACAGGGTATTGTTTTGGTGTGCATATTGCTTGTTAAATGACATGTTCAATCTGATAACTCAAAAGGAAGGCAAGGTAAGATTGTTCCATTCATGCTGTAGGTCAAGGTAAGATTATCTCTCATGCCAGATTGTTACACTGAACATCATTGCTACTTGGGATATTGATGCCTTGATGTATGTTTCTTATCATGAGCATATTATTGGCTCGTATTCTTCATGATGCATGGTAAAAAGGGTTGAATGCAATGCCATTGTAGCAAGGTAGTGGTGTCCTGAGTTTGCTGATGTTTTGTTCAGTAGGTTTTTCCTGGTGGTTTCATGGCTTCAACTTGCCTTTGCGACAGGGTTTCAACTGGGTTCAGCAATATGATTTCAACTTGATTTTGCAACATGATTCATGTTGATGCTTGCTTCAGGTTTGAATTGGGCTAGATTTCAAGGGGCTTGGACTTAAACCATGATGTATGGTTTGGTTTAACAGGTATTCTGCATTATGCTTCTGACTTTTCACTGGTTCTTTCCTGTTTAATGTTGAGTTTGCTCATGATACCAGGATTGATGCATCCTTGGACACAACCTGTTATAACTAGCTAATGATGATGGATTGCATAGTCTGCCAGGTTATTTCATGTTGTTTTAGACTGAACACCTTGACTAGCCTTCACTAAGAACCTTAGTTGCATGGCTTAGTTTCAATTCCCATATGCAAGATCAAATTTTTATCAGCTAGTTCCATGCCCATTCACACTGATTTATGTATCCCATGGTATGTGGTTAGTGTACTGCATTTATGTTGTGATTGCCTTGGATCTTTGATGTAATCTATTTTTGGTTTTGGATGTTTATACCTTGTTATAATCACATGCTATAATGTTGTTTAGTCCATTGTCACCCATTCCATATGGTTCTGCAGTATGGTATTCAACTCAGGGTTTAGGCTCTTCCTGCAGCCAGTGGCTTCAAGTGTGTATGGCATGGTTTTATTTCATGACTTCACCCTGTACTGCTTGGTGAAATGCTCTACTGTAGGTTAATTGTTGTTATGATGATTTTTGGGTTTGTGCCATGGTTTAAGTTCATGTGTTGCATATTTACCTTACAGGTTATTTTAGTCCTGGAATTTGGTGATGATGGCAAGGTTTATGAAGTTTGCGTTACATGAGGTCACTGCTTGGTCCATAAGGCTTGCACTTGGTCTGGCTCAAGGATATGCAATGGTATCTAGCAGGTTTAGCTGTACGTTTACATCCATGTTTTGTGGTTCAGCAGGCATTCTGATTGGTCGCATAACAACAGGGTAATGTTCATGTGCACCATTGTTCAATTGGCTTGTAACATGTTCATTTCCCTTTCCATTTTTGGGTTTAATGCAACAATGACCATGATTGTGTTCATGTAGCATGGTCCAACCTTATGCTTTACAATTCTGACTTGTTAATGGCAATGCAACTAGGTTCATAACATTGATCAATGCACCTAGAAGATGGTTGAACAAAGGCTTACAATATGATGACCAAGAATGGAGTTTGAAGCATTCATGACAAGTGACCAAGATTCAAAAGTCAATGATCAAAATTTGACCTTAGGATTAAAATTGCGATTAGGACTTAGGGTTTTAGGATGAAAAGGGCTTGGGTTGACTTTGGTCGAAGTTGACCAAAAAGTCAACTGTTGACCAAAGTCAACATTTGGTCAACATGTAATTTTTGTTCTTTATTGGATGTAATGAGCATTGCAATGGACTATAGATGGTTATTTGAATGGAAATTGGTGTTTATGAATTGAATTTGGCATTTGAATTAACATGAACCTTGAATGTATTGCCTTGTAAATGGATTGTAATGGATTGAAATTGGCTTTGACTTGATCTTGAATGGACATGATTGAAATGAACCAAGAATATGACTTTAGGTGAACATGAATGACTTGAATAAACCAATAACATGAATCAACTTGACTTGCATAGACAATGATGAACATGAAACAAAGATCCATGAACCAAACACTAAGCATCTGAGAGAGCTCTTCCTTTGTGGGGTTCCACTTTGGTTGGGTTACCTCTTTTGAGCTATTGACTTCGGTGACCGATCATTTCCCGGATCTTTGGTTTAGACGATCTTAAGGGAGCTACAATGGCACACCCGAAAGGGCAAACCCATTGAGTATCTTTGCCCGATTGTCGAGACTATTATCCGCCTTAGGATGACCTGATTAGAATTTACCTGTGAGGGGAGGGTGATTCTTACAGATGCATGTTCAGATGGTGACTTTGATGGTGACTATTGGTTCCGTTGATCAGAGTCCTATTTATAAGTCGGATTTATGGGCATTTTCTGAGACGCCGGAGTGATGTCCGTGTTATTTATCAGTGGGGATCCGTTTATTTCAGGATTCCCCGGGCCGATTCAGAGATTTTGTGGTTGTCTGCTCAGGGATTGTATGTGATGATGATAGTGATGTACCTTTCAGTTCCGTTTATTTCGGAACCCCCAAGTTGGATTTGTGGTTACATATTCCTTCAGATGGTTGTGATCAGTTCGGAGATCAGGGTTGTGACTCAGAGCAACAGATGATCAGACGACTTGGAGGATGGCCCGGTGCATTGCATTCATACATCCACATCATTCTCATTTTGCATTCATCTGCATCGAACCTATGTCTAGCCATATGGGGAGTATTATAGATTGAGAATCTGGTTGAGAGACATCTTGAATTTCAGAATGTGGATGTCAAAATATTATCTGTCTCGATGAAGCCAGAATCAAAGGACAGAGTCTTCCTCATATGGATAGATGGTGCATGTGTGAGTCATACTAACCCATTTGCTGTTTTTTAGGTGTCAACCGGTGTGCATAGCTCGTTTGCTCAGATATCCTGCTAGGGGCAACAAATCCAAACTGATGGATCCTCCAAACGCCGACATTCTCGAACTGAAAGAGATGATGGGAGAGTTGTTCAAGGTCGTGCAGGGGCTTGCCTTGGGGCAGAAAGCCATGGCCGAGAGATTGGAAAGGATTGAGGGTTGGATGATCAAGGAGAAAGTTCAGGGAAAGGCTCCGTCATCCGAAGTAACAAATCCCTCTGGCTCTATAGCAAAGAAGCCCTCTGGTAATGGTCAGCTTAAGAAGGAAGTTGAAGCGGGTGGTGTGCAGGCAAAAAAAGAACGCGGTAAGGATCGTTATCACCCTTATGCTGCCACCGTAACCATTCCTGTTGGTGATTCACCTGCACCACAGCGACAACAGTCACCTCAACAGAGGACACAAAGAGCTGGGGGCCAAGTGAGAAGGAGGACGACAGATCGTCATTTCAATAAGCCGCCCGTGACTTACGCCTCTCTGTTTAAAAGGTTGAAGGATATTGGGTTGGTGAAGCCAAGGATATTGGTTCCAGGGAAACCGGATCAGAGGGTTGCCAGTTATGATGAGAATGTCAGGTGCGAGTTCCATGTTGGGGCACCCGAACATCATGTTGAGGATTGCAAAGCTTTTAAGCATGTGGTCCAGGACTTGGTGGATTCTAAGGCAATCAACTTTGCACCGACGACAGATGATAGTGCTAACCCCGCGACAAGGCATGGTCTTGTAAAAGTGAAAATGATGTCGAAGGACAAGAAAGGGATAGAGGTGACTGAGAAGGATCAGTTAAGAATGCCAATGTCTGTGGTCCCAAAACCTTTGATGAGGGATGGAGCTTTCCCTAGTGTTGATGATTGTTGCGCAGCCATCGCTACAAAAGGGTGTGTGGTAATTGGGGAATCGGTCCAGAGAATGATGAAAGTAGAAATGGACGATGTAAGATGTAAAGCACCCAGGATGGCAGTTGAAGCTGTCAAGGTGGAAAATGCCATTGGTGTTGAGAAAGAGAAAAAGCCGTCCATTTCTTCTTACAAGCAGGCAGTGGAAGTGGTGAGAAATGGGGGGATTCCAGGCTGGGGAAGGATCATAGGCATCGTGGTAAAGGCGGATATGTTTGGGGTTGGCTATCAGGAAGGTCAAGACTCGTCTGAGCAGAACAGAGGACGTCGTCCACCATTCACGTTTGTCAGTGCCGGAATGCTGGATCTGGATCACGCCTGTGCGATAGGTGAAGTGGCTGACAGTGACCGCGAGCTGGAGTCGTGGATAAAATCGTGCGCACCAGGGAACTGGAAGGCCTAAAAAGATCAGCACTGTCACTCGTCCGGAAGAGTAATATTTCTTATTTTCAGTCTTTATTTGCATGAAAGTCATGCGTGTTGCCCGACACGTAAGGGTTCATTGTAATGGCCACCTCATGTTTCATTTTGCGACATTTTACATCATAAATAAACGGATGTTTTTCAAATTAAAAGCGGTGTTCCCTGTTTTTCATTTATTTTTTGCAGTTTAAAAACAAATAAAAATGGCAATGTTTGTTTTCATTTTTTCCTTTTTTGATTTGTCTCGTTCCGACTTCGAAAAGTAATTCTCCGGATCTCATTGATAACAATTTGGTTACACCTCATATGACTTCGATAATCCAAGCTATCAGGCTGAAGAAGAAGGCGAAGAGGATCGTGATCTGCTGGAAGATTAGCCAGGTTGTTGAAATAAGAGGATAAGGTGATTCAGCCGCTCGAGGAGCGATGCGAGATTGTTATTCCAAGTGCCGACGAGGTCAGAAAGGAAGTAAGAATTGGGGCCGCTTCAGAGGCGAGTCGAAACCAGAATGGTAGCCCTGTTGAAAGAGCCTGTGGATACCTTCACCTGGTCATGTCAGGATATGCCAGGATAGGATATCGATGTCGTTGTGCACAAGCTACCATGGAGAGAAGATTCTCCTCTAGAGAAGCAGAACGCCATTGCTCGTATCAGAGAGCCGTGGTGACTTTGTTTCATGAGATGATTCATCGTGGAATCGAATGTTATATTGATGACATGATAAGCAAAGTCCCAAACAGAAGAGGGGCATCTGGTAGATCTGGCCAATTGGTTTGATTGGTTGAGATAATTCAGACTGAGGTTGAATTCGAATAAGTGCATGTCATACGGTGAACTGGACTTTTTGTGTTTTTTTATCGCAATGTCGCGGTTAGCAAGAGTCGCCACCGACTTTTCTTTTATCCAATAAGGAAAGGTGGAAAAGAACAGGAAAGACCTTAATTTAGATTTTGGGTTCGGGAGGTACATTATACAAAGGGAAGGTGTTAGCACCCTTTGTATCCATGGTTATCCATGGGCTCTTAATTGCTCGATCACTTATATTATTTTTGTCTAAAAAAAAAGTGTTTGTGAATTGTTTAGAAAAATTGTTTTGAAAAGAGAATTTAACTTTGTAATGATTCTTGTATGAATGTATACAAAGTGATTATCTCGTTTAGTTTTGAAAATTGTTTAGAAAAATATAACTCGGTAATGATTCTAGTATGAATGTATACCAAGTGGTGATTTTCTGAAGGTATTTTGAAAGGTGTGAGGTGTGAAAAAATGTTTTAGGTTGTGAGCCAGCAATTAAGAGTTATACCGACCCAAGGTCTTTATGAGTATTTCCTATCCTTATGAGGGTAAAACTGTCCTTATTATTGAGAAATAAGTAGTTTTATCCTTTGGATGTAAAAGGGTCATCGTAGGGTCGTCGATTGGTCATTGAAGGCAACAGCTATGAGGATACCTTAGCATTCGAAGGGACTATCATCTTTTAACCGTAGGCAACATCGGAGGGTCATCGAGGGACAAAGTTGTATATTCGAAGGCAACATCCGAGGGACTATAATTTATTTTATGATGATTTAACCGAAGGGTCTTTGCTAAGGGTATCCCCACGTTCGCGGGACATGACCGTAATATCGTAATCGTAAGGCAACAAAGAGAGGTCCAAGATCACTTATTCAAATGCAAAGTTTTACAATTAATTATATAATTAGGATGAAACTCCACATAAAATTATTAAAAATAATATATTAAAAAATTAATACATTAGAAATTAATACATTAAAAAATAATTTAGGGTGAAACTCCACAAGGGTACCCCACAAATAAAGTGGAATACCTAGCCAATAACCTTTTCCTGGGATATGTGAACCTTTACGAAACTCAAAAAAAGAAACATGTCAGAACACCAAATCAGGGGGCAATCGAAGATTACACCGGAGAAATATCACAACAAGGGCAAAAAGGCAGTCCTTGACGAAGGAACCGCGCTACCTGCAGGGATATGAATACAAAACACAAAACATGTATCTCAGAGTAAAATGCCACCAAGGGGCTCAAACATTGCCTCCTATCGAGGTCTTCCAGCTAAGAAAGCGATAAAGTATGAGAAAGGGAAAAAATTACCACACGAATAAAGATCCGAAGCTATAGCAGTTAAAGGGGCAAGAAACCCTGAAATGTCTCCAGCTGGACCGTCAAGGGAAATCAGTCAACACGAATAATCAGAATAAAACTCCAGGGGGTATCCCGCAAATAAAGTGGGAAACCACGCGAGTGTCTCTGCGAAAGCCATGTGAGCCCTCACAAAACTCGACAAAGGGTTAGAGCAGCAGGATGAAATCAAGAGAAAACAATGCCATGGAAACACAAGACAGATTAGAATAAACAAAATAGGGTAACCCAGAGTTGCCCCTAAATCAAAATGTAACCACATGAATAATTCCATCAAAATTCACAAAAGGCTCACAAAAAAAGTATCAAATTCACCCATAATACCTCATACATTTAGAGCATTCAAATAAAAGGCATAAAGATGATGGATATAGGGCATACCTGATTGGAGAGCTTGATTGAAATTGAGTTGCACCCGTGAGGTTTACAAGTTGAGTTCCCTTCAGGGTTTGGAGGTTGCTCTGAACTCTATTGGCTTTTCTCTCACTATCTTTTTCCTCAGGGTTTTGTTCCAAGGAAACCTCAGAGTGTTTTGCTTCTCTTCCTTCTTTCTCCAGTGAATCTCCCAGTGTAAACTCCAAGTCTGAAGCTTCAGTATTTATAGACTAATTTCGTGGGTAATGGGCTTGGAATGAGGGAGACCCAAGTCCAAAATAATTTATTTATTTTAATTATTTAATTAATTAATTAATTAATTAATTAAAAAAAAAAAATTTCTTTTTTTTCTCTTTTTTTTTTCGTTTTTTTCGTTTTTTTTTTTTTTTTTTTTTTTTTTTTTTTTTTTAGGAAAAATGATGGGTAATTTTTGGGGTATGACAGCTGCCCCTGTTCAATATTCTTGAACCGAGAGAGTTAGGATGGCGTGTATGCCATTCGTGGTCTGGAGGTGGAAGATTATTGAACACTAGAATGCCCCAAAAATTTGCACTTGAGAATCGACAGTTGGTCTTGATGGAGATGGGCTTAAAGATGCCATCCGGGAGGTTTGATGATGAAAGCTTCAGATCGAGCCGTACATTAGGCCAATTTGAAGACATGGGTGCCACACTGGGTCGTACATTAGACCGAATAATGAGTCATCCATTAGGCTGCCGACTTCGCTGGGGAGTCGGAGTGTGTCATATGCTGTTGGGGATAAAGGATCAGAATGGACCATACGCTAGATCGTATCTGAGTTGCAGAATGAGCCGTACGTTAGGCTGAATCTGATGACGAAAGGGGTAGTCGTACGTTAGACTACACTTCAGAAATGTACCGTATGTTAGGTAGCATTTGAGGGGATGGACATCCGAACGGGTCGTACGTTAGAGCGTCGCAGAATGAGTCGTCTGTTAGGCCGCATCTGATGATGAAAGCGGTAGTCGTACGCCAGACTACACTTCAGAAATGTACCGTACGTTAGGTAGCATCTGAGGGTTGTAAGATCCAAACGGGTCGTACGTTAGACCGCGTTGGAGTTGCTGGAGTTCAGAATGGATCGTACGCTAGATCGTATCTGAGTTGCAGAATGAGCCGTACGTTAGGCTGTATCCGAAGAAGAAAGTAGTCGTACGCTAGACTACACCCCTGAATGTACCGTACGCTAGGCAGCATCTGAGGATTTGAAGGTGCAAATGGGTCGTACGTTAGACCGCATTGGAGTTGCTGAAGAAGTCATATGTTGGGCTGAATCAGAATGAACCGTACGTTAGGCTGTATCTGATAACCTGTATATGTTGTACTTGCAATAAATGTCTGGGATGGGCTTAAAGATGCCATCGTTAGGAGGATATCGAAGTGTTGTCAGAATGAATGTTCCCATGAACTGTATTTGAAATATGTATCTGAATCTTGAATGTGATTGATAAAGGTGTCTGTCTGAATGAACCTTTTATTTTGACTATATCAGGAGGATAAATAACCTGCAAAGAAAAGTTAGCTTCATGCTATGTCATGAAGTATAAGATGTTTCGTGTTATGCTAAAATAAATGTGAATGTTGTATGCATGCGTATGCTGTGAAATGATGTAATGAATGAGTTATGCGTATGAGAAGTTCTGCTTGGGGACTCTACTGGGGAAAATAAATCCCCATCTACTGATTGGAGATATTTGTAACGATGACCCTTTCTCGGCAGGGGGTTCTTGATTCTGTCTGATGGTAGAAATATTCCACAGATCTTGGCTGAGGATGGATGAGATGATCAATCTGTCTGATGATGCCGACCTCTGTTGGGGAGTAACTGGCTATGCCGGGGAATACTACTAATTTCTTCTGAGGAATAACAGACTTGCTGGGGGAGTAGAATTGGTAGCGGATTCATTGGAAGCATGGTTAGACCTTCTCCTCGATCCTGAAGTCGGGTAGTAATTGCTATTGCTATTCTACGCATATATTTTGGTAAACATTTATCATATTCAAATGCACATATTAATTCAAATTAAATCAATGGACATTTACGCAAACAAAACAGAAAAAGTAAAACAAAAGCATCTTTTTTGAAATGAATCGCATTGATTTTGAAAGGAGGCCTATGAACAGGCAATTTGTGTACAAGGAGACAGAAATCCTAGTAAGAGGAAATTGTCAAAAACAAAGAGAAAGCTATGCAGAAAAGTCTTATTGATTTTAAGTCTACTACTGTCATTATGTCTTCAAGCATCTCATCCCCTGCTGTCGGATAGAAGTGATTGGCTTGGTCAATCCCTTGAACTTGGATAAAGTTGACTGAGAACGGGACATAGTCATACGCTTTAATCCCTAATTTTTGCCTGGACCGCCTTTTCAGGTTTTCAGTCCACCAGGATACCCTTTTTTGCCCAAGCCGCCTTTTCAGGTTTTCGACTTGCCGGGTGTACATTTTTTTTTATATATCCCTAATTTTTGCCCGAACCCTTTTGGTTCGCCGGGATGCCCTTACTTTTGCCTAGATACGTCGATCTAGCGGGTCTCTTTCATGCGTAGTATTTTTTTAACTATGTCCGCGTTCACGGGATGTGGGAAGTCTTCACCATCCATTGTAGCGAGTATCATGGCTCCACCTGAGAATACCTTCTTAACTACAAATGGCCCTTCGTATGTGGGAGTCCATTTGCCTCTGGGATCGGTTTGTGGTAGGATGATACGCTTTATCACCAAGTCGCCCATTTGATACACTTGTCTCTTGACCCTTTTGTTGAATGCCCTGGTCATGCGCTTCTGATATATCTGCCCGTGACATACAGCCGCAAGTCTCTTCTCGTCCATCAAATTTATCTGATCGAGTCGAGTCTGAATCCATTCGTCCTCGTCTAAGCCCGCCTCTTTCATGATCCTTAGAGAGGGAATCTGAACTTCCACTGGTAAAACGGCTTCCATTCCGTAGACTAAAGAGAAAGGAGTTGCCCCTGTCGAAGTGCGGTAACCATGAAGAGCAAAAGGTAACATCTCATGCCAGTCTTTGTATGTTACTGTTATATTCTTGATATTGTTAGCAGCCTCCACGACGCCGTTCGTCTTTGGCCGGTACGGAGAAGAGTTATGGTGTTTTATTTTGAACTGCATGCAGAGTTCAATTTAGTACCATTATCAGTGATAACTCTTTCAGGAGACAGCAGGTTTCTCGAATGTATATTTGATAAGATCCATCTTAGAAATCAATAAAGTGGTATGATTCAACATATACTGTCTTAGTCGGCGAGCAGCCCAAGCCAAAGCGCAGCAAGCTTTCTCGAGCTGTGAGTATCTTGTTTCACAGTCGGTACCTTTTGCTAAGGCAGTGTATGACATGCTCTTTTCGACCAGACTCGTCATGTTGCCCCAGCACACCCTATTGAATTTTCTAACACGGTCAAATACATAGTTAGAAGTCTTCCTTCAACTGGTAGCATCAGAATTGGAGGTTCTTGGGGATACTTCTTGATTTTGTCATTCATCATTCCATACCATCTCTTGATTTTTCTTTTTTAGTAATTTGAAGATGGGTTTGCAGGTAGCAGTCAAGTGTGGAATGAATCGGGCAATGTAATTTGAGCGCCCCAAGAAACCTCTGACTTCTCTCTTGTTTATTTCAGTACCCAGATTTACAATTTCAATTGATTCCTCATGCGGCTGTATAGTCTTTTGTAGTACCAGTCTGGCAAGTTCTCTAGGGACTTCACAATCTTCCTCACTTCCATCCTCGGCTTGGTAGATCGGATTTTCAAAGTCATAATGAACAGTAGCAGAGTCATTACCAACAGGATCCAGAGTGGATATGGATCGGCAAATTGTTACGTGAGTGTGTGCAAGAAAACATAGCTTGATTGAAAAATGACAGGAAAGATAAAGAGCGCAATATTTGAATGCAAAAAGTCCATTGATTTATTGAATATGAATATGCTTATGAAAATGACAAAACCCTTGAAAAATTAGCTATTGTGCCCCGGGTATAGACACAATGCTTTAAAACACCAAATAGCAATAACAATTACTCCTGACTAAAGGAAATCGGGATAGTGTCCTCAGCCTTCCAATTATTGAGTCCGTCACCAATTGTTGGAAAAATCCAGCTATCCAAGTCATAATCGTTATCGGCATCTTCCACAGCATTAACAGTCTCGTCATGATTAGACAGAGGAGCAGTGATGACATTAGGAGTCTCCGGAGGATCAGAGGTAGTCGCCTGTATCTTTCCGCTTCGAATGCCGCTTTCAACATGTTCACCTGTTAACATAAGTTCAGTGAAACCCAATGAGGAACTCCTTAATAGATGGCCGTAGAATGGGCCAGTCAGTGTACTCATGAACATGTCCACTAATTCTCGATCAGTCATAGGGGGTTTGACTCTGCCAGCCAAATCTCTCCATTTTTGAGCGTATTCTTTGAAGCTTTCTTTAGATCCCATAGTCATATTCTGCAACTGTAGCCGGGTAGGCGCTAGTTCAGAGTTATACTGGTAGTGCTTGTAGAAAGCTGTCGCTAAATCAGTCCATGTGCGGATGTCAGAGCTCTCGAGCTGATAATACCATTCCAACTGTGTGCCAGACAGGCTCTCTTGGAAGAAATGGATCCATAGCTTCCTGTCAGTGGTATGCGGCTGAATCTTTCTCACATAAGCTCTCAGATGCATCTGAGGACAAGATGCCCCATCATACTTAGTGAAAGCGGGGACTTTGAATTTGCGGGGAATGGTCACATCGGAGACCAGACCCAAACTTTCGAAATCCAGACCGGGCGCCTTCTGAGCCTCCATAGCTAGCATACGTTCTTCCAGCAACTTGTACTTGCCATCTCTTGGAGAGTACTGTTCATTCTCATAATCTTCATTGTCGTCCTCAGGGTTGAAGAGATCGACATTCTCATCTTCTGAATCTGTCTCTGTTTCCTCTTCTTGATCCTTCGGAATTCTGATTTTGACACCCGCAGCCTGTCCTTTAAGCCTTCTTCCCGTGTTAATGTAACTCACAGGTTTCTGGTCTTTCTTTTTCTCGAGCAAGAGAGCCTTCAGTTCCTCCTGCCCCTTGGATAAGTTCAAGATCATCTCCTGGAGTTGAGCATTTTGAGCCTGGAGATCTCTGACAGCTTGTTCGAGGTCCATTTTTCTGTTTGGAGGAAAACCGTGAGAACACTAACCCCTTTAGAGTACCTGTTATGCAATGTTATGCTATTGAATGTATGAAATGTTTTCAAGGACTTTTGGAATTTAACTTTGCGTAAATCACCAACAAGAGAGAAATGTGTATTGCTAATTTTTTTCATGTTCATTACAAAAGGAACAATAGTAAAATACAATGAAAGCTCAAGTCTCCCAGGGGCGACTTCTTTTTGGGCGAAGATATGCATTGAGCCTTCGTTCCTCATTAAGCTGGCTGGCGAGTTCTAGTGCTTTCTTCCTTTCTGCATTGCACTGGGCTTCGAAAGTATCTCTCTCCTCTCTCAACTGGGTCCAGGATCTTTTCAATTCCTCAACATCGGTAGGCATATCTGGGTAAGAAATGATCTGGGAAGTACCTCCTTCGACCTCTGATTCAACAATCAATGGTCCGACTGCAAGATATGGCATGACAAGTTCACGAGCTCTGGCGCGTACCCATCTGAGATAAGGCTCCAGAGGAATTGAATTTTTCTTTCCTAAAGTGCTTCGTTTCACCATGCCCCAAGCTCGTACAAACCTTTGGCGGAGACCTTGAGAGTCATTGTCATAGTCAAACACTATACCTTGAATAATCATTTCATGTGGCCCATCCCTTCGAGCATACCCAAACTGACGTAGGGCCAAGGCAGGATTATAAGTAATACCTCCTCTTATCCCCATGAGTGGTACATTAGGGAATTCTCCACAACGGTCGATGATGATAACATTTTCCTTGAGGTTAGAACCCCACCGGATGTCTGAATGAGAGAGTGCCATTATCCTTTGAGACCATTTCAGATTTTGATCGTGCTTCAAGACTGATTGAGGAAGGTGCGAAATAAACCACCTAGACAACAAAGGTATGCAGCACATGAGGGTCCCTTGCCTCTTCATAGTACGAGTGTGAAGGGAATGCAAAATATCTCCGAGCAAGGTGGGCACAGGGTTATGAGTGAGAAATATCTTAATAGCACTCATGTCTATGAATTGGTCCGGATTAGGGAATAGCACCAAACCATAGATTAGCAATGCTAGAACATCTTCAAAAGCATGGACCTTCATAACGTTTAGGAATTCCCGGGCCTTACCTACCAAAAATTTGGCGAGTAAACCCTTAACTCCACTCCTTGTTACCCAATTATTTTCAATGTCGGACTTTGTCATGTGTAAAGCTGCGGCAACTTCTTCAGTCTTCGGAATCTTTTCCAGACCACTGAAAGGTACTTGATCAAGGATAGGTATCCCAAGCAGCTTGGAAAACTCTTCTAATGTGGGTACCAACTGATAATCTGGGAAAGTGAAGCAATGATGTTTAGGATCGAAGAACTGGAATAGAACTCTCATCATATCTTCTTTGAAACCCGTGGTAACCAAATCGAGGAGAGATCCATGTCTTTTGTTGAACTGAGCGCGATCGGGAAGTTCTGACACTAAATCCTTGAGTTGAGGAGAGATTGCTACAAGATTGATCCGGATAGTCTTCCTGGAAGCCATAACCTGTTTACCAGAGCAAAGCTAAATTCCTAAGTCCTTGAAGTGGTTAGTATAATGCCATGATGTTATGATGTTATGATGTTAAGTAAATAACAAGCACAAGCAAGTCACACAACCATCAGTCCTAGGTTTTAAGGCTTGCATGAGTTTCATAGGTAAGTACCCTCCCCACTGAAGTTTGGTTGGTTCAACCTGTCCTAGAATAGTAACCGGGTTCTAAAAGGATCTCCAATCATTGACTTTCCTTTAAGTCCACTTCAGTGCAACACCAAGTGGTTGACCGAAGCTTCCCTAAAGTCCAATCTCAAGGAGTGTAGTATCGAGTCTCAACCAAGCCCCAGTCGGAACCGAAGTCAGTTAGCTCACTACTTTCTAATGGCCAGGATGAGTCAATTAGGGTTCTAAAGGTCTGGTTAATGCTTTTATGACACCACGCGAATGCCAAATATTTCCTCAACTAACATGAGGAACATCAGGACATCCAAAGTGCCACATTAACCGTAGCCATCATTTTAACCATTCCAGTATACGCCGGATAGTCGCGATGATCTATTGCTACTTACCTAAGGTACACTAGATCCGGGTGTAGGATCTTTCACTCAAGCATAGGATACCCAAGCAATCCCTTAAAAGTAAATCAAATAATTCAAATAAGTGATCTTGTTTTAAGGTAACCTCTCTTTTTAAGGTCCCCAGCAGAGTCGCCAGTTCTGTCAAACGGTGAACTGGACTTTTTGTGTTTTTTTATCGCAATGTCGCGGTTAGCAAGAGTCGCCACCGACTTTTCTTTTATCCAATAAGGAAAGGTGGAAAAGAACAGGAAAGACCTTAATTTAGATTTTGGGTTCGGGAGGTACATTATACAAAGGGAAGGTGTTAGCACCCTTTGTATCCATGGTTATCCATGGGCTCTTAATTGCTCGATCACTTATATTATTTTTGTCTAAAAAAAAAGTGTTTGTGAATTGTTTAGAAAAATTGTTTTGAAAAGAGAATTTAACTTTGTAATGATTCTTGTATGAATGTATACAAAGTGATTATCTCGTTTAGTTTTGAAAATTGTTTAAAAAATATAACTCGGTAATGATTCTAGTATGAATGTATACCAAGTGGTGATTTTCTGAAGGTATTTTGAAAGGTGTGAGGTGTGAAAAAATGTTTTAGGTTGTGAGCCAGCAATTAAGAGTTATACCGACCCAAGGTCTTTATGAGTATTTCCTATCCTTATGAGGGTAAAACTGTCCTTATTATTGAGAAATAAGTAGTTTTATCCTTTGGATGTAAAAGGGTCATCGTAGGGTCGTCGATTGGTCATTGAAGGCAACAGCTATGAGGATACCTTAGCATTCGAAGGGACTATCATCTTTTAACCGTAGGCAACATCGGAGGGTCATCGAGGGACAAAGTTGTATATTCGAAGGCAACATCCGAGGGACTATAATTTATTTTATGATGATTTAACCGAAGGGTCTTTGCTAAGGGTATCCCCACGTTCGCGGGACATGACCGTAATATCGTAATCGTAAGGCAACAAAGAGAGGTCCAAGATCACTTATTCAAATGCAAAGTTTTACAATTAATTATATAATTAGGATGAAACTCCACATAAAATTATTAAAAATAATATATTAAAAAATTAATACATTAGAAATTAATACATTAAAAAATAATTTAGGGTGAAACTCCACAAGGGTACCCCACAAATAAAGTGGAATACCTAGCCAATAACCTTTTCCTGGGATATGTGAACCTTTACGAAACTCAAAAAAAGAAACATGTCAGAACACCAAATCAGGGGGCAATCGAAGATTACACCGGAGAAATATCACAACAAGGGCAAAAAGGCAGTCCTTGACGAAGGAACCGCGCTACCTGCAGGGATATGAATACAAAACACAAAACATGTATCTCAGAGTAAAATGCCACCAAGGGGCTCAAACATTGCCTCCTATCGAGGTCTTCCAGCTAAGAAAGCGATAAAGTATGAGAAAGGGAAAAAATTACCACACGAATAAAGATCCGAAGCTATAGCAGTTAAAGGGGCAAGAAACCCTGAAATGTCTCCAGCTGGACCGTCAAGGGAAATCAGTCAACACGAATAATCAGAATAAAACTCCAGGGGTATCCCGCAAATAAAGTGGGAAACCACGCGAGTGTCTCTGCGAAAGCCATGTGAGCCCTCACAAAACTCGACAAAGGGTTAGAGCAGCAGGATGAAATCAAGAGAAAACAATGCCATGGAAACACAAGACAGATTAGAATAAACAAAATAGGGTAACCCAGAGTTGCCCCTAAATCAAAATGTAACCACATGAATAATTCCATCAAAATTCACAAAAGGCTCACAAAAAAAGTATCAAATTCACCCATAATACCTCATACATTTAGAGCATTCAAATAAAAGGCATAAAGATGATGGATATAGGGCATACCTGATTGGAGAGCTTGATTGAAATTGAGTTGCACCCGTGAGGTTTACAAGTTGAGTTCCCTTCAGGGTTTGGAGGTTGCTCTGAACTCTATTGGCTTTTCTCTCACTATCTTTTTCCTCAGGGTTTTGTTCCAAGGAAACCTCAGAGTGTTTTGCTTCTCTTCCTTCTTTCTCCAGTGAATCTCCCAGTGTAAACTCCAAGTCTGAAGCTTCAGTATTTATAGACTAATTTCGTGGGTAATGGGCTTGGAATGAGGGAGACCCAAGTCCAAAATAATTCATTTATTTTAATTATTTAATTAATTAATTAATTAATTAATTAATTAATTAATAAAAAAAATTTTCTTTTTTTTTTTCTTTTTTTTCGTTTTTTTTTTTTTTTTTTTTTTTTTTTTTTTTTTTTTTTTAGGAAAAATGATGGGTAATTTTTGGGGTATGACAGTGCACTATCAGAGTGCGGTCCGGTAGATTATTGGGGTTCATTGTAAGTGGAAAGGAGGAATCGAGGTTGATCCTGCCGAAAAAAAAGACAAAAAAAGAAGAGAAAAAAAAAGAGACAAAAAAGAAGAAAGGAAAAAAAAACAAGAAGTGCCTGAACCAAGAACAAAGAAAGAGGTTCGTGGTCTCTTAGGTAGATTGAACCGCATTTCATGGTTCACATCTCATCTAACAGCCACGTGTGAAACCATACTCAAGTTGTTGAGAAAAGATCAAATGGTCAGGTGAAATAATGATTGCCAAGGGGCATTGAAAATAAAAAAAAAATAAGTTGCAGGAACCTCTGATTCTGACGCCTCTTGTGGAAAGAGACTGTTAATTTGTACTTGACGGTCCTTGAGGGGTCTATGGGGTGTATTGGGTCAGCATGACAAGTCTTGTCGAAAAGAGCATGCAATTTACCTTAGCAAAAAGTTTATCGACTGTGAAACAATACATTCATTGTTCTAGAAAACTTGTTGTACTTTGGCATATGCTGCTCGCCGACTGAGACAGTATATGCTGGTTAATACAACTTTGTGGATTTCCGAGATGGATCCGATCAAGTATAGGTTTGGGAATCTAGCATTGACCGGACGGGTTGGGAGAGTGCAAAAGAATGTTGACTGATTTGTGATACTCTCAGAAGGCGATAAAGGGGAGTGTAATGTCTGGTTACATCGCCCCGCAACCCATTGAGGATTATCAACCGAGGAAGTTTGAGTTCCCTGATGAGGACATCTCGAGGTACTCTAATCGAAAGATTGAGAGTAACCGATCCCGGAGGAGGGGCCTGACCCTGAATTCGAACGGATTATGATGTCTGATGGGGTTAATGTGAAGGAGTTAGTGCTGCTTTGGTAATGCCGAAAGGATCCCATGTTCCTTTTGCTGCCCGGACGAGCATTTGAATGCACCAACAATGGTGGCTGAGTACGAAGTTTGTATCCTGGGCATTGATCTTCGGTGCGTGCATCTACTGGGGCAACGCCTTTCTCGTTGGTATATGGGATGGAAGCCGTGTTACAGGTCGAGGTTCAAATTCCCTCTTTGAGAGTCCTGATGGACGTGAAATTGCAAGAGGCGGAGTGGGTAAGGACCCGGTACGAAGAGTTGAGCCTGATTGAGGAAAAGAGGCTGGCGGCCATCTGTCATGGGCAGTTATACCAGCAGAGGATGAAACGTGCTTTTGACAGAAAGGTACAACCTCGGGTATATCACGTGGGTGATATGGTGCTGAAAAGGATCCTTCCTCCTCAAAACGATCGAAGGGGCAAATGGACACCCAATTATGAAGGTCCATTCGTGGTCAAGAAGGTTTTCTCTGGCGGAGCCTTGTTGCTAACGACCATGGATGGCGAAGATTTTCCATCCCCTGTGAATGCGGACGCAGTTAAAAAAATACTTCGTATGAAGAGACCCGCTGGACGAAAAGAATAAAATAGTCCAGGCAAAAATGGGCATCCCGGCGGACCAAAAACAGAAAGAAAGGTTCGGGCAAAAATTAGGGATAAAATGAAAAATTGTACACCCGGCAAGTCGAAAACCTAGAAAGGCGACTTGGGCAAAAAGGGGTATCCCGGTGGACTGAAAACCCGAAAGGGCGGTCCAAGCAAAAGAGGGATTGAAACAAATGACTGCGTCTGGCATGATCGTTTGCGCTTTGGTTAAAGCATCATGGATAATACCCGGTAGGGATCAATCAGAAGCGTCTTGTTCAGAAGGCAGAAAGCACGGAGAGTCTGAGGACATATGGGGTGTAACCGAGTTGGAACTCGATGAGATCACGGGTTTCGCATTGCCATTAGGATAGATTTTTCCTTTGGTGCGCAATTACCTCTTTTCAGGAATTGCTTCCTTTGTGTTGCTCAATTTGAGCCACACTTTTTCAATCAATAAAATGCATATTCGGTCAAATAATTTTGTTTTTTTTTTCATTACCACTTTGATTGCAAAAACATCCAGATATTTTTGATAAAGAATTTGCATTTTAAGACATACAGGTCCCTTCCAATGCATGCATATAAGATTGGAAGCTTGAAATCTTATTCGGAAGGTGGAGTGACCCCAAGTGTTGAAATCTTGACACGCCTGGGGCACGGTTTTATCTAACGATCTTTTTTGCAGGTGCTGTTAGATATTTTCACTCACTTGTAGGTTGTGATGTGGGAGCCGTTGACAAACAATCCCCACGGAGTCCAATCAGGGACGAAAGGATAGAAGTGTGGTGAAAAAGACGGCGAGGACGTACGACGATCCTTGGAATTAATCAAGAAGACTCTTCAAAGTATGAAGATTGAAAAGTCTGTATAAATCCAGGAGTTCGTTCTCCGTCGAGTACGGAGCGGTCGAGGAGTACAAAGAGATGAATCAGAAAAGTCCAGACGAGTCTGGGAGCTCTCAAAAGTGGAAAGCTGACAATGGAGTTGGATGATGAGTACCCATAGTTCGACGAGTCGACGGGTGTTCAGTACCATAATTTCCTCATACCCAAGCAGAGTCGTGAGGACTAATTCCCCAGCAGATTCAAGGTCTGTGACTTCCCTGGCAGGGTTAGGATGGTTATCCCCAGCAGGTTTCAGATCAATGCTTCCCCAGCAGCCAGGCCTGAAGGTTGCTCTTTCCCAGCGGAAGTATCTGTGTGCGGTGTTTTCCCAAGCAGAGTCGGGATTGATATCCCCAGCAAGTCAAAGACAGTTGGTTCCCCACAGAGCGCATTGGTGGTTCTTGTCCCTAGCAATTCCCCAAGCGGACTGAATGCAAAGGAGGTTATCCCCAGCAAGGGTTGCCTTTTCCCAGCAGCAGCGCTATTCCCCAGCAGGGTGGAGTTGGAGCGATGGAGAGTCCCTCGGCAGAATGTCTCGAGCTCCTCAGAAGAGTCCCTTGAGGGGGATATTTTTTATGCATTCATCATGTAGATAAGCATAGCATATTGCATAAATCGCGTAGCATTTCCATGAGTATGGAGCATTACGCTGAAAAAATCATGCATCATCATTGCAAACATAAGCTAGTCTCAAGCCGTGGTTACCGTTTGAGGTTTGGTTTTTCCAGTGGGAGAAAATTCTACTCAAGCCGTGGTTACCGTTTGAGGAGTGGTTTTGCTAGTTGGATCAGCAACAGCATTGCAAGCGTCAGTTACTCGAGCCGTGGTTACCGCTTGAGATTTGGTTTCACTGGATGGTGAAGATGTTACTCGGATGAGTTTAACATCATGACGCGATCAGCGCGATTCAAGCCGTGGTTACCGCTTGAGATTTGGTTTCACCGGATGGTGAAGATGTTACTCGGATGAGTTTAACATCATGACGCGATCATCGCGATTCAAGCCGTGGTTACCGCTTGAGATTTGGTTTCACCGGATGGTGTCATACCCCAATTTTGGTCCTGAATTTTTTATGTTTTTTATTTTTGTTTAGCATGCTTGGCCTAACCTTACTTTGGTTTTATATGAGGATTGGTCTTGATCCAAAGTCATGGTGTTGTTCATGTGATTGTTAATGCACATATGGTCTTGGTCATCTGAACAACCAAGCTTCTTGTGTTTCAAGCCACTTGCTAGTCATGTTATTGGTTCATGGATACTATGTCAAAACCCTGACCTTATGGTCTCATTTCATGGCCTTGTTCATGTGCATTATCAGTCAAGTTATTTTTCAAAAGTCAAACATTCCAAGTCATAAATAAACCAATGGTAAAACCAAATTTCAAATCATTTTTCAAACCATTTCAATCCATTTCATGTCATTTTAAACCATTACACACTACAACAAACAAGACCTTAGACAACGCTTTTTTTAGCCTTAGACAGCGCTTTAAAGCGCTGTCTAAACCTCCGCTGCTAAAGGTTTAGACAGCGCTTTTTTAAATCTTAAAAGCGCTGTCTAAGCCCCCCCCCCTTAGACAGCGCTTTGGCCAAAAGCGCTTTATAAGACCCTCTTATTTTAAATTTTTTAGGTATACCGTAGACAGCGCTTTTGAAAAGCGCTGTCTAAGCCCCACCCCCTTAGACAGCGCTTTGGCCAAAAGCGGTTTCTAAGACCCTCCTATTTTAATTTTATTAGGTATACCTTAGACAGCGCTTTTCAAAAAGCGCTGTCTAAGTCCCCCCCCCCCCCTTAGACAGCGCTTTTGCCTAAAGCGCTTTCTAATCCCCCCCTTAGACAGCGCTTTTTACAAAAGCGCTGTCTAAGGTATACGAAAATTTTTGGCAACACCAGGATCCCCCATCAAACATATATGTAGATCTCCTCTAATCTGCAATTAAATGAAATTTATAATATTTAGTTATTTAGTTGTGTACTCCAACACAGACAACATAAATTAAATCAAAAGCAGAACAAACTTAGCATAAAGTTTGAGGGAGGAAACAAAACAAAAATTTCATACAAATCACTAATACCGTTACAATT
Organism: Lathyrus oleraceus; assembly: GCF_024323335.1. Taxonomy (NCBI): domain Eukaryota; kingdom Viridiplantae; phylum Streptophyta; class Magnoliopsida; order Fabales; family Fabaceae; genus Lathyrus; species Lathyrus oleraceus. Next base: position 197,010,205 of record NC_066580.1, on the reverse strand, counting down.
TAATAAATGATATCATGTCTTTATCCCTAATAATTCAACATGATTATTTTTATGTAAATCTTAAGCTCCATTAAACATGTGCGCTTCAAATAATATGAAGTTTATTACCTTCATTCCATCTTTCAATTGCCGTTGGGGTGCACCAACAAGAAGCAGCAGCAGTGCTTTCTTAATATCTTCATGTCCAAAAATTTCAGGAGCTAGTGACCTTGCCAGCTTATCATAGATATCACCATCTTCTGCTAAACGTTTGATCTGCTCTTCCTCATCTCCTCTAAGTTCATATCTATGACATAATTAAATTATTAGGAAGTTGCATGTAACTACATTCCCCAAACTACTGTAATAAGATTAACTAGGCATAAATTTCATTGCGCGCAAACAAGTCATGACAATATCCCAGTAGACAGCAACCCAAGCAAAAAATGGAATAAAAAGTCCAAGAAGCACTGCTGTATTGGAAGTGGGGTAAAAATAAAGGGATTGGTTATTATAAAATAAAAGATCTGCAAGTGTAACTTACTCTTCATATTTTTTCTTAAAATGAGAAACAAACATGGCCTCTAAGTATGTGTCAGCAACTAGGCCAGCACGCATTGCTCTAAAACCAACATAAGGTATAGGAAGAAAAATCCCTGATAGTTCAACAACATCACCCGGAGCTACCTGATAATACACAATGAGCAAGTTAGTAAACAGTAGCAGAAATATAGCCAGTTAAACTTCAATATGTACACCAAATCATTGTAATTATTAATCATGATTAGTGCCCTGGTGTTTTATGAGATAACTTTATTCATATGATTGTCAGGTAAGGTCAAGTTCATATTAAAGGAATACAACTATGTATTGACACATTTCAGGTACTTGATAACAATTGAAATAGTAATGTTAGTTCAGTTCCATTGGAAGGGAATAGCAAACCTTTCTAGTGAGTTCTCCCCTAAGATGAACAATCATTGTTCGAGGAATATGACCCTTTGGAACATGTTCAGCTAACTCTTGGATTTTTGCCTGCAATTTAACCATTTAAAAACTCCTTATTCCATAGTTAATAAGCAATGATGCAGAACATGAAAAATAAAGTAATTAAGAATGTATCAGAATTTGATGGATCAAAGTATAGTACAAACCTCTTGAAATCTCAAAAACTTTGATGCTCTCAGTTGAAGGATGACATTACCCTTGCTCTTGTTCATGACACAACGCCTTGATGGACACTCAAACAAGGGCATGAATATTCTAGCTGTTACTTCCTATTTAGAGAGGGGAGAAAACATCAAAGTTAAAAAACTCCAAAACAATCAAAGCCTTACCCAAATCCCAACAATGATAACAACCAAGTATTATCCCACTAAGTGGGTTTGGTTAGCCATACCCCACAACTGAGAAAAAAATCCATCCCAAAAATCTAACAAAGTTTAATCATACTTATAAATAAATTATAGTAGTAATACTTAACATAGTTGGTTAACCTTCTGACCTCCAAATCCTAATCCAGATACCAGAACTGAACAATTTCATTTCCTTTTCTATATAAAACAGTTCTCGCATTACTCTAATAAACTACCTGGTAGATTTCAAAGCCACAATCCTCACAGGTGTACACAGCAACCTGCATCAATGGTTTGACATCAGAGCATCGAGTGATTACATAATAATTTTTTACGGTGATAATTTTGCTGCATCAATACTTTTTATGCATAATGTTTCTGCAAAGGTTGTTTAAATATTATTATTACGGTGATTACATTAATGGAGATTAAAAAGCATATCAATGAAAAGATTTGAGATAGTTTAAAACTTTTTACCTGTTTGCAAATTGAACAAAACCACAGCCCTTTCCAATAGGTATCTTAACAGAGGTTATCTCACCATACTCGGAGAATGTCTGCCTAAGATCTTCATCTGTAACATTAGGGTCGAGTCCTCCAACAAATATCTATAATCAATCAATGATTAGCTATAGAAAACTAGTAATTAATCATAAGTTGCTATAAAGAAAAACCTAATAATATAAGAGCAGAAAGAAAACTCACAGTTGTGTTGGTAGAATCTGTCTCAGATTGGCTCGATGTGCCATTTGACTGGCCTCCTAAATAAAGAAAGAAACAGACAAAACAATTCATCGTGTATATTATATGATTTCATTATAAAATTCGAGAAATAGATATTCACAATATTCATCGTGGAATCGCATTATCTTTTGATTTGGATTTTGTGGGAGTCTATTTCATAACAATATTCCACGAGCAACATCCAAAGTGTCAAAACAAAACAAATCCTGATTGTAACAACATTTCACCCATCATGACCCATACACCTGTAGTTGGTAATCTTCGACGGCCCTACACTTGCTCCTAAGCCAAGCATTTCACCTTCCAACAATAAGCGGATTCTTGTTCTTGTATATGTAATAGCTCATGCACAATTTCTCTAAAGTCGCAACTGAATGCTGCATAGGATTTAGCTTTATATCCATCATCATTCTCTGCCATAACAAGATCAAAACATCAAACATCCTCCTAAAAACTAGAAAAACAGACTAATAATGTGAAATTGTAATTTGATTTTAACCTCGATTGCAACCTTATCACTTTACAATATTAAAATCTTCAATCGAAATGAACATTGAAAACAGAAAATAAAGAACATTTAACTAAACCAAAAGGTCCTCCAGAAAAGCAAAAATGAAAATCAAACCTGAAAATCAGCTCCATATTTTTCAACTAGACGACTAATATAAAGACGCTGAATTGAAGTCAAAGGTTGAGGAAGTGCACTTTTACCATCTCTTCTCCTCTTTCCCAGTGCCGATTTCAAATCTACAAACCCAAAATTCACAAAATTCAAACTCATTTTAACAAAATATAAACAATTTCTGACACAAAAACACACTAATTGTTGAAGTAAGAGAAGATAATGAATTGAGGAGAATATACCGTCTTCTTCGAGATCACTGCCGGAATCGTTGGGGTCATCGGAAACAGAAGGAGCTTGAAGATTATCGGTGAGGGAGTTAGGGTCATTGACGACACCGAAGGAGTTGTAGTTTTGTGTGACGCTTCCTTTTTCATCCCATTTAGGGTCTTCTACAAGGGATTGTAACAGTTTGGGAGGAATGGTGAAAGCGGGTTTCAAAACTTTAGGGTTCTTCTTTGGAAGACCCACACGAACCTTAGGTCGAGAATTCTTGTATTTTCTTCGTGGTCTATATTTTAATTGAAAGACTTTAAACAGCGCTTTCTCAAAAGCGCTGACTAAGGTCTATATTTAAAAGCGCTTTCTAAAAGCGCTGTCTAAGGGGGGGGGGGGGTCTTAGACAGCGCTTTCTAAAAGCGCTGTCTAAGACCCCCCCTTAGACAGCGCTTTCATTATTTTTTTAGAACATTTTCCGTGTTTTATTTTTATTTTAACCTTAGACAGCGCTTTCTTTTAAAAGCGCTGTCTAAGATGCGCTGTTAAAAAACCTTTTTGGCGTAGTGACATTTGATTCTACACAAGAAAGTACAAGTCTTGACATTTTTGAGCAAATGTTGATTTTGGTCAATAGTTGACTTTTCGGTCAACTTTGACCAAAGTCAATCCAAAATCCAAAAGCCCTAATTTTCACCACAATCATCAATCATTTGTCCATTTACAAGAAAAAATGAAAAAAAAACATAAAAGATAGGCTGATACAAATATGAATAGCACGCCACTCTTGACAAAGTTGGATAAGAATGTTAGAGATGATATTTTTTATCATAACTGACACATATTATACAGCATAGAAAACATTGAGGAATATGGTGGCAGTATCATATGAATGTCCTTATATATACACAGAGATGTCAGCCACAATCAAAATATACATCAAGTATTCCCACCATGTTCACGTACACTTGAACAGAATGATTCATGAGGCATCAACTGAAACAGGTAATGCATTCAGTTCAATATGCTGTTTATCGTCGCTGCCAGGGTGAACAAAGACAGTAGCATGAGCCTCGGAATGCGATTTATTGGCTCCTTCTTGTGAAACAGATATTGAGCTCAAGGACATTTTGTCACCGCTATTGCTTTGACCGTCTTGATCATTGGATTGTAAAAGGGATCGGGATCTCCTGCCCTCAGCCAGTGCTTGAGAATCCTGAATAGATGAGATGAGGCTCACAAAGGATACTTCCAACCCTTTCCTCCGCAATGAAGCCGTCAGCCTGCATACAAGGCCAAAAGATGAAGCATTATTAAAATAAAGTCCACTAATTGCATAAAGATATGAAGAGGAGAGTTAACAAACCTTAGCTGACTCTACTGGAACTGTTCCATCACCATCAACACACACGAATCTGGGCTGAATATTATACTAAGGAAATGAAATGCCTGGGGAGTAGTTTACACAGATGTAACACAACACACAATGAAGCCTGGCTAAATCCAAAAATCAGCAAGATGGCAAAGCTCACCATGGCTGCAGGCACATGAACCTTGTCTTTCCTTGCTTGCTGTTGTTGCCAATGCAAAATCCACACATCATATTTATGCCCACAAACCAATGCCTAACCTCTTGTGCAGAATCACAACACCCTGCAACCTATACAGCAGACCATAACCCCGCAGTGAATATGCACCAACACACAACATTCTTATCGGCATCATTTCTGCCATGAATATTGTGGTTCATAGCAAGGACCAATTGTAGAGTCCTCCTGCAGCAGTTGGAAAACCACAACATTGCATCATCAAGTAATGACCTTTTAATCATAAGCATAGCAGTCCAATTCAGCTAACATTTGCAACAGCCATCCAATGCTAATTAACCAAACACAACCTAGTAACATACCTGTGGGAACACTGCTGTGTAAAACCAGACCAAGGTTGAACTTAGGCGAGTGGAAATACATGGATAAGGTGTGCTGCAGAATTGAGCAACACTAAACCTACAATCATCAACCCCATTCCTCATTGGAAGCATATGCTGCTAACTCAAGCCATCGACCCAGCTTGCCTTGCCATACTATGACTATACCCACCTGCATCAAGCCAAATTACCATGACCATAGCTTGCTGCAATAACCCAGGCCAAATACCATGTTTTGAAGATGGAGGTCACCACCGTCCCAATAGGCATGCTGAGATTTCAAGGCTTATATTTCGCCACTTAGAGCGACATACAACTCAAAAGGATGTATCTCCACAGGAAGTTCTAGTTATTCGAAAGATTCATCCATGTTTGCCATCTTTCAAGGCAGAATTCACGGCATTTGTTCCTCTGACTCGAATTAGAGATATTGCTCATCGAAATGACATTCCACATGACCTCAAGACACAAATTAAACATACAATACCAAACAAGCTTCACCGTAATGCGGGTCCTGAAGACTTGGTTGCTACAGAAGCTATGCTTGCTAAAAATCACAAAGAACCCTGGAGAATATAGTGAAGCATTTGTAGAACAGTTCAAGGTATTTCATCGGGAACTCAAAGACTTCTTTAATGCTGGCAGTCTTGCCGAACAACTAGAATCAATTTATGAATCTCTGGATGAATATGGCATGTCAGCACTTGATTCATTTTTTGAGTGCAAAAAGAATATGGCTACTACAGCTGTGACGATAGTGCTCTATCGGCTCAGAATGTGATTGAAAGTGACCAATTTCATCTTACCCAATGCAGCAAGCCAAAGCATAATGACAAATAGTCCAAGCAACCATGCAAACTCAGTCCCTACATTAGCCTAGCAAATAACCATTTAACTGTTAACACAGGCATCCTGCAGACCTGAAGAAACAGAAAAATGGACAGCAAAACATCATAAACCAGAATGAAACCTATAGAGAAGACATGGAAAAGATGTTGAACCATACGGCAATGTTGAAAAATGCACAAACCAAGGTCATAACCAACCAGAAATGTCATGAATACCAAGCCATGGAGTATGTTGACTTACCATGATGATAAAACCATCAAAACTTGTCCAAATAGAATTACACTTGCTGCACCTACAACATGAGGTTTGCATCATATCATACCATGGCCTGGACCCTAGATCTTTCCTGAAGCCATCACTGCAGTTTAGTTCACAAATGAAGCCCACCATATCCAACACCAGTCCAGGTACACGCATCCACATCTTGCAGCCAACATGAAGCCTAGTCAAGTTTGTTTCAATGCCTAAGTGCAAGTCAACAAACACCCTGCAGCCATCAATCCAAATATGTGAGCCAACCATACATCACTCTCCATAAACATGTCTTAATAGAGTAATACATTTGGTCACTTGAAACTCACCATGACAGGGGTAATGCATACAACAATTGGCCCTACAGCATGCTATGATCCTGTTACATTAGATGTCTACATCGAATCCAAAATTCTACAGATGGATAGCATCTTTTCCAAGGCCAACCAATTTGTTACGAAAATAACTTGTCCAAGTCAGAATGTGACTTCATGCTGCAACCTCTTGATCTCCTACTGGAAGTCCAAAGAATGGCCATTGGAAAGTCTGCTGCAATCCTGGTTCATAACTTTCAAACCTGACCACAAACATCATAAAAAACAATTCAAATAATATCATGCCATGGAATGGTCTGGCCAGAAAGAATTTGTCGCCTCACCTGAAGTTCCTTTCATAGTTGATGATTCAGAAGCTGGAGTGTTGAAGAATCATGGAACTTTAAGTTTCCTAAAGGTTCATGATGCGGATCACATGGTTCCAATGGACCGACCCAAGGCTTCTTTAGAGATGTTGAAGAAGTGGACTCAAGGAACCCTTTCCATATCTGGAACTGAGGAGGAGGTATTGGTTGCAGAGTTGTAATCTCTTCATGCAATTAGTCTACATCAAGGTGAAAAAAGAAGTTGAGTGAGATGCTTTTGTTCTACTAAACACAATTCATACTATCTACAATGACAGAATCAAGGCAAAATCAAAACAACTCTCGCCAATTTCACTGCAGTAAAAAAAAGGCAGAGAAGATTCCCAAGCGTTAAAAATTCAAGAAACATCCCAATTTGGCATTGAGACAAATTCAAAAAAAAGAAAGTATGGAGCTCATGTTACCTTTTCCAGACCAAACACCAAATGAGGTAGACAACTGTGAGCACCTTAAAGGACTTCCGAAGGGATACCTTTTTGATCTCCATAGCAAAATCCAAAACCCTAAAAGGGTGGGCATAAAAGGAGGCGCGTCCACTGTTCACAGGAGGAGGTTCTGAAAGACAACAAAAATCAGCCAAAAAACCGTAGGAGTCATTGGAGACGACGAGAAGAAAGCCTAAACCCTAATCAAGGAAAAAGGAGAAAGAAGAGTAAGGAATCCCATACTTGCTGCACTCGCCTCCGAAGTATCCCTATCTGGTAGATTTTTCACCTCTTTATCATTTTTCTTTTCAAATCCGCAAATGTTTGTATATTGCTTTGATGCGTCTGAATCACTTCTCTACAAAGGATTTGTTCCTTCTTGTTGCTTTAATGGTTAGGTTTGTTTCCTTTGTTGTTTAAGAGTTTGTTGGCCGTGGCGATGATTGCTTGCCTCTGCGTTGCCTGTAGTGTTGAGGTTGGATTTACGTTAGAAGTATTGTTCTAGGCTCCTCTGTGAGTTTGTGTTTACCTTGAGTGAGGAAGGAGACAAATGTCCCAAGTAGAGAGAGAGTGAATTTGAGGCGGATTATTCTCACCGTCTGTTCGGTTTCATTTGAATCTCCTCAAGGCTTCAAGGCCATTAATGGCGTACCTTTCTAAGTTCCAAAGCCAGTTGCTTTGTTCGGCACTCCTTCACGTGTGTCCAAGTTCCCATGTAACCATTGTGTTTCCCTGCCATTTTCGCCTGGGACTTTGTTGAAGTGGGCCTTTGAGATTTAGGTTTATGGACTTTAAACAAACTTAGCCCATGCTTGGCCTTTCACGTTTTCTCCCTTTGGGTGTTTTTTTTAGTTAGAACATAGTTTTAAGGGTCTTAGTTTAACAGTATGCAGGTCTTGGCCTGGTGGAAATGGAGATAGTCCACCTCCTCTTTGGTCCTGGGTTCAATACCCGGGTATGTTGCCTTGTTTTTCCAACATTTTGATTTTTCCATATTTTCTTTAATTCTCATATTTAATTATCTAGCCTTACCATTTAACTAACATGTTTCTATCATTTATTCATTTTTATTATTTTATTTTTAATATGACTTATGTGATTATTCATTTTTTGGGATTATTATATTTGTGTTTGTTCATTCATTTGTACAAATTATTTGCCTTTATGTGTGAGTTATGTTACAATCATGATAAATCATCTCAATCTCATTGATAAAAAAAACCCATTCAAAACCATTTTAAACTTATAAAAATCATATTTTTTCTCGATTTAATATCGAGCCCATTTTCACACCCTTGTAAGTCGATTGCTTTTTAAGCATCGCCGTCAACCTCACATAGCTTACTCTTGGGCTTTCTTACAATGAGCCGATTCTCTTGCACTTACACTCATATTTCGCATCATTTGTTTGGGCCCGATTTAATTATTCCAATACTTTGAATCCCCATTTGACAAAATGTACCCCACTCCCTCGATGTGTAATAATTCTACTGCTTTTCATTTCTTTATTTGCTTGACTGTTTAGTTAGCTACTAACACAAGAATAAAATCAACAATTTCAAAAAGATCAAAAAATAATGACTCGATCCAACATCGAGTGTTTTCTCAATAAACAAATCAATTCATTTCGCCCTCCTATTCCATTCCTTTTCTTTCAAACTTTCATCAAATGCTTGATTCAACGTCAAGCCATTTTCTCTAATAAAAACTCAAAAAATATTAACTCATAAGTCAAGACTTTTTCAATAAAGATGGAAGTGGAACGTGGTGTATACCACGCACTCCTGAGACTAGGATTCGAGATGTATATCTCGCCAATCCTAGCTCTCGCCATCATCCAATTTACCCACTTTGTTTTCTCAAACACTCATTCAAATCTTTCTCAAACGTCCATCAATACTTGATCTAGGTCAAGTCATTTTCACAACAAAAAACTCAAAACACTTAATTCTTTATGAAACACTTTTGCAAATAAAGGTGGAAATGGAACATGGTGTATACCATGCACTCCTGAGGTTAAGATTCGAGACGTATGCCTCGCCAATCTTAACTCTCGCCATCGCCTAAAATTGTCAATGCGGTTTCTCCAAACCCTTTTCTCAATCAAATTCAAAACACTTAATTCTCTATTAAACACTTTTGCAAATAAAGATGGAAATGGAACATGGTGTATACCATGCACTCCTGAGGCTAGGATTCGAGATGTATATCTCGCCAATCCTGGTTCTCACCATCACTCAAAGCACATCCAATCAATCAAACTCTTTTTCTCGCCGCCGTGCGACCAATCAAAAAAACCTTTTCCGAATGTAGATTTGTAAATCCTAACACCTAAGTACATATTGAATGACAACTCTAGGGCAGAGCTTCCCCATTTCTTTTAGACCTTCCGTGCGTCTCCGATCTTGAGGCATGTAATCCATCCTATTGCAAAGAGGTAACTGCCTAAGACTCGATTCAGCGAGCTGCGACACCTACTGCTAGGATGTGAACACATTGCCCACTCTCCTTTGACACAACTAGTGTCCTCCTTTGTAAGTCCATGTTCAGATGGCAATCCCTATGTAGCCGAACTACGGCAACTCTGATTCTCATGTTCAGATGAGATACGTAGGCACAAGATGCGATGTCTTGCCGAGTTTGACTAACGACTAACAACTAATCCTTGTTTGCTTTCGCCCTCGTTGCGATCCTTTCTCTCGCCCTCGTTGCGATCGAGACCTTCCCTTTCTCTTGCCCTAGTTGCAATCGAGACCTTTTGTTCCCGTAGTTAGTTTGAACTACGTTTTGCTCTGATTCTCATTCCCGATGAGATACGTAGGCATAAGACGCGATGTTTTAGCGAGCACACTTATCCTTAACCCATAGGTGTAGCACCTCAAATTTGCACCTACCTTTTGTACATACATTTTCATATTAGGTCATTTAACATAACATAGTCCACTGCATAACATTGCATTATCCTTTGCCCAAGTGCAAGTCATCAATCAAAATTAGGTCAAACCAGTCAGGAGATCAGTCAATCAAGCAAGCCAGTGTATTTTCCATTGAGACAAGGCCCTAGGGTTGGTCCAACATGTTCAAATGACCTAGGGGTCCTTTTGAAGTGTTTTGGTCAAGGTTTGATTGCTCATAAGTCATCAGTCAGTGTTCAGTTCACCAGAAACCCTAGAAAGTCAACTATGGTCAACTGTGCCTGATTTTATGGATTTCAAGGTGGGAGTTGGTTTGAAAGGGTTCATTCATGTCCATACAAGTCTCATTTGACATTCCAAAGGTCAAGATTGAAGAATTTGAAGTTAGACAAAAAGTTTCTAAAAATGGCAGGTGACCTGTAATTTTCAATTGCCAAAAATAGAAAGTTTTTCTCCTCAAATTTACATCATCATACAAGCTTCAAATGAAATTTTGTCCAACATGAAAGTTGAAGATCTTGCTCTCACCTTTCCAAAAAGTCCAAGAACACTCATTTATCATTTATGGTTGGCAAGTTATGATCAAATCATTCTCAAGAATTTTTGAACTTCAAAGTGGCATATCTTCCAAACCATTTGGCCAAATTGGGTGGGGTTTTTTGCTACAAGTCATATTTGATGTGCTCTATCCAAATCTTTCATCACAATTCACCAAAAATCTTCCAAGCAAAATGGCCTTTTTCAAGTGGCATGAATTAAAAAAGAGGTGAGTTGAAAAATGGACTTTCAAATAATTCATTTCCAATGCATTATGCCAATTACAAAGGTTCAGAAATCATATTTGGAATTTGTTTGAGGCCCATTTTCGTCCATTAGCCATGAACCCCATGCAAATTGGTTGGTTTTTAGTAAAATTGGCAAAACACTCATTTAACCAAATTGTGATTATCATTTCCACTAACCAAGCTTAAGGAATGTTAAACAGAGTATACATACTTCATTTTCAGTCTGAAAAACCCTAGCCACTATTCAGAAAACAGATCAAAATTTCACTCTCTCTCAAATTCTCATCTTGGCTCACTTGAACTTTTTTCTGAAAAATCTCAAAGAGCTCGAGCCTTGGTTAGTTGTTCCATCATCCACCATCATTTTTGAGCCTCTTGCAAGCAACAACATACAACTGTAAAGCAGTTTTTGTGGACTGTTGGAAGAAGCTTCATCCATGGCAGATTTTGATTGGAGCTGTTTCGAAGATTGTTGAGCTAAAATTCATTCTCCATTCATCATCTGAGACCTTATTGAACATCTATTTTTACTTTGCACGGCCAAACAACCACAAATCATCACTGCTCTTCAAATTTGGTACTTTAGTTGCTTTTAGTTCCTTGTGAACTTTGCTTTGCTTTGCTTGATAAGCAATTTGCATTGGGGTATAACTTCCTTACTTCATGTAGTCTGGAAGACCTGGCCTGTTACTTGGCCAGGCACCTGTCTGAAGTCCTCCTTAAGAGGCAATGTTTGTGACTGTTTACTTTTGTCCTTGCATATATTCAAAGACCTCCTAAGTGAAGAGGCATTGGCAGAACCCAAGGGATATGCAATCTATCCCCTGCTATTTTGTGTGTCATCTGCTTTGCTCACACCACTGTGTTGATGCATTGCAGATACAAACCCAAGATCTTGTACAGTTGTACAGTTGAGTCAGTTTCAAATGTGTAGAAGGGTTCCCACTTTCTGAACCCACACATTATTGTCTTAAGCTCTCCCAGGCCAGGGATAAGAGCTGTGAAGTCTCATCTTCACTCACCTTTCATCAGCTTCACCCTAACCCTCAATGTTAGGGTTAAGAGCTAACATTACCCTGTTACAGAGGTTTGTTTGTTGAGGTTGATATGACCCCTCGACTAAAACCTAACCTTGATTGAGCCCATTGCTTGCATATAGTGTGTGCTACTTGTGCTTGTGTGTTTGTTTGACTTGCTTCCTGTGCAAGTTAGGTTTAGTTTGGCTTGCTTCCTGTGCAGGTCATGTTTAGGATAGGCTTGCTCCCTGTGCAAGTTAGCTAGAAACCTTGACTTAGGGATGATTTTGCATGATAACATCTAGGCTCGAGTCGTAGTCTCCCTAGTTGTGTCTCCCTCTGTTATCTGGTTAGGCTAGTCCTGTGTCCCTGCGTAGGGGAACTACGTCGCCCTGATCCTCATACCAGATGAGGTACGTAGGCAGGAGATGAGCTGATCTCTCCGGGCGCCCTTTTCCTTTTTTAACCTTTCTGTTCTCAACCCCTCTGTGTGTGTTGTTGTGTGCTTGGAAGCTGATGTAAGTCCATCGAGTGGCGTTCGGGTTCCAGTGTGGGTTTATTTGGTTCGGATGCTGATGTAAGTCCAGTGATTGGCAGTCGGGCTCCACGTTTGCCCCCTTTGTGTGTGTTTTGGTTCGGATGCTGATGTAAGTCCAGTGATTGGCATTCGGGCTCCACGTTTGCCCATGTTTGTGTTGTTTTGTTTAGTGTGTGTCAGCCGAGCTACGAATGCTCTGATTCTTCTTCGTCCAAGAAGATACGTATGCATAGGATACGATATCCTAGCGAGCATGTGTGTTCCCCAGTCCGAACTACTTCGACTCTGATGTCTATTCCTGATAGACTAAGTAGGCCCAGGATGCGATATCCTGCCGAGTCAGTTTCAGTCTGTTTCCTTGTGTCTCTTTCAGCCAGTGTGTGTGTGTGACCAGTGTTTCTAGCAACCATTTTCCTTCCTTTTGTGCGTGGATCCCGTCGAGTACGACGGATGCGTAGGGGTGCTAATACCTTCCCTTCGCATAACCGACTCCCGATCCCATTCTCTTTTGTCGCGAGACCATGTCTTTTCCAGGTTTACTCTGAGCGTTTCCTTTCCCTCTTTTGGGATAAATAACGCACGGTGGCGGCTCTGTTGTTCTTGTTTCCCGCCGGTTTTTCGCGTAATGCGACAGCTGGCGACTCTGCTGGGGACTAGAGAAATTGACCTCTGCTGGTCCATCTTCCCTAAGCGAGTCTCTCCTAGCGCTCTCTAGGTTAGGGTTTTGGTTGCTTTGTGTTGTGTTTATTTATTGCATTCATTTCATTTATTGTTTGCATTTATGTTTGCAATTATGTTTGCATTCATTCACATTCATTATTCATCTGGCTGGTTGTCTGTTTCTCTCTGTTGGAGTGGGAGTCATTTGAGATAAAAGGTCCAATACCCAAACCATGAGTGAAATCTAGGATGCTTAGCAATAGAGTGATTCATGGGAAGCGGGTGGTATTGCGCCACTTAGCGGAACATTGATATCACGAGCAGTTCAGACCCTGGTGGGATATTGTCGTTACATACTTCGGGTGTGTATATGATGGTATTCTGCGAAAGGTTATTTATGTTGCGTTTCTCTCGACCTTACCCTGGCCTAGACGACACCCGTGAGTGGGGAAGGGTTTGATCATTATTACAGGTACAGTTGGTGACTTGTGGTTCTGTTGGTGACTTTGGGTTCAGACAACAGTTTCTCAGTTGACCTTGGGTTTTCAATTGGATTTGGGTTCTGAGTTTAGACCGAAGCTTCGACCTTGTGTTCAGAGATGCACAACCAGCCAGTCCAGTCTGCATCATGTGCATCATAGCATATTTATTTTCAAAAGAAATGCAACAAAAAAAAAATTGAAAAAAATTTGAAAAAAAAAAAGAAAAAAGCTAATCTCTGCATGCATATCATTTCTCAGGTACATTCCTGAGCTTGTTCACTGATAGAGATGGCAACGGTCCCAGAGCCGAAGTGGAAGACCTGTTCCTACAGCTTTCATCGTGAGCCGTTGACGTCATTGATAGAATTGGGTAGCCTTGTGACTAGTGATCAGCTGAAGGGTTTTGTTGGGCAGTTTGGGGATATTCTGACGCTGTTGAAGATGGTAGTCGATCCGGTGCCGCTACAGACTCTTCTTCAGTTCTATGATCCAGAGCTTAGATGTTTCACCTTTCAAGATTATCAGTTGGCGCCTACTCTCGAGGAGTATTCTATTCTGCTGAGTGTCCCGATTCAGCATCAGATTCCTTTCTTGGACGTCCCGAAGGAAGTTGATTTCAGAGTTGTTGCCAGAGCTTTCCGGTTGAGTGTCAAAGAAGTCTGTGATAATTGGAAGCCCAGTGGGGGAGTTGTGGGTCTGCCGTTGAAGTTTCTCTTGAGGGTTGCTAGAGATGAAGCCGAGAAGGGGAATTGGGAAGCTTTTCATGCCCAGCTTGGTGTTTTGATCTATGGGATCGTCCTATTCCCAAGCATGCCCAACTTTATTGACCATGCTGCTATCAGTATCTTCATTGGAGGGAATCCAGTTCCCACTCTGTTAGCTGACACTTACTATGCCATTCACAGTAGGCATGGTAAGGGTGGAGCTATCAGATGCTGTCTACCTCTTCTGCTCAGATGGTTCATGTCCCTCCTGCCCGTTAGAGGACCCTTTGTGGATGCTCAGAGCACTCTTAAGTGGACTCAGAGGGTCATGTCGCTCACCTCTTATGACATCAGATGGCAGTCACACCGGATGGACGTGCGGAATGTTATTATGAGTTGTGGAGAATTCCGGAATGTGCCACTCGTGGGGACCAAAGGTTGTATAAATTATAATCCAGTTCTTTCTCTTCGTCAGTTAGGGTTTGTAATGAAAGGAGAACCACTTGAGGCTGAGGTAGCTGAAAGTGTGTATTTTGAGAAGCAGAGTGACCCGACTAGATTGGAGCAGATAGGAAGAGCCTGGAGGTCTGTTGGAGTGAAGGATGGATCTGTCTTAGGGAAGAAGTTTGCCATTGCTATGCCTGATTACACCGATTGGGTAAAGAAGAGGGTGGAAACTTTGTTGCTACCCTACGATAGGATGGAGCCGTTGCAGGAGCAACCACCTTTGATCCTTGTTGAGAGTGTGCCTGCTGAGCACTATAAGCAAGCTCTGATGGAGAATCGCCGGTTGAGAGAGAAGGAGCAAGATACCCAGATGGAGCTGTACAAAGCCAAGGCTGATAGGTTGAACTTGGCCCATCAACTCAAGGGAGTGCAAGGATAGGATGCTAACAGAGCAAGGAGCAAGAAGAGATCCTACGAGGAGATGGAATCCATGTTGGATGCAGAACACCGGGAATGCTTGAGACTACAGAGAGCTGAAGCCAGCTATCAGAAGAAGATCAGAGACCTAGAGAAACAACTCAGAGACAAGGACGTCCAGTTGAAGAAGGAGGTAGACTTGAGACAGGCATCAGAGGACTATCTTGGAGGAGAAGTTTTGGAGCTTAGAAGGCAATTGAAGGAGAAGATCACTCCTCTACCAGAATGTTCAAAATGCACACTGTTGATAGACCAGTGCCAGTACCTGAAGACTCTCATTCTGGAAGATCGTTTTTCTTAGATTGTATCTTTGATGTATATGTTGAGAATCACCTCCAGGCTTGTTGGATGGGATTCATTTGTTTGTACTCCGTTTGTTGAATATTTGTTGACTTGGTTGTATGATCTTGTTGCCCTTATTTATAGATAAGGTTGTTGGTGTTTCCTATTGTTCTCGTTTTACCTTGTATTGTATTGTTCTCTTGTTGCTGCCAGGTTGCCATCTTTTGAGGATGGATCAGGCTCTTTGAATGCTTGAGAAATGAGCATATCATGTGCATCATACACATCATTAACATCATACTCATCTCATTTGCATAACAGGTGTTCTTGCGCCGACTTCTCACTTTGGTTCCTGTGTTTAGGCAGGATAGCTGATCAGAGACCGCACCGCTACTCAATGAGACTCAACCATCAAAGGAATATGGATCAAGTGCAAGCTGAGTTAGCTGAGATGAGGGCTAACATGGCCCAGTTCATGCATATGATGCAAGGGGTTGCGCAAGGACAAGAAGAACTCCGAGCTCTAGTTCAGCGGCAAGAAGCTACAGTGCCACCAGTCAATTCGCCTCTGCAAGAAGGAAGCCCAATCCATGACCCTCCTGCTGCTGCTGTGCCCATCAACAACTATGCTGTAGGTGAAGAGTTGAGGGGTATTCGAGTCGACGGTCAACCTATTGCTCCAGATACTGCCAATGCCAGGGTAATCCGTGTTCCGGCCCGTAATCAAGTTCCGATTGTTGACAGACAAGAGGATATGTTTACTCTGCTCAGTGAAGACGAAGATATTTTGGGAAGAAATGATGCGAGAGATCGTAAAGTTGAGGCCCTTGCTGAGAAGATCCGGGCTATAGAATGTCAAAATTCTCTCGGTTTTGATGTTACCAATATGGGATTAGTGGAAGGTCTGAGAATCCCACACAAGTTTAAAGCACCGTCCTTCGATAAATACAACGGTACTTCCTGCCCTCGCACCCACGTGCAGGCATACTATCGAAAGATCTCGGTGTATACTGACGACGAGAAGATGTGGATGTATTTTTTCCAAGACAGCCTATCTGGGGCGTCTTTGGACTGGTACATGGAGTTGAAAAGAGATTCGATCAGATGCTGGAGGGATTTGGGAGAGGCGTTCCTCAGACAGTACAAACATAATATGGATATGGCACCGACCCGGACTCAGCTGCAGAGTCTGTGTCAGAAAAACAACGAGAGCTTTAAAGAGTACGCCCAAAGGTGGCGTGAGCTTGCTGCGAGAGTTCAACCCCCTATGCTGGAAAGGGAGTTGACCGACATGTTCATAGGCACTCTTCAAGGTGTATTTATGGACCGGATGGGAAGCTTCCCATTCGGTAGTTTTTCTGATGTCGACATCTGTGGCGAGAGAACTGAAAGTCTGATCAAGGCCGGTAGAATTCATGATATGGGTTCTTCTTCGTCATCGAAGAAACCCTTCTCTGGGGCACCTCGCCGTAGAGAGGGTGAAACCAATGCTGTACAACACCGAGGGAATGTGTACAGAGGAAGTGTGAATAGGGATCAGTATCACCCGGTTGCTGCAGTGACCATTCCTGCACCTCAGCCTCGTCAACAACAACAACAAAGGGTTCAACAACCGCAACAACACCAACAACAGCAACAACGTCCGTATCAGCCCAGACAAAGAATGGCTGATCGACGTTTTGATCCACTGCCAATGTCGTACGCCGAACTATTGCCCGAACTACTCAGGTTGGGGTTTGTTGAGTTGCGTACAATGGCTCCGCCCACAGTATTGCCACCTGGATACGACGCCAACGTCCGCTGTGACTTTCATTCTGGGGCACCAGGGCACCACACTGAAAAATGCCGGGCTTTGCAGCACAAGGTCCAAGACTTGATCGATGCCAAGGCGATCAACTTCGCTCCGGTACCTAACGTTGTGAACAATCCTATGCCTCAGCATGGTGGGCATAGGGTGAACAATATTGAAGGGGAGGAAGCTGAAGACCTAGTGGATAATGTTGATGATGTTCAGACTTCTCTGTTGGTTGTAAAGGGCCGTCTACTAAAGGGGGGTGTCTACCCGGGTTGTGATGAAGGTTGTTTGGTTTGTGGTGAAGCTGTTAATGGTTGTGACCAGTTGAGGGCTGGTATTCAAAAGCTGATTGACGAAGGTTGTGTCCAGTTTAGTCGGGCTGTCAAAGATAATGGGTCGGTGTCAACTGTTACCATCTACTTTAAACCGTCTGATGGCTGATGCTTTGGCTACTTTATCCTCCATGATAAAAGTTCATTCGTGGAATCATGTGCCACATGTTGCGGTGAATCGACTCGAGAGGCCTGCTCATGTGTTTGCAGCCGAGTCTGTTGCGATTGACGAGAAGCCGTGGTATTATGACATCAAGAACTTCCTCAAAACTCAGGAGTATCCTGAAGGTGCGTCAAAGAATGATAAGAAGACCCTGAGAAGGCTAGTTGGAAGCTTTTATTTGAATCAAGACGATGTGCTATACAAGAGGAACTTTGACATGGTCTTGCTCAGATGCGTGGATAGACACGAAGCAGACATGTTAATGCAGGAAATGCACGAAGGTTCGTTTGGTACCCATGCTGGTGGTCATGAAATGTCCAAGAAACTGCTGAGAGCCGGATATTACTGGATGACTATGGAATCTGATTGCTTCAAGTATGCTCGGAAGTGCCATAAATGCCAGATCTATGCTGATAAGGTGCATGTACCACCAAGCCCGTTGAATGTCATGAACTCGCCTTGGCCGTTTGCCATGTGGGGCATCAATATGATTGGGAAGATTGAGCCTACTGCTTCGAATGGACATCGCTTCATCTTGGTTGCGATTGATTACTTCACCAAATGGGTGGAAGCAGCTTCCTATGCTAACGTTACCAAACAAGTGGTTGCCCGGTTCATCAAGAAAGAAATCATCTGTCGTTATGGAGTTCCTGAGAGAATCATCACTGACAATGGTTCCTAATTACGAAGGTCCGTATGTTGTGAAAAAGGTCTTCTCCGGTGGAGCCTTGATGCTTACAACTATGGATGGTGAAGATTTTCCGTCCCCTGTTAACTCAGATTTAGTCAAAAAATACTTCGCATAAATTGACCCGCTGGACAAAAAGAATAAAAGAGTCCGGGCAAAAAAGGGCATCCCGGCGAACCAAAAAACAGAAAGAAAAGGTTCGGGCAAAAATTAGGGATAAAATGAAAAGAATTGTACACCCGGTAAGTCGAAAACCCGCAAGGGCGGCTTAGGCAAAAATGGGTATCCCGGTGGATTGAAAACCCGAAAGGGCGATCCAGCCAAAAGAGGGATTAAAGCGAAGACTACAGTCTGAGTTATCTGTATTTCATTGCGCTTCGTCGGCTGCCATCTCAAAGATGTGATCGGTCTAGTCAGTCTTCTCAGAAAGCAAGGAGTTGGGAGGAAAATTGATTATCTATGAGTTATAACAGAGTTGGGAAACAGTGGATGCCGTGTTCACATTGCCATTAGGATAGTTTATTTTCCTTTTGTACGCAATTACCTCTTCCTAAGAATTGCTTCCCAATGTATTTGCCTTTTCAGGCACATTTTCAATTAATAAAAGTCGTTATTCAGATAAATTGCTCTCTTGTTTTTACTTTTACTGTTTTGTTTGCAAAAATGTCCGTATTTTTGATAAACATTGCATATAAAAACATGAAGGCCAAACAATAACGTGCAAAAGATCAAAACATTTGAAAATCATTTTGAATGTTGAGGACACTTGAGCGTATCTTGTCCATGTACCCCCCTGGGGGCATCTGTTATTCCGTTTTTGCAGGTCGTTGTAACACCTCAAAATTTGCCCTCCTCTCTTGGGACTAGCTTAACATATTGCATATCATTTCTAGGTCATTAGGCATTGTATATTGCATATCATGTGGTTACATTGTGCAAGTCCTCCTCATAAGTCTTGATCAGGAGATGAAGAGGTCATAATGCAAGCTAGGGTTTCATTGATGGATCATTAATCATCTGAGGATGTGAAGGTCCAAATTAGGGTTTCTTGATTCTCAAGGGGGTTGAGCTTTATCTTGGTGGGAAATGATACATCATCATCATCATGGTCTTGATATCATCCAAGTGGTTGATCATACACCTTGAGATTAGGGTTTTGACCACTGGTCAACCCCAATCATCTGCATTTGGCCAATCAGGGCATGGTAAGGAGATGGGGTCTACAATGGATATGGGGATCATCATGTGATTACATTAAGTTTATGGAGGCTAGGGTTTCATCCTTGAGCCATTTCATCAGAGAATTGGGGCTCAACTTGATCAGTGCATGGCCAAATTCATCTATCAACTGAAAAAGTCAATTGTGGTCAACTGTGCCTGAAATCATGGATTTGAAGGCGGGAGATGGTTTGAGAGGCTTCATTCATGTCCATACAAGTCTCATTTGACATCTCAAATACTCACATTGAAGAATTTGAAGTCAAATCAAAAGTTGCCAAGAATGGATAGTGACCTGCAGCTTGAAAGGTTCCAAAAATGGCAAGTTTTGGACCGACTTCAACTCAATCTTACGTCATCAAAAATGCTTCAAATGAAATTTTGTCCAACATGAAATTTGAAGATCTTTCTCTCCCATTTCCAAAAAGTTCAAGATCATGAGAATCGGATGAACGGTTGAGGAGATATGACCAAATCATTGTCAAGTGTGCAAGGCAAAATGTGCTACGCATTGATGCATACGAATTTCGTATCGATGCATGCAAGGCAAAATGTGCTACGCATTGATGCATACGAATTTCGTATCGATGCATGCAAGGCAAAGTGTGTTATGCATTGATGCATACGAATTTCGCATCGATGCATGCAAGGCAAAATGTGCTACGCATTGATGCATACGAATTTCGTATCGATGCATGCAAGGCAAAGTGTGTTATGCATTGATGCATACGAATTTCGCATCGATGCATGCAAGGCAAAAGGTGCCATGCATTGATACACACGAGTTATGCATCGATGCGTACTGTTAAAAAGTGCCATGCATTGATACATACGAGTTATGCATCGATGCGTACTGCTAAAAATGTGTTATGCATTGATGCAGAAGCTTTTGTATCAACACATGACTCTGTTTTGATCATGCATTGGCTACTGTTCACATCCATATTACTTCATGCACCACTCATTTTCAAGTTTTGTCAAAACACCTCATTTTCACTAATACACTTGATTTTTGATAATTGTGATTAAGAGATGGATTAGGCATTGGTATAAAGGCTTAACTGTAACAGAATTTCATAATCACATCACATTCTTCAAGATCATAACAGAATTTCCCTCCAATTTTCACCAAATTCTTCAAACTTCTTCCAACTTTTTTTCATCATTTCTCATCCAAATCTTCATCAATTTTGTTGATTCTTGTTGGATCTACATTCTACAAGACTTGTTGAAGAACTGTTTCATCAATTCAAGGCCAAGAGATAGCATAATCGTGACTGTTGGAAGCTCATTCATTCATGGAGTTTTGTTGATTCTTGCATCTGGTGCTGTATTGAGCTAAGCTGATCATTCTAATCAACTTCCATAGCTTGGATCTTCATCTGTCTTTGCAATTTACACTTGGAAACACAAGAATTCGCATCTACCATCTCCAAGAGGTAAATTCTCGAATTCCTCAATTGCTTGAATCATCATATGGCTTAGATAGATCTTTCAATGTAGATCATCCTGCAACTTGTGGTTTTGGATTTGGTTAAGTGTAGAGAGAGAAATCTTGATTTGAACATTTGATGTGAAACCTATCTTTGATCGATTCGCTTAGCACAGTTAGAGTTAGGTCAAACAAATTGCATATCCATGATGTACGTGATGAGACGGTTTTAATGATATAGAGTTTGCTCATTTTGGTGAAGAAATGTTCATCGTGATTTTCTGGAATGGTTCTTGTTCAAGAACGCGTTCAATTGCATGTTTGATCTTCATTTTCCATTTCCTGATTTGAATTGGTGTTTCCCGCTCCCTCCAGCCACTCACAGCGCGCCACTGCATTAAAATGAAACGGCGCCGTTTTATGCTTGTTGTGAATATTTACAGTTTTGCCATTATTCATTTAATTACTTCTATTATTTCATTTCTTTTTCATTTTCCATTTCAATTTCACACATGAACTTTAGAAAATCATAACTGATTCATTTTTTATCCAAATTGAGTGAGTTTTTTTTTCATGATGCTCCTTGTAATGTGTAGAATTTAATGGTGATTTTTGTGATTTTTGTGCACGTGTAAAAAATTAAAATGCTTAGGGTTTGTTTGGTAGTGTCACATTTGTACATGCTTGGCCATATCTTTCATAAAATGATGATGTTTTCAAAGAAATGGATGAAATTTTTTGTGCATATTCTGGACACTTTGATGGTGATTTTGATGTGTAGTTTGTAATTTTTGGATACCTGGTTGAGGAGATAGGAATTTTTGATTAGAGGTGTGACAATTTGTGTCACACCAAGCTTGATGAACTTCATGATTTTATTTGCCATCCCTAGGGACATTGGATTGAGCCAAAATTATGCATGATTGAGCATATGATTGTCAAGATTACATGTGATTTTTTCTGGAGTTTTTGATGGCATTTTCTAATTGATTGGGATTTTCTTTTCTGTTGGCTCATTTTGTGACATTGTGTGATACATGTTGGAATTTTGTTTGTGAAATTCTCATGGTGTATTGGATGAAGATGAAAATTGACATATGGATTCTAGACACATTATAGGTCATTGTGGTTTTGATCCCATTCATTTATCATGTGTTGTCACTATTTTATGATTTATGGAAGTTGATGCCTTGTGTTGGCTTGTTGGAAATTGTCTGAACTTTCTGATTTTCATTGACCTACTTCCTCTTGCCCAATTGAGCTGAAAATTGACATGCTATTCATTGAATGTGTCTTGTTTAGGTGTGAATTTTTGTGGAATTAATTGAATTGTTTTGATATGGATTTGATGATGATCATTCTGTTTGGTCCTTTGAGGTTGCAAATTGCCTAGTTTGTGGTATTTTGTGCATGAAATGATAATGGTGAATGATATGAGCATGGGACCAATTGCTTTTGCTTTTAAATTGTTTGATTGTGATTTTGGATAAGTTTCACTTGCTGTTTATAATTTTTTACCTCCTTTGGACCCTAGGCTTGGCCTAGTGGTCTAGTTTCTCATGTTTGGTTTGGATTTTCAGGATGAGATGCAAAGGCCTTAAGGAGATTGCTTCAAGTTGATTAAATTGAGTTTGGTTGATGTTTGTGAACTAACTTGACTTTGTTTTGTAGGGTTTGAGGCTTGAGCTTGAGCTTATGGCTTGCACTTGTGTGCATTAGCTTGTGTTTGCTTGTACAGATTAACTGATTAACATTTGCTGTTTACTGTTGGTTTGTCTGAGTACTAATGGTATTGGATTGACTTCAGGTACCTTAGTTGCTCACAGTTCTTATTGAACTTGCTTGCTGTTGCTTGGTTGTCTAACCAATTGAGGTATAATTTCTATTCTCCATGTAGTCTGGAAGACCTGGTCTGTTACTTGGCCAGGCACCTGTCTGAAGTCCTCCTTAAGAGGCAATGTTTGTGCTTGTTTATTTTTGTGCCAAGCAGGAAAAGACCTTGATTAAGGCAATTGGCAGAACACAAGAGATGTGCAATCCATCTCCTGCTATTCTTGTTGAGTCATCCCTTTGCTCACACAACTGGTGTTGATGCATTGGGATACTAACCCAAGATCTTGTACAGTGTATAGTTGTGTCAGTGTCATGAGTGTAGAAGGGTTCCCACTTTCTGGACCCACACTCCTTTTTCTGAAGCTCTCCCTGGCCAGGGATAAGAGCTGTGAGGTCTTACCCTCACTCTCCTTTCATCAGCTTCACCTTAGCCCCTCATTGGCAAGGTTAAGAGCTAACATCACCTTTGTACAGATGACTTGCTTTGGCAGTCTAACCCTTTGTTTAAGCCCACTTTGACTGGATATAGTGTGTGCTACTTGGAATATTTGCTGTGATTTGTTTATGCTTGCATGCTTTCTTTGCCTGGATAGGATAGCTTGCTGTTGTGCAAGTAGGTAGAAAACTCAACCTAGGACCATTGTGGAATTCATGATAACTATTAGGCTCGAGTCAGCTCCCTTCTAGTTTGTCATTTCCCAGTCTCTGGTTAGGAGAAAGTTTCTCCCCTGTTAAGGGGAACTACGTTGCCCTGATCCTCATACCAGATGAGGTACGTAGGCAGGAGGTCGTGCGAGATCTCTCCGGGCAAACCTTTTCTTTTTTGTGTGTGTTTGTTTGACAGTTGCTAGGCTCGAGTTCCCGACTCCTTAGTAACTTGTTGTTTGTTTGTTTGAGTGAGTGCTTGACAGTTATAGGCTCGAGTTCCCAACTCCCTATTAACTTGTTTGGTTGTTGTGTGCTTGGAAGCTGATATAAGTCCAGTGATTGGCATTCGGGTTCCAGTGTGGGTTTGTTTGGTTCGGGCGCTGATGTAAGTCCAGTGATTGGCATTCGGGTCCCATGTTCGCCGTTTTTGTGTGGAGTCTGACGTAAGTCCAGCGATTGGCAGTCGGTTTCCTGTGTGCGTTGTGTTGTTTGGCGTGCGTGAGCCGAACTACGGCTACTCTGATTCTCATTCCAGATGAGATACGTAGGCATAGGATGCGATATCCTATCGAGCATGTTCCCCCTTTGTCCCGAACTACGTTGACTCTGATGTTTGTTTCTGACAAACTACGTAGGACCAGGATGCGATATCCTGTCGAGTTACCTTCCTCCGTTCTCCACCTGTTTTGTTAGTATATGTGCGTGTGTGTATTCTTTGAGCAGTTTCTTTTAGCAACCTTATTCTATTTTCTAGAGCGTGGATCCCGTCGAGTACGACGGACGTGAGGGGTGCTAATACCTTCCCCTTGCGTAACCGACTCCCATACCCTTTCTCTTTGGTCGCGAGACCATTTCCTTTCCAGGTTTACTTCGAGCGTTTCCTTTCCCTCTTTGGGATAAATAACGCACGGTGGCGGCTCTGTGTTGTTTTTGTTTCAGCCCGCCGGTTGTTTTTCGCGGATGCGACAGCTGGCGACTCTGCTGGGGACGATGATGTTCACCTATGCTGGTCCATCTTCCCTAAGCGAGTCTCTCCTAGCGTTCTAGGTTAGTTTAGGTTGCTTGTGCTGCTCTATTTATTGCATTTGATATTCTGACTGTGTATATATTTGCATAAATATTTGCATGCATCATACTATCATGTTGCCGTCCTCTGTGCAGTTGGTTCCTCTGTTTGGGGTGGGTGTTCTGAGTGGGGCTAAAACCCAGGCCCGAGTATACACCTAGGATTAGTGTGGTCTCACGTTCCTCACATGTTGGTTGGGCATGATGTTGCGACGTGACATACCACAAGCCGGATGAGGTTCATCTGAGAAGTGCTCTTCCTCAGTGGGGTTTTCCACTTTGGTTGAGTCACCTCTTTTGAACTATTGACTCTGGTGACCGATCATTTCCCGGATCTTTGGTTTAGACGATCTTAAGAGAGCTACAATGGCACACCCGAAAGGGCAAACCCATTGAGTATCTTTTCCCGATTGTCGAGACCATTATCCGCCTTAGGATGACCTGTTTAGAATTTACCTGTGAGGGGAGGGTGATTCTTTCAGATGCATGTTCAGATGGTGACTTTTTGTTCCGTGGATTAGATTCATATTTATAAGTCGGATTTATGGCCATTTATTTCTGAGACACCGGAGTGCTGTCTGTGGTATTTGTCAGTGGGGATCTGTTTATTTCAGGATTCCCCGGGCCAATTTTATCAGTGGGGATCCGTCTATTTCAGGATTCCCCGGGCCGATTCAGAGATTGTATGGTTGTCTGCTCAGAGACCATGTGATGATGATGATGATGATGTATCTTCCGTTTATTTCGGAACCCTTGAGTCGGATTGGTGGTTATGTGTTCCCTCAGATGATTGTGATCAGTTCAGAGATCAAGGTCTCAGTGCAGATGATCAGATGACTCGGAGGATGGCAATGCATTGCATTCATTCATCAGCATCATTACATCTTGCATTTATTTCCATCTAACACATGTTTACCCATATGCAGGGACTCTTTTGATCGAGATCTTGGTTGAGAGACTTCTTCGTAGACATGAGAAGACCTGGTTTGAAGGACGATGTCGCCTACAGTTTCTTCGACCCAGAGATCAGTGTGCTGAAGGATATGATAGCTTTGATTGCACCCGACCATGTGGGGTTGTTTCGTGAGAAGTATGGGGGTATTCTGAAGATGGTTTTCAGACTCACTGACAGAGACAGGAGTGCCATTCATACTCTTCTCCAGTTCTATGATCCTGGTTTGAGGTGTTTTGTCTTCCCAGATTACTTACTCGGGCCATTGATGGAGGACTATGCTGATATTTTGGGCATTCAAATCAGAAATCAGGTTCCTTTCTATGCCACTAAGGAAGAGCCTGATATTGGAGGGATTTCCCGTGCTCTTTATTTGAGTCGGAGATGGTGAAGGGTAGTCTGAAAGAGAAGGGGAAGCTGCCTGGTTTTCATTTGAGTTTCCTAGAGGCTAAGGCTAAGGAGCAGGCGGAATTGGGTAACTGGGAAGCCGTCTGTGCTTTGATTGCTGCAGGCATTTATGGGATCATTCTGTTTCCTAACCAGAAGAACTTTGTGGATATTAATGCCATCCGCTTGTTTGTTCAGAGGAATCCTATCCCTACCTTGATCGGAGATGTCTATTACTCGGTCCACAATCGGAACGAGAAGAGGCGTGGGGGATTGATTCGATGTTGCGCTCAGTTGCTATTCAAGTGGTTTATGGGTTATTTGCCTTCCAAGGGTGCTTTTGTTCTTCTGGGCCAGAATGTTAATTGGGCAACCAAGTTGATGGGTTTGAGGGCCAAAGATATAACTTGGACTCACAGTAGTGGGGTTGGACAGGATTTCATCTGCAGTTGCAGGGGTTTTCCCAATGTGCCGCTTATAGGAGTTCAGGGTTGCATTAATTATAACCCGACACCTCTTAAGAGGCAAATGGGATTTGCTATGGAAGTTCCCCCGTACAAGAGTGAGGTTCAGGAATCTGTGTACTTCCCAGTTGAGGGCAATCAGGCCAAGGTGAAGCAAGTATCTGAGGCATGGCGTAGCATTCAAAGGAAAGGCAAGGTTTCTTGGGGTAGAGCTAATAACAGATCTTTTCCTCCGTTCGATGACTGGCTCAGTAAGAGAGTGGAGCTTACTTGTCTACCGTTTCCTATGGTTGATCCTTGGTATCCGTTGATCGAGGAGACTCCTTCTACTGTTAGTATGGACGAGTTCTTAGAGATGAAGCGGGAAAGAGATCAGTTGCTTGCAGAGAAAGCAGAATTGGAGATGAGTGTTGCTCGGGTTCAGAGGGCTAACCAGGAGATCAGAGTGAAGATGGAAGATCAAGATAAGCGACATGCCTTGGAAGCAAAGCGCTTTGAGATGGATACTGCCTATTATGGAAAGGTCAGCCAAGCCTTGGCATCTTCAACAAGGGAGCACGACGTCACCAAAGGGAGATTGGCTAGAGCTTCAAAGGTCATTGAAGATGAGAAGAGAAGGCAAATCCTCGTGAGAGATCAGAGGGACGACAGAGTCCGAGTTCTCATTGCTGAGAGGGATCATTACATCGCGGAGAGAGATCATTACTTCAGGCAGATGAAGATTCATCAGAAGGAGGTGGGGAGATTACAGCAGGAGAACACCGAGCTTAGGTTCGCCGTAGAGTTCGCGAAGATGGAAGATGAGATAGTGCCATCTGTGGGACCCTCATCAGGCTAGATCTTTCATTTGTGTGGATTACCGTCAGGCTTGTTGACGGAATTCACTTGCTTGTATTTCTTTCCCGATTCTGGAGGATTGTATCTGAATTGTATCTGATTTAATGTATGACTATGGCATTCTTTGTGCATTTTTGTTATGTGATGGTGATTTCCATTCAGTGATTGATCTTCAAGCTTTATTTGCTTTACCGTATGCACTCACACAAGCACACACATGGTTGGGGGTATTTTTGCTAAATCATATATCTCTGATCTGCACGATGAAACCAAATGCTGAATATCAGAATATTGATGCCGGGTTATTATTTTGTCTCGATGATGCCAGGATCGAGAGACAAAGTGTTCCTCATGGGGATAGACACTGCATTCATGCATGATCATAATAACTTGTGTGTTATTTTGCAGGTATCTCTTGCTAACGTGCTTGATTGTTTCAGGAATCATTGCTCGTGCTCGCAGAGTCATACCTTTGCACTCAACACGCCCTCACAGATACTTTACAAGGCGCAATACTCCCAGGCTAATGGATCTTCCAAATGCAGATATCCTCGAGCTGAAAGACAAGATGAGCGAGCTGATCAACATCATGCAAGGCTTTGCGGTTGGTCAGAAGGCTCTGGCTGATAAGGTTGAGAAGCTCGAGCGGGCTTCAGCAGCAAACAGTGGCGTGAACCTGGATGGTGTCTCCAACCAGGGGATCGGGGGTTCTAGAGATGGTGGAAAAAGAGCCATTGTCGGTATGGTGAATAATGCTGGAGGTTTTGGTGCTGGTGGTGGGCCCGGTCAGGGGCAGAATTTGAAAGACAGACTGTTGCCTCCATTCTGTGGGTTTGATGATGACAGAGAGGAAGACAGGGAGGCGGATCAGTTCTCGATGCACAACGAACCGTTCGGTCAGTATAGTGCCCCACCGTAGAGCAAAGAGATTCAGCTGCTGGCTGAGAAGATTAAAGTGCTGGAAAGCTATGCCACTCCTGGGGTGGTAAATATGTCATACATGGGGCTAGTGGAGGGGATTGTGATCCCACAAAAGTTTAAAGCGCCCGCGTTTGATCGATACAACGGGAGTTCTTGCCCGGAGACTCACCTGCAGGCGTTCGTCCGCAAGATCTCTGCATACACCATGGATCAAAAGCTGTGGATGTATTTTTTCCAGGACAGCCTGTCCGGAGGCTCCTTGGAATGGTATACCAAGCTCAAGTCCTCGGATATAAAGAACTGGCAAGATCTTGGGGACGCATTCTTTAAACAGTATCAGTTCAACGCTGATATGGCTCCGAGTCGTACCCAGCTGCAGGGTATGTCTCAGAAAAATAATGAGGGGTTTAAGGAATATGCCCAACGGTGGAGAGAGCTGGCTGCCAGAGTGCAACCTCCTCTAGTCGACAGGGAGATGTCTGATCTCTTTATGGGGACCCTGCAGGGGGCTTATGCGGAAAGGATGGTTGGTTGTCCGGTGACCAACTTTTCTGATATAGTGGTGGCAGGGGAGAGAATTGAGAGCTGG
This sequence comes from Lathyrus oleraceus, assembly GCF_024323335.1. Classification (NCBI taxonomy): domain Eukaryota; kingdom Viridiplantae; phylum Streptophyta; class Magnoliopsida; order Fabales; family Fabaceae; genus Lathyrus; species Lathyrus oleraceus. The sequence continues at coordinate 196,981,506 of NC_066580.1, read as the reverse complement.
TTGAAGCTTGGGAAGATACAGGGTAACGCCTCTTCTTCAGGGTCGAAGAAGCCTTTCAGCAATGGTGGCCAGAGGAAGAAAGAGGGAGATGCCAGTGCTGTCTACTCACAAAGGGGACCCAGTAGGGAACGTTACTTCCAGCACACTGCTGCGGTAACTATTCCTACTGAGCATCAACCTGTACAGCAGCAGCAGCAACAGCAACCTCAACAACAAAGACAACCGTTTCAGCAGAGGCCCTAGAGGGCCGGTTACCAGGTGAGGGGTAAAGCTATGGATAGGCAGTTCGATAGGCCTCCGGTGACCTATTCGTTTCTGTTCAAAAAGCTGATGGATTTGGGGTTGGTACAGACCAGGACTCTGGCACCTTTGAGACCTGATCAAAGGCCAGCCAGCTATGATGAAAATGCAAAGTGTGAATTCCACACGGGTGCTCCCGGACATAATATAGAGAACTGTAAAGCTTTTAAGCACACAGTTCAAGACCTGGTGGATTCGAAGGCAATCAACTTCGCACCATCTCCCAACGTCAATGCTAATCCCATGCCCGTGCATGGTCAGAGGGGGGTGAATGCAATCTCCGAGGAGAACCGAGTTGGGCTGTCTGTCGTTGATCAGTTAAAGACTCCTCTGGCTGAGGTCAAGAGACTGTTGTTGAAGAATGGGGTCTACCCGGGTTGTGGTTATGGTTGTGCTGAGTGCACTGTTGCTCCTGAGGGATGCATGTTGTTGAGAAGAACTGTCCAGGGTCTGATGGACGAGGGGAGTATTGTGATTGAGAAGAAGGCGGATAAGGAGAAAGATGAAGTCTCCACCATAACAATCTATTTTGATCCGGTGGATTTGTCTAATCTTGCTGAAGCGGCTCCAGTTACCATCACGGTACCTGGACCAATTCCCTATGACAAAGATGATGCCGTGCCTTGGCATTATGGTGGAGAGGTATATTGTAATGGTGAGAAGGTGGAAGAGCAGACTGCAAGTGAAACCACCGTGTCAAAGGTGGATAATGCCGGTCCCAACGGTTTCACTCGCAGCGGAAGACTATTTGCTCCAGATGCCCTGAGGGGAGGAGAAGGAGAAAAAGAGAAAAAAGAAAAGGTTGAGGCTTTAGCCAGGGCAAAAGGAAAAGCAGTGGTTGGTGATAGTACTCCTGTGGTGACACCGGCGCCTGCGGGGTCGGAAGATAAGCTTGATGATGATGCAGAGGAATTCTTGAGGATCATCAAGAAGTCTGAGTACAAGTTGGTTGATCATCTGCAGCAGACTCCGTCTAAAATCTCGATTTTATCTTTACTGTTAAGCTCTGAGGGGCACAGGGAGGCTTTATTGAAAATCTTGAAGAAAGCATATGTTCCTTAAGAGATTACAATCAACCAGTTGGAGACGGTCGTGTCTAATGTGCATGCTAGCCATGGGCTGGGCTTTACGGACATGGACCTGACTGTGGATGGGAGGAATCATAACCGGGCACTACACATAGCCATGGAATGCAAAGGAGCCGTGCTTTCGCATGTGCTGGTTGATACCGGCTCCTCATTGAATGTGTTGCCAAAGAAGGCTTTGGCTAAGCTGAACTGTGATGGGCTGATTCTGACTCCGACTGATTTGATAGTGCGGGCATTCGATGGGTCGAAGCGGGCCGTGTTCGGGGAAGTTGAGCTGCCAGTGAAGATTGGACCAGAGGTGTTCAAGTCGACTTTCTACGTCATAGATATTCAGCCGACATACAGTTGCCTGTTGGGTCGTCCATGGATTCATGTTGTTGGGGCAGTAACTTCGACTTTGCACCAAAAGTTGAAGTATATCTGGGAGGGCCAAGTTGTCACGGTGTGCGGAGAAGAGGACATATTTGTCAGCCACTTGTCCTCATTCAAATATGTGGAAATGGATGGCGAAATCTGGGAGACACCGAGCCAGGCATTCGAAACCATCAAGGTAGAGAATGCTCTGTTTGCGAAAGAGGAAGAGAAACCGTCCATATCTTCGTACAAGCAGGCCGCTGAGGTGGTGAAGAATGGAGAGGCTCCCGGTTGGGGCAGAATGATGGATGTCGCTGCGAAGAAAGACCGATTTGGAGTGGGGTATCAGCCTGGCAGAGGCTCATCAGGTCAAGGCGGAGGAAGTCGTACGTCAGTCACCTTCACAAGTGCCGGAATGCTGGATCCGGATCACATCTGCATGATGGGTGATGAGGCTGATAGCTACTGCGAAATGGACCGGTGGATAAAGCCGTGCGCACCAGGGATGGGAATCCAGAACTGGAAGGCTGAAGAGATCATCCGGGTCACTCTGCTGGAAGAGTAATATTTTTCCTGTTTTTGGTTTTATATGCATGAAAGCCATATGTGTTGCCCGACACGTATTGGTTCATTGTAAGGGCCACCTCATGTTTAAATTTGCAAGATTTTGCATTATAAATAAAAGGATGTTTTTCAGTTAAAAGTGGTGTTCCCTGTTTTTCATTTATTTTTGCAGTTTAAAAATAAAAACAAAATAAAAATGGCAATGTCTTCATTTTTCTTTTCAAATTTGTCTCACACCGGTTCTAAAGCAATGCATGAATCAACATTCATGCAGATGCGATTCCTCTCCGGATCTCATTGATAACAATCCTGTTACACCCTCGTATGACTTCGACAATCCAATCTATCTTGCTGAAGAAGAAGACGAAGAAGATTGTGAACTGCCAGGGGAATTAGCCAGGTTGTTAAAACAAGAGGAGAAGGTGATTCAGCCGCATGAAAAGCCGATTGAGGTTGTGAATCTGGGCACCGACGAGATTAAGAAAGAGGTGAAAATTGGGGCTGCTTTGGAGGAGAGCGTCAAGAGCAGATTAGTGGCATTGTTGAAAGAGTATGTCGACATCTTTGCCTGGTCTTATCAAGAAATGCCAGGGTTGGATACCGATATCATTGTACACAAGCTACCATTGAGAGCAGATTGTCCTCCAGTGAAGCAGAAGTTGCGCAGAACTCGTCCTGATATGGCGATGAAAATTAAAGAAGAAGTGCAGAAGCAATGGGATGCTGGTTTCCTTGCTGTCACTAATTATCCGCCATGGGTTGCGAACATTGTGCCAGTCCCGAAGAAAGATGGGAAGGTGAGAATGTGTGTGGACTACCGAGATCTGAACAGAGCTAGTCCGAAGGATGATTTTCCACTACCTCACATTGATGTGTTGGTAGATAATACAGCTCAATTCTCGGTGTTTTCCTTCATGGATGGCTTTTCTGGCTATAATCAAATCAAAATGTCGCCAGATGATATGGAGAAAACAACGTTCATTACACCGTGGGGCACTTTTTGTTACAAGGTGATGCCATTCGGTCTCAAGAACGCCGGTGTTACTTATCAGAGGGCCATGGTGACTTTGTTTCATGATATGATTCATCATGAAATTGAATGCTATGTTGATGACATGATAGCTAAGTCCCAGACAGAAGAGGGGCATTTGGTAGATTTGGCCAAGTTGTTCGATCGACTGAGACAGTTCAGACTGAGGTTGAATCCGAACAAGTGCACTTTCGGAGTGCGGTCCGGTAAATTGCTGGGGTTCATTGTAAGTGAGAAAGGAATCGAGGTTGATCCTGCTAAAGTAAAAGCAATACAAGAAATGCCTGAACCAAGGACAGAGAAAGAGGTTCGTGGTTTCTTAGGTAGATTGAACTACATTTCACGGTTCATATCTCATCTAACAGCCACGTGTGAACCAATATTCAAGTTATTGAGAAAAGATCAAACGGTCAGGTGGAATGATGATTGCCAAGCGGCATTTGAAAGAATAAAGGAATATTTGCAGGAGCCTCCGATTCTGATGCCTCCTGTGGAGGGAAGACCGTTAATCCTGTACTTGACGGTCCTCGAGGGGTCTATGGGGTGTGTATTGGGGCAGCATGACGAGTCTGGTCGAAAAGAGCATGCCATATACTACCTTAGCAAAAAGTTTACCGACTGTGAAACAAGATATTCACTGCTCGAGAAAACTTGTTGTGCTTTGGCCTGGGCTGCTCGCCGACTAAGACAGTACATGTTGGTTCATACCACTTTATTGATTTCCAAGATGGATCCAATCAAGAACATTTTTGAGAAGCCAGCATTGACCGGAAGGGTTGCGAGGTGGCAAATGATTTTGACTGAATATGATATTCAGTACACCTCTCAGAAAGCAATAAAGGGGAGTGTATTGTCTGATTACCTCGCCCAGCAACCCATTGATGATTATCAACCGATGAAGTTTGAATTTCCTGATGAGGACATCATGTTTCTCAAATCGAAAGATTGCGAGGAACCGATCCCGGAGGAGGGGCCTGACCCTGAATCCGAATGGATTCTGATGTTTGATGGGGCCGTTAACGTGAATGGTAGCGGTGTTGGTGCTGTTTTGGTTACGCCGAAAGGATCCCACATTCCTTTTGCTGCCCGGCTAACATTTGAGTGTACCAACAACGTAGCTGAATATGAAGCTTGCATATTGGGGATTGAAGAGGCGATTGATTTGAGGATCAAGAACCTTGTCATTTATGGAGATTCAGCTTTGGTGATAAATCAGGTTAACGGAAAATGGTATACGCATCAATCTCATTTAGTTCCGTATCGAGATTATACGAGGAGATTGTTGACGTTTTTCACCAAGGTGAAGATGTATCATGTGCCTAGAGAGGAGAATCCTTTGGCAGATGCTTTGGCTACTCTGGCTGCCTTGATTAAGGTGCAGAGGTGGAATCAGTTCCCCAGTGTGGAGATTGGACGTCTGGATAGACCGGCTTATGTGTTTGTTGTTGATACTGCGCCTGATGATGAGAAGCCGTGGTATTTCGATATCAAGCGCTATCTTGAGACGCAAGAATATCCTGAGGGAGCATCCAAGAAGGATAGAAAGACTCTGCGGAGGTTGGCCATGGTGTTCTACCTAAATAAAGATGGGGTTTTGTATAAAAGGAATTTTGATTGGGTCTTGCTCAGATGTGTTGATGATAAAGAAGCAAGCCAACTGATGAAAGAGGTTCATGAGGGATCGTTTGGTACCCATGCAAGTGGGAATGCAATGGTAAAGAAGCTGCTGAGAGCAGGTTATTATTGGATGACAATGGAGGCCCAATGTTTTAATTTCGTGCGGAAGTGTCATAAATGCTAGATTTATGCTGACAAGGTGCACGTGCCTCCAAATCCGTTGAGCTTAATGTCGTCTCCGTGGCCGTTTGCTATGTGGGGCATTGATATGATTGGAAAGATAGAGCCTACGGCTTCGAATGGGCATCGGTTCATATTAGTGGCTATTGATTACTTCACCAAATGGGTTGAAGCAGCCTCTTATACGAATGTGACGAAGCAGGTCGTTGCCAGGTTTCTAAAGAGGGACATCATTTTCCGATATGGGGTTCCCGAGAGAATCATTACTGATAATGGTTCTAATTTGAACAATAAGATGATGGCAGAGTTGTGTCGGGAATTCAAGATCGAGCATCACAATTCTTCTCCTTATCGTCCGAAGATGAATGGGGCGGTTGAGGCAGCCAACAAGAATATAAAGAAGATTGTGCAGAAAATGGTGGTAACCTATAAGGATTGGCATGAGATGTTGCCGTTTGCATTGCATGGGTATCGAACGTCAGTGCGCACATCAACTGGGGCAACTCCTTTCTCATTGGTATATGGAATGGAAGCGGTGCTACCGGTCGAGGTTCAGATTCCCTCTTTGAGAGTCCTGATGGACGTAAAGTTGCAAGAGGCTGAATGGGTAAGGACCCGGTATGAAGAGTTGAGCCTGATTGAAGAAAAGAGGCTGGCAACTATTTGTCATGGGCAGTTGTACTAGCAAAGGGTGAAGCGTGCTTTCGACAAGAAGGTGCGACCTCGGGTATATCACGTAGGTGATATGGTGCTGAAAAGGATCCTTCCTCCTCAAAACGATCGTAGGGGCAAATGGACACCGAATTATGAAGGTCCATTCGTGGTTAAGAAGGTTTTCTCTAGTGGAGCCTTGTTGTTAACGACCATGGATGGCGAGGATTTTCCATCCCCTGTGAATGCGGACGCAGTTAAAAAATACTTCGTATAAAAAGACCCGCTGGACGAAAAGAATAAAATAGTCCAGGCAAAAATGGGCATCCCGGCGAACCAAAAACAGAAGAAAGGTTCGGGCAAAAATTAGGGATAAAATGAAAAAATGTACACCCGGCAAGTCGAAAACCTGAAAAGGCGACTTTTGCAAAAAAAAGGGTATCCCGGTGGACTGAAAACCCGAAAGGGCGGTCCAGGCAAGAGAGGGGTTGAAACGAACAACTGCGTCTAGCATGATCGTTTGCTTTGGTTAAAGCATCATGGATAATACCCGGTAGGGATCAATCAGAAGCGTCTTGTTCAGAAGGCAGAAAGCACAGAGAGTCTGAGGACATATGGGGTGTAACCGAGTTGGAACTCGATGAGATCACGGGTTTCACATTGCCATTAGGATAGATTTTTCCTTTTGTGCGCAATTACCTCTTTTCAGGAATTGCTTTCCTTTGTATTGCTCAATTTGAGCCACACCTTTTTCAATCAATAAAATGCATATTCAGTCAAATAATTTTGTTTTTGTCTTTCATTACCGCTTTGATTGCAAAAACATCCGATTATTTTTGATAAAGAATCTTTGCATTTTAAGACATACAGGTTCCTTCCAATGCATGTTTATAAGATTAAAAGCTTAAAATCTTATTTGGAAGGTTGAGTGACCCAAGTGTTGAAATCTGGACACGCCTGGGGCACGGTTTTATCTAACGATCTGTTTTGCAGGTACTGTTAGATGTTTTTCACTCACCTGCAGGTTGTGATGTGGAAGCTGTTGAAAAACAAATCCCCATGGGAGTCCAATCAGGGACGAATGAACAGAGAGATGACGAAGAGACGTTGAGACGTATGACGATCCTTGAATTAATCAAGAAGACTCTTCAAAGTCAGAAGACTGGAAGGTCTGTAGAAATTCCCCGCAGAGTCCGATCAGGGATGGGCGAGTTAGAGAACGGTGGAGAGACGACGAGAGACGTCCGACGACCCTTGGAATTAATCAAGAAGACTCTTCAAAGTCGGAAAATTGAAAAGTATGTATAGGTCCCAGTAGTTCGTTCTCCGTCGAGCGCGGAGCGATTGGGAGTACAAGATGGTGGAGCAGAAAAGGTCCAGACGAGTCTGGGAATTCTCAAAAGTGGAAAGTTGATGCGAGATTGGGAGGTGGATACCATGGTTCGACGAGTCGACGGGTGTTCTGTACCAACTTTTCTCATTTCCCCAGCTAAGTCCCCAAGCAGAATCGGAGGACCAACTCCCCAGCAGATCCAAGGTCTGTGGTTTCCCTAGCCAAGTCAGGATGGTTATCCCCGGCAGGTTTAGAACGGTGTTTCCTCAGCAGCCAGGCCTGAAGGTTGCTATCCCCGAGTGGAGCGGGTTTCAAAGAAATATATCTCCAGCAGTGTTCATCCTACCAGTGGATTGGACGAGTTTCCGTAGCAGACGGATATCTGCATCCCCAGCTGAGTTGATTCTACCTGTGGATTGCATGGGTTGTCCCCAGCGGAGCAGTATTCGTTTCCCCTAGCCGAGTCAGGATGGTTGTCCCCGGCAGGTTCAGATCGATGCTTCCCCAGCCGTCAGTCCTGGAGGTTGCTGTTTCCCAGCGGAGCTATCTGTGAGGGTTTCCCCAGTGAAGTCGACAGGTATCTGTGAGGGTTCTCCAAGCAGAGTCGGGATGTATATCCGTAGCAAGTCGAAGACTGTTGTATCCCCACAGAGTGTTGGTGGTTCCTATCCCCAGCAATTCCCCGAGCGGACTGGGTGCAAAGGAGGTATTTCCCCAGTAAGGGTTGCCTATTTCCCAACAGCAGTGCCATTCCCCAGCAGGGCGGAGATCGGAGTGTTGCCGAGTTCCTCAGCAGAGTGTCTTGAGCTCCTCAGAAGAGTCCCTAAGGAGGATGCTTTTTATACATTCATCATGTAGATAAGCATAGCATATTGCATAATAAATCGCGTCGCATTTCCATAATTATGGAGCATTACGCAGAAAAATCAATCATGCATCATTGCAAGCATAGGCTAGTCTCAAGCTGTGGTTACCGTTTGAGAGGTGGTTTTGCCGGAGGTGAAGATGCTACTCGAGCCGTGGTTACCGTTTGAGGAGTGGTTTCACTAGTTGGAAAATCATCAGCATTGCAAGTATCAGTTACTCGAGCCGTGGTTACCGCTTGGGATTTGGGTTCACCGGTTGGTGGAGATGTTGCTCTGTGGAGTTTAGCATCACGACGTCAGATCAGCAATGTTCCCCAGTATTGCGATATTGGAGGAAATTTTTCCGTCGAACGGAGATGGAAATAAAATCAAAGGACGTTACACGATCAGCGCGATTCCGGGGTTCAAACGGAGAAAAGGAAATGTGGAGACATTTTCTGGAGATCGGGGTTCAAACGGAGAAAAGGAAATGTGGAGACATTTTCTGGAGATCGGGGTTCAATTGGAGAAAGGGAAATGTTGAGACATTTTCTGGAGATCGGGGTTCAAATGGAGAAAGGGAAATGTTGTGACATTTTCTGGAGATGGGGTTCAAATGGAGAAAAGGAAATGTTGAGGCATTTTCTGGAGATCGGGGTTCAAACGGAGAAAAGGAAATGTGGAGACATTTTCTGGAGAGCGGGGTTTCAAATGGAGATTGGAGTTGAAGATTATATCCGGGATGAGGTCCTAAGGATTATCTTCTGTTCATGTGTCACCTTAGACTTTGGCGGATGCCAATGGAGGTCGTTACAGGTGTCTTCTGAGGAAGAGATACACATGTTACCTTCCTTTTGTGAAGGTGTACCCTCTGACATGTCGCCCTCAGAGTGGTGTGGTGTTATTTCCAGCGTTGCCAGCGGAATTATCACAAGAGAATTGGAGATCGGGGTTCAAATGGAGAAAGGGAAATGTTGAGACATTTTCTGGAGATGGGGTTCAAATGGAGAAAAGGAAATGTTGAGGCATTTTCTGGAGATGGGGTTCAAATGGAGAAAAGGAAATGTTGCGACATTTTCTGGAGAATGGGGTTCACAATGGCGACCGCAAGTTATCGTCAGGCGATTGGGGTTCAAACTGGAGAATGGGGTTCATTATTTGGCAAACCGGATAACGGGGTTCAAATGCAGTGATCGGGGATCGTTTGCGCATCAGAAAATTTCGGGGTTCAAGAAAATGAAAAAGAAGAAAAATTTCGGGGTTCAAGAAAAATAAAATAAAAAAGGAGAAGAGATAATAATCCCCAGTGGATGTGGTATTCAGACCATGGTTATCCCTGCGTTACCATTTATTTTGGTATCCGGGTCGACGTTGTTTCGGTATTCAGGCCGACTTTTCTCCGTACCAGACGGATTTTTGTTTCAAGATTGTTTCTTCGCCGATCCTGACAGGCGTTGTTAATTATTTCCCATCAGAGTGCAAATTGTTTGTCTGTTCTTGGTATTCAATCACTCTTCATCCTGATCATCTGAAAGCCGAGGCTATTCATGTCGACAGGTTAACAGTGGATTGAATAGGGGCAGCTGTAACACCTCAAAATTTTCCCTCCTCTCTTGGGACTAGCTTAACATATTGCATATCATTTCTAGGTCATTAGGCATTGCATATTGCATATCATGTGGTTACATTGTGCAAGTCCTCCTCATAAGTCTTGATCAGGAGATGAAGAGGTCATAATGCAAGCTAGGGTTTCATTGATGGATCATTAATCATCTGAGGATGTGAAGGTCCAAATTAGGGTTTCTTGATTCTCAAGGGGGTTGAGCTTTATCTTGGTGGGAAATGATACATCATCATCATCATGGTCTTGATATCATCCAAGTGGTTGATCATACACCTTGAGATTAGGGTTTTGACCACTGGTCAACCCCAATCATCTGCATTGGGCCAATCAGGGCATGGTAAGGAGATGGGGTCTATAATGGATATGGGGATCATCATGTGATTACATTATGTTTATGGAGGCTAGGGTTTCATCCTTGAGCCATTTCATCAGAGAATTGGGGCTCAACTTGATCAGTGCATGGCCAAATTCATCTATCAACTGAAAAAGTCAATTGTGGTCAACTGTGCCTGAAATCATGGATTTGAAGGTGGGAGATGGTTTGAGAGGCCTCATTCATGTCCATACAAGTCTCATTTGACATCTCAAATACTCACATTGAAGAATTTGAAGTCAAATCAAAAGTTGCCAAGAATGGATAGTGACCTGCAGCTTGAAAGGTTCCAAAAATGGCAAGTTTTGGACCGACTTCAACTCAATCTTACGTCATCAAAAATGTTTCAAATGAAATTTTGTCCAACATGAAAGTTGAAGATCTTTCTCTCCCATTTCCAAAAAGTCCAAGATCATGAGAATCGGATGAACGGTTGAGGAGATATGACCAAATCATTGTCAAGTGTGCAAGGCAAAATGTGCTACGCATTGATGCATACGAATTTCGTATCGATGCATGCAAGGCAAAATGTGCTACGCATTGATGCATACGAATTTCGTATCGATGCATGCAAGGCAAAGTGTGTTATGCATTGATGCATACGAATTTCGCATCGATGCATGCAAGGCAAAATGTGCTACGCATTGATGCATACGAATTTCGTATCGATGCATGCAAGGCAAAGTGTGTTATGCATTGATGCATACGAATTTCGCATCGATGCATGCAAGGCAAAAGGTGCCATGCATTGATACATACGAGTTATGCATCGATGCGTACTGTTAAAAAGTGCCATGCATTGATACATACGAGTTATGCATCGATGCGTACTGCTAAAAATGTGTTATGCATTGATGCAGAAGCTTTTGTATCAACACATGACTCTGTTTTGATTATGCATTGGCTACTGTTCACATCCATATTACTTCATGCACCACTCATTTTCAAGTTTTGTCAAAACACCTCATTTTCACTAATACACTTGATTTTTGATAATTGTGATTAAGAGATGGATTAGGCATTAGTATAAAGGCTTAACTGTAACAGAATTTCATAATCACATCACATTCTTCAAGATCATAACAGAATTTCCCTCCAATTTTCACCAAATTCTCCAAACTTCCTCCAACTTTTTTTCATCATTTCTCATCCAAATCTTCATCAATTTTGTTGATTCTTGTTGGATCTACATTCTACAAGACTTGTTGAAGAACTGTTTCATCAATTCAAGGCCAAGAGATAGCATAATCATGACTGTTGGAAGCTCATTCATTCATGGAGTTTTGTTGATTCTTGCATCTGGTGCTGTATTGAGCTAAGCTGATCATTCTAATCAACTTCCATAGCTTGGATCTTCATCTGTCTTTGCAATTTACACTTGGAAACACAAGAATTCGCATCTACCATCTTCAAGAGGTAAATTCTCGAACTCCTCAATTGCTTGAATCATCATATGGCTTAGATAGATCTTTCAATGTAGATCATCCTGCAACTTGTGGTTTTGGATTTGGTTAAGTGTAGAGAGAGAAATCTTGATTTGAACATTTGATGTGAAACCTATCTTTGATCGATTCGCTTAGCACAGTTAGAGTTAGGTCAAACAAATTTCATATCCATGATGTACGTGATGAGACGGTTTTAATGATATAGAGTTTGCTCATTTTGGTGAAGAAATGTTCATCGTGATTTTCTGGATTTTCTGGAATGGTTCTTGTTCAAGAACGCGTTCAATTGCATGTTTGATCTTCATTTTCCATTTCCTGATTTGAATTGGTGTTTCCCGCTCCCTCCAGCCACTCACAGCGTGCCACTGCATTAAAATGAAACGGCGCCGTTTTATGCTTGTTGTGAATATTTACAGTTTTGCCATTATTCATTTAATTACTTCTATTATTTCATTTCTTTTTCATTTTCCATTTCAATTTCACACATGAACTTTAGAAAATCATAACTGATTCATTTTTTATCTAAATTGAGTGAGTTTTTTTTTCATGATGCTCTTTGTAATGTTTAGAATTTAATGGTGATTTTTGTGATTTTTGTGCACGTGTAAAAAATTAAAATGCTTAGGGTTTGTTTGGTAGTGTCACATTTGTACATGCTTGGCCATATCTTTCATAAAATGATGATGTTTTCAAAGAAATGGATGAAATTTTTTGTGCATATTCTGGACACTTTGATGGTGATTTTGATGTGTAGTTTGTAATTTTTGGGTACCTGGTTGAGGAGATAGGAATTTTTGATTAGAGGTGTGACAATTTGTGTCACACCAAGCTTGATGAACTTCATGATTTTATTTGCCATGCCTAGGGACATTGGATTGAGCCAAAATTTTGCATGATTGAGCATATGAGTGTCAAGAATACATGTGATTTTTTCTGGAATTTTTGATGTCATTTTCTAATTGATTGGGATTTTCTTTTCTGTTGGCTCATTTTGTGACATTGTGTGATACATGTTGGCATTTTGTTTGTGAAATTCTCATGGTGTATTGGATGAAGATGAAATTTGACATGTGGATTCTAGACACATTATAAGTCATTGTGGTTTTGATCCCATTCATTTATCATGTGTTGTCACTGTTTTATGATTTATGGAAGTTGATGCTTGTGTTGATGCCTTGTGTTGGCTTGTTGGAAATTGTCTGAACTTTCTGATTTTCATTGACCTACTTTCTCTTGCCCAATTGAGCTTAAAATTGACATGCTATTCATTGAATGTGTCCTGTTTAGGTGTGAATTTTTGTGGAATTAATTGAATTGTTTTGATATGGATTTGATGATGACCATTCTGTTTGGTCCTTTGAGGTTGCAAATTGCCTAGTTTGTGGTATTTTGTGCATGAAATGATAATGGTGAATGATATGAGCATGAGACCAATTGCTTTTGCTTTTAAATTGTTTGATTGTGATTTTGGATAAGTTTCACTTGCTGTTTATAATTTTTTACCTCCTTTGGACCCTAGGCTTGGCCTAGTGGTCTAGTTTCTCATGTTTGGTTTGGATTTTCAGGATGAGATGCAAAGGCCTTAAGGAGATTGCTTCAAGTTGATTAAATTGAGTTTGGTTGATGTTTGTGAACTAACTTGACTTTGTTTTATAGGGTTTGAGGCTTGAGCTTGAGCTTATGGCTTGCACTTGTGTGCATTAGCTTGTGTTTGCTTGTACAGATTAACTGATTAACATTTGCTGTTTACTGTTGGTTTTTCTGAGTACTAATGGTATTGGATTGATTTCAGGTACCTTAGTTGCTCACAGTTCTTATTGAACTTGCTTGCTGTTTCTTGGTTGTCTAACCAATTGAGGTAGAATTTCTATTCTCCATGTAGTCTGGAAGACCTGGTCTGTTACTTGGCCAGGCACCTGTCTGAAGTCCTCCTTAAGAGGCAATGTTTGTGCTTGTTTATTTTTGTGCCAAGCAGGAAAAGACCTTGATTAAGGCAATTGGCAGAACACAAGAGATGTGCAATCCATCTCCTGCTATTCTTGTTGAGTCATCCCTTTGCTCACACAACTGGTGTTGATGCATTGGGATACTAACCCAAGATCTTGTACAGTGTATAGTTGTGTCAGTGTCATGAGTGTAGAAGGGTTCCCACTTTCTGGACCCACACTCCTTTGTCTGAAGCTCTCCCTTGCCAGGGATAAGAGCTGTGAGGTCTTACCCTCACTCTCCTTTCACCAGCTTCACCTTAGCCCCTCAATGGCAAGGTTAAGAGCTAACATCACCTTTGTATAGATGACTTGCTTTGGCAGTCTAACCCTTTGTTTGAGCCCACTTTGACTGGATATAGTGTGTGCTACTTGGAATATTTGTTGTGATTTGTTTATGCTTGCATGCTTGCTTTGCCTGGATAGGATAGCTTGCTGTTGTGCAAGTAGGTAGAAAACTCAACCTAGGACCATTGTGGAATTCATGATAACTATTAGGCTCGAGTCAGCTCCCTTCTAGTTTGTCATTTCCCAGTCTCTGGTTAGGAGAAAGTTTCTCCCCTGTTAAGGGGAACTACGTTGCCCTGATCCTCATACCAGATGAGGTACGTAGGCAGGAGGTCGTGCGAGATCTCTCCGGGCAAACCTTTTCTTTTTTGCGTGTGTTTGTTTGACAGTTGCTAGGCTCGAGTTCCCGACTCCTTAGTAACTTGTTGTTTGTTTGTTTGAGTGAGTGCTTGACAGTTATAGGCTCGAGTTCCCGACTCCCTATTAACTTGTTTGGTTGTTGTGTGCTTGGAAGCTGATATAAGTCCAGTGATTGGCATTCGGGTTCCAGTGTGGGTTTGTTTGGTTCGGGCGCTGATGTAAGTCCAGTGATTGGCATTCGGGTCCCATGTTCGCCGTTTTTGTGTGGAGTCTGACGTAAGTCCAGCGATTGGCAGTCGATTTCCTGTGTGCGTTGTGTTGTTTGGCGTGCGTGAGCCGAACTATGGCTGCTCTGATTCTCATTCCAGATGAGATACGTAGGCATAGGATGCGATATCCTATCGAGCATGTTCCCCCTTTGTCCCGAACTACGTTGACTCTGATGTTTGTTTCTGACAAACTACGTAGGACCAGGATGCGATATCCTGTCGAGTTAGCTTCCTCCGTCCTCCACCTGTTTTGTTAGTATATGTGCGTGTGTGTATTCTTTGAGCAGTTTCTTTTAGCAACCTTATTCTATTTTCTAGAGCGTGGATCCCGTCGAGTACGACGAACGTGAGGGGTGCTAATACCTTCCCCTTGCGTAACCGACTCCCGTACCCTTTCTCTTTGGTCGCGAGACCATTTCCTTTCCAGGTTTACTTCGAGCGTTTCCTTTCCCTCTTTGGGATAAATAACGCACGGTGGCGGCTCTGTGTTGTTTTTGTTTCAGCCCGCCGGTTGTTTTTCGCGGATGCGACAGTCGTCACCTGTGAGCATCCCCCAGCAGTTATTTCCCAGAGCAAAGCTTTTCTCCTAGCTATGGATTGGTTAGGCATTCCCCAGCGGAGCAGTCATTTCCCAGAGTAGAGTTTATCCTACTTGTGGATTGATTGGGATTTCCCCAGCAAAGTTGTCGGTTTGTCCATAGCAAGTTGCTTTATTACTCCCCAGCGAGTTGCCTTGTCTTCCCCTAGCGGAGTTGTATTGATGGTTTCCCGGCAGTTGCCTTGTTTTTCCCCCTAGCGGAGTTGTATTGATGGTCTCTCAGCACAGTCATCCTGTGTATTCCCCAGTGGAGTTTTCATCATTTTTGCATTTTTGCATGTAGTGATCATTGCATCCTCAAACTGCGTAGCATTGCCATTCCATATGGAGCATTACGCCATAGAAAAATTCAAACATATGCATTCATGTGTTAACCCAATCAGACCATATCCCCGGCAGAGGCGGATCATTTTGTTCAACATCGGCACAGCACGTCTGCTACAGTTGCTCCTGACAGCATTCAGGATGGATATCCCCACAGAGGTTTATTTCCTCACCCGTCCACGAACGGAAAGCTTGTTTCTCCTCAGTGAGACCTCCCCAGTAAGTGATCAGCCTTGCCTTGACATACTTAAGATGTCGTTCTTGTGATACCGGTAAGTGTCGTGTCAGCACCCGCGTGTGTTCTTTGTTTGGTGTCGGTAAACACCATTGTTTCGGTGTCGGTAAACATCGAGTCTCATTCCAGTCATCGGTAAATGTCTGGTCATTTTTGATGTCGGTAAACATCATCTTTCGATGTCGGTAAACATCGAGTCTAACCCCAGTCATCGGTAAATGTCTGGTCATTTTTGATGTCGGTAAACATCATCTTTCGATGTCGGTAAACATCGAGTCTTTTCCTCAGTCATCGGTAAATGTCTGATAATTCCCCAGCTAGAGATCCCCAGTAGAGTCATCGGTAAATGTCCTATCTAGTTTCCGGTTGCGAATATTTGTTTTTCTCTTCCCAGTAAAGTTTCTTCCCAGTCATCGGTAAATGTCTGGTCATTTTTGGATGTCGGTAAACATCATCTTTCGGTGTCGGTAAACATCGAGTCTCACTCCAGTCATCGGTAAATGTCTGGTCACTTTTGTTTGATGTCGGTAAACATCATCTTTCGATGTCGGTAAACATCGAGTCTCATCCCAGTCATCGGTAAATGTCTGGCCGTGCGTTATTTTCTTGTTGATAAAATCAAGATCTCCAAGAGTCGTCAGTAAACGTCTTGTCTGATTCCGTTACAAATATATTTTGTTCCTCCCCAAGCAGAGACGCCATCGATAAATGGCCCCGTTTTCTTCGATATCGGTAAATATCGAATTCCCAGTTGCAGCAGCCATCGGTAAATGGTCTTGTTGAAGTTGATATCGGTAAATGTCAAGTTTCTTTGAAGCCACTATCGGTAAATGGTCTTGCTTCCTTTTACATCAAGTTGTTTCCCAGCAGCCATCGGTAAATGGTCTCGCTGAAGTTGATATCGGTAAATATCAAGTTTCCAGTTTCTAGCCATCGGTAAATGGTTTCGCTTTCCTGAAGTTGTCATGCAGCCGTTGTAGCACCTCAAATTTGCACCTACCTTTTGTACATACATTCTCATATTAGGTCATAGCATTAACATAGTCCACTGCATAGCATTGCATTGTCCCTTTGCCCAAGTGCAAGTTCATCAGACAGATTAGGTCAAACTGGTCAGGAGATCAGTCAATCAAGCAAGCAAGTGCAATTTCCATTGAGGCAAGGCCCTAGGGTTGGTCCAACATTTTCACATGACCAAGGGGTCCTTTGGAAGTGGTTTGGTCAAGGATTGGATGATCAGAAGCCATCAGTCATTGCTCAGTTCACCAGAAACCCTAAAAAGTCAACTATGCCTGATTTTATGGATTTCAAGGTGGGAGATGGGTTGAAAGGGTTCATTCATGTCCATAAAAGTCTCATTTGACATTTCAAGGGTCAAGATTGAAGAATTTGAAGTCATACAAAAAGTTTCCTAAAATGGCAGGTGACCTGTAATTTTCAGCTGCCAAAAATAGAAAGTTTTTCTCATCAAATTTACATCATCATACAAGCTTCAAATGAAATTTTGTCCAACATGAAAGTTGAAGATCTTGCTCTCACCTTTCCAAAAAGTCTAAGAACACTCATTTATCATTTATGGTTGGCAAGTTATGATCAAATCATTCTCAAGATTTTTTGAACTTCAAAGTGGCATATCTTCCAAACCATTTGGCCAAATTGGGTGGGGTTTTTTGCTACAATTCCTATTTGATGTGCTCTATCCAAATATTTCATCACAATTCACCAAAAATCTTCCAAGAAAAATGGCCTTTTTCAAGTGGCATGAATTAAAAAAGAGTGAGTTGAAAAATGGACTTTCACATAATTCATTTCCAATGCATTATGCCAATTACAAAGGTTCAGAAATCATATTTGGAATTTGTTTGAGGCCCATTTTCGTCCATTAGCCATGCACCCCATGCAAATTGTTTGGTTTTTAGCAATTGTCAAAAACACTTCATTTTAAGCAAAACCAATTACCACTTCACTAACCATGATTATGCAACATTAAACAGAGTATATAATGCTCATTTTCTGTGGGAGAAACCCTAGCACACTTTGCAAAACAGATCAAAAAACTCATTTGCTCTCAAAATTCTCATTTTCTCCACTTGAACTTTTCTGAAAAATTATCAAAGGATTCGTGCTTCTGTGCTTTGTGCCATCATATACCATCATTGTTGGGGCCATTGCAAGCATCAAACCCCAGCTGTAGAGCCATATCATACCACTGTTCCATTGAAGCATCAGCCATGGCAGGTCGAATTTGGAGCTGGAATTGAGACAACTGGGCTCTCAATACACATCCATTCATCATTTGGAACATCTTGGCATTTCTGTTTCAGCTCAACATAGCCAAACAACCACGAATTCATCACTGCCCTCCAAATCAAGTAAGATTTCGAATCACACCATTTTCAAAATCATGCTATGCTTTAGAAAGGTCTTTCCATGCTGATCATTTTGAACTTTAAATCGTGGAAAATGGTTGAGTATTTTGAGAGTTATGTTGTCATGAAGTTTGATATTCAAATATGTTTTTGCTTGGTTCTTTCATGTTAGCTTGAGTTAGCAAAAATTAAGGTTAGAATGTTGATGAGCATTGTTTGATGGTTCGAATGGTATATGCATTTCCAATTTCTGGGAAAAATGTTCTTCATCATGATGAATGTACACTGTAGCATTGAAACCCTAAGGAAGCCAAACCCAGAACGCTGTTGATCTTCAAACCCGTGGCCTTGCATGATTTTGGTGTTTTCGCCCCATGAAACCAATGACCGGACGCCACCTCACTAAGTGAAACGTGGCGTTTCACTTAGTGACTCCCTTATTTACGTTAATGCCACTGCTGGTTTAATAATTTACTTAAATCATTTCTTATTTCAATTTTTATTTCATTTGCATGGCCAATCTTCCAACAATCATAAGTTGCTCAATTTTAATCCAATTTTGATGGGATTTTTTTATGGATTGCTCCTCTTGACCTCTAGTTTTTTATGATATTTTTTCCAAATTTTTTGCATGTGTAGATTTTAAAAGGTGCTAGGGTTTGTTCATGTTGACCATTTTGTGTATGCTTTGCCAAATTGATTGTGAAATGGTGATACTTTATCCAATGCTTCCCAAATTGTTTGTGCTCAAACTAGACATGTTCATGGTAATTTTGGTGTAGAGTTTGTAATTTTCTCATTGCTGGTTGTAGAGTTATGATTTTTTGAATAGGAGTGTGACAATTTGTGTCACACTATGCATGTCCAACTTCATGATTTTAATTACCTTGCCTAATAAACTCAAATTAGTTTGATTTTTTGCATGAAGACACTTGTGCATGATGAGAATGTGTGTGATTTTTTCTCGAATTTTGGAATGCATTTTCTATTTGATTGATAATTTCTCCCCTGTTTGACCAAAATGTTGACTTTTGTGACACATGATGCCATATGATTTGTGAAATTCTCATACATTATTGGATGGACTTGAAATTTGACATGTGCATTGTGGACATCTTGAAGTATACCATGGCTTTGGCCCCATTCATTTATCATGTGTTGGTTCTGTTTTATGCTTAATTGAAGTTGGTGCATGTTTTGATGCTTTGAATGAGTATGCTTGAACTTGCCTTGCCCTTCTGAATTTAATTTCCCTACTTCCTTTGATCCAATTAAGTTGAAATTTGGTATGCCTATCATGTTGTGAATTATGTTTGATCATGATTTATTTGAGGAATTTTTGAAATGTTTATGATTGGATTTGAGTTGAGTCATTCTGTTGACTTCTTTGAGGTTCTATTTGCCATGCTTTGACCTAATTTGCTTGTGAAATGATGATGATGAATGATATGATTGTGAAACCACTTGGGTTTGCTTCTTGATTGATTTGTCTTGACTTTGGGCACTTGTCCCTTGCTGTTTTAAACTTTTCATCTCCTTTTGACCCTAGGCTTGTCCTAGTGGTCTTGTTGCTCATGTTTAAGCTTGTTGTTTCAGGTTAAGCAACAAATGCTTCAAAGAGATTAATACCAGTTGGATGAGTTTGACTGTTTGTCATGGACTAACTTGGGTGTTTTGTAGGTTGCTTAGCTCACTTGTTATGAGCTTGTGCTTTGCACATATGACTGATTGTGTTATCTGTTTGGTTTATGCTGTTTGATTTGACTTTGTGTCTGGTATACTAACTGTGCTTGACTGATTTCAGGTACTTTAGTTGCTATTAGTTCCTTGTGAACTTTGCTTTGCTTTGCTTGATAAGCAATTTGCATTGAGGTATAACTTCCTTACTTCATGTAGTCTGGAAGACCTGGCCTGTTACTTGGCCAGGCACCTGTCTGAAGTCCTCCTTAAGAGGCAATGTTTCTGACTGTTTACTTTTGTCCCTGCATTTATTCAAAGACCTCCGAAGTGAAGAGGCATTGGCAGAACCCAAGGGATATGCAATCTATCCCCTGCTATTCTGTGTGTCATCTGCTTTGCTCACACCACTGTGTTGATGCATTGCAGATACAAACCCAAGATCTTGTACAGTTGTACAATTGAGTCAGTGTCAAATGTGTAGAAGGGTTCCCACTTTCTGGACCCACACATATTCTTGTCTTAAGCTCTCCCAGGCCAGGGATAAGAGCTGTGAAGTCTCATCTTCACTCACCTTTCATCAGCTTCACCCTAACTCTCGATGTTAGGGTTAAGAGCTAACACTACCCAGTTCCAGTGGTTTGTTTGTTGAGGTTGATATGACCCCTCGACTAAAACCTAACCTTGATTGAGCCCATTGCTTGCATATAGTGTGTGTTACTTGTGCTTGTGTGTTTGTTTGACTTGCTTCCTGTGCAAGTTAGGTTTAGGTGTGGCTCACTTCCTGTGCAAGTCATGTTTAGGATAGGCTTGCTTCCTGTGCAAGTTAGATAGCAACCTTAACTTAGGGATGATTTGCATGATAACATCTAGGCTCGAGTCGTAGTCTCCCTAGTTGTGTCTCCCTCTGTTATCTGGTTAGGCTAGTCCTGTATCCCTGCGTAGGGGAACTACGTCGCCCTGATCCTCATGCCAGATGAGGTACGTAGGCAGGAGATGAGCTGATCTCTCCGGGCGCCCTTTTTCTTTTTCAACCCTTTTTCTTCAACCCCTCTGTGTGTGTTGTTGTGTGCTTGGAAGCTGATGTAAGTCCATCGAGTGGCATTCGGGTTCCAGTGTGGGTTTGTTTGGTTCGGATGCTGATGTAAGTCCAGTGATTGGCATTCGGGCTCCACGTTTGCCTCTTTGTGGGTGTTTTGGTTCGGGCGCTGATATAAGTCCAGTGATTGGCATTCGGGTCCCACGTTTGCCCGTGTTTGTCTTGTTTCGTTTAGCGTGTGTGAGCCGAGATACGAATGCTCTGATTCTTCTTCGTCCAAGAAGATACGTATGCATAGGATGCGATATCCTAGCGAGCATGTGTCGTTTCCCCAGTCCGAACTACTTCGACTCTGATGTCTATGCCTGATAGACTAAGTAGGCCCAGGATGCGGTATCCTGCCGAGTCAGTTTCAGTCTTGTTTTCTTGCGTCTCTTTCAACCAGTGTGTGTGTGTGAGCAGTGTTTAGCAACCATTTTCCTTTCTATTGTGCGTGGATCCCGTCGAATACGACGGATGCGTAGGGGTGCTAATACCTTCCCTTCGCATAACCTGTCGTACCCCAATTTTGTCCGGGCTTATTTTAATTTCTTTTCAAAATTAATTTCAGTTTCATTTTTGCATCATACATATAACATGACACACATTTGCATCATGAATAAATGCCGGAAATATCAATCAGAGGGAATTTATTTGAGAATAAAAAAATCGGTTGAATTGTCAAGAGTTGAAGAAAAACTGTGATTTATTTAATTTTCCGAATAATTTGTACTCAATTTTTAATTGGTAGTTTTCTTTTGTCTAGATATTTGAAAATTAGTTAGTTTTTTTTTTATTTTAGTTATTTAATTAAGTTAGTTAGTTTATCTAAATATTAATTAGTTTGTTTAGTTAGATTTTGTAAAATATTAGTTAGAGTATTTTTTTTAATATTAATTAGTTTTTCTAAATATTAGTTAGTTTTTAAATATTAGTTAGATTTTTCTTTTTAACATTAATTAGTTTTTTAGTGTTAATTAGTTTAAGTGTTAGTTAGCTTTTTTATTAGTTAATTTTTAAATAGTAGTTAGTTAGAGTTTTTAAAATATTAATTAGTTTTTTATTTATTTAATAATTAGGTATGTATATGTTAACATTGGATTCTCTTTTCTTCATAAAACAGAAAAAACAAAAAATAAATAATAAAAACAAAATTCAAAATACTCCAACGTCTCTCATTCTCCTCCACCCACTGTCTGCTCCACTACCATTCCACTACAACTACCTCCGCTCTCTCTCTGCTGTACGAAGGAAAAGAAAAAGACAAAAAAGAAATAGATAAAGGGGATTCACTCTCTCACAAGAAAATAGACGCCACCCACACAGAAAAGATCTTCGTCTCTCACTCTCACACCTCACCTTCGCTCTCACCAGTCTCTCACGCTCCAAACCCTTCATCCCCACAAGAAAAACCCCCTTGCCGCCGCTACAAAAAACCCTCTATCACTCTCACTCGCCGTAACCCTCAAACCCTTCATCATCTCTCCACAATCGTTCATCTTCCACCATTAAAGCATCACCGCCGTAAACCCACTATCAATCACCTCCAACCATTGTCAAATCCCTAGTTTCGAAACACCGGCAAATCCGTCGCCAAACCCCTTCAACCGCTGGAACCCCTTCCGTGTAACCTCCAATCGTCACAATCCCGACCGTCAAACCCTCAATCGCTCGCCTTCACCACCTTCCAACCCTTACCGTCGCCGCCGCTCTCAAACAATCCCCTCTTACCCTCTCTCAGCCACCGTCACATTCGACCCACATCACGAAACCTTCAGTTCCACCTCCGCCGCACCATCTCAACCGCAACCTCACAAACCCTCGACCTCAGCAACCCCTCCACCTCAAACGAAACACTTCACGTACATCACCCTAACCGTGGGAATCGCTGACACAGTCCACCAACAACAACCATCCTTTTTAACAAAAACCCCAAATATTGTTTGAATGCTCCTTACTGAATATTTGTTTTGGTTAAGTGTTTGAAGTCTGCAGGAAGTTTTGGAGATCATTATTGGGAACTTTGGAACCATAGTGATTTCAAGAAGCCAAGAGACTACAGCCGTGAAGCCGTTGTTCTTCAAGGCGGAGCATCTGCAAAAATTCTGGTAGAGACTATCCAGTGGTTGGTCCAATACGACGACACAGGGGTAATGTTTCAAATTTTTTCAATGTGATTTTGCTGTACTGCTCGAAACCTGGACTTGTATTTGCAACATCATTGATTTGTGTTGTTTTTTGTTTTTTTAATCGTCGTACTGTTGGGCTCCTTGTCTGTTTGTTTAAACGATATTGAATAGGCAAATTCAAATCATTCGTTTTGCATTCAAGATATGATAGTAAACCCTTTGCCTTACGGATTGGAAACTTGCATTTGTGTTTGAGTACTGGGGCGTGAATTTAGAGATTATATTACTGTTACTTGAAATAGTAAAGGCGTATGTAGTATTCGTTTCTTTTTACTGCTGCAAATCGAGCCACAATGTTGTGTTTGGATAAGTGATAATTTACTGTGTTGTTTTGGGTTTGATTAAGATAAATCATGATGATTATTGTTGAATAATTCAGTTGATCACGGTGCAAATTCATTGTATGGTTAGTCGAATTAAAATGTGGATTCGGTAATTCATACCGATATACCGCTCAAATCGTAATATCAATCATATGACTTTACCGCATTTCTATCTCACATTCCAATTCATTGTTGCTATGTTTGAACCGATTCTCAAGCACATTTGGTGACCCCGATTAAATTTTGCAAATCAATGTCAAATATCCACTTCTTTTTTTTTTTTTTTTTTTTTTTTTTTTTTTTTAATTAATTAAAATATTTAATTAGTTTAATTTTTATTAATTAATTGTAATTAACTTAATTATTTGATTTAATTAAATAATTTTGATAATTAATTTTAATTAATTTAATTAATCAATTTAAACAAATTTTAATAAATTAATTTTGCTAAAAAGAAATTGTGTAAATATTTCTCCAATCACAAACTTCAAATCATTTCAAGCTAAATTACTTCACAAATAGTCATTTCGCAAATCATTTTCAACTTCAATTTTATTTCAATTCATCATCCAACACAAACCAATTTCAAAAAGCACAAATCACAATTCTCGATTTAAATATCGAGTCCATTTTTAAAACACCCTTGTAAGTCGATTGCTCTTTGCATCGCCATCAACCTCACATAGCTTACTCTTGGGCTTTCTTACAATGAAACCTACTTGGTTATTGAATAATCGAGTAGATGAAATAATACACTAAATAAAAATTCATTTCATTTATAAACACAAATTCAAATCATTTTTCCAAACCAACTCAATTTCAAAAGAATTTTCTCTTAAACATAAACTTGGGATGAAAAGGAGATAGGAAGCGTACGCTTCACTATTTCTCAAGTACTTGAATAATTGGCGTACGCCATATTGCGCAAGTTCTTGTCACCCGATTAACATTTCAAATCAATAATATTTCAAATCATTTCTACAAATTCCAAATTCTTTTCATTCCATATTTTAAATGAAAAGAGGATAGGAGGCGTACGCCTTACTATCTTTCGATAATTCGAATAATTGGCGTACGCCATATTGCTCGGATTCTCGTCATTTCAAATTAAAAACCTTAATCATAACACATTCAAATCATATTTTCTAAATCAACTACAAATCCTACAAACGTTCAATTCTATATTTCAGATGAAAAGAGGATAGGAGGCGTACGCTTCACTATCTTTCGATTATTCGAATAATTGGCGTACGCCACATTGCTCGAATCTTCGTCATCAAATTCAAAACCACAAACGAGTAATCTCAAATCATCTCTCGATCCAAACCTACCAATCCAAAATTCAAACTATTTTCGTAAATCACATACAAATATCCAAACATACTTTTACAATTTAAACCTCGGATGATAAAAGAGATAGGAGGCGTACGCCTCACTATCTCTCGATTATTTGAATAATTGGCGAACGCCATATTGCACAAATTATCGACTTCCGACTAAAACACGCTAAATAAACTTGGATAAGGGAATAGGAGGCGTACGCCTCATTATTCCTTGAATAAGCAAGTAGGAGGCGTACGCCTCACTATCGTGCGTATTCAACATCCACAAACAAACTTTCATAAAAATTTGAACGAAAAAGGGAATAGAAGGCGTTCGCCTTATTACTCTTCGAAAGAATTGGACGATTGGTGTACACCACATTGCTCAACCTTTCGTCGTTCTCTAAAGCACCTTAACAAATCAAACCCAACTTCTCGCCCCCGTGCGATCGAAACCAAACAACCAAACGCCAAACACATCAATTCAACTTGTCACCCCCGCGTGACCAAAACCCTTTCAAACGAACACTGTCAATCCTTTCTAATGCGCACAACAAACCAGTGCTAGAGCCTCCCCCGAGAGTAGACAATGCCAGCGTTTAGCCGTTAGAACGCCGACCTACACAGTCGTTCATCAAAACAAAACACACCCAAATATTCGTAGTAGCCCGAACTACGAATGCTCTGATTTCCTTATTGCACCATAAGGATACGTAGGCAGGAGATTGTTGTATCTTCGCGAGCACACTAATAAAAAACCTCCCATTTCCCCCTCCTGAGGTCTTCATCCATATCTATCATCAATTCTAATCACTCGAAGCAAACAGATAAACAGTCAATTAACAGTCAAATAGCAAAAATCAGACTAAGAGGTTCCCGTTGAGTACAACGGACGTGAGGGGTGCTAATACCTTCCCTTCGCATAACCGACTCCCGATCCCATTCTCTTTGGTCGCGAGACCATGTCTTTTCCAGGTTTACTCTGAGCGTTTCCTTTCCCTCTTTTGGGATAAATAACGCACGGTGGCGGCTCTGTTGTCTTGTTTTCCCGCCGGTTTTTCGCGTAATGCGACAGCTGGCGACTCTGCTGGGGACTATAGAGAAGTTGACCTCTGCTGGTCCATCTTCCCTAAGCGAGTCTCTCCTAGCGCTCTCTAGGTTAGGGATTTGGTTGCTTTGTGCTGTTTTTTTATTGCATTCATTTTATTTATTGTTTGCATTTATGTTTGCACTTATGATTGCATTCATTCACATTCATTGTTCATCTGGCTGGTTGTCTGTTTCTCTCTGTTGGGGTGGGAGTTACTTGAGGTAAAAGGCCCAATACCCAGGCCATGAGTGAAATCTAGGATGCTTAGGAATAGAGTGATTCATGGGAAGCGGGTGGTATTGCGCCACTTAGCGGAACATCGATATCACGAGCAGTTCAGACCCTGGTGGGATATTGTCGTTACATACTTCGGGTGTGTATATGATGATATTCTGCGAAAGGTTATTTATGCTGCGTTTCTTTTCGACTTTACCCTGACCTAGATGACGCTCGGGAGTGGGGAGGGATTGATCATTGCAGGTACAGTTGCTGATTTATTGGTGACTTATTGGTGACTCTTGGTACTGATGGTGACTATGGATTGTGGACACTTATTTCTGGGACGCCAGAGTTCTGTCCGTGGTTTATCAGCGGGTTCCGTTTATTTCGGATCCCCGGGTTGAGTTGAGAGTACTTGTTCAGAGGATCCGTTTGTCATCCGTTCAGTGGATGTTCCTGTGAAGATAGTGGTGTAATCTCCGGTTCCGTTTATTTCGGAACTTCCCCAAATTGGATTTATGGTGACCTAGTCCTTCAGATAACTGTGACTGGTTCAGAGACTTAATGGGTCTACAGACGACTTGGTGGCACCGTGGCCTGCATTCATGCATTTACATCGGTCTCATTTCGCATTCATCTGCATTCAACTCATGTCTATCCGTACTCAGGGTCCATTATTTTTAATTAAGACTCAGGTTGAGAGACATCCAGATGTCAGAATGTTGTTAATAAAATTTTATCTGTCTCGATGAAACCGGAATCAAAGGACAGAATATTCCTAGTACGGACAGACATTGCATGTGTGAGTCATACTAACCTGTTTGCTGTTTTGTAGGTTTCAGAATTCAATCGGTGCGCATAGCTCGTCTGTTCAGATAACCTGCTGGGGGTCAACGAATCCAAGCTGATGGATCTTCCCAACGCCGACATCCTTGAGCTGAAAGAGATGATGAGGGGATTGTTCAGTATCGTGCAAGGGCTTGCCTTGGGGCAGAAAGTCATGGCTGAGAAATTGGAAAAGATTGAGAAGTGGCTGATAGTGGAGAAAGTTCAGGGGAAGGCTCCGTCCTCCGAAGTGAACGAACCTTCTGGTACTGTAGCGAAGAAACCCTCCGACAGTGGTCCATTCAAGAAGGAGGTTGAGCCAGTTGGTGTGCCCGCAAAGAAAGAACATAGTAAAGATCGTTATCACCCTTATGCTGCCACTGTAACCACTCTTGTCTGCAATCCACCTGCTCAACAGCAACAACTGCCACCTCGACAGAAGACAGCGAGAGCTAAGAGCCAGGTGAAGAAGGAGAAGGAGGATCGTCAGTTTGAGGAGCCACCCGTGACTTATACCCTTCTGTTCAAAAGGTTGAGGGATCTAGGATTAGTTCGGCCGAGGATTTTGATTCCTATAGAACAGCAGCGGAGGCCTGCAAACTATGATGAGAGGGCCAAGTGCGAGTTTCACTCTGGGGCACCCGGACACAACATTGAGGGTTGTAGAGCTTTTAAGCATATCGTCCAAGATCTGGTGGACTCCAAGACTATCAGCTTGGCACAGATAATGAATGAGGATGTCAACCCCGTACCCAGGCAGGGTCCCGTAAAGGTAAAAATGGTGAAAAAGAACAAGAGAGGAATGGAAGGGGCTGAAGAGAATCAGTTAAAGGTTCCAATGTCTGTGGTTCCAAAATCTCTGATGCAGGAGGGAGCTTTCCCTGTTGTTGATGTTTGTTGTGCGACCGTCACTACAGAAGAGTGTGTATTGATGAAAGACACGACCCAGAAGATGAAGAAAGTAGAAATGGACGATGTAAGGTGTAGAGCACCCAGTCTGGCAGTTGAAACCGTCCAAGTGGAGAATGCCCTTGTCGCTGAGAAAGAGAAGAAGCTGTCCATTTCTTCTTATAAACAAGCTCTGGAAGTGATGAAGAACAAAGAGGCCCAAGGCTGGGGAAGGATCATTGACATCGTGGTAAAAGCAGACATGTTTGGGGTCGGTTATCAGCCAGATCAAGAGTCGTCTAGACCAAATAGAGGATGTCGCCCATCGTACGCCTTTGTCAGTGCAGGAATGCTGGATCCTGGTCGTGCCCGTTCAGTGGGTAAAGATGTTGACAGTAACCGCGAGCTCGAGGCGTGGATAAAGTCGTGCGTACCAGGCAACGGGAAGGCCTCCAAAAGCATCACCGCCACTCATCTAGAAGTGTAGTATTTCTGTGTTTTAATTTTGTTTGCATGAAAGCCATACGTTTTGCCCGAAGCGTACTGGTCCATTGTAAGGGCCACCTCATGAGTTTCATTTTGCAACCTTTTGCATCAGTAATAAATGGATATTTTTGTAATTAAAAGCAGTGTTCCCTGTTTTTCGCTTATTTTTGCAGTTTTTTTTTTAAAAAGAAAAAAATAAAAATGGCAATGTTTTGCGTTCTATTTCCTTTTGATTTTGTCTCGTTCCAACCTCAAAAGTGATTACTCTCCTAATCTCACCGATAACAATTTGGTTACACCTCATATGACTTCGACAATCCAATCTATCATGCCAAAGAAGAAGGTGAAGAAGATTGTGATCTACTGGAATTAGCCAGGTTGTTGAAACAAGAGGAGAAGGTGATTCAACCGCACGAGGAGTGATGCAAGATTGTTACTCCAAGCACCGCCGAGGTCAGGAAGTGAAAGTTGAGGCCGCTGCAGAGGCAAGCCGAGAACAGAATGGTAGCCCGGTTGAAAGAACAGGTTGGTATGTGTGCCTGGTGGTATTAGGATATACCAAGGTGGGATACCAATGTTGTGGGGCACAAGCTGCCATAAGACTGTTCTCCGGAGAAGCGAAAGCTGAGGCATGAAAAGGATGAGAAAGAGAGAATGTGTATGGACTATCAAAATGAGAATGGAGCTGATCCGAAAGATGGGTTCCCGGTACGTCACAATGATGTATTGGTTGATTATAATGATCAGTCCTCAGTGTTTATCTTCATGGATGGCTTCTTGGCCAAGACCGGATAGAATTACTGCCATATGATATGAAGTAAGCCATGTCCATCACACAAGGGGCACCTTCTGGTTATAAGGTGATATCGTTCAGTATCGAGAAGGCCGGTGTCAAGTATCACAGGTCTAGGGCGACTTTGTTTCATGATATGATTCATCGTGAAAGCGAATGCCATGTTGATGACATGATGGCAAAGTCCCAAGCAGAACAGGGGCATCCGGTAGACCGGAGCAAGTTGTTTGATCGGTTGAGATAACTCATACTGTTGAGTCCGAATCAGTGCACTTATGGAGTGCTGTCCATCAAGCTACCGAGACTTGTTGTGAGCAGATAAGAGGAATCGAGGTCGATCCTGCTAATAAAAAAAAATATGCAAGAAATGCCTTAACCAAAAACAAACAAAAAAAGAAAGATATCAAACGGTCAGGTAGAATAAGGATTGCCAAGGGGCATTGGAAAGAAAAAATAATAAGTGGCAGGAACCTCTGATTCCAGTACCTTCCATGGAAGAAACAATTGTTAATCTGGTACTTGACAGCCCTCGAGGGGTCTGTGAGGTGCGTATTGGGTCAGCATGACTAGTCTGGTCGAAAAGAGTATGCAATTTACCTAAGCAAAAAGTTTATCGATTGTGAAACAATACACTCACTGTTCGAAAAAACTTGATGTACTTTGGCATAGGCTGCTCGCCGACCGAGACAGTGTATGTTGATTCATACCACTTTGTGGATGTCCAGAATAGATCTGATCAGGTATGTGTTTGGGAAGCTAGCAGCGACCCATGAAAGGTTATCAACCAAGGAAGTTTGAGATCCCTGATGAGGACATCTCAAGGTACTCAAATTGAAAGGTTGGGAATGACCGATCCCGGAGGAGGGGCCTGGCCTTGAATCCGAACAGATTCCGATGTCTAATGGGGAAGTTAGGGTGAATGAGGCGGTGCTTCCCGAATAACTTTTAAATGCACCAACAATGGTGGCTGAACATAAGGTCTGTATCCTAGGTACTGAACCTTGGGATGTGCATCTACTGGGAGTAGTGTCTTCCTCACAGGTGTATGGGAAGGAATTAATGCTACCATCTGATGTCCTGATTAGAGAAGGTTGAGTGGATAAGGATTCGGTATGACACGTTGAGCCCAACTGAGGAAAAGAGGTTAGTAATTACTGGTCCTGGGGCAGTTGTACCCTGTGAGCGAAGCGTGTTGTTAACCGAGGAACACGACCCCGTGCGTACCACGTAGGAGAGTTAGTGTTGAAAAGGATCCTTCTTCCTCAAGACGATTGTGGGGCAAATGGATAAACGGTTATGAGTGTCCATTCGTGGTCAAGAAGGTTTTTTCAGACCAGGCCCTGTTGTTGATGACCGCGGATGATGACGATTTTACATCCCCTGTGAATGCGGACGCAGTTAGAAAATACTTCGTGAAAGAGACCCGCTGGATAAAAAGAATAAAGAGTCCAGGCAAAAATGGGCATCCCGGCGAACCAAGAAAAAAGAGAAAGGTTCGGGCAAAAGTTAGGGATAAAAATGAAAAGAATTTGTACACCCGGCAAGTTGAAAACCCCACAAGGGCGACTTGGGCAAAAAAGGGTATCCCGGTGGACTGAAAACCCGAAAGGGCGGTCCAGGGAAAAGAGGGAATGAAACGAACAACTGCGTCCGGCATGATCGTCTGTGCTCATGATGACGTGGATAATCTCCGCAAGAGACCGATCGGAAGCATCTTGTTCAGAAGACAGAAAGTGCGGAAAGTCTTGAGGACATATGAAGTGTAACTGAGTTGGAACCCGATGAGATCACGGTTTCACATTGCCATTAGGATAGATTTTTTTTTTCTTTGATACGCAATCACCTCTTTCCAGGGTTTGCTCCCTGTGTGTTGCTCAACTTCGAGCCCTTTTCTGTTTCAGTCAATAAAGCGTGTGTTCAGTCAAATAAATTTTGTTTTTGTGACATTACCGTTTTGATTACGAAAACATCCGTTTATTTTGATAAGAATATTTGCATTTTGAAACATAGAGGTCCCTTCCGATGCATGCTTGTGAGATTGAAATCTGGAAACCTTACTCGGAAGTTTGAGTGACCTAAGTGTTGAAATATTGAAACGCCTGGGGCACGCCTGGGGCACGCTTTTATCTGACGATCTCTTGTGCGGGTACTGTTAGATATCTTCATTCACTTGCCGGTGGTAATGTGAACCCTTTTTGACAAGAGATCCCCGCAGAACCTGACCAGGGGCAATGGATAGATGAACGGTGAAAAGACGGTGAAGGATTACGATGACGATCCTGGAAAGTTAATCAAGAAGACTCTTCAAAGTCTGATGATTGGAAAGTATGTATAAAACCCCAAGAGTTCGATCCCCGTGGAATACGGACAAGTTGGGAATACAAGATGATGGAGAAGAAAAGTCTAGAAGAGTCTGGGAGATTCTTAAAAGTGAAAAGTCAACACCGTGGTTGGAGGATGAATACTGTTGTTCGACGAGTCGACAGGTGTCCCAAAGGTAACTCCCCCAGTGGGTCTGAAAGCATTACTTCCCTAGCCGTTTCGAGATCGGTGTCCCCTCAGTAAGCCTGAAGGTTGTCATGTCCCTGGTGGGAGTGTCAGGGGCAAAATGTTTCCCAGGGTGGAGGACGTTTCCCCAGCCCAAGTCAGTTTTGAAGCTATCAGAGTTATTTCCCCTGCAGAGATGCCTGTGGACAGTACCTTCTAGCCCAGCGGATCTAAGGATTGCTTATCCCCAGCAGGCCTGTGCTTGCAGATTTCCCCAGTTGAGAACCCCCGCTGAGCGCCGCAGAGTATTTCCCTAGGAAGAGTTCCCCGCAGAGTATTTCCCCAAGAAGAGTTCCCCGCAGAGTATTTCCCCAAGAAGAGTCTCCTCACAGAGTCGGAGTATCTGATCATTTTGGCTCCCTAGCCAGGGTTCATTTGCATTTTGCATGTAGTGATCATTGCATCCTCAAAAATCGCGTAGCATTTCCATTCATAAATGGAGCATTACGCCATAGAAAAAAAAATTCAAACATATGCATTCATGTATTCGAAACCCAATCAGACCGTATCCCCGGCAGAGGCGGATTTTTGATCAACATCTGTACAGCACGTTTGCTACAGTTGCTCCTGATGGCGTTCAGGATTGATACTCCCACAGAGGTTTATTTCCTCATCCGTTGGTAAAAGGAAAGCCTGCTTCTCCCCAGTGAAACCCCCCGCAAGTGTTCAGCCTTGCCCTGTCATCTGGTAGATGTCAGTATCCCGTCAGCACCCGCGTGTGTTGTCTCCTTGGTGTCAGTAAACACCATCTTTCGGTGATTTTCCAGTCATGCGTAAGTATCTGGTCCTCTTTTGGTGTCTGTAAACATCATCTTTCGATGTTCGTAACGTCGTCCTCCTTCCCTAGTGAAGCTTTCCTCCTCTCCGTTGGTGTCGATAAACGTCGAGTTTTTCCCGATCATCCGTTGATGATTTGGTTGTGTTCACTCTCCCCAGAAGAGTTTCCTCCTCTCCGTTGGTGTCGATAAACGTCGAGTTTT
Source organism: Lathyrus oleraceus (assembly GCF_024323335.1). NCBI lineage: Eukaryota > Viridiplantae > Streptophyta > Magnoliopsida > Fabales > Fabaceae > Lathyrus > Lathyrus oleraceus. The sequence goes on along the minus strand of NC_066580.1, from coordinate 196,949,257 downwards.
TCCTAGTCATCCGACGATGTCTAGTTGTACCATTCCCCATGTGGATCTACCTCTCCGTTGGTTTCGATAAACGTTGAGTTTTTCCCGTTCGTCCGTTGACGTCTGGTTGTATTTCTCTTTTTCCCATTCATCAGCAAATGTCTGGTCGATTTTTTTGGTGTCTGTAAACATCATCTTTCGATGTCAGTAAACGTCGAATTTTCTCCCATTCATCCGTTGATGTCTGGTCGAGCCTTCCCATTCATCAGTAAATGTCTGGTCGATCTTTTTTGGTGTCTGTAAACATCATCTTTCGATGTTAGTAAACGTCGAATTTTCTCCCATTCATCCGTTGATGTCTGGTCGAGTCTTCCCATTCATCAGTAAATGTCTGGTCGATCTTTTTTGGTGTCTGTAAACATCATCTTTCGATGTCAGTAAACGTCGAATTTTCTCCCATTCATCCGTTGATGTCTGGTCGAGTCTTCCCATTCATCAGTAAATGTCTGGTCGATCTTTTTTTTGGTGTCTGTAAACATCATCTTTCGATGTCAGTAAACGTCGAGCCCTCCCATTCATCAGTAAATGTCTGGTTACCTCTCCGTTGGTTTCGATAAACGTCGAGTTTTTCCTGGTCGTCCCCAGTTGGTTACCTCTCCGTTGGTTTCGATAAACGTCGAGTTTTTCCTGGTCGTCCCCAGTTGGTTACCTCTCCGTTGGTTCCGGTAAACATTGAGTTTTTTCCCATTTCGTCCGTTGACGTATGGTTGTATCTCTTCCAGTCATTCGTTAATGTCTGGTTACCTCTCCGTTGGTTCCGATAAACGTTGAGTTTTTCCTAGTTGTCCGTTGGCATCTAGTTGTGATTTCTATTCCCATTCATCGTCGTTGTGATGTCTGGATGTGGCCGTATCCTTTGAAAAACAAAAAATACCCAGTAATAACTATCAAATCCCAGTGGACGTTTCCATTGGTGGATCCTTGTATTGTGCAAATTCTACGGTTCTTGGTATTAAATCCTTGTTTACCCTGAAAGTCTATAAGCCGTTGCTATCATCCGTTCGGGTTCCCAGTTGATTGAATAGGGGCAGCTGTAGCACCTCAAATTTGCACCTACCTTTTGTACATACATTCTCATATTAGGTCATAGCATTAACATAGTCCACTGCAGAGCATTGCATTGTCCCTTTGCCCAAGTGCAAGTTCATCAGACAGATTAGGTCAAACTGGTCAGGAGATCAGTCAATCAAGCAAGCAAGTGCAATTTACATTGAGGCAAGGCCCTAGGGTTGGTCCAACATGTACACATGACCTAGGGGTCCTTTGGAAGTGGTTTGGTCAAGGATTGGATGCTCAGAAGCCATCAGTCATTGCTCAGTTCACCAGAAACCCTAAAAAGTCAACTATGGTCAACTGTGGTCAACTGTGCCTGATTTTATGGATTTCAAGGTGGGAGATGGGTTGAAATGGTTCATTCATGTCCATACAAGTCTCATTTGACATTTCAAGGGTCAAGATTGAAGAATTTGAAGTCAGACAAAAAGTTTCCTAAAATGGCAGGTGACCTGTAATTTTCAGCTGCCAAAAATAGAAAGTTTTTCTCCTCAAATTTACATCATCATACAAGCTTCAAATGAAATTTTGTCCAACATGAAAGTTGAATATCTTGCTCTCACCTTTCCAAAAAGTCCAAGAACACTCATTTATCATTTATGGTTGGCAAGTTATGATCAAATCATTCTCAAGCTTTTTTGAACTTCAAAGTGGCATATCTTCCAAACCATTTGGCCAAATTGGGTGGGGTTTTTTGCTACAAGTCCTATTTGATGTGCTCTATCCAAATATTTCATCACAATTCACCAAAAATCTTCCAAGAAAAATGGCCTTTTTCAAGTGGCATGAATTAAAAAAGAGTGAGTTGAAAAATGGACTTTCACATAATTCATTTCCAATGCATTATGCCAATTACAAAGGTTTAGAAATCATATTTGGAATTTGTTTGAGGCCCATTTTCGTCCATTAGCCATGCACCCCATGCAAATTGTTTGGTTTTTAGCAATTGTCAAAAACACTTCATTTTAAGCAAAACCAATTACCACTTCACTAACCATGATTATGCAACATTAAACAGAGTATATAGTGCTCATTTTCTGTGGGAGAAACCCTAGCACACTTTGCAAAACAGATCAAAAAACTCATTTGCTCTCAAAATTCTCATTTTCTCCACTTGAACTTTTCTGAAAAATTATCAAAGGATTCGTGCTTCTGTGCTTCGTGCCATCATATACCATCATTGTTGGGGCCATTGCAAGCATCAAACCCCAGCTGTAGAGCCATATCATACCACTGTTCCATTGAAGCATCAGCCATGGCAGGTCGAATTTGGAGCTGGAATTGAGACAACTGGGCTCTCAATACACATCCATTCATCATTTGGAACATCTTGGCATTTCTGTTTCAGCTCAACATAGCCAAACAACCACGAATTCATCACTGCCCTCCAAATCAAGTAAGATTTCGAATCACACCATTTTCAAAATCATGCTATGCTTTAGAAAGGTCTTTCCATGCTGATCATTTTGAACTTTAAATCGTGGAAAATGGTTGAGTATTTTGAGAGTTATGTTGTCATGAAGTTTGATATTCAAATATGTTTTTGCTTGGTTCTTTCATGTTAGCTTGAGTTAGCAAAAATTAAGGTTAGAATGTTGATGAGCATTATTTGATGGTTCGAATGGTATATGCATTTCCAATTTCTGGGAAAAATGTTCTTCATCATGATGAATGTACACTGTAGCATTGAAACCCTAAGGAAGCCAAACCCAGAACGCTGTTGATCTTCAAACCCGTGGCCTTGCATGATTTTGGTGTTTTCGCCCCATGAAACCAATGACCGGACGCCACCTCACTAAGTGAAACGCGGCGTTTCACTTAGTGACTCCCTTATTTACGTTAATGCCACTGCTGGTTTAATAATTTACTTAAATCATTTCTTATTTCAATTTTTATTTCATTTGCATGGCCAATCTTCCAACAATCATAAGTTGCTCAATTTTAATCCAATTTTGATGGGATTTTTTTATGGATTGCTCCTCTTGACCTCTAGTTTTTTATGATATTTTTTCCAAATTTTTTGCATGTGTAGATTTTAAAAGGTGCTAGGGTTTGTTCATGTTGACCATTTTGTGTATGCTTTGCCAAATTGATTGTGAAATGGTGATACTTTATCCAATGCTTCCCAAATTGTTTGTGCTCAAACTAGACATGTTCATGGTGATTTTGGTGTAGAGTTTGTAATTTTCTCATTGCTGGTTGTAGAGTTATGATTTTTTGAATAGGAGTGTGACAATTTGTGTCACACTATGCATGTCCAACTTCATGATTTTAATTACCTTGCCTAATAAACTCAAATTGGTTTGATTTTTTGCATGAAGACACTTGTGCATGATGAGAATGTGTGTGATTTTTTCTCGAATTTTGGAATGCATTTTCTATTTGATTGATAATTTCTCCCCTGTTTGACCAAAATGTTGACTTTTGTGACACATGATGCCATATGATTTGTGAAATTCTCATACATTATTGGATGGACTTGAAATTTGACATGTGCATTGTGGACATCTTGAAGTATACCATGGCTTTGGCCCCATTCATTTATCATGTGTTGGTTCTGTTTTATGCTTAATTGAAGTTGGTGCATGTTTTGATGCTTTGAATGAGTATGCTTGAACTTGCCTTGCCCTTCTGAATTTAATTTCCCTACTTCCTTTGATCCAATTAAGTTGAAATTTGGTATGCCTATCATGTTGTGAATTATGTTTGATCATGATTTATTTGAGGAATTTTTGAAATGTTTATGATTGGATTTGAGTTGAGTCATTCTGTTGACTTCTTTGAGGTTCTATTTGCCATGCTTTGACCTAATTTGCTTGTGAAATGATGATGATGAATGATATGATTGTGAAACCACTTGGGTTTGCTTCTTGATTGATTTGTCTTGACTTTGGGCACTTGTCCCTTGCTGTTTTAAACTTTTCATCTCCTTTTGACCCTAGGCTTGTCCTAGTGGTCTTGTTGCTCATGTTTAAGCTTGTTGTTTCAGGTTAAGCAACAAATGCTTCAAAGAGATTAATACCAGTTGGATGAGTTTGACTGTTTGTCATGGACTAACTTGGGTGTTTTGTAGGTTGCTTAGCTCACTTGTTATGAGCTTGTGCTTTGCACATATGACTGATTGTGTTATCTGTTTGGTTTATGCTGTTTGATTTGACTTTGTGTCTGGTATACTAACTGTGCTTGACTGATTTCAGGTACTTTAGTTGCTATTAGTTCCTTGTGAACTTTGCTTTGCTTTGCTTGATAAGCAATTTGCATTGAGGTATAACTTCCTTACTTCATGTAGTCTGGAAGACCTGGCCTGTTACTTGGCCAGGCACCTGTCTGAAGTCCTCCTTAAGAGGCAATGTTTCTGACTGTTTACTTTTGTCCCTGCATTTATTCAAAGACCTCCGAAGTGAAGAGGCATTGGCAGAACCCAAGGGATATGCAATTTATCCCCTGCTATTCTGTGTGTCATCTGCTTTGCTCACACCACTGTGTTGATGCATTGCAGATACAAACCCAAGATCTTGTACAGTTGTACAATTGAGTCAGTGTCAAATGTGTAGAAGGGTTCCCACTTTCTGGACCCACACATTCTTGTCTTAAGCTCTCCCAGGCCAGGGATAAGAGCTGTGAAGTCTCATCTTCACTCACCTTTCATCAGCTTCACCCTAACTCTCGATGTTAGGGTTAAGAGCTAACACTACCCAGTTCCAGTGGTTTGTTTGTTGAGGTTGATATGACCCCTCGACTAAAACCTAACCTTGATTGAGCCCATTGCTTGCATATAGTGTGTGTTACTTGTGCTTGTGTGTTTGTTTGACTTGCTTCCTGTGCAAGTTAGGTTTAGGTGTGGCTCACTTCCTGTGCAAGTCATGTTTAGGATAGGCTTGCTTCCTGTGCAAGTTAGATAGCAACCTTAACTTAGGGATGATTTGCATGATAACATCTAGGCTCGAGTCGTAGTCTCCCTAGTTGTGTCTCCCTCTGTTATCTGGTTAGGCTAGTCCTGTATCCCTGCGTAGGAGAACTACGTCGCCCTGATCCTCATGCCAGATGAGGTACGTAGGCAGGAGATGAGCTGATCTCTCCGGGCGCCCTTTTTCTTTTTCAACCCTTTTTCTTCAACCCCTCTGTGTGTGTTGTTGTGTGCTTGGAAGCTGATGTAAGTCCATCGAGTGGCATTCGGGTTCCAGTGTGGGTTTGTTTGGTTCGGATGCTGATGTAAGTCCAGTGATTGGCATTCGGGCTCCACGTTTGCCTCTTTGTGTGTGTTTTGGTTCGGGCGCTGATATAAGTCCAGTGATTGGCATTCGGGTCCCACGTTTGCCCGTGTTTGTCTTGTTTCGTTTAGCGTGTGTGAGCCGAGATACGAATGCTCTGATTCTTCTTCGTCCAAGAAGATACGTATGCATAGGATGCGATATCCTAGCGAGCATGTGTCGTTTCCCCAGTCCGAACTACTTCGACTCTGATGTCTATGCCTGATAGACTAAGTAGGCCCAGGATGCGGTATCCTGCCGAGTCAGTTTCAGTCTTGTTTTCTTGCGTCTCTTTCAACCAGTGTGTGTGTGTGAGCAGTGTTTAGCAACCATTTTCCTTTCTATTGTGCGTGGATCCCGTCGAATACGACGGATGCGTAGGGGTGCTAATACCTTCCCTTCGCATAACCGACTCCCGATCCCATTCTCTTTGGTCGCGAGACCATGTCTTTTCCAGGTTTACTCTGAGCGTTTCCTTTCCCTCTTTTGGGATAAATAACGCACGGTGGCGGCTCTGTTGTCTTGTTTTCCCGCCGGTTTTTCGCGTAATGCGACAGCTGGCGACTCTGCTGGGGACTATAGAGAAGTTGACCTCTGCTGGTCCATCTTCCCTAAGCGAGTCTCTCCTAGCGCTCTCTAGGTTAGGGATTTGGTTGCTTTGTGCTGTTTTTTTATTGCATTCATTTTATTTATTGTTTGCATTTATGTTTGCACTTATGATTGCATTCATTCACATTCATTGTTCATCTGGCTGGTTGTCTGTTTCTCTCTGTTGGGGTGGGAGTTACTTGAGGTAAAAGGCCCAATACCCAGGCCATGAGTGAAATCTAGGATGCTTAGGAATAGAGTGATTCATGGGAAGCGGGTGGTATTGCGCCACTTAGCGGAACATCGATATCACGAGCAGTTCCGACCCTGGTGGGATATTGTCGTTACATACTTCGGGTGTGTATATGATGATATTCTGCGAAAGGTTATTTATGCTGCGTTTCTTTTCGACTTTACCCTGACCTAGATGACGCTCGGGAGTGGGGAGGGATTGATCATTGCAGGTACAGTTGCTGATTTATTGGTGACTTATTGGTGACTCTTGGTACTGATGGTGACTATGGATTGTGGACACTTATTTCTGGGACGCCAGAGTTCTGTCCGTGGTTTATCAGCGGGTTCCGTTTATTTCGGATCCCCGGGTTGAGTTGAGAGTACTTGTTCAGAGGATCCGTTTGTCATCCGTTCAGTGGATGTTCCTGTGAAGATAGTGGTGTAATCTCCGGTTCCGTTTATTTCGGAACTTCCCCAAATTGGATTTATGGTGACCTAGTCCTTCAGATAACTGTGACTGGTTCAGAGACTTAATGGGTCTACAGACGACTTGGTGGCACAGTGGCCTGCATTCATGCATTTACATCGGTCTCATTTCGCATTCATCTGCATTCAACTCATGTCTATCCGTACTCAGGGTCCATTATTTTTAATTAAGACTCAGGTTGAGAGACATCCAGATGTCAGAATGTTGTTAATAAAATTTTATCTGTCTCGATGAAACCGGAATCAAAGGACAGAATATTCCTAGTACGGACAGACATTGCATGTGTGAGTCATACTAACCTGTTTGCTGTTTTGTAGGTTTCAGAATTCAACCGGTGCGCATAGCTCATCTGTTCAAATAACCTGCTAGGGGTCAACGAATCCAAGCTGATGGATCTTCCCAACGCCGACATCCTTGAGCTGAAAGAGATGATGAGGGGATTGTTCAGTATCGTGCAAGGGCTTGCCTTGGGGCAGAAAGTCATGGCTGAGAAATTGGAAAAGATTGAGAAGTGGCTGATAGTGGAGAAAGTTCAGGGGAAGGCTCCGTCCTCCGAAGTGAACGAACCTTCTGGTACTGTAGCGAAGAAACCCCCCGACAGTGGTCCATTCAAGAAGGAGGTTGAGCCAGTTGGTGTGCCCGCAAAGAAAGAACATAGAAAAGATCGTTATCACCCTTATGCTGCCACTGTAACCACTCTTGTCTGCAATCCACCTGCTCAACAGCAACAACTACCACCTCGACAGAAGACACCGAGAGCTCAGAGCCAGGTGAAGAAGGAGAAGGAGGATCGTCAGTTTGAGGAGCCACCCGTGACTTATACCCTTCTGTTCAAAAGGTTGAGGGATCTAGGATTAGTTCGGCCGAGGATTTTGATTCCTATAGAACAGCAGCGGAGGCCTGCAAACTATGATGAGAGGGCCAAGTGCGAGTTTCACTCTGGGGCACCCGGACACAACATTGAGGGTTGTAGAGCTTTTAAGCATATCGTCCAAGATCTGGTGGACTCCAAGTCTATCAGCTTGGCACAGATAATGAATGAGGATGTCAACCCCGTACCCAGGTAGGGTCCCGTAAAGGTAAAAATGGTGAAAAAGAACAAGAGAGGAATGGAAGGGGCTGAAGAGAATCAGTTAAAGGTTCCAATGTCTGTGGTTCCAAAATCTCTGATGCAGGAGGGAGCTTTCCCTGTTGTTGATGTTTGTTGTGCGACCGTCACTACAGAAGAGTGTGTATTGATGAAAGACACGACCCAGAAGATGAAGAAAGTAGAAATGGACGATGTAAGGTGTAGAGCACCCAGTCTGGCAGTTGAAACCGTCCAAGTGGAGAATGCCCTTGTCGCTGAGAAAGAGAAGAAGCTGTCCATTTCTTCTTATAAACAAGCTCTGGAAGTGATGAAGAACAAAGAGGCCCAAGGCTGGGGAAGGATCATTGACATCGTGGTAAAAGCAGACATGTTTGGGGTCGGTTATCAGCCAGATCAAGAGTCGTCTAGACCAAATAGAGGATGTCGCCCATCGTACGCCTTTGTCAGTGCAGGAATGCTGGATCCTGGTCGTGCCCGTTCAGTGGGTAAAGATGTTGACAGTAACCGCGAGCTCGAGGCGTGGATAAAGTCGTGCGTACCAGGCAACGGGAAGGCCTCCAAAAGCATCACCGCCACTCATCTAGAAGTGTAGTATTTCTGTGTTTTAATTTTGTTTGCATGAAAGCCATACGTTTTGCCCGAAGCGTACTGGTCCATTGTAAGGGCCACCTCATGTGTTTCATTTTGCAACATTTTGCATCAGTAATAAATGGATATTTTTGTAATTAAAAGCAGTGTTCCCTGTTTTTCGCTTATTTTTGCAGTTTTTTTTAAAAAGAAAAAAATAAAAATGGCAATGTTTTGCGTTCTATTTCCTTTTGATTTTGTCTCGTTCCAACCTCAAAAGTGATTACTCTCCTAATCTCACCGATAAAAATTTGGTTACACCTCATATGACTTCGACAATCCAATCTATCATGCCAAAGAAGAAGGTGAAGAAGATTGTGATCTACTAGAATTAGCCAGGTTGTTGAAACAAGAGGAGAAGGTGATTCAACCGCACGAGGAGTGATGCAAGATTGTTACTCCAAGCACCGCCGAGGTCAGGAAGTGAAAGTTGAGGCCGCTGCAGAGGCAAGCCGAGAACAGAATGGTAGCCCGGTTGAAAGAACAGGTTGGTATGTGTGCCTGGTGGTATTAGGATATACCAAGGTGGGATACCAATGTTGTGGGGCACAAGCTGCCATAAGACTGTTCTCCGGAGAAGCGAAAGCTGAGGCATGAAAAGGATGAGAAAGAGAGAATGTGTATGGAGTATCAAAATGAGAATGGAGCTGATCCGAAAGATGGGTTCCCGGTACGTCACAATGATGTATTGGTTGATTATAATGATCAGTCCTCAGTGTTTATCTTCATGGATGGCTTCTTGGCCAAGACCGGATAGAATTACTGCCAGATGATATGAAGTAAGCCATGTCCATCACACAAGGGGCACCTTCTGGTTATAAGGTGATATCGTTCAGTATCGAGAAGGCCGGTGTCAAGTATCACAGGTCTAGGGCGACTTTGTTTCATGATATGATTCATCGTGAAAGCGAATGCCATGTTGATGACATGATGGCAAAGTCCCAAGCAGAACAGGGGCATCCGGTAGACCGGAGCAAGTTGTTTGACCGGTTGAGATAACTCATACTGTTGAGTTCGAATCAGTGCACTTATGGAGTGCTGTCCATCAAGCTACCGAGACTTGTTGTGAGCAGATAAGAGGAATCGAGGTCGATCCTGCTAATAAAAAAAAAATATATGCAAGAAATGCCTTAACCAAAAACAAACAAAAAAAGAAAGATATCAAACGGTCAGGTAGAATAAGGATTGCCAAGGGGCATTGGAAAGAAAAAATAATAAGTGGCAGGAACCTCTGATTCCAGTACCTTCCATGGAAGAAACAATTGTTAATCTGGTACTTGACAGCCCTCGAGGGGTCTGTGAGGTGCGTATTGGGTCAGCATGACTAGTCTGGTCGAAAAGAGTATGCAATTTACCTAAGCAAAAAGTTTATCGATTGTGAAACAATACACTCACTGTTCGAAAAAACTTGATGTACTTTGGCATAGGCTGCTCGCCGACCGAGACAGTGTATGTTGATTCATACCACTTTGTGGATGTCCAGAATAGATCTGATCAGGTATGTGTTTGGGAAGCTAGCAGCGACCCATGAAAGGTTATCAACCAAGGAAGTTTGAGATCCCTGATGAGGACATCTCAAGGTACTCAAATTGAAAGATTGGGAATGACCGATCCCGGACGAGGGGCCTGGCCCTGAATCCGAACGGATTCCAATGTCTGATGGGGAAGTTAGGGTGAATGAGGCGGTGCTTCCCGAATAACTTTTAAATGCACCAACCATGGTGGCTGAACATAAGGTCTGTATCCTAGGTACTGAACCTTGGGATGTGCATCTACTGGGAGTAGTGTCTTCCTCACAGGTGTATGGGAAGGAATTAATGCTACCATCTGATGTCCTGATTAGAGAAGGTTGAGTGGATAAGGATTCGGTATGACACGTTGAGCCCAACTGAGGAAAAGAGGTTAGTAATTACTGGTCCTGGGGCAGTTGTACCCTGTGAGCGAAGCGTGTTGTTAACCGAGGAACACGACCCCGTGCGTACCACGTAGGAGAGTTAGTGTTGAAAAGGATCCTTCTTCCTCAAGACGATCGTGGGGCAAATGGATAAACGGTTATGAGTGTCCATTCGTGGTCAAGAAGCTTTTCTCAGACCAGGCCCTGTTGTTGATGACCGCGGATGATGACGATTTTACATCCCCTGTGAATGCGGACGCAGTTAGAAAATACTTCGTGAAAGAGACCCGCTGGATAAAAAGAATAAAGAGTCCAGGCAAAAATGGGCATCCCGGCGAACCAAGAAAAAAGAGAAAGGTTCGGGCAAAAGTTAGGGATAAAAATGAAAAGAATTTGTACACCCGGCAAGTTGAAAACCCCACAAGGGCGACTTGGGCAAAAAAGGGTATCCCGGTGGACTGAAAACCCGAAAGGGCGGTCCAGGGAAAAGAGGGAATGAAACGAACAACTGCGTCCGGCATGATCGTCTGTGCTCATGATGACGTGGATAATCTCCGCAAGAGACCGATCGGAAGCATCTTGTTCAGAAGACAGAAAGTGCGGAAAGTCTTGAGGACATATGAAGTGTAACTGAGTTGGAACCCGATGAGATCACGGTTTCACATTGCCATTAGGATAGATTTTTTTTTCTTTGATACGCAATCACCTCTTTCCAGGGTTTGCTCCCTGTGTGTTGCTCGACTTCGAGCCCTTTTCTGTTTCAGTCAATAAAGCGTGTGTTCAGTCAAATAAATTTTGTTTTTGTGACATTACCGTTTTGATTACGAAAACATCCGTTTATTTTGATAAGAATATTTGCATTTTGAAACATAGAGGTCCCTTCCGATGCATGCTTGTGAGATTGAAATCTGGAAACCTTACTCGGAAGTTTGAGTGACCTAAGTGTTGAAATATTGAAACGCCTGGGGCACGCTTTTATCTGACGATCTCTTGTGCGGGTACTGTTAGATATCTTCATTCACTTGCCGGTGGTAATGTGAACCCTTTTTGACAAGAGATCCCCGCAGAACCTGACCAGGGGCAAGGGATAGATGAACGGTGAAAAGACGGTGAAGGATTACGATGACGATCCTGGAAAGTTAATCAAGAAGACTCTTCAAAGTCTGATGATTGGAAAGTATGTATAAAACCCCAAGAGTTCGATCCCCGTGGAATACGGACAAGTCGGGAATACAAGATGATGGAGAAGAAAAGTCCAGAAGAGTCTGGGAGATTCTTAAAAGTGAAAAGTCAACACCGTGGTTGGAGGATGAATACTGTTGTTCGACGAGTCGACAGGTGTCCCAAAGGTAACTCCCCCAGTGGGTCTGAAAGCATTACTTCCCTAGCCGTTTCGAGATCGGTGTCCCCTCAGTAAGCCTGAAGGTTGTCATGTCCCTGGTGGGAGTGTCAGGGGCAGAATGTTTCCCAGGGTGGAGGACGTTTCCCCAGCCCAAGTCAGTTTTGAAGCTATCAGAGTTATTTCCCCTGCAGAGATGCCTGTGGACAGTACCTTCTAGCCCAGCGGATCTAAGGATTGCTTATCCCCAGCAGGCCTGTGCTTGCAGATTTCCCCAGTTGAGAACCCCCGCTGAGCGCCGCAGAGTATTTCCCTAGGAAGAGTTCCCCGCAGAGTATTTCCCCAAGAAGAGTTCCCCGCAGAGTATTTCCCCAAGAAGAGTCTCCCCACAGAGTCGGAGTATCTGATCATTTTGGCTCCCTAGCCAGGGTTCATTTGCATTTTGCATGTAGTGATCATTGCATCCTCAAAAATCGCGTAGCATTTCCATTCATAAATGGAGCATTACGCCATAGAAAAAAAAATTCAAACATATGCATTCATGTATTCGAAACCCAATCAGACCGTATCCCCGGCAGAGGCGGATTTTTGATCAACATCTGTACAGCACGTTTGCTACAGTTGCTCCTGATGGCGTTCAGGATTGATACTCCCACAGAGGTTTATTTCCTCATCCGTTGGTAAAAGGAAAGCCTGCTTCTCCCCAGTGAAACCTCCCACAAGTGTTCAGCCTTGCCCTGTCATCTGGTAGATGTCAGTATCCCGTCAGCACCCGCGTGTGTTGTCTCCTTGGTGTCAGTAAACACCATCTTCCGGTGATTTTCCAGTCATGCGTAAGTATCTGGTCCTCTTTTGGTGTCTGTAAACATCATCTTTCGATGTTCGTAACGTCCTCCTCCTTCCCTAGTAAAGCTTTCCTCCTCTCCGTTGGTGTCGATAAACGTCGAGTTTTTCCCGATCATCCGTTGATGATTTGGTTGTGTTCACTCTCCCCAGAAGAGTTTCCTCCTCTCCGTTGGTGTCGATAAACGTCGAGTTTTTCCTAGTCATCCGACGATGTCTAGTTGTACCATTCCCCATGTGGATCTACCTCTCCGTTGGTTTCGATAAACGTTGAGTTTTTCCCGTTCGTCCGTTGACGTCTGGTTGTATTTCTCTTTTTCCCATTCATCAGCAAATGTCTGGTCGATTTTTTTGGTGTCTGTAAACATCATCTTTCGATGTCAGTAAACGTTGAATTTTCTCCCATTCATCCGTTGATGTCTGGTCGAGCCTTCCCATTCATCAGTAAATGTCTGGTCGATCTTTTTTGGTGTCTGTAAACATCATCTTTCGATGTTAGTAAACGTCGAATTTTCTCCCATTCATCCGTTGATGTCTGGTCGAGTCTTCCCATTCATCAGTAAATGTCTGGTCGATCTTTTTTGGTGTCTGTAAACATCATCTTTCGATGTCAGTAAACGTCGAATTTTCTCCCATTCATCCGTTGATGTCTGGTCGAGTCTTCCCATTCATTAGTAAATGTCTGGTCGATCTTTTTTTTGGTGTCTGTAAACATCATCTTTCGATGTCAGTAAACGTCGAGCCCTCCCATTCATCAGTAAATGTCTGGTTACCTCTCCGTTGGTTTCGATAAACGTCGAGTTTTTCCTGGTCGTCCCCAGTTGGTTACCTCTCCGTTGGTTTCGATAAACGTCGAGTTTTTCCTGGTCGTCCCCAGTTGGTTACCTCTCCGTTGGTTCCGGTAAACATTGAGTTTTTTCCCATTTCGTCCGTTGACGTATGGTTGTATCTCTTCCAGTCATTCGTTAATGTCTGGTTACCTCTCCGTTGGTTCCGATAAACGTTGAGTTTTTCCTAGTTGTCCGTTGGCATCTAGTTGTGATTTCTATTCCCATTCATCGTCGTTGTGATGTCTGGATGTGGCCGTATCCTTTGATAAACAAAAAATACCCAGTAATAACTATCAAATCCCAGTGGACGTTTCCATTGGTGGATCCTTGTATTGTGCAAATTCTACGGTTCTTGGTATTCAATCCCTGTTTACCCTGAAAGTCTATAAGCCGTTGCTATCATCCGTTCGGGTTCCCAGTTGATTGAATAGGGGCAGCTGTAGCACCTCAAATTTGCACCTACCTTTTGTACATACATTCTCATATTAGGTCATAGCATTAACATAGTCCACTGCATAGCATTGCATTGTCCCTTTGCCCAAGTGCAAGTTCATCAGACAGATTAGGTCAAACTGGTCAGAAGATCAGTCAATCAAGCAAGCAAGTGCAATTTACATTGAGGCAAGGCCCTAGGGTTGGTCCAACATGTACACATGACCTAGGGGTCCTTTGGAAGTGGTTTGGTCAAGGATTGGATGCTCAGAAGCCATCAGTCATTGCTCAGTTCACCAGAAACCCTAAAAAGTCAACTATGGTCAACTGTGGTCAACTGTGCCTGATTTTATGGATTTCAAGGTGGGAGATGGGTTGAAAGGGTTCATTCATGTCCATACAAGTCTCATTTGACATTTCAAGGGTCAAGATTGAAGAATTTGAAGTCAGACAAAAAGTTTCCTAAAATGGCAGGTGACCTGTAATTTTCAGCTGCCAAAAATAGAAAGTTTTTCTCCTCAAATTTACATCATCATACAAGCTTCAAATGAAATTTTGTCCAACATGAAAGTTGAAGATCTTGCTCTCACCTTTCCAAAAAGTCCAAGAACACTCATTTATCATTTATGGCTGGCAAGTTATGATCAAATCATTCTCAAGCTTTTTTGAACTTCAAAGTGGCATATCTTCCAAACCATTTGGCCAAATTGGGTGGGGTTTTTTGCTACAAGTCCTATTTGATGTGCTCTATCCAAATATTTCATCACAATTCACCAAAAATCTTCCAAGAAAAATGGCCTTTTTCAAGTGGCATGAATTAAAAAAGAGTGAGTTGAAAAATGGACTTTCACATAATTCATTTCCAATGCATTATGCCAATTACAAAGGTTCAGAAATCATATTTGGAATTTGTTTGAGGCCCATTTTCGTCCATTAGCCATGCACCCCATGCAAATTGTTTGGTTTTTAGCAATTGTAAAAAACACTTCATTTTAAGCAAAACCAATTACCACTTCACTAACCATGATTATGCAACATTAAACAGAGTATATAGTGCTCATTTTCTGTGGGAGAAACCCTAGCACACTTTGCAAAACAGATCAAAAAACTCATTTGCTCTCAAAATTCTCATTTTCTCCACTTGAACTTTTCTGAAAAATTATCAAAGGATTCGTGCTTCTGTGCTTTGTGCCATCATATACCATCATTGTTGGGGCCATTGCAAGCATCAAACCCCAGCTGTAGAGCCATATCATACCACTGTTCCATTGAAGCATCAGCCATGGCAGGTCGAATTTGGAGCTGGAATTGAAACAACTGGGCTCTCAATACACATCCATTCATCATTTGGAACATCTTGGCATTTCTGTTTCAGCTCAACATAGCCAAACAACCACGAATTCATCACTGCCCTCCAAATCAAGTAAGATTTCGAATCACACCATTTTCAAAATCATGCTATGCTTTAGAAAGGTCTTTCCATGCTGATCATTTTGAACTTTAAATCGTGGAAAATGGTTGAGTATTTTGAGAGTTATGTTGTCATGAAGTTTGATATTCAAATATGTTTTTGCTTGGTTCTTTCATGTTAGCTTGAGTTAGCAAAAATTAAGGTTAGAATGTTGATGAGCATTGTTTGATGGTTCGAATGGTATATGCATTTCCAATTTCTGGGAAAAATGTTCTTCATCATGATGAATGTACACTGTAGCATTGAAACCCTAAGGAAGCCAAACCCAGAACGCTGTTGATCTTCAAACCCGTGGCCTTGCATGATTTTGGTGTTTTCGCCCCATGAAACCAATGACCGGACGCCACCTCACTAAGTGAAACGCGGCGTTTCACTTAGTGACTCCCTTATTTACGTTAATGCCACTGCTGGTTTAATAATTTACTTAAATCATTTCTTATTTCAATTTTTATTTCATTTGCATGGCCAATCTTCCAAAAATCATAAGTTGCTCAATTTTAATCCAATTTTGATGGGATTTTTTTATGGATTGCTCCTCTTGACCTCTAGTTTTTTATGATATTTTTTCCAAATTTTTTGCATGTGTAGATTTTAAAAGGTGCTAGGGTTTGTTCATGTTGACCATTTTGTGTATGCTTTGCCAAATTGATTGTGAAATGGTGATACTTTATCCAATGCTTCCCAAATTGTTTGTGCTCAAACTAGACATGTTCATGGTGATTTTGGTGTAGAGTTTGTAATTTTCTCATTGCTGGTTGTAGAGTTATGATTTTTTGAATAGGAGTGTGACAATTTGTGTCACACTATGCATGTCCAACTTCATGATTTTAATTACCTTGCCTAATGAACTCAAATTGGTTTGATTTTTTGCATGAAGACACTTGTGCATGATGAGAATGTGTGTGATTATTTCTGGAAATTTGGAATGCATTTTCTATTTGATTGATAATTTCTCCCCTGTTTGACCAAAATGTTGACTTTTGTGACACATGATGCCATATGATTTGTGAAATTCTCATACATTATTGGATGGACTTGAAATTTGACATGTGCATTGTGGACATCTTGAAGTATACCATGGCTTTGGCCCCATTCATTTATCATATGTTGGTTCTGTTTTATGATTAATTGAAGTTGGTGCATGTTTTGATGCTTTGAATGAGTATGCTTGAACTTGCCTTGCCCTTCTGAATTTAATTTCCCTACTTCCTTTGATCCAATTGAGTTGAAATTTGGTATGCCTATCATGTTTTGAATGATGTTTGATCATGATTTATTTGAGGAACTTTTGAAATGTTTATGATTGGATTTGAATTGAGTCATTCTGTTGACTTCTTTGAGGTTCTATTTGCCATGCTTTGACCTAATTTGCTTGTGAAATGATGATGATGAATGATATGATTGTGAAACCACTTGGGTTTGCTTCTTGATTGATTTGTCTTGACTTTGGGCACTTGTCCCTTTCTGTTTTAAACTTTTCATCTCCTTTTGACCCTAGGCTTGTCCTAGTGGTCTTGTTGCTCATGTTTAAGCTTGTTGTTTCAGGTTAAGCAACAAATGCTTCAAAGAGATTAATACCAGTTGGATGAGTTTGACTGTTTGTCATGGACTAACTTGTGTGTTTTGTAGGTTGCTTAGCTCACTTGTTATGAGCTTGTGCTTTGCACATATTTCTGACTGTGTTATCTGTTTTGTTTATGCTGTTTGATTTCACTTTGTGTCTGGTATACTAACTGTGCTTGACTGATTTCAGGTACTTTAGTTGCTATTAGTTCCTTGTGAACTTTGCTTTGCTTTGCTTGATAAGCAATTTGCATTGAGGTATAACTTCCTTACTTCATGTAGTCTGGAAGACCTGGCCTGTTACTTGGCCAGGCACCTGTCTGAAGTCCTCCTTAAGAGGCAATGTTTCTGACTGTTTACTTTTGTCCCTGCATTTATTCAAAGACCTCCGAAGTGAAGAGGCATTGGCAGAACCCAAGGGATATGCAATTTATCCCCTGCTATTCTGTGTGTCATCTGCTTTGCTCACACCACTGTGTTGATGCATTGCAGATACAAACCCAAGATCTTGTACAGTTGTACAATTGAGTCAGTGTCAAATGTGTAGAAGGGTTCCCACTTTCTGGACCCACACATTCTTGTCTTAAGCTCTCCCAGGCCAGGGATAAGAGCTGTGAAGTCTCATCTTCACTCACCTTTCATCAGCTTCACCCTAACTCTCGATGTTAGGGTTAAGAGCTAACACTACCCAGTTCCAGTGGTTTGTTTGTTGAGGTTGATATGACCCCTCGACTAAAACCTAACCTTGATTGAGCCCATTGCTTGCATATAGTGTGTGTTACTTGTGCTTGTGTGTTTGTTTGACTTGCTTCCTGTGCAAGTTAGGTTTAGGTGTGGCTCACTTCCTGTGCAAGTCATGTTTAGGATAGGCTTGCTTCCTGTGCAAGTTAGATAGCAACCTTAACTTAGGGATGATTTGCATGATAACATCTAGGCTCGAGTCGTAGTCTCCCTAGTTGTGTCTCCCTCTGTTATCTGGTTAGGCTAGTCCTGTATCCCTGCGTAGGGGAACTACGTCGCCCTGATCCTCATGCCAGATGAGGTACGTAGGCAGGAGATGAGCTGATCTCTCCGGGCGCCCTTTTTCTTTTTCAACCCTTTTTCTTCAACCCCTCTGTGTGTGTTGTTGTGTGCTTGGAAGCTGATGTAAGTCCATCGAGTGGCATTCGGGTTCCAGTGTGGGTTTGTTTGGTTCGGATGCTGATGTAAGTCCAGTGATTGGCATTCGGGCTCCACGTTTGCCTCTTTGTGTGTGTTTTGGTTCGGGCGCTGATATAAGTCCAGTGATTGGCATTCGGGTCCCACGTTTGCCCGTGTTTGTCTTGTTTCGTTTAGCGTGCGTGAGCCGAGCTACGAATGCTCTGATTCTTCTTCGTCCAAGAAGATACGTATGCATAGGATGCGATATCCTAGCGAGCATGTGTCGTTTCCCCAGTCCGAACTACTTCGACTCTGATGTTTATGCCTGATAGACTAAGTAGGCCCAGGATGCGGTATCCTGCCGAGTCAGTTTCAGTCTTGTTTTCTTGCGTCTCTTTCAGCCAGTGTGTGTGTGTGAGCAGTGTTTAGCAACCATTTTCCTTTCTATTGTGCGTGGATCCCGTCGAACACGACGGATGCGTAGGGGTGCTAATACCTTCCCTTCGCATAACCGACTCCCGATCCCATTCTCTTTGGTCGCGAGACCATGTCTTTTCCAGGTTTACTCTGAGCGTTTCGTTTCCCTCTTTTGGGATAAATAACGCACGGTGGCGACTCTGTTGTCTTGTTTTCCCGCCGGTTTTTCGCGTAATGCGACAGCCGTCATCGGTAAATGATTTGGCTTTTCTTGTATCATATCCAGCAGGGTGCAAATTTCTACGGTTCTTTGGTATTCAATCCCTGTTTACCCTGAAAGTCTGACAGCCGTTGCTATCATCCGTTCGGGTTCCCAGCTGATTGAATAGGGGCAGCTGTAGCACCTCAAATTTGCACCTACCTTTTGTACATACATTTTCATATTAGGTCATTTAACATAACATAGTCCACTGCATAACATTGCATTGTCCTTTGCCCAAGTGCAAGTCATCAATCAAAATTAGGTCAAACTAGTCAGGAGATTAGTCAATCAAGCAAGCCAGTGCATTTTCCATTGAGACAAGGCCCTAGGGTTGGTCCAACATATTCACATGACCTAGGGGTCCTTTTGAAGTGTTTTGGTCAAGGTTTGATTGCTCAGAAGTCATCAGTCGGTGTTCAGTTCACCAGAAACCCTAGAAAGTCAACTATGGTCAACAATGGTCAACTGTGCCTGATTTTATGGATTTCAAGGTGGGAGTTGGTTTGAAAGGGTTCATTCATGTCCATACAAGTCTCATTTGACATTCCAAAGGTCAAGATTGAAGAATTTGAAGTTAGACAAAAAGTTTCTAAAAATGGCAGGTGACCTCTAATTTTCAACTGCCAAAAATAGAAAGTTTTTCTCCTCAAATTTACATCATCATACAAGCTTCAAATGAAATTTTGTCCAACATGAAATTTGAAGACTTTGCTCTGACCTTTCCAAAAAGTCCAAGAACACTCATTTATCATTTATGGTTGGCAAGTTATGATCAAATCATTCTCAAGAATTTTTGAACTTCAAAGTGGCATATCTTCCAAACCATTTGGCCAAATTGGGTGGGGTTTTTTGCTACAAGTCATATTTGATGTACTCTATCCAAATCTTTCATCACAATTCACCAAAAATCTTCCAAGCAAAATGGCCTTTTTCAAGTGGCATGAATTAAAAAAGAGGTGAGTTGAAAAATGGACTTTCAAATAATTCATTTCCAATGCATTATGCCAATTACAAAGGTTCAGAAGTCATATTTGGAATTTGTTTGAGGCCCATTTTCGTCCATTAGTCATGCACCCCATGCAAATTGGTTGGTTTTTAGTAAAATTGGCAAAACACTCATTTAACCAAATTGTGATTATCATTTCCACTAACCAAGCTTAAGGAATGTTAAACAGAGTATACATACTTCATTTTCAGTCTGAAAAACCCTAGCCACTATTCAGAAAACAGATCAAAATTTCACTCTCTCTCAAATTCTCATCTTGGCTCACTTGAACTTTTTTCTGAAAAATCTCAAAGAGCTCGAGCCTTGGTTAGTTGTTCCATCATCCACCATCATTTTTGAGCCTCTTGCAAGCAACAACATACAACTGTAAAGCAGTTTTTGTGGACTGTTGGAAGAAGCTTCATCCATGGCAGATTTTGATTGGAGCTGTTTCGAAGATTGTTGAGCTAAAATTCATTCTCCATTCATCATCTGGGACCTTATTGAACATTTGTTTCTACTTTGCACGGCCAAACAACCACAAATCATCACTGGTCTTCAAATTTGGTACTTTAGTTGCTTTTAGTTCCTTGTGAACTTTGCTTTGCTTTGCTTGATAAGCAATTTGCATTGAGGTATAACTTCCTTACTTCATGTAGTCTGGAAGACCTGGCCTGTTACTTGGCCAGGCACCTGTCTGAAGTCCTCCTTAAGAGGCAATGTTTGTGACTGTTTACTTTTGTCCTTGCATATATTCAAAGACCTCCTAAGTGAAGAGGCATTGGCAGAACCCAAGGGATATGCAATCTATCCCCTGCTATTCTGTGTGTCATCTGCTTTGCTCACACCACTGTGTTGATGCATTGCAGATACAAACCCAAGATCTTGTACAGTTGTACAGTTGAGTCAGTTTCAAATGTGTAGAAGGGTTCCCACTTTCTGAACCCACACATTCTTGTCTTAAGCTCTCCCAGGCCAGGGATAAGAGTTGTGAAGTCTCATCTTCACCACCTTTCATCAGCTTCACCCTAACCCTCAATGTTAGGGTTAAGAGCTAACATTACCCTGTTACAGAGGTTTGTTTGTTGAGGTTGATATGACCCCTCGACTAAAACCTAACCTTGATTAAGCCCATTGCTTGCATATAGTGTGTGCTACTTGTGCTTGTGTGTTTGTTTGACTTGCTTCCTGTGCAAGTTAGGTTTAGTTTGGCTTGCTTCCTGTGCAGGTCATATTTAGGATAGGCTTGCTCCCTGTGCAAGTTAGCTAGAAACCTTGACTTAGGGATGATTTTGCATGATAAAATCTAGGCTCGAGTCGTAGTCTCCCTAGTTGTGTCTCCCTCTGTTATCTGGTTAGGCTAGTCCTGTGTCCTTGCGTAGGGGAACTACGTCGCCCTGATCCTCATACCAGATGAGGTACGTAGGCAGGAGATGAGCTGATCTCTCCGGGCGCCCTTTTCCTTTTTTAACCTTTCTGTTCTCAACCCCTCTGTGTGTGTTGTTGTGTGCTTGGAAGCTGATGTAAGTCCATCGAGTGGCGTTCGGGTTCCAGTGTGGGTTTATTTGGTTCGGATGCTGATGTAAGTCCAGTGATTGGCAGTCGGGCTCCACGTTTGCCCCCTTTGTGTGTGTTTTGGTTCGGATGCTGATGTAAGTCCAGTGATTGGCATTCGGGCTCCACGTTTGCCCATGTTTGTGTTGTTTTATTTAGTGTGTGTCAGCCGAGCTACGAATGCTCTGATTCTTCTTCGTCCAAGAAGATACGTATGCATAGGATACGATATCCTAGCGAGCATGTGTGTTTCCCCAGTCCGAACTATTTCGACTCTGATGTCTATGCCTGATAGACTAAGTAGGCCCAGGATGCGATATCCTGCCGATCTCAGTTTCAGTCTGTTTCCTTGTGTCTCTTTCAGCCAGTGTGTGTGTGTGAGCAGTGTTTCTAGCAACCATTTTCCTTCCTTTTGTGCGTGGATCCCTTCGAGTACGACGGATGTGTAGGGGTGCTAATACCTTCCCTTCGCATAACCGACTCCCGATCCCATTCTCTTTGGTCGCGAGACCATGTCTTTTCCAGGTTTACTCTGAGCGTTTCCTTTCCCTCTTTTGGGATAAATAACGCACGGTGGCGGCTCTGTTGTTCTTGTTTCCCGCCGGTTTTTCGCGTAATGCGACAATAGGTACCCGAGCTACGAAGACTCTGATTCTCATATTCAGATGAGATACGTATGCAATGGATGCGACATCCGTGCGAGTCATTTTCTTTGACCCTTTCTTTTAGTAAATAGTACATTAGATAAACACACACCCTTTAGACAAGAACAACAAAAGTGGATCCCGTAGAGTACTACGGATGCGTAGGGGTGCTAATACCTTCCCTTCGCATAATCGACTCCCAAACCCAAGATTTGGTTGCGAGACCTTGTCTTTTCCTTTCCTTTCTCCGGTTTACTTCGAGCGTTTCCTTTCCCTCCTGTGGGATAAATAACGCACGGTGGCGACTCTTCTGTCATTTCTTTCTCGCTGGTTGTTTTTTCGCATACCGTATTTTTTGGGCCGCGACAGCTGGCGACTCTACTGGGGAACCGGTTTCCCTAAGCGAGTCCCTCCTAGCTTTTGTAGGTTTCTTGTTTGTTAGGTGTTTATTCTTTTGTACAGTTATTTATTTTCAGCATTTACCTGCTTTACCTTATTGCATTCATGTACATATGTTTGCTGTATCTGTGGGTTGTTTGTTTGTTGGGTTGGGACTGTTCTATGAGAGATAAGCCCACTACCCAGGCTTGAGTGTACACATAGGTGTTAGAGTGGATAGTCATGAGGCTTGCGTGGTATGCTGCTACGTTAAGTCGTTCATGAGACCCACATTCCAGACGAGGTTTCTGTTGGATATATTTTGTCCTATGGGTGTTCCATAACGACAGATATTCCTTTAGAAATCGTCGACTCTGGTGACCATTTCCCGAGAACTCAGTCGAGGCCTCTCCTCCGAGACGTGATTATGTTAGCTCTGGTGGGCGCATTCTCGCTGCTCAATCCGAGGACCCCGAGGCTGGGAACTTGCTTTAGGATATCCTGTTGAGGGGAGTCAGCAGAGGTCTTTTATCCCGTAATAATGCCAAACCTTCAGTGGTAAACGTATTATTCTCGATTGAAGAGCTAAAGCTGACAAACTTCTGTTCTTAGAACCTACCAGTAAGGGGCGGGCTAAATTCAGGGAACCTTAACCTCCAACCAACCCGGTTTTCTGGAGCAGAGTTTTGATATTATATTATATTCTTCAGTGGATTTTCTCTTTAGACATTGCAACCCGACAGTTGCTCAAGCAGATACAGCAGTCCTGATTCCCATGTCACTGCATTACATTCACATCATCACATCATTCTGCATTCATATCATTTAACACATGTTTATCCATTTCTAGGGGGTTTACATCTTCTTCTTGATTCCGGTCGGGGTTTTTTCTGGTTCTCTTGAGATGGATATTGGCAGAAAGAGACATGTCGCCTACAAGTTTCCGGTGGTCTGTTTGGAGCCTATTAGTTGATGAAGTTAATGGATCACGATTCTCTAGAAGTATTCCGGAAGGATTACGGTTTGATTCTAAGCTTCGTCACGGTTCTCTCCAAGGATCAACATGATGCTCTATTCACACTGCTGCAGTTCTATGACCCTCCATTGAGGTGTTTCACATTCCCGGATTATATTTTGGTCCCTACTTTGGAGGAGATTGCCAGTTTTCTCAGAGTTCCTATCAAGTCACAGTTGTTATTCTACAGTTCCGAGCTTTTGCCCGATCTCAGCATGGTTGCTTCGGCCATATATTTGGGGAAATCAGTCTTGAAGGCTAATATGTGTCAGAAGGGAGGAGTCAGTGGTTTTCATTTAAGTTTCTTACTGGGAGAAGCAAAGAAGAAGCTTGAAGATGGTGACCAGAGGGGTTTCAATGCTGTGTTGGCTCTTTGTGTCTATGGGATTGTCCTGTTCCCTAATGTTGCCAAATTTGTGGACATGGACGCAATACGCCTTTTCGTGTTGGGAAATCCGGTGCCGACCTTGTTGGGAGATTTCTTTCATTCAGTGCATCACAGGAATGAGAATAGAAAAGGAGGATTGTTGAATTGTTGTGCGCCTTTGTTTTATAAGTGGTTCAGTTCTCACCTACCCAAATCAGGAGCGTTTGTTGATGTCGAGGACTCGTTGAGTTGGTCGAAGAGATTGATGGGGTTAAGAGCTGAAGATATTTCTTGGTGGTCTGACCGGAGCTTGCTTCGGGCGGATATTATTCACAGTTGTGGGAACTTCCCAAATGTACCGTTGGTAGGAAGAAGAGGAGGAATCAACTATAATCCTTCTCTAGCAGTCAGACAGTTTGGATATGCTTTAAGAACTCCGCCTTTGGAAAAGGATGTGGAAGAATCATTGTTTTTCCATTCTTCGCCTGATTTGACTGTATCCCGTAAGGCAACAGAGGCCTGGCTCAAGGTGATCAAAAGAGGAAGAACTGTGCTTGGAAAAGGAGATTGTAGAACTTACCCTCAGTATGAAGAGTGGCTTCAAGGAAGAGTTGAAGAGTTGGGTCTGCCGTTTCCTATAGAAGAACCTATGTATCCACCTACTCCTGCGCAGTCAACAATGGTGAGCCGAGAGGAGTATGAAAAATTGAAGAAAGCCATGGAGGAGCTTCAAATTGAAAACTCGGAGTTAAGTGTGAAGTTGCAACACTATATGCATCAATTCCATGAGGCAGAATATCAGAAGGGGGAAGCCGTCAGATTGCAAGGGGAAGCAGAAAGGAAATTAGCTGTGGAGGTGGACTTCTTCAGGAAGACAGACAAGGCCTTGGGATCATCCAGTTCTGAGTTGAAGCGAGTCAAGCAACAATTAATGGATGCTCATGATAAATTGGCAGGGTGGCAAGAGCGATGGGATGCATTTTCAACTTCTCGGAAGGCAAAGGAGGAGGAGATGGTGACCGAACTGACTGGTCAGATGGAGAAATTGAAGACTTTGCTGAAGGAGAAGAACAATGAGCTCCTGTGTGCCTGTTCTACCAATGGTAACATCACTGATCAACTCAATGAGGCTCGAGGACAAATTGAAGAACTTAAGGTGTTGGAAGGTTTGAAGAAATCCAGACTTGAAGAGGTATTCGAAGAAGATGATGGGAATTACTACAGAGAGCGCATCAACGAGTTGGATGGAGTTATTCACCAAAGGAATCTGCTTATCCGGCGTTTGATAGAATTCCCAGATCATCCTGACACGATAGCATTGCTGGCTAAAGTGAGGAGCAGTCCTTATGGTTTGTACACAGGAGGCTGAGTCCTGATTATTGCTCCTCCTTTTACTTATTGCTTTGTTGTTGTGTGGTGATGATCCACAGGCTTGTTGTGGACATCCTCTTTTGATGTCCTTTCGGCTAAGGCCCCTTTCCTGGAACTTGTTTGTATGATGGTTTCCCTTTATTGCATATTGATCTCAGAAGTTTGTCCATGACTCGGTCTTCTTGCACTATTCACCTGATGTGAGACCGGAATCAAGGGGGTAGAATACCTTTTGGATTTGATAAACATGTCATTGCATTTACATATTCATTTTCATATCTTGTATAACAGGTACCGCTGCGGTGTTCTCATACTATTTGGTGTTCCACTAGCAGGATAGCTGATTCAGGAATTCACCGGTACGGAACCCGCAGAAACCAGCAGAAAGCAATGGAAAGTCTACAAGCAGAACTTGCTGAGATGAGGGTCCGCATGAACTAGTTCATGGATGTGGTTCAGGGAGTAGCGCAGGGACAGCAAGAGATTAGACAAATGATACAAAGGAATCCCGCAACTACTCAACCCGAGGTCGTGACTGATCCTCCAATTGCAGAGGTTAATGGACCGGGGCCTGTCCCGATCCCACATAACAACCACGATCAACAACCCATTCACGATGATCAAGATGATCAGTTCTTGCTGCCAGAAGACTTTGGTTTGGGCCACGGCATGGATCCCATGTTCAGGAGATTAGAGGAGAGGCTGAAGGCGGTAGAAGGACAAAACCCCCTGGGGGTAGATGTTTCTGATTTGGGATTGGTCCCAGGCGTGAGGGTCCCACCAAAGTTCAAAGTCCCAATCTTTGACAAGTACAATGGTAGCTCCTGCCCGAAGACCCATGTGCAAGCCTACTTCCGGAAGATGGTTGCATACTCTGATGACGAAAAGCTACTCATGTACTTCTTCCAGGACAGCCTAGTTGGGGCATCCCTGGAATGGTACATGAGGTTGGATAGAGCCCATATCCGTTGCTGGAGGGATTTGGCGGAGGCTTTTGTGAAGCAATACCAGTATAATGCAGACATGGCCCCAGATAGAACTCAACTCCAGAACCTGTCCCTTAAAAGCAATGAGTGCTTCAGGGAATATGCTCAACGTTGGAGGGAGACAGCTTCCCGTGTTCAGCCTCCCATGTTGGAAAAGGAAATGGCCAACATGTTCATGAATACGTTGCCTGGACCTTACCTGGAGCGTCTGGTGGGGTGCAATGCCTCCAACTTCGCTGACGTGGTCTCTACCGGAGAGAGGGTGGAGAATTACCTGAAGACCTACAAGAGCCACAATGGAGGTGGATCTTCATCTGGGGTAAAGAAGCCATTTATGGGAGGACAGAAGCAGAGGGAAGGGGGTGTGAATTCTGCATCTTCATATCAAAACAGGGATAACCGGAGGAATAATTTTCAAAACTATCATCAGCAACCGTATGTTGCAGCTGTGACTATCCCGGCTGCAGCACCACTACAACGACAACAACCACAACGTCAACAAGCTCAGTATCAACAACAACAACAACCAGGTAACAGACCCGCCTATCAACAGAGGCAGAGGATGATGGACCGGCGTTTCGACACTCTTCCAATGTCGTGCGCTCAACTGCTTGCTAGTCTTCAACAGCTACAACTTGTGCAGTTACGCACTCTGGCTCCTCCTGTTGGTAGACTTCCGGTGGGTTACGATGCCAACGCTAGGTGTAGCTTCCACTCTGGGGCACCTGGCCACGATATTGAGAACTGCAAAGCTTTTAAGCACGTAGTTCAGGACCTCATAGATTCAAAGGCTATCAACCTTGCACCGGCTCCTAATGTCGTCAACAATCCCATGCCACAACATGGTGGTGCAAACGTGAATATGCTGGAAGAAGAAGCCAAGTCCGTTAAGGATGTGTTGAAGTTGAAGACTCCGTTGTTGGAAATTAAGGAATGCTTGCTGAAGGCTGATGTTTTCCCCGGTTGTGGGAAAGGTTGTTTGGGTTGCGCTATACAGGGTAAGGATTGCTTGAAGCTGCAGCAGGGTATACAGGTCTTGCTTGACAATGGTACCCTTCAAGTTGAAGACTTGTCTGTCAAAGAGTTTGCTGAAGGGGTAGTTGAAGAGGTATTTGAAGATGCTGTTGAAGAATTCACAGATGTTGTTCCTGTTGATTGTGTATTTCCCATTGATGTATTTAATTTTTCAAATGTTGTTGCTGATATACCAAACAATGTGTCTGATTTTGATGTAACTGAACTTGATTCCGGTGTTCCGGATGTTTTTGTTTCAATAAATGAGATTCCCGAGTATGACTATGATGTCGCTACTATCACCATCTTTTACCCGACTAATCAGATCAGTGTGCCAGAAGCGCAACCAGTGCCGCCAGTGCGACCGACCGCTATGACAATCACAACCCCTGGTCCTTTACCTTTCACCAGTGAAAGGGCCATTCCGTGGCATTATGGGGGGAGTGTATACACACACGATCATGGGGTGGAACAAACTTTGAAGGTAGAAGAGGGTCAAAAGTCTGAACTCGAAGTTGAAGGCCCCGCAGTGAACAATGTTGGTGGAATCGGGCGATTCACCAGGAGTGGCAGACTATTCTCGCCACCCGTTACCCAAGCTGATAGTGTTGATGCCGCGGCTAAGGCCAAAGGCAAGCAAGTCGTGAATGAGGGTACTTCTGCACCATAGATTGGTTCTGAGCCTACTTTTGCGAAGGATGTGGATGAGCTCTTAAGAATTATAAAGAAAAGTGACTACAAAGTAGTCGATTAGTTGATTCAGACGCCGTCCAAGATATCCATTCTCTCACTCTTGTTGTGTTCGGAGGCACACAGGGAGGCACTTTTGAAGGTTCTTAATGCTGCTTATGTACCTCAGGAGATCTCCGTAAACCAGCTAGAAGGGATCATTGCAAATGTTCATGCGAGCAATGGGCTGGGCTTTACTTATTCTGACTTAACACCAGCTGGACGCAATCATAACAAGGCTTTGCATATCTCAATGGAATGCAAAGACACCGTGTTATCTCACGTTCTGGTGGATACAGGTTCCTCTCTCAATGTGCTACCCAAGAGAGCCCTGTCAAGGTTAGAAGTAGGAGGTTTGGTCTTGAAGCCTTCTAATCTCATGGTGAGAGCCTTCGATGGTTCTAAGAGGTCGGTGTTTGGAGAGGTAGAATTGCCAATTCAGATTGGATCACAAACCTTCAACACCGTATTCTATGTGATGGATATCAGTCCCTCGTACAGTTGCCTTCTGGGTCGTCCTTGGATCCACAATGCTGGGGCAGTCTCTTCAACTCTACACCAGAAGATTAAGTTCCCGGTCAATGGAAGAATTATCACTGTCTGTGGTGAGGAGGACATCCTGGTCAGTAACTTGTCTACATTCAAGTATGTAGAGGTGGAAGGTGAAATTCATGAGACTCTCTGTCAGGCCTTTGAATCAGTTCAGATCAAGGATGCAGCTCCGATGGAAGGGGTTAAAGCAGGAGCCCCTATCTCATCTTTCAAGCAGGCGCAAGCCTTGGTGGATTCAGGTGTTGCTCCCGGTTGGGGACGTCTGTTGGAGTTACCAATGAAAGACGACAAGTTCGGGATTGGGTATCAACCAGCGTTGACTTCTACAACTTCAGCACTTCAGACTCGTCAGGGGCCGATTACTTTCTCCAGTGCTGGAGTCGTCCAATATGGCCAGATCTCTGCGATCAACGATGAAAATGGGGATAGTGATTGCGACATCGACAACTGGGTGCGTCCGAGGATCCCTGGTGAAGTCATCAACAATTGGTCTTCCGAGGAAATTGTCCAAGTCACTCTTCTAGAGGAGTAATTTTTCTTTGTTTATTCATGCATGTCCAAGTCTTACGTTCCGCCCAGGGCGTAATGACTCATTGTAGGGCTCATCTATGTGGATACCTGCATTGTTTATCATAAATGAAGGACGTCTTTTGCATTCAAATATTTTGTTCACTGTCTTTCTATTTTTACGGTTTTCAAAATTTCAAAAGAATAAAAATATTTGGCAATGTTTTGTTAGTTTTCACTCACTGTTCACACTCATAAGCACATACCATCACTCATGCAGATGCACATCACCAGTTTCTATTGATAACGATTATGCTATGGCTCGCTTCGACTTCGAAAACCCAATCTTCCAAGCTGAAGAAGAGGGTGATGAAGACTGTGAACTCCCTGAAGAACTTGCCAGGCTGTTAAAGCAAGAGGAAAGGGTCATTCAACCACATCAAGAGGCTACTGAAGTGATTAATCTTGGCACCGAGGACGTCAAGAAAGAAATCAAGATAGGGGCTGCTTTGGAAGACGATGTAAAGAAGGGGTTGATTGAACTGTTGCAAGAGTATGTTGACGTCTTCGCTTGGTCTTATCAGGATATGCCAGGGCTTGACACAGACATTGTGGTACACCGTTTACCTCTCAAAGAGGGTTGTCCTCCGGTCAAGCAGAAGCTCAGAAGAACAAGACCAGAGATGGCTGTCAGGATAAAAGAAGAAGTACAAAAACAGTTAGATGCAGGGTTCCTAGCGGTTACCAATTATCCGCCATGGGTCGCAAACATCGTTCCAGTACCTAAGAAAGATGGAAAGGTACGGATGTGTGTCGACTACCGGGATCTGAACAGAGCCAGTCCTAAAGATGATTTCCCATTACCTCACATCGACGTTTTGGTGGATAACACAGCTCAGTTCTCGGTATTCTCCTTCATGGATGGCTTTTCTGGTTATAACCAAATCAAGATGGCACCAGAAGACATGGAGAAGACAACTTTCATAACCCCATGGGGCACCTTCCGCTACAAGGTGATGCCGTTTGGTCTGAAAAACGCTGGGGCAACATATCAACGAGCTATGGTGACTCTATTCCATGATATGATTCATCATGAAATCGAGGTTTATGTGGACGATATGATTGCCAAATCTCAGACAGAAGAAGAACATTTGGTGAATCTGCAGAAATTGTTTGAACGGTTAAGGAAATTCAAGCTGAGGCTTAACCCGAACAAGTGCACTTTCGGTGTGAGATCTGGAAAATTGCTGGGTTTTATTGTTAGCGGAAAAGGGATTGAGGTGGATCCTGACAAGGTAAAAGCGATACAAGAAATGCCTGAGCCAAGAACAGAGAAACAAGTTCGTGTTTTCTTAGGGAGGTTGAACTACATTGCAAGGTTCATCTCTCACCTAACAGCCACGTGTGAGCCAATTTTCAAATTATTGAGGAAAGATCAGGCTATCAGGTGGAATGACGATTGTCAAAGGGCTTTTGAAAAGATAAAAGAGTATTTGCAGAATCCTCCTATCCTTATGCCTCCAGTCCCAGGGAGACCGCTGATTATGTACTTGACGGTACTCGACAATTCTATGGGTTGTGTTCTCGGTCAACACGACGAGACAGGTAGGAAAGAGCATGGCATCTACTACCTGAGTAAAAAATTCACAGACTGCGAGTCGAGATACTCAATGCTTGAAAAGACATGTCGTGCACTTGCATGGGCTGCTAAGCGATTGAGACAATACATGCTGACTCACACAACCTTACTGATCTCCAAGATGGATCCAGTCAAGTATATATTCGAGAAGCCAGCTCTCACCGGAAGGGTTGCTCGTTGGAAAATGGTACTGACAGAGTATGATATCCAGTATACATCCCAGAAAGCCATCAAGGGGAGTATTCTGTCAGACTATCTTGCTCAATAACCGATTGAAGACTATGAGCCGATGAAGTTTGATTTTCCAGATGAAGACATCATGTTCCTCAAGATGAAAGACTGTGAAGAGCCAGTTGTTGGGGAGGGACCTGATCCAGATGAAAAGTAGATTTTAACGTTTGATGGGGCCGTCAATGCCAGAGGAAGTGGAATTGGTGCTGTCATTACCACTCCGAAAGGTGCCCACATGCCTTTCACCGCTCGTCTGACTTTCGAGTGCACCAATAATGAAGCTGAGTACGAGGCCTGTATCTTGGGTATTGAGCAAGCCATTGATTTGAGAATCAAGACTCTGGACATCTTCGGATATTCAGCTCTAGTGATCAATCAAGTGAATGGTGATTGGAATACTCTCCAGCCTACTCTGGTCCCCTACAAAGATTACACGAGAAGACTGTTGACTTTCTTCACAACAGTAAAGCTGTATCATAGACCTCGTGACGAGAACCAAATGGCAGATGCTCTTGCTACTCTATCCTCCATGATCAAGGTGGTTCGGTGGAACCATGCTTCTAGGATCAATGTTATGCGCCTTGACAGGGCCGCGTATGTGTTTGCCGCTGAATTAATGGTTGATGACAAACCCTGGTATCACGACATCAAATGCTTTCTGAAGAATCAAGAGTACCCTGCAGGGGCATCCAACAATGACAGAAAGACTTTGAGAAGATTGGCAGGCAGTTTCTTCTTGAACAAAGACGATGTGTTGTATAAGAGGAACTTCGACATGGTTCTGCTCAGATGCGTGGACAGACACGAGGCAGACATATTAATGCAGGAAGTTCATGAAGGTTCCTTTGGTACTCATGCCGGCGGGCATGCAATGGCTAAGAAATTGTTGAGAGCGGGTTATTATTGGATGACCATGGAATCAGATTATTTCAAGTATGCTCGGAGGTGCCATAAATGCCAGATTTATACTGATAAGGTGCATGTACCGCCGAATCCTCTGAATGTGATGTCTTCGCCGTGGCCGTTTGCAATGTGGGGCATTGACATGATTGGAAAGATTGAGCCGACTGCTTCCAATGGGCATTGCTTCATCCTTGTTGCCATCGACTATTTCACTAAGTGGGTCAAAGCAGCATCGTTCGCGAATGTCACCAGACATGTGGTTGCCCGTTTCATCAAGAAAGAAATCATCTGTCGCTATGGGGCTCCCGAGAGAATCATTACTGATAATGGTTCCAATCTCAATAACAAAATGATGAAGGAGTTGTGCCAGAACTTCAACATTCAGCATCACAATTCTTCCCCTTACCGCCCTAAGATGAACGGCGCTGTTGAGGCGGCAAATAAGAACATAAAGAAGATTGTGCAGAAGATGGTCGTCACGTACAGAGATTGGCATGAGATGCTACCCTTCGCCTTGCATGGGTACCGCACTTCAGTACGTACATCGACCGGGGCAACCCCTTACTCCCTTGTGTATGGTATGGAAGCAGTCCTACCTGTTGAAGTGGAGATTCCTTCTCTAAGAGTCCTGTTGGATGTCAAGTTAGATGAAGCTGAATGGATTCGGACAAGGTTCAATGAGTTGAGTCTTATCGAAGAGAAGCGAATGGCAGCCATTTGTCATGGGCAGTTGTATCAGAGTCGGATGAAGAGAGCCTTTGATAAGAAAGTGCGTCCTCGTTGTTTCCAAGTCGGAGATTTAGTGTTGAAAAGGATCCTTCCTCCTCAGACAGATCATAGGGGCAAGTGGACTCCTAACTATGAGGGACCGTATATTGTCACCAAGGTTTTCGATGGTGGGGCCTTAATGCTTGCAACGATGGATGGTGAAGACTTCACTTCCCCTGTGAACTCAGACGCAGTTAAAAAATACTTCGCATGAAATAGACCCGCTGGACAGTAAAAAGAATAGTCCAGGCAAAAATGGGCATCCTGACGAACCAAGAAAATGAAAGGGTTCGGGCAAAAATTAGGGTTTTAAAAAATGAAAAGATCGTACACCCGGTAAGTTGAAAACCTGAAGAGGCAACTTAGGCAAAAATGGGTATCCCGATGGATTGAAAACCCGAAAAGGGCGATCCAGGCAAAAGTTAGGGATTAAACGAATGACTGCGTTCTGAGTAGTTCTGAATCTCATCTCGTGTCAATGACTGGAAACTTTTGAAGGATAGGAAACAATCCAATCAATCTTTTTAGAAAGCTGATCATCTGAAGGATCTTGAAGACGAGCAAGTCATAGCAGAATTGGAACCCAATAGAAATCCATTTCACATTGCCATTAGATTAATTTTTGTTTTGCGATTACCTCTTTCCAGGGATTGCTTCCTGATGTAAATGCCTATTCAGAGGCCATTCAATCAATAAAATCATGTTATTCAGTACATCTCTGTGTTCATTTTCATTTTACTGTTTTGTTTGCAAAAATGACGTCCGAATTTTTGATAAACATTGCATCATGAAACATAGGAGCTTTACAGGTACATGCTCAATGAACATTTAAAATTGCTGTAATTTTTAAGTACTTTGAATCATCTATTCAGAACAGGTACACTCGGGGCATTTCCTTAAGCTTCCCAGCAGGTTCTCACTACTGTACTCCCCAAGCGGTTGTTTCAGACTATACAATCCCCAATAGAGTTGACAGTGCCAGACTGTACATCCCCAGCGGAGTTGACAGTGCCAGACCGTATCTTCCCAGCAGAAGTAGCTGCTCCTCAGAGCTCGATGCCAGATCGATGATCCCGATCCCAGATCGATGATCTCTTTCCTGGAAGCATAACCTCGGTACCATATCGGTGTTTGCCTCCCCCTGCTGAGTCATCTCTCGTAGATTATGTTTGCCAGAACCACTATCGCTTCCCCCAACAACAGTTTTGCAGCGCCGTTCTCTCCCCAGTCAGAGTCTCGGTATCTCGTCATTGCCAGAACACCGCGCGGCCGGTCATTTCCCCACATAGTTCATCATGTTGTGCATCTCCAATAGTAGTGCCAGGGTCCAGAAGATGGTGGTCATTTCCCCAGCAGATCCCCTTGCCTCAGCTTGACATTCTACCCAGCATTTCGCATCCCTGCATGTAGAATCATATTGCATTGCATCCTCCCAAATCGCGTAGCATTTCCATTTTCATGGAGCATTACGCCATTGAAAAATTCAAACATACGCATGTAAGCATAAAACATTCTCGGTATCCCAAGTGATAAGCCAGAAGTTTGTTTCTAGTGCTCAGACTGAAGGTTGTTCATGACTTATTATCCCCAGCATGGGTCGTTGGCCCACGTGCCGCCTCAATTATCATGTTCCCTATTTCTGCCGATGCTGACAGGCATGAAGTTTCCGGTATCCAGACCGAAGTGGCATTCAGGCCAGTTTTTCCGATTTTCATATCGAAGAAGTTTCCGACATTCAGGTCGATGCAACTTGTGGCATTCAGGCCAGTTTTTCCGGTATCCAGACCGAAGTGGCATTCAGGCCAGTTTCCGATTTTCAGATCGAAGAAGTTTCCAACGATCAGGTCGAAGTACTTGTGGCATTCAGGCCAGTTTCCAGTATTCAGACCGAAGTGGCATTCAGGCCAGTTTTTCCGGTATTCAGACCGAAGTGGCATTTAGGCCAATTTTCCGGTATTCAGACCGAAGTGGCATTTAGGCCAGTTTTTCCGATATTCAGACCGAAGAAGTTTCCGACATTCAGGTCGATGCAACTTGTGGCATTCAGGCCAGTTTCCGGTATTCAGACCGAAGTGGCATTCAGGCCAGTTTTTCCGATATTCAGATCGAAGAAGTTTCCGACATTCAAGTCGATGCAACTTGTGGCATTCAGGCCAGTTTTTTCCGGTATCCAGACCGAAGTGGCATTCAGGCCAGTTTCCGATTTTCAGATCGAAGAAGTTTCCGACATTCAGGTCGATGCAACTTGTGGCATTCAGGCTAGTTGTAGCACCTCAAATTTGCACCTACCTTTTGTACATACATTCTCATATTAGGTCATTAACATAACATGGTCCACTGCATAGCATTGCATTGTCCCTTTGCCCCAGTGCAAGATCATCAGACAGATTAGGTCAAACTGGTCAGGAGATCAGTCAATCAAGCAAGCAAGTGCAATTTTCATTGAGGCAAGGCCCTAGGGTTGGTTCAACATGTTCACATGACCTAGGGGTCCTTTGGAAGTGTTTTGGTCAAAGATTGGATGTTCAGAAGTCATCAGTCAATGCACAGTTCACCAGAAACCCTAAAAAGTCAACTATGGTCAACTGTGGTCAACTGTGCCTGATTTTATGGATTTCAAGGTGGGAGATGGTTTGAGAGGATTCATTCATGTCCATACAAGTCTCATTTAACATTTCAAAGGTCAAGGTTGAAGAATTTGAAGTCAGACAAAAAGTTTCCTAAAATGGCAAGTGACCTGTAATTGGAAATTGCCAAAAATAGAAAGTTTTTCTCCTCAACTTTACATCATCATACAAGCTTCAAATGAAATTTTGTCCAACATGAAAGTTGAAGATCTTGCTCTCACCTTTCCAAAAAGTCAAAGAACACTCATTTATCATTTATGGTTGGAAAGTTATGATCAAATCATTTTCAGAAATTTTTGAACTTCAAAGTGGCATATCTTCCAAACCATTTGGCCAAATTGGGTGGGGTTTTTTGCTACAAGTCCTATTTGATGTGCTCTATCCAAGTTTGTCATCACAATTCATCAAAAGTTTACCAATCAAAATGGCCATTTTCAAAGTAGCATGAATTAAATTAAGTGAAGTGAAAAATGGACTTTTAAAATAAGCATTTCCAACACTTTGTGCCAATTGGAATTGTCTTGAAATCACATTTAGAGGTTGTCCAAAGCCCAATTTCGTGCACATCCTTGCACCCCTTGCAACTTATGTTGGTTTTTAGTAATTGGTCAAAACACACTCATTTAAGCCAAATGCAATTACCACTTGATTAACCAACTTAAGCAAACCTTAAACAGACATATATATTTCTTTTTTCAATCTGAAAAACCCTAGCCACTCTTTGCAAACAGATCAAAAAATCTCTTTCTCTCAAAAACTCACCTTTGCTCCATTTGAACTTTTTCTGAAAATTCCCAAAAGAGCACGAGCCCTGTTGGTTAATTCATCATCCACCAACATTTGTTAAGCCTTTGCAAGCAACAACATACAACTGTAAAGCGTATTCATGGACTGTTTTGTTAAGCTCCTTCCATGGCAGTTTTCATTTTGAGCACAATCAAGCAAGCTTGAGCCACGAGTTGCTATCCATTCATCATCTAGAGCTTGAAGGAACATCTGTTTGAGCCATTTGAAACCAAACAACTCCAAATCATCACAGCTCTTCAAATCTGGTAAGAAACTCGACTCTCTCCATTTGTAAAATCATGATATGCTTTAGAGAGATCTTGCTTTGCTGGTCACAATGAGCTTTAAATCGATGAAAATGGTTGAGTATTCTGAAAGTTATGTTGAATTGAAATCTGATGCTTAAATATGTTTTTGCTTGATGCATGCTGTTTAGCTCGAGTTAATCAAAATTAGGGTTAGATTTGGTTTGTGTGTAGTTAAACGAGTTGATTTGTGTGCTCGATTCCCATTTCTGGGATTTTTGTTCTTCATCTTGATGATGATGCACTGTAGCGAACCCTAATGTTCTTCAAACCCAGAATTTCTGTTTCAAACGCGTTTGGCCTTTGCTTGCATGGGAGCACTGTTACATTGGGCCATGACCAATGGGAGCGCAGCATTCCCTTAAGTGAAACGCTGCGTTTCACTTAAGGGAAGAGATAATTACAATAGTGCCATTCCCATGCCATTTATTTAATTAATCATTTTATTTTTCAATAATTATTTCACTTTGTACACCAAACTTACAAAAATCATAGCACACTCATTTTTGATCCAAATTAGATGGGATTTTTTGCAAAATGTTCATCTTGATCTCTAGTTTTTTATCATGATTTTTCCAGATTTTTTGCATGAGTGGATTTTAAATTGTGCTAGGGTTTGTCATATGTGTCCATTTTGTGTATGTCTTACCAAATCAATTGTCAAATGATGATACCTTATCCAATGACTCCCAAATTTTTTGTGCTTAAACTAGACACATTCATGGTGATTTTGGTGTAGAGTTTGTGCATTTATCATTTCTGTCTTGTGAGTTATGATTTTTCAAATTAGAGTGTGACAATTTGTGTCACACCATTGATGTCCAACTTCATGATTTTTATTACCATGCTTCTTGAGCTCAAATTGGTTTGAATTTTTGCATGAATGTACTTATGGATGTCTAGTTTACATGTGATTGTTTATGGAATTATTGATGGCATTTCCTAATTGTTTGGAATTTTCTCCCCTGTTTGACCAAAATGTTGACTTTTGTGACACATGATGCCATTTGATTTGTGAAATTCTCATACATTATTTGATGGACATGAAATTTGACATGTGATTAGTAGACATCTTAAGATTTATCATGGTTTTAGTCCCATTCATTTCTCATATGTTGTCACTGATTTATGATTTATTGAAGTTGGTGCATGTTTGGTTGACCTCTTTGAGCATGTTTGAACTTGCCTTGCCTTTCTGATTTTCATTGACCAACTTCCCTTTATCCAAATGAGCTGAAATTTGATATGCTTATCATACTATGGATTATGTTTGATCATGAATTATTTGATGATTTATTGAATTGTTTATGATTGGTTTTGAGTTGAGTCTTGCTGTTGACTTCTATGAGCTTCCATATGCCATGCTTTGACCTAATTTGCTTATGAAATCATAATGATGAATGATATGATTGTGGAACCAATTGAGTTTGTTTCTTGATTGTCTGAAATTGATTTTGGACACTTGCCACTTGCTGTTTTGACTTTCTTATCTCTTTTTGACCCTAGGCTTGTCCTAGTGGTCATGTTGCTCATGTCTAAGTTTGTTGTTTCAGGTTAAGCAACAAATACCCAAAGAGATCAATACAAATTGATTGAGATTGTTTGATTATCATGACTAACTTGTTTGTTTTGTAGGTTGCTTGGCTCACATGCCTTGAGCCTTGTGCATTGCACATTTAGCTGATTGTGTTGACTGTTGATCTCTATCTCATTTTTGATTTAACTTTGAATTGTATACTGATGCTGTCTGACTAGTTTCAGGTACCTTTAGTTGCTTTTAGTTCCTTGTGAACTTTGCTTTGCTTTGCTTGATAAGCAATTTGCATTGAGGTATAACTTCCTAACTTCATGTAGTCTGGAAGACCTGGCTTGTTACTTGGCCAGGCACCTGTCTGAAGTCCTCCTTAAGAGGCAATGTTTGTGACTGTTTACAATTTGTCCTTGTACATATGCAAAGACCTCCTAAGTGAAGAGGCAATTGGTAGAATCCAAGAGATAAGTAACCTATCTCCTACTATTCTGTGTGTCACTTACCTTGCTCACACTGCTTGTGTTGATGCATAGTGAGTAAAAACCCAAGATCTATAGAGTCTAACTTGTGGAGAGAGTTCCTACTTTCTGAACTCCCACACCTTCTGATATTCAAATGCTCTCCCTGACCAGGGATAAGAGCAATGAGGCACACCCCTCATCTCCTCTCATCTGCTTCACCTTGGCTCTCAATGTCAAGGTTAAGAGCACCATTAACCCTATTCCAGTTGGCTTCAGTGCCTAACCTTTGTATGAGCCCATTGCTTGCATATAGTGTGTGCTACTTGTGCTTATGTGTTTGCTTTAGCTTGCTTCCTATGCAAGTTAGGTTTAGTTTAGCTTGCTTCCTGGGCAAGTTAGGTGTGGCTTGCTTCCTGGGCAAGTCATGTTTAGGATATGCTTGCTTCCTGTGCAAGTTAGCTAGAAACCTTAACTTAGGGATGATTTTGCATGATAACATCTAGGCTCGAGTCGTAGTCTCCCTAGTTGTGTCTCCCTCTGTTATCTGGTTAGGCTAGTCCTGTACCCCTGCGTAGGGGAACTACGTCGCCCTGATCCTCATACCAGATGAGGTACGTAGGCAGGAGATGAGCTGATCTCTCCGGGCGCCCTTTTTCTTTTTCCACCCTTTGTGTCCTCAACCCCTCTGTGTGTGTTGTTGTGCGCTTGGAAGCTGATGTAAGTCCATCGAGTGGCATTCGGGTTCCAGTGTGGGTTTGTTGGTTCGGATGCTGATGTAAGTCCAGTGATTGGCATTCGGGCTCCACGTTTGCCTCTTTGTGTGTGTTTTGGTTCGGGCGTCGATATAAGTCCAGCGATTGGCATTCGGGTCCCACGTTTGCCCGTGTTTGTGTGAGTTTGTTTAGCGTGTGTCAGCCGAGCTACAAATGCTCTGATTCTTCTTCGTCCAAGAAGATACGTATGCATAGGATGCGATATCCTAGCGAGCATGTGTCATTTCCCCAGTCCGAACTACTTCGACTCTGATGTCTATGCCTGATAGACTAAGTAGGCCCAGGATGCGGTATCCTGCCGAGTCAGTTTCAGTTTGTTTTCGTGTGTCTCTTTCAGCCAGTGTGTGTGTGTGTGAGCAGTGTTTTAGCAACCATTTTCCTTTCTTTTGTGCGTGGATCCCGTCGAGTACGACGGATGCGTAGGGGTGCTAATACCTTCCCTTCGCATAACCGACTCCCGATCCCATTCTCTTTGGTCGCGAGACCATGTCTTTTCCAGGTTTACTTCGAGCGTTTCCTTTCCCTCTTTTGGGATAAATAACGCACGGTGGCGGCTCTGTTGTTTTTGTTTCCCTCCGGTTTTTCGCGTAATGCGACAGCTGGCGACTCTGCCGGGGACATAGAGAAGTTGACCTCTGCTGGTCCATCTTCCCTGAGCGAGTCTCTCCTAGCGCTCTCTAGGTTAGGGTTTTGGTTGCATTGTGCTGTGTTTATTTATTGCATTCATTTCATTTATTTGTTTGCATTTATGTTTGCAATTATGTTTGAATTCATTCACATTCATTATTCATTTGCCTGGCTGGTTGTCTGTTTCTCTTTGTTGGGGTGGGAGTCACTTGAGGTAAAAGGTCCAATACCCAGACCATAAGTGAAATCTAGGATGCTTAGGAATAGAGTGATTCATGGGAAGCGGGTGGTATTGCGCCACTTAGCGGAACATTGATATCACGAGCAGTTCAGACCCTGGTGGGATATTATCGTTACACACTCCGGGTGTGTATATGATGGTATTCTGCGAAAGGTTATTTATGTTGCGTTTCTTTCGACCTTACCCTGGCCTAGACGACACCCGTGAGTGGGGAAGGGTTTGATCATTATTACAGGTACAGTTGGTGACTTGTGGTTCTGTTGGTGACTTTGGGTTCAGACAACAGTTTCTCAGTTGACTTTGGGTTTCAAGTTGGATTTGGGTTCTGAGTTTAGACCGAAGCTTCGACCTTGTGTTCAGAGATGCACAGCCAGCCAGTCCAGTCTGCATCATGTGCATCATAGCATATTTATTTTTCAAAAGAAACGCAAATAAAAAAAATTTTGAAAAAAAAAAGAAAAGAAAAAAGAAAAAAAACTAATCTCTGCATGCATATCATTTCTCAGGTACATTCCAGAGCTTGTTCACCGATAGAGATAGCAACAGTCCCAGAGCCGAAGCGGAAGACCTGTTCCTACAGCTTTCATCGTGAGCCGTTGACTTCATTGATAGAGTTGGGTAGCCTTGTGACTGGTGATCAGCTG
The DNA here is from genome assembly GCF_024323335.1 of Lathyrus oleraceus. NCBI lineage: Eukaryota > Viridiplantae > Streptophyta > Magnoliopsida > Fabales > Fabaceae > Lathyrus > Lathyrus oleraceus. The sequence continues at coordinate 196,909,060 of NC_066580.1, read as the reverse complement.
AAGGGTTTTGTTGGGCAGTATGGAGATATTCTGACATTGTTGAAGACAGTAGTTGATCCGGTGCCGCTGCAGACTCTTCTTCAGTTCTACGACCCGGAGCTTAGATGTTTTACCTTTCAAGACTATCAGTTGGCGCCTACTCTCGAGGAGTATTCTACTCTGATGAGCATCCCGATTCAGCATCAGGTTCCTTTCTTGGACGTTCCAAAGGAGGTTGACTTCAGATTTGTTGCCAGAGCTCTCCGGTTGAGTGTCAAGGAAGTTTGTGATAATTGGAAGCCTAGTGGGGAAGTTGTGGGTCTGCCGTTGAAGTTTCTGCTGAGAGTTGCTAGAGATGAAGCAGAGAAGGGGAATTGGGAAGTTTTTCACGCCCAGCTTGCTGCTATGATCTATGGGATCGTCCTATTCCCAAGCATGCCCAATTTTGTTGATCATGCTGCCATCAGTATCTTCATTGGAGGGAATCCAGTTCCCACTCTGTTAGCTGACACTTACTATGCCATTCACAGTAGGCATGGTAAGGGTGGAGCTATCAGATGCTGTCTACCTCTCCTGCTCAGATGGTTCATGTCTCTCTTGCCAGTTAGTGGACCCTTTGTGGATACCCAGAGCACTCTTAAGTGGACTCAGAGGGTCATGTCGCTTACCTCCTACGACATCAGATGGCAATCTTACCGGATGGACGTACGGGATGTTATCATGAGTTGTGGAGAATTCCGGAATGTGCCACTCGTGGGGACCAAGGGTTGCATAAATTATAATCCAGTTCTTTCTCTTCGTCAGTTAGGGTTTGTAATGAAGGGAAAACCACTTGAGGCTGAGGTAGCTGAAAGTGTGTATTTTGAGAAGCAGAGTGACCCGACTAGATTGGAGCAAATAGGAAGAGCTTGGAGATCTGTTGGAGTGAAGGATGGATCTGTCTTAGGGAAGAATTTTGCCATCGCCATGCCTGATTACACCGATTGGGTAAAGAAGAGGGTGGAAACTTTATTGCTACCCTACGATAGGATGGAGCCGTTGCAGGAGCAACCACCTTTGGTTCTTGCTGATAGTGTGCCTCCTGAGCACTATAAACAAGCCCTGATGGAGAATCGCCGGTTGAGAGAGAAGGAGCAAGATACCCAGATGGAGCTCTACAAAGCCAAGGCTGAGAAGTTGAACTTGGCCCATCAACTCAGGGAAGTGCAAGGAGAGGATGCTAGCAGAGCAAGGAGCAAGAAGAGATCCTATGAGGAGATGGAATCCATGTTGGATGCAGAACATAGGGAGTGTTTGAGGCTGTAGAGAGCCGAAGCCAACTACCAGAAGAAGATCAGAGACCTAGAGAAGCAACTCAAAGACAAGGACGTCCAGTTGAAGAAAGAGATAGACTTGAGACAGACATCAGAGAACTATCTTGGAGGAGAAGTCATGGAGCTTAGAAGACAATTGAAGGAGAAGACCACCCCTCTACCAGAATGTTCAGAATGCACACTGTTGATAGACCAGTGCCAGTACCTGAAGACTCTCATTCCGGAAGATCGTTTGTCTTAGTTTGTTTCTTTGATGTATTTGTTGAGAATCACCTCCAGGCTTGTTGGATGGGATTCGTTTCTTTGTACTCTGTTTATCCGAATTTTTGTTGACTTGGTTGTATGATCTTTTTACCCTTATTTATAGATAAGGTTGTTGGTATTTCCCTGTTGTTCTCATTTTTCCCTGTACTTTGTTGTTCCCTTGTTGCTGCAGGTTGCCATCTTTTGAGGATGGATCAGGCTCTTTGAATGCTTGAGAAATGAGCATATCATGTGCATCATACACATCATTAACATCATACTCATCTAATTTGCATAACAGGTGTTCTTGTGCCGACTTCTTACTTGGGTTCCTGTGTTCAGGCAGGATAGCTGATCAAAGACCGCACCGCTACTCAACGAGACTCAACCATCAGAGAAATATGGATCAAGTGCAAGCTGAGTTAGCTGAGATGAGGGCTAACATGGCCCAGTTCATGCATATGATGCAAGGGGTTGCGCAAGGACAAGAAGAACTCCGAGCTCTAGTTCAGAGGCAAGAAGCTGCAGTTCCGCCAGTCAATCCACCTCTGCAAGAAGGAAGCCCAATCCATGACACTCCTGCTGCTGCTGTGCCCATCAACAACTATGCTGTAGGTGAAGAGTTCAGGGGTATTCGAGTTGACGGTCAACCGATTGCTCCAGACACTACTAATGCCAGGGTAATCCATGCTCCGGCCCGTAACCGAATTCCGATTGTTGACAGACAAGAGGATATGTTTACCTTGCTCAGTGAAGACGAAGACATTTTGGGAAGAATTGATGCGAGAGATCGTAAAGTTGAGGCCCTTGCTGAGAAGATCCGGGCTATGGAATGTCAAAATTCTCTCGGTTTTGATGTTACCAATATGGGATTAGTGGAAGGTCTGAGAATCCCACACAAGTTTAAAGCATCGTCCTTCGATAAATACAACGGTACTTCTTGCCCTCGCACTCATGTGCAGGCATACTATCGAAAGATCTCGGCGTATACTGACGACGAGAAGATGTGGATGTATTTTTTCCAAGACAGCCTATCTGGGGCATCTTTGGACTGGTACATGGAGTTGAAAAGGGATTCGATTAGATGCTGGAGGGATTTGGGAGAAGCGTTCCTCAGACAGTATAAACATAACATGGATATGGCGCCGACCTGGACTCAGCTGCAGAGTCTGTGTCAGAAAAACAATGAGAGCTTTAAAGAGTACGCCCAGAGATGGCGCGAGCTTGCTGCGAGAGTTCAACCCCCTATGCTGGAAAGGGAGTTGACGGATATGTTCATCAGCACTCTTCAAGGTGTGTTTATGGACCGGATGGGAAGCTGCCCATTCGGAAGTTTTTCTGATGTCGTCATCTGTGGCGAGAGAACCGAAAGTCTGATCAAGGCCGGTAGGATTCAAGATGTGGGTTCTTCTTCGTCATCGAAGAAACCCTTCTCTGGGGCACCTCGCCGTAGAGAGGGTGAAACCAATGCTGTCCACCGAGGGAATGTGTACAGAGGGAATGTGAATAGGGATCAGTATCGTCCAGTCGCTGCAGTGACCATTCCTGCACCTCAGCCTCGTCAACAACAACAACAAAGGGTTCAACAACCGCAACAACAACAACAACAGCAACAACGTCCGTATCAGCCCAGACAGAGGGTGGCTGATCGACGTTTTGATCTGTTACCAATGTCGTACGCCGAGCTATTGCCCGAACTACTCAGGTTGGGGTTTCTTGAATTGCGTACCATGGCTCCTCCGACAGTATTGCCGCCTGGGTATGATGCGAATGTCCGTTGTGACTTTCATTCTGGGGCACCAGGCCACCATACAGAGAAATGCCGGGCTTTGCAGCACAAAGTTCAAGACTTGATCGATGCCAAGGCGATCAACTTTGCTCCGGTACCCAATGTAGTGAACAATCCTATGCCTCAGCATGGTGGGCATAGGGTAAACAATATTGAAGGGGAAGAAGCTGAAGATCTAGTTGATAATGTTGATGATGTTCAGACTTCTCTGCTGGTAGTAAAGGGCCGTCTGCTGAAGGGGGGTGTCTACCCAGGCTGTGTTGAGGGCTGTGTGGGCTGTGTTGAAGCTGTTAATGGTTGTGACCAGTTGAGGGCTGGTATTCAAAAGATGATTGATGAAGGTTGTCTCCAGTTCAGTCGGGCTGTCAAAAATAATGGGTCGGTGTCAACTGTCACTATCTACTTTAAGCCGTCTGAAGGATGAGGACAAGGGGTTGTTGGTACACCTGCAGCAAGCGGTACCCCAGTTACCATTTCTACTCCGGTAACCATCAATGCTCCGACTACTATCGTTGCGTCTGGAAGAAGACCAGTTGAGAATAGTAGGGCTGTCCCTTGGAGGTATGATAATGCCTATCGCAGCAATCGAAGGGTTGATAATCAGACCAGGCCAGTAAGTCAAGCACCTGTGACAATCAGCGCACCAGTGAAAACTCCTGTGGTTGCAAGTCCCGTTGTGGACAACGTTGGTGGACCAGGAGGTTTTACCCGGAGTGGACGACTATTTGCTCCTCAGCCATTGAGAGATGCTAATGTTGAGGCGTCTGCTAGGGCGAAAGGCAAACAGGTTGTCGTTGACGAGGAACCGGCTCAGAAGGAGGTTGAGGGTTCATTTGAAAAGGACGTGGAGGAATTTATGAAGATTATAAAGAAGAGTGACTACAAGATCGTAGCTCAGCTCAACTAGACTCCGTCCAAGATTTCAATTCTCTCTTTGTTACTGTGCTCTGAGGCACACCGTGATGCTTTGTTGAAGATGTTGAACATGGCATACGTACCGCAAGAGATTTCCGTCAACCAACTGGAGGGTGTGTTGGCCAACGTGAGCACCAGGCATGGTGTAGGTTTCACTGACCTAGACTTAACGCCTGAGGGTCGTAATCATAACAAAGCCTTGCATATCACTATGGAATGTAAGGGGGCAATTCTGTCTCACGTGTTGGTAGACACCGGGTCGTCACTGAATGTCCTGCCAAAGCAGATTCTGAAGAAGATTGATGTTGAAGGAGTTGTGCTCACTCCTAGTGACCTTATTGTGCGCGCTTTTGATGGATCCAAGCGTTCTGTGTTTGGTGAAGTTGCCTTGCCGGTGAAGATAGGTCCGGAAGTTTTCGACATCATTTTCTATGTGATGGACATTCAACCCGCCTACAGTTGTTTGTTGGGGCGTCCGTGGATTCACGCAGCAGGGGCAGTCTCGTCGACTCTCCACCAAAAACTCAAGTATGTCTGGAACGGTCAGATTGTGACCGTATGTGGTGAAGAAGAGATTCTGGTGAGTCACCTATCGTCGTTCAAGTATGTCGAGGTAGATGGCGAGATCCATGAAACATTATGCCAGGCATTTGAGACCGTGGCGCTTGAGAAGGTAGCCTACGCTGAGCAGAGGAAGTCGGGTGCTTCGATTGCTTCGTACAAGCAAGCCAAGGAAGTTGTTGATTCTGGCAGAGCTGAGGGCTGGGGCAAGATGGTAGACTTGCCTGTCAAGGAGGACAAATTCGGTATCGGTTATGAGCCTCTCCAAGCAGAGCAGAGTGTGCAAGCGGGTCCGAGTACCTTCACCAGCGCTGGGCTGATGAATCATGGTGACGTCTTTGCAACTGGTGAAGACTGTGACAGTGACTGCAATTTAGACGTCTGGGTTCGCCCGTGTGCACCAGGGGAGTCTATCAACAATTGGACGGCTGAAAAAGTGGTTCAAGTTACTCTTCTGACAGAGTAATTTTCCTTTGTTTTTTTTTTCATTTTGCATGAAAACCCTACGTTCTGCCCAAGGCGTAGTGGTTCATTGTAGGGCCTCATCATGTTTTAATGATTATCATAAATAAAGGACGTTTTGCAATCAAATTTTGTGATCTCTGTCTTTCTATTTTTTGTTTTTTCATTTTTCAAAAAAAATAAAAATGGCAATGTTTTTTGTTTTTTGTGACTTTTTTGAAATCTTTTTCTAAAACAAGGCATTAACATGCAGAAGTGATCTCATGGAATCCACTGTGAACAATTCTGTTATGGATCAGTATGATTTTGATAATCCCATCTACCAAGCTGAAGAGGAGAGTGAGGAAGACTGTGAACTCCCCGCAGAATTGGTCAGATTGCTGAAGCAGGAGGAAAGGGTCATCCAACCTCATCAGGAGGAGTTGGAAATTGTTAATCTGGGTACTGAGGACGCCAGAAGAGAGATCAAGATTGGGGCTGCTTTAGAAGACTCTGTCAAGAAAAGGCTGATTGAGATGCTAAGAGAATATGTGGAAATATTCTCCTGGTCATATCAAGATATGCCTGGGTTGGATACAGACATTGTGGTGCATCGATTACCTCTTAGAGAAGAGTGCCCGTCGGTCAAGCAGAAGCTTCGCAGAACTAGTCCTGATATGGCTGTCAAGATCAAGGAAGAGGTTCAGAAGCAGTGGGATGCAGGTTTTCTGGCTGTTACTAGTTATCCATCGTGGGTTGCCAACATTGTTCCCGTGCCGAAGAAGGATGGCAAAGTCAGGATGTGTGTCGATTACCGGGATCTGAACAGGGCGAGTCCGAAAGATGATTTCCCATTACCTCACATCGATGTATTGGTGGATAATACGGCTCAGTCCTCGGTATTCTCTTTCATGGATGGTTTCTCGGGCTATAATCAGATTAAGATGGCGCCAGAGGACATGGAAAAGACGACATTCATTACACCTTGGGGCACGTTCTGCTATAAAGTGATGCCATTTGGGCTGAAGAATGCCGGTGCTACCTATCAGAGGGCAATGACGACTCTCTTTCATGACATGATGCACAAAGAAATTGAAATGTACGTGGATGATATGATTGCGAAGTCGCAGACAGAAGAGGAGCACCTGGTTAATCTACAGAAGTTGTTTGACAGATTGGTCAAGTTCAAACTGAGGCTGAATCCGAACAAGTGTACGTTTGGGGTGAGATCAGGGAAGCTGCTAGGCTTCATTGTCAGTGAGAAAGGGATTGAGGTTGATCCAGCAAAAGTTAAAGCTATTCAAGAGATGCCTGAACCGAAGACGGAAAAGCAAGTCCGTGGGTTTTTAGGGAGGTTGAACTACATTGCAAGGTTCATATCTCACCTAACGGCCACATGTGAACCAATTTTCAAATTGCTGAGAAAGAATCAGGCGATCAAGTGGAATGATGATTGTCAGAAAGCTTTTGACAAGATCAAAGAGTATTTACAGAAACCTCCAATCCTGATTCCTCCAGTTCCAGGGAGACCATTGATAATGTACCTATCAGTTACCGAGAACTCGATGGGGTGTGTATTGGGGCAGCATGACGAGTCTGGTCGAAAAGAGCATGCCATATACTACCTTAGCAAAAAGTTTACCGACTGTGAAACAAGATATTCACTGCTCGAGAAAACTTGCTGTGCTTTGGCCTGGGCTGCTCGCCGACTAAGGCAGTATATGTTGAACCATACTACCTTATTGATTTCTAAGATGGATCCAGTAAAGTACATCTTTGAGAAGCCGGCTCTCACCGGACGCGTTGCTCGATGGCAGATGATTTTAACAGAGTATGACATTCAGTACACGTCACAGAAGGCCATCAAATGTAGTATCCTGTCAGACTACCTTGCCGAGCAACCAATTGATGATTATCAGCCGATGATGTTTGAATTCCCTGATGAAGACATCATGTATTTGAAGATGAAAGATTGCGAAGAGCCGCTTGTCGAGGAAGGACCGGATCCTGATGACAAGTGGACACTGATGTTTGATGGGGCTGTGAATATGAACGGTAACGGTGTTGGGGCAGTGTTGATCAATCCCAAAGGTGCTCATATGCCTTTTTCTGCTAGATTGACTTTTGATGTCACCAACAACGAAGCTGAGTATGAGGCTTGTATCATGGGGATAGAAGAAGCCATTGATCTGAGGATCAAAACACTTGACATATTTGGAGATTCAGCTCTAGTGATCAATCAGGTCAATGGAGATTGGAATACAAACCAGCCGCATTTGATTCCGTATAGAGATTACACCAGAAGAATACTGACGTTCTTCAAGAAGGTGAAGTTGTATCATGTCCCCCGGGATGAGAATCAGATGGCTGATGCCTTGGCTACTTTATCTTCCATGATAAAGGTTCATTGGTGGAATCATGTGCCACATGTTGCTGTGAATCGACTCGAGAGGCCTGCGTATGTGTTTGCAGCCGAGTCTGTTGCGATCGACGAGAAGCCGTGGTATTATGATATCAAGAATTTCCTCAAGACTCAAGAGTATCCTGAAGGTGCGTCAAAGAATGATAAGAAGACCCTGAGAAGGCTAGCTGGAAGCTTTTATTTGAATCAAGATGATGTGCTGTACCAAAGGAACTTTGACATGGTCTTGCTCAGATGCGTTGATAGACACGAAGCAGACATGTTAATGCAAGAAGTGCACGAGGGTTCGTTTGGTACCCATGCTGGTGGTCATGCAATGTCAAAGAAACTGTTGAGAGCCGGTTATTATTGGATGACTATGGAATCCGATTGTTTCAAGTACGCTCGGAAGTGCCATAAGTGTCAAATCTATGCTGATAAGGTGCATGTACCACCAAGCCCGTTGAATGTCATGAACTCGCCTTGGCCGTTTGCCATGTGGGGTATTGACATGATTGGGAAGATTGAGCCTACTGCTTCGAATGGACATCGCTTCATCCTGGTTGCGATTGATTACTTCACCAAATGGGTGGAAGCAGCTTCCTATGCTAACGTCACCAAACAAGTGGTTGCCCGGTTCATCAAGAAAGAAATCATCTGTCGTTATGGAGTCCCTGAGAGAATCATCACTGGCAATGGTTCGAATCTCAACAACAAGATGATAAAAGAACTGTGCAGAGATTTCAAGATCAAACATCACAATTCTTCTCCTTACAGACCAAAGATGAACGGTGCTGTAGAGGCAGCTAACAAGAATATCAAGAAGATTGTGCAGAAAATGGTCGTTACGTACAAGGACTGGCATGAGATGTTGCCTTTCGCTTTGCATGGGTACCGTACTTCAGTGCGTACGTCGACCAGGGCAACCCCTTACTCCCTTGTGTATGGTATGGAAGCAGTCCTACCGGTTGAAGTGGAGATCCCTTCTCTGAGGGTATTATTGGATGTTAAGCTGGACGAAGCCGAGTGGATTCGTACAAGGTTTAATGAGTTAAGCCTTATCGAAGAAAGACGGTTAGCAGCTGTGTGCCATGGGCAGTTATATCAGAGAAGGATGAAGCGAGCATTTGATCAGAAAGTGCGTCCTCAGACATTTCAGACTGGCGATCTAGTTTTGAAGAGGATCCTTCCTCCCGGTACAGATAACAGGGGCAAGTGGACTCCTAATTATGAAGGTCCATATGTTGTGAAGAAGGTCTTCTCCGGTGGAGCCTTGATTCTTACAACTATGGATGGTGAAGATTTTCCTTCCCCTGTTAACTCAGATGTAGTCAAAAAATACTTCGCATAAATTGACCCGCTGGACAAAAAGAATAAAAGAGTCCAGGCAAAAAAGGGCATCCCGGCGAACCAAAAAACAGAAAGAAAAGGTTCGGGCAAAAATTAGGGATAAAAATGAAAAGAATTGTACACCCGGTAAGTCGAAAACCCGCAAGGGCGGCTTAGGCAAAAATGGGTATCCCGGTGGATTGAAAACCCGAAAGGGCGATCCAGCCAAGAGAGGGATTAAAGCGAAGACTACAGTCTGAGTTATCTGTACTTCATCACGCTTCGTCAGCTGCCATCTCGAAAGATGTGATCGGTCCAGTTAGTCTTCTTAGAAAGCAAGGAATTGGGAAAAAAACTGATGATCTATGAGTTATAACAGAATTGGGAAACAGTGGATGCCGTGTTCACATTGCCATTAGGATAGTTTATTTTCCTTTTGTGCGCAATTACCTCTTTCTAGGAATTGCTTCCCAATGTATTTTCCTTTTCAGGCACATTTTCAATCAATAAAAGTCGTTATTCAGATAAATTGCTTTCTTGCTTTTATTTTTACTGTTTTGTTTGCAAAAACGTCCGAATTTTTGATAAACATTGCATATAAAAACATGAAGGCTAAACAATAACGTGCAAAAGATCAAAACATTTGAAAAGCATTTTGAATGTTGAGGACACTTGAGCGTATCTTGTCCATGTATCCCCTGGGGGGATCTGTTATTCCGTTTTTGCAGGTCGTCACTTGTGAGCATTCCCCAGCAGTTATTTTTCTCCAGCAGAGTTCATCCTACCAGTGGATTGGACGAGTCTCCGTAGCAGAACGATATCTGCATCCCCAACTGAGTTGATTTTACCTGTGGATTGCATAGGTCTTCCCCAGCGGAGCAGTTATTTCCCAAAGCAGAGTTTATCCTACTTGTGGATTGGTTGGGATATCCCCAGCAAATTTACTTTTGTCAATAGCAGGTTGCTTTTTACTCCTCAGCGAGTTGCCTTGCCTTCCCCTAGCGGAGTTGTATTGATGGTTCCCCGGCGGTTGTCTTGTTTTCCCCTAGCGGAGTTGTAGATGGTTTCTCAGCACAGTCGTCCTGTGTATTCCCCGGCGGAGTTTTCATCATTTTGCATTTCGCATGTAGTGATCATTGCATCCTCAAAACTGCGTAGCATTTCCATTCCATATGGAGCATTACGCCATAGAAAAAATTCAAACATATGCATTCATTTGTTAACCTAGCCAGACTGTATCCCCGGCAGAGGCGGATCATTTTGTTCAACATCGGCACAGCACGTTTGCTACAATTGCTCCTGACAGTATTCAGGATTAATATCCCCACAGAGGTTTATTTCCTCACCCGTCCACGAACGGAAAGCTTGTTTCTCCTCAGTGAGACATCCCCAACAAGTGATCAGCCTTGCCTTGGCATATTTAAGATGTCGATCTTGTGATACCAGTAAGTGTCATGTCAGCACCCGCGTGTGTTATTTGTTTGGTGTCGGTAAACATCATCTTTCGATGTCGGTAAACATCGAGTCTCATTCCAGTCATCGGGAAATGTCTGGTCATTTTTTTGGATGTCGTTAAACATCATCTTTCGATGTCGGTAAACATCGAGTCTCATCCCAGTCATCGGTAAATGTCTGATAATTCCCCAGCTAAAGATCTCCAGTAGAGTCGTCGGTAAACGTCCTATCTGGTTTCCGGTTGCGAATATTTGTTTTTCTCTTCCCAGTAAATTTTTTCCCCAGTCATCGGTAAATGTCTGGTCATTTTTGGATGTCGGTAAACATCATCTTTCGATGTCGGTAAACATCGAGTCTCATCCCACTCATCGGTAAATGTCTGGTCCTGCGTTATTTTTCTTGTTAATAAAATCAAGATCCCCAAGAGTCGTCAGTAAACGTCTTGTCTGATTCCGTTACAAATACATTTTGTTCCTCCCCAAGCAGAGATGCCATCGGTAAATGGCCCCGTTTTCTTCGATATCGGTAAATATCGAATTCCCAGTTGCAGCAGCCATCGGTAAATGGTCTTGTTGAAGTTGATATCGGTAAATGTCAAATTGCTTTGAAGCCACCATCGGTAAATGGTCTTGCTTCCTTTTATATCAAGTTGTTTCCCAGCAGCCATCGGTAAATGGTCTCGCTGAAGTTGATATCGGTAAATATCAAGTTTCCAGTTTCTAACCATCGGTAAATGGTTTCGCTTTTCTGAAGTTGTCGTGCAGTCGTCATCGGTAAATGACGTGGTTCTTTTTGTATCATATCCAGCAGGGTGCAAATTTCTACGGTTCTTTGGTATTCAATCCCTGTTTACCCTGAAAGTCTGACAGCCTTTGCTATCATCCGTTCGGGTTCCCAGCTGATTGAATAGGGGCAGCTGTAGCACCTCAAATTTGCACCTACCTTTTGTACATACATTCTCATATTAGGTCATTAACATAACATGGTCCACTGCATAGCATTGCATTGTCCCTTTGCCCCAGTGCAAGATCATCAGACAGATTAGGTCAAACTGGTCAAGAGATCAGTCAATCAAGCAAGCAAGTGCAATTTTCATTGAGGCAAGGCCCTAGGGTTGGTCCAACATGTTCACATGACCTAGGGGTCCTTTGGAAGTGTTTTGGTCAAAGATTGGATGTTCAGAAGTCATCAGTCAATGCACAGTTCACCAGAAACCCTAAAAAGTCAACTATGGTCAACTGTGCCTGATTTTATGGATTTCAAGGTGGGAGATGGTTTGAAAGGATTCATTCATGTCCATACAAGTATCATTTAACATTTCAAAGGTCAAGGTTGAAGAATTTTCAGAAATTTTTGAACTTCAAAGTGGCATATCTTCCAAACCATTTGGCCAAATTGGGTGGGGTTTTTTGCTACAAGTCCTATTTGATGTGCTCTATCCATGTTTGTCATCACAATTCATCAAAAGTTTACCAATCAAAATGGCCATTTTCAAAGTAGCATGAATTAAATTAAGTGAAGTGAAAAATGGACTTTTAAAATAAGCATTTCCAACACTTTGTGCCAATTGGAATTGTCTTGAAATCACATTTAGAGGTTGTCCAAAGCCCAATTTCGTGCACATCCTTGCACCCCTTGCAACTTATGTTGGTTTTTAGTAATTGGTCAAAACACACTCATTTAAGCCAAATGCAATTACCACTTGATTAACCAACTTAAGCAAACCTTAAACAGACATATATATTTCTTTTTTCAATCTGAAAAACCCTAGCCACTCTTTGCAAACAGATCAAAAAATCTCTTTCTCTCAAAAACTCACTTTTGCTCCATTTGAACTTTTTCTGAAAATTCCCAAAAGAGCACGAGCCCTGTTGGTTAATTCATCATCCACCAACATTTGTTAAGCCTTTGCAAGCAACAACATACAACTGTAAAGCGTATTCATGGACTGTTTTGTTAAGCTCCTTCCATGGCAGTTTTCATTTTGAGCACAATCAAGCAAGCTTGAGCCACGAGTTGCTATCCATTCATCATCTAGAGCTTGAAGGAACATCTGTTCGAGCCATTTGAAACCAAACAACTCCAAATCATCACAGCTCTTCAAATCTGGTAAGAAACTCGACTCTCTCCATTTGTAAAATCATGATATGCTTTAGAGAGATCTTGCTTTGCTGGTCACAATGAGCTTTAAATCGATGAAAATGGTTGAGTATTCTGAAAGTTATGTTGAATTGAAATTTGATGCTTAAATATGTTTTTGCTTGATGCATGCTGTTTAGCTCGAGTTAATCAAAATTAGGGTTAGATTTGGTTTGTGTGTAGTTAAACGAGTTGATTCGTGTGCTCGATTCCTATTTCTGGGATTTTTGTTCTTCATCTTGATGATGATGCACTGTAGCGAACCCTAATGTTCTTCAAACCCATAATTTCTGTTTCAAACGCGTTTGGCCTTTGCTTGCATGGGAGCACTGTTACATTGGGCCATGACCAATGGGAGCGCAGCATTCCCTTAAGTGAAACACTGCGTTTCACTTAAGGGACGAGATAATTACAATAGTGCCATTCCCGTGCCATTTATTTAATTAATCATTTTTTTTTCAATAATTATTTCACTTTGTACACCAAACTTACAAAAATCATAGCACACTCATTTTTGATCCAAATTAGATGGGATTTTTTGCAAAATGTTCATCTTGATCTCTAGTTTTTTATCATGATTTTTCCAGATTTTTTGCATGAGTGGATTTTAAATTGTGCTAGGGTTTGTCATATGTGTCCATTTTGTGTATGTCTTACCAAATCAATTGTGAAATGATGATACCTTATCCAATGACTCCCAAATTTTTGGTGCTTAAACTAGACACATTCATGGTGATTTTGGTGTAGAGTTTGTGAATTTATCATTGCTGGCTTGTGAGTTATGATTTTTCGAATTAGGGTGTGACAATTTGTGTCACACCATTGATGTCCAACTTCATGATTTTGATTACCATGCTTCTTGAGCTCAAATTGGTTTGAATTTTTGCATGAATGTACTTATGGATGTCTAGTGTACATGTGATTTTTTATGGAATTATTGATGGCATTTCCTAATTGTTTGGAATTTTCTCCCCTGTTTGACCAAAATGTTGACTTTTGTGACACATGATGCCATTTGATTTGTGAAATTCTCATACATTATTGGATGGACATGAAATTTGACATGTGATTAGTAGACATATTAAGGTTTATCGTGGTTTTAGTCCCATTCATTTCTCATATGTTGTCACTGATTTATGATTTATTGAAGTTGGTGCATGTTTGGTTGACTTCTTTGAGCATGTTTGAACTTGCCTTGCCTTTCTGATTTTCATTGACCAACTTCCCTTTATCCAAATGAGCTGAAATTTGATATGCTTATCATACTATGGATTATGTTTGATCATGAATTATTTGATGATTTATTGAATTGTTTATGATTGGTTTTGAGTTGAGTCTTGCTGTTGACTTCTATGAGCTTCCATATGCCATGCTTTGACCTAATTTGCTTATGAAATCATAATGATGAATGATATGATTGTGGAACCAATTGGGTTTGTTTCTTGATTGTTTGAAATTGATTTTGGACACTTGCCACTTGCTGTTTTGACTTTATTATCTCTTTTTGACCCTAGGCTTGTCCTAGTGGTCATGTTGCTCATGTCTAAGTTTGTTGTTTCAGGTTAAGCAACAAATACCCAAAGAGATCAATACAAATTGATTGAGCTTGTTTGATTATCATGACTAACTTGTTTGTTTTGTAGGTTGCTTGGCTCACATGCCTTGAGCCTTGTGCATTGCACATTTAGCTGATTGTGTTGATTGTTGATCTCTATCTCATTTTTTATTTAACTTTGAATTGTATACTGATGCTGTCTGACTGGTTTCAGGTACCTTTAGTTGCTTTTAGTTCCTTGTGAACTTTGCTTTGCTTTGCTTGATAAGCAATTTGCATTGAGGTATAACTTCCTAACTTCATGTAGTCTGGAAGACCTGGCTTGTTACTTGGCCAGACACCTGTCTGAAGTCCTCCTTAAGAGGCAATGTTTGTGACTGTTTACAATTTGTCCTTGTACATATGCAAAGACCTCCTAAGTGAAGAGGCAATTGGTAGAATCCAAGAGATAAGCAACCTATCTCCTACTATTTTGTGTGTCACTTACCTTGCTCACACTGCTTGTGTTGATGCATAGTGAGTAAAAACCCAAGATCTATAGAGTCTAACTTGTGGAGAGAGTTCCTACTTTCTGAACTCCCACACCTTCTGATATTCAAATGCTCTCCCTGACCAGGGATAAGAGCAATGAGGCACACCCCTCATCTCCTCTCATCTGCTTCACCTTGGCTCTCAATGTCAAGGTTAAGAGCACCATTAACCCTATTCCAGTTGGCTTCAGTGCCTAACCTTTGTATGAGCCCATTGCTTGCATATAGTGTGTGCTACTTGTGCTTGTGTGTTTGCTTTAGCTTGCTTCCTGTGCAAGTTAGGTTTAGTTTAGCTTGCTTCCTGTGCAAGTTAGGTGTGGCTTGCTTCCTGTGCAAGTCATGTTTAGGATAGGCTTGCTTCCTGTGCAAGTTAGCTAGAAACCTTAACTTAGGGATGATTTTGCATGATAACATCTAGGCTCGAGTCGTAGTCTCCCTAGTTGTGTCTCCCTCTGTTATCTGGTTAGGCTAGTCCTGTACCCCTGCGTAGGGGAACTACATCGCCCTGATCCTCATACCAGATGAGGTACGTAGGCAGGAGATGAGCTGATCTCTCCGGGCGCCCTTTTTCTTTTTCCACCCTTTGTGTCCTCAACCCCTCTGTGTGTGTTGTTGTGCGCTTGGAAGCTGATGTAAGTCCATCGAGTGGCATTCGGGTTCCAGTGTGAGTTTGTTGGTTCGGATGCTGATGTAAGTCCAGTGATTGGCATTCGGGCTCCACGTTTGCCTCTTTGTGTGTGTTTTGGTTCGGGCGTCGATATAAGTCCAGCGATTGGCATTCGGGTCCCACGTTTGCCCGTGTTTGTGTGAGTTTGTTTAGCATGTGTCAGTCGAGCTACGAATGCTCTGATTCTTCTTCGTCCAAGAAGATACGTATGCATAGGATGCGATATCCTAGCGAGCATGTGTCGTTTCCCCAGTCCGAACTACTTCGACTCTGATGTCTATGCCTGATAGACTAAGTAGGCCCAGGATGCGGTATCCTGCCGAGTCAGTTTCAGTTTGTTTTCGTGTGTCTCTTTCAGCCAGTGTGTGTGTGTGAGCAGTGTTTTAGCAACCATTTTCCTTTCTTTTGTGCGTGGATCCCGTCGAGTACGAAGGATGCGTAGGGGTGCTAATACCTTCCCTTCGCATAATCGACTCCCGATCCCATTCTCTTTGGTCGCGAGACCATGTCTTTTCCAGGTTTACTTCGAGCGTTTCCTTTCCCTCTTTTGGGATAAATAACGCACGGTGGCGGCTCTGTTGTTTTTGTTTCCCGCCGGTTTTTCGCGTAATGCGACACTAGTTTCCGATTTTCAGATCGAAGAAGTTTCCGACATTCAGGTCGATGCAACTTGTGGCATTCAGGCCAGTTTTTCCGGTATCCAGACCGAAGTGGCATTCAGGCCAGTTTCCGATTTTCAGATCGAAGAAGTTTCCGACATTCAGGTCGATGCAACTTGTGGCATTCAGGCCAGTTTCCGGTATCCAGACCGAAGTGGCATTCAGGCCAGTTTTCGATTTTCAGATCGAAGAAGTTTCCGACGATCAAGTCGAAGTACTTGTGGCATTCAGGCCAGTTTTCTGATTTCCAGATCGAAGTGGTGTTCAGACCAGATTTCCGGTGATCAGACCAACATTGATACTCTCATATTCCGATGCTTAGTGTTCAGACTAATGTGCGGCGTTCAGGTATTGGGTATTCCTGTGTTACCATTTATTTTGGTATCCAGGTCAACTTTCTGTTTCGGTACTCAGGCCGATTTTCACTGTACTATCGCATTACGCGAAAAACCGGAGGGAAAACAAGAACAACAGAGCCGCCACCGTGCGTTATTTATCCCAAAAGAGGGAAAGGAAACGCTCAGAGTAAACCTGGAAAAGACATGGTCTCGCGACCAAAGAGAATGGGATCGGGAGTCGGTTATGCGAAGGGAAGGTATTAGCACCCCTACGCATCCGTCGTACTCGACGGGATCCACGCACAATAGGAAGGAAAATGGTTGCTAAACACTGCTCACACACACACACACTGGCTGGAAGAGACACAAGAAAACAGACAAGACTGACTCGGCAGGATATCGCATCCTGGGCCTACTTAGTCTATCAGGCATAGACATCAGAGTCGAAGTAGTTCGGACTGGGGAAGCGACACATGCTCGCTAGGATATCGCATCCTATGCATACGTATCTTCTTGGACGAAGAAGAATCAGAGCATTCGTAGCTCGGCTGACACGCACACAAACAAACAAGACACACACTGGCAAACGTGGAGCCCGACTGCTAATCACTGGACTTACATCAGCATCCGAACCAAAACACACACAAAGAGGCAAACATGGAGCCCGAATGCCAATCACTGGACTTACATCAGCATCCGAACCAAAACACACACAAAGAGGCAAACATGGAGCCCGAATGCCAATCACTGGACTTACATCAGCATCCGAACCAAACGAACCCACACTGGAACCCGAATGCCACTCGATGGACTTACATCAGCTTCCAAGCACACAACAACACACACAGAGGGGTTGAAGGCAAAAAGGTTGAAAAAGAAAAAGGGCGCCCGGAGAGATCAGCTCATCTCCTGCCTACGTACCTCATCTGGTATGAGGATCAGGGCGACGTAGTTCCCCTACGCAGGGATAAAGGACTAGCCTAACCAGATAACAGAGGGAGACACAACTAGGGAGACTACGACTCGAGCCTAGATGTTATCATGCAAAATCATCCCTAAGTTAAGGTTTCTAGCTAACTTGCACAGGAAGCAAGCCTATCCTAAACATGACTTGCACAGGAAGCAAGCCACACCTAACTTGCACAGGAAGCAAGATAAACTAAACCTAACTTGCACAGGAAGCAAGTCAAACAAACACACAAGCACAAGTAACACACACTATATGCAAGCAATGGGCTCAAACAAGGTTAGGTTTTAGTCGAGGGGTCATATCAACCTCAACAAACAAACCACTGGAACTGGGTAGATGGTGCTCTTAACCTTGACATTGAGAGCCATGGTGAAGCAGATGAAAGGAGATGAGGGGTGTGCCTCATTGCTCTTATCCCTGGTCAGGGAGAGCATTTGAATATCAGAAGGTGTGGGAGTTCAGAAAGGGGGAACTCTCTCCATAAGTTAGACTCTATAGATCTTGGGTTTTTACTCACTATGCATCAACACAGGTAGTGTGAGCAAGGTGAGTGACACACAGAATAGCAGGGGATAGATTACATATCCCTTGGGTTCTGCCAATTGCCTCTTCACTTAGGAGGTCTTTGCATATGTACAAGGACAATTTTAAACAGTCAAAAACATTGCCTCTTAAGGAGGACTTCAGACAGGTGCCTGGCCAAGTAACAGGCCTGGTCTTCCAGACTACATGAAGATGAGAAATTATACCTCAATGCAAATTGCTATTCAAGAAAAGCAAAGCAAAGTTCACAAGGAAATATAAGCAACTAAAGGTACCTGAAACCAGTCAGACAACATCAATATACAAGTCAAAGTTAAAACAAAACAGCATGAGTCAACAGACAACATAGTCAGTTATATGTGCAAAGCACAAGGCTCAAGGCATGTGAGCCAAGCAACCTACAAAACAAACAAGTTAGTCATGATAATCAATCAATCATCAATCAATTTGTATTGATCTCTCTAAGGAAATTGCTTCTTAACCTGAAAGAATGAACTCAAACATGAGCAATAAGACCACTAGGACAAGCCTAGGGTCAAAAAGAGATAAGAAAGTCAAAACAGCAAGTGGTATCCAATCAAAATCATATTCAAACAATCAAGAATCAAACTCAAGTGGTCCCATGTTCATATCAATCATCATCATCATTTCATGAGCAAATTAGGTCAAAGCATGGCATATGGAAGCTCATAGAAGTCAACAGAAAGACTCAAATCAAAACCAATCATAAACATTCCAAAAAATCATCAAATAAATCATGATCAAACCTAATCCATAGCATGGTAAGCATATCAAATTTCAGCTAATTTGGACAAGGGGAAGTTGGTCAATGAAAATCAGAAAGGCAAGGCAAGTTCAAACATGCTCAAAGAAGTCAACCAAACATGCACCAACTTCAATAAATCATAAATCAGTGACAACATATGAGAAATGAATGGGACTAAAACCATGATAAACCTTAAAGTGTCTACTAATCACATGTTGAATTTCAAATCCATCCAATTAAGTATGAGAATTTCACAAATCAAATGGGAACAAGTGTCACAAAAGTCAACATTTTGGTCAAACAGGGGAGAAAATTCCAAAACAAATAGGAAATGCCATCAATAATTCCATAAAAAATCACATGTAAACTAAACATCGATAAGTATGTTCATGCAAAAAATCAGACCAAATTGAGTTAATTAGGCAAGGTAAATAAAATCATGAAGTTGGACCTCAATGGTGTGACACAAATTGTCACACCCTAATTCAAAAAATCATAACTCACAAACCAGCAATGATAAATTCACAAACTCTATACCAAAATCACCATGAATGTGTCTAGTTTAAGCACAATAAATTTGGAAGCCATTGGATAAAGCATCATAATTTCACAATTGATTTGGCAAAGTGTACAAAAAATGGACACATGAACAAAACCCTAGCACAATTAAAAATCCATTCATGCAAAAAATCTGGAAAATATATGATAAAAAACTAGAGATCAAGATGGACATTTCACAAAAATTCTCATGAATTTTGGATGAAAATTGATTGCTCTATGAATTTTGTAAGTTTGGATATCAAAATGAAATAAATATTAAAAATTAAAATGATTTAAATGAAATTGAAAGGAACCGGTGGCAATATTGTAATTAATTTGAAAAAATCAAATAGGCGCCAAGCACCAAACGGTGCGTTTCATTAAAGGGATTGGCCCAGCCAATCAGAAATGGCGCATGGGAGGCACATGCAAGCCCTAACAAATGAAATCCGCAGGAAAAAGCATAGCTAATGCTATGAAGGTTGCAGGAGAATCCGCAGGAAATTCTCCAGCAATGAAGAACAGCAAGCTGCGCTTTGTCATCTCCAATCGTGATTTCCAAAAAAAATGAAAAGTTTCAGAAATGGAAATCAGGCATTGCATCGTGTACATCCATCAACAGGCATCAATAAACAACAATCATATCATCAAACAACAACATATTAAGCACAAATCGAACGAATCTAATCATGAACAACAAACTTCAAATCCCTCGTTCTCCCTTATTATGGCATGGTTTCACTTGATTTAAAGTTCACGACACTCACGGTGAAAAGATCTACAAGATGCATTATGTAATTTCATCAAAGGTTGAGTTCGAATTCTTACCAAATCTTGAAGGGCAGTGTGGAATGGTGGTTGTTTAGCTGTTGTGAGTTGAAACAGATGTACCAATGTGTTCTAGGACGTGAATAGATGAGTTCTGGAAGCCCAATTGCTTTGCTTTTTGCTTCAAAATCGAGCTGCCATGGATGGAGCTTCAAAGTAGCAGCCAAGATTCCTTGCTTACAGTAGTTGTTTCAAGCTTGCAAAAGGTTCCAATATGATGATGAATGATGAATCAATCAAGCTGAGCTCGAGGTCTTTGAGATTTTTCAAGAAAAGTTCAAAAATGCAAAATGAGGGTTTGAGAGAATATGAGATTTTTGATCTGTTTGAGTGAGAGTGGCTAGGGTTTTTCAGAGTCCAAATGAAGTATATATTTGCTGTTTAGTGTTTGTATTAGTTGGTTAATGGAAATGTTAAGCACAATTTGCATAATGAGGTGTTTTGACTAATTTATGAAATTCACTCATGTTACATGCCCATGTGCTAATAGCTGCGAATTTGGGCCTCAAACATATCCAAAACATGTTTTCTGATCATTTGCAAGTGGTAAAAATCATTGGAAATGCTTATTTTGAAAACTCATTTTTTTACCTCACTTGAAATAATTCAAGTCACTTCAAAAAGTGCCATTTTGATTGGTGAGTTTTTGGTAAATTGTGATGGAAGATTTGGAAAGAGGGCATCAAATGTGACTTGTAGCAAAAAACTCCACCATATTTGGCCAAATGGTTTGGAAGATATGCCACTTTAAAGTTCAAAAATTTCTGAAAATGATTTGATCATAACTTGCCAACCATACATGGGAATTGAGTGTTCTTGGACTTTTTGGAAATGGAAGAACAAGATCTTCAACTTTCATGTTGGGCAAAAATTCATTTGAAGCTTGTATCATGATGTAAGTTTGAGGATCAAGACTTTCCATTTTTGGCAAATTCCAATTACAGGTCAACTTTCTATTTTTGGAAATTTCTTGTCTGGCTTCAAATTCTTCCATGATGATGTTTGACATGTTATATGAGGCCTATATGGATATTAATGAACCCTTTCAAACCATCTCCCACCTTGAAATCCATAAAATCAAGCACAGTTGACCACAGTTGACTTTTTAGGGTTTCTAGTGAACTCTGCATTGACTGATGACTTCTGAGCATCCAATCCTTGACCAAAACACTTCAAAAGGATCCCTAGGTCATGTGAACATGTTGGACCAACCCTAGGGCCTTGCCTCAATGGAAAATGCACTTGCTTGCTTGATTGACTGATCTCCTGACCAGTTTGACCTAATCTGACTGATGATCTTGCACTTGGGGCAAAGGACAATGCAATGCTATGCAGTGGACTATGTTAAATGTTATGACCTAATGTGAGAATGTATGTACAAAAGGTAGGTGCAAATTTGAGGTGTTACACGTACCAGACGGATTCTTCTTTTGAGATTGCTTCTTTGCCGATTCTGACAGGCATTGTTAATTATTTCATAGGGATTCAGGATCAAAATCCGGGTCTTCTTAATATTTAACCATCTCCCACTATGATCATATGAAGAACGTCCTGCTTCATATTCTCTAGTTGAAGACGCTTAAATAGGGGCAACTGTCATACCCCAATTTTGGTCCTGAATTTTTTATGTTTTTTATTTTTGTTTAGCATGCTTGGCCTAACCTTACTTTGGTTTTATATGAGGATTGGTCTTGATCCAAAGTCATGGTGTTGTTCATGTGATTGTTAATGCACATATGGTCTTGGTCATCTGAACAACCAAGCTTCTTGTGTTTCAAGCCACTTGCTAGTCATGTTATTGGTTCATGGATACTATGTCAAAACCCTGACCTTATGGTCTCATTTCATGGCCTTGTTCATGTGCATTATCAGTCAAGTTATTTTTCAAAAGTCAAACATTCCAAGTCATAAATAAACCAATGGTAAAACCAAATTTCAAATCATTTTTCAAACCATTTCAATCCATTTCATGTCATTTTAAACCATTACATTTGATTCTACACAAGAAAGTATAAGTCTTGACATTTTTGAGCAAATGTTGATTTTGGTCAATAGTTGACTTTTCGGTCAACTTTGACCAAAGTCAATCCAAAATCCAAAAGCCCTAATTTTCACGACAATCATCAATCATTTGTCCATTTACAAGAAAAAATGAAAAAAAAAACATAAGAGATAGGCTGATACAAATATGAATAGCACGCCACTCTTGACAAAGTTGGATAAGAATGTTAGAGATGATATTTTTTATCATAACTGACACATATTATACAGCATAGAAAACATTGAGGAATATGGTGGCAGTATCATATGAATGTCCTTATATATACACAGAGATGTCAGCCACAATCAAAATATACATCAAGTATTCCCACCATGTTCACGTACACTTGAACAGAATGATTCATGAGGCATCAACTGAAACAGGTAATGCATTCAGTTCAATGTGCTGTTTACCGTCGCTGCCAGGGTGAACAAAGACAGTAGCATGAGCCTCGGAATGCGATTTATTGGCTCCTTCTTGTGAAATAGATATTGAGCTCAAGGACATTTTGTCACCGCTATTGCTTTGACCGTCTTGATCATTGGATTGTAAAAGGGATCGGGATCTCCTGCCCTCAGCCAGTGCTTGAGAATCCTGAATAGATGAGATGAGGCTCACAAAGGATACTTCAAACCCTTTCCTCCGCAATGAAGCCGTCAGCCTGCATACAAGGCCAAAAGATGAAGCATTATTAAAATAAAGTCCACTAATTGCATAAAGATATGAAGAGGAGAGTTAACAAACCTTAGCTGACTCTACTGGAACTGTTCCATCACCATCAACACACACGAATCTGGGCTGAATATTATACTAAGGAAATGAAATGCCTGGGGAGTAGTTTACACAGATGTAACACAACACACAATGAAGCCTGGCTAAATCCAAAAATCAGCAAGATGGCAAAGCTCACCATGGCTGCAGGCACATGAACCTTGTCTTTCCTTGCTTGCTGTTGTTGCCAATGCAAAATCCACACATCATATTTATGCCCACAAACCAATGCCTAACCTCTTGTGCAGAATCACAACACCCTGCAACCTATACAGCAGACCATAACCCCGCAGTGAATATGCACCAACACACAACATTCTTATCGGCATCATTTCTGCCATGAATATTGTGGTTCATAGCAAGGACCAATTGTAGAGTCCTCCTGCAGCAGTTGGAAAACCACAACATTGCATCATCAAGTAATGACCTTTTAATCATAAGCATAGCAGTCCAATTCAGCTAACATTTGCAACAGCCATCCAATGCTAATTAACCAAACACAACCTAGTAACATACCTGTGGGAACACTGCTGTGTAAAACCAGACCAAGGTTGAACTTAGGCGAGTGGAAATACATGGATAAGGTGTGCTGCAGAATTGAGCAACATTAAACCTACAATCATCAACCCCATTCCTCATTGGAAGCATATGCTGCTAACTCAAGCCATCGACCCAGCTTGCCTTGCCATACTATGACTATACCCACCTGCATCAAGCCAAATTACCATGACCATAGCTTGCTGCAATAACCCAGGCCAAATACCATGTTTTGAAGATGGAGGTCACCACCGTCCCAATAGGCATGCTGAGATTTCAAGGCTTATATTTCGCCACTTAGAGCGACATACAACTCAAAAGGATGTATCTCCACAGGAAGTTCTAGTTATTCGAAAGATTCATCCATGTTTGCCATCTTTCAAGGCAGAATTCACGGCATTTGTTCCTCTGACTCGAATTAGAGATATTGCTCATCGAAATGACATTCCACATGACCTCAAGACACAAATTAAACATACAATACAAAACAAGCTTCACCGTAATGCGGGTCCTGAAGACTTGGTTGCTACAGAAGCTATGCTTGCTAAAAATCACAAAGAACCCTGGAGAATATAGTGAAGCATTTGTAGAACAGTTCAAGGTATTTCATCGGGAACTCAAAGACTTCTTTAATGCTGGCAGTCTTGCCGAACAGCTAGAATCAATTTATGAATCTCTGGATGAATATGGCATGTCAGCACTTGATTCATTTTTTGAGTGCAAAAAGAATATGGCTACTACAGTTGTGACGATAGTGCTCTATCGGCTCAGAATGTGATTGAAAGTGACCAATTTCATCTTACCCAATGCAGCAAGCCAAAGCATAATGACAAATAGTCCAAGCAACCATGCAAACTCAGTCCCTACATCAGCCTAGCAAATAACCATTTAACTGTTAACA
Organism: Lathyrus oleraceus; assembly: GCF_024323335.1. Classification (NCBI taxonomy): domain Eukaryota; kingdom Viridiplantae; phylum Streptophyta; class Magnoliopsida; order Fabales; family Fabaceae; genus Lathyrus; species Lathyrus oleraceus. The sequence goes on along the minus strand of NC_066580.1, from coordinate 196,884,849 downwards.
CAGGCATCCTGCAGACCTGAAGAAATAGAAAAATGGACAGCAAAACATCATAAACCAGAATGAAACCTATAGAGAAGACATGGAAAAGATGTTGAACCATACGGCAATGTTGAAAAATGCACAAACCAAGGTCATAACCAACCAGAAATGTCATGAATACCAAGCCATGGAGTATGTTGACTTACCATGATGATAAAACCATCAAAACTTGTCCAAATAGAATTACACTTGCTGCACCTACAACATGAGGTTTGCATCATATCATACCATGGCCTGGACCCTAGATCTTTCCTGAAGCCATCACTGCAGTTTAGTTCACAAATGAAGCCCACCATATCCAACACCAGTCCAGGTACACGCATCCACATCTTGCAGCCAACATGAAGCCTAGTCAAGTTTGTTTCAATGCCTAAGTGCAAGTCAACAAACACCCTGCAGCCATCAATCCAAATATGTGAGCCAACCATACATCACTCTCCATAAACATGTCTTAATAGAGTAATACATTTGGTCACTTGAAACTCACCATGACAGGGGTAATGCATACAACAATTGGCCCTACAGCATGCTATGATCCTGTTACATTAGATGTCTACATCGAATCCAAAATTCTACAGATGGATAGCATCTTTTCCAAGGCCAACCAATTTGTTACGAAAATAACTTGTCCAAGTCAGAATGTGACTTCATGCTGCAACCTCTTGATCTCCTACTGGAAGTCCAAAGAATGGCCATTGGAAAGTCTGCTGCAATCCTGATTCATAACTTTCAAACCTGACCACAAACATCATAAAAAACAATTCAAACAATATCATGCCATGGAATGGTCTGGCCAGAAAGAATTTGTCGCCTCACCTGAAGTTCCTTTCATAGTTGATGATTCAGAAGCTGGAGTGTTGAAGAATCATGGAACTTTAAGTTTCCTAAAGGTTCATGATGCGGATCACATGGTTCCAATGGACCGACCCAAGGCTTCTTTAGAGATGTTGAAGAAGTGGACTCAAGGAACCCTTTCCATATCTGGAACTGAGGAGGAGGTATTGGTTGCAGAGTTGTAATCTCTTCATGCAATTAGTCTACATCAAGGTGAAAAAAGAAGTTGAGTGAGATGCTTTTGTTCTACTAAACATAATTCATACTATCTACAATGACAGAATCAAGGCAAAATCAAAACAACTCTCGCCAATTTCACTGCAGTAAAAAAAATGCAGAGAAGATTCCCAAGCGTTAAAAATTCAAGAAACATCCCAATTTGGCATTGAGACAAATTCAAAAAAAAGAAAGTATGGAGCTCATGTTACCTTTTCCAGACCAAACACCAAATGAGGTAGACAATTGTGAGCACCTTAAAGGACTTCCGAAGGGATACCTTTTTGATCTCCATAGCAAAATCCAAAACCCTAAAAGGGTGGGTATAAAAGGAGGCGCGTCCACTGTTCACAGGAGGAGGTTCTGAAAGACAACAAAAATCAGCCGAAAAACCCTAGGAGTCATTGGAGACGGCGAGAAGAAAGCCTAAACCCTAATCAACGAAAAAGGAGAAAGAAGAGTAAGGAATAACATACCTGCTGCACTCGCCTCCGAAGTATCCCTATCTGGTAGATTTTTCACCTCTTTATCATTTTTCTTTTCAAATCCGCAAATGTTTGTATATTGCTTTGATGCGTCTGATTCACTTCTCTACAAAGGATTTGTTCCTTCTTGTTGCTTTAATGGTTAGGTTTGTTTCCTTTGTTGTTTAAGAGTTTGTTGGCCGTGGCGATGATTGCTTGCCTCTGCGTTGCCTGTAGTGTTGAGGTTGGATTTACGTTAGAAGTATTGTTCTAGGTTCCTCTGTGAGTTTGTGTTTACCTTGAGTGAGGAAGGAGACAAATGTCCCAAGTAGAGAGAGAGTGAATTTGAGGCGGATTATTCTCATCGTCTGTTCGGTTTCATTTGAATCTCCTCAAGGCTTCAAGGCCATTAATGGCGTACCTTTCCAAGTTCCAAAGCCAGTTGCTTTGTTTGGCGCTCCTTCACGTGTGTCCAAGTTCCCATGTAACCATTGTGTTTCCCTGCCATTTTCGCCTGGGACTTTGTTGAAGTGGGCCTTTGAGATTTAGGTTTATGGACTTTAAACAAACTTAGCCCATGCTTGGCCTTTCACGTTTTCTCCCTTTGGGTGTTTTTTTAGTTAGAACATAGTTTTGAGGGTCTTAGTTTAATAGTATGCAGGTCTTGCCCTGGTGGAAATGGAGATAGTCCACCTCCTCTTTGGTCCTGGGTTCAATACCCGGGTATGTTGCCTTGTTTTTCCAACATTTTGATTTTTCCATATTTTCTTTAATTCTCATATTTAATTATCTAGCCTTACCATTTAACTAACATGTTTCTATCATTTATTCATTTTTATTATTTTATTTTTAATATGACTTATGTGATTATTCATTTTTTGGGATTATTATATTTGTGTTTGTTCATTCATTTGTACAAATTATTTGCCTTTATGTGTGAGTTATGTTACAATCATGATAAATCATCTCAATATCATTGATAAAAAAAACCCATTCAAAACCATTTTAAACTTATAAAAATCATATTTTTTCTCGATTTAATATCGAGCCCATTTTCACACCCTTGTAAGTCGATTGCTTTTTAAGCATCGCCGTCAACCTCACATAGCTTACTCTTGGGCTTTCTTACAATGAGCCGGTTCTCTTGCACTTACACTCATATTTCGCATCATTTGTTTGGGCCCGATTTAATTATTCCAATACTTTGAATCCCCATTTGACAAAATGTACCCCACTCCCTCGATGTGTAATAATTCTACTACTTTTCATTTCTTTATTTGCTTGACTGTTTAGTTAGCTACTAACACAAGAATAAAATCAACAATTTCAAAAAGATCAAAAAATAATGACTCGATCCAACGTCGAGTGTTTTCTCAATAAACAAATCAATTCATTTCGCCCTCCTATTCCATTCCTTTTCTTTCAAACTTTCATCAAATGCTTGATTCAACGTCAAGCCATCTTCTCTAATAAAAACTCAAAAAATATTAACTCATAAGTCAAGACTTTTTCAATAAAGATGGAAGTGGAACGTGGTGTATACCACGCACTCCTGAGACTAGGATTCGAGATGTATATCTCGCCAATCCTAGCTCTCGCCATCATCCAATTTACCCACTTTGTTTTCTCAAACACTCATTCAAATCTTTCTCAAACGTCCATCAATACTTGATCTAGGTCAAGTCATTTTCACAACAAAAAACTCAAAACACTTAATTCTTTATGAAACACTTTTGCAAATAAAGGTGGAAATGGAACATGGTGTATACCATGCACTCCTGAGGTTAAGATTCGAGACGTATGCCTCGCCAATCTTAACTCTCGCCATCGCCTAAAATTGTCAATGCGGTTTCTCCAAACCCTTTTCTCAATCAAATTCAAAACACTTAATTCTCTATTAAACACTTTTGCAAATAAAGATGGAAATGGAACATGGTGTATACCATGCACTCCTGAGGCAAGGATTCGAGATGTATATCTCGCCAATCCTGGTTCTCGCCATCACTCAAAGCACATCCAATCAATCAAACTCTTTTTCTCGCCGTCGTGCGACCAATCAAAAAAACCTTTTCCGAATGTAGATTTGTAAATCCTAACACCTAAGTACATATTGCATGACAACTCTAGGGCAGAGCTTCCCCATTTCTTTTAGACCTTCCGTGCGTCTCCGATCTTGAGGCATGTAATCCATCCTATTGCAAAGAGGTAACTGCCTAAGACTCGATTCAGCGAGCTGCGACACCTACTGCTAGGATGTGAACACATTGCCCACTCTCCTTTGACACAACTAGTGTCCTCCTTTGTAAGTCCATGTTCAGATGGCAATCCCTATGTAGCCGAACTACGGCAACTCTGATTCTCATGTTCAGATGAGATACGTAGGCACAAGATGCGATGTCTTGCCGAGTTTGACTAACGACTAACAACTAATCCTTGTTTGCTTTCGCCCTCGTTGCGATCGAGACCTTCCCTTTCTCTTGCCCTAGTTGCAATCGAGACCTTTTGTTCCCGTAGATAGTTTGAACTACGTTTTGCTCTGATTCTCATTCCCGATGAGATACGTAGGCATAAGATGCGATGTTTTAGCGAGCACACTTATCCTTAACCCAGAGGTACCCGAGCTACGAAGACTCTGATTCTCATATTCAGATGAGATACGTATGCAATGGATGCGACATCCGTGCGAGTCATTTTCTTTGACCCTTTCTTTTAGTAAATAGTACATTAGATAAACATACACCCTTTAGACAAGAACAACAAAAGTGGATCCCGTAGAGTACTACGGATGCGTAGGGGTGCTAATACCTTCCCTTCGCATAATCGACTCCCGAACCCAAGATTTGGTTGCGAGACCTTGTCTTTTCCTTTCCTTTCTCCGGTTTACTTCGAGCGTTTCCTTTCCCTCCTGTGGGATAAATAACGCACGGTGGCGACTCTTTTGTCATTTCTTTCTCGCCGGTTGTTTTTTCGCATACCGTATTTTTCGGGCCACGACAGATGGTGAAGATGTTACTCTGATGAGTTTAACATCATGACGCGATCAGCGCGATTCAAGCCGTGGTTACCGCTTGAGATTTGGTTTCACCGGATGGTGAAGATGTTACTCGGATGAGTTTAACATCATGACGCGATCAGCGCGATTCAAGCCGTGGTTACCGCTTGAGATTTGGTTTCACCGGATGGTGAAGATGTTACTCGAATGAGTTTAACATCATGACGCGGTCAGCGCGATTCAAGCCGTGGTTACCGCTTGAGATTTGGTTTCACCGGATGGTGAAGATGTTACTCGGATGAGTTTAACATCATGACGCGATCAGCGCGATTCAAGCCGTGGTTACCGCTTGAGATTTGGTTTCACCGGATGGTGAAGATGTTACTCGGATGAGTTTAACATCATGACGCGATCAACGCGATTCAAGCCGTGGTTACCGCTTGAGATTTGGTTTCATCGGATGGTGAAGATGTTACTCGGATGAGTTTAACATCATGACGCGATCAGCGCGATTCAAGCCGTGGTTACCGCTTGAGATTTGGTTTCACCGGATGGTGAAGATGTGACTCCGAGGAGTTTAGCATCACAACGTCAGATCAGCAATATTCCCCAGTTGTGCGATATTGGAGGAAGAATTTCTGTCGTGCGAGATGGAAGTTGGAAGATGTTACTCTGAGGAGTTCAGCATCGTGATTCTGGATCAACAACATTCCCCCGTTAGTCCCCGGCAAACGGCTGCTTGGTTTTGACATATGGAGATATCATCCCTGCGATACCAGTAAGTGTCGTGTCGATCCCCGTCTGGTCGAGTTTTCTTTGGTGTCAGTAAACATCATTGTTCGATGTCCAGTAAACGTCGACTTCCCTCCCGGTCATTGGTTAATGTCTGGTCGAGTTTTCTTTGGTGTCAGTAAACATCATTGTTCGATGTCCAGTAAACGTCGACTTCCCTCCCGGTCATTGGTTAATGTCTCGTCGAGTTTTCTTTGGTGTCAGTAAACATCATTGTTCGATGTCCAGTAAACGTCGACTTCCCTCCCGGTCATTGGTTAATGTCTGGTCGAGTTTTCTTTGGTGTCAAGTAAACATCATTGTTCGATGTCCAGTAAACGTCGAGTTCCCTCCCGGTCATTGGTTAATGTCTGGTCGAGCTTTCTTAGGTGTCAAGTAAACATCATTGTTCGATGTCAAGTAAACGTCGAGTTTCCTCCCGGTCATCAGTAAGTGTCTGGTCGAGCTTTCTTTGGTGTCAAGTAAACATCATTGTTCGATGTCCAGTAAACGTCGTGTTTCCTCCTAGTCATTGCTTAATGTCTGGTCGAGCTTTCTTTGGTGTCAAGTAAACATCATTGTTCGATGTCCAGTAAACGTCGAGTTTCCTCCCATTCATCAGTAAGTGTCTGGTCGAGTTCTCTTTGGTGTCAGTAAACGTCATTGTTCGATGTTCAATAAACGTCGAGTTTCCTCCCAGTCATCAGTAAGTGTCTGGTCGAAGGTGTACCCTCTGATATGTCGCCATCAGGGTGGTGTTTTGGTGTTATTTCCGACTTTGCCAGCGGAATTATCACGAGAAAGCGGAGAACGGGGTTCAATTGGAGAAAAGGAAATGTTGAGGCATTTTCTGGAGATCGGGGTTCAATTGGAGAAAAGGAAATGTTGAGGCATTTTCTGGAGATCGGGGTTCAAATGGAGATTGAAGTTGAAGATTATGTCCGGGATGAGGTCCTCAGGATTATCTTCTATTCATGTGTCACCTTAGACTTTGGCTGAGGCCGATAGAGGTCGTTATGGGTGTCTTCTGAGGAAGAGATGCACATGTTACCTTCCTTTTGTGAAGGTGTACCCTCTGATATGTCGCCCTCAGAGTGGTGTTTGGTGTTATTTCCGATGCTGCCAACGGGTTTATCACAAGTGGAGAACGGGGTTCAAACGGAGAAAAGGAAATGTTGCGGCATTTTCTGGAGAACGGGGTCCAAATGGAGAAAGGGAAATGTTGTGGAATTTTCTGGAGAACGGGGTTCACAATGGCGATCGCAAGTTATCGTCAGGCGACTGGGGTTCAAATGGAGAATGGGGTTCATTATTTTGGCAAACAAGATGTCGGGGTTCAAATGCAGTGATCTGAGATCATTTGCGCGAAAGAAAATTTCGGGGTTCAAGAAAACAAAAAAAAGAAGAGCAATCATCAGAAAATTTCGGGGTTCAAGAAAAGAAAAAAAAAAAGGTAATAATAATCCCCAGCGGATGTGGTGTTCAGGCCATGGTTATCCCTGCGTTACCATTTATTTTGGTGTCCAGGTCGACATTTCTGTTTCGGTATTCAGGCCGACTTTCTCCGTACCAGACGAGTTATTCTTTCAAGGTTGTTCTGTGCCGATTCTGACAGGCATTGTTAATTATTTTCCCATCGGAGTGCAAATTGTTTGTCTGTTCTGGGTATTCAATCACTCTTCACCCTGATCATCTGAAAGCCGAGGCTATTCATATCGACAAGTTCACAGTGGATTGAATAGGGGCAGCTGTAACACCTCAAAATTTGCCCTCCTCTCTTGGGACTAGCTTAACATATTGCATTTTCATTTTTAGGGTTTTAGTCATTGCATCCTGGTATATCATGTGGCAACATAAGCAAGTCATCCTCCTAGGTCTTGATCAGAAGATAAAGAGGTTGATATATTCAAGCTTGAGGGTTTCATTGAACTGATCACTGATCATCTGAGGGTTGGTGATTTAAATTAGGGTTTCATGGTTCCTCAAGGAGGTTGAGCATCATCTTGGTTGAAATGGTACATCATCATCATCATGGTCTTGTCATCACCAAGAGATTCCTTGAGCTTGATCAGATACCTTGAGATTAGGGTTTTGACCTTTGGTTAACCCTAATCATCTGCATTGTGCCAATCAAGGCTTGTGAAGAAGATGAGGTCTTCATTGAGATGAGGGATCATTTTGTGGTTATAATGAGCTTATGGAAGCTAGGGTTTCATCATTGAGCCATTTCATCAGGAGATTGAAGCTCAAGTTGATCAGTGCACAGCAAGTTCATCTATCAGTCAGAAAAAGTCAACCACAAGTCAACTCATGGATTTGGAGGTGGGAGAGAGTTAGAGACACTTCATTCATGTCCAAACAAGTTTCATTTGACATTTCAAAGATCAAGAATGAAGAAAATAAAGTCAGATGGAAGCTTTCCAAAAATAGAAAGTGACTTGTAATTCAAACTGCCAAAAATGGAAAGGTTTTCACCTCAAAATTACATGTCCAAAAATGCTTCAAATGAAATTTTGTTCAACATGAAAGTTGTATATCTTGCTCTCACCTTTCCAAAAAGTCCAAGAACATGAATTTCTCATGTGTGGTTGGCAAGTTATGATCAAGTCATTGTCCAGAAAAGTTGAATTTCAAAGGGGCATAACTTTTGATTCACAAGGCCAAATGGAGTGAGACTTTTTTAAGCAAAATTCTTTTGATGCCCTCTATCCAAAACAAGCATTACATTTCATGAAAACTCATCACATAAAAAGTCCATTTTTCAAGTGAACCAATTTTGAAAAGTGGAGGGGAAAAGGTGTTTTTGCAAAATAAGCTTGGTTTTCACATAATTTCACTTGCATTAGCTCACAAACATGTTTTAAAACTTGCTCAAACCAGAAATTGGCACTGTTACATTGGTTTTGCATAAGTGAGGGTGGATTGGTCAATTGGCATTTAGCATGAAAACTTGATTTCACTAATCATGTGCATTTTCACTAATCATGATTACTAACATCATTAACAATGCATATATAAACTAAATTGTAACTGTTTTCTGATTAACAATAACAGAATCAAGATCTAGATCTGAAAATCACCAAATTCTTCATCTTCTTCTCTCACTTTTTTTTGCAATTTTCTTCAAAAGCCTTGCCAAGATCTTCATCAATCCATGATCCATGAACATTTTGGAAGCTAATTGAATCCAGATTTCATCATTTCCAAGCCAATTCGTGGACTGTTGCATCAAGCTTCAACAATGGCAATTCAAGTTTTGAGCTAGATCCAAGGCAATTGAGCAACAAACCTTGTTCCATTCATCAACTCAAGCATCATAGAAGATCTGTTTTGGCATTACAAGGTGTAAAACACGCGTTTCCAGTTCTGCAATTCATAGAAGGTCAGATTTCGATTTTAATGATTCATCAAATTGTTTGATGCTTCTTGTAGATCTTTCTTAGTAGGTCATTCTGCACTTTGTTCCATTAAATTTGGTTGAGAAACGAACAAGTTATGTTGATTTGAAATTTCATGCTCAAAGATGTTTGCTTTCGATTCTCTTAAATTAGGATGAATTAGGTCAAATTAATGTGATATTCATGATGTGCTTGGAAAGATCTTTCTAGTGATATAGATTTTGTTGATTTTGGTGGAAGTTTGTTCATGCTGGAAATTTTAGGATGAACACGATGAATGTGTTCAAGAACATTTGAAATTTTTTCCAGAACTGGCTTTGATCCTCATTTCCACGTTTGGCCATGATGATTGATGTTTGTGGTACTGTAGCGCGCGCTACCTTTGAACAGGAACATACTTCGATTCCGCTTGGGGACAATTCCACTTGTTGCTTTTTGACATTTATTTCAACCATGCCTTACATATTTCACATGCCTTCATTTCATTTTTTATTTTTTCCATTACTTCCAAAAATCATATCTCACAAAATACTTGTCCAAATTGCATGAAATTTTTTTCACCATGATCCTTGTAATCTCTAGTTTGTTTGGTGATTTTTGTGGAAATTGTGCACGTGTGATTTTTGGAATGGCCTAGGGTTTGTTCATATGTGTTCTTTCATGCACAACGCTTGGTATTTTGATCATGAAATGATGATGCTTAACTGGATGGAGCTGAAATTTTGCATGCTTATTCTAGAGACCTTAATGGACATGTTGGCTTTGAGTTTTCTATTTTATCATTCCTGGATTGTGAGATATGACCTGATCATTAGGGGTGTGACAATTTGTGTCACACCATTTCATGTCCAACTTCTTGATTTTTGTTACCATGCCATATGAACTTGAAATGAGCTGAGTTTTTGCATGATGATGCTTAGGGATGTTAGGTTCACTTTTGAATTTTCTTGGATTTTTTGAGTACATTTCCAATTTGATTGAGAATTTCCTTTCTGTTTGGCCAAATGTGGACCTTTTGTGAGTCATGATTTTAGATGTTTTGTGAAATTCTGGATATGTATTGGATGGACTTGAAATTTTGTGTAGTGATTATAGACATCTTGAAGTTTGCCATGGTGTTGGTCTCATTCATTTATCATGTTTGATCTCTGTTTTATGATTGCTTGAAGTTGATGCATGTTTTGGTGCCTTGTATGAGCTTGTTTGAACTTGTGTTGACTTGATGAATTTCATTGGCTTGCTTCCCTTGGTCTAAATGGCTTGATATTTGGTGTGTAGGTCATGTTGTGGATGCTGTTTAACCATGAATGTTTTGATGATTTATTGAAATGTTTGTGAATTGATTTGAGTTGAACCATTCTGTTTGGTCCTTTGAGGTTCTAAATTGCATGCCTTGCACTCTTTGTTTCATGAAATGATAATGGTTGATGATATGAATGTGAAACCACTTGGATTTGATTCTTATTTGATTGATCTTGACTTTTGATAAGTTTCATGTTCTGTTTTGGGTTTTTGATCCTATTTTGACCCTAGTCTTGTACTAGTGGTTTGTGCTCTCACATTTGGGCTTTGTTTCAGGTTAAGAGCACAATTGCTTATGCTTGATGATGTGCACTCAATTGGAGTTGGTATATTTCTTGTTTATGACTAACTTTGAGTTTGTTTTGTAGGCATTGAGACTTGTACTTAGGCCTTGTGGATTGCACCTTTGTGCATTGACTGTTGTTTGACTGTATAATTAACTGTTAACCATTGTCTGTTTGCTTTTTGTCTGAGTTGAATACTAATTGTGTTAGATTGATTTCAGGTACCTTAGTTGCTATAGTTCCCTTGAGAACTTGCTTTTGGCTATTGCTTGGTTGCTTAACCAATAGAGGTAGAACACTCTAACTCCATGTAGTCTGGAAGACCTGGCCTGTTACTTGGCCAGGCACCTGTCTGAAGTCCTCCTTAAGAGGCAATGCCTGTGCTTGTTTATTTTTGTCCCCAAGAAGGAAAAGACCTTGGTTAAGGAAATTGGCGGATAAAAGAGATATGCAATCTATCTCCCGCTATTCTGTTGTGTCATCCCTCTGCTCACACCACTGTGTTGATGCATTGTGGATACTAACCCAAGATCGTTGTACAGTTGAATCAGTGTCATAAGTGTAGAAGGGTTCCCACTTTCTGAACCCACACTTCATTGTCTTAAGCTCTCCCAGGCCAGGGATAAGAGCTGTGAAGTCTCATCTTCACTCACCTTTCATCTGCTTCACCCTGACTCTCAATGTCAGGGTTAAGAGCTAACATCACCTGATACAGTTGGCTTGCTTTTGCAGCCTAACCCTTTGTATGAGCCCACTTTGTCTGTATATAGTGTGTGCTAATTGTGAATGTTTGCTTTGTTTTGATTATGCTTGCATGCTTTGCTTTGCCTGGTTAGGATTAGCTTGCTGCTGTGCAAGTAGATAGAAAACTCAACCTAGGACCATTGTGGAATACATGATAACTATTAGGCTCGAGTCAGTCTCCCTTTTAGTTGGTCATTTCCCGGTCTCTGGTTAGGAGATAGTTTCTCCCCTGTTAAGGGGAACTACGTTGCCCTGATCCTCATACCAGATGAGGTACGTAGGCAGGAGGTCGTGCGAGATCTCTCCGGGCACCCTTTTTCTTTTTGTGTGTGTTTGCTTGACAATTGCTAGGCTCGAGTACCCGACTCCTTAGTAACTTGTTGCTTGTTTGTTCTTGCGTGTGTAGGAGATGGATGTAAGCCCAGCGATTGGCATTCCGTATCCTCTTGTTGTGTACTTGGAGTCCGGTATAAGTCCATCAAGTGGCATCTGGTTTCCAGTGTGGGTTTGTTTGGTTCGGAAGCTGATGTAAGTCCAGCGATTGGCGTTCGGGTTCCATGTTTGCCTGTTTGTGCGTGTGTTTGTTTCGGCGTGCGTGAGCCAAACTACGGTAGCTCTGATTCTCGTTCCAGACGAGATACGTAGGCATAGGATGCGATATCCTAGCGAGCCCTCTCCCCTCTTCCTCCACCTGTGTTTTCTTCAGTGTGTGTGTGTGGTGTTTGTTTTAGCAACCTTTTCTTTCTTTTAGAGCGTGGATCCCGTCGAGTACGACAGATGCGTAGGGGTGCTAATACCTTCCCTTCGCATAACCGACTCCCGATCCCATCTCTTTGGTCGTGAGACCATGCTTTTCCTAGGTTTACTCTGAGCATTTCCTTTCCCTCTTTTGGGATAAATAACGCACGGTGGCGGCTCTGTGTTGTTTTTGTTTCAGCCCGCCGGTTGTTTTTCGCGGATGCGACACTAGTGGGCTGTAAAATAAGTCCATTGTTGATTTTTTGTACAACAAGCAAATTCAAAAATGGGGGTGTGAATCCAAATCCGCTTGGTGGGCTGCCAGGTAGGCCCAACGTTGATTTTTGTTAATTCAACCAGAGTCCAAAAACAAGGGTTGTGTATAGTAAAATAAAAATGGGCTTTGTGAGCCCAATCACATTCTCAACATTCCAAATATGGGGGTACAGATGGTAAATGCGTGGGAAACTAGTAAGAGAGGCTAAGGGGTTTGGTCAAGCCCAATTCTATTTCTTTCCTAAATCCCTAGGAGGTGTATTAGTAATCATGGTGTGCAAAGAGTAAAATCCTTGGGCCTTATCCACTTAAGCCCAATCAACTCACCTTTGTTGACTTAGACAAGTAAACAGAGTCAAAATGCCTCCATGTGCACGCTCAGTCCCACTATTGTTCCCCTTAGCTCGCTGCGCCGACGTCTGTTGTCGGCGCCGGTGTTGGCTTCTCCCTAACCACCAATACCAATGGATGCGTCGTGTCGTGCTAATCACGAATATGGAAATGGAATTGGGAAATGGCTCTCATATTGGTCGAATCAAGCCTAAACAGTGGAAGAACCCTAGCCTTTCTAAGTCAAATTAAATGGCGTATGTCTCAAACCAATCTCTACAACCATGGGGCTTTTACTTCCTATCCTAGTTACTACGCCTTGGCATGCTCAGAGAAAGTAATGGCATACCGGAGAAGATGATCGGAGAATTTACCGGGAAGTTTTCTGACCTTGATTCTTCCTTCTTCTTATTCTTTTCGTCTCCTTCTTCTTCTTCTGGAACTTTGGAATTGATAGCAGTATGAGAGTGAGGTGGTTTAGCTCAAGCTAAATTGAAGCTTCAATGTGAAGCTTCAATGGCTTTTGAGAGAGAGAGAGCTTTAGTGAGGGTGATGAGAGAGGTTGCGGAGAGAGTGTGCACAAATTCACAAGGTTCCAAAAGTGATGAAAATGAGAGAGATGAATTGTTTAAATAGAGTTTAGGTTTGGAAGTTTTGTAGGCTTGGAATGAGGTTTGGGTTCTGTTAGAGAGAGACTTGGAGTTACTTGGATTCAACTCACTGAGTTAATGGTTAACTCAGTTAGTTGATCTTGACTTAGTTAGTTAGGATAGGTTATATTAGTTGGTGAATGAGCAAGCTTTGTTTTTTTTTGTTGACTGGATAATGCAGGTTAGAACTTAAGTGGAATCAGGTTTGAATGTTGAGTGATGACCTGCTAAACAGGTTCACTCCAAGTCACCAATAGAAATTGCTAGTTAGATTAAGGTTAGTGTTATTGTTATGGATTATGGTTTGATCAATGCTATGCATGTTTATTTCCAGTACTTGTTTTTCTTCTTATGCTCACATTGGTTCTGCTGCAGGAAATTCATTGAGCCAATGGTCATGGTTTGGCTTACAACACACTTGAACTTGCTTTGCCTTGATGCCTGCTGGCTCACCATATCTAGTGGCAAATCATGCTGACAGTGGAGTTACTTTGGTGCAGGCTTGGGACAGGGTATTGTTTTGGTGTGCATATTGCTTGTTAAATAACATGTTCAATCTGATAACTCAAAAGGAAGGCAAGGTAAGATTGTTCCATTCATGCTGCAGGTCAAGGTAAGATTATCTCTCATGCCAGATTGTTACACTGAACATCATTGCTACTTGGGATATTGATGCCTTGATGTATGTTTCTTATCATGAGCATATTATTGGCTCGTATTCTTCATGATGCATGGCAAAAAGGGTTGAATGCAATGCCATTGTAGCAAGGTAGTGGTGTCCTGAGTTTGCTGATGTTTTGTTCAGTAGGTTTTTCCTGGTGGTTTCATGGCTTCAACTTGCCTTTGCGACAAGGTTTCAACTGGGTTCAGCAATATGATTTCAACTTGATTTTGCAACATGATTCATGTTGATGCTTGCTTCAGGTTTGAATTGGGATAAATTTCAAGGGGCTTGGACTTAAACCATGATGTATGGTCTGGTTTAACAGGTATTCTGCATTATGCTTCTGACTTTTCACTGGTTCTTTCCTGTTTAATGTTGAGTTTGCTCATGATACCAGGATTGATGCATCCTTGGACACAACCTGTTATAACTAGCTAATGATGATGGATTGCATAGTCTGCCAGGTTATTTCATGTTGTTTTAGACTGAACACCTTGACTAGCCTTCACTAAGAACCTTAGTTGCATGGCTTAGTTTCAATTCCCATATGCAAGATCAAATTTTTATCAGCTAGTTCCATGCCCATTCACACTGATTTATGTATCCCATGGTATGTGGTTAGTGTACTGCATTTATGTTGTGATTGCCTTGGATCTTTGATGTCATCTATTTTTGGTTTTGGATGTTTATACCTTGTTATAATCACATGCTATAATGTTGTTTAGTCCATTGTCACCCATTCCATATGGTTCTGCAGTATGGTATTCAACTCAGGGTTTAGGCTCTTCCTGCAGCCAGTGGCTTCAAGTGTGTATGGCATGGTTTTATTTCATGACTTCACCCTGTACTGCTTGGTGAAATGCTCTACTGTAGGTTAATTGTTGTTATGATGATTTTTGGGTTTGTGCCATGGTTTAAGTTCATGTGTTGCAGATTTACCTTGCAGGTTATTTTAGTCCTGGAATTTGGTGATGATGGCAAGGTTTATGAAGTTTGTGTTACATGAGGTCACTGCTTGGTCCATAAGGCTTGCACTTGGTCTGGCTCAAGGATATGCAATGGTATCTAGCAGGTTTAGCTGTACGTTTACATCCATGTTTTGTGGTTCAGCAGGCATTCTGATTGGTCGCATAACAACAGGGTAATGTTCATGTGCACCATTGTTCAATTGGCTTGTAACATGTTCATTTCGCTTTCCATTTTTGGGTTTAATGCAACAATGACCATGATTGTGTTCATGTAGCATGGTCCAAACTTATGCTTTACAATTCTGACTTGTTAATGGCAATGCAACTAGGTTCATAACATTGATCAATGCACCTAGAAGATGGTTGAACAAAGGCTTACAATATGATGACCAAGAATGGAGTTTGAAGCATTCATGACAAGTGACCAAGATTCAAAAGTCAATGATCAAAATTTGACCTTAGGATTAAAATTGCGATTAGGACTTAGGGTTTTAGGATGAAAAGGGCTTGGGTTGACTTTGGTCGAAGTTGACCAAAAAGTCAACTGTTGACCAAAGTCAACATTTGGTCAACATGTAATTTTTGTTCTTTATTGGATGTAATGAGCATTGCAATGGACTATAGATGGTTATTTGAATGGAAATTGGTGTTTATGAATTGAATTTGGCATTTGAATTAACATGAACCTTGAATGTATTGCCTTGTAAATGGATTGTAATGGATTGAAATTGGCTTTGACTTGATCTTGAATGGACATGATTGAAATGAACCAAGAATATGACTTTAGGTGAACATGAATGACTTGAATAAACCAATAACATGAATCAACTTGACTTGCATAGACAATGATGAACATGAAACAAAGATCCATGAACCAAACACTAAGCATTGAAAATGTCATGAAATGGACTTGGATGGACTTCACCAGATGAAACCAAACAAATCAAGGGTAGGCACTTGAAATGTACAAATGAAGTGCCATGGGATATAAGCAGAGGATGGAGATTCATAGAATTAAAGACTTAGGCTAGGACCAATGACCTTAAGCACAAATGGATAGAACAAAACCAAAATCAACATGAATGAACCCAACATAAGGGTTTATGAGGGGTAATGACCAAGCAAGAGTGTCACACACATAATGAGTGATGAATTGGGTGGAATTAGGGTTTGAAGACCATCTAGATGAAAAGTCAAGTTACAGGATACCTTTAGACCAAATCCTCCTTGATATGGATTACCTGAGGCATGCCAAGGTCTTTGAATAAATCAAGAAGCTTCACAAACAAATCCAAAGCTTCATGACCATATCCTCAAGCATTAGGGTTAGAAAGCCTTCAGGACTGCCTCAAAATTCCCCTGTTGAACCCATCCCTCCATCATCAAGAAGTTAGCGTTTTGAAGGTCCCTGAACTTTAGTGTAGATAAAAGCCACACCTTCCAATTTAACACACAAGCAAACCCTAGCTACACAAGCCAAGAATTTGGAATCTATAGTGATCCCTTGATGGAATGAATGATGCTGATGCATGAATTATTAATGTATGCAATTGATCCCCAAGTCAAGTGGTTGGATACATAGGTGAAAAATTGGGGGCAAATTTGGGGGTACTACACCTGCAAATTGAACCGTGAATCATTCGTAGTAGGGGGTGTGCATTATTCAAAATCTAAACCAAATTGAACCAAATATATGGATTAGTTTGGTTTTTAAAACCACTTTGACGAAACCGGTTTATTTTTTTAAAATTGGTTTATGTTTGGATGGGTTTGGTTAATAACCGATTTTAAATGAAATTTGATTTTAATCAAATTTATTTAATATAATTTCAATTTTATTTTCTTTAAATTAATATTAATTTTTAAATTTAAAAACATAAACAAATTTTATGAGATTTTAAAATATTTTTTCTTTCAAAATTTAAAAAACATACAAAAAGCAAATTTTTTTAGAAAAAAAAATTGAAAATAATAAAATTATTTTCTGAAAATGAAAAAAAAATGAAAAAGAAAATCTCAAAAAAAAAGTTATTCTAAAAAATAAAAATAACTGAAATAAATTTATTTTTAAAAAAATGGAAATCGGAAATAAAAAAAATTTGAAAATAAAAAATAATTCCTATTGTGAAATTATAAAAAATTATTATTATTTTTCTCCGAAAATATTTTTTTTTTATTCTGAAAATTTGAAAGAATAACCTTTTTGAAAATTAAAAAAATTATCATAAAAATTTATAAAAAAAAATCTAAATTTTGTGAGCATGTTTGTAAGATGAGAGTGGCACGAGACATGTTGGATCTGAAGCTACTTGGCCACAACTCTTTCAAGAACGAAGTAGATATCTAGTTCAATGTGCTTCGTTTGCGCATGTAGAAGCGGATTATGTGATATCATAACAACAATTAAGTAGTCACAAAAGAGCATGGTGGATGAATAAGGAATATGAAGTTCACCAAGTAAGGATTCAAGCCATAACAGTTCAGATGTTGTGTGAGTCAGCGCATGATATTCGACTTCTGAGCTGTATCGGTAAACAATGGCTTGCTTCTTTGAACTCCATGATACAAGATTAGATCCAAAGAACAAGCAAAAGGCAAATGTTGATCCTTGATCATCAGGGTCATTGGTCCAATTCCGTCAAATTCAAGTTCATTCAGGTACAAGATCAAGTACTAAAACCAAGATCAGGAGGGATTTCTCTTAAAACATAAGACATTGCAAAAGGTCATTTTCCATTACAAAAATGTTTAACATTCCATTACAAAAAGGTTCCAGAAAACCAAATTACACTATTTTACATCATTTAACTTATAGTTGACTCTTGCTCAATAGTTGGCTTTTTGTTCAAATGGTTGACCAAAGTCAACTACTTGTGTTTAACCCTTCATGAGTCCTCTATGTTTGAGCTTTCAAGCTACCTCAAAGTGTTGTTCATCCTACTAGGTGTCAGACCTGCAAAAACATAAAATTAAATAGTTGGAAGAATCTAAAAAAGAACCTCCTTGGAGGCTATCTCATCCACTACAAAAAAACGGGGAAATTACGGCGGTTATCTTAAGGCGGTTTCACTAACTAACGTATTAACTATTCATTATGGTGGTGTTATAAAACACCATTATTATCAGTAATTTACGGGAGTTTTAACTGCCATTAGTAACAATATTATATAACATCCGTTTGGCACTATATACCATTTTGTTTTCCAACTTTGACTCATTTGACATTGAATGTTTCCTCACTTTTATATTTTAACTTTTAAAGTTAATTTATCTTAGAGATTAATTATTATACACCGTCAGTATAAAAAGTTTTACACTGTCGATTCATTATCATCACCCGTTTGAATTACTTTATAAATTTTTAAAATAATAGTCAAATTTATTTTAATACCCAACGTTTAGGATTAACGGACGGTATAAAATCTCTTTACCCTGTAAGTGTATTTCAATTAAATCCTTTATCTTATTTTCTTAATTTTTTATTTTATAAATTTTTTACACTTAAAAAGTCTAAAATGATTATAAAAAAAAAGTAATTATTATAATAACGATGAAACCCTTAAACTACGTGGATTCGTTCTATTCATCTGCAACCCTTATGTTGCATCGATTCCTCTTTGTCTCCAATCCTTAAGTTATGTCAATTATTCCCATTCATCTCAAATAGTTCATTGCCGTAGATTTTTACCATTCATCTTCAACCTTCTTCAGTGTTGATTCCTCCCATTCATCTCCAACCCTTCATTGGCGTTGATTCGGTGCCGCCACTAATTCTGTCAAACCCTATCAAAACTTTACCCTAAACCCCAATCACACGATTCTCAAACCCTATTGAAACATCACCCTAAAGCCCAAGCACACAATTCTCAAACCCTAGATGTATCGCTAAAACTTGACTTTTAAATGAATAAATTGCAGGTATGAGATAGAATGTTAAGTTCCAGGTTCACTTATTCCTTTAAATTTTTATAGTTTTTTTGTTCTTATGTGCTGCCATAACTAATTCTTGGTCAAATGAAATTGTAATAGGATAAAGATAGATGATAACTTTATGGTTTTTTGATGTTGTAGAATGGAAATAAATTGCTGACATGAAACTAAATGGATGAGATTGTTGTTGTTGCTTTGTGTGGTACTTGTACATTCCTTACTTTAATATCTGAGTGTTATTGTAACCAAAGGTGCCATGAAGGTATGTGTCTAAGTAACTGGAACCTATGTTGTTAATCTCGGAAAGCTGCACGGTGCGGACAACCCCAAAATGGAAGCGGCGCAGACGCTGTTATAGCGACACAGACACTATAAGTTGTTTGGATCAGTTTGGCATTTCACTTCATGTGAAGGTGGCCTTTGTCAATTTGTAACTATTCATTATTCATATGCATTCCTCCTGACTTCTTTTTTTCCTTTCAAATCTTGTAGTCAGATGTTTATGACTTTTATTAAAAGGCATATATGATTCAAGTAATATGACTCTTCTCAAGTGCCACACTTTTGTCTCATCAAGTGCAGTATCAACTTTGACTGCTTAGCTACTTCTGTCATTTCTTTAGCAACGACAAACATGATTCTAATTCCTTCAAAGTTTGACATGACATTGGACAATTTGGCCAAGATAACCATGAAATAAGATTTGGACACTTCCTTGCAAGTGTTACTGAGATGAGATACCAATATAACACTTTAAAGTACAAGAAGTAAAGGTAGTTACCTGATAACTCTTAGTGTGTTTATAAACATCAAGGAAAGAATGCTCTGATTGTAAGTGTTTAAAATTTTCAATAAGAATCTATATATTAATCTTCCATGGTTTATATGTTGAGGTACAGACGGATATTACTAAGTGTTTTGTGACTATTAGAATGATATGAAAATAGATATCTAAGTCATTAAAACTATTAGAATTTAGTTTTTTTTTCTAAATCGAATGATTATATATAATTATGTATGTTAGAATTAATTAGTGGTGTAGGTTGAATAAATGATTAAAAATAAATTTTTTTAACTTAGTAAATCATTACTAGAATATGAATATGCTGAAATTTGTGGTGGATCAAACTGCCAGAATATTCGATTAATTTCTCAAGTAAAAATTGATATTTATGGCGAATCCAACTACTAATATTTACTATCAAAGAACCTCCTTTTTAAACATAACTACATTAAGGCGGTTTGCACAACGGTTTATAGAGAACTGTCATTTTTTTCCTAGCGGCATCAAAATTTATGGTGTTTTGCAAAAACGCAATTTCCGTATATTGTGACGGTTTGAACCGCATAAAATGACATTTCTAACCGACGTAATGACCCTAATCATTTGTTGTGATCAGTTTCTACAAGCATGATGACCCCAACTTGTGGATGAATAATAAGGCTAATCACCACAACAATCATTAGACTGTTCAATCATTTTCATTTGTAATATTTTTTGTTTGTTTTGTGCTATTCACTTGTAAAACCTTGTTTTTTTCAAATGATAATAATAATTAAATGAATATGCATGTTTCGAATCAATCCATTTGTGTTCACTCATTTTTTATTCATATGTAACAAACTCTTGTTTAAACAAAAATTAAAAGGAGAATGATGAAATCAAAATACACAAAATTACTAGATGTATGCTTTTGAATAAAACCTTGTTGAAGATGTAAGGCATTGTTTCAATCCCTAAACACTGGAGGTATAAGAAAGATAATACCTAGTCAACCCCATTGAGCCAAGGAGTAGGAGTTTCTTTTCGTACGAAAAACCCTCAATCTTAACCAGGGGCATAATAGTCTTCAGTTAATTTGACCATGTGTTCAAATTTCAAAAGGAAAAAAGAGGAGTATCCCATCTGAGGATCAACCACATCTTATCCCTCATGAGAGGTTGAAAATCACAAATCCACAACGGTTGTCTCTCACCAACAACATGAACGAGGCATTCACAATCCCTTCAACAAGCCAAACGAACAAATGTCACACGATTTGTTTCAGTAAATTCAAAATTTTACAAGGTGATTTCAATGGGACCACCTAAATTCTAGAAATTTTTGCATCAGAATCATAGTCTCTAATTTTCCCCTGTTTTGATTCTTGGGTCCCCACAAATATATAATAAATCTTCCCTAACGAGTTTGGAGATGATTCTCAAAATCATAACTCATTCCATCTTTCAATTCCTTAACAGATTCACATGCTCCTCATCAAAAATTCACACACATGAAATACTCTTTACTCAAGTGAATGTTGTGACTTTGTCGGTCGCTACATCTCCTCAATCACAACAACAACCCCAATATCAACAGCAGCAGAATGTTCCTCGTCATAACTACAATTAGCCAAGATAACCCATACCTGAAAAAGTATTTGATTCGATTCCTACGTCTTATTCTCACGTTCTCCAGCACCTACTTCAACTCAAGTTGGTTAATCTGAGAAATATGATAGCTCCTCCTGAGAGGCTTCCTGTAAATTACAATCCCAATGCTCAATGCGAATTTCATTCTGGTGGTGTAGGTTATGATGTGAATAATTATTTGGCGTTGAAATATGCAGTGCAAAATTTGTTGGACTCAAAGGCCATCTAGTTCATGTCATACCCCATCGCCCGACCCTTCACAATAGTCATTTGGCTCATTAACCCTAATCATTTGCATATCATTTCCATCAATTCATGGCATTTGAATAAGCATGGTTTGACAAAAGAAGACATGTGGCTGGAATTCGTGGATTGGTGCTTGCAACAGGTGGATATTTTGGTCCATCCATAATTTGAGGAGGACCACGCAATCAAACCCTAATCCCTTGGTGTATACCATTGATGAACAATTTCATTTGCTTGGTAAATTGCTTGGATTTAAGGCATTTGATCAGGCCTGATCATTCCTCGATCATCAGGATTTGCCACGCACTTTGTTGATCAGGTGGCGATTTAGTTTTATATCTCATTTGATTATTGATCCATGACCATTCTTGGTTCCCCATTTGGTTTCTGATTATATGTTTCTTAGGACACTGATACATTCGTTCATTCATTTGACCATAGTTCAATCCAATTTAAAAGTCACGTCAGTTGGATTCATAAGTCCATTGCATGTCGTCAGTACAATCATCATTTTGTCATCATTATTCCAATTAATTCTAACTTCGTGTCGATTTCAACAACTAATTAACTTTTGAAGTTTAAATCAATTTTTGAGGTTAGACTTGGTTTGTGAAGTTTAACTTTTAATTGCTAGAAATCATTTCCTCCTTTTTTCAAGTTAATTCTAGGAGTTGCATCATTTTAAAAAATTCAATTCGTTTTTAATGCAAAACTGATTTTTGGTGATAGAATCGATGTTTGAGTTTTTATTTAATTTTAGGTTTGCGTCATTTTAAAATCGAGTTCGATTTCGATTTATTAGAATTTCAATCACTTTTTTTATGTACCATGGTTGGTAAGAATGATAAAGCCCATTCCTTCTTTTTTAATAAAGCCCATTAACCACTTTCCATATCCAATTCAAAATTCTCATTTTATTATCCATTTTACAAAATCTAAATAATGCCATCTCAATCCAATCTTTATCCAATTTAGTATCCAATACCATAAACCATTTCTTTTATCTAATTAAATCCAATAACCAATTTCCTTTGCCATCCATTACTATAGCCATATCCATATTCAAATAAAACAAAATACTAACACATGTCCTAATAACCAATACGAAGTAGATATCTAGTTCAATGTGCTTCGTTTGCCCATAAAGAACCGGATTATGGAATAGCATAACAACAATTAAGTAGTCACAAAAGAGCATGGTGGATGAATAAGGAATATGAAGTTCACCAAGTAAGGATTCAAGCCATAACAGTTCATATGTTGTGTGAGCCAGCACATGATATTCGACTTCTGAGTTGTATCGGGAAACAATGGCTTGCTTCTTTGAACTCCATGATACAAGATTAGATCCAAAGAACAAGCAAGAGGCAAATGTTAATCTTTGATCATCAGGGTCATTGGCCCAATTCGAATTGCTTAGGCACGTAATGAGAATAGTTGTGACGTTATACCTAGAACAAGTATCAGGGAAAGCATTGTCATGCCACTCAAGTAATGGAGTATTCTTTTGCCTATAAACCAATGTGAATCTAACGGTTGTTCCATGAATTGACATGCCTTATTTATTGCAAAGGAAATATCCAGACATGTAAGAGTGAGAAATTGAAGAGCCCCAACAGTGGATTTGTAGAGAAACATATCACATAACGCATCAGACCCATGCTTACTCAATTTTCATGTGCTCATCATCGGGGTTGGTACTCCTTTGGCGCCTATCATGGTAATTTTCGACAGTAAGTCATGAATGTACTTCATTTGAGTCATGTTCTGGAGGTGAATTTTGAGCAAGTACATTTGTATTTGAACCTGATTGAGCTTGATGATTAATATCATTAGGTAGTGATGGTTATTGTGAATGTCTTATAGAACCATCAATCTTGCTGCAAATTGGAACAGGCAGGTACAACTTCATAATTTGATTATGCCATAAGGATTAGGGAGTCGGAATGCCCGTGGTGGTGAAGCCAAGTTTGAAATGAAATTCGACCTCATGAAACACAACATCCTTCGAGGTGTAGACTCTTCCTTAAAGATTTAGACACTTAAACCCTTTGTGTATGGGAAAGAATCCCAAGTAAACACACTTGGAGCTTCTAAACTCAAGCTTGTGCTTATTGTAGGGCCTCAGGTGTGGATAACAGGCACAACCAAACACTCTAAGTGAGGAATAATCAGGTTTCTTATTATGCACGACTTCAAAAGGAGATGAAAACCTAGTAGTGCATTAGTAGGCAACTTGTTGATCAGATATACTGCAGAGGTGAAGTTATGATCCCAGTATGTAATAGGCATAGTTGCATGAGAAAGTAAGGTGAGCCCTACTTCCACAATGTGCGTGTGCTTCCTCTGCACCTTACCATTTTTGTGTGATGTGTGCAGGCAAGTGAGTATGTGTATGACGCCTTTTTCATTAAGCATCATGGTAAAAGGTTTGAACTCGCCACCAAAATCAGATTGAACTGCCTTGATCTTGCCATTAAATTGAGTAATGACATATTGTTGAAAAAGATTGAATGCTGAAAGAGAATCACTTTTTTTTCTTTAGGAAATAGATCAAAGTGTAACTTGAATAAGCATCCACAAAGGCAATGTAGTAATTATAACCATTATGGGATGAGATTGCTGCAAGTCCCCATAAATCAGTATATATAAGATCAAACAATTATGATATTTGGTATTGGACAAGGGAACATGTAATCTATGAGATTACCAAGGCAACACGAATCAAAGAACTCATTGAACTTTTTATTATTTAATTGAATATTACACAGCTGAAAAATATTTCTCATGACATTAGTGTTAGCATGTCCTAGCCTAGCATGCCCCTGATCCATAGAGCTAGAGTTTACATAATTTGTAGAGGACACACATAAATTGTAAAAGATTATTCCTAAAGTGTTATTGAGTACATGATCCAAAGAACATGAATTGGTGGACACTTTAGCTTGTGAATTATCCAAGGAAATTATGGAGAAGAAATAGAGACCACTTGCATCAAGCATACCCTCAAAGAGCACTTGACATAAAGCAGTGGATTAAGATGAAATTCAAAATAAACTATATTGTCCTTAGAAAACATGGATACATATATTAAGTTTCTTGTAATGTAAGGAATAAAAAGCAAGTTATTGAGCATTAACAGGTGATTTGACATAAAATTGGAAGCAAAGTGAGAGCATCCTATTGATTTGAATTCTAGACATTGTCCATTACCAATTATCACTTTGTTTTGTCCAACATCTGATGTGTAACTTTGTAAATGTAAATAGTGGGAAGTAATATGATGAGAGGAACCTAAGTCAACAAACCAGGTTTGTGCCTCCAGATCACGAGGGATGTTGAGTTGTTTAAGGTGTGCAACATATGTTAAGGCTTTAGTAGTTATGGAAGCTGGTGCATTTTAGCTTTGAGCATCACTTGAACCTACAGAGGGAGTGCCTTGAGCAAGAGATTTTGTTGTGGTTGAAACAAAATGCTCATCAAATCTGTGCCAGCAGTCAAGGACTGAGTGTCCCTACTTGTTTCACAACTAACAAGTAGGTTTGTTGCCTTGTAGTATGAGATGAATTTTGTCGAGTACCATATCCACAAACTCAAACGTACTTGACTCTACCTCCCAGTAATCATTTATGGCATGAGTCAGCACAAAGGAACCATGACCAATGTTGGAAGAAGCACTTGAAGTAGCAAGTTCTTGCTTGTACTTGTCTAGTTGTGCCTCTTGTACATACAACAAGGCTTCAACCTCATACATATTAATGAGATCACCTTTGTTATAAACCATCATAATAAACTGATTGTTCTTCCATCTCTCAATTCCTTACATCAAAATCCTTACTGATTGTTCTGCCAAAACAAAATCCTCACATCGAAGTTCATTCCATCTCTCAATTCCTTAATAAATTCACATGCTCCTCACACTCAAAGTTCTTTTCAAAGCTTCACATTAAAACTATAAAGAAGACGAGCTAAGACAAAAAAAATAGGAGCACAATAACAACACTCACGAAATACTAGCGGACATTATAGAAGAGGAAAGAAATTTCAAGGATGCATACCTGAAACATGTTTCTCACAAACCTTCTTCGGGGTAAAACTTCATTTCTTTTCACTGATATCTTGATCGATTGTCGTTCTTATTTGAATTCGCTTCCTGGTGCTTGTATCTCTATAAAAATTCCAATAAATGAAAAAAATGTGGTTTTGGGATTGTAGGGATGAAGGTTTCATTGTTGTGGTTCCAACTGTTTGTGGGTTGCTTTGCTTGTGATGGCACCTGTTGCTTTTTCGAGGGCTTGACCAAGGCCTGTTCAGACGAGGGAACCCTTTTTCGACCCTAACAACATAAACATTTAGTGTTTTAAATTCTTAGGGAAATAGGGAGTGAAAGAATGACATTTACCTTTGTTAGGGCTTCATCGACATTGTCAGTTTGGATTGTGGTATCGGGAGCATTGATAGACGATGGCGGAGGCAGTATATCACCGACGAAGGTGGAAAGGGCATTGATCATGTTCTATATAAAAGAGATCATTTGAAAAGGCTTGACATTGGTAGATGGCCCATCATTCGTCAAATCGGTTGTTGTTAAAAAGGATTGTTTAAACTTGAACACAGGAAGTTCATAACATTGAGTGGACTTGCAGAAACAAAGTGTAGCAGGGTATTCGTTACCATTAGAGATATTGACTAAATCCAAGGTAAATCATACAAGTCGAGTCGCCACCGCACTTCTATTTATCCAAAGGAATGGTTAGAAAGCGAACAAAAACCTAAAAGTTTTATCGAATCAAAAACTAGTAAAAGAGAGTCAGAGATCTGGGTAAGGGGGTTGGTTATGCAATGGGAAGGTGTTAGGCACCCAAAACATCCTAGGTACTCCAAGGGAGCCCTTTTCACATTTGTTGTAAGGTTGGTATTTTGTGAAAATTTATTTGTGCAAACATGATTGAAGAGGTGAGAAAAGAATATACAAGTTTATTTACATTTTTTTTGTGTTTGAATGGATGAACCCATTGCCTACGTACCATCTTAAGAAAGATTAGGATCAAAACCTCATAGTTCGGGGTAAAAATCTCAAAACAAGTTGGTGAATTGATTGGTCCAAAAGCCTTAAGGTCTTTTGCTATCTAAGGAAGAAAACTCAACCTAAAACCATAAATCCACCATGTGAGGATAGCTTCAACATGCTAGTGAGGGGTTAACCCTATAATAAGCATGGAAGACTCATTGTCCATCACTAAGGATATAGGTGAGTATTACATCTACCACAAGGATAACTCAAACATAATAGCTAAAGGTTATGAAAAAGTTTGATTAAAAAGTTGCCATTGAAACCACAAAAAGGCATTTGAATGGGTTATATTTACCAATTAGAAACATATGCAAAATGGTCAAAGTTGACTTAAATATTCAATTCAAAATAAGTGTTATGAAAAGAAAATTTGAAAATCAAAAGCATAAGGCTTAGGTTTCTAATGTTGAAAACAAGTGTTAGATGTTTGCACAAAAAGTTTTGGCTTGGGTTAGAGTGGAGAGAAGAAGAAGAAGGGCTAAGATCCTAAGCATACAAGAGGTGAGGGAGAAGAAACAAAATCACAAATGGAGTTCCTCTCTTGAGATCATATTAATGATCCAAGTAGCTCCCATCCTTTGGAATAAGTAATCACAAGCATAAACTCAAACAATCAATAGTCAAATGAACTCTTGGAAAGACTCCTCAATGTGTCTTGGATCTCTCTCTCTTTGAAGCTCATGGTAATGGTTCCTCAATTAGGCTCAAGTTGGAATCCCTAGCACAAGAACACACACATCAAAAAGTTCTATAATACAAACAAAGAATGGACAAGAGGGAGTTTAGAATATGGTCCTTTCAATGTTCATCCTTAAGCTTTAAGCATTCTAAAGGCATGAGGCCTAGTTGCTCTTTGTCATTTAAGCATTCTAAAGGCATGAGGCCTAGTTGCTCTTCAAACTCCATTTGCTTGGGTAAGGTCCTAAAATCTAAGTCCATTTTGTCCAATTCTTTGCATTTGGGTTCACAACAAATAGACAAACACAAGCACAAAGTATATACACAATTATACGCTCAAGTGAGCAAAAGGCAAATGGCATTAACATAAACATGTGCCCCAATGAGCAAAGGAAAAAGAAAATGAATAATATGTGCAAGAATGATAAATTGCATAAAAGTAGAGTGCATAAAGTAAATGTTAATTATTAATGGTTAATGTTAATAGTTAATGTGCCATAAGGAAAATTTAGCGCTATGTTAAGCAATCGTAATTGGACTTATGTAGAAGTCACAACTATCTGAGGCCGGTCAATAATAATGTAGGCAACAACACAAGTTAGAAGTCTTGATTATTGAACCAAGTTCCAACAACTTGTCATGCCAAAAAGAAGAAGAGAATTGATCTTGTATTGGTTTAAGCTTTTTGCATAATTTAAGAAACAACCTATCCTTAATGCAAAGCCATTCACTTGATCAATTGATCAAGATGAATTAGATTTGAATCAAGGAAGGTTAAGTCTCCCTAATCAATGCCAACTTATCAACCTTCAACTCATTGATCAAAAAGAAAAAAGAAGAAGAAGAAGAAGAAAGAGATGAATAATGGAAATGGAAAATGGAAAGAATAAAGTGCATAAGGTGAATAAGAATGTACCAATTCATGTGTGTTGACAAAATGACATTGAAAGTCAAAGTCAAACCATGAGAAATCAGAAATAAGATGAAGATTGGGAGTCAAACAATAAGCAAAATATTTTTGGCATTTTTAATATTAAAATAAACTTGAATTAAAAATTAAAGAAAGGTCAAACTTCAAAATCACTTCAAGTCAACCTTGAAAGGTCCAAGTGATTTATCCGAAGTTCAACAAGGTCAAACAAAGTTTGACAAAAAAATTCAGCATTTTTAAAAGTCAGAAACAATTTTTAATCAATTAAAAATGAATAAAAATAACCTGACTGACCTAAAATCTCAAATAAATCTCAAATCAATAAAAAAATCGATGAGAATATTTTTCATAGATTCATCATCATTCAAATAGGTTAGGAAAATATTTTTGTATTTTTTGAATATCAAAAACTATTTAAAATGATTTAAAAATAACCAGAAAAGAGAAAATTCACAAAAAATATCAAATGACAAAATAAAAAATCTTAAAAATCAAAATTAGAAACTAGAAATTATTTGGAGGAGAATGCAATTGGTCCCATATTTTTTGGATTTCAAATGAATAAGATACGAATTTTTGAAAATAATGGGAATAAAAGAAATAAAATCAGAAAATAAGAAAATTAAAAAGAACAAGGAGCGTTAGATCTGAGCTCATTAATTGAGCTGGCAGATCATACGCTCCAGAAGCGCGCTTCCACCATAGACCAAAGTCCACGCGTAACATAACGAATTAAAACAAGTCATAATAAGAGAAGGCCAGGATTAGATCTGGGAAACTCAATCCAACGATCCACAACGCATCTGGCAAAGGGACGGCC
This sequence comes from Lathyrus oleraceus, assembly GCF_024323335.1. NCBI lineage: Eukaryota > Viridiplantae > Streptophyta > Magnoliopsida > Fabales > Fabaceae > Lathyrus > Lathyrus oleraceus. The sequence goes on along the minus strand of NC_066580.1, from coordinate 196,856,088 downwards.
ACCGGAGCCACCTTCTTCTCCGGTGAGCTTCATAATTCCGGCCAGATTTGCAGGTTTTAAAAGCTTAACCAAAATACACGATCCATACATCGTTGGAAAGCTGGGATGATGTACATCATCCCTGTATCACTCAATTCCACTCTAGATCTCTATATTGAGAGAAATCAGAGATGGAAATTCTGTGATGTTCATGTGAACTTGATGGATTTCAAAAATTAAATGCACAGTAATGATGCCTCTATTGAGCGGACTTCAGCCAACACAAAATCCAAGCAAATAGATCAATGATGATGAGTTTCGAAGAAAAAACCAGTTGAAGAACAACATTGGATTCTGGAGATTTGAGCTTGATTCCTTGCTTCCTTTATCAAAACAGGAGATCAATGAACTAAAGGATGAAGGTCTAGAAGCTTTATATCCAAAGATTCAACCAGATGTAGTTGAATTTTAGATCTGAAAAATTTGAAGAAAAGTGAAATAGCTTCTTTGGTGAGAGGTTAGTTTTTCAGTTCAGCAACATTTCAGGTTGATTCATGGATGAAATTTTAATGGAGTGAGGCTTCTATTTATAGAGGGAAGGGCAAGGCAAGTGTGATTCAATCCGTGTGCATGGAATTGGACATTCATTGCATGGGCTTGCATGATCATTTAAAAGGCCCGAATTCTATGCCAAATGCCATCTGAAATGAATATGAGATGATTTGGACGCGCAACTTGGAGTGAATTGGCTTGTGCATGGAGTTTTGAAGTGTTATGCATAATTGAACCAAAAACTTCCCCTCTTCGAAAATACCATTTGCCAAATCCAAACATGAGCATGTGAGTAATGGTTGGAAAGGTTTTGATGCAAGGAACAATTGTTATGTTGGGAAAAAATCCATTTGAAGTGTGTAAGTTGGTGAAATTTGAGTTTAAAGTGCAAGGTGTAAAACATGTAAAGGCAAAGTTTCTAAATTTGGCCAATGTTCAAGCCCTTCTGTTTTGATGATTCAAGCCTCAAGTGAAAAAACCTCCAACATCAAAGTTGTAGATATCTTCAAGACAATGAAAATGGACTTAAATTTTGCATCATTTGGATTTTTGATGAAATAGTTATGGGCACTTGAAGTTGGACTTTTTTGCCTTTCAATGCATTTGGTCCAAAAGGACCTATAATGTCTTGCATTATCAAATGTATTTCCTTTGAGATTTTGAAATTTTTTTCAACATAACATTTGAATTAGACATCTTAAGATTTCCAATGCATTTGATCCCACCTCAAAATCATAAAAAATGAATGAGTTGTGTCCTTGGGAAATTGACCCAAAGTTAGGGTTTTAGTCAAAATGACCTATAATGTCTTAGAATGGATGATGACCTTCCAAGATTCAACTCAATTTTTGATGAACATGAAAGTTTTTCATATTGTCCTAAAGAACATTTTTTATTTTGGAATCATCTCCATTAGACCAACACATAAAACGTTAGGTCTCAGTGCATTTCAAAATAGTTAGATGAATTGACTAATCTACCTCTCAAGTCCACAACTCATATCTTGATGAATTGATGACTGAGGACACCCAAATAAGTTCAAATATGCATGAAATTATGAATTAAATAACTTACCTTGGTTGTATTTGATCATGGGCTGAAATTGCTTCATGAGCAAGGCATTGTGGTGCACAGATGAACTAGGGTTTCTCTGGGGAACAAACCTCAAACCCTTTTTACTTGCTTTGATCAAAATGATGAATTGAGATACTAGGGAGGCATATTTGATGGATGAGAGCTTTGGGGAGCATTACCATGCTTGCTTTCACCTTCTCTTGGCCATATCATTGCACAAAGGATCACCTAAGAGCTTTTGACCTTGTGATTGCTCAAGCTACAAATAAGAAATGTTAGTAACATATTTTTGTGCTTTTGGTTAGTAAACAAATTAAGACAAGTAACAATATACAATTCAAGCATGCTTGGTGATCTCAAACCAATCATAAGAAGTCCCACCTAAAGGTAAAGGGAACCAAGATGCTCATGATCCTTGAGGCTTTGCAAAATGCAATGTTATGATGCCATGAGGGATCTTAGGGACAAAATTGGGGTCTTACACAAAGGCATGCTTTATTTTCATCGGCATTTAATGATCGACCAGACCATACGATGTCGGTCACATGTGATACTAAAGGCTCCAATACCATTTGACCTAAACCAAATTGGCGAGCCACCAAATTGGGTTTATAGCTCATAAAACCGTACCCCTTCGACCCTGCTTCAATTCTGAAAGAGAGCAATGTAGGAGTAAAAAATGCTCCTCATACGACAGTCAATTGTGTTGCGGCATGAGGAGAGTCACCTTGGAAGGGATCTTTAAACTATTTTGGGCCGAAGTTTGGATCAGCGAATGGGACCAGGCTAGGGGAAAACTTATCGGTCTCGATAAACATATTCATGTACTTCATAAAGATGTATTTGTTGGGAGTTTCCTATCATGTTATCAAAGCCAACCTTGCCCCTTCGATTGGTCGACCCTCTTTCAACCTAAGGATGCGTTTCGACATTGGGTAGCCCATCTGATACTCGAAGGTGGCATTTAACCAGTGTTGTAAGATCCACAGGGGATCCGACAAATTCAGCGCTTTGGGAGTGTTATGGAGGAATTTAGTTTCAGGTTTGCAAGCCTCAAAGATTGATACAAGGAGGCTAATAGTAGCTTACCCAAAGAAACTTGTCGACCCTCGTAAATTTGGAGCGCCAAATTGATATAGCTCTTGGCTATCTGCAAGGAGCCAGGACAAAATACGTAATACGAAAGCCACAATGTGAGGAAGGCTATATGTTCTTTGTCTGATACTTTGATGGAGTCTTTATTGTGGTGATCCTAGATGTAATTCTGGAGACTAACTCGATTGAACGAGAAAGTGATTTCCGTCGGAAGTGTGGGGTCGAAGGTATCTCCCAATAGCGACAGGCTAGTAATGGCCGCTACGTCGAAGAGTGTGGGCATCAGCATCCCACATGGCAGTTGGAAGGTGTTGGTCGAACCCTCCCAGAAGTACATGGAAGCCAGTAACATGCAAGGATTGATGCGGTGGGCGTACCTAGAAAATTGGATGGCATCGAAGATTCCTGTACTCCTCCATTAATCTTGGCGTTTAGTTTGGATTTTGTTAAGCCATGTCCAATATTCTTTATTACCTGGGGTGGGAATTGATATGAATACTCTGGATTTAGACTCCATAAACCTAACATCGATAACTCCAGCCTTGTCGAAGGAAGGAGGAGCAGCAGGGCCATAGCCAGGAAAAAATCCTTGGACTGCTTTTGGTGAGGACTTTGGTTCTGCAAGAGGCCCATGGAACACAACTAGTTTCTAGTCAACAACGAAAGGAATCAGCATCCTAGGTTTCCAAATTTTTATTACCTCTTCATCAAAAGAAGAAGGTTGAGGGATGCATTTCATGCTCTCCTTTGCATTGAGTTTAAGGGTAATAGTGTTGTCCCTAGTGTTAAAATAGCCCGCATCTTTAGTATGCGTATAAGAATCCATGAATTAAAAAGTTTGAAGGAAATGTAGTGAGACTGAAGTCGCTACGAAAGTTGCTAAAGAATGATGCGGGGGAAATATGCAAATACGCAGTTATGGAAGCAGAAAAGTTTGAGAATGAAGAGTTAGCTATTTATAGGCTAACAAGATGAACAACCAGGCATTGGTCCACTGAAAAATTTCCAACTAAGAAGTAGTGGGAGAGTTAGTGGCGGTGGTTGTAATCCCATGACCTAGAGTGTAGCTAGTAATGATGGTAGTGTGTCTGGGAAACTGCAATGTAGGAAAGCCATCATCACATATAAAAACATAACTAATGATTAGATGGCTAGCCTAAATTTAGAATTCAAAAGGCAGGTTCTTCGGTCGAAGAGCTCAGGTCGAAGCTAGCCTTTTAAGGGGGCAATTTGTTAGCTAGCAAGTTTCGCCCCAACGCATGCATGTTTGGTCGACCACATGTACGGCCGGAGCCTTGGATCGATGTGGCAAAATACCGGAGTACTAAGTCGACAGGGAAAGAAGTCATTCGAAGTTGAAGGAGAGGTGTGGTGACACATGTCATATCGAGATTGAGTTGCAACCTTCCAACGATTCTTTTCTACTAGTATTTAAGCAAGTAGTAATGATCATTTCAAGGGTGACAATTTTAACATTTAAAGTAGTAGTATACTTGAAGTACCAAAGAGTTTACGAGAAAAGAGTCATCTCCTTAAGAAAATGTACTTTTGCTTCCACTTATATTTACAAGTCATTTAACTTACCAAATCGTCTTTGTTTTGTTTTTTATTTCCATCTGACTTTTGTCTTTTATTGCATTACATTACTGTATTTTTAACTTGCAAAAAGTTACATTTACTTCCTTTAAACATTCCAAACACTTTACCAACAAAATAACCATATACTCAACACCAAGTCAAGGACTTTGTAGTCGGTTCTGCAAGTAAACCTCTGATAGGAAGGATGGAGATTGTTGGCGAAAAACACCTGTAAAGACAATAGTGGTTGTCTCTGGAATATTCTTATCCAAATAACCACTCTTTTACACTATACCTATAAGGTTTTTAGTGGTTCTAATAATATATCAACCTCATTACTTGTATCTTGGTACCCTCCCCTGGATAATATGATAAAGGTCAATGTAGATTGTAGTTCAATTGATAATTCAGGGCAATCTTGCTTTGGTGGTAGTTTGAGAAAGTCTTCTGGAGGTTGGTGTTGGTGTAAGCCCTAGAGGCCAATACTTTTGGTACTTGTATCGAATTAATAAAAGGCTTTTTCTTTATTATGATTGATTAATAAAGTCCCTGGAATAGATAGTCCGTTTAATGTATCAAGTGTGACTTGATCATGAGAACGCATTAAACATAAGGGCACTATTCTTAAAGTATCTGTAGTCGAGCTTTAGAGTGAAGTGGGATAACACTAAAGCATTAAGACTATTATGTTTGTAGACTGATGATCACATCTCATGGATCATGGATAAAGAGTTATCAAGTCTTAAACATAGGTATGAATATTAGGAGTAATATTTATACCGGATTGACCCGCTATGAGAATACTATATAGAAAGTTATGCAAAGTGTCATAAGTTATTCTCATGGTGATAATAGTGTATTCCACTCTTCGACCTGAAACCACTATGGATCCTAGATGTAGAGTCGAGTGCTTTATTGCTGATCCAACATTGTCCGTAACTGGATAACCATAAAGACAGTTGATGGGTACTCCACAAAGCATGCTGAGGGACATGAGTGTCCTAGATGGAATTTGCCCATCCTGCGTAACAGGATAAATGTCTATGGGCCCAATATTGAACTGGACAAGGATGACACGGTCTATACCTTGTGTTCAATATAGACATAAGGGCAAAAGGGTAATTATGCACATAATTATTATCACAGAAGGAATTGTCAGATCACATGACATTTTTGTGTCTTGGGTAGCAGTGATGTGTTGCTAGATACCGCTCACTGTTTATTATGTTAAATATGTGATTTAATATAATTGCCAACGCCGCGAAAACCTACAGGGTCACACACAAAGGACGGATTGATGAGAGATGGGTAACTAAGGAATACCGTAAGGTACGGTGCCCTTAAGTGAATTATAGAACATCGTAAGGTACGGTGTACTTGAGTAGAATACGAAATATGGTAAAGTACCATGGGCTTAAGTGATTTTGGGCATATTATAAGATATGGGCCAAAATACACTTAAGTGGGCTTTTAGCTTGAAGCCCACACAAGTGGTTCTATAAATAGAACCCTTGTGCAGAAGCATTGATTGCGGTTGCATTATTTTCGTTTTCTCTCACTCTCTCTCTCACTCAAAGCCTTCATTCGTACCAGCTAGCACTGAGATTGAAGGAAACCGTTCGTGTGGACTGAGTAGAGACGTTGTCATCGTTCAACGTTCGTGATCGCTCCGTGGATCTGCATCAAAGGGTTTTGATCGTCACAAGAGATCTGCACCAAAGGTTTCGATCATCACAAGAGGTAAATATTCTATCACTGATCATGACCATTCGTAAGGATCTCTAAAGGAGAAATCTTAATTTCCGCTGCGTTTTGGACCGCAATTCTCCTTCAGTGGTATCAGAGCCACTTACGAAACCATGACTCGGATAGCTGTTTATTTTCTGTATTAATATGATTAAAAGACAGAATAAATAAATTAATTAAACGGGTAATTAAGTTTGGCATCATGAGTGTACGAGTTGGATGATTGATGTTGACTATGCTTCGGAATCCGACACTAGTATGGTGAAGCAGCGATACATCGATCGTCCATAGGGTACGCAATTGAGACCGATCAACTTATATATGATATAAGTAATCCTAATGCGAAGTACGGTATATGTGATATACTGTTTCTGTTTCGTTCATTCAAACACTAAATGATTGTTTTCCTTTGAGCGAGCAATGGTCATTTGCTTCGGAATCCGACATTAGTATGGTGAAGCAATGACCTGTTGATCAATCATACTGAATCAACAATCGAGGTGTGTTTGACGGTCTGAAATTGGCGCATTAGGCTTGGTGACGGCGCAAGGGTTGTGCCGTCAAGGAGTTGTGAATTTAGGGCTTTTTGGAAGAGGTCCGTAGACTGTTTCAAAGTTCTGTTAGTTTGTGTCGCATCACGCGAAAAACCGGCGGGAAAACAAGAACAACAGAGCCGCCACCGTGCGTTATTTATCCCAAAAGAGGGAAAGGAAACGCTCAGAGTAAACCTAGGAAAGAACATGGTCTCGCGACCAAAGAGAATGGGTTCGGGAGTCGGTTATGCGAAGGGAAGGTATTAGCACCCCTACGCATCCGTAGTACTCTACGGGATCCACGCACAATAGGAAGGAAAATTGGTTGCTAAACACTGCTCAAACACACACACACTGGCTGAAAGAGACAAAAGAAAACTGACTGAAACTGACTCGGCAGGATGTCGCATCCTGGGCCTACTTAGTCTATCAGGCATAGACATCAGAGTCGAAGTAGTTCGGAATGGGGAAACGACACATGCTCGCTAGGATATCGCATCCTATGCATACGTATCTTCTCGGACGAGAGAAGAATCAGAGCATTCGTAGCTCGGCTGACACGCACACAAACACAACAAAGGCACAGGCAAACGTGGAGCCCGACTGCCAATCACTGGACTTATGTCAGCATCCGAACCAAAACGCACACACACTGAACCCAAATGCCACTCGATGGACTTACATCAGCTTCCAAGCACACCACAACACAACAAGTTGATAGGGAGTCGGGGACTCGAGCCTATAACTGTCAAGCACACACTCAAACAAACAAACAACAAATTGCTAAGGAGTCAGGCACTCGAGCCTAGCAACTGTCAAACAACACACACAAAAAGAAAAAGGGTGCCCGGAGAGATCAGCTCAATCTCCTGCCTACATACTTCATCTGGTATGAAGATCAGGGCGATGTAGTTCCCCTACGCATGGATAAAGGATCTAGCCTAACCAGATAACAGAGGGAGACACAACTAGGGAGACTACGACTCGAGCCTAGATGTTATCATGCAAATCATCCCTAAGTTAAGGTTTCTAGCTAAATGGCACAAGGGCCAACCTATCCTGGACAGACACAGGAAAAAGCAAGGTCTCAATTGCAACTAGGGCAAGAGAAAGGGGATATCTCAATCACAACAGGGGTGAGAGAAAAGAAATAGATGTTAGTGGTTAGTCAAACTCGACAAGACATCGCATCTCGTGCCTACGTATCTCATCTGAACATGAGAATCAGAGTTGCCGTAGTTCGGCCAAACGAGCTAAACACGGCTCACACAGGAAGTAAGCCACACAGACTTGACTTTGCACAAGGGCAAGTCAAACACAACCTATCTTGCACAAGGGCAAGTCTAAGCTAAACCTACAGAGGCAAAGCAAACAGGCAAACACAATCACAAGAAGCACACACTATATGCAAGCAAGTGGCTCAAACAAGGGTTAGGTTTTAGTCAAGGGGTCATATCAACCTCGACAAACAAACCTCTGGAATGGGGTGAATGTGCTCTTAACCTTGCCATTGAGGGGCTAAGGTGAAGCAGATGAAAGGTGAGTGAAGGTAAGACTTCACAGCTCTTATCCCTGGCCTGGGAGAGCTCAAGACAAGAATGTGTGGGTTCAGAAAGTGGGAACCCTTCTACACATTTGAAACTGACTCAACTGTACAATGGTACAAGATCTTGGGTTTGTATCTGCAATGCATCAACACAGTGGTGTGAGCAAAGCAGATGACACACTGAATAGCAGGGGATAGGTTGCATATCCCTTGGGTTCTGCCAATTGCCTCTTCACTTAGGAGGTCTTTGACTCTATGCAAGGACAAAATTAAACAGTCACAAACATTGCCTCTTAAGGAGGGCTTCAGACAGGTGCCTGGCCAAGTAACAGGCCAGGTCTTCCAGACTACATGAAGACAAAGAGACATACCTCAATGCAAATTGCTTATACAAGCAAAGCAAAGCAAAAGTTCACAAGGAACTAAAAGCAACTAAAGTACCTGAAATCAATCAAGCACAGTTAGTATACAAGTCAGAGTTAAATCAAAATGAAACAGACATCAACCAGTCAACACAAGCAAGTGAATGTGCAAGGCACAAGGCTTAAGGCATGTGAGCCAAGCCACCTACAAAACAAACAAGTTAGACAATGATATTTGAGCAAGCTCAATCAAAAGAATTGGTCTTAATGGCCATTTGATGGTCAACCTGAAAACACAAGCTCAAAGGTGAGTAACAGGACCAACTAGGACAAGCCTAGGGTCAAAAGTGAAGGAGAAAGTTAAAACAGAAAGGGGCAAGTATCCAAAATCATGTTCAAACAATTAGGAAACAAAACCAATTGGGTTCACATTCATATCAATCATCATCATCATTTCATGAACCATTTAGGTCAAAACATGGCAAACAGAAGCTCATAGAAGTCAACAGCAAGACTTGCATCAAAAGCAATCTAAACATTTTCCAAAAATCATCAAATAAATCATGATCAAACCTAACACATAGCATGGTAAGCATGTCAAATTTCATCCCATTTGGACAAGTGGAAGGCAGTCAATGAAAATCAGAAAGTCAAAGCAATTTTGAACATGCCCAAAGAAGTCAACCAAACATGCATCAACTTAGAAAAATCATAAGTCAAGAATGGTGTATGATAAATGAATGGGACTAAAGCCATGGCAAAGATGAGGATGTCTAGTTATCTCATGTAAAATTTCATGTCCATCTAATAAAGTATGAGAATTTCACAAATGAAATGGGAACAAGTGTCACACAAGGGCAACATTTGACTAGGCAGGGAAGAAAAATCTCAAACAAATGGAAAATGCCACAAATAATTCCTAGAAAATTCACATGTAAACTAGACATACAAGGGTAAGCTCATGCAAAAAATCAAGTCATTTGGAGGTCAAGAAGCATGGCAATGAAAATCATGAAGTTGGTCATCAATGGTGTGACACAAATTGTCACACCCTAATTCAAAAAATCATATCTCACAAACCACAAATGATAAATTCACAAACTTTATACCAAAATCACCATGAATGTGTCTAGTTTAAGCACAAAAAATTTGGGAGCCATTGGATACATTCTCATCATTTCACAATTGATTTGGCAAAGTGCACAAAATTTGGTCACATGTCACAAACCCTAAGGCCATTTAAAAACCACTCATCAAAAAATTCTGGAAAAATAATGATAAAAAAGTAGAGATTATGATGAACACAACACAAAAAATCCCATTCAAATTGGATGAAAATTGAAGCACTTATGATTTTTGCAAGATTGGTAATCAAAGTGAAGAAATTAATTGAATTAATATTGAGAAAATGGCATTTTGGTAATATTTTGGCCCACTAATCAAAACACGGTCGTTTTGGCCATTGTGAGGAAATGTTTTCATTGGCTAATGCTGAAAGAGGCCATGCACACGAAAATGGGGAAAATCTGGGCAAATTGGGATTAGGGTTTTACTGTTCACCACCATCCCCAAATCATGATTTTCAAAAAGTGCCTAGAAATCTCAATTGAGCATACCATTGTGTTCATCAAACAACATACAACAACACCCTAACATTGGTTTTCATTAATTCGAGCTACACAACAAGAAATCAATGGAAACATTTTCAAGCATCAAACTTTATCTCATCATATCTTCATGAATAAGCAGCCATTCCAAAAAGTGAAAGCATCACTAAACTCAGCATTGAAAGATCTTTATGAAGCATATCACAATTTAACAAAATAGGGAGGTCGAGTTTTTACCAAACCTGAAGGGCAGTAGAGATTCAGCTAGTATTTGGTGACTTAATGGTGAAACAGATGAACATGAAGCTCCCTATAGTTGAGTGGCACAAAGAACTTGGCTCATGGATGCTTGGTTTTGATTGAAATTCCATCTGCCATGCTTGTATGCTTCTTTAAAACAGTGTTGGCAAATGAACTCCCAGTTGATGAATAGTGCTGCAAGTAACCTCCAAATGAGGGCCAGATGCTAGAACAACAAAGGGATCCTTGAGTTCTTTAGAAGTTCTTTGGAACAGGTTTTGTAAAGTGCAAGGATGTGACTTTTGAGTGAATGAGAGCCAAGGTTTTTTTGTGGTTTGTGTTAGGTGGTGCTAGGTTTCATCTTTGATAGCACATGATGAAGGGAAAAGCCAAGGCCTGGTTTTGTTTCATTGAGTTGTGACAGATTTCACTTTGAAATGCAACAAGTGAAGTGTGTGTGGATGTGAAGTTGGTTGGTATTGTTGGCTAGCAGGTTTGGACTATTGGAAGGATGCTTTTGGTTTTGAGTTTTTACAGAAAAAATGGAAATGCCAAAGGCCAAGTGAATTTTGGGAGGGAGAGTGGTATGCTGCTGCTACTCATGACAGGAAAATTGAGGGTGGAAGTCTGCTGTTTTGGTGTTGCTGGTGGCATGGCAGGGTTTGGCTCCTTTGTGTTTGGACAGAAAGATTTGGAATGCCAAAGTAGCAAGGTGATTTGAGAGAGTGTATGAAGTTGGTTGTGTTGGCAAGGCTTGGCAAAATGATGAAATGGCAAAGTGAGGCTTTGGAGTTTGAATGAATGAGGTTTGTTGGTTAGGTTATGTCATGTTGGTTGCTAGCAGGTTATCCACATGATGAACAATTGGTGAACAAGGTTGCTGTTGATTGGCCAAGCAGGGTTTTTGTTATTTTGAAGCTTTGGACAAGAAAGAGTGAGATGCCAATAGCAGGGTTAGTGAGCAGAATCAATTTCCATATGCCAATCTATTTTTTTGATGGATGCTGTTGTCTCCAAGTGGTAGGAAATGATGCAGGATAGGTTGTCAAGCCAGGCTTAGTTTGTTATGTTTTGACAGAAAAATAGCAAGGTGAGGGCAAGGTGAATCAATGATTTTCTGCTGCAGTGTTATATTGGTTGCAGATAATCATGCTAAGTGGCAGAACCAATGTGATGAAAAGGACTTGCTCTTGGTCTTGTGCCATGCCTTCTTGACAGTATTTGCAATTTGGAGGAAAGCATGTCCAATGAGAGAGAGTGAGCCAAGGGTTGTCTACTGTGTGCTAAATGGTTTGTGTGCCTGCCATTGGTTGGTAGCATGACAGCAAAATGACAAGACTGCTATGTGCAGTACCAAGCATGGCTAGTTTTGTTCTTTTGAAAATTCTCTTGACAGCCAATTAGGAAAGTGCAACAGCAAAGTCATGCTTAGAATGTGAGCATGAATGAATTTCTTTGTCCTCACTCCATTTGATGCTGCTGCTGATTCATTTTCATGACAGGAAATGGTGAGGGAAATGGTATTTGGTATTGCAATGCCTTGCCTCTTGACAGTTTGACAGAAAATTGGAAATTGCCCAAAAGCCAAGTGAATGTTACTTGAGAAAATCCATCATGTCTGCAGTCAATAATGTTTGTTCATGACAGAAAATCAGGGAAAAATTCTGCTATGTGGGAGTGGTACAAGTATGGTTCATGAGATGCATTTGGTGAGAACATGTACTTCCTTCCCTCAATCCAAGCAACTTGGCATGGCCTCCTTGTACTGTTGGTTATGGCTGCAAAATGTGTTCATAGTGACAGGAAAAATGCTGCATAATGCTGCTGTTCTTTTGAGGTACAAGGCAAGGCATGGTGGATGGTATGGACAAGTATGGTGAAATTGTACTTTTCTTACAATTCAAGCAACCAAGCAATGGCCTCATGTACTGCATAATTTGAGCTTGCAAACACACTTAAAATGATATTTTTGAGCTGTTCCAATTGGCCAAATGTTAGAAAAATGTTTATATCAAAAAGTCAACTCTTGGTCAAACTTGCATTTAAATGAGAAAAGTCAAAAAATGCCATTTTGATTGGTGAAGTTTTGGCTCATGAAATTTATATTTTTGGAAAGAGGGGATCAAATGTGACTTGTAGGAAAAAACCCCACCAAAATTGGCCAAACGGTTTGAGAGATATGGCCCTTTGAAGTTCAAGATTTTCTGAAATCGATTCGATCATAACTTGCCAACCACACATGGGAATTGAGAGTTCTAGGACTTTTTGGAAATGGGAGAACAAGATCTTCAACTTTCATGTTGGGAAAAAATTCATTTGAGGCTTGTATCAAGATGTAATTTTGAGGATCAAGACTTTCCATTTATGGCAGGTTTCAGTTACAGGTCCAGTTTCCATTTTTGGAAATTTTTGATCTGGCTTCAAATTCTTCCATGATGGTGTTTGGCATGATATATGATGACTATTTGACCATGAATGAGCTCTCACAAACCAATTCCAATCATCAAATCATTGATTAAATGGACAGTTGACCAACAGTTGACTTTTAGGGTTTCTGACTGATTGTGCATTGACTGATGACTTCCAAACCCTAATTCCTTGAGGACTTGACTTCAAATGATGTCCCAAGTTGTATGAACTCTTGATTATTGATCATGGTGCCCAAATTCCACAAGAATGACCACCACCCACTGCTTTGACTGACAGTTGACTTTTTTAGGGTTTTTGACTGTCTGTGTATGAACTGATGATCTCCAAGTCTTCAACCCTTGACCAAAATACTTCAAATAGACCTTCAAGCCATGTGAACTTGTTGCACAAACCCTAGGGCCTTGGCTCAATGAAAAACAACTTTTCCTGATTGGTTGACTGATCTCTTGATCAGTTTGACCTAATTTCTTGATTGGCTTGTACTTGAGGCAACTGGGAACAATGCAATGCTATGCAATGGGCCATGATATGCTATGACCTAATATGAAAATGTATGCATAATGATAGGTGCAAATTTGAGGTGCTACAGCTGCCCCTATTCAATCAGCTGGGAACCCGAATGGATGAGAGCAACGACTGTCAGATTTTCAGGGTAAACAGGGATTGAATACCAAAGAACCGTAGAATTTGCACCAACTGGATATGATACAAAGAAAACCACGTCATTTACCGATGACGCCTGCAATTGACAGCTTCAGAAAAGCAAGACCATTTACCGATGGTGGCTTCAAAGAAACTGGAAACTTGATATTTACCGATATCAACTCCAGCAAGACCATTTACCGATGGCGGCTGGGGAAAACAAACTTCTGAAAAAACAAAACCATTTACCGATGGTTAAAACTTGAGACCTTGATATTTACCGATATCAACTTAGCAAGACCATTTACCGATGGCTGCTGCAACTGGGGATCCGATATTTACCGATATCGAAGAAAACGGGGCCACTCACCGATGGCGTCTCCACTTGGGGAGGGACAAAATCTTTGTGGTGTAATCAGACAAGACGTTTACCGACGACTTCTGGGGATTTTGATTTTATCAATAAAGAAACAAAGCAATGACCAGAAATTTACCGATGACTGGGATGAGACTCGATGTTTACCGACATCGAAAGATGATGTTTACCGACATCACAAAGAATGACCAGACATTTACCGATGACTGGGAATGAGAATTTTATGGGGAGATACGAATATTTGCAACTGGAAACCAGATAGGACATTTACAGATGACTCTACTGGAGATTTCTAGTTGGGGAGTATCAGACATTTACCGATGACTGAGGAGAAGATTCGATGTTTACCGACATCGAAAGATGATGTTTACCGACATCAAAAAAAATGATGACCAGACATTTACCGATGACTGGGTGGGACTCGATGTTTACAGACACCGAAACAATGGTGTTTACCGACACCAAAAAATGACCAGACATTTACTGATGACTGGAGAAAATACTCGATGTTTACAGACACCGAAACAATGGCGTTTACCGACACCAAAAACGACCAGACATTTACTGATGACTGGAGAAAATACTCGATGTTTACAGACACCGAAACAATGGTGTTTACCGACACCAAAAAATGATGACCAGACATTTACCGATGACTGGAGAAAATACTCGATGTTTACAGACACCGAAACAATGGCGTTTACCGACACCAAAACAGACCAGACATTTACCGATGACTGGAGAAAATACTCGATGTTTACAGACACCGAAACAATGGTGTTTACCGACACCAAAAAATGACCAGACATTTACTGATGACTGGAGAAAATACTCGATGTTTACAGACACCGAAACAATGGCGTTTACCGACACCAAAACAGACCAGACATTTACCGATGACTGGAGAAAATACTCGATGTTTACAGACACCGAAACAATGGTGTTTACCGACACCAAAAAATGACCAGACATTTACTGATGACTGGAGAAAATACTCGATGTTTACAGACACCGAAACAATGGCGTTTACCGACACCAAAATAGACCAGACATTTACCGATGACTGGGTGAAACTCGATGTTTACCGACATCGAAAGAATGGTGTTTACTGACACCAAAAAATGAAACGCACGCGGGTGCTAGCATGACACTTACTGGTATCACAAGAAACAATGTCTGAGATATGTTAAGGCAAGGCTGATCACTTGCTGGGGGTCTCACTGGGGAGAAACAAACTTTCTGTCACCATCGGATGAGGAAATAAACCTCTGTGGGGATAATCAATTCTGAATCCTGTCAGGAGCAACTGTAGCAGATTTGGTGCTGACGTTGAATGAAATGATCCGCCTCTGCCGGGGATACAGTCTGGTGAAGTTAACACATGAATGCATATGTTTGAATTTTTCTATGGCGTAATGCTCCATATTGAATGGAAATGCTACGCAGTTTGAGGATGCAATGATTACTACATGCAAAATGCAACATGATGAAAAAACTCCGGCTGGGGAGCCAAAACTGATTGGGTACTCCAACTCTGCGGGGAGACTCTGCTTGAGGAATACTCTGCGGGGAGAGCAACGACTTCTCACTCGTGCTGGAGAATATCACTGCTGCTGGGGAAAGGCAAACTCCGCTGGGGATATCCTTCAGTCCACAGATAAGACAAATGCTGGAGATAAATTTCAATGGACCTGCCTCACTCGGGGAGGAAATCGGCAAATACAGGCCTGCTGGGGATTGGCAATCCTTAGATCTGTTGGGGAATAGAAGGCACTATCCACAGACGTCTCCGCAGGGGAACATAGCTCTGATAGCCTCCAAACTTGCTTGGGGAAAAAATCTGCTGAGGAAACGTCCTCACAGATGCCAATCTGAAAAAACAGCACAACAAGATGCCCCCAGGGGATACATGGACAAGATACGCTCAAGTGTCCTCAACATTCAAAATGATTTTCAAATGTTTCGTCATCCTGCGAGCTATTCTTTAGCCTTCATGTTTTTTATATGCAATGCTTATCAAAAATTCGGACATTTTGCAAACAAAACAGTAAAAATATAAACAAAAGAGCTATTTATCTGAATAACGACTTTTATTGATTGAAAATGTGCCTGAAGAGGCAAATACATTGGGAAGCAATTCCTAGAAAGAGGTAATTGCGCACAAAAGGAAAAAAATCTATCCTAATGGCAATGTGAACACGGCATCCACTATTTCCCAATTCTGTTATAACTCGCAGATCATCAGTTTTCCTCCCAACTCCTTGCTTTCTGAGAAGAATGACTGGACGAATCACATCTTTCGAGATGGCGGACGATAGAGCTTGATGAAGTACAGACAACTCAGACTGTAGTTTTCGCTTTAATCCCTAACTTTTGCCTGGATCGCCCTTTCGGGTTTTCAATCCACCGGGATACCCATTTTTGCCTAAGCCGCCCTTGCGGGTTTTCGACTTACCGGGTGTACAAATTCTTTTTATTTTATCCCTAATTTTTGCCCGAACCTTTTCTTTCTGTTTTTTTGGTTCGCCGGGATGCCCTTTTTTTTGCCTGGACTCTCTTTTTTTTTTTTTTTTTTTGTCCAGCGGGTCAAATTTATGCGAAGTATTTTTTGACTACGTCTGAGTTGACAGGAGACGGAAAATCTTCACCATCCATAGTTGTAAGCATCAAGGCTCCACCGGAGAAGACCTTCTTCACAACATACGGACCTTCGTAATTAGGAGTCCACTTGCCCCTGTTATCTGTACCGGGAGGGAGGATCCTCTTCAACACTAGATCACCGACCTGATAGCTTCGAGGACGCACTTTCTGATCAAAGGCTCGCTTCATCCTTCGCTGATACAACTGTCCATGGCATACAGCTGCTAGCCGTCTCTCCTCGATAAGGCTCAACTCGTTAAACCTTGTTCGAATCCATTCAGCTTCGTCCAGCTTGACATCCAATAAAACTCTCAGAGAAGGAATCTCTACTTCCACAGGTAGGACAGCTTCCATACCATACACAAGGGAGTAAGGGGTTGCCCCGGTCGACGTACGTACTGAGGTGCGGTACCCATGCAAAGCGAAAGGCAGCATCTCATGCCAATCCTTGTACGTGACGACCATCTTCTGCACAATCTTCTTGATATTCTTGTTTGCCGCTTCTACAGCACCATTCATCTTCGGTCTGTAAGGAGAAGAATTGTGATGTTCAATCTTGAAATCTTTACAAAGCTCTTTCATCATCTTGTTGTTGAGATTCGAACCATTGTCAGTGATGATTCTCTCAGGAACTCCATAACGACAGATGATTTCTTTCTTGATGAACCGGGTAACCACTTGTTTGGTAACGTTAGCATAGGAAGCTGCTTCTACCCATTTGGTGAAATAGTCAATCGCTACCAAGATGAAGCGATGTCCATTAGAAGCAGTAGGCTCAATCTTCCCAATCATATCAATGCCCCACATGGCGAACGGCCAAGGCGAATTCATGATATTCAGAGGGCTTGGTGGTACGTGCACCTTATCAGCATAGATTTGACACTTATGGCACTTCCGAGCATACTTGAAACAATCGGATTCCATGGTCATCCAGTAATAACCCGCTCTCAACAATTTCTTAGCCATTGCATGTCCGCCGGCATGAGTACCGAAGGAACCTTCATGAACTTCCTGCATTAACATGTCTGCCTCGGGTCTGTCCACGCATCTGAGCAAGACCATGTCAAAGTTTCTTTTATACAATACATCATCCTGATTCAAATAGAAGCTTCCAGCTAGCATTCTCAGGGTTTTCTTGTCATTCTTCGACGCACCTTCAGGATACTCCTGAGTCTTGAGGAAGTTCTTGATGTCATAATACCACGGCTTCTCATCACCCACAACAGACTCGGCTGCAAACACATACGCAGGCCTCTCAAGTCGATTCACCGCAACATGTGGCACATGATTCCACCAATGAACTTTGATCATAGACGACAAAGTAGCCAGGGCATCAGCCATTTGATTCTCATCCCGGGGGACATGATACAACTTCACTTTCTTGAAGAACGTCAGTATTCTTCTGGTATAATCTCTATACGGAATCAAATGCGGCTGATTCGTATTCCAATCTCCATTGACTTGATTGACCACTAGAGCGGAATCTCCAAATATATCAAGAGTTTTGATCCTCAGATCAATGGCTTCTTCTATCCCCATGATACAAGCCTCATACTCAGCTTCGTTGTTGGTGACGTCAAACGTCAATCTGGCAGAAAAAGGTATATGGGCACCTTTAGGATTGATCAATACTGCCCCAACACCATTACCGTTCATATTCACAGCCCCATCAAACATCAGCGTCCATTTGTCATCCTGGTCCGGTCCTTCCTCGACAAGAGGCTCTTCGCAATCTTTCATCTTAAGATACATGATGTCTTCATCAGGGAATTCAAACATCATAGGCTGATAATCTTCAATCGGTTGCTCGGCGAGGTAGTCTGACAGAATACTACCTTTGATGGCCTTCTGGGACGTGTACTGAATGTCGTATTCTGTTAGAATCATCTGCCAACGGGCAACGCGTCCGGTGAGAGCCGGTTTCTCAAAGATGTACTTCACTGGATCCATCTTAGAAATCAACAAAGTGGTATGGTTCAACATATACTGTCTTAGTCGGCGAGCAGCCCAGGCCAAAGCACAGCAAGTTTTCTCGAGCAGTGAATATCTTGTTTCACAGTCGGTAAACTTTTTGCTAAGGTAGTATATGGCATGCTCTTTTCGACCAGACTCGTCATGCTGTCCCAATACACACCCCATCGAGTTCTCAGTCACTGACAGGTACATTATCAGAGGTCTCCCTGGAACTGGAGGTATAAGGATTGGAGGTTTCTATAAATACTCCTTGATCTTGTCAAAAGCTTTCTGACAGTCATCATTCCACTTGATCGCCTGATTCTTTCTGAGCAGTTTGAAAATTGGTTCACATGTAGCAGTTAGATGAGATATGAACCTTGCAATGTAGTTCAACCTCCCTAAAAACCCACGGACTTGCTTCTCCGTTTTTGGTTCAGGCATCTCTTGAATAGCTTTGACTTTTGTTGGATCAACCTCAATCCCTTTCTCACTGACAATGAAGCCTAAAAGCTTCCCTGATCTCACTCCAAACGTACACTTGTTCGGATTCAACCTCAGCTTGAACTTTCTCAACCGGTCAAACAGCTTCTGCAAATTAACCAGGTGCTCCTCTTCTGTCTGCGACTTCGCAATCATATCATCTACGTACACTTCAATTTCTTTGTGCATCATGTCATGAAAGAGAGTCGTCATTGCCCTCTGATAGGTAGCACCAGCATTCTTCAGCCCAAATGGCATCACCTTATAGCAGAACGTGCCCCAAGGTGTAATGAATGTCGTCTTTTCCATGTCCTCTGGTGCCATCTTGATCTGATTATATCCAGAGAAACCATCCATGAAAGAGAATACCGAGGATTGAGCCGTATTATCAACCAATACATCAATGTGAGGTAATGGGAAATCATCTTTCGGACTCGCTCTATT
Source organism: Lathyrus oleraceus (assembly GCF_024323335.1). Classification (NCBI taxonomy): domain Eukaryota; kingdom Viridiplantae; phylum Streptophyta; class Magnoliopsida; order Fabales; family Fabaceae; genus Lathyrus; species Lathyrus oleraceus. The sequence goes on along the minus strand of NC_066580.1, from coordinate 196,836,808 downwards.
CAAATCCCGGTAATCGACACACATTCGGACTTTACCATCCTTCTTCGGCACAGGAACGATGTTGGCCACCCATGGTGGATAACTTGTAACAGCCAGAAAACCTGCATCCCACTGCTTCTGAACCTCTTCCTTGATCTTAGTTGCCATGTCAGGACTCGTTCTACGAAGCTTCTGCTTGACCGAAGGACATCCTTCCCTAAGAGGTAATCGATGCATCACAATGTCTGTATCTAAACCAGGCATATCTTGATATGACCAGGCGAATACTTCCACATATTCTCTCAGCATCTCAATCAGCCTCCTCCTGACAGAGTCCTCTAAAGCAGCCCCAATCTTGATTTCTCTTTTGGCGTCCTCAGTACCCAAATTAATAGTTTCCAACTCCTCCTGATGAGGTTGGATGACCCTTTCCTCCTGCTTCAGTAGTCTGACCAATTCTGCAGGGAGTTCACAGTCTTCCTCACTCTCCTCTTCAGCTTGGTAGATGGGATTGTCGAAATCATACTGAGCCATAACAGAACTGTTCATAGTGAATGCCATAAGATCGCTTCTGCATGTTTGATGCTTTGTTTTAGAAAAAGAGTTCAATAAAGTCACAAAAACAAAAAAGCATTGCCATTTTTATTGTTTTGAAAAAAAAGTGAAAACAACAAAAAAAAATAGAAAGACAGGGATCACAAGGTTTGATTTCAAAAAATGTCCTTCATTAATGATAATCATTAAAACATGATGAGGCCCTACAAAATGAATCACTACGCCTTGGGCAGAACGTAGGATTTTCATGCAAAATGACAAAACAACAGAAAATTACTCTGTCAGAAGAGTAACTTGAACCACTTCTTCAGTCGTCCAGTTGTTGATAGACCCCCCTGGTGCACACGGGCGAACCCAGTTGTCCAAATCACAATCGCTGTCACAGTCTTCACTACCGGTTGCAGAGACGTCACCATGATTCATCAGCCCAGCGCTGGTAAAGGTACTCGGACCCGCTTGACCATTCTGCTCTGCTTGGAAAGGCTCATAACCAACGCCAAATTTGTCTTCTTTAACAGGCAAATCCACCATCTTGCCCCAGCCTTCAGTTTTGCCAGAATCAACAACCTCCTTAGCCTGTTTGTAAGAAGTAATTGAAGCACCCGGCTTCCTCTGCTCAGCGTACGCCACTTTCTCAAGAGCCACAGTCTCAAACGCCTGGCATAAGGTTTCGTGGATCTCGCCATCCACCTCAACATATTTGAACGAGGATAGATGACTCACCAGAATCTCTTCTTCACCGCACACAGTCACAATCTGACCATTCCAGACATACTTGAGCTTTTGATGGAGAGTCGACGAGACTGCCCCTGCTGCATGAATCCATGGACGCCCCAACAAACAACTGTAGGCAGGCTGGATGTCCATAACATAGAAGATAATATCGAAAACCTCAGGACCTATCTTCACAGGCAAAGTAACTTCCCCACACACAGAACGTTTGGATCCGTCGAAAGCACGAACGATCAGGTCGCTGGGATTAAGCACAAACCCTTCCGCATCAATCTTCCTCAGAATCTGTTTAGGCAACACGTTCAACGACGACCCGGTGTCTACCAATACGTGAGACAACACTGCCCCCTTGCACTCCATGGTGATGTGCAAGGCTTTGTTATGGTTTCTCCCTTCAGGCGGTAAGTCCAGGTTGGTGAAACCTACACCGTGTCTGGTGCTCACATTGGCCATCACACCCTCCAGTTGATTGACAGAAATCTCCTGAGGCACGTAAGCCAGATTCAACATCTTCAGCAAGGCATTACAGTGTGCCTCAGAGCACAACAACAGTGAAAGTATAGAAATCTTGGACGGAGTTTGATTCAACTGATCCACAATCTTGTAGTCGCTCTTCTTGATTATCTTCATAAACTCCTCCACGTCCTTCTCAAATGACCCCTCAGGCGCTTCCTTCTGGACAGGCTCTTCCTCAACCACAGCTTGCTTACCCTTTGCTTTGGCGAGAGCTTCAGCATTATTGTCCCTCAAAGGCTGCGGTGCGAACAGACGACCGCTTCTGGTAAAACCTCCTGGACCCCCTACATTATCCACAGCTGGACCAACAGTTGCAGGAACTCTATTCGGTAAACCAATTGTCACTGGAGTTTGATTCACTGGTTTCGTCTGACTTTCAACCCTTCTGTAACTGCGGTGAGCATTATCATACTTCCACGGCACAGCTCTACTATTCTCAACAGCCCTTCTTCCAGGCGCAACGATAGTAGTTGGAGCACTGATGGTTACAGGCACGGGAATGGTAACTGGTGTACCATTTGCTGCAGGTGCACTAACAACCCTTTGTCCATGTCCTTCAGACGGTTTAAAGTAAATGGTGATAGTTGACACTGTTCCACGATCTTTTACAGCCCTACTGAATTGCAAACAACCTTCATCCATCATACCCTGGATACCGGCCCTTAACTGGTCGCAACCATTCTCAGATTCTGCACAGCCCAAACAATCTTCATCACAGCCCGAGTAGACACCCCCTTTCAGCAGACGGCGCTTCACAACTAGCAGAGAAGTCTGAACATCATCAACATTAACAACCAGATCTTCAGCTTCTTCCCCCTCAATATTGTTCACTCTATGCCCACCATGCTGAGGCATAGGGTTGTTCATGACGTTAGGTACTGGAGCGAAGTTGATCGCCTTGGCATCGATCAAATCTTGAACCTTGTGCTGGAGAGCTCGACACTTCTCAGTATGGTGGCCTGGTGCCCCAGAATGAAAGTCACATCTAACATTAGCATCATAGCCAGGAGGCAGCACTGTTGGAGTGGCCATTGTACGCAACTCTACAAACCCTAACCGGAGTAGTTCGGGTAATAACTCTGCATAAGACATGGGCAGAGGATCAAATCTTCTATCAGCCTGCAATTTCTGCCTAGGCTGGAAAGGACGTTGCTGTTGTTGTTGTTGTTGCGGTTGTTGAACTCTTTGTTGTTGTTGCTGACGAGGTTGAGGTGCCGGAATGGTTACTGCAGCAGCTTGACGGTATTCACTTCTATTCTGATCCCTGCGGTGTTGAACAGCATTAGTTTCACCCTCCCTTCGACGAGGTGCCCCAACAAATGGCTTCTTAGAAGAAGAGGAACCAGCATCTTGGATCTTCCCAGTTTTGATCAAGCTCTCAGTCCTCTCTCCACAAATGACAACATCAGAAAAACTACCGAATGGGCAGCTCCCCATCCGGTCCATAAACACACCTTGAAGAGTACCGATAAACATATCTGTCAACTCCCTCTCCAGCATAGGGGGTTGAACTCTAGCAGCCAGTTCACGCCACCTCTGAGCGTACTCCTTGAAGCTCTCCAGATTTCTGACATAGACTCTGCAGCTGAGTCCGGCTAGGCGCCATGTCCATGTTGTGTTTATACTGCCTCAAAAAGGCCTCACCCAGATCTCTCCAGCATCGGATCGAGTCTCTCTTCAATTCCATGTACCAGTCCAAAGAAGCCCCAGATAGACTATCTTGGAAAAAATACATCCACATCTTTTCATCATCGGTATATGCAGAGATTTTCCTGTAGTAAGCCTGCACATGGGTGCGAGGGCAAGAAGTACCGTTGTATTTGTCGAAGGACGGTGCTTTGAACTTGTGAGGGATTCTCAAACCTTCTACCAACCCCATATTGGTAACATCAAAACCGAGAGAATTCTGACATTCCATAGCACGGATCTTCTCAGCAAGAGCTTCAACTTTGCGGTCTCTCTCATTAACCCTTCCCAGAACGTCTTCGTCTTCACTGAGCAGAGAGAACATATCCTCTTGTCTATCAACAATCGGAACAGGATTACGGGCCGGAGCACGGACTACTCTGGCATTAGCGGCATCTGGAACAATAGGTTGACCGTTGATTCGAATACCCCCCAACTCATCACCTACAGCATAGTTATTGACGGGTACAGCAGCAGCGACATTGTTATCATTGACCGGACCTCCCTCTGGCGGAGCATGGTTGACCGGTGGATTTGCAGCCTCTTGTCTCTGAACCATAGCTCGAAGTTCTTCTTGACCTTGCGCAACCCCTTGCATCATATTCATAAACTGGGCCATGCTAGCCTTCATCTCAGCCAACTCAGCTTGAAATTGATCCATACTTCTCTGTCGATTCAGTCTTGTTAAGTAGCGGTGCGGACGTTGATCAGCTATCCTGCCTGAACAGGAACCAAGAGTGAGAAGTCACGATCAAGAACACCTGTTATGCAAAATGATATGAGTATGATGCTAATGATGCGTATGATGCACATGATATGTTCATTTCTCAGGCATTCAAAGAGCCTGACCCATCCTGAAAAGATGGCAACCTGCAGCAACAAGAGAGCAAAACAGATACAAGGAAATACTGACATCCTTATATATACATAAGGGTAAAAAAGGCATACAACCAATGTCAACAGAATATCTGAATAAACAACGTACAAAGAAAAAAGAATCCCATCCAACAAGCCTGGAGGTGATTCTTAACAAAAAGATCCAAGAGATGGTTTACACGCAAATGAATCCCATCCAACAAGCCTGGAGGTGATTCTCAACAAAATACAATCAGAGATACATACTAAGACAAACGGTCTTCCGGAATGAGGGTCGTCAAGTAATGACACTGGTCTATCAACAGCGAACATTCTGAGCAATCTGGTAAAGGAGTAATCTTCTCTTTCAATTGTCTTCTAAGCTCCAAGACTTCTCCTCCAAGATAATCCTCTGACTTCTGTCTCAACTCCATCTCTTTCTTCACCTGAGCATCTTTGTCTCTGAGTTGCTTCTCCAAGTCTCTGATCTTCTTCTGATAGCTGGCCTCAGCCTTCTGCAGCCTCAAGCACTCCCGGTGTTCTGCATCTAACATACTCTCCACCTCCTCGTAAGATCTCTTCTTGCTTCTCAGTCTGCTAGCATCTTCTTCTCGCACTCCTCTGAGTTGATGAGCCAAGTTCAACCTATCAGCTTTGGCTTTGTACAACTCCATCTGAGTGTCTTGCTCCTTCTCTCTCAAACGGCGATTCTCCATCAGGGCTTGCTTGTAGTGCTCCGCAGGCACACTCTCAGCAAGGATCAAAGGTGGTTGCTCCTGCAACGGCTCCATCCTATCGTAGGGTAACAACAAAGTTTCTACTCTCTTCTTGACCCAATCAGTGTAATCGGGCATAGCAACGGCAAACTTCTTCCCTAAGACGGATCCATCCTTCACACCAATGGACTTCCAAGCTCTCCCTATCTGCTCCAATCTAACCGGGTCACTTTTCTTCTCAAAATACACACTCTCTGCTATCTCAGCTTCGAGTGGTCTTCTACTCATAACGAACCCTAACTGGCGAAGAGAAAGAACTGGGTTGTAATTGATGCAACCTTTGGTCCCTATGAGTGGCACGCCTCGGAATTCACCACAACTTATGATGACATCCTTCACATCCATCCGGTACGACTGCCACCTGATGTCGTAGGAAGTAAGCGACATGACCCTCTGAGTCCACTTAAGAGTGTTCAGGGTATCCACAAATGGTCCACTGGCTGGCAGAAGAGACATGAACCATTTGAACAGAAGAGGTAGGCAACACCTGATGGCTCCTCCCTTACCATGCCTGTTGTGGATGGCATAGTAAGTATCTGCTAGAAGAGTAGGGATTGGATTCCCTCTGATAAAGATGCTGATGGCAGCATGGTCAATGAAGTTTGGCATACTGGGAAATAGGACGACCCCATAGATCATGGCAGCTAACTGTGCGTGAAAAACTTCCCAATTCCCCTTCTCTACTTCAACTCTGGCAATTCTCAACAGAAACTTCAACGGTAGACCTACAACCTCCCCACAGGGCTTCCAATTCTTACCAACCTCCTCAACACTCAACCGGAGAGCTCTGGCAATCAATCTGAAGTCGACCTCCTTGGGGACGTCCAAGAAGGGAGTCTGATGCTGAATAGGGATACTCAACAGGATAGAATACTCCTCGAGAGTAGGTGCTAACTGGTAATCTTGGAAAGTGAAGCATCTGAGCTCTGGATCGTAGAACTGAAGAAGCGTCTGCAGAGGCACTGGATCCACTACCGTCTTCAATACTGTCAAGATATCTCCATACCGCCCGACAAAATTCTTCAGTCGATCGTCTGTCACGAGGTTACCCAACTCAACTAGCGGAGTCAACGGCTCACGGTGGAAACTGTAGGAACAGGTCTTCCGCTTCAACTCGGGAACTGTTGCCATCTCTATCAGTAGACAAGCTCGGGAATGTACCTGAGAAATGATATGCATGCAGAGATTAGTTTTTTTTCTCTCTTTTTTCTTCTTTTTTTTTTGATTTTTTTTTTGTATCCTTTTTTTTTTTTTTTTTTTTTGCGTTTCTTTTGAAAAATAAATATGCTATGATGCACATGATGCAGACACGGCTGGCTGGTTGTGCAATCTCTGATCACTAGGTCGAGGCTTCAGTCAAAATCAGAACATAAATCCAACTTAAGGTCAACCGAAAACTGTTGTCTGAACTAGAGTCACCAACAGAACCAAGTCACCAACAGAACCGAGTCACCAACGGTACCTGTAATAATGATTATTCCCTCCCCACTCACGGGTGTAGTCTAGGCCAGGGTAAGGCTGAGAGAAACGCAGCATAAATAACCTTTCGCAGAATACTATCATATACACACCCGAAGTATGTAACGACAGCATCCCACCAGGGTCTGAACTGCTCGTGATATCAATGTTCCGCTAAGTGGCGCCATACCACCCGCTTCCCATGAATCACTCTATTCCTAGGTATCCTAGATTGCACTCATGGTCTGGGTATTGGACCTTTTACCTCAACTGACTCTTCCCCCCAACAGAGAGAAACAGACAACCAGCCAGGTGAACAGATGAATAAATGCAAACATTAATGCAAACATAAATGCAAACAATAGACAATGAATGCAAACAATAAATAATGAATGCAATAAATAAACACAGCACAAAGCAACCAAAACCCTAACCTAGAGAGCGCTAGGAGAGACTCGCTCAGGGAAGATGGACCAGCATAGGTCAACTTCTCTATGTCCCCAGCAGAGTCGCCAGCTGTCGCATCACGCGAAAAACCGGCGGGAAAACAAGAACAACAGAGCCGCCACCGTGCGTTATTTATCCCAAAAGAGGGAAAGGAAACGCTCAGAGTAAACCTAGGAAAGAACATGGTCTCGCGACCAAAGAGGATGGGTTCGGGAGTCGGTTATGCGAAGGGAAGGTATTAGCACCCCTACGCATCCGTAGTACTCTACGGGATCCACGCACAATAGGAAGGAAAATTGGTTGCTAAACACTGCTCAAACACACACACACTGGCTGAAAGAGACAAAAGAAAACTGACTGAAACTGACTCGGCAGGATGTCGCATCCTGGGCCTACTTAGTCTATCAGGCATAGACATCAGAGTCGAAGTAGTTCGGAATGGGGAAACGACACATGCTCGCTAGGATATCGCATCCTATGCATACGTATCTTCTCGGACGAGAGAAGAATCAGAGCATTCGTAGCTCGGCTGACACGCACACAAACACAACAAAGGCACAGGCAAACGTGGAGCCCGACTGCCAATCACTGGACTTATGTCAGCATCCGAACCAAAACGCACACACACTGAACCCAAATGCCACTCGATGGACTTACATCAGCTTCCAAGCACACCACAACACAACAAGTTGATAGGGAGTCGGGGACTCGAGCCTATAACTGTCAAGCACACACTCAAACAAACAAACAACAAATTGCTAAGGAGTCAGGCACTCGAGCCTAGCAACTGTCAAACAACACACACAAAAAGAAAAAGGGTGCCCGGAGAGATCAGCTCAATCTCCTGCCTACATACTTCATCTGGTATGAAGATCAGGGCGATGTAGTTCCCCTACGCAGGGATAAAGGATCTAGCCTAACCAGATAACAGAGGGAGACACAACTAGGGAGACTACGACTCGAGCCTAGATGTTATCATGCAAATCATCCCTAAGTTAAGGTTTCTAGCTAAATGGCACAAGGGCCAACCTATCCTGGACAGACACAGGAAAAAGCAAGGTCTCAATTGCAACTAGGGCAAGAGAAAGGGGATATCTCAATCACAACAGGGGTGAGAGAAAAGAAATAGATGTTAGTGGTTAGTCAAACTCGACAAGACATCGCATCTCGTGCCTACGTATCTCATCTGAACATGAGAATCAGAGTTGCCGTAGTTCGGCCAAACGAGCTAAACACGGCTCACACAGGAAGTAAGCCACACAGACTTGACTTTGCACAAGGGCAAGTCAAACACAACCTATCTTGCACAAGGGCAAGTCTAAGCTAAACCTACAGAGGCAAAGCAAACAGGCAAACACAATCACAAGAAGCACACACTATATGCAAGCAAGTGGCTCAAACAAGGGTTAGGTTTTAGTCAAGGGGTCATATCAACCTCGACAAACAAACCTCTGGAATGGGGTGAATGTGCTCTTAACCTTGCCATTGAGGGGCTAAGGTGAAGCAGATGAAAGGTGAGTGAAGGTAAGACTTCACAGCTCTTATCCCTGGCCTGGGAGAGCTCAAGACAAGAATGTGTGGGTTCAGAAAGTGGGAACCCTTCTACACATTTGAAACTGACTCAACTGTACAATGGTACAAGATCTTGGGTTTGTATCTGCAATGCATCAACACAGTGGTGTGAGCAAAGCAGATGACACACTGAATAGCAGGGGATAGGTTGCATATCCCTTGGGTTCTGCCAATTGCCTCTTCACTTAGGAGGTCTTTGACTCTATGCAAGGACAAAATTAAACAGTCACAAACATTGCCTCTTAAGGAGGGCTTCAGACAGGTGCCTGGCCAAGTAACAGGCCAGGTCTTCCAGACTACATGAAGACAAAGAGACATACCTCAATGCAAATTGCTTATACAAGCAAAGCAAAGCAAAAGTTCACAAGGAACTAAAAGCAACTAAAGTACCTGAAATCAATCAAGCACAGTTAGTATACAAGTCAGAGTTAAATCAAAATGAAACAGACATCAACCAGTCAACACAAGCAAGTGAATGTGCAAGGCACAAGGCTTAAGGCATGTGAGCCAAGCCACCTACAAAACAAACAAGTTAGACAATGATATTTGAGCAAGCTCAATCAAAAGAATTGGTCTTAATGGCCATTTGATGGTCAACCTGAAAACACAAGCTCAAAGGTGAGTAATAGGACCAACTAGGACAAGCCTAGGGTCAAAAGTGAAGGAGAAAGTTAAAACAGAAAGGGGCAAGTATCCAAAATCATGTTCAAACAATTAGGAAACAAAACCAATTGGGTTCACATTCATATCAATCATCATCATCATTTCATGAACCATTTAGGTCAAAACATGGCAAACAGAAGCTCATAGAAGTCAACAGCAAGACTTGCATCAAAAGCAATCTAAACATTTTCCAAAAATCATCAAATAAATCATGATCAAACCTAACACATAGCATGGTAAGCATGTCAAATTTCATCCCATTTGGACAATTGGAAGGCAGTCAATGAAAATCAGAAAGTCAAAGCAATTTTGAACATGCCCAAAGAAGTCAACCAAACATGCATCAACTTAGAAAAATCATAAGTCAAGAATGGTGTATGATAAATGAATGGGACTAAAGCCATGGCAAAGATGAGGATGTCTAGTTATCTCATGTAAAATTTCATGTCCATCTAATAAAGTATGAGAATTTCACAAATGAAATGGGAACAAGTGTCACACAAGGGCAACATTTGACTAGGCAGGGAAGAAAAATCTCAAACAAATGGAAAATGCCACAAATAATTCCAATAAAATTCACATGTAAACTAGACATACAAGAGTAAGCTCATGAAAAAAATCAAGTCATTTGGAGGTCAAGAAGCATGGCAATGAAAATCATGAAGTTGGTCATCAATGGTGTGACACAAATTGTCACACCCTAATTCAAAAAATCATATCTCACAAACCACAAATGATAAATTCACAAACTTTATACCAAAATCACCATGAATGTGTCTAGTTTAAGCACGAAAAATTTGGGAGCCATTGGATACATTCTCATCATTTCACAATTGATTTGGCAAAGTGCACAAAATTTGGTCACATGTCACAAACCCTAAGGCCATTTAAAAACCACTCATCCAAAAATTCTGAAAAAATAATGATAAAAAAGTAGAGATTATGATGAACACAACACAAAAAATCCCATTCAAATTGGATGAAAATTGAAGCACTTATGATTTTTGCAAGATTGGTAATCAAAGTGAAGAAATTAATTGAATTAATATTGAGAAAATGGCATTTTGGTAATATTTTGGCCCACTAATCAAAACACGGTCGTTTTGGCCATTGTGAGGAAATGTTTTCATTGGCTAATGCTGAAAGAGGCCATGCACACGAAAATGGGGAAAATCTGGGCAAATTGGGATTAGGGTTTTACTGTTCACCACCATCCCCAAATCATGATTTTCAAAAAGTGCCTAGAAATCTCAATTGAGCATACCATTGTGTTCATCAAACAACATACAACAACACCCTAACATTGGTTTTCATTAATTCGAGCTACACAACAAGAAATCAATGGAAACATTTTCAAGCATCAAACTTTATCTCATCATATCTTCATGAATAAGCAGCCATTCCAAAAAGTGAAAGCATCACTAAACTCAGCATTGAAAGATCTTTATGAAGCATATCACAATTTAACAAAATAGGGAGGTCGAGTTTTTACCAAACCTGAAGGGCAGTAGAGATTCAGCTAGTATTTGGTGACTTAATGGTGAAACAGATGAACATGAAGCTCCCTATAGTTGAGTGGCACAAAGAACTTGGCTCATGGATGCTTGGTTTTGATTGAAATTCCATCTGCCATGCTTGTATGCTTCTTTAAAACAGTGTTGGCAAATGAACTCCCAGTTGATGAATAGTGCTGCAAGTAACCTCCAAATGAGGGCCAGATGCTAGAACAACAAAGGGATCCTTGAGTTCTTTAGAAGTTCTTTGGAACAGGTTTTGTAAAGTGCAAGGATGTGACTTTTGAGTGAATGAGAGCCAAGGTTTTTTTGTGGTTTGTGTTAGGTGGTGCTAGGTTTCATCTTTGATAGCACATGATGAAGGGAAAAGCCAAGGCCTGGTTTTGTTTCATTGAGTTGTGACAGATTTCACTTTGAAATGCAACAAGTGAAGTGTGTGTGGATGTGAAGTTGGTTGGTATTGTTGGCTAGCAGGTTTGGACTATTGGAAGGATGCTTTTGGTTTTGAGTTTTTACAGAAAAAATGGAAATGCCAAAGGCCAAGTGAATTTTGGGAGGGAGAGTGGTATGCTGCTGCTACTCATGACAGGAAAATTGAGGGTGGAAGTCTGCTGTTTTGGTGTTGCTGGTGGCATGGCAGGGTTTGGCTCCTTTGTGTTTGGACAGAAAGATTTGGAATGCCAAAGTAGCAAGGTGATTTGAGAGAGTGTATGAAGTTGGTTGTGTTGGCAAGGCTTGGCAAAATGATGAAATGGCAAAGTGAGGCTTTGGAGTGAGTTTGAATGAATGAGGTTTGTTGGTTAGGTTATGTCATGTTGGTTGCTAGCAGGTTATCCACATGATGAACAATTGGTGAACAAGGTTGCTGTTGATTGGCCAAGCAGGGTTTTTGTTATTTTGAAGCTTTGGACAAGAAAGAGTGAGATGCCAATAGCAGGGTTAGTGAGCAGAATCAATTTCCATATGCCAATCTATTTTTTTGATGGATGCTGTTGTCTCCAAGTGGTAGGAAATGATGCAGGATAGGTTGTCAAGCCAGGCTTAGTTTGTTATGTTTTGACAGAAAAATAGCAAGGTGAGGGCAAGGTGAATCAATGATTTTCTGCTGCAGTGTTATATTGGTTGCAGATAATCATGCTAAGTGGCAGAACCAATGTGATGAAAAGGACTTGCTCTTGGTCTTGTGCCATGCCTTCTTGACAGTATTTGCAATTTGGAGGAAAGCATGTCCAATGAGAGAGAGTGAGCCAAGGGTTGTCTACTGTGTGCTAAATGGTTTGTGTGCCTGCCATTGGTTGGTAGCATGACAGCAAAATGACAAGACTGCTATGTGCAGTACCAAGCATGGCTAGTTTTGTTCTTTTGAAAATTCTCTTGACAGCCAATTAGGAAAGTGCAACAGCAAAGTCATGCTTAGAATGTGAGCATGAATGAATTTCTTTGTCCTCACTCCATTTGATGCTGCTGCTGATTCATTTTCATGACAGGAAATGGTGAGGGAAATGGTATTTGGTATTGCAATGCCTTGCCTCTTGACAGTTTGACAGAAAATTGGAAATTGCCCAAAAGCCAAGTGAATGTTACTTGAGAAAATCCATCATGTCTGCAGTCAATAATGTTTGTTCATGACAGAAAATCAGGGAAAAATTCTGCTATGTGGGAGTGGTACAAGTATGGTTCATGAGATGCATTTGGTGAGAACATGTACTTCCTTCCCTCAATCCAAGCAACTTGGCATGGCCTCCTTGTACTGTTGGTTATGGCTGCAAAATGTGTTCATAGTGACAGGAAAAATGCTGCATAATGCTGCTGTTCTTTTGAGGTACAAGGCAAGGCATGGTGGATGGTATGGACAAGTATGGTGAAATTGTACTTTTCTTACAATTCAAGCAACCAAGCAATGGCCTCATGTACTGCATAATTTGAGCTTGCAAACACACTTAAAATGATATTTTTGAGCTGTTCCAATTGGCCAAATGTTAGAAAAATGTTTATATCAAAAAGTCAACTCTTGGTCAAACTTGCATTTAAATGAGAAAAGTCAAAAAATGCCATTTTGATTGGTGAAGTTTTGTCTCATGAAATTTATATTTTTGGAAAGAGGGGATCAAATGTGACTTGTAGGAAAAAACCCCACCAAAATTGGCCAAACGGTTTGAGAGATATGGCCCTTTGAAGTTCAAGATTTTCTGAAATCGATTCGATCATAACTTGCCAACCACACATGGGAATTGAGAGTTCTAGGACTTTTTGGAAATGGGAGAACAAGATCTTCAACTTTCATGTTGGGAAAAAATTCATTTGAGGCTTGTATCAAGATGTAATTTTGAGGATCAAGACTTTCCATTTATGGCAGGTTTCAGTTACAGGTCCAGTTTCCATTTTTGGAAATTTTTGATCTGGCTTCAAATTCTTCCATGATGGTGTTTGGCATGATATATGATGACTATTTGACCATGAATGAGCTCTCACAAACCAATTCCAATCATCAAATCATTGATTAAATGGACAGTTGACCAACAGTTGACTTTTAGGGTTTCTGACTGATTGTGCATTGACTGATGACTTCCAAACCCTAATTCCTTGAGGACTTGACTTCAAATGATGTCCCAAGTTGTATGAACTCTTGATTATTGATCATGGTGCCCAAATTCCACAAGAATGACCACCACCCACTGCTTTGACTGACAGTTGACTTTTTTAGGGTTTTTGACTGTCTGTGTATGAACTGATGATCTCCAAGTCTTCAACCCTTGACCAAAATACTTCAAATAGACCTTCAAGCCATGTGAACTTGTTGCACAAACCCTAGGGCCTTGGCTCAATGAAAAACAACTTTTCCTGATTGGTTGACTGATCTCCTGATCAGTTTGACCTAATTTCTTGATTGGCTTGTACTTGAGGCAACTGGGAACAATGCAATGCTATGCAATGGGCCATGATATGCTATGACCTAATATGAAAATGTATGCATAATGATAGGTGCAAATTTGAGGTGCTACAGTTTGGCCGCGTGAAGCTCGTGTGACGAGCGTAACAGGCGTAACAAACTGGATGTGTGACGGTCGTAACACGCCCATGACGGGCGTCACACTCACATTGCCTGTGACGGTCGTCACACGCCTGTGACGGTCGTCACACTCCCAGAGTCAAAATTTTGGGGTTCCTGTTTTGTGACTACGCAAGGGTTGTGTTCATGCAAAACAATGTCCATTTCAAATGAATTGTTCATTAAAATTTTGGACAGCGGAACCCCCGGCTAACTCTGCGTAGTGTGATCGGTCGCCGAAATTTAATTTGGTTTTAATTAATTAAAGGAATTAAAAATTAATAATAATAATGTGTTTGTTATTATTGCCTTGTTGTGATCAGTTATGGCCTTAGTCTTTCTTTATTTTATTTTGGGTTTTTAAATGCGACCTGCGTGTCGTGCCTCTCCCTTTTGATCTCTTAATGTAACTTCTTTTCTCATCTCAAACCCTCGTATGTAAAACGAGTTTCTTCTGTAATGTAAGTATGAAGGAAGAGAAGAATTCAAGATCAAAGGAGGACAACCTTGAAGATCTTGCTTGGAGAAGCTTAGAGAAGAATTCAATACTAAAGGAGGACAACCTTGAAGATCTTGCTTGAAGAAGCTTAGATCGTTATTAGGTTAGCTTAGGTTCTCTCATTGGCTTGGGAGAACAATTGCGCTAGGGGCCATAACTGTTTCATTGTGTATGTATGTTGATGCATGTGTATGTATGTTGATGCATGTGAATGTATGTTGATGCATGTGAGAGACGATTTATATGATAAATAAGCCGGTGAGATCATAACAATTGCAATTCCCTCAAACTAAAATATTAAGTTTATGCTTTCCAAGTTTTAGCACTCATCAAGACTAGTATCGAATAATGTAGGTTTCGCCAAAGCGAGGTGCATGTTCTATATTAGTAAGGTGCGATGGGATAATTGTAATATCCAACTGCTAAAACAATGGGTCAAACTTAACTAAACAAATTATGATATGTTTGCTTTCCAAGTTTTAGCACTCATCAAGACTAGTATCGGATAATGTAGGTTTCGCCAAAGCGAGGTGCATGTTCTATATTAGTAAGGTGCGATGGGATAATTGTAATATCCAAATGCTAAGACAATGGATCAAACTTAATTATAATTATATCATATATGTTTAGAAGCAAGAGTTGGGAATGATCCATATGATGGATTGGAAAAAGGAGTTATTCACCCAACTGAAATTTTCGAGAGTTGTATGAGATACAATTGGAAGGAGTTCCTACCTAAATAACCTAGTTTTGTGTAATCCGCCTACGCGGACTTAGAACGAAGTGAAATATGGATCTCGACCCACTAGAAAATCTTCCAACGGGATTTTCCGAATCAAATGATGAGGGTCATTTGTTTTGAGTAAAATAGTGGGAGCATATTTAATTAAAGGCCTAATTAAATATGTCAATGATACTTATATTTTCTTAATCCTTATGTAGATAACCATGACAGCAAACACCTCTAACAACATCTTACGATCAATCCTTGACAAGGAAAAATTGTCTGGGACAAATTTTCTGGATTGGCACCGAAACCTGAGGATTGTCCTCAAACATGATAAAAAGTTGTATGTCTTGGAGAAACCTGTTCCTGAAGAGGAACCTCCTGGTTCTGCACCTAAGGCAGAAAGAGATGCTTATAAGAAGCATGTCGATGATGCCAATGAAACTGCTTGTCTCATGCTAGCTACCATGAACTCAGAGTTGCAAAAGCAACATGAGAACATGTCAGCATTCGATATGATCGAACACCTGAAGCTGCTCTATCAAGAGCAAGCAAGGCATGAGAGGTTTGAAGTTTCAAAAGCCCTTTTCCAAAGCAAGTTAGCTGAGGGAGCCCCTGTAGGTCCCCATGTATTCAAGATGATTGGGTATGTGGAAAACCTTGAGAGATTGGGTTTTCCCCTCGAAAAGGAACTTGCGAATGATTTGATCTTGCAATCGTTGCCAGATAGTTTCAGTCAATTTGTCCTAAATTTCAATATGAATGATATGGACAAATCTCTTCCTGAACTGCTAGCTATGTTAAGAACTGCTGAGCAGAATCTGAAGACAAAAGGGAAGTCCATTCTGATGATCGGAAATGGAAAAAGATAGAACAAAAGGCCCACTAAGCAGGGTGATAAAGGGAAAGGCAAGGAAGTTGCCAAACCCAAACCCACCGTTGCTGCTTTGAAGCCTAATGGAGGCATAGCAAAAGAAGGCACCTGCTTCCATTGCGGTAAGACCGGACACTGGAAGAGAAACTGCCCAAAGTACCTGGAAGATAAGAAGAATGGAGTAGAGACTTCAACTTCAGGTATTTTTGTTATTAATTCATCTACTTCTGCATCATGGGTATTAGATACTGGATGCGGTTCTCACACTTGTACAAATGTGCAGGGGCTGAAAGGGAGTAGAGATTTGGCAAAAGGTGAAGTTGACCTACGAGTTGGCAATGGAGCAAAGGTTGCTACTTTAGCCGTAGGATCTTATTAACTTTACCTAGTGGTTTTATAATTCAGTTAGAGAACTGTTATTATGTATCTGCAATTAGCAGGAATATTATTTCCATTTCTTGTTTGGACAAGTTTGGTTTTTCATTTATAATAAAGAACAATTGTTGCTCAATTTATTTGAATGATATATTCTATGCTACTGCACAAATGAGCAATGGACTATATGTCCTTTATCTCATAATGCCAACTTATAACATTAATACTAAAAGGATGAAACCTAATGAGTTAAATCCATGATGAGTCACGCTGATCTTCCAAACTCCATTTGCGGACATGCACTATTGACAACAGCTTACACACTTAACCATGTTCCATCCAAAAGGTTAATAAGACACCATATGAGATATGGAGTGGCAAGAGACCACATATGTCTTACATAAAGATTTGGGGTTGCGAGGTTTATGTGAAACGATAAATTTCAACTAAGCTTGAGCCCAAATCTGACAAATGCTTATTTGTGGGGTATCCTAAAGAAACAAGAGGGTATTACTTCTACAATCCTTCTGAGGGCAAAGTGTTTGTCGCTGAAACTGGAGTTTTCCTAGAAAAGGATTTTAATTCCAAAGGAAACAGTGGGAGGAAAGTAGAGCTTGAAGAAATTCAAGAATCACAAAGCATTAATACACCTATGGAGGAATTAGAGCAGGAAACACAAATAGTTGTGTAAATAGCAATCTGCTCAAGTAGAACAAGACCATCGTAGGTCAGGCAGGATACGTCACCTACCTGAGAGATATGGATATCTCATAACAGATCAAGGTGATGTATTAATCATGGATCAAGATGAGCTTATGACCTACTCATGGAATCCTCGTTTTGATTATATGGATTCATCAAGAACGAAGATGAGCCTTGTGTCTACAAGAAGGTTAGTGGGAGCATGATCGTATTCCTGGTATTATATGTAGATAACATATTACTCATTGGAAACGATATCCCTACCCTGTGACAAGTAAAGTCTTGGGTGAGGAAATGCTTTTCTATGAAGGACCTAGGTGAAGCAGCCTATATATATTAGGAATCAGAATCTATAGAGATAGATCACAAAACTGCTTGGCCTAAGTCATACATAGACAAAGTGCTGAGACACTTTAATATGCATGATCACAATTTGGTTATGTGTTTTGCTTAAATGGTGGCGCTGTGAGCTTGAAAAGTTCAAAGCAAGATACAATTGTTGATTCTACAACCGAGACCGAGTATATTGCTGCCTCAAGTGCATCAAAGGAAGCTGTTTAGATCAGGAAGTTCATTAGTGAACTTGGCATAGTTCCTAGCATTGTGGATCCCATTGGTCTCTACTATGATAACAATGGTAAAATCGCACAAGCTAAGAAGCCTAGATCTCACCAACGATCCAAACACATACTTAGGCGTTATCACCTCATTCGAGAGATAATAGATAAAGGGGATATGAAAATATGCAGAGTACCTACACTTGACAATATTGTTGACCCACTGGCAAAACCTCTTGCGCAGTAGAAGCATGATGGCCATACTAGATCAATGGGCATAAGGGGTATGCCTGATTGGCTCTAGTGCTAGTGGGAGATTGTTGGTGTAAGCCCTAGAGGCCAATACTTTTGGTACTTGTATCGAATTAATAAAAGGCTTTTTCTTTATTATGATTGATTAATAAAGTCCCTGGAATAGATAGTCCGTTTAATGTATCAAGTGTGACTTGATCATGAGAACGCATTAAACATAAGGGCACTATTCTTAAAGTATCCGTAGTCGAGCTTTAGTGTGAAGTGGGATAACACTAAAGCATTAAGACTATTATGTTTGTAGACTGATGATCACATCTCATGGATCATGGATAAAGAGTTATCAAGTCTTAAACATAGGTATGAATATTAGGAGTAATATTTATACCGGATTGACCCGCTATGAGAATACTATATAGAAAGTTATGCAAAGTGTCATAAGTTATTCTCATGGTGATAATAGTGTATTCCACTCTTCGACCTGAAACCACTATGGATCCTAGATGTAGAGTCGAGTGCTTTATTGCTGATCCAACATTGTCCGTAACTGGATAACCATAAAGACAGTTGATGGGTACTCCACAAAGCATGCTGAGGGACATGAGTGTCCTAGATGGAATTTGCCCATCCTGCGTAACAGGATAAATGTCTATGGGCCCAATATTGAACTGGACAAGGATGACACGGTCTATACCTTGTGTTCAATATAGACATAAGGGCAAAAGGGTAATTATGCACATAATTATTATCACAGAAGGAATTGTCAGATCACATGACATTTTCGTGTCTTGGGTAGCAGTGATGTGTTGCTAGATACCGCTCACTGTTTATTATGTTAAATATGTGATTTAATATAATTGCCAACGCCGCGAAAACCTACAGGGTCACACACAAAGGACGGATTGATGAGAGATAGGTAACTAAGGAATACCGTAAGGTACGGTGCCCTTAAGTGAATTATAGAACATCGTAAGGTACATTGTACTTGAGTAGAATACGAAATATGGTAAAGTACCATGGGCTTAAGTGATTTTGGGCATATTATAAGATATGGGCCAAAATACACTTAAGTGGGCTTTTAGCTTGAAGCCCACACAAGTGGTTCTATAAATAGAACCCTTGTGCAGAAGCATTGATTGCGGTTGCATTATTTTCGTTTTCTCTCACTCTCTCTCTCACTCAAAGCCTTCATTTGTACCAGCTAGCACTGAGATTGAAGGAAACCGTTCGTGTGGACTGAGTAAAGACGTTGTCATCGTTCAACGTTCGTGATCGCTCCGTGGATCTGCATCAAAGGGTTTTGATCGTCACAAGAGATCTGCACCAAAGGTTTCGATCATCACAAGAGGTAAATATTCTATCACTGATCATGACCATTCGTAAGGATCTCTAAAGGAGAAATCTTAATTTCCGCTGCGTTTTGGACCGCAATTCTCCTTCAGTTGGATCATGTGGATTTTGTAGAAAGTTGTGGTTACACCTATAATATTAATGTCAAGCTTCAACTCATTTTTCATGATCTTAATTAAGGCAACGGAAGAATAGGCAACGACTGAAAAACCGTCACCTAAAGGTATCATAGACCGCACTTTTTTATGCGTGGACGAGTTTTTTGGCAAAGTGTGAAAAACCGTCCCTTAATTACTTTATGCCACGGTTAGTAAAATGCGGGCATAACATAAACGTCGTCTATTTACTATAAGTGACGCTTATGAAATCGTAGATATAACATAACTGTAGTTTATTCCTTTTATGCCACGGTTAAGATATTTGGTTGTTTCTTATTTAAAAACAACAACTAAAAAGCATGGCTTATTGTGAAAAGGCTACGGTTTTTATTATTATTTTGAACTTTAGTTATTTTTCTTAAAATATAAAAATGAAAAAAACAATATTTTTTTAAAAATGAAACAGAAGTTTTGAACCGAAGTTTGCAACTAGAATGGTTAAAGATCATTACCACTAGACTACTGACATTTAATCAACATATTTTGACCCTTAAAATATTTTCAAATTAGACTTATATTATTTATTATGTTATATTTAAATGGAAAAAGGTAAATTTATTAAAATATAGCAATTAAGGAGTTAAACTCAGGTCTTTACTTTGAAAGAAAACACGCATTACCACCCGACCACTTTCAATTCATTAGAATGTTTTTCTTTGAAATTTTATTTATAATTCAATGTTCGTATTTTTTCCTTATAATTTCTTAAAAGCCGATTCATTACAATTGAATCCTAAATTATATTTTCTTCTTTCTCTCTACACAACTTTCTGTCGTTTCTTCTTTCTCTCTACACAACGTTCTGTCTTTTCTTCTTTCTCTCTACTCAAAGAAAGATTTTCTCTACAATTCACATACTCTCACGCCGGCCACCGCACGTTTTCTGCTGCAACTCACCTTCGCTGTATTAATGCATCATTTGTTACAAACACCTCTCAAGAGTAAGTTTCTCATTCTCATTCTATCTCTCATAAATACCTCTTACCACCAAAGTCTTTTGTTGTTCATCTTTTTCATTTACTTCTCTGTTTTGAATACCTTCGCTTTTTCCTTTCTGTTTGTGAAATTAGAAATCGCTCGAGCAGGACCACCGCCTCAAATTATCTGTCATATTTGTCTCCAAGGGTGAGTCTCATTCTTCCTAAAATTACTCAAATACTTAAATTATGCTAAAACTCTAACCTTCCTATTTCTCCAAATCTGAATTGAAAAATATTACTTTAACTATTTTTTGTTACAAAAATTATTTTGTAAGGATGTCATACGGTTATTAGAGTTTATTATATAAGGGTGTTATAATACTTTAGTGAGATTGTATTTGCTTTCATAGGCTTAGCGTGAAAGTTGTTTCAAATTATAACATCAATTGCTTTAAGTTTTTGGTTTTTAGTAACTCATATTATACTAACATTTTGGTACAAGAATAACTTAACAGAGTTAAAAAATTTAATTAGTCATATAAAAGGAGGGATATAATTTTCAAAATAGAAGAAGCTAGGAAGAATATAGTATTATTGTACACTGTTATATCTAATCAACCAAAAATATACAGTTATTTTAATCCTGTTTTAATTTCATAAAACCAAAACGACCTCGCATAAGATTAGTGAGTAACCAATTATTAGAGTATATGTCCTTGATTATTGATAGCAAACATCTATTGTACTAATTAAATAACTAAATCTGTAATTAGAATAATAAAATAAACTTGCAGTTTGGAACAATGCATATATCTTTGTATGAGGATTACTTAAGCAGGTACTGTTAACACTAATTGCCGATACAATTAATAATTAAGTACAATTTAATTTGATTTCATGTTGATCAGACATGTTGCACTACTCTTGAGAGTAATAATGTTTTTCATTATTTTAATAGTAAACAAGAATTATTTATTCATGTCAAATATGTGTTAAGATATGAGAGAAATTTGGAACTCGAGAAGAAAGTCCCGGAGGAAATATATTATATTACATTAGGTGTCATGGCCAATAGTGGTAGCAAACAGTGGTAGATCTATTGTCCAAATTATTTCAGAAATTTTCTAAAAATTTGTTGTCAGCGTTTGACCAATCAAAATAATTTTTTTATTAAGGAAAAATTCAATTAATTCTCCGAAGAGAATAAAAAAATAATACTTTATAATTTATCAACTCAAATAAGAAAAAATTAAAATAATTCTCTAAATAAAATTTTATAAAATATTTGAAGAATACAATCAATAGAAAAAAATTAAAAGAAGTTGACGTTTGAACAATTTAAAAAAATGCAAGATTATGAAAGTGAGAAATAAAATATTCAAAACAATTTTTTAGTATGATTTAAAATGAATAAAATGATTTTCTTATATAACGAGGTATCTAAATTATTTGAGACTAATGAATATTTTCAATTAACACAAGCACATTTACTTTTTCTGATAATTAAACAATTTTGTTTTCAAATTCATCATAATATTTACACAAATTGGTTATTACAGACAAAAAACCCAGTGAAAAGTAATCATGATTTGAAGCACAATTACAAGAATTTAGAAGATATAGTACAAATTTGGAATCTAGGATACTACATGAATGGATGAAAATAGAACATCATTGTCCATAGAATATATAAACGTTTGGTTTGCATATAGTGGTAGACCTATTATAAGGGGATGATAGGTTCCATGGCACCCATCACAGTTTTATATTGATATTAAATTAGGTGTGTAAAGATGTAATGATGGCATCTAGTACGGTGGTAGTCAGTAACATAGATTTTGGCAATTAATTCTTAACTTCAATTTTTTGTGGTAACTATTTTGTATTTTCATTATCTACTTTTACTCTACTTTTAATATATAAAAGTTAATTACCACCATAATTACTTAATTACCCTAATTACAATCCATAACACAGCCACTTTCATGTTCCTATAAGTAATTTCGTACTAAACTCTATTTAATACTCTAACTAACTCTACCATTTTACAATTTAATAAAAATATATATTTAATTGTATAATTATATGTTATTAAATTATAACTTTAAATTAAAAATAACTATTTAATATAGTTGATTAATATTAATTGAGTAATTTAATATTATTGTTAATTTACCTACCAATTAATTATTATTATTGTTATTATTATTATTATTGATATTTACCCGCCATATATGATAAGAATATTTTTAAATTTTAAATAGTATATTTGTTATTTGATTTGATTTGATTTGATTTAATTGAGATCCAAACTCTATAAATTAAAATCGGTTACTTATTATGAACATTAATATAGGGTCATTCCAATGTCAATCTATTATTAATTGATTTTAATATATTTTTATTATAATTCGGTATACATAATGTACGTATTTACTATAATTACATCTATGTAAAATTCAATTAATAATAGATTGACATTGGAATGACCCTATATTATTCTTCATAATAAGTTACCGATTTTAATTTATAGAGTTTGGATCTCAATTAAATCAAATCAAATCAAATAATAAATATACTATTTAAATTTTAAAAATATTCTTATCATATATGGCGGGTAAATATCAGTAATAATAATAACAATAATAATAATTAATTGGTAGGTAAATATACAATAATATTAAATTACTCAATTAATATTAATCAACTATATCAAATAGTTATTTTTAATTTAAAGTTATAATTTAATAACATATAATTATACAATCAAAACGATGTTATATATGTGTAACATCAAAGGTTGGATCCTTTTCAGCATTTTGCCACACACCTCTATCAAATTTATATAGTCTTTTTTTTCCAGGTTATTAGGTTTGTAATTTTATAGTCACCTAAATTTGCAGTTACATTAATTTTTGAATTTTTTTCCAGTGAAAATGAGTAGAAAGGTTGATTCTGTGAAAGACATCAATGACTCAAAAGAAACTTGGCGTCTTGCTGTTCGAATAATGGATGTTTGGAGTGTTGTGAATAATAAGGGTATTGAACATTTGGAGATGATTGTTATGGATTCCTTGGTAAATTGTCTTTCTTTTTTTAAGTATAGATTTTTGTATGATAGTTAGTAATTACAACAAAATGCTTTTTTGTATAACATATAAAAAGAAGATTATTTTCATTTTGTTAGGGTGATCGGATTCAGGTCCTTATTCGTCATGACCATTTACTGAAATGGAAAGAGGTCATTAAGGAGAATATGACCTGCATTAGAAACAATCGCAGTGTCTATAACAATGATTTTCAGTGGAAGGTATGTGATCATTCAAAAAAAATTGTGTTTCTTGGTGGTACCACAATGAAGGCAATCGGACTTCAAAATATTCCACCTAAAGGATATTTCTTTAAAGATTTTGGTGAGATACTTCAAGGCAAATGCAAAACCGATAGACTGGAAGGTAATTTAAATTCTATTACAACTTATATATTTGCAAACACATTCAATAATGAACCTTACTTTAATGTAGATATTATTAGTGCTGTTAGTGAGATAAACCATATCCAATCCAACACTCCGGGGAAGAAAGTTGTTGTTTCTGTTGTGCTGAAAGATTTGAAGTAATGCGCATTGTTTTCATAACTTATGTGTTTGATAAATTTATATATTTTGCATCACTGAATCCCATCATATAATATTGTTTATTTATATTGCAAAATAGGGGTAATTGCATAAATTGCAATTTATGGGAAATCTATGGATCAAAATTTTTGGCTTAATACAATGATCCTAAAAACAATGGAGCTATTGTAATTCTGCTCACTCATGCAATGGTAAAAGATGGCCAAGGTATTACACTATCAGACTTTATAAATGCATAGCTGATTTGTATTTTTCATTATACGTTCAATAATTTTTATATTAATTATACAATTTACAGTGTCAAATGCATGGAGTGGTTCCAGATTGTTGATAAATGAAGACATCCCTAAAATTCAAGATTTTATGTCTAAGTATGGATTTTATTTATTTATTTATATTCAGATTATTATACATAAATTTTAATTTCAAAAACAATCTTATTTCTATAGGTTGCCTACTAATGAACAGAAGGAGAAGCCTACTCAATCTGCAAAATCTCTTTCTAATTGGTCTGGTGGTTCTCAGTATTCGCCAGTAGAAAGGTTTGTTCATAATGCGAAATGTATGTCCTTAAGTCAGTTCTGCAAAATCAAACATGTAAGTTGAATACTATAGAGCCGAATTTATCTTTACTATTACAATTATATTGTTTGCTTTTTGAAATTAATATCATTTTTTTATTAATCAACTATATCAAATAGTTATTTTTAATTTAAAGTTATAATTTAATAACATATAATTATAAAATTAAAACGATGTTATAAATGTGTAACATCAATGGTTGGATCCTTTTCAGCATTTTGTCACACACCTCTATCAAATTTATATACTCTTTTTTTTTCCAGGTTATTAGGTTTGTAATTTTATAGTCATCTAAATTTGCAGTTACATTAAATTTTGAATTTTTTTCAGTGAAAATGAGTAGAAAGGTGGATTCTGTGAATAACATCAATGACTCAAAAGAAACTTGGCGTCCTGCTGTTCGAATAATGGATGTTTGGAGTGTTGTGAATAATAAGGGTATTGAACATTTGGAGATGATTGTTATGGATTCCTTGGTAAATTGTTTTTCTTTTTTTAAGTATAGATTTTTGTATGATAGTTAGTAATTACAACAAAATGCTTTTTTGTATAACATATAAAAAGAAGATTATTTTCATTTTGTTAGGGTGATCGGATTCAGGTCCTTATTCGTCATGACCATTTACTGAAATGGAAAGAGGTCATTAAGGAGAATATGACCTGCATTATAAACAATGGCAGTGTCTATAACAATGATTTTCAGTGGAAGGTATGTGATCATTCAAAAAAAATTGTGTTTCTTGGTGGTACCACAATGAAGGCAATCGAACTTCAAAATATTCCACCTAAAGGATATTTCTTTAAAGATTTTGGTGAGATACTTCAAGGCAAATGCGAAACCGATAGACTGGAAGGTAATTTAAATTCTATTATAACTTATATAACTTATATATTTGAAAACACATTCAATAATGAACCTTACTTTAATGTAGATATTATTGGTGCTGTTAGTGAGATAAACCATATCCAATCCAACCCTCCGGGGAAGAAAGTTGTTGTTTCTGTTGTGCTGAAAGATTTGAAGTAATGCGGATTGTTTTCATAACTTATGTGTTTGATAAATTTATATATTTTGCATCACTGAATCCCATCATATAATATTGTTTATTTATATTGCAAAATAGGGGTAATTGCATAAATTGCAATTTATGGGAAATCTATGGATCAAAATTTTTGGCTTACTACAATGATCCTAAAAACAATGGAGCTATTGTAATTCTGCTCACTCATGCAATGGTAAAAGATGGCCAAGGTATTACACTATCAGACTTTTTAAATACATAGCTGATTTGTATTTTTCATTATACGTTCAATAATTTTTATATTAATTATACAATTTATAGTGGCAAATGCATGGAGTGGTTCCAAATTGTTGATAAATGAAGACATCCCTGAAATTCAAGATTTTATGTCTAAGTATGGATTTTATTTATTTATTTATATTCAGATTATTATACATAATTTTTAATTTCAAAAACAATCTTATTTCTATAGGTTGCCTACTAATGAACAGAAGGAGAAGCCTACTCAATCTGCAAAATCTCTTTCTAATTGGTCTGGTGGTTCTCAGTATTCGCCAGTAGAAAGGTTTGTTCATAATGCGAAATGTATGTCCTTAAGTCAGTTCTGCAAAATCAAACATGTATGTTGAATACTATAGAGCCGAATTTATCTTTACTATTACAATTATATTGTTTGCTTTTTGAAATTAATATCATTTCTTATTAATCAACTATATTAAATAGTTATTTTTAATTTAAAGTTATAATTTAATAACATATAATTATACAATCAAAACGATGTTATATATGTGTAACATCAAAGGTTGGATCCTTTTCAGCATTTTGCCACACACCTCTATCAAATTTGTATACTCTTTTTTTTTCCAGGTTATTAGGTTTGTAATTTTATAGTCATCTAAATTTGCAGTTACATTAATTTTTGAATTTTTTTTCAGTGAAAATGAGTAGAAATGTTGATTCTGTGAAAGACATCAATGACTCAAAAGAAACTTGGCGTCCTGCTGTTCGAATAATGGATGTTTGGAGTGTTGTGAATAATAAGGGTATTGAACATTTGGAGATGATTGTTATGGATTCCTTGGTAAATTGTTTTTCTTTTTTTAAGTATAGATTTTTGTATGATAGTTAGTAATTACAACAAAATGATTTTTTGTATAACATATAAAAAGAAGATTATTTTCATTTTGTTAGGGTGATCGGATTCAGGTCCTTATTCGTCATGACCATTTACTGAAATGGAAAGAGGTCATTAAGGAGAATATGACCTGCATTATAAACAATGGCAGTGTCTATAACAATGATTTTCAGTGGTAGGTATGTGATCATTCAAAAAAAATTGTGTTTCTTGGTGGTACCACAATGAAGGCAATCGAACTTCAAAATATTCCACCTAAAGGATGTTTCTTTAAAGATTTTGGTGAGATACTTCAAGGCAAATGCAAAACCGATAGACTGGAAGGTAATTTAAATTCTATTATAAGTTATATAACTTATATATTTGAAAACACATTCAATAATGAACCTTACTTTAATGTAGATATTATTGGTGCTGTTAGTGAGATAAACCATATCCAATCCAACACTCCGGGGAAGAAAGTTGTTGTTTCTGTTGTGCTGAAAGATTTAAAGTAATGCGCATTGTTTTCATAACTTATGTGTTTGATAAATTTATATATTTTGCATCACTGAATCCCATCATATAATATTGTTTATTTATATTGCAAAATAGGGGTAATTGCATAAATTGCAATTTATGGGAAATCTATGGATCAAAATTTTTGGCTTACTACAATGATCCTAAAAACAATGGAGCTATTGTAATTCTGCTCACTCATGCAATGGTAAAAGATGGCCAAGGTATTACACTATCAGACTTTATAAATACATAGCTGATTTGTATTTTTCATTATACGTTCAATAATTTTTATATTAATTATACAATTTATAGTGTCAAATGCATGGAGTGGTTCCAAATTGTTGATAAATGAAGACATCCCTGAAATTCAAGATTTTATGTCTAAGTATGGATTTTATTTATTTATTTATATTCAGATTATTATACATAATTTTTAATTTCAAAAACAATCTTATTTCTATAGGTTGCCTACTAATGAACAGAAGGAGAAGCCTACTCAATCTGCAAAATCTCTTTCTAATTGGTCTGGTGGTTCTCAGTATTCGCCAGTAGAAAGGTTTGTTCATAATGCGAAATGTATGTCCTTAAGTCAGTTCTGCAAAATCAAACATGTAAGTTGAATACTATAGAGCCGAATTTATCTTTACTATTACAATTATATTGTTTGCTTTTTGAAATTAATATCATTTTTTATTAATCAACTATATTAAATAGTTATTTTTAATTTAAAGTTATAATTTAATAACATATAATTATACAATCAAAATGATGTTATATATGTGTAACATCAAAGGTTGGATCCTTTTCAGCATTTTGCCACACACCTCTATCAAATTTGTATACTCTTTTTTTTTTCCAGGTTATTAGGTTTGTAATTTTATAGTCATCTAAATTTGCAGTTACATTAATTTTTGAATTTTTTTTCAGTGAAAATGAGTAGAAATGTTGATTCTGTGAAAGACATCAATGACTCAAAAGAAACTTGGCGTCTTGCTGTTCGAATAATGGATGTTTGGAGTGTTGTGAATAATAAGGGTATTGAACATTTGGAGATGATTGTTATGGATTCCTTGGTAAATTGTTTTTCTTTTTTTAAGTATAGATTTTTGTATGATAGTTAGTAATTACAACAAAATGATTTTTTTTATAACATATAAAAAGAAGATTATTTTCATTTTGTTAGGGTGATCGGATTCAGGTCCTTATTCGTCATGACCATTTACTGAAATGGAAAGAGGTCATTAAGGAGAATATGACCTGCATTATAAACAATGGCAGTGTCTATAACAATGATTTTCAGTGGTAGGTATGTGATCATTCAAAAAAAATTGTGTTTCTTGGTGGTACCACAATGAAGGCAATCGAACTTCAAAATATTCCACCTAAAGGATGTTTCTTTAAAGATTTTGGTGAGATACTTCAAGGCAAATGCAAAACCGATAGACTGGAAGGTAATTTAAATTCTATTATAATTTATATAACTTATATATTTGAAAACACATTCAATAATGAACCTTACTTTAATGTAGATATTATTGGTGCTGTTAGTGAGATAAACCATATCCAATCCAACACTCCGGGGAAGAAAGTTGTTGTTTCTGTTGTGCTTAAAGATTTGAAGTAATGCGCATTGTTTTCATAACTTATGTGTTTGATAAATTTATATATTTTGCATCACTGAATCCCATCATATAATATTGTTTATTTATATTGCAAAATAGGGGTAATTGCATAAATTGCAATTTATGGGAAATCTATGGATCAAAATTTTTGGCTTACTACAATGATCCTAAAAACAACGGAGCTATTGTAATTCTGCTCACTCATGCAATGGTAAAAGATGGCCAAGGTATTACACTATCAGACTTTATAAATACATAGCTGATTTGTATTTTTCATTATACGTTCAATAATTTTTATATTAATTATACAATTTACAGTGTCAAATGCATGGAGAGGTTCCAAATTGTTGATAAATGAAGACATCCCTGAAATTCAAGATTTTATGTCTAAGTATGGATTTTATTTATTTATTTATATTCAGATTATTATACACAATTTTTAATTTCAAAAACAATCTTATTTTTATAGGTTGCCTACTAATGAACAGAAGGAGAAGCCTACTCAATCTGCAAAATCTCTTTCTAATTGGTCTGGTGGTTCTCAGTATTCGCCAGTAGAAAGGTTTGTTCATAATGCGAAATGTATGTCCTTAAGTCAGTTCTGCAAAATCAAACATGTAAGTTGAATACTATAGAGCCGAATTTATCTTTACTATTACAATTATATTGTTTGCTTTTTGAAATTAATATCATTTTTGATTTGCTTTTAGGAAACTTTATGTGTTACTGTAGCAACCACATTGAAATTTGTTGTCTCAAAGTATGGATGGTTTTATTATGGCTGCACAAGGTGTTCTTCGAAGGCACCTAATCCTGAAAAAGCTTATGAATGTTCATGTGGGCAAAAAGTCGAATAGCCTATACCAAGGTACATATAATCTAGATGAATTGCAAATAAATTTGGTAATGGATTTGTTATTAATCATATTATTTTCTTCGTTTAAAATACTATAGGTACAAGATTGAGATATATGTTAGCAATGGTGAATCAAAATATCGATTTATATTCTGGGATTCCGAATGTGCTGCTATACTTGGAATGACTGCTGAATTTATGCATAACTCTATGGTGGAGGTACATTGTTATACATAAGTTAAAATGTTAATAGTTTATCGAGTTGTAAAGTTCAGATTATCACTCATGGTTGATATTTTATTTTTCCATTAGAATGGAGAAGATGATCCAATGGTTTATCCTGATGAGCTTGAAATGCTGTTGAATAAGAAAATGGCTTTTAGAGTTAAGGTGCAGCCAACGTTTTCCCAAGCGTCTGTTTGGAAGCTTTGTGATGATGAAGCCTTTGTTAAAGAGATTGAAAATGACTACATAGTAGAAAACGTATAATATTCACTTAATTCATGTATTATTTAAACATTTAACAAGTATAATAAATATTCGATGTTTCAATGTGCAGAATCAGTCTAAAACTGAATATGCAAAGTTGGTCCATAACAAAGAAAATTTGGAAACTTCCGCAGTAAGTATCTTCATTTGTTAACATAATAATTTTCTATGATAAATATTGTATTATTATAATTCATTTTATATCTGACAATTAATTTTTTATATTGCAAGCAAACATTATCTGCATCTGGTGAAAATGATCCAGAATCAATCATTCTAATGACTCCGGCTAAGGAAGTTGTAATTGCTGACAAGGGTGAAGAAGTTGATTTTGAAGCGTCTGGCGCTACGCAATTATCAGGCACTAAACCATCCAAGAAATTAAAGATAGAACCATCTTCTTAATTAGAATTTTCGGAAATTTGATATTGAAATATATTTTATGAACTTTTTAGCACCAGAATGAGTTTAAGTATGAAGTTGTTAAGAACATGATATGTTTTGGTTGTAGGATGTGTTCTTACTTTTTTGAAGTGTTTATTTTGTGGGATTACAATTGACATTTATATTTCATGTATGGTTTAAAGGATGATAATGAGTATTTAATTCATGTGTGTGAAATTATTCAAAATCCTATGTTGTTATGTTGAACATTGTGTTTTATGTGTTCTTTCAACTACAAAACTTATATGAGTATCATATCTTCAAATGTTAATAAGTATTTTAGATTGATAACAAAATATGTTGTCATCTTATGAAATATGTGTATACAACTAAATTATAAATAGATTATTGCATGTCATGTTTGGTTTCAGCATGCCTAATGGTGTTAGAAATTAAAAAAACAATTACATAAAAATTTATTATGAAATCCTTCAAAACTAATTATAGAAAACACATAGAAACACATTTTTTTACAATTTTTTTCAAAGTCTAATACATATGTTAAAATTGCAGGTAGTTCAGAAATGTTGGAGCAATGTTTGAATCTTGCATTCAACTGAATTAAGGATTTATAAAAAAAACAAGGTATAATTATCATATACAGTGAATTGTCTTTTGATTGGTAATGGAAAATCTACATTGTTTGTTTGAAATGATTAAGTTAAGCATGCAACTATACTTTTTACCAATCTCACGTCATCATATATAGTATTCTAACTCAACATATTTAAATTATTTATTTGCCAAAATATAGTTGGGGGTTGAAATGAATAATTATGTCCACTGCCTCCTTTCTATTGGCTAGGTCAGTGGAGTATTAAAATAATTCAGCTGTAAGATAATTAATGTTATGCATGATTTGTAATAAATCAATAAGAATATCAATTTTTTATACATTTAGTTGTACAAGAAAATGATTGTAAATAATTGAAGTGGGCTAAGAAAATGGGTCCCACTAAATCCCACTATATATTATATAAAATATAATTAAAAAATTGATTCAAATATATCAAAATACATTAAAAGAGAGTTTTTCATTGGGTAAGGTGATGTATGATATGAGTAATTTCCAATGGGTGAATTATTTTATGGATTTGGGATAAAAAGAAAATTTTGAAATCTTGAATTATGGTGTGGATTTGGAATAAGAGGTGGATTTCCAAAATATGGGATGTTTTGTTGATTTGGGATACAAAGAGGACTTCCATCATTTTGCATAAAATTGGAGCATGTGTTATGTTGATTGAGGTTCATTTTCAAATGAAATGTGTACACAAAAAAGTTAAAATTAAATAAAATAAATTGGTCAAATTTAGACTAGATGTGAGTGAAAAATGTGATAAAATAAATTACCTATTTGTACTACTAAAAAATATTACCGTTATTTTATTGTTGTTGCAATCTTATCATTCCAAAATGAAATCAATATCCTGAAATCAAATTAGTTATTATTGTAGTTTTTTAAGGTTGCGGGCAGGTTTTGAATCATCACTTCCTAAAAGCTTGCGGGCAGGTTTTGTATAAACCCAGTTTTTTAAGGACCAAAGAATTGTACGAAGTTAAATCATTTTTGTTGCTGGACTTATTTCTCACAATTTTAACTAAAATTGTGAACCTTTTGTTTCAATATCTTTTGTTGCATTAAACCTTACTGTATCAATTGCAATTAATTTCAACATTTGGTAGTATTCATTACTATATTTTAAAACAAATGAGGTTTTGGTATTTCTTTTACATGGTTTATGTATTTTGGTTAAATAATCATTTATTATGAAGGTTAATATTTGCGCTTTTATAGCTCAAATTAGTAACAGATTGGAAAATTTCATCCATTACTAAATAAATATATTTTTATTTCTTATGTCCAAAATCTCAATGATAAATGGAATGTTTATTCATAACATTAACAATGGAATGTTTATTATATATCAATATATCAATAAATTGTAAAAATGTTTTTGTATTATATTTTTTGATTATTTCCTTAATATAGTATACAAAAAAATTAAGCAAATTATATTACTATAAATTAATAATGTTTTACTTTATTATGTCCCAAACTGGAAAAAGTTATTTGTGAAAATTTTTTGAACCCATTTATTGATCATTTAACATCCATTACATTAAAAAAAATTCTTATGCAATAAATTTGTGTACGTTGATCCAACCATATATATATATATATATATATATATATATATATATATAATATATATATATATATATATATATATATATAAACAAAAAAAATATTATATTTTAATTTTTTAAAAATAAATTATTGCACTTGCGCGACCCGTGCTAACGCAAGGGTCCTTTACTAGTTCATTAAAAAAAGACTATACCAGGAATTGAATTTTAATCTGGGAATGATATTAGAAGTATTCTAACCACTAAACAAGTTTTCGTTTATATGGTTTATTTGAAACAATTTTGATACAACTTATATTTAGTGTTAATTTATAAAATAATATATTGGTATATTAATTCTATCTTAGAGTAATTTTGGATTGAGTTTCATGTTCCCTTATATATCAGCATTTGTTTCCTTGTTTATTTTGGATCAAGAGTCTAGGCTTACTGAACTTTCTACAATCATGTTTGAGATGTAAATATATATTTGTTGTATTGATTAGATATTTCATTAGATTTTATTTTTAAGTATATTTTTAATATATTTTCATACTCTTAATTATTATAGTGTATTATAATTATGATTATTCTTAGGTATTTCTATATTTACTGATGGATGGTTAAAATATCTTAATTAAATTAGATTAAAGGTATGGACAAAGCATGGACTAAACTCCCAAGATATTGGAAGACATATAGGAAAGGTGTTAGGTCTTTTCTAGATTTTGCGTATACCAAAGGAAGACCTCAAGGACGTGAAATTTCTTGTCTTGTGCTCATTGTGCAAATTGCAAATGGGCAAGAAGACATGTGGTTCACGATCATTTAATAGCTGCAGGTTTGTAGAAGGATATGATGTTTGGGTAAATCATGGAGAGGATATATCATCACCTATGATAATTAACAAGGACACAAAAGAGGAAGATAACTCACTTGATTACATTGATGGCTTATTGTATGACACATTTAGAAATGTGGTTGAAGAAGAGGAAAATAATGAAGGTTTCCTGAAGTTGAGAGTGAATCTTATGAGCATGCAAAATATGATCATAAAGTCCCTGCTAAGTGTAGTGGGGTATTCGTTACCATTAGAGATATTGACTAAATCCAAGGTAAATCATACAAGTCGAGTCGCCACCGCACTTCTATTTATCCAATGGAATGGTTAGAAAGCGAACAAAAACCTAAAAGTTTTATCAAATCAAAAACTAGTAAAAATGTCAGAGATCCGGGTAAGGGGGTTGGTTATGCAATGGGAAGGTTTTAAGCACCCAAAACATCTTAGGTACTCCTAGGGAGCCCTTTTCAAATTTGTTGTAAGGTTGGTATTTTATGATTGAAAAGATGAGAAGAGAATGTATAAGTTATTTATAATTTTTGTGTTTGAATGGATGAACCCATTGCCTACGTACCATCTTGAAAAAAGATTAGGATCAAAACCTCGTAGTTCGGGGTAAAAATCTCAAAACAAATGAGTGGATTGATTGGTCCAAAAGCCTTAAGGTCTTTTGTTATCCAAGGGAGAAAACTCAAACCAAAACCACAAATCCACCATGTGAGGATAGCTTCAACATGCTAGTGAGGGGTTAACCCTATAATAAGCATGGAAGACTCATTGTCCATCACTAAGGATAAAGGTGAGTATTATATCTACCTCAAGGATAACTCAAACCTAACAGCTAAAGGTTATGAAAATTTTGATTAAGAAAGTGGCCATTGAAACCACAAGATGATGTTTGGATGGGTTGTATTTACCAATGAAGAGTATTTACAAAATGGTCAAAGTTGACTTAGAAGTTCAATTCAAAATAAGTATTATGAAAAGAAAGTTTGAAAATCAAAAGCATAAGGCTTAGGTTTCTAATGTTGAAAACAAGTGTTAAATGTTTGCACAAAAGTTTTGGCTTGGGTTAGAGTGGAGAGAAGAAGAAGAAAGGCTAAAGTCCTAAGCATACAAGAGATAAGGGAAACGAAGCAAGACCAACCAAAGCGTGAATTGAGGAATATTCCCAAGACACTCATCATCCAAAAGAGGGCTAAAAGCAAACTCGATTATAGGATGGTCATTTGATTCCATAAAAGGGATGTGAATCTTACTCGACTAGGGAAGAACAAAAGGCTTCAACCAAAGAGCGCATGAGATATATTATTTATTACCGTCAGAACGTAGATAACATACTCGCATGGAAGATTATCCACAACCGGTTACTGGGTTAATGAAGGATAAATCGACCGACCAAGAAAGGCATCGGGACACCGCAACTAGGTATACAATGATGGCCAATCCAGGGGAGAAACAATCGTTACCAACAACAAAAGGTAGACGAGAGATGACCCGCAGGGGATAAATTGCTTGATCAGAGCAATTATCCAAAAGATGAGGGAATATCAATACCGAATATTGGATAAAGATAACCGTCAAGGAGGGGATTACATCTACCGGATACTGGGTAGAAAACCACGGAAAAGTAACCGTCGTTAGTTAGGACGAGCACAAACAGTTAACTCTGCAAGGGGATAAAATAGCGTTTACAAATACCGGTATGAGGGTAGAAGACTACAGACTCCGCCGGGGATGAGATGAACGATTATTGGTTACTGAGCAATCATTCATTTGCACCACAGGGGAGTGCAACGAAACAGCCAAAAGAAAGGCCAATCTAGGATCAAACTAGATGGGCACGCTGAAACAAAACTTGTCCCTATGAGGATATAACTCAATGGGGAATTCCATCCCAATGTATGTGTTGGGAGGAAAAGAAACAACCATCATCCACGAGGATATAACTCAATGGGGAATATGGAGGGAAAGATAAATACTTTCTGCTTATGGGGTTGACTCTTATGGAGAGATCAAACACCAACATCTGCTTGGGGAAACACAATACCCTTAAACGAGAGATAACAATCAAAGATATATGGCAAATAATGCGTCATGAATATTTGAATGTTATTAAGTATGCAATATGTATGATCTATGTATGATGAATGTTGACAAACAGACATTTTTAACATAAACAGGTCCAACAAACAAGTACACAAGCAACTGGTACTACATCTCAAGAGAGAAATCCAGGACCACAAAGATCTCTGCAGGGGAATGAACATCAATCATTCCAACTAGGGCTAGAATCATCATACAAATGAAATCCGCCATGGAAGCATTCTACTGGGGAAATCATCAGAGAGGATCGATGGAACTCTGTGGGGCACAACCACCAAATCAGAAGTGTCCAAGGGTCATCAAATATTGTCCTCAATAATGAGATCACATCTGTTGAGGAATAAGAATCACCATTCTTCTGAAAGAAAGAGGGATGAATAATCCTTCCCAACACTCTGCTCGGGAGACACCTCAAAAGGCTCCAGAAGAAAAAGACACAAGCATGCCAGGAATATGAACAAACGTCTTACCTTGTCAAAAATCATACCATCCTTGGGAGAGCACTGAAGATATCCTCAGTATCCCCTCATCTCTGTGAATGTTCACTTTGTTTAAAAACAAATTATGAAAGATTTGAGTAAAACAATGATATTTTTTCAATTAAAACATGCAAAACATTTGTTGAAATAGGAACAAATAAGAGTGCAAATAATTGGATAAAGGCTCAAATTTATTTGATGGAATGGTAGTCTGCAAATGGCAAGACTCCATAGATCTTTTCAAATTTGAAATTGGGTGATATATATTGGAAAAGGGCTACATTGAACATACTGACCATTTCTCCACCAATTCTGAATAAGATGTATTTGAAGCTTTGGTCGATGATGAATGAGCGAGAATCTCTGACGGATGACAGTCGTAAAGCGAAAGTCTTGTCAGGATGCAGTTACTTGCCAAGTCCCTTTTTTTTGCCTAGATTGCCCCAGGATGAGGTACTCAATCTAGTGGGATATATATTCATTTATTTTTATGTCTCTAACTTTTGCCTAGATCGCCCTTTCGGGTTTTCAATCCATCGAGACGCTCATTTTTGCCTAAGCCGCCCTTTCAGGTTTTCAACTTAGCGAACTATTCTGTGTTTATTTTTTAGGCGAAGTATTTCTTGACTGCATCCGAGTTCACAGGACGAGTGAAATCCTCCCCATCCATAGTTGTAAGTATCAATGCACCGCCTGAAAAGGCTCTCTTAACAACATATGGACCTTCATAGTTTGGAGTCCACTTGCCCCTGGAATCGGGCGCGAAGGACAAGACTTTCTTGAGCACAAGGTCACCTTCTCGGAACACACTAGGCTTGACCTTCTTATCAAAGGATTTCTTCATTCTCTGCTGATATAACTGACCATGGCACATGGCAGTCAATCTCTTCTCTTCTATCAAATTCAACTGGTCATAACGACTTTGAACCCATTCAGCATCGGTCAATTTGGCTTCCATCAAGACTCTCATTGATGGGATCTCCACCTCTGCTGGGAGTACAGCCTTCATGCCATAAACAAGAGAGAAATGGGTTGCCCCTGTTGAAGTGCGGACGGAAGTACGATATCCATGTAAGGCAAATGGCAGCATTTCATGCCAATCTTTGTATGTAACAACCATCTTCTGGATGATTTTCTTGATATTCTTATTAGTAGCTTCAACAGCTCCATTCATCTTGGGTCTGTAGGGAGAAGAATTATGATGCGCGATCTTGAATTCACTACACAGCTCTTTCATCATTTTGTTGTTCAAGTTAGATCCATTATCAGCAATGATCTTATCTGGCACCCCATAGCGGCATATGAGTTGATTCTTGATAAACTTCACTATCACCTGCCTGGTCACATTTGCATATGACGCCGCTTTAACCCATTTGGTAAAGTAATCAATTGCTACAAGAATGAATATGTGTCCATTGGATGCTTTTGGCTCTATCATGGCAATCATGTCGATTCCCCACATGGAGAAGGGCCATGGTGACGAAATTACATTCAGAAGTGTCGAAGGAATATGAATCTTATCCGCATAAATCTGACACTTATGCCATTTCTTCACAAATTTGCAACAGTCAGACTCCATTGTCAGCCAATAGTAGCCTGCTCTCAACATTTTTCTAGCCATGGCATGTCCATTGGAATGAGTACCAAATGAACCCTCATGGACCTCAGTCATTAACAGGTCTGCTTCGTGTCTATCCACGCATCTGAGCAGTACCATATCAAAAATTCTCTTGTAAAGTATATCACCATTGAGGTAGAAACTACCTGACAATCTCCTCAAAGTCTTCCTATCTTTCACGGATGCCCCAGGAGGGTAAGTCTGGTTCTGAAGGAAACACTTGATATCATAATACCATGGCTTATCATCTTTTACTTCTTCAACTGCAAATACATGAGCTGGTCTGTCCAAGCGCATCAAAGTAATGTTGGGAACTTCATTCCACAGTCTGACCACAATCATCGAAGCAAGTGTAGCGAGAGCATCTGCCATACGATTCTCATCTCGAGGAATATGGTGGAAATCAATCTCAGTAAAGAATGCTGAAATCCTCCTCGCATAATCTCTGTATGGGATAAGACCAGGCTGATTCATTTCCCATTCACCCTTAATCTGATTAACAACGAGGGCCGAATCACCATAAACATCAAGATGCTTGATCCTAAGATCAATGCACTCTTCCAATCCCATAATACAGGCTTCATACTCAGCCATATTATTCGTGCATTTGAAAGTTAGCCTTGCTGTAAAAGGCATATGTGTGCCCTGAGGGGTAATAATCACTGCCCCAATACCATTTCCATATTGATTTACAGCGCCATCAAACACCATGCTCCATCGGGAACCAGGCTTTGGCCCTTCATCGAGTGTAGGTTCATCACAATCTTTCATTTTCAAATACAGAATCTCCTCATCCAGGAAGTCATACTGAACAGACTGATAATCCTCGATTGGCTGATGTGCCAAGTGGTTAGCCAAGATACTACCTTTGATAGCCTTCTGAGCTTGATACTCAATATTGTACTCAGACAACAACATCTGCCAACGGGCAATCCTCCCAGTTAAAGCAGGCTTCTCAAAAATGTACTTGATTGGATCCATTTTGGATATCAACCAAGTCGCATGATTCAACATATACTGGCATAAGCGCTTAGCAGCCCAAGCCAAGGCGCAACACGTCTTCTCAAGCATTGAGTATCGAGACTCATAATTAGTAAACTTCTTATTCAAATAGTAGATGGCATACTCTTTCTTTCCCGACTCGTCCTGCTGACCAAGGACACACCCCATTGAGTCTTCAAGAACAGTCAGATACATAATCAATGGTTTCCCTTCCACAGGTGGAGACAGAATCGGAGGTTCAGACAAATACTCTTTAATGCGGTCAAAAGCTTTCTGGAAATCCTTGGTCCAATCATGGGTCTGATCTTTCCGGAGGAGCTTGAATATTGGCGCACATGTAGCAGTCATGTGAGATATGAATCTGGAAATGTAATTCAAGCGGCCAAGAAAACCTCGGACTTGCTTCTCAGTTTTTGGCGCATGCATCTCTTGTATTGCTTTGACCTTTGCAGGATCAACCTCAATACCTCTTTCGTTGACAACAAAGCCCAATAACTTGCCGGAACGGACTCCAAATGTACACTTGTTGGGATTCAGATGAAGCTTGTACTTCCTCAAACACTGAAAAAGCTTCAACAAATGCTCTATATGTTCAACTTTCATTCTTGACTTTGCAATCATATCATCAACATACACCTCGATCTCCTTATGCATCATATCATGAAATAAGGTAGTCATAGCTCGTTGGTACGTGGCTCCGGCGTTCTTCAAATCGAAGGGCATCACTCGATAACAGAATGTTCCCCAAGGTGTGATGAATGTTGTCTTCTCCATATCCTCTGGTGCCATTTTGATCTGATTATATCCGGAAAATCCGTCCATAAATGAGAAGACCTTGAATCTAGTTGTATTATCTACCAACATATCAATATGTGGTAGAGGGGATTCATCTTTCGGACTAGCTTTATTCAAGTCTCTATAGTCCACACACATTCGGACCTTTCCATCTTTCTTAGACACGGGCACAATATTGGCCACCCATTGAGGATATGTAGAAGTCACCAGAAACCCCGCATCAATTTGCTTCTGAACTTCCTCCTTGATCTTTACTTCCATATCGGGATGAGTTCTTCTGAGCTTCTGCTTCATAGGCACACACCCAGGCTTCAAAGGCAAGAAATGTTGCACGATATCAGTATCTAAACCAGGCATGTCTTCATATGACCAAGCAAAGACATCGACGTATTCTCGTAGCAACTCAATCAACCCCTTCTTAACAGACTCTTCCAAGAGTGCCCCAATCTTCACTTCTCGCACACAATCCTCAGACCCCAAGTTGATTGTTTCCAGATTCTCAAGATGCGGCTGAATGATCTTCTCTTCATGCTCAAGAAGACGGGTAATCTCGTCCGGAATTTCTTCAACATCATCTTCTTCTGCCTCAAATACAGGGAATTCAAAGTTGGGAGATGGTGTTGGATCATTGTGTTCAATGGGTTTGATCAGCTTGCATAATGATTTTGGATATAAAAGAAGCTTTAGAATTCAAACAAGGCAAATCCTTATGTAGATGAAAAGATTGATTTTATTCTTATTTTTAGGTTTTTTTTATCACCAATTTCTTGCAAAAGCGAAAAGGGAAAATAATTGGAAAAACAAACATTTAACATGAATTTATTGAATGAAAATATCATTGAATTTATGCGCCAACAATGTCATGACTCCTCCTTTTGGCATGGGAGAAGGGTTTTCAAACACAGTGAACATTACTTTGACTTATGGATAACTGTTGGAATATCCACAACGACCCAATTATTGCAGATCCCTCCAGGGATGACGAAATTGTCAGAATCCTCTGCATCCTCTTCCAAAATGGCAGCAACCTCTTCATCTTGACTAGTGTGGATGAATCCTCCACTCTTGAACAAACCTTGCTTGTTGAAGACCCCGGAAGAAAAGCCTATGCCAGCCCGAGACTTATTGTCTTCCAACTTGATCATTTGCACCAAACCAGCAGTTGCACCATGCTCAATGGCCAACTTTGCATCTTTATAGGAAGCAAATGAAGGAGTTCTCTTCTCAACAGGTTCGACAATAGATAAAGCTTGGAACGGGGTTCCAACTTCATCCTCAGCATCTATATATGAGAAGGAAGACAAGTGGCTAACCAAGAGAGCTCTTTCTCCCCCTACCACCACCAGCTTCTTATTTTTTACAAATTTCAGTTTCTGGTGTAGGGTGGATGTCACGGCGCCAACCTCGTGAATCCATGGTCTGCCTAAGAGACTGCGATACGATGGGTGAATATCCATAACCTGGAAGGTAATCTGGAAATCACTTGGTCCGATTTTGACCGGGAGATCCACCTCTCCAATCACAGTTTTGCGAGACCCATCGAAAGCCTTCACAACTACTCCACTCTGCCTCATGGGAGACCCTTGATATGACAACTTCGAGAGAGTGGTTTTCGGAAATACATTCAA
The DNA here is from genome assembly GCF_024323335.1 of Lathyrus oleraceus. Classification (NCBI taxonomy): domain Eukaryota; kingdom Viridiplantae; phylum Streptophyta; class Magnoliopsida; order Fabales; family Fabaceae; genus Lathyrus; species Lathyrus oleraceus. The sequence goes on along the minus strand of NC_066580.1, from coordinate 196,795,705 downwards.
CGATGACCCAGTGTCCACCAACACATTGGACATGGCGTCCTCTTTGCAGCTCATAGATATATGTAATGCCAAGTTATGTTATCTTCCCTCCTCGGGGAGATCAGAGTCACAAAAACTCAAATTGTTACAAGCGGTGATGTTTGCAACAATGCTATCAAATCGCTCTATCGTGACGTCGTGATCCACATACGCCACATCCAACACCTTCTGCAGAGCTTCTCGGTGTGGTTATGAATTCAAAAGTAGTGATAACACGAATATTTTGGATGGTGTTTGTAGAAGTTGGTCTACAACGTTATACTCGCTCCTTTTAATGAGTCTTAGCATCTCATCACAATCTTCTTTCATATTGCCACTAGGGCCAACAGAAACAGGAGTTTTCAATGTAAATGAGGGCTTAACATCAAGTTCCGGGTTCGGAGTGCTTACAGCGTTCCCAATCGGGCGTTCAACAAAATCAGCATCAACACTTCCTCGAGCCTCAGCTTGAGGCTTTGACGGAGCTGAAAATACACGACCGCTACGGGTCAACCCACTGACGTCATCAATGTTAACAACATATGAAGAAGGCAAGGACACCTCTTTCCCATTCTCCACTTCTACAGCGTTGTAGCGATAAGGAACTGCCTTCTCAGAAGAGTACGGTATAGGGTCGGCAGGCTTGATGGTCAGAACTGGAGAAACCTTCTGTTTGCTACCATCATACTTGATAACCACAGGCTCAGGTATCCGGAGTACCGGTGAAATTACATTAACTTCAAGAGCATCTTCATCAACATTTCTATTCTGAAGGATCTCAATGACTCCTTCATCCAATATCTCATAGACATCTCTGCGCACCTGGCGACAACCTCTCTGATTGACAGAACATACTCGGCATCCATCGTGGTCATGCTCATAATGACTATAATCACACAACAAGCGATGCATATCAACCAATGATTGTCGGATATGGCTGACATATTTGACCTTGTACTTTCCAGGGCAACCCTGGACCATATTGACAGATTTCCCATGCTCGGGCAATGGGTTCTTCTTCACATTTGGACCTACGTCCTCGAAAAACAAAATTCCACTTCTCACAAGGTCTTGCACCTTGGTCTTCAAGGGATAACAATTTTCCACATCATGTTTGGGAGCGCCGGAATGATATACACGGTGAAGTTCTGGCTTGTACCACCACTGGGGGTTAGCAGGTACAGCGGGAGGGTCTCGTGGAGTGATTAACTTTCTATCAATCAGGGACGGATAGAGTTCAGCATAAGTCATCGGAATTGGATCAAAGGTGACCCTTTTCCTCTCATAGTTGGTACTGGTATTGTTGTTGTTGTTTCGAGACTGGTAGGCCTGCTGTTGTGGACGTTGTTGTTGTTGTTGTTGTTGATATTGGTGAGTTTGTGGTGGTTGTTGATAGTGTTGAGCTTCCCTGAAAATAGGTGCTATATGAGCCACCTGATGCTGACTGTTGACTGGGCGAGCAATCTTCCTCTTTACAGAGGGTCTTCTCATGATATGGGAAGACACGGCATGTGCCTCTCCCTCCTCCTTCTTTGCAAAGCTTCCATATCTCTTTGGTGAAGAGCCTTCATCTTGAGTTAAACGTCCTTCACAGACCCCTTCTTCCAATCTCATCCCCATATTCACCATCTTGGTGAAGTCTGAGGGAGCACTGGCTATCATCCTCTCGTAGTAAAACGAGCTCAAGGTCTTCAAGAAGATCTTGGTCATCTCTTTCTCCTCAAGGGGAGGCACTATCTGAGCTGCCAATTTGCGCCACCTCTGGGGGTACTCTTTGAAGGTCTCTTTATCCTTTTGCGACATTGCTCTTAATTGGTCCCTATCGGGAGCCATATCCATATTCTATTTATATTGCTTGATGAAAGCCTCGCCAAGATCGTTGAAAGATCGGATGTTCAAACTCTCCAAACCCATGTACCACCGGAGAGCGGCACCGGACAGACTGTCTTGGAAATAGTGGATGAGCAGTTGATCATTATCAGTTTGTGTTGACATCTTGCGAGCATACATCACAAGATGGCTGAGTGGGCATTTGTTTCCCTTATATTTCTCAAAGTCAGGCACTTTGAATTTAATAAGGATCTTTATGTTGGGCACAAGGCACAACTCAGCGACACTCTTACCAAAGAGGTCCTTCCCCCTCAAAGTTTTCAGTTCCTTGCGAAGCTCAAGGAATTGATCCTTCATGTCATCCATCTTCTCATAAACATCTGGGCCCTCAGATGGCTCAGAATGGTAGATGGTATCTTTGACCCTTGGTAACGTGTGCACAAAGGGAGGTGGCACTGACAGGACCGGGATAGATGCCGACAAAGAAGCAAGAGTAGGGGCGAAACCCTCAGGCATGAAATTGGCAGGCATTCCCCATGGGAACCCAGCTGGCATAGATGGTGCGAAGTGAGCAGTTGCAGCAGGCTTGGTAGAAGTTACGATCTCAAAAATGACCGTCCTCTAGGGAGGAGTTGATGGCGTTGGAGAAGACTGGCTCTGAGCGGCCAAGAATGACTCCTTCAGGGAAGTCATTCTGGCTACTTCCTCTTTCAGCTCGCAGTTCTCTTGTTCTAGATGATCCATCAGTCTTGAAGAGTTGGCTCTGGTGTAGTACCGGTGAGTCAGCTTGTCTTTAAAATAAATGAAGAACACAAAGTTAGACCATATGACAAGAAGCTTGGAACAAAACCTGCTTATGCACATGATGCATGCAATGCTTGTGCATATGATATGTTTTTTATATCAGAGGAACTTTAGAGTTCTATTTGCAAATTTTGGGAAATATTACATTTGTATCACATATGGAAACATCTCATCAATGATATCTGGAAAATATTATTACACCAAAGAAGTACAACATTGGTAACCAAAATAAAGGAGAAAAGGAAACTGATCATCCTATGGATCCCTAGAAACAATCGTCTAAAGCTCGGGACACAAGAAGGTACAATGCACGAAGCTTCTTCACCTCCTCCTCATAGGCTGCCTGTATATTGGCCTTTTCCTTGGCGAGTCGATCATACTTCCTCTTCCAGAACCTAGAAGACTGAGGAAGTAGAGAATTCCATGCATCATCAGGATCATCAATGACCTGATGCTCAAGAAACTCAATCAAAGCATCTTTCCCCTTGATCTGCTGAAGCAACTCTTCACGTTCACGGATCCAGGCACGTGAACGGTCTTCTTCTCTCAACTCCTCTACTCCTTGATTAGGGAGGGTTTAAGGCCCATCCATAATCATAGGTGTAGGTCTCGGATACTCGTAAGGCATGAGATACTCAGACGCTCTCTTCCTAACCCAGGTAGTATAAGGCTCCAAAGCGATGCAATTCTTAGGACCCAACTCCTTCCTTCCCTTCCTATGAATCTTGCACCAAGCGCGGACCATTCTAGCTTTCAAGCCTTGGGGATCTTTACCATCCTGAATGAACATACCCTCCAATAGAATGTTATTGGGTTTATCCTTTAAGGGGAACCCAAGCTGACGACGTGCCAAAGCAGGGTTGTAGCTAATTCCACCACATGTACCAAGAAGAGGTACATTGGAGAATTCACCACAAGAGTCGATAATCTGCACACCATCATACACACGGTTGTACCAGGAGATATCATCATTAGTGAGAGACATAAGTCTCGTGGACCACCGTAGACATCCCTTGTTCTCCTTGAAAGCGACCGTCTGAGGTAAGTGAGAAATAAACCACTTATACAATAGAGGTAAACAGCACACAATGGCACCACCACCCTTTGCATTCCTCACATGCAAAGAAAAATAAGTATCACCCAACAGAGTCGGAACGGGATTAAGAGTAGAGAAGATCCTAATAGCGTTCACATCCACAAATTTGTCGATGTTGGGGAATAACATTAACCCATAGGTGAGAAGTACAAATATGGCCTCAAAGGCGTCCTCACTCATGGCCTTCCCATACACAGTAGCTTGAGCAATGAGGAACTCAGAAGGGAGACCTTGAATTCCACCTTTGGTAGTCATATGAGCACCAACCAGAGACTCATCTATATGCAACATATCAGCTATCTCTCGAGAAGTAGGAATACTCTCCAAGCCATTGAACGGCAACTGATCCAGAATAGGTATACCCACAAGATAAGCATACTCCTCAAGCGTAGGCAAAAGCTGAAAGTCCGGAAATGTGAAGCAACGATATAAAGGATCATAAAACTGCACCAACACACTCATCAATCCTTCATCCACCTGAGTAGTCAGAAGAGGAAGAAGCTTCCCAAAACGAGCCTTGAAACCCAAGGGATCCAATAAATAGGATGTCAACTTCCTTAGCTCTTTCAAGTCTGGTTGTCTGAAGCTGTACTTCTTTGTATTCCTTCTTTGTCTTTCCATGTCTAAAATTTTTGCAAATAGACCTTTTAAGTTCCTTGAAAATTTTATTATTATTTTGATGATATGGATGCAAATGGGTGCATGAATGCAACAATCACACTCAAGGATCAAGAAAATCACACCAAACAAAGGTCATGGGATGGATCATATTATCCTTAATATCAATCATCCATTTTAGTGGATAATGGTTTACACCTTATCAACACCCAAATTCCATTGATATTAAGGATACATGAACAGATCAACCATGAATCAAGGGTTTGTTGCAAGTCACGAGCATGGAGTCTTGGTTAAGAACCACCCAAAGGGAGTGTACTAGGGTTTAACCTGCCAAACATGTTCTACAAGAGGTTCCCATAGACATCATCCCATCTTTCGGATATTATCGGAGAAACGACTACTCGTATTCCAAAAATATTCTTAAGAGAGACTCTTATGAGTGTAGTATCGCGTAACAATCGTATCAAATCTTACACTTGAACGACTTTCGCACTACATCCTAAGAATAGGCCAAGATGGGCTTGGTAAACTAAGGTCCTTGGCTTCTAAGGTCTATATTGGAAAGAGTAATGTCTAACCACGACTACTCGTGTGACATTATTGATCCCAACATAACCTCCACCAAGTCAATGGGCTTGCAAGTCAACTTGCTAAGGAATAACTCCACACAAGTCAACAAGACTATGTCATTCTCCTATCATAAGTGCACTCGAGTTCGGGTATAGAACTCATCTCACAAGAAACCACCAAGCACACAAGCAATTGATATATCAAGCAAATCATTCATTACAATCAATACAGTCATCCCAAATTAGCACAAAAATATGTCACAAATAAATATAAACTTACAATACAACAAAGGTAAAAAGTAGGCTAAACCCACTAGGAAGAAGTAGGCATCCCCAGCAGAGTCGCCACTTTTGTGTAGCGGGGTATTCGTTACCATTAGAGATATTGACTAAATCCAAGGTAAATCATACAAGTCGAGTCGCCACCCCACTTCTATTTTTCCAATGGAATGGTTAGAAAGCGAACAAAAACCTAAAAGTTTTATCAAATAAAAAACTAGTAAAAATGTCAGAGATCTGGGTAAGGGGGTTGGTTATGCAATGGGAAGGTTTTAAGCACCCAAAACATCCTAGGTACTCCTAGGGAGCCCTTTTCACATTTGTTGTAAGGTTGGTATTTTGTGAAAATTTATTTGTGCAAACATGATTGAAAAGATGAGAAGAGAATGTACAAGTTATTTACAATTTATGTGTTTGAATGGATGAACCCATTGCCTACGTACCATCTTGAAAAAAGATTAGGATCAAAACCTCGTAGTTCGGGGTAAAAATCTCAAAACAAATGAGTGGATTGATTGGTCCAAAATCCTTAAGGTCTTTTGTTATCCAAGGGAGAAAACTCAAACCAAAACCACAAATCCACCATGTGAGGATAGCTTCAACATGCTAGTGAGGGGTTAACCCTATAATAAGCATGGAAGACTCATTGTCCATCACTAAGGATAAAGGTGAGTATTATATCTACCTCAAGGATAACTCAAACCTAACAGCTAAAGGTTATGAAAAATTTGATTAAGAAAATGGCCATTGAAACCACAAGATGATGTTTGGATGGGCTGTATTTACCAATGAAGAGTATTTACAAAATGGTCAAAGTTGACTTAGAAGTTCAATTCAAAATAAGCATTATGAAAAGAAGGTTTGAAAATCAAAAGCATAAGGCTTAGGTTTCTAATGTTGAAAACAAGTGTTAAAAGTTTGCACAAAAGTTTTGGCTTGGGTTAGAGTGGAGAGAAGAAGAAGAAAGGCTAAAGTCCTAAGCATACAAGAGATAAAGGAAAAGAAGCAAGACCACAAATGGAGTTCCTATCTTGAGATCATATTGATGATCCAAGTAGCTCTCATCCTTTGGAATAAGTAATCACAAGCATAAACTCAAGCAATCAACAAACAAATGAACTCTTGGAAGGTTCCTTAATGTATCTTGGATCCCTCTCTCTTAGAAGCTCATGGTAATGGTTCTTCAATTTGGCTCAACATTGGAATCCCTAGCACAAGAACACACACATAAAAAAGTTCTATGGAAATAAACAAGGAATGGACAAAAGGAGTTTAGAAGTGGGTCCTTTCAAAGTTATCTTCAACATTAAGCATTCTAAAGACATGAGGCCTAGTTGCTCTTTGACATTTAAGCACTCTAAAGGCATAAGGCCTAGTTGCTCTTCAAACTTCATTAGCTTGGGTAAGGTCCTAATATCTAAGTCCATTTTGTCCAATTCTTTGCATTTGGTTCACAATCAAACAAACAAAACACAAGCACAAAAGATATATACACAATTATATGCTCAAGTGAGCAAAAGGCAAATGACATTAACATAAACATGTGCTCCAATGAGCAAAGGAAAAAGCAAATGAATAATATATACAAAAATGATAAATTGTTTAAATGTAAAGTGCAAAAAGTAAATGTTAATAGTTAGTGGTTAATAGTTAATGTGCCATAAGGCAAATTTAGCGCTATGTTAAGCAATCGTAATTGGACTTATGTAGAAGTCACAACTATCTGAGGCCGGTCAATAATAATGTAGGCAACAACACAAGTTAGAAGTCTTTATTAGTGAACCAAGTTCCAACAACTTGCCATGCCAAAAGAAAAAGAGAATTAATCTTGTATTGGTTTAAGTCCTTTGTATGATTTAAGAGACAACCTATCCTTAATGCAAAGCCATTCACTTGATCAATTGATCAAGATGAATTAGATTTGGATCAAGGAAGATTAAGTCTCCCTAATCAATGCTAACTTATCAACCTTTAACTTATTGATCAAAAAGAAAAAAAGAGAAGAAGAAGAAGAAGAAGATGAATAAAGAAATGGAAAGATTAAAGAATAAAATGCATTAGATGAAATGGCATGTACCATTCTACAAATGTTGACCAATGATATTGAGGATCATGGTCAAACACTCAAAAACAAAAGTGAGATGAAGATTGGAAGTCAAGAAAATGAACAAAATATTTTTGGCATTTTTTAATATTAAAATAAACTTGAATTAAAAATAAAAGAAAGGTCAAACTTCAAAATCACTTCAAATCAACTTTGAAAAGTCCAAGTGATTTATCCTAAGTTCAACAAGGTCAAACAAACTTTGACAAAAAATTTCAGCATTTTTAAAAGTCAGAAACTATTTTTAATCAATTAAAAATGAATAAAAATAACCTAATTGAACTAAAATCTCAAATAAACCTCAAATCAATTAAAAAATTGATGAGAATATTTTTCATAGATCCATCATCATTCAAATAGGTTAGGAAAATATTTTTGTATTTTTTGAATATCAAAAACTATTTAAAATGAATTAAAAATAACCAGAGAAGAGAAAATTCACAAAAAATATCAAATGACAAAATAAAAAATATTAAAAACCGTTTTTAGAAACTAGAATTAAAATGGAGAAGAATGCAATTGGTCCCATATTTTTTGGATTAAAAATAAAGAAGTTATGAATTTTTGAAAATAAAGGAAATAAAAGAAATAAAATTAAAAAATAAGAAAAAAAAAAAATAGGAGCGTCTGATCAGGCCTCATTAATTGACGTGGCTGATCAAACGCTCCAGAAGTGCGCTTCCATGGTGAGTCTAAGTCAAACGCGTCACACCTGGCATTAAAGCAAGTAATATAAACGCATGGCTGAGATTAAAACGTGGGAGATGCATCCAACGTTCCAGATTAAATCTGGCATGGTGGAAGGTGGCCAGCGCCACCGTCTTCTCTGGCGAGCACTCAAGCTCCTGCCAGAGTTGCAGGTCCTCCAAACTCAACAAAAATTCACGATCCAGGTACCAAAATCATAAGAAATGAATGGGTTATGTTCTTGGTAAGTTGACCCAAAATTAGGGTTTCAGTCAAAATGACCTATAATGTCTTGGAATGGATGATGACCTTCCATGCTTCAAACCAATTTTTGATGAACTTGAAAGTTGTTCATATTGTCCTTAAGAACATTTTTGCTTTTGGAATCATCTCCATTTGACCAACACATAAGAAGTTAGGTCTCAGTGCATTTCAAAATAGTCAGATGAATTGACTGATCAACTTCTCAAGTCCATAACCCATATATTGATGAATTGATGATTGAGGACACTCAAATAAGTTCAAATATGCATGAAATGATGAATTAAATAACTTCCCTTGATTTTATCTGACCATGGGCTGAGGTTTCTTCATGAGTAAGGCACACTTGATACACAGATGAATTAGGGTTTCCTTGAGAAGCAATCCCTCAAACCCTTTGACTTGCTTTGATAAAAATGATGAACTGAGATACTTGGGGAGGCATATTTCATGAATGAGAGCTTTGGGAACCATTACCATTCTTCCTTTCATCTTCTCTTGGCCATATCTTTGCACACAGGATCTCATAGAAGCTCTTGACCTTGTGATTGCTCAAGCTACAAACAAGAAATGTTAGTGACATATTTTCGTGCTTTTGGTTAGTAAACAAAATAAGAAAAGCAATAATATACAATTCAAGCATGCTGGGTGATCTCAAACCACTCTCAAGGGATCCCACCCAAAGTCAAAGGGAACCAAGATGCTCATGATCCTTGAGGCTTTGCAAAATGCAATGTTATGATGCCATGAGGGATCTTAGGGACAAAATTGCGGTCTTACACTAAGGTTTTAAAACATTTTCCATTGATTCCACGATTTAAAAGGTTATTTATGTGTTCAAAGACAACAAAGGAAATGAGGTGGCATGAAGAAGAACGCTCAAAGGATGGAAAATTAAGGCATCCCGCGGATGGACAAGCAGGGAAGGATTTTGATAAACTTTATCATGAGTTTGCTTCTTAGCCTAGAAAAATAAGACTTGGCTTATCAAGTGACGACTTCAATCCTTTCCGGACCATGAGCTTATCACACAGTACATGGCCTATCATGATAGTAATATACAACTATCCTCCTTGGTTGTCCATGAAATCTGAATATACAATGTTGTCATTGTTGATTCCTGGGCCACAATCACCGGGGAACGACATTGATGTGTACCTTCAACCATTAATTGAGGAGTTAAATTAGTTATGGGAGTTAGGAGTAGATACATATGATGCCTCAAAAAAATAAAACATTTAAAATTCGTGCAGCCCTTCTATGGATTATTAGTGACTATCCTGGATACGCTATGTTATCAGGTTGGAGCACCAAAGGAAAGTTGGCATGTGCATGTTGCAATCATAACACTGAGTCATCGTATTTAAAGAACAACCACAAGATGTGCTACATGGGTCATCGTGTCTTTTAACCGATGAGTCATGCGTGGAGGTCAAATAAAAGGTCCTTTAATGGAAGGAAAGAACTTAGGTTTGTACCTTCTTTGTTAAAAGGAAAAGAAATTATGGAAACCTTAAAAGATTTTGAGAATGAATTTGGTAAAAAAAAAGAAGAAGAAAAGAGATGGTACATGGAAGAAGAAGTCAATATTTTTTGAGTTACCTTATTGGGTTGAGAATACATTACGTCATAATCTTGATGTGATGCACATTGAAAAAAATATATTTGATAATATTATTGGGACTCTTTTAGACACACCAGGTAAGAGAAAAGATCATGTTAATGCTTGTTATGATTTGAAAGATATGGGAATTAGAAAGAAGCTTCATCCAAAAGAGATTGGTGGAGGTCGTGTAGTGATTGCAAAATCTTGTTTTTCAATGAGTGCACATGAAAAGACTATTTTTTGTAGTGTTTTGAAGGCTGCCAAATTTCCAGATGGGACTGCATCAAACATTTCAAAGTGTGTGCATATTAGAAATAAGAAATTATTTGGCTACAAGAGTCATAATGCACATTTCATGTTACATTAGTTATTACAAGTAGTGGTAAGAGGCACCTTCCCAAATGTAGTGGATGGACCTCTAATTCACTTAGGGTCATTTTTTCGCGCTTTGTGAAGAAAAGTTATCCAAGAGCAAGATTTGAATTTCTTAGAAGCTGAGATCGCAGATATTCTCTGTCAAATGGAGATGATTTTTCCTCCAAGTTTTTTTGATATAATGGTTCATCTTCCTATTCATTTGGAAAATGAAGTTAGATTGGGCGGTCCGGTTCAATTTCGATGGATGTATGCCACTGAAAGAAACTTATGTAAACTTAAAAGTTATGTTCGTAATAGAGCTCATCCTGAAGGATCTATTACTGAGGCATATTTGGCTAAAGAAGCTTTGACTTTTTGCTCAAGATATTTGCATGATAATGTAGACACAAGGTTGAATAGAAAGAGTCGAAATTATGACAATAGTGATTTTTGTGATGTGGATTTATGCGATTACTTTTCATGTATTGGTCGTTCTTTAGGTGGGAAGAAAAATGGTAAACCATTTTTTATAGATTCAACTACAAAAGCCTAAGCCCATCGATACCTTTTGTTCAATTATGATGAAGTTAACACATTCATCAGGTACCATAATAGTTTAAGTTCATTTATAAAACACACACACACACACACATTAGTGTTATTTTCTAATAGATGATCAGTTATGTTTGTAGGGAGCATGATGATATTGTCAGTAGTCAAACTAAAGGACGTAGGTGGGTCAATGGCAAAACCCAAAGTCACGATTTTAGTGAATGCTTTAAAACTCGAGCTTTGAAAGATGATGTATGAATTCAGCTACAAGATTTCTCTAGAGGTCCATGTGATACAGCAAAGAGGTTTTCAGGTCACCTCTTTAATGGATATAAATTCCATACAATGAAACGAGATGCAAGACGCAAAACTCAAAATTCAGGTGTAACTTTGGTTTCATTGACTCCAAGTTTTGCAAGCTCTAAGAATGAAAATCCTAAGATAGAAGCTTTCACTTATTATGGAGCAATTGGAGATATAATTCAGTTAGACTATTACTCTCAATTCAGCTTTGTGTTGTTTAAATGTGATTGTTTCAAGGTAGAAGAAGACAAATATGGGCTTACTTGTGTATATTTCAACAAAAAAAGTTACCAAAAGGATTCTTTTGTTCTGCCATCTCAAGTGCATCAATGTTTCTATGTCCAAGATCCACTTGATGCAAGCAGACAATATGTCATGAAAATAGATCCTAGAGATTTATATAGTATGGGTGACCTATCAGATTCAATGGTCCAAGAATCTTATCAAAGTGATCATTTTGATGGTGAGCTTAATTGGGTTAGGGAAGATATACATGGAACCATTGTTGATAAGCCTCCACCTTTTATGCAAGAGACAAGATATGAAGATGATTCTGATTTTGACAATACTGTGTTAGACCAGTAAAGTGATGGGAACTAAATCTTTGAAGACTTTCCATTTATTTTTTGATAAATCAATAGATTAATGTAACATGTGTTACCTTTGGATTATATTCTAAAAGAAATATTTATGTTCAAACAATTTCCACTAGATGAGAAGTCTTCTTTTACATCCTTCCATGCTTGACTTATTTAACTTTTAATGCATATATTAATTTATTTTTATATTTTAATGTTGTACATTCACCTTATTGTTATCATAGTAAACTTTTATCTTATGATCTAACCTTATTATATTTTGATTTGTTTCTAAATTTTCACATTTTCTCCATCGATACCTTTTTATGGTTTGATGAGCATTCTTATTTATTTCTTTGTTTCTCTAAATTTTTTTGTGTTTAAATATTTTGCAGAACAAATGAGAAAGGAAGAAAACAACAAGAAAAATATGAAATGTCATGTGAAGGGTCAAATGGGTGCTTCCAGTTTTGAGCTACCGCAAGTAAAATCAAGCTTTGAATTGGCAAGGAATTTCAACATCAAACTGGAGGAAAGAAAGACCAAACATGGAAAATCACGTGCACCTATATCAGATGTTGAAGCTCTTGGGAACAAAAAAAAATCAGCCATTAACTTCTCAACAATTCAAGTTATCTATGTTTGCAACAACTTCTAACAAGGAGCCTGAGCCAAAGAAAAATGTTTCAGATAATGCAAGTAGGACTAAATTGCAAAACACTCTTGCTGAAAAAAGTATAGAAAGGGAAGTATCTTTAAAAAGAAACAAAGGATTGAAGATTCAAGATCCATAAGATCAATCTTTGATTTCGGAAAGAAATCAACCCTTGGTTTCTAAAACTCAAAATTCAAAAGGACAATCTTTGTCTCAAGTTAGAAGACATATGCCTATACAAATCCAGGATCCAAATACGCAACCCGTGAAAAAGGTGGTAATTGGAGATGGGTCGTTGGAAAGACAACAAATTATGGAGAAAAAATCTATTGAAAATGACACTTCAAGGTCAAAGGAACAATCTAGGAGAATTGTAGTTATTGAAGATGAGTCAAGGAAAAAAAATGAAAGTAACAATAAGAATCAACAAAAAAAAAAAGATATTTGGAAATGACATTTCAAGGGTAAATGATCAACAAAGGAAAACAGTTGTGGCTGAAGTTGAGTCAAGGGAAAGGCAACAAAGTGTTTGCAAGAAGACAAAAAGAAGTCCTTTGTGTCCAACAATGTTAACCAGTGACTTTCTTAAAAAAATGGAAGAGATGTTGAAAAGGAGATGAACAATTTAATTGAAGGGACAACTAAGAAAAGAACACGTGGACCAACACGTTGTTTAAAAATATATGCAAGAATGTCAAAGACCGTCAAGAAGTTACTCTAGATGACTTTGGAGAGACAATTGGACCTGATGACCAAATTGCTTCTGACTTAGGCTATTTCCTTGGAACTATAGCAAGGAATGCAGATTTTTGCCTGTTGATCTATACAAATTTCAAAGAGTTACTTAAAGATGAAGCAGATCCTAAGTGTCATAATGACCGTATTTGAAAATATATTAATGTATGTAAAGTAAAATTTCATATTTTTTAAATGATCAAATATTTATCTATAATTGATGAAAAATATTGTTTTATTTTTGCAGACGAAGTTCAAAATTCCTGAGAGAGGAAAAAAAACAGTATTTTCTCGAATAAATGATGCTTGGAGACGGCACAAATACTCTATCAAGAGAGATCATTATAAATACAAGTGGATAGGGAAAACAAGTGGATTGGGAAACCCAATTTGCTATTGTAAGTTAAATTATAATATTCATTATAAATACACATGTGTTTTTTAATTTTTTTCAAAACTAATAATTTAAAATATTAGGATAAACTTCAAGAATCTATTGAAAACTCAGTTGAATCTGGAACACAAGCATTTCAATCATTGTTTGGAAAAGAAAATCCCGGTAGAGTGAGATGTTATGGAAGAACTGTCACACCATCATTGTTGAAAAAAAATGAAGAAATTTATTTAATGAAAATGCAATATGATAGTAAGATTTCTGACATGGCGCAAAAGATGGGAGCAATGGAGGCACTTTTGAAAAGCATGGATATGCAACAAAATCCACATTTAAGTGAAGTGGAAGTAGATGATAAGATGAGAGAAACTTTGCACAATGATAATATTCCAACACCACGCTCATCGACATCAACATATGCCCCTGCTCATCAAAAGGTACTATAATTGACATTAATAAAAATCAACATTTATTTTATTAAGTGTTGAGTTTTTATTTTGTAGTGTTTTAATTTTTTAAATATGCGGTGTTAGTTTTATAAGTTACTCATTAAGTTAGTATATATTCATGCTAGCTAGGTTGAACATTGTGAACATATGTTACCATGCACATTTTCATTATGTTTTTTAAAAATTATCATTGTATATTGGTTTAGATGGTAAGATTCATGTATAAATTTCATAGATTCGAGGTTGATTTCTAAGCGTGCAAACTTTGTTAGTGAGTAATATATAACTATCAATTGTTTGAATTGAATCATTATTGCATGGATGTTAAGTCATTTGAAGCCTTGCATATGCCGCTTTGATTATTGTAACTTTGTTATTGAATAATATATAAAAGAAATTCTTCATATTTATAGGTTAGAAACAAAGATGATCCTCAAGATGAACAAGATGATGATCTTCAAGATGACGATGATCTTCAATATGATCAAGATGATGATGATCTTCAATATGATCAAGATGATAATGATCTTCAATATGATAATTTTCAAGATGATGATTCTCATGAATCTCAACACAATGAATATGATAAAGACCGCCATTGATTTAAATATTGACGATTATGCTTTGTTTTATGGAGTTACATAAGCCAACTAGCTATAACTTATATTGCTTGGATTTATTTTGAAAATATTTGTATTTTTTACATTTCAAAGAGTTGATTACACTTCATCTTATTAATACTTCATATTTATATATGTTTTCAATTTATAAATGTGCTTCTTCTAATAATATTGAAAAATAATCTATTAGAATAATGTGAAGGTATATGATCACAAATGTATCACCATATAAATGAACAGGAAAATGCTATACTAATTATATCTTTCAAAGTCTAAAGTGCTCAACATCGAAGTTATATATAAATGTGATTTGTTTTTCAATCTATAGACAACGCTTTTTATGCGTTTCTTATCAAAAACCGTAGTATATTCCTTTGTTTTAGGCGCGATTATGTGTGTGCTATGTAAATGAAATTATAGATTAAGCTATGGTTTACATCTGTTGGTTATTAATAATCGTTGCCTTTTCACATGTTTTGGGGAAAGTTATTTTACGTTGCTACTGGAAAACCGCAGCTTAAAAGTTCAACTAAAACTGTGGAATTTGATATTTAAGGTGATGGTGTTCAAAATCCGTGGGTAGAAATCAAAAAACCGCGCTCTAATGGAATAAGCAACGGCTGCTTATTCCACGCTTGATAAACTGTCCCCTAAAGCATTATACAACGGTTTTATACCTTTAAGGTGCGGTTTTTCATTGTTTCCTAAACCCATTTTCGTTGAGGAGGATCAGGCAATCAAGCCCTAATCCCTTTGTGTATACCATTGGTGAACAAATTCATTTGCTTGGTAAATTGCTTGGTTTTGAGGAATTTGATCATGCCTGATCATTCCTTGATCATCAGGATTTGCCACATATTTTTTTTATCAGGTGGCCATTTGGTTTTCTATCTCATTTGATTATTGATCCATGATCATTCTTGGTTCACCACTTTGTTCCTGATTATATGTTTCTTAGGGACCTAATACATTCGTTCATTCAATTCTAACTTCATGTCGGTTTCAACTTCTAATTAGTACAGTCATCATTTTGTCATCATTGTTCCATTTAATTCTAACTTCATGTCGGTTTCAACTTCTAATTAACTTTTGAAGTTTAAATTGATTTTTGAGGTTAGACTTGGTTTGTGAAGTTTAACTTTTAATTGTTAGAAATCATTTCCTCCTTTTTTTCAAGTTAATTCTCAGAGTTGCATCATTTTAAAAAATTCAATTCGATTTTTAATGCAAAACTGATTTTTGGAGATAGAATAGATGTTTGAGTTTTTATTTAATTTTAGGTTTGCGTCATTTTAAAATCGAGTTCGGTTTCGATTTATTAGAATTTCAATCACTTTTTTTATGGACCATGGTTCGTAAGAATGATAAAGCTCATTCCTTCTTTTTTAATAAAGCTCATTAACCATTTTCCATATCCAATTCAAAATTCTCATTTTAGTATCCATTTTACAAAATCCAAATAATGTCATCTCAATCCAATCTTTATCCAATTTAGTATCCAATTAAATCCAATAACCAATTTCCTTTGCCATGTCCATTACTATAGCCATATCCACATTCAAATAAAACAAAATACTAAACCATGTCCTAATTTCCATTTCCTTTAACCATAGAGAAATAAAAAAACAATTGATGAATCCATTGGCAAAGTTGAAATGCAGGTATTGTAAGCAAGTCATACGTGAGCAACTGAAAGAGTACATTACAAAAATGACATCTACAACACAGCACCAACGCCATAAAACGCGGAACGCGAAGGCAATGGATCAAAATTCACACCAAAACGGCATGTGAATGCTGCAAAAGCAATGGAAAACGACATCAAAGAAAACAAAAATGCAACACAAGCCAGAACGATAATCATGATGCGAGCAAAATGCAAAATTTAATAACAAAACGACAATCTGCAGCATACGAAATCGTATTTGAAACGCAACGAATTGCAAAAACTCACCAAAGACTCATTTCTATAAATTCACGAGTTCAATTCATTGAAGCTCTCTTTTTCTTGATTTTTTCGAACCCCCATTCTCTTCTTTCGAACTCTGTGAATTCATTCATAACCGCCACTGCCTACATAATTCTCTTGGTTAAATCCAATCGCCGTCGCACTTCCTACAACTCTCACTGCACCTCAAACGTACCTGCAAATTGAACCGTGATTCATTCGTAGTAGGGGGTGTGCATGGTTCAAAATCCAAACCAAATTGAACCAAATATATGGATTAGTTTGGTTTTTAAAACCACTTTGACGAAATCGGTTTATTTTTTTAAAATTGGTTTATGTTTGGATCGGTTTGGTTAATAACCGGTTTTTAAATGGATTTTGATTTTAATCAAATTTATTTAATTTAATTTCAATTTAATTTTCTTTAAATTAATAATAATTTTTAAATTTAAAAACATAAACAAATTTTATGAGATTTTAAAATATTTTTTCTTTTAAAATTTAAAAAAGATACAAAAAACAAAAAATTTTAGAAAAAAAAATTGAAAATAATAAAATTATTTTCTGAAAATGAAAAAAAAAATTGAAAAAAAAAATCTCAAAAAAAAAGTTATTCCAAAAAATAAAAATAACTTAAACAAATTTATTTTTTAAAAATGGAAATCGGTAATAAAAAAATTTTGAAAATAAAAAATAATTTCTATTATGAAATTGTAAAAAATTATTTTTTATTCCGAAAATTTGAAAAAATAATCTTTTTGAAAATTAAAAAAATTAACAAAAAAAATCTAAATTTTGTAAGCATGTCTGCAAGATGAGTGTGGCACGAGACATGTTGGATCTGAAGCTGTTTGGCCACAACTCTTTCAAGAACGAAGTAGATATCTAGTTTAATATGCTTCGTTTGCGCATGTAGAACCGGATTATGTGATAGCATAACAACACTTAAGTAGTCACAAAAGAGCATGGAGGATGAATAGGGAATATGAAGTTCACCAAGTAAGAATTCAAGCCATAACATTTCAGATGTTGTGCGAGCCAGCGCATGATATTCGACTTCTGAGCTGTATCAGGAAACAATGGCTTGCTTCTTTGAACTCCATGATACAAGATTAGATCCAAAGAACAAGCAAGAGGCGGATGTTGATCTTTGATCATCAGGGTCATTGGCCCAACTTGAATTGTTGTAGGCACGTAACGAGAATGGTTGTGATGTTATACCTAAAACAAGTATCAGGGAAAACATTATCATGCCACTCAAGTAATGGAGTATTCTTTTGCCTATAGACCAATGTGAATCTAACGGTTGTTCCATGAATTGACATGCCTTATTTACTGCAAAGGCAATATATGGACTTGTAAGAGTGAGATATTGAAGAGCCCTAACAGTGGATCTCTAGAGAAACATATCATATAATGCATTAGACCCATGCTTACTCAATTTTCATGAGCTCATTGTAATACCCCAAAATTTACCCTTCATTTTTCTTGGAAGCATACGCTTTACCCCTTATGCATGCATTCATTTTTAGGTCATTTAGCATTTGCATTTCATCATGGCAATCGGAATCGGATCCAAGAAGCTTGAACATCATCCAGGACACTTTGTGGACTCTATTTAGATGATCAGTCAACACAAGGGAAAGACTTGAGATACTTCCAACAGGGGTCTATTCGTCAGTCAAAACGTTAATCTTGAAGGAGCAAATGTTTGTTCATGAGCTGTCATGCTCGCTAGGCGAAGCCCACGTGTTTTGAAAAAAAAAACGAAAAAAAAACGAAAAAAATCGAAAAACGAAAAAAAGAGAAAAAAAAAGAAACGAAAAACGAAAATAATAATAATAATAATAATAAATAAATAAATAAAAGAAAAATCTTGGACTTGGACCTCTCTCATTTGAGCCCACAGGTCCACAAAAATCAGGTTATAAATTCAGAGTTTCAGTGAAACAAAAGGCATAAATTCTATTCCTATTACCCTGTCTGGGAAAAAGATAGTCAGAGAAGAACCCTGGGAAAAAGACAGTGAGAGAAGAGCTAACAGAGTTCAGAGCAACCTCCAGGCAACTCTGAAAGGTTCATTCTGACTCACACACTTTCAGCTCAAGCAAACCCCAACATTGGTTTGCAAATCCATCCGTGCCACTTGATTTCAACCGATCTCTCCAATCAGGTTTGCCCTATATCCATCATCTTTATGCCTTTAATTTGAATGCTCTAAATGTATGAGATATTATGGGTGAATTTGATACCCTTTTGATGCATGTGTTTGACAAGAGGTTTAGGCCTCCTACCCTTGGTTGCTTTTTGTGAGCTTTTTGTGAATTTTAATGGCATGATTCATGTGGTTACATTTTGATTTGGGGCAACCCTGGGTTACCCTATTTTGTTTCTCTAACTTGTTTGTTGAGTTTTTGTGAGGGCTCACATACTCTTGCAGAGATGGTTTGCCTGGTGTTCCACTTTATTTGTGGGATACCGCCTGGAGGTTTCATTCCGATTACCTGTACTGACTCACTTTCTTTGATGGTGTTAGCTTGGGAGGATCTCAGGGTTTCCTTGTTCCGTTAATTACTCATACTTCGGATCTTTATCCGTGTGGTACTTTTACATTTTCCCGTATTTTTACCGCTTTCTTAGCTGGAAGACCTCGATAGGAGGCAATGTTTTGTGTGTTTACTTTATGCAGGTTCCTTCGTCTAGGATTTCCCTTTTTGCATGAGCATCCCAAACCCTAACCCTTCATTGATTTTTCTTCTCCTAAACACACGTTTACTCCTTCTACTACAGGTGAGTAAGTCTCCAAAGGTCGAGCATCCGGTAGATGGTGTAGTAACGTCGTTCGTCCAAAACCCAATCCATAACCCCGTAGTTAGCCGAACTACGGCTTGCTCTGATTCTCATTCCACATGAGATACGTAGGCATAAGACGCGATGCCTTAACGAGCACACATCCCCCCAACCCATAGGTCAGCCAAGCTACGACGACTCTGATTCTCATATTCAGATGAGATACGTATGCAGTGGATGCGACATCCGCGCGAGTCATTTTCATTTAACCCCTTTTTTAGTAAACAACACAAGATAAACTCACACCCTTTAGACAAGAACTACAACAGTGGATCCTGTAGAGTACTAAGGATGCGTAGGGGTGCTAATACCTTCCCTTCGCATAACCGACTCCCGAACCCAAGATTTGGTTGCGAGACCCCGTCTTGTCCTTTCCTTTTTTCAGGTTTACTTCGAGCGTTTCCTTTCCCTCCTTTGGGATAAATAACGCACGGTGGCGACTCTTCTGTCATTTTCTTTCGCCGGTTGTTTTTTCGCACACTGTATTTTTCAGGTTGCGACAGCTGACGACTCTGCTGGGGACCCGGTTTCCCTAAGCTTGTCCCTCCTAGCTTGTGTGATTTCTTGTTTATTGGGTGTTCATGCTTTTGTACAGTTATTTATTTACCTGCTTTACCTTATTGCATTGTGTACATATCATTGTTGTATCTGTTGGCTAGCTATGGCTGCTTGGTGATCTTTGTGAGATGAATTCTATACCCGAACTCGAGTGCACTTAGGATAGGAGAATGGCATAGTCTTGTCGACTTGTGTGGAGTTACTCCTTAGCAAGTTGACGTGCAAGCCCATTCACTTGGTGGAGGTCATGTTGAGATCAATAATCTCACACAAGTAAGTTATGGTTAGATATTACTTTTTCCAATATAGACCTTAGAAGCCAAGGACCTTAGCTTACCAAACCCGTCTTGGCCAATTCGTAGGACGTAGTGCGAAAGTCGTTCAAGTGTAAGATTTGATACGATTGTTACGCGATACTACACTCATAAGAGTCTCTCTTGAGAATATTTTTGGAATACGAGTAGTCGTTCCTTCGATAATATCCGAAAGATGGGATTATGACTATGAGAACCTTTTGTAGAACATGTTCGGCAGGTTTAAACCTTAGTACACTCCTTTTGTGTTGCCAACATTACCCGGGTTTCCATCAGCATTTGCGTTACCCGCGTTACCAGTGTTCACAGGGATATCAGCGTTCCCAGGGTTACCAGGGTTTCCCTCAGCATTTGGTATCTCCAAATCTGGATTGGGCCTCGGTTGCTCAACCAATTCCCTCAGCTTTTCCTGGCCTTCTGCCATATCAGTCATCAATGTCATGAACTGATCCATCCTTTCACGCATATCAGCCAGCTCTTTCTGTACTTGGTCCATCGCTAGTTGTGGACGATTTTCCTTTGTCGGGTACCTGTGGACTCGCTTGGGACCAATAACTGCCTGATACAGGGAACAAACATTAGACACTGCGGTGACACCTGCAAAACAGACAAGGGTTAATATGCATGGTATGCGATGCACTGCTTGTTCAGTTTTAAGGCACCCCCGTTTTGAAAGGGAATACCCTGCAAATGAATAAGCATGAGATGTTGGATGCAAATATGCAGATGATGTTATGCAATGCAAAGGCATGTCAATCAGAATTGACAGATCCGCTTGAACATCTGTCGGGTTGCACTTTCTGGAGAGAAATTAAGAGCACACCAAACAAAGGTCATGGGATGGATCATGTTATCCTTAATATCAACCACCCATTTTGGTGGATTATGGTTTACACCTTATCAACACCCAAGTTTCATTGATATTAAGGATACCTGATCGGATTAACCATGAATCAAGGGTTTGTTGCAAGTCACGAGCATGGAGTTTAGGTTAAGAACCACCCAAAAGGAGTGTACTAAGGTTTAAACCTGCCAAACATGTTCTACAAAAGGTTCCCATAGTCATAATCCCATCTTTCAGATATTATTGAAGGAACGACTACTCGTATTCCAAAAATATTCTCAAGAGAGACTCTTATGAGTGTAGTATCGCGTAACAATCGTATCAAATCTTACACTTGAACGACTTTCGCACTACGTCCTACGAATAGGCCAAGATGGGTTTGGTAAACTAAGGTCCTCGGCTTCTAAGGTCTATATTGGAACAAGTAATGTCTAACCACAACTTACTTATGTGACATTATTGATCTCAACATGACCTCCACCAAGTGAATGGGCTTGCAAGTCAACTCGCTAAGGAATAACTCCACACAAGTCGACAGGACTATGCCATTCTCCTATCCTAAGTGCACTCGAGTTCGGGTATAGAACTCATCTCACAAAGATCACCAAGCAGCCATAGCCAACCAACAGATAAAGCAATGATATGTACACAATGCAATAAGGTAAAGCAGGTAAATAAATAACTGTACAAAAGCATGAACACCCAATAAACAAACTACAAAAGCTAGGAGGGACTCGCTTAGGGAAGATGGACCAGCAAGAGGTCAACTTCTTAGTGTCCCCAGCAGAGTCTCCAGTTGTCGCAACCTGAAAAATACAGTGCGCGAAAAAAAAACCGGCGAAAGAACATGACAGAAGAGTCGCCACCGTGCGTTATTCATCCCAAAGGAGGGAAAGGAAACGCTCGAAGTAAACCTGAAAAAGGAAAGGAAAAGACAAGGTCTCACAACCAAATCTTGGGTTCGGGAGTCGGTTATGCGAAGGGAAGGTATTAGCACCCCCTACGCATCCGTAGTACTCTACGGGATCCACTTATGTAGTTTTTGTCTAAAGGGTGTGAGTTTATCTTGTGCTGTTTACCAAAAAAAAAGGGGTTAAATGAAAATTGACTCGCGCGGATGTCGCATCCACTGCATACGTATCTCATCTGAATATGAGAATGAGAGTCTTCGTAGCTCGGCTACCTATGGGCTTGGGGGGTGTGTGCTCGCTAAGACATCGCGTCTTATGCCTACGTATCTCATCTGGCCTGAGAATCAGAGCAAAACGTAGTTCGGCTGACCTATGGGTTGGGGGATGTGTGCTCGCTAAGACATCGCGTCTTATGCCTACGTATCTCATCTGGCCTGAGAATCAGAGCAAAACGTAGTTCGGCTAACTACGGGGTTATGGATTGGGTTTTGGGCGAACAACGTTACTACGCAATCTACCGGATGCTCGACCTTTGGAGACTTACTCGCCTGTAGTAGAAGGAGTAACCGTGTGTTATGGAGAAGAAAAATCAATGAAGGGTTTGTTTGCATTGTAGGAACGCGCATGCAAAAGGGTAATGAGGATAAGACCTCATAGCTCTTAACCCTCGACAAAGGAACCTGCATAAAGTAAACACAAAAACATTGCCTCCTATCGAGGTCTTCCAGCTAGAAAAGCAGTAAAATGCGGGAAAAATGTAAAAGTACCACGCGGATAAAGATCCAAAGTAACAGCAATTAGAGGAATGGGAGACCCTGAGATCCTTCCAAGCTAACATCATCAAAGAAAGTGGGTCAGTACAGGTAATCGGAATGAACCTTCAGGGGTTATCCCACAAATAAAGTGGGAAAACCACGCAAGTTATCCCTGCAAAAGTCATGTGCCTTCACAAAAACTCAACAAAAGGGTTAGTGAAACAAAATAGGGTAACCAAGAGTTGCCCTCAAATTAAAATGTAATCACATAAATCATGCCCTTTCAATTCACAAAAAGCTCATAAAAAGCAACCAAGGGTAGGAGGCCTAAACCTCTTGTCAAACACATGCATCAAAAAGGGTATCAAATTCACCCATAATACCCCATACATTCAGAGTATTCAACTTCAAAGCACAAAGGTAATGAGAATAAGGGCAAACCTGATTGGAGAAGAAAAATCAAATGGCAGGGTTTGCTTGAGCTGAAAGTCTGTGAGTCAGAATGGACCTTTCAGAGTTGCCTGGAGGTTGCTGCAGAGTAGTTCCTAGGTTTCCTTCTCTCAAAATCTTTCTCCTCAGGGTTTTGTTCCAAGGAAACCTCAGAGTGTTTTTGCTTCTCTCCAAAATCCCCCTTTTGTTCTGTGTTCTCTCAAGTGAAGCCTTGGTATTTATAGACTGAATTTCATGGTTTTGTGGGCTCAAATGAGAGAGACCCAAGTCCAAAAATTTTTTATTATATTTTATTTATTTAATTAAATTTTTTTTTTATTTATTTTTTTTTTTTTTTTTATTTTTTTGTAATTTTTTTTTTTTTCGTTTTTTTTGTTTTTTTTTCCGGATCTTTTTCTGATTGACATGATGAAATGCAATATGAAATGCTAAATGAATGCATGAATGAGGAGGGCAAATTTTGGGGTGTTACAGCTGCCCCTATTCAAACATCAGCTAACCCGAGTAGGATGAAAGCGAACAGCTTATCAGACAAACGGGGTGAGCTGTGATTGAATACCAAAGACAAACCAAAAATTTGTGCTCCGAGAATACCACAAAAACGCGGAAATACACCGCGCTGTTTATCTTTCTTCCGATCCTCTGGCTTAATTTGGAGTTTCGATCCTCTGGCTGAACCTATACTCAATTTAGTCCTCTGGTCGGATATTAATTTTGATCCTCGGGCTGGATACGATTTTGATCTTCTGGCTAGATCTTCTTCGATATTCTGGCTAGATCTCCTTCGTTTCGATTCTCTGGCTGAATCTATTTCGATCTTCTGGCTAGATCTGAATTGTTGCGATTTTCGATCTTCTGGCTAGATCTGAATTGTTGCGATTTTCGATCTTCTGGCTAGATATTCTTTGTTTCGATTCTCTGGCTGAATCTATTTCCTTTGATTCTCTGGCTGAATCCATTTTCGGTCTTCGGGCTAGACCTGACTTTGATCTTCTGGCTAGATCTGGAGTGTCGATCCTCTGGCCGGATATTAATTTTGATCCTCGGGCTGAATACGATTTTGATCTTCTGGCTAGATCTTCTTCGATCTTCTGGCTAGATCTCCTTCGTTTCGATTCTCTCGCTGAATCTATTTCGATCTTCTGGCTAGATCTGAATTGTTGCGATTTTCGATCTTCTGGCTAGATCTTCTTTGTTTCGATTCTTTGGCTGAATCTATTTCCTTTGATTCTTTGGCTGAATCCATTTTCGGTCTTCGGGCTAGACCTGACTTTGATCTTCTGGCTAGATCTGGAGTGTCGATCCTCTGGCTGAATCTGAACTTAATTTGATTCTCTAGCTGAATCTACTTCGATCTTCTGGCTAGATCTGAATTGTTTCGATTCTCTGGCTGAATCTATTTCGATCTTCCGGCTAGATCTGGATTGTTTTGATGATAAATTCCCATCATTAGGATCCCGCATCTGAGGCATGCGCTGGTTGACCCTCTTTTGAAATCTACACCCAACCTTCATATTAGATATGCAGCTTCGAGCATATTCCACTTTTGGGCTTCGTACATATTCTTCGGGCTAGAACATGTTGTAACGACTCCTCAATTAGACTTGCTGGGGAAATAAAGCTTGTAGGCGACTTCACTGGGGAATCTTCAAATTGAGCCTCAGGTTGACTCTTGGGAAAACGATTCTCAGGCTGAATCTTCAAAAATGACCCTCATGCTGGATCACGGGAAAACGATTCTCAGGCTGAATCTCCAAAAAGTGACCCTCATGCTGGATCACGGGAAAACGATTCTCAGGCTGAATCTTCAAAATGACCCTCAGGCTGGATCACTCACGCTTGATCCTCTGGCTGGATCTCATGACCTTGGTTGTAAAGTAATTCTTCAGTCTGCTTGGAAGAACCTGTTTATCAGCTTATGTGTATGCTTGATATGATATGCATGCGAATGCAAATGCTATGCATGGTGTAAAAGAAAAAAGAAATCTGCTAGGGGAAGCAAACTCCGGTAGGGAACAGATTGCTGTATCAATCCTTGAATGCTCTGTGGGGAATGATCCGTCTGCCGGGACCAATGAGCCACCAAAAATAAATTGGCTGCTTGAAAAGTCGACCTTGCGGGGGGAGTATCAACTATGGGAACTTTGTCCGATGAGGCTCTATGAGGAGAGTCTGTGGGGAAAACACTTCCTGGGGAAATGTCGTAGGAAACGACCTTTGCTGGGGATATGAACTTGCTAATCGTCCTCAAGCTGGGGAATAGAACAAATCTGTTAGAAATAATCTGTTGGGGGTGAGATGAACACTGGGAACACCACCCTCTTGTCCGTTGGGTATGCAACCACTCCGCTGTTGCTAGGAAGATACAGTCTGACACCGTCAACTCCGCTGGGGATAGACAGTCTGGATACTGTCAACTCTACTGGGGATAGACAGTTTAGATATTGTCAACTCTGTTGGGGAACATGCTCTGTTGAGGAGAGACTTTGTCAACCGCTTGGGGATGAGGATTCATGACTTGGCATCCGGTTCCTGTGACCTGCAACCAAAAATACACGTATGCCTCGGGGGAATTACTCGGTTTGAATTCACCGTCCGGGATTAAGCACATTCAAAGCAATTTTAAATGTTTTCCTGTGCAAATCATCTGCAAAAGCCACCATTATGTTCATATGCAATATGTTTTATCAAAAATTCGGACATTTTTGCAAACAAACTGATAAATGAAAAATAAAAAGGCTCTTTAACTGAATTATTCGACTCTTAATGGGGAGAAAATTTGTGCCAGGAATAGGCGAGGGTATCAGGAAGCTGATCCCTGAAAAGAGGTGATCGCTATAAAAAAAAAGAGAACTATCCTAATGGCAATGTGGAAACGGGGTCCCACTGAGTTTCGACTCTGCTATGGTTCGTATGTCCTCAAGACGCTCTGCTCATCTTGCTTTCTGAAGTGGATGATTAGTCGATCTTTAACCTTCGAAGATTGCCGGATTGAATGAAACGGTGATATAACACTGATGAACTCAGATCACAGTCATTCGCTTATT
Organism: Lathyrus oleraceus; assembly: GCF_024323335.1. NCBI lineage: Eukaryota > Viridiplantae > Streptophyta > Magnoliopsida > Fabales > Fabaceae > Lathyrus > Lathyrus oleraceus. The sequence continues at coordinate 196,769,510 of NC_066580.1, read as the reverse complement.
CCCTAACTTTTGCCTGGATCGCCCCCTTTTCGGGTTTTCAATCCACCGGGATACCCATTTTTGCCTGAGCCGCCCTTTTGGGTTTTTGACTCACCGGGTGTACTCTTTTTTTTTTTTTATATATCCCTAATTTTTTCCCGAACCTCTTTATTCTTTTTTTTTGGTTCGTCGGGATGCCCCTTTCTTGCCTAGACTATTCTTTTTACTGTCCAGCGGGTCTATTTTATGCGAAGTATTTTTTAACTGCGTCTGAGTTGACAGGGGACAGGAATCCTTCGCCATCCATGGTTGTTAGCATCAAAGCTCCGCCATAGAAAATCCTTTTAACCACGTACGGACCCTCATAGTTCGGTGTCCATTAGCCCCTGTGATCTGTGTTGGGAGGAAGAAACCTTTTGAGTACCAATTCACCGACTTGATACCCCCGAGGGCGCACTTTCTGACCAAATGCTTTCTTCATTCGTCTCTGACCGAGATACGTCAATTCTGGGTACGTGGTTCCAGCATAGCACCATTTCCCGTTGGTTTGATTGATGACCAAAGCTGAGTCCCCGTATACATCCAGGGATTTAATCTGTATTTTGACGGCTTCCTCAAGTCTTAGGATACAAGCTTCGTATTCGGCTTCATTGTTGGTGCAGGGAAAAGTTATTCTGGCACCAAATGGCATATGAACCCCCTTCCGGTGTGATCAACACTATACCAACTCCGCGACCATTGACGTGGACCGCCCCATCAAACATCATAACTCATTTGGATTCAGGGTCAGGCCCCTCCTCCGGGAGTGGTTCCTCTCAATCTTTCGATTTGAGAAACATGATGTCCTCATCAGGAAAGTCAAACCTCATAGGTTGGTAATCATCAATCGGTTGCTCTGCAAGATAGTTTGACAAGACACTTCCCTTGATGGCTTTTTGTGAAGTGTATTGGATGTCATACTCTGTCAGTATCATTTGTCACCTAGTAACCTTTCCGGTAAGTGATGGCTTTTCAAAAATACACTTGACTGGATCCATTTTTGATATCAATAGAGTCGTGTGAGTCAACATATACTGTCTTAGTCGGCGAGCAGCCCATGCCAAAGCGCGGCAAGTTTTCTCGAGCAATGAGTATCTTTGTTCACAGTCGGTAAACTTTTGCTAAGGTAGTATATTGCATGCTCTTTTCGACCTGACTCGTCATGTTGACCGAGCACACAACCCATTGACCTTTCTAACACAGTCACGTACATGATCAACGGTCTTTCCTCTCGGCCTGTAGACTGGCCCCGATCTTGATCTCTTTCTTGTCGTCTTCGGTACCAACGTTGATGGTCTCAACCACCTCCTGATAATGTGTAATAGCTCGGTCCTCCTGTTTCAACAATCTGGCTAACCCTTCAGGCAATTCACAATCTCCCTCAGCCCCTTCTTCGGCTTGATAGATAGGATTGTCGAAGTCATACTTGGCCATAGCAGTGTCGTTAGCAGTGAGATCCGGGTGGTCGGCTCTGCATGATGGAGGATCATGCTTTACCTTAGAATGAGAGATTTTTTTTTGAAAGAAAGGAAAAACGAAAAAAGAAACATTGCCATTTTTTGGTAAAAAGTAAAAAAACTGAAAGAAAGAGAACACAAAATTGTTTGCAAAAGCCGTCCTTTGTTGATGATAAAAATAATTGCGAAATGTAAGTAAATGGATGGCCCTACAAATGAGCCGTTACACCTTGGGCAAAGTGTAAGACTTTATTATGCATGTAATAAAGGAAAACAATAAAAATCACTCTTTCAGTAGAGTAACCCGAACGGTTTTTTCAAACGACCAATTGTCGAGCTTTTCTCCCGGGACACACGGGAGAATCCAGCTATCTAAGTCACAGTCTCTGTCAGCCTTGTCTTCATCTGCAGCATTGACGACGTGGGGAGAAACCAAACCCCCGCTGGAGAGAGTACCGGTTTCATTCGTCTGAGATCCCGAAGCATACCCCAATCCAAACTTGTCTTCTTTGATGACTGGCTCCACAAATTTGCCCCAGCCTTGGGCATTACCAGCTTCAACCACTTCAACGGCATTAATCCCCTGCCCGCCGTGAGCCGACATCGGGTTCTGGATAACATTAGGCACCGGAGCAAAATTGATAGCCTGGGCATCTCTCAAATCTTGTACCTTTAACTGGAGAGCCTTGCAATTATCTGTAGTATGGCCAGGTGCGTTGGAGTGAAAAGCACATCTGACGTTGACATCATAACCTCTAGGCAAATTATTGGGATCAATTGGTGGGGCCAGAGTTCTCAACGTAACCAGATTCATGTCAATCAGCCTGGGAAGTAATACTGAATAAGGCATTGGGATTGGCTCGATGACCCGGTCCGTCTGCCTTGGACGTTGTTGATAGTGTCTCTGCTGACCCGGATTACCTCCTTGTTGTTGATTGTTGTACCTGGGTTGTTGTTGCGGATGACATTGCGGTTGAGGAACAGGTGTTGGAATAGTGACTGCGGCCACTTGATCTTGATAATAATTAGGGCGTCCTCTACCCCTGCTTCTGCCGGCATACACAACGCTTGCCTCGCCTTCTTTTCTTCGCTGACCGTTACCAACAAACGGTTTCTTGGAAGCACTATTATCTTGAATTCGGCCCATCTTCAACAAACTCTCGATTCTTTCTCCAGCAATTACTATCTCTGCAAAGCTGATTGACGGGCAAGCAGCCAATCTCTCAATATAATTGCCTTGAAGAGTGTTCATGAACATGTCCGCCATCTCCCTTTCAGACATAGGGGGTTGGACGGACGCAGCAATCTATCTCCAACGCTGAGCATACTCTCTAAAGGTTTCCTTGGCAGTCTGAGACGTACCTTGCAACAAGGTCCGATTTGGAGCCATGTCCAAGTTGTATTGATATTGCTTGATAAAAGCCTCTGCCAAGTCTTTCCAGCTCTTGATGGTAGTACGAGACAAATGAGAATACCATTCACGAGAAGCTCCAGTTAGACTGTCTTCAAAATAGTACATCCACAGCTTTTCATCTTCCGTGTGAGCTCCCAACCTTCCCAGATAAGATTGGAGATGAGTGCGTGGGCAGGAAGCCCCGTTGTATTTCTCAAAAGTAGGGGATTTGAACTTGTGAGGTATCCTTACTTCTTGAACCAAACCAAGATTTGTGACATCAAAGCCTAAGCAATTTTGAGACTCCAAAGATTTGAGCTTCTCAGCAAGCTCATCCATACGGCGAGTGGTCTCGAGGGCCTCGTCGTGCAAAGAAAATTGATCACACTGATAATCTTCAGTAACGGGGTGCCCGTTAATCCGAATTCCTTGATTCACATTGTACCTTCCGCCAATACCATTTCCAACATTCCCTATGTTGCCAACATTACCCGGGTTTCCATCAGCATTTGCGTTACCAGTGTTCACAGGGTTATCAGCGTTCCCAGGGTTACCAGGGTTTCCCTCAGCATTTGGTATCTCCAAATCTGGATTGGGCCTCGGTTGCTCAACCAATTCCCTCAGCTTTTCCTGGCCTTCTGCCATACCAGTCATCAATGTCATGAACTGATCCATCCTTTCACGCATATCAGCCAGCTCTTTCTGTACTTGGTCCATCGCTAGTTGTGGACGATTTTCCTTTGTCGGGTACCTGTGGACTCGCTTGGGACCAATAACTGCCTGATACAGGGAACAAACATTAGACACTGCGGTGACACCTGCAAAACAGACAAGGGTTAATATGCATGGTATGCGATGCACTGCTTGTTCAGTTTTAAGGCACCCCCGTTTTGAAAGGGAATACCCTGCAAATGAATAAGCATGAGATGTTGGATGCAAATATGCAGATGATGTTATGCAATGCAAAGGCATGTCAATCAGAATTGACGGATCCGCTTGAACATCTGTCGGGTTGCACTGTCTGGAGAGAAATTAAGAGCACACCAAACAAAGGTCATGGGATGGATCATGTTATCCTTAATATCAACCACCCATTTTGGTGGATTATGGTTTACACCTTATCAACACCCAAGTTTCATTGATATTAAGGATACCTGATCGGATTATCCATGAATCAAGGGTTTGTTGCAAGTCACGAGCATGGAGTTTAGGTTAAGAACCACCCAAAAGGAGTGTACTAAGGTTTAAACCTGCCAAACATGTTCTACAAAAGGTTCCCATAGTCATAATCCCATCTTTCGGATATTATTGAAGGAACGACTACTCGTATTCCAAAAATATTCTCAAGAGAGACTCTTATGAGTGTAGTATCGCGTAACAATCGTATCAAATCTTACACTTGAACGACTTTCGCACTACGTCCTACGAATAGGCCAAGATGGGTTTGGTAAACTAAGGTCCTCGGCTTCTAAGGTCTATATTGGAACAAGTAATGTCTAACCACAACTTACTTATGTGACATTATTGATCTCAACATGACCTCCACCAAGTGAATGGGCTTGCAAGTCAACTCGCTAAGGAATAACTCCACACAAGTCGACAGGACTATGCCATTCTCCTATCCTAAGTGCACTCGAGTTCGGGTATAGAACTCATCTCACAAAGATCACCAAGCAGCCATAGCCAACCAACAGATAAAGCAATGATATGTACACAATGCAATAAGGTAAAGCAGGTAAATAAATAACTGTACAAAAGCATGAACACCCAATAAACAAACTACAAAAGCTAGGAGGGACTCGCTTAGGGAAGATGGACCAGCAAGAGGTCAACTTCTTAGTGTCCCCAGCAGAGTCGTCAGCTGTCGCAACCTGAAAAATATAGTGCGCGGAAAAACAACCGGCGAAAGAAAATGACAGAAGAGTCGCCACCGTGCGTTATTCATCCCAAAGGAGGTCAAGGAAACGCTCGAAGTAAACCTGAAAAAGGAAAGGAAAAGACAAGGTCTCGCAACCAAATCTTGGGTTCGGGAGTCGGTTATGCGAAGGGAAGGTATTAGCACCCCTACGCATCTGTAGTACTCTACGGGATCCACTTATGTAGTTTTTGTCTAAAGGGTGTGAGTTTATCTTGTGCTGTTTACCAAAAACAAAAGGGTTAAATGAAAATGACTCGCGGGGATGTCGCATCCACTGCATACGTATCTCATCTGAATATGAGAATCAGAGTCTTCGTAGCTCGGCTACCTATGGGCTTGGGGGGTGTGTGCTCGCTAAGACATCGCGTCTTATGCCTACGTATCTCATCTGGCCTGAGAATCAGAGCAAAACGTAGTTCGGCTGACCTATGGGTTGGGGGATGTGTGCTCGCTAAGACATCGCGTCTTATGCCTACGTATCTCATCTGGCCTGAGAATCAGAGCAAAACGTAGTTCGGCTAACTACGGGGTTATGGATTGGGTTTTGGGCGAACAACGTAACTATGCAATCTACCGGATGCTCGACCTTTGGAGACTTACTCGCCTGTAGTAGAAGGAGTAACCGTGTGTTATGGAGAAGAAAAAACAATGAAGGGTTTGTTTGCATTGTAGGAATGCGCATGCAAAAGGGTAATCAGGATAAGACCTCATAGCTCTTTGAAGGAGAATTGCGACCCAAAGCGCAGCGGAAATTAAAATTTCTCCTTTAGAGATCCTTACGAATGGTCATGATCAGTGATAGAATATTTACCTCTTATGACGGTTGAAACCTTTGGTGAAGATCTCTTCTGACGATCAAAACCCTTTGATGCAGATCTCTTGTGACGATCAAACCCTTTGATGCAGATCCACTAAACGATCACGAACGTTGAACGATGACAACGTCTCTACTCAGTCCACACGAACGGTTTCCTTCAATCTCAGTGCTAGCTGGTACGAATGAAGGCTTTGAGTAAGAGAGAGAGAGAGAGAAAACGAAAAGAATGCAACCGCACTTTGTGCTTCTGCACAAGGGTTCTATTTATAGAACCACTTGTGTGGGCTTCAAGCTAAAAGCCCACTTAAGTGTATTTTGGCCCATATCTTATATTATGCCCAAAATCACTTAAGCCCATGGTACCTCACCATATTTCGTATTCTACTCAAGTACACCGTACCTTACGATGTTCTATAATCCACTTAAGGGCACCGTACCTTACGGTATTCCTTAGTTACTCTATCTCTCATCAATCCGTCCTTTGTGTGTGACCCTGTAGGTTTTCGTGACGTTGGCAATTATATTAAATCACACATTTAATATAATAAACAGTGAGCGGTATCTAGCAACACATCACTGCTACCCAAGACACGAAAATGTCATGTGATCTGACAAAACCATCTGTGATAATAATTATGTGTATAATTACCCTTTTGCCCTTATGTCTATATTGAACACAAGGTATAGACCGTGTCATCCTTGTCCAGTTCAATATTGGGCCCATAGACATTTATCCTGTTACGCAGGATGGGCAAATTCCATCTAGGACACTCATGTCCCTCAGCATGCTTCGTGGAGTACCCATCAACTGTCTTTATGGTTATCCAGTTACGGACAACGTTGGATCAGCAATAAAGCACTCGACTCTACATCTAGGATCCATAGTGGTTTCAGGTCGAAGAGTGGAATACACTATTATCACCATGAGAATAACTTATGACACTTTGCATAACTTTCTATATAGTATTCTCATAGCGGGTCAATCCGGTATAAATATTACTCCTAATATTCATACCTATGTTTAAGACTTGATAACTCTTTATCCATGATCCATGAGATGTGATCATCAATCTACAAACATAATAGTCTTAATGCTTTAATGTTATCCCACTTAACACTAAAGCTCGACTACGGATACTTTAAGAATAGTGTCCTTATGTTTAATGTGTTCTCATGATTAAGTCACACTTAATACATTAAACGGACTATCTATTCCAGGGACTTTATTAATCAACCATAATAAAGAGAATGCCTTTTATTATTCGATACAAGTACCAAAATATATTGGCCTCTAGGGCTTACACCAACACTCTTAACCCTCGACAAAGGAACCTGCATAAAGTAAACACAAAAACATTGCCTCCTATCGAGGTCTTCCAGCTAGGAAATCAGTAAAATGCGGGAAAAATGTAAAAGTACCACGCGGATAAAGATCCGAAGTAACAGCAATTAGAGGAATGGGAGACCCTGAGATCCTTCCAAGCTAACATCATCAAAGAAAGTGGGTCAGTACAGGTAATCGGAATGAACCTTCAGGGGTTATCCCACAAATAAAGTGGGAAAACCACGCAAGTTATCCCTGCAAAAGTCATGTGCCTTCACAAAAACTCAACAAAAGGGTTAGTGAAACAAAATAGGGTAACCAAGAGTTGCCCTCAAATTAAAATGTAATCACATAAATCATGCCCTTTCAATTCACAAAAAGCTCATAAAAAGCAACCAAGGGTAGGAGGCCTAAACCTCTTGTCAAACACATGCATCAAAAAGGGTATCAAATTCACCCATAATACCCCATACATTCAGAGTATTCAACTTCAAAGCACAAAGGTAATGAGAATAAGGGCAAACCTGATTGGAGAAGAAAAATCAAATGGCAGGGTTTGCTTGAGCTGAAAGTCTGTGAGTCAGAATGAACCTTTCAGAGTTGCCTGGAGGTTGCTGCAGAGTAGTTCCTAGGTTTCCTTCTCTCAAAATCTTTCTCCTCAGGGTTTTGTTCCAAGGAAACCTCAGAGTGTTTTTGCTTCTCTCCAAAATCCCCCTTTTGTTATGTGTTCTCTCAAGTGAAGCCTTGGTATTTATAGACTGAATTTCATGGTTTTGTGGGCTCAAATGAGAGAGACCCAAGTCCAAAAAAATTTTATTATATTTTATTTATTTAATTATTTAATTAATTAATTAATTAATTAATTAAATTTATTATTTATTTTTTTTTGTAAATCTTTTTTTTTTCGTTTTTTTTTTTCGTTTTTTTTTTTTTTCGGATCTTTTTCTGATTGACATGATGAAATGCAATATGAAATGCTAAATGAATGCATGAATGAGGAGGGCAAATTATATGGTGTTACACCACTGCACTACATTCACATCATTTTGCATCACATCATTTTGCATTCATAATCATTCACACATGTTTATCCATTTCTGTGGGGTTTATATCTTCTACTTGATTCTAGTCGGAATTTTCTTGGTTCTCATCAACGGCTTAGTCTTTTTTTTACATTGTTTATCTATTGAGAGACTGGAATCAAGGGGGTAGAATACCTTTGGAATTGATAAACATGTCATTGCATTTGCATATTCATTAGCATGTCTTGCATAACAGGTACCGCCACAGTGTTCTCAGTTTGTTTGGTGTTCCATCAGCAGGATAGCTGACCCAGGCATTCACCGGTACGGTACCCGCAGAAACCAATAGAGAGTAATGGAAAGCCTACAGGCAGAGTTCGCCGAGATGAAAATCCGCATGAATCAATTCATGGATGTGGTTCAAGGGGTGGCTCAGGGACAGCAAGAGCTCAGGCAGATGATACAGAGGAATCCCCCTGCTCAATCAGAGACGGTGACTGATCCTCCAGCTGGAGAGGCTAATGGACCCAATAGACCGGGGCTTATCCCAATCCTACATGTCACCTCCGGTCAACAGCCCGTTCATGATGATCAAAACGATCAGTTCCCCCTGCTGCAGGAAGACTTTGGTATGGGTCATGGTGAGGACCCCATGTTTAGAAGATTGGAAGAGAGGTTGAAGGCAGTGGAAGGACAGAATCCTCTGGGAGTAGATGTTGCTGACTTGGGGCTGGTCCCAGGTGTGAGAGTGCCACCGAAATTCAAGGTCCTGATATTTGACAAATACAATGGCAACTCTTGCCCGAAGACCCATGTGCAAGCCTATTTCCGTAAAATGGTTGCATACTCCGATGACGAAAAGTTGCTTATGTACGTTTTCCAGGACAGTCTAGCTGGGGCATCCCTGGAATGATATATGAGGCTGGACAGAGCCCACATCCGTTGTTGGAGGGATTTGGCTGAGGCTTTCGTGAAGCAGTATCAGTATAATACAGACATGGCTCCGGATAGAACTCAACTTCAAAATCTGTCTCTTAAAAGCGATGAGTGCTTTAGAGAATACACTCAACGCTGGAGAGAAATAGCTTCCCGTGTTCAACCTCCTATGTTGGAGAAGGAAATGGCTAACATGTTCATGAACACTCTGCCAGGACCTTATTTGGAGCGCCTGGTGGGTTGCAATGCCTCCAATTTTGATGATGTAGTCTCTACCGGAGAGAGGGTGGAGAATTACGTGAGGACATACAAGACCCAGAGTGGAGGTGGATCCTCATCAGGGGTGAAGAAGACGTTCATTCAGGAACAGAAGAGGATAGAAGGGGATGCAAGTGCCATATCTTCTTATCAGAACAGGGATAACCGGAGGAATAACTTTCAGAACTATCATCAGCAACCGTATGTTGCGGTTGTGACCATTCCAGCTGCAGCACCACTACAACAACAACAACCATAGTGTCAACCAGATCAGTACCAACCACAACAACCGGGTAACAGACCCGCCTATCAACCGAGGCCAAGGACGACGGACCGGCGTTTCGACACTCTTCCAATGTCGTACGCTCAGTTGCTTTCTAGTCTTCAACAATTACAACTTGTGCAGTTGCGCACTCTGGCTCCTCCCGTTGGTAGGCTTCCGGTGGGTTATGACGCCAACACTAGGTGTAGCTTTCACTCTGGGGCACCTGGCCACAATATTGAGAACTGCAAAACTTTTAAGCACGTAGTTCAGGACCTCATTGATTCAAAGGCCGTTAACTTTGCACTAGCTCCTAATGTCGTCAACAATCCCATGCCCCAACATGGTGGAGCCAACGTTAACATGGTTGAAGGAGAAGTCAAATTAGTCTCTGTGGTCAACAATGAAGATGGGGATAGTGCACTACAACAAACAAGACCTTAGACAGCGCTTTTTTTAGCCTTAGACAGCGCTTTAAAGCGCTGTCTAAACCTCCGCTGCTAAAGGTTTAGACAGCGCTTTTTTAAATCTTAAAAGCGCTGTCTAAGCCCCCCCCCCCCCCCTTAGACAGCGCTTTGGCCAAAAGCGCTTTCTAAGACCCTCCTATTTTAATTTTTTTAGGTATACCTTAGACAGCGCTTTTCAAAAAGCGCTGTCTAAGCCCCCCCCCCCCTTAGACAGCGCTTTTGCCTAAAGCGCTTTCTAATCCCCCCCTTAGACAGCGCTTTTTACAAAAGCGCTGTCTAAGGTATACGAAAATTTTTGAAGCTTTTGTTTTGAACCACATTTTTTCCAGGTTTATAAACCAGAATTTCTACCTGTTTTCAACCAGATTTTGACAGACAATTATCACATTTTATATATGCCATTTTGGCCTTTTTTCTACCAATTTTTGGCTAACAAATATATATATATATACCAATTCAAACCAATTTTGCCTTAAAAGTAGAATTGATTGTAATATCCAAAATAGATTTTGCAAATGGAATCCAAACAAGCACAGTAAACGGAAGCAGAACCAAACAAGCACTCATTCTATCAAAGACACCGCATAAGAAACTCAACAATATTTGAGAGCAGTAAGATATAGACAATAACCTACCTGTGATATCTACCAAAGACAGAATTAACAATTTTATTTTTTAAATAGGAGTTCTTTTTTACTTAGCAATGCCCTTTTAGAAATGTGATATCCGTACAAAAATGAAAGACATGAACTGTCACAAAACCAGCAAGATATTCAACTTAGCCCCTTGAGTTATAAGTATATCCAACTCAACCACATAATAAAGCAAACATAACATTAAAATGGAAAGTACAACACATTGAAGCAACGTCTACAGAGTATCTAACATTAGTAAAGTGGCCTAGTCTGCATAACAGGACCTGGAATCAGCATGATCAAATCATCGGTTGCACTTTCCAGAATACTCTGCGACAAATTCAGGAGATGAGGCACCCATACCATCTGAATAGCTCAAATGTTGCCCTCTATGATGGCACTGCAAATAGTCGAAAACCAAGTAAGAAGAGACTCAACATTAGATAAATGGAATTTGAGAGGAATTCAATGGAAAAAAAATGGACTATCCGGAGAAAAACATAAGATAAATTGATAAATTTCTAAACTATAATTCCAATTAAATTCTACAAACAATTACAAGAATTAAAATCAATGAATGAAAAAGCACATATTGTAGGTAGAAGTATCAATCTGCTCAGGAAGCTGCTTTATATCTATTTCAAACCTTGACTGAACCTGCAAACCACACCAAAACATAATTAGAAATGCTAATGGACAACAAAATAATAATGACAAGAAGTTTGCCACTTACATTGTTGAGAACATCAACATCAGTAGAACATGAAACGAATGTGATTGCAAGGCCTTTGGTACCAAATCTTCCAGCACGGCCAACCTGTACAGTGTTCCTCCAAAAGAGTCAGATGAACCAAAATTTAATGATAAAAATAAATGGAATATCAAAATCATGACAGATCATGTTTATTTATACCCTGTGCAAGTAAGTGTCTGCAGAATCAGGCATGTCATAGTTTATAACAATATTGACACGTTAAATGTCAATCCCTCTACCAACCAAATCTGTAGCAACAAGAATCCTTGTATGCCCCTCCTTGAAACCTCTATAACGCTTTAACCTACAAAATCATTGAAGACTGTACACAAATGTCATTGTTCATACAAGACTTCGTAACAGTGAAACAGGGTAAAGAAGACAATGACAAAACAGCAAATTAATAAACTAAGCCGACTGCAACGAAGTTGACCATAAAAAATTAAGGTATAGGTACCAAGAGAAACACTTCTCCCCTGAACTTCATTTGCCATTCATAATTTTAAAAGTTAAAAAATTTACAAATATGAACTTGTTCTTTCAAATCAAAAGTGGTCTTTGCTATAGCACTAGAGCATTGAAACACTCATTCCTCAGTAATAGCATCAAACAAATCTCTTGTATTTAAAAATTTCATAGAAGTGTGCTATTTTGTTTTGAAATATAATATCCCGGATACCCTTGATGAGTACTAAAAATGCTTATAGACAAACGTATATTAAATCCCAAAAAACTTTTGAAAAGAGAACATAATAACAAAACATACAAAATTTGGCCATTTGAATCACCAACATCAATGAAAACACTTCCTAAGCATCCCATGTTATCTCATAAAACAAACCTTTCTTCCTGGGACATGCCAGAGTGAATGCATATAGATGGAAAATTGCATTCTATGAGTAGTTTGTCCAGCTCAGCTGCTCTACTAACACTTTTCACAAAGATAACAACTTGGTTGAAGTCTAGGGCATCAAGAAGATCATTCAATTTGCGGTTTTTCTCCTCCTCTTTCAATTTGATGTAGTGCTGCCACAACAAACAAGGTAAAAGTCATACAAACCAGACATTTTAAGAGGACAACTTTAAAAGATATAAGCAAGTAACTTGCAAAAAGCCTACCTGAACAAGTCCATGAAGGGTTAACTTGGCTTCATCGTCAACATAAATTTCCATAGGCTGAAAGGAACAAATTTGACAGTAAATTATGTTAGAGTCCATGCTCAAGCTAAGGAAATCCACAACGAAATGAATGATGGATGTAGATCCCTTGAATCACAGTTCTTGTCTGCCTGTTTTGTCTCCTTGCAGAAAACTTCTATTTACCACTTTTAAAATAAGTGCTGCAAGTTCCCCAACTAAACCGAACCAATGTTGGAAAACCGAAGATAGAATGTTTGTGATTTTCTAGCCAAGACTTGGTTGCGGGATCTACATTAACAAAGAAACAAAACCATATTTATTATAATTACAATGTAAATCAATATAATACTCAATATCATATGCGATGTACTCATGACACTCTCACCTGCAGGATATCCAGAACCAAAGTTCCTGTGTATATTATCAGCAGTCTCATCGAGCACCCAATCTCTTACAGCTCGGTCCCTCGTAACCTGAAAGGTTGGATTAAAGATTTTAAGTAAACAATAAAACATTATAGTATACTGATGTAGTTTTAGAAGAGAGTTAAATACCTTTGCAGCTATACTTGCACCACTGACAACAGGATAAAGACTATCAGCTTTCTTAGCAACCACAAATTTGATAGATGGGAAATTTTTAGACATTTTTGCCTCATATTTCCCTGGATCTCCGACCGTATCAATATAAACCTGAAAAGCACAAATCATACATTACATTACATCTCTAATAATTCAATTATCTGCTTAACATTACTACCCAAGTACTTTAACAATAAAAGTTACAAAAGCCTCAATTTTCTCTTTCAGTAGCCGATTTTACCTCGGTTAGAAGCACTCCGATTTTGAGGACCCTATCAACGAGGCCCATAGCAGAGTCATGTGATATCTCATTCAAGTTTATCTTATTCCTGTTAGAGTTACAAAAAGTTACAAAACGGAAGAAACAACAATTTGAAATTCACCAGAACAGAAAAACAACAAAATCAAAAGCTAACTAACTAGGGTTTATAGATTTACTTCTTGAGCATTTTAGCAGAGAGTTCCTTTGGATCAATGACATCAACAGCCCATCCAATAGAATCGTTGCCTTTCAAAGCTTCAAATAATTCCTCCCTCTTCTCTTCCTTCAGAGTCTTAGAATCTGTTTGAACAATCATTGGTGCCAATTTAATTGATTATAAAATAATCAGAAAAAAAAGAGAATGAAGTTGATTGAGAAAGTACCGGCGAAACTCAAAGTAGCTAGGGTTTTCTTATAGGAGAGAGGACAGTATAAACAGCCATAGACCATAGGACCAAGAACGGGACCTCTTCCGGCTTCGTCGATTCCCATTATGCAAGGCTCCGATGCCCATTCTGGAACCATAGCTTCGGATCCCATTTTCGCACATATAATGGGGTTTAGGGGAAGAATCTTTCACACAGGATAAACAAGCTCTGATTGAGGGTTGGAAGAAGGGGGAGTGGATTTGGGAGAAAGAGAAGCAAGCTCTGATTGAGGGTTTGGGAGAAGAATGTAGGATTTTTAGGATTTGGGAGGGAATAACTTTTTTTTCGTGACATGGAGGGAATAAAGACTTTAGACAGCGCTTTTGGTTTTAATTTTTTTTTTAATTTAAAGACTTTAGACAGCGCTTTATCAAAAGCGCTGACTAAGGTCTATATTTAAAAGCGCTGTCTAAGGGGGGGTCTTAGACAGCGCTTTTAGAAAGCGCTGTCTAAGACCCCCCCTTAGACAGCGCTTTCATTATTTTTTTGGAACATTTTCCGTGTTTTATTTTAATTTTAACCTTAGACAGCGCTTTCTTTTAAAAGCGCTGTCTAAGATGCGCTGTTAAAAGTCATTTTTGGCGTAGTGGTGATTGCGACATCGATAACTGGGTGCGTCCGAGGATCCCGGGTGAAGTTCTCAACAATTGGTCTTCTGAGGAGATTGTCCAAGCCACTTGTCTAGAGGAGTAATTTTCTTTGTCTATTCATGCATATCCAAGTCTTACGTTCCGCCAGGGCGTAATGACTCATTGTAGGGCTCATTTATGTGACACTTGCATTTTTTATCATAAATAAAGGACGTCTTTTTTGCATTCAAATATTTCGTTCCCTGTCTTTCTATTTTTGCAGTTTTTCAAAAAAAATGGCAATGTTTTGTTTAGTTTCCACTTTTTTTTCCCACTCATAAGCACATACCATCACTCATGCAGATGCACATCACCGGATCCTATTGATAACGGTTCTGCTATGGCTCGCTTCGACTTTGAAAATCCAATCTTTCAAGCTGAAAAAAAGGGTGATGAAGACTGTGAACTCCCTGAAGAACTTACCAGGTTATTAAAACAAGAGGAAAGGGTCATTCAACCGAATCAAGAGTCTGTTGAAGTGATTAATCTCGGCACTGAGGACGCCAAGAGAGAAATCAAGATAGGGGCTGCTTTGGAAGACAATGTGAAGAAGGGGTTGATTGAATTGATGCAAGAGTATGTTGACATCTTCTCTTGGTCTTATCAGGACATGCCAGGGCTTGACACAGACATCGTGGTACATCGCTTGCCGCTCAAAGAAGGTTGTCCTCCGGACAAGCAGAAGCTCAGAAGAACAAGACCAGAGATGGCTGTCAAGATAAAGGAAGAAGTGCAAAAACAGTTGGATGCAGGGTTTCTAGCAGTCACAAATTATCCGCCATTGGTTGCAAATATCGTTCCGGTACCTAAGAAGGATGGAAAGGTACGGATGTGTGTTGACTACCGGGATCTGAACAGGGCTAGTCCTAAAGATGATTTCCCCTTACCTCACATTGACGTTTTGGTGGATAACACGGCTCAGTTCTCGGTATTCTCCTTCATGGATGGCTTTTCTGGCTATAATCAAATTAAGATGGCACCAGAATACATGGAGAAGACAACATTCATAACCCCATGGGGCACCGTCTGTTACAAGGTGATGTCGTTTGGTCTGAAAATGCCGAAGCAACATATCAGCGAGCGATGGTGACTTTGTTCCATGATATGATTCATCATGAAATCGAGGTTTATGTTGATGATATGATTGCCAAATCTCAGACAGAAGAAGAACATTTTTTGAATTTACAGAAATTGTTTGAGCGTTTGAGGAAATTCAAGTTGAGGCGTAATCCGAACAAGTGTACTTTTGGGGTGAGATCTGGAAAACTACTGGGTTTTGTTGTTAGCGGAAAAGGGATTGAGGTGGATCCGGCCAAAGTTAAAGTGATACAGGAAATGCCTGAGCCAAGAACAGAGAAACAAGTCCGTGGTTTCTTAGGGAGGTTGAACTACATTGCAAGGTTCATCTCTCACCTAACAGCCACGTGTGAGCCAATATTCAAATTGTTGAGAAAAGATCAGGCTATCAGGTGGAATGATGATTGTCAAAGGGCGTTCGAGAAGATAAAAGAGTATTTGAAGAATCCTCCTATCCTTGTGCCTCCGGTCCCAGGGAGACCGCTGATTATGTATTTGACAGTACTAGACAATTCCATGGGTTGTATTCTCGGTCAACACGACGAGACAGGTGGGAAAGAGCCTGCCATCTACTACCTGAGTAAGAAATTCACAGATTGCGAGTCGAGATACTCAATGCTTGAAAAAACATGTTGTGCACTTGCATGGGCTGCTAAGTGATTGAGACAATACATGTTGTCTCACACAACCTTACTGATCTCCAAGATGGATCCAGTCAAATACATATTCGAGAAGCCAGCTCTCACTAGAAGGGTTGCTCGTTGGCAAATGATACTGACAGAGTACGACATCCAGTATACTTCCCAGAAAGCCATCAAGGGGAGTATTCTGTCAGACTATCTTGCTCAACAACCCGTTGAAGATTATGAGCCGATGAAGTTTGATTTTCCAGATGAAGACATCATTTTCCTCAAGATGAAAGACTGTGAAGATCCAGTTGTTGAAGAGGGACCTGATCCAGACGAAAAGTGGACTTTAATGTTTGATGGGGCCGTCAACGCCAGAGGAAGTGGAATTGGTGTCGTCATTACAACTCTGAAAGGTGCCCACATGCCTTTCACCGCTCGTCTGACTTTCGAGTGCACCAATAATGAAGCTGAGTATGAAGCCTGTATCTTGGGTATTAAGCAAGCCATTGATTTGAGAATCAAGACTTTGGACATCTTCGGATATTCAGCTCTAGTAATCAATCAAGTGAATGGTGATTGGAACACTCTCCAGCCTAATCTGGTCCCCTACAGAGATTACACGAGAAGACTGTTGACTTTCTTCACGACAGTAAAGTTGTACCATATACCTCGTGATGAGAACCAGATGGCAGATTCTCTTGCTACTCTATCCTCCATGATCACGGTGATCCGTTGGAATCACGCTCCCAGGATCCATGTGATGCGCCTCGACAGGGCCGCGTATGTGTTTGCTGCTGAACTGGTAGTTGATGACAAGCCCTGGTATCACGACATCAAGTGCTTTCTGAAGAATCAAGAGTACCCTGCAGGGGCATCCAACAATGATAGAAAGACTTTGAGAAGATTGGCAGGCAGTTTCTTCTTGAACAAAGACGATGTGCTGTATAAGAGGAACTTCGACATGGTTTTGCTCAGATGCGTGGATGGACACGAAGCAGACATGTTAATGCAGGAAGTTCATGAAGGCTCATTCGGTACTCATGCCGGCGGACATGCAATGGCTAAGAAATTGTTGAGAGCAGGATATTATTGGATAACCATGGAATCTGATTGTTTCAAGTATGCTCGGAAGTGTCATAAATGCCAGATTTATGCTGATAAGGTGCATGTGCCGCCAAATCCTTTGAATGTGATATCTTCGCCATGGCCCTTTGCTATGTGGGGCATTGATATGATTGGAAAGATTGAGCCGACTTCCTCCAATAGGCATCGCTTCATCCTTGTTGCCATCGACTATTTCACCAAGTGGGTCGAAGCAGCGTCGTTCGCGAATGTCACCAGACATGTGGTTGCCCGTTTCATCAAGAAAGAAATCATTTGTCGCTATGGGATTCCCGAAAGAATCATTACTGATAATGGTTCTAATCTCAACAACAAAATGATGAAGGAGTTATGCCAGAACTTCAACATTCAGCATCACAATTCTTCCCCTTACCGCCCTAAGATGAACGGTGATGTTGAAGCGACAAATAAGAACATAAAGAAGATTGTGCAGAAGATGGTCGTTACGTACAGAGATTGGCATGAGATGCTACCCTTCGCCTCGCATGGGTACCGTACTTCAGTACGTACATCGACCGGGGCAACCCCTTACTCCCTTGTGTATGGTATGGAAGCAGTCCTACCTGTTGAAGTGGAGATTCCTTCTCTAAGAGTCCAGTTGGATGTCAAGTTAGACGAAGCTGAATGGATTCGGACAAGGTTCAATGAGTTGAGTCTTATCGAAGAGAAGCGAATGGCAACCATTTGTCATGGGCAGTTGTATCAAAGTAGGATGAAGATAGCCTTTGATCAGAAAGTGCGTCCTCGATGCTTCCAGGTCGGAGATTTGGTGTTGAAAAGGATCCTTCCTCCTCAGACAGATCACAGAGGCAAGTGGACTCCTAACTATGATGGACCGTACATTGTCACCAAGGTTTTTGATGGTGGGGCCTTAATGCTTGCAACAATGGATGGTGAAAACTTCACTTCCCCGATGAACTCAGGCGCAGTTAAAAAATACTTCGCATGAAATAGACCCGCTGGACAATAAAAAGAGTAGTCTAGGCAAAAATGGGCATCCCGGCGAACCAAGAAAATGAAAAAGGTTCGGGCAAAAATTAGGGATTAAAAGTGAAAAGATTGTACACCCGGTAAGTTGAAAACCTGAAAAGGCAACTTAGGCAAAAAATGGGTATCCCGGTGGATTGAAAACCCGAAAAGGGCGATCCAGGAAAAAGTTAGGGATTACGCGAATGACTGCATTCTGAGTAGTTTTGAATCTCATCTCGTGTCAATGACTGGAAACTTTTGAAGGATAGGAAACAGTCCAATCACTCTTTCAGAAAGCTGATCATCTGGAGGATCTTGAAGACGAGCAAGTCATAGCAGAATTGGAACCTAATAGAAATCTATTTCACATTGCCATTAGATTAATGTTTGTTTTTATCTGTTGTGCGATTACCTCTTTCCAGGGATTGCTTCCTGATGTAAATTCCTATTCAGAGGCCGTTCAATCAATAAAATCATGTTATTCAGTACATCTCTGTTTTCATTTTCATTTTTCTGTTTTGTTTGCAAAAATGACGTCCGAATTTTTGATTAACATTGCATCATGACACATAAGAGCTTTACAGGTACATGCTTAATAAACATTTAAAATTGCTGTAAATTTTAAGTGCTTTGGATTGTCTATTCAGAACAGGTACCCTCGGGGCATTTCCTTAAAATCCCCTGCAGATGATCGTGAATGTGCCAACAGACGAATTCGGTATCTTATCCCTGCAGAGCTGATCAGAGCGTTGGATTCTTCAATCCCCAGCAGGTTCTCACCACTGTACCTCCCCCCAAGCGGTGGTTCCAGATTATACACTCCCCAGTAGAGTTGACAGTGTTAGACTATATACCCCCAGCGGAGTTGACAGTGCCAGACTGTATCTTCCCAACAGAAGCGGCTGCTTCTCAGAGTTCGAGGCCAGATCGATAATCCCAATGCCAGATCCATGGTTTCTTTCCTTGAAGCAGAACCTCGGTACCGTATCGGTGTTTGCTTCCCCTGCTGAGGCATCTCTTGCAGATCGTGGTTGCCAGAACCACTATCGCTTTCCCCAACAGCAGGTTTTTAGTGTCGTTCTCTCCCTAGTCAGAATCTCGGTATTTCGTCATTGCTAGAACACCGTGTGGCGGGTCATTTCCCCACAGAATTCTTTATGCTGCGGCATCTCCAACAGCCTTGCCAGGGTCCAGAAGATGGTGATCATTTCCCCAGCAGATCCCCTTGCCTCAGCTTGGCATTCTACCCAGCATTTCGCATCCCTGCATGTAGAATCATATTGCATTGCAAATCACGTAGCATTTCCATTTTCATGGAGCATTACGCCATTGAAAAATTCAAACATACGCATGTAAGCATAAAACATTCTCGGTATCCCAAGTGATAAGCCAGAAGTTGTTTCCAGTACTCAGACTGAAGATTCTTCATGACTTACCTTTGTTATCCCCAGCAAGTGTCATTGGCCCATGCGTCGCCTCTATTATCGTTCTCTATTTCTGCCGATGCTGACAGGCATGAAGTTTCCGGTATTCAGACCGAAATGGCGTTCAGACCAGTTTTCCGATGTTCAGATCAAAGAAGTTTCCGACATTCAGGTCGATGCAACTTGTGGCATTCAGGCCAGTTTTCCGATGTTCAGATCGAAGAAGTTTCTGACACTCAGGTCGATGCAACTTGTGGCGTTCAGGCCAGTTTTCCGATGTTCAGATCGAAGAAGTTTTCGACATTCAGGTCGATGCAACTTGTGGCGTTCAGGCCAGTTTTCCGATGTTCAAATCGAAGAAGTTTCCGACATTCAGGTCGATGCAACTTGTGACGTTCAGGCCAGTTTTCCGATGTTCAAATCGAAGAAGTTTCTGACGTTCAGGTCGATGCAACTTGTGGCGTTCAGGCCAGTTTTCCGATGTTCAGATCAAAGAAGTTTCCGACATTCAGGTCGATGCAACTTGTGGCATTCAGGACAATTTTCCGATGTTCAGATCGAAGAAGTTTCTGACGTTCAGGTCGACGCAACTTGTGGCATTCAGGCCAACCTCTCGGTGTTCAGACCGATATTAATAATATCATATCTCCCGATGTTCAGATCGAAGTCACTTCCAGTATTCAGACTGATGATCGGCATTCAGGTCATGGTTATTTCTGTGTTACCATTTATTTTGGTATCTAGGTTAACATTCTTTTTCGGTATTCAGACTGATGAGCGGCATCAGGCCATGGTTATTTCTGTGTTACCATTTATTTTGGTATCCGAGTTAACATTCTTTTTCGGTATTCAGACTGATGAGCGACATTCAGGCCATAGGTATTTCTGTGTTACCATTTATTTTGGTATCCAGGTTAACATTCTTTTTCGGTATTCAGACTGACTCTCACCGTACCAGACGAATTCTTCTTTCAAGACCACCTATTTGCCGATTCTGACAGGCATGGTTACTTCACTTCACTTCAGTGCAAATTTTCGGGCTTGAACATCATCCATGACACTTTGTGGACTCTATTTAGATGATCAGTCAACACAAGGGAAAGACTTGAGATACTTCCAACAGGGGTCTATTCGTCAGTCAAAACGTTAATCTTGAAGGAGCAAAGGTTTGTTCATGAGCTGTCATGCTCGTTAGGCGAAGCCCACGTGTTTTGAAAAAAAACGGAAAACGAAAAAAAAAGACGAAAAACGAAAATAAATAAATAACTAAATAAATAAATAAATAAAAGAAATATCTTGGACTTGGACCTCTCTCATTTGAGCCCACAGGTCCACAAAAATCAGGTTATAAATTCAGAGTTTCAGTGAAACAAAAGGCATAAATTCTATTCCTATTACCCTGTTTGGGAAAAAGATAGTGAGAGAAGAACCCTGGGAAAAAGATAGTGAGAGAAGAGCTAACAGAGTTCAGAGCAACCTCCAGGAAACTCTGAAAGGTTCATTCTGACTCACACACTTTCAGCTCAAGCAAACCCTAACATTTGTTTGCAAACCCAGCCGTGCCACTTGATTTCAACCGATCTCTCCAATCAGGTTTGCCCTATATCCATCATCTTTATGCCTTTAATTTGAATGCTCTAAATGTATGAGGTATTATGGGTGAATTTGATACCCTTTTGAGGCATGTGTTTGACAAGAGGTTTAGGCCTCCTACCCTTGGTTGCTTTTTGTGAGCTTTTTGTGAATTTTAATGGCATGATTCATGTGGTTACATTTTGATTTGGGGGCAACCCTGGGTCACCCTATTTTGTTTCTCTAACCTGTTTGTTGAGTTTTTGTGAGGGCTCACATACTCTTGCAGAGATGGTTTTCCTGGTGTTCCACTTTATTTGTGGGATACTGCCTGGAGGTTTCATTCCGATTACCTGTACTGACTCACTTTCTTTGATGGTGTTAGCTTGGGAGGATCTCAGGGTTTCCTTGTTCCGTTAATTACTCATACTTCGGATCTTTATCCGTGTGGTACTTTTACATTTTCCCGTATTTTTACCGCTTTCTTAACTGGAAGACCTCGATAGAAGGCAATGTTTTGTGTGTTTACTTTATGCAGGTTCCTTCGTCTAGGATTTCCCTTTTTGCATGAGCATCCCAAACCCTAACCCTTCATTGATTTTTCTTCTCCTAAACACACGTTTACTCCTTCTACTATAGGTGAGTAAGTCTCCAAAGATCGAGCATCCGGTAGATTGTGTAGTAACATCGTTCGTCCAAAACCCAATCCATAACCCCGTAGTTAGCCGAACTACGACTTGCTCTGATTCTCATTCCAGATGAGATACGTAGGCATAAGACGCGATGTCTTAGCGAGCACACATCCCCCCAACCCATAGGTCAGCCGAGCTACGAAGACTCTGATTCTCATATTCAGATGAGATACGTATGCAGTGGATGCGACATCCGCGTGAGTCATTTTCATTTAACCCCTTTTTTAGTAAACAGCACAAGATAAACTCACACCCTTTAGACAAGAACTACAAAAGTGGATCCCGTAGAGTACTACGGATGCGTAGGGGTGCTAATACCTTCCCTTCGCATAACCGACTCCCGAACCCAAGATTTGGTTGCGAGACCCCGTCTTGTCCTTTCCTTTTTTCAAGTTTACTTCGAGCGTTTCCTTTCCCTCCTTTGGGATAAATAATGCACGGTGGCGACTCTTCTGTCATTTTCTTTCGTCAGTTGTTTTTTTGCACACTGTATTTTTTAGGTTGCGACACTCATCATCGAGGTTGGTACTCCTTTGGCTCTAATTATGGTAATTTTGGAGAGTAAGTCATGAATGTACTTCATTTGGGTCATGTTCTGGAGGTGAATTTTGAGCAAGGACATTTGTATTTAAACCTGATTGAGCTTGATGATTAATATCATTAGGTAGTGATTGTTATTGTGAATGTCTTATAGAACCATCATTCTTGCTGCAAATTGGAACAAGCAGGTACAACTTCATAATTTGCTTATGCCTTAAGGATGAGGGAGTCGGAATACCCGTGATGGTGAAGCTAAGTTTGAAGGCTAATTTGACCTCATGAAACACAACATCCTTCAAGATGTAGACTCTTCCTTAAAAATTCAAACACTTAAACCCTTTGTGTATGGGAGAGACTCCCAAGTAAACACACTTGGAACTTCTAAACTCAAGCTTGTGCTTGTTGTAGGGCCTCAGGTGTGGATAATAGGAACAACCAAACACTCAAAGAGAGGAATAATCAGGTTTCTTATTATGCCCTACTTTAAAAGGAGATGAAAAACCTAGTAGGGCATTAGTAGGCAACTTGTTGATCAGATATATTGCAGTGGTGAAGCTATGATCCCAATATGTAATAGGCATAGTTGCATGAGAAAGTAAGGTGAGCCCTAGTTCCACAAGGTGCGTGTGCTTCCTCTGCACCTTTCCATTTTTGTGTGATGTGTGCAGGCAAGTGAGTATGTGTATGATGCATTGTTCATTAAGCATCTTGGTAAAAGGTTTGAACTCACCACAAAAATCAGATTGAACTGCCTTGATCTTGCCATTAAATTGAGTAGTGACATATTGTTGAAAAACATTGAATGCTGAAAGAGAATCACTTTTGTTTTTCAGGAAATAGATCAAAGTGTAACTTGAATAAGCGTTCATAAAGGCAATGTAGTAATTATAACCATTGTGGAATGAGATTGCTGCAAGTCCCCATAAATCAGTATATATAAGATCAAACAAATTATGATATTTGGTATTGGACAAGAGTTGGAAGTAATAGGATGAGAGGAACGTAAGTCAACAAACCAGGTTTGTGCCTCCAGATCACGAGGGATGTTGAGTTGTTTAAGGTGTGCAATATAGGTTAAGGCTTTAGTAGTCGTGGAAGCTGGTGCATTTCAGCTTTGAACATCACTTGGAGCTGCAGAGGGAGTGCCTTGAGCAAGAGATTTTGCTATAGTTGAAACAAAATGCTCATCAAATTTGTGCCAGCAGTCAAGGACTGAGTGTCCATACTTGTTTCACAACTAACAAGTAGGTTTGTTGCCTGATGTAGTATGTTGCCTTGTAGTATGAGATGAATTTTGTCGAGCACCATGTCCACAAACTCAAGCGTACTTGACTCTACCTCCCAGTAACCATTTATGGCATGAGTCTGCACAAAGGAACCATGATCAATGTTGGCAGAAACACTTGAAGTAGCAAGTTCTTGCTTGTTCTTGTCTAGTTGTTCCTCTTGCACATACAACAAGGCTTCAACCTTATACATATTAATGAGATCACCTTTGTTATAAACCATCATAATAAACTGATTGTTCTTCCTTCCCTCAATTACTTACATCAAAATCCTTACTGATTGTTCTTCCAAAACAAAATCCTCACATTAAAGTTCATTCCATCTCTCAATTCCTTAACAAATTCACATGCTCCTCACATTCAAAGTTCTTTTCAAAGCTTCACATCAAAACTATAAAGAAGACGAGTGATCCGCTGTCGCGCGCGGGTCAAAACGAGTGTTTTTCAAAAATGTAGTACGACGACAATTTTAACTCGGATATCGTTCTCACAAGGATTCTTGCTTATTATTATCCAAAGGTAAATTGAATTAAGGGGGGGTTGTTTGGTTTGGTGTTCGATTAAGAAAAAGTGATTATTAAAAGCAATTCTTTAAATAAGCTGTTATGAAATAAATGATTATGAAATAATTCAATCTATCGATTCAGTTCCTACTATCATCGATTAATATAATTTTAATACCCTAAGTGGATTGCTATTCCTATTTGGATACAAACTCAATGACAAGCGCGGTGAAGTTTGTGAGATGTATGATCATGTTGTCTGAATTAAGCAAACGGGATAAGTTTTCAAGGATTAAGCAAACATGATTGATCAGACACAAAAACGAATTAAGAAAATGTGACGTGCCTATGTCAGGATCATACAATCAACCAAATTTAATCAATATATATATCATGCAATCGAATTAAGCATACAAGAACACAAAATATCATTGAAAGGAATTAAACTAAAATTAACATTATAATAATCTCAAGTTTTTGAACCTGAATTACGGCAGATCGAATCAGAGGGATTAGTTCTCCATGGAATTTGTACAAGCTTTCAAATTTTCATGAATAGTGATATCGTGTAATGTTTTCAGCTGCTTAGGTTATGGGAAAAGTAGAATAAACCTAATTTTGTCAAAACATAACCCAGACCCAAACTAAATAACCCAACACAAAATATAAATCTAGTGCTGAAGGCTTCAAGGGATTTTTCAACTAGACTACAGTCCGAATTAGCTTCTGACTTTTTCGTTAAAGTTGTATCTCTTTCTCTTAGCTTTCCAACGACTGGTAGCACCTCTTGATCCGGTACTCCTAGCTCCAGTTATAAATTTATTCGCGCAGACTGCTAATGCTGAAAATAAACTGCGAAAAACAAATAAGTGTAAAAATAAGATAAATTATAAAAACACATTAAAAGGGAAAAATAACCAAACTAAAACAAGGAAATGCATAAGTATAAATATAGAAGAATGTGCATCAAAATGCACTGATCAAATTCCCCCACACTTGAACTTTTGCACTCCGAGCAAAATTTAAAATAAAACAAAGAAAACACAAACACATCATTTGTTACTCATCCTAGGCTACAAGTCTTCTTCAGTTAAGTTTGCATCGATAGGTACTAATCTTGCACACTAAGGATATCGTAGGAACACTAATCCACAAGTTTGCAGTCATAAACCTCCTAAATACACAAATCAACTCGAATCATGTTATTATGTTAAAGCCTAACTTACTCATCCTTCTTTTTGCTCTTTTTCATTCAGGCGCAATCACATTAAGCCCGTTATCTCCACACACCCCTAGCAAGGAGACCAGTTAGTGACTCTGATCCTTTTTGCACGGGATTCTAGTACTTACGTGGCATAACCCTTTCCTTACTCAGTTGTAGTTGCGGGGGATCGGACCGTAATCCGACCTACCAAGTTCAGCACCAGAAACCGCTGAACCAACTGACAATGAGTCTTATTTTCAATTTTTTTTAAGGTTCTACATTTGTTGGGTTAAGTGATTGGGTGAGGGTCTCCAAACTTAGAAGGTGCATTCCCTTTTCTTTCTCTTTTTTTTTCTTTTTTGGAACACTCACTTATATTTGTAGCGGGGTTTTCGTCACCATTAGAGATATTGACTAAATCCAAGGTAAACCATACAGGTCAAGTCGCCACCGCACTTCTATTTATCCAAAGGAATGGTTAGAAATCGAACATAAACCGAGAAGGTTTATCAAATCAAAAACTAATAAAAATGTCAGAGATCTGGGTAAGGGGGTTGGTTATGCAATGGGAAGGTTTTAAGCACCCAAAACATCCTAGGTACTCCTAGGGAGCCCTTTTCACATTTGTTGTAAGGTTGGTATTTTGTGAAAGTTTATTTGTGCAAACATGATTGAAGAGATGAGAAAATAATATACAAGTTATTTACATTTTGTGTTTGAATGGATGAACCCATTGCCTACGTACCATCTTAAAAGGATTAGGATTAAAACCTCATAGTTCGAGGTAAAAATCTCAAAACAAATGGGTGGATTGATTGGTCCAAAATCCTTAAGGTCTTTTGTTATCCAAGGGAGAAAACTCAACCTAAAACCACAAATCCACCATGTGAGGATAGCTTCAACATGCTAGTGAGGGGTTAACCCTATAGTAAGCATGGAAGACTCATTATCCATCACTAAGGATAAAGGTGAGTATTACATCTACCTCAAGGATAACTCAAACATAATAACTAAAGGTTATAAAAAATTTGATTAAGGAAGTGGCCATTGAAACCACAAAAGTATTTGAATGGGTTATATTTACCAATGAAAGTATTTACAAAATATGGTCAAAGTGGATTAAAGATTCAATTCAAAATAAGTGTTATGAAAAGAAAGTTTGAAAATCAAAAGCATAAGGCTTAGGTTTCTAATGTTTGAAAACAATTGTTAAATGTTTGCACAAAAGTTTTGGCTTGGGTTAGAGTGGAGAGAAGAAGAAGAATGGCTAAGATCCTAAGCAATACAAGAGGTGAGGGATAAGAAATAAAACCACAAAAGGAGTTCCTCTCTTGAGATCATATTGATGATCCAAGTAGCTCCCATCCTTTGGAATGAGCAATCACATAAGCATAAACTCAAGCAATCAACAATCAATGAATTCTTAGGAGGCTCCTCAATGTATCTTGGATTCCTCTCTCTTAGAAGCTCATGGTGATGGTTCCTCAATCAGGCTCAAGTTGGAAACCCTAGCACAAGAAAACACACACATCAAAAGGTTCTATTAACAATCAAAGAATGGACAAGAGGGAGTTTAGAATATGGTCCTTTCAAAGTTCATCTTCAACATTAAGCATTCTAAAGGCAGGAGGCCTAGTTGCTCTTTGACATTTAAGCACTCTAAAGGCATGAGGCCTAGTTGCTCTTCAAACTCCATTTGCTTGGGTAAGGTCCTAAAGTCTAAGTCCATTTTGTCCAATTCTTTGCATTTGGTTCACAATCAAACAAACAAAACACAAGCACAAAAGATATATACAATTATATGCTCAAGTGAGCAAAAGGAAAATGGCATTAACATAAACATGTGCTCCAATGAGCAAAAGGAAAAAGCAAATGAATAATATGTACAAGAATAATAAATTGCATAAAGGTAAAGTGCAAAAAGCAAATGTTAATAGTTAGTGGTTAATAGTTAGTATGCCATAAGGCAAATTTAGCGATATGTTAAGCAATCGTAATTGGACTTGTGTAGAAGTCACAACTATCTGAGGTCGGTCAATAATAATGTAGGCAACAACACAAGTTAGAAGTCTTGATTAGTGAACCAAGTTCCAACAACTTGCCATGCCAAAAGAAAAAGAGAATTGATCTTGTATTGGTTTAAGTCCTTTGCATGATTTAGGAAACAACCTATCCTTAATGCAAAGCCATTCACTTGATCAATTGATCAAGATGAATTATATTTGGATCAAGGAAGATTAAGTCTCCCTAATCAATGCTAACTTATCAACCTTTAACTCATTGATCAAAAAGAAAAAAGAAGAAGAAGGAGATGAATAATGGAAATGGAAATGGAAAGATTAAAGTGCCTCAAATGAAAAGGAATGTACCAATCTATAATATTGACCAAGGACATTGAAAGTCAAAGTCAAACAATGAGAAATCAGAAGTGGGATGAAGATTGGAGGTCAAACAATAAGCAAAATATTTTTGGCATTTTTAATATTAAAATAAACTTGAATTAAAAATAAAAGAAAGGTCAAACTTCATAATCACTTCAAATCAACTTTGAAAAGTCCAAGTGATTTATCCTTAGTTCAACAAGGTCAAACAAAGTTTGACAAAAAATTTCATCATTTTTAAAAGTCAGAAACTATTTTTAACTAATTAAAAATGAATAAAAATAACCTAATTGAACTAAAATCTCAAATAAATCTCAAATCAATTAAAAATTTGATGAGAACATTTTTTCATAGATTCATCATCATTCAAAGAGGTAGAGAAAATATTTTTGTATTTTTTGAATATCAAAAACTATTTAAAATGAATTAAAAATAACCAGAAAAGAAAAAATTCACAAACAAATATCAAATAACAAAATAAAAAATATTAAAAATCATTTTTAGAAACTAGAATTTTAATGGAGAAGAATGCAATTGGTCCCATATTTTTTGGATTAAAAATGAAGAAGTTATGAATTTTTGAAAATAAAAGAAATAAAATCAGAAATTAAGAAAATCAAAAAAATCAGGAGCGTCTGATCAAGCCTCATTAATTGACGTGGCTGACCAAACGCTCCACATGCGCGCGCTCATGGTAGTCTCCAGTCAAAGCGAAACACAATGAATTAAAATAAGTCAAATGAAACAAAGCCCAGGATTAGATCGTGGTCAATGGATCCAAGGGCCATGAAGCCATCTACGTGTGGACGGTGGTGGAAACCACCGTCTTCTCCGGTGAGAAGCCAGAATCCGGCTACCAGTTGCAGGTTTTCAAACCTCAACCAAACCACACGATCCTTATACCAAAATGAAGCTGGGGTGATGTACATCACCACTGTAACCTTGAATTGCACTCAAATTTTCTATAGAATAAGAAATCTGAGCTGGAAGATTCAGGTACAAAAATTGCAGTTCATTAAAACAAAAAATCAAAGCCACCATTGGCTTGCCTCTCAAGTGAGGACTTCAGAAAACACATTGGCCAGGCAAATAGATCATGGAACAAGGAGATTCGAAGCAAAAATCAATTGAACCATACCTTTGGATTGTGAAGATTTGAGCTGATTTCCTTGCTTCCTTTTGCCAAACAGAACTTCTATGGATCATATGATGAAGGTCTAGGAACTTTAGATCTAAAGATTCAACAAAATTCAGTTGAATTTCAGATCTGAAATTTGAAGAAAATGTGAACTAGTTCCTTTGGTAATGGCTATGGATTCAATTGTGCAGCATATCAGGTGCCTTTAGGTTGGTTTTGGAAGTGAGCAAGCATGTTTATTTATAGCAAGAGTTGATGCAATGCATGATCAAACTCGTGTGCATGTGAATTGGGTCCTCCATGCATGGGCCTGTACAGGCGCATGTGAGGCCCAAGAGCAATTGCAAATGAATTCTGAACATCAACCAAATTGATTTGGACGTGTAGTTTGGAATGAAATGGCTTGTGCATGGAGTTTTGATGTGTTATGCATAATTGAACCAAAAACTTCTCCTTTTCGAAAATGCCATTTGCCAAATCCAAGCATAAGCATGTGGGTAATGGTTGGAAAGGTCTTGATGTGAGGAACAAATGTTATATTGAGAAAAAACTCAATTGGAGTGTGGAAAATAGTGAATTTTGAGTTTAAAGTGTAAGGTGCAAAACATGCAAAAGTGAAGTTTCCAAATTTGGCCAATGTTCAAGCACATCTATTTTGATGATGAAAGCCTCAAATGGAAAAACCTCCAACATCAAAGTTGTAGATCTTTTCAATACAATCACGATGGACTTAAATTATGCATCATTTGGATTTTTATGAAAGAGTTATGGGCACTTGAAGTTGGATTTTTTTGCCTTTCAATGCATTTGGTCCAAAGTGACCTATAATGTTTTGCATTATCACATGTATTTCCTTTGAGATTATGAAATTTTGTTCAACATAACATTTGAAGTAGACATCTTAAGCTTTCCAATGCATTTATTCCCACCTCAAAATCATAAAAAATTAATGAGTTATGTTCTTGGTAAGTTGACCCAAAATTAGGGTTTCAGTTAAAATGACCTATAATGTTTTGGAATGGATGATGACCTTCCAAGCTTCAAATAAATTTTTGATGAACATTAAAGTTGTTCATATTGTCCTAAAGAACATATTTTATTTTGGAATCAGC
Organism: Lathyrus oleraceus; assembly: GCF_024323335.1. Lineage (NCBI taxonomy): Eukaryota > Viridiplantae > Streptophyta > Magnoliopsida > Fabales > Fabaceae > Lathyrus > Lathyrus oleraceus. The sequence goes on along the minus strand of NC_066580.1, from coordinate 196,739,560 downwards.
TCCATTTGACCAACACATAAAAAGTTAGGTCTCAGTGCATTTCAAAATAGTCAGATGAATTGACTAATCAACTTTCCAAGTCCACAACTCATATCTTGATGAATTGATGATTAAGGACACTCAAATAAGTTCAAATATGCATGAAATGATGAATTAAAGAACTTACCTTGATTGTATTTGACCATGGGCTGAGGTTGCTTCATGAGGAAGGCACACTTGGCACACAGATGAATTAGGGTTTCCTTGAGAAACAAACCTCAAACCCTCTAACTTGTTTTGATCAAAATGATGAATTGAGATACTTGGGAGGCATATTTGATGAATGAGAGCTTTTGGAACCATTACCATGCTTGCTTTCATCTTCTCTTGGTCATATCTTTGCACCGATGGTCTTCTAGAAGCTTTTGACCTTGTGATTGTTCAAACTACAAACAAGAAATGTTAGTGACATATTTTTTTGTGCTTTTTAGTAAATAAAATGAGAAAAGCAATGATATACAATTCAAGCATGCTTGGTGGTATCAAACCACTCACAAGAAGTCTCCACCCAAAGGCAAAGGGAACCAAGATGCTCATGATCCTTAAGGCTTTGCAAATGCAATGTTATGATGCAATGAGGGATCTTAGGGATAAAATTAGGGTCTTACAATATTCATCGGCTTCCCTGCGTAGAGTGTGTGTGAGATGGTGCTGACTGCTGAAATAAACTACTTAAGAGTTATTAGAGAATGAGAATTTAATACTAAAACATAATAAGAATTCGAATCAATTTCCATATGCAGGAGACTTACGGTGTTAAGACGATACCGATCTTGTGAATTTTTCCCAAGTCTCCGCAAACTAATCTCAAATTAGTCAGTATATAGCCTAAAACTTTCAAGAAGATGCATTTTTTTTATTTTTTTATGACTGAAAACAAATAAAACACTAACAAAAACAAGGAAAACAGACGAAACAAATGATTTCCCTTCCCCACACTTAAAATAAGCATTGCCCTCAATGAAAAGGCATTACTAATAAAGTAGAGAGAAGGAAAGAAAAACTCCCTGATCAAGTTGCAAGGGAGTTAGGTGCTTCCAAAGAAAGCTCCTATATGCTGACATCTTCAGTCATTGAACTTTCATGGAATGGCTTCAAGCGCTGCCCATTGACTTTGAAAGTCTTGTTAGTACCTGCACTTTTTATTTCTATTGCACCATAAGGGGAAACATTAGTAATAACAAAAAGGCCAATCCATTTGGGTCGAAGTTTCCCAGCCATAAGCTTAAGGCGGGAGTTAAATAGTAAAACTTGTTGGCCCACAGAAAATACCTTCCTAGAAATCATTTTATCATGGAAGTGCTTAGTTTTCTCTTTATAAATCCTAGAGCTTTCCTAAGCCTCTAGTCTAAGCTCTTTCAGCTGTTGTAATTGGAGTTTTCTTTCAATACCTGCTTGTTGCATCTCCAAATTACAACTTTTCACCGCCCAGTAAGCACGGTGTTCTATCTCAACAAGAAGATGACATGCCTTACCAAAAACAAGTCGATAAGGAGACATCCCAATGGGTGTCTTGAAAGCTGTTCTTTGGGCCCAAAGTGCGTCTTCTAGACGACGGCTCCAGTCCTTCCTGTTTGGTTGCACCATTTTCTCTAAAACATGTTTGATCTCCCTGTTTGAGATCTCAGCTTGCCCATTAGTTTGTGGGTGATATGCAGTAGAGACTCTGTGCATAACTCCATACTTCCGGAGCAAGGCTTCCATGGTGCGGTTACAGAAATGAGTGCCTTGGTCACTTATGATAGCTCGTGGTATTCCAAACCTGCAAAAGATATTAGACCTGACAAAATCTGCAACAACTCTAAAATCATTAGTCCTAGTGGGGATAGCTTCCACCCATTTTGAAACATAATCAACATCAAGCAAAATGTAAAGGAAACCAAATGATACAGGAAAGGGACCCATGAAGTCGATTCCCCATACATCAAATACCTCACAGAAAAGCATAGGTTGCTGAGGCATTTCACTCTTGCGAGTGATGGTTATACCTGCTATCTGGCACTCTTTATAAGTGCGTAAGTCTCATAAGCATCCTTAAAAACAGTTAGCCAATAGACACCTGAATCAAAGACTTTTCTTGCAGTCCTTTGCAGACCAAAGTGTCCGTCGACTTGAGATGCATGAGAAAATTTCAAAATGGATTCAATCTTATAGTCGGGGACACATCTCCTAATTACCTGATCACTACCAATCTTCCAAATATATGGATCATCCCAAACATAATATTTGGCATCACTCTTGATTTTGTAAATTTGTGATCTAGATGCACCTGTAGGAAAAACACCAACAACAAGAAAATTAACAATGTCAGCAAACCAAGGTGTAATCCCATGCAAAAGAAAAAGCTGCTCATCAGGAAAGTCATCCTGAATAGGAAAAGGATCTGCATCTCTCTCTCTCTATCTTGCTCAAGTGGTCAGCCACTAAGTTCTCAACTCCACTTTTGTCTTTAATCTCTACATTAAATTCATGGAGCAACAACATTCGCCGAATCAATCTCGGTTTTGCATCCGGCTTCTTCAACAAGTACTTTAATGTTGCATGGTCAGTAAAAACAACAACCTTGGAACCTAGAAAATGTGATCTGAATTTATCAAGAGCAAAAACAATAGCTAGCAGTTCTTTTTCAGTGGTAGTGTAATTTGACTGTGCAGAATCTAAAGTTCTAGAAGCATAGTAAACAACAAGGGCAGCCCTGTCAACCCTTTGTGCAAGGACAGCCCCAACAACATAATTAGGCGCATCACACATAATCTCAAAAGGGAGGGTCTGTTGGTGTAAGCCCTAGAGGCCAATACTTTTGGTACTTGTATCGAATTATTTATTAATAATAAAAGGCTTTTTTCTTTATTACGTTTGTTTAATAAAGTCCCTAGAATAGCCAGTCCGTTTAATGTATCCAGTGTGACTTGATCATGAGATCACATTAAACATAAGGACACTATTCTTAAAGTATCCGTAGTCGAGCTTTATTGTGAAGTGGGATAACATTAAAGCATAAAGACTATTAGGTATATAGACTGATGATCACATCTCATGGATCATGGATAAGGAGTTATCAAGTCTTAATCATAGGTATGAATATTAAGAGTAATATTTATACTGGATTGACCCGCTATGAGAATACTACATAGAATGTTATGCAAAGTGTCAGAAGTTATTCTCATGGTGATAATGGTGTATACCACCCTTTGACCTGAAACCACTATGGACCCTAGATGTAGAGTCGGGTGCTTTATTGTTGATCAAACGTTGTCCGTAACTGGATAACCATAAAGACAGTTGATGGGTACTCCACGAAGCATGCTGAGGCACATGAGTGACCTAGATGGAATTTTCCCATCCTGCTTAACAGGATAAATGTCTATGGGCCCAATATTGAACTGGACAAGGATGACACGGTCTATGCCTTGTGTTCAATATAGACATAGGGGCAAAAGGGTAATTATACGCATAAATATTATCACAGAAGGATTTGTCAGATCACATGACATTTTCGTGTCTTAAATAGTAGTGATGTGTTGCTAGATACCGCTCACTTTTTGTTATGTTAAATGCATGATTTAATATAATTGCCAATGCCGCGAAAACCTACAGGGTCACACACAAACGACGGATTGATGAGAGATAGAGTAACTAAGGAACACCGTAAGGTACGGTGCACTTAAGTGAATTGTAGAACATCGTAAGGTACGGTGTACTTAAGTAGAATAAAAAATATGGTAAGGTACCACACGCTTAAGTGATTTCGGCATATTATAAAATATGGGCCACTTACACTTAAGTGGGCTTTTAGCTTGAAGCCCACACAAGTGGTTCTATAAATAGAACCCTTGTGCAAAAGCATTCATTGTGGTTGCATTTTCGTTTTCTCTTTCTCTCTCTCTCTCACTCAAAGCCTTCATTCATAGCAGCTAGCACTGAGATTGAAGGGATCCATTCGTGGGGACTGAGTAGAGGCGTTGTCATCATTCAACATTCGTGATCGCTCCGTAGATATGCATCAAAGGTTTCAAACATCACAAGAGGTAACTATTCTATCACTGATCATGCCCATTCGTAATGATCACTAAAGGAGAAAATTTTAATTTCTGCTGCGTTTTGGATCGCCGTTCTCTTTCAGGGTCCAGTCCGGTGGCTGGATTATGGGAGCAGAGGTCAATGCTTTCTTCAAGAAGTCAAACGCTTGTTTGTATTTGTCATGGGTCTGTGACGGTCGTAACAAGTTGGACGTGACGATCGTAACATGCTTGTGACGGTCTTCACATTCACAGAGTCAGAATTCTCGGGGTTTCTGTTTTGTGACCCCGTTCCCGCTGACCGGGCAGCGGACCCCCGGCTAACTCTGCGTAGTGTGAACGATCGCCGAAATTTAATTTGGTTTTAATTAATTAAAATAATTAAAATTAATAATAATAATAATAATGTGTTTATTACTATTTCCTTGTGGTGATCAGTTATGGCCTTAGTTTTCCTTTATTTTGTTTTGGGTTTTTAAATATGACCTGCGTGTCGTGCCTCTCCTTTTAATCTCTTAATGTAACTTCTTTTCTCATCTCAATCCCTCATGTGTAAAACGAGTTTCTTCTGTAATGTAATGTTATGAAGAAAGATAAGAATTCAATATCAAAGGAGGACAATGTTATGAAGAAAGAGAAGAATTCAATATCAAAGGAGGACAACCTTGAAGATCTTGCTTGGAGAAGCTTAGATCGTTATTAGGTTAGCTTAGGTTATCTCATTGGCTTGGGAGAACAATTGCGTTAGGGGCCGTAATTGTTTCATTATGTATGTTGATGCATGTGAATGTATGTTGATGCATGTGAGAGACGATTTATATGATAAATAAGCCGGTGAGATCAGAATAATTGCAATTCCCTCAAATTAAATATTAAGTTTATTCTTTCTAAGTTTTAGCACTCATCAAGACTAGTATCAGATAATGTAGGTTTCACCTACGCGAGGTGCATGTTCTATATTAGTAAGGTGCGATGGGATAATTGTAATATCCAATTGCTAAAACAATGGGTCAAACTTAACTAAACAAATTATAATAAGATTATATATGTTTAAAAGCAAGAGTTGGAAATGATCCATATGATGGATTGGAATAAGGAGTTATTCACCCAACTGAAATTTTCGAGAGTTGTATTAGATACAATTGGAAGGAGTTCCTACCTAAATAACCTAGTTTTGTGTAATCCACCCACGCGGACTTAGAACAAAGTGAAATATGGATCTCGACCCACTAGAAAATCTTCCAACGGGATTTTCCGAATCAAATGATGAGGGTCATTTGTTTTGAGTAAAATAGTGGGAGCATATTTAATTAAAGGCCTAATTAAATATGTTAATGATACTTATATTTTCATTAATTTCATGTAGATTACCATGACAACCAACACCTCTAACAACATTTTGCGATCAATCCTTGACAAGGAAAAATTGTCTTGGACAAATTTTCTGGATTGGCACCGAAACTTGAGGATTGTCCTCAAACATGATAGAAAGTTGTATGTCTTGGAGAAACCTGTTCCTGAAGAGGAACCTCCTAGTTCTGCACCTAAGGCAAAAAGAGATGCTTATAAGAAGCATGTCGATAATGTCAATGAAACTTCTTGTCTCATGCTAGCTACCATGAACTCAGAGTTGCAAAAGCAACATGAGAACATGGCAGCGTTCGATATGATCGAACACCTGAAGATGCTCTATCAAGAGCAAGCAAGGCATGAAAGGTTTGAAGTTTCAAAAGCCCTTTTTCAAGGCAAGTTAGCTGAGGGAGCCCCTGTAGGTCCCCATGTGCTCAAGATGATTGGGTATGTGGAAAACCTTGAAAGGTTGGGTTTTCCCCTCGGAAAGGAACTTGCGACTGATTTGATCTTGCAATCGTTTCCAGATAGATTCAGTCAGTTTGTCCTAAATTTCAATATGAATGATATGGAAAAATCTCGTCCTGAACTACTAGCCATGTTAAGAACAGCTGAGCAGAATCTGAAGACAAAAGGGAAGTCCATTCTGATGATCGGAAATGGAAAGAGACAGAACAAAAGGCCCACCAAGAAGGGTGATAATGGGAAAGGCAAGGAAGTTGCCACACCCAGACCCATTGTTGCTGCTTTGAAGCCTTATGGAGGCATAGCAAAGGCAGGCACCTGCTTGCATTGGGGTAAGACCGGACACTGGAAGAGAAACTGCCCAAAGTATTTGGAAGATACGAAGAATGGAGTAGAGACTTCAACTTCAGGTATTTTTGTTATTGAAATAAATGTATCTACTTCTGTATCATGGGTATTAGATACTTTAAGCGGTTCTCACATTTGTACAAATGTGCAGGGGCTAAAAAGAAGTAGAGATTTGGCAAAAGGTGAAGTTGACCTACGAGTTGGCAATGGAGCAAAGGTTGTTGCCTTAGTCGTAGGAACTTATGTATTGACTTTACCTAGTGGTTTAATAATTCAGTTAGAGAACTGTTATTATGTACCTGCAATTAGCAGGAATATTATTTCCATTTCTTGTTTGGACAAGTTTGGTTTTTCATTTATATTAAAGAACAATTGTTGCTCAATTTATTTGAATGATATATTCTATGCTACTGCACAAATGAGCAATGGACTATATGTCCTTGATCTCGAAATGCCTATTTATAACATTAATACTAAAAGGATGAAACCTAACAAGTTGGATCCAACTTACCTTTGGCATTGTCGATTAGGCCACATAAATGAGAAACGCATTTCCAAACTCCATAAAGATGGACTCTTGGACTCTTTTGATTATGAATCATATGAGACATGCAGATCTTGTTTAAGTGGAAAGATGACAATGTCTTCATTCACAAGAAAAGGTGAAAGAGCGAATGATCTTTTGGGCCTCATACATACTGATGTATGTGGACCACTGAAGATACCAGCCAGAGGAGGTTTTCAGTACTTCATCACACTTACTGATGATTTCAGTAGATATGGTTATGTGTATTTAATGAAACACAAATCGGAGTCCTTTGAAAAGTTCAAGGAATTCAAGAATGAAGTACAAAACCAACTAGGTAAGAATATTAAAACTCTTCGATCAGATCGAGGTGGTGAGTATTTAAGCCTAGAGTTTGATGACCATCTGAAAGAGTGTGGGATCCTATCCCAACTAACTCCTCCTGGAACACCCCAATGGAATGGTGTATCTGAGAGAAGAAATCGAACCCTGTTAGACATGGTCCGATCCATGATGTGTCACGTCGATATTTCAAACTCCTTTTGGGGAAATGCACTATTAACAGCAGCTTACACACTTAACCGTGTTCCATCCAAAAAGGTTGAGAAGACACCATATGAGATATGGAGTGGTAAGAAACCACATATGTCTTACATGAAGATTTGGGGTTGCAAAGTTTATGTGAAACGACAAATTTCAACTAAGCTTGAGCCCAAATCTGACAAATGCTTATTTGTGGGGTATCCTAAAGAAACAAGAGGGTACTACTTCTACAATCCTTCTGAGGGAAAAGTGTTTGTCGCTCGAACTGGAGTTTTCCTAGAAAAGGATTTTATTTCCAAAGGAATCAGTGGGAGGAAAGTAGAGCTTGAAGAAATTCAAGAATCACAAAGCATTGATACACCTATGGAGGAATTAGAGCAGGAAACATAAGTAGTTGTTGAAGAGCAACCTGCTCAAGTAGAACAAGAACAGCGTAGGTCAGGCAGGATACGTCACCTACCCGAGAGATATGGATATCTCATAACTGATCAAGGTGATGTATTACTCATGGATTAAGATGAGCATGTGACCTACCAATAGGCCATAACTGGTCCTGAGTCTAAGAAGTGGCTAGAAGCCATGAAATCTGAAATGGATTCCATGTACACAAACCAGGTTTGGACCTTGGTAGAGCCTCTTGTAGGAGTTAACCCTATAGGATGCAAGTGGGTCTTCAAAAAGAAGACTGGCGTGGATGGTAAGGTACATACCTATAAGGAAAGACTGGTTGCAAAAGGATATAAACAAATTCATGGGGTTGACTATGATGAAACCTTTTCACCAGTTGCAATTCTTAAGTCTGTTCAGATTTTACTTGCTATCGCTGCATATCATGATTATGAAATATGGCAGATGGATGTCAAAACTGCTTTCCTTAATGGGAATCTTCTTGAGGGTGTGTACATGACACAACCTGAAGGATTTGACATACCAGAAGAAGCCCAAAAGATATGTAAGTTACAAACATCAATCTATGGATTGAAGCAAGCTTCCAGAAGCTGGAATCTTAGTTTTGATGAAACAGTAAAACAATATGGATTCATCAAGAACAAAGATGAGCCTTGTGTCTACAAGAAGGTTAGTGGGAGCATGATCGTTTTCCTGGTATTATATGTAGATGACATATCACTCATTGGAAACGATATCCCTACCCTACAACAAGTAAAGTCTTGGTTGGGGAAATGATTTTCTATGAAAGGACCTAGGTGAAGCAGCCTATATATGAGGAATCAGAATATCCTTAAGTATTTGAGAAGGACTAAGGACTCATTCTTGATATATGGAGGTCAGGAAGAGCTGGCTGTAATTGGATAGACCGATGCTAGCTTCCAAACAGATAAGGATGACTTTAGATCACAATCTGGTTATGTGTTTTGCTTAATCGGTGGCGCTGTGAGCTGGAAAAGTTCAAAGCAAGATACAGTTGTTGATTCTAGAATCGAGGCCGAGTATATTGTTGCCTCAAGTGCAGCAAAGGAAGTTGTTTGGATCAAAAGTTCATTAGTGAACTTGGCATAGTTCCTAGCGTTATGGATCCCATTGGTCTCTATTGGGATAACAATGGTGCTATCACATAAGCTAAGGAGCCTAGATCTCGCCAACGATCCAAACACATACTTAGGCGTTATCATCTCATTCGAGAGATAATAGATAGAGGAGATGTGAAAATATGCAGAGTACCTACACTTGACAATATTGCTGACCCATGCCTCGTGCGCAGCAGAAGCATGATAGCCATACTAGATCTATGGGTATTAAGGGTATGCCTGATTGACTCTAGCGCTAGGGGGAGATTGTTGGTGTAAGCCCTAGAGGCCAATGCTTTTGGTACTTGTATCGAATTATTTATTAATAATAAAAGGCTTTTTCTTTATTATGTTTGTTTAATAAAGTCCCTAGAATAGTCAGTCCGTTTAATGTATCAAGTGTGACTTGATCATGAGATCACATTAAACATAAGGACACTATCCTTAAAGTATCCTAGTCGAGCTTTATTATGAAGTGGGATAACATTAAAGCATAAAGACTATTATGTATATAGACTGATGATCACATCTCATGGATCATGGATAAGGAGTTATCAAGTCTTAAACATAGCTATGAATATTAAGAGTAATATTTATACTGGATTGACTCGCTATGAGAATACTATATAGAATGTTATGCAAAGTGTCATAAGTTATTCTCATGGTGATAATGGTTTATACCACCCTTCGACCTGAAACCACTATGGACCCTAGATGTAGAGTCGAGTGCTTTATTGTTGATCAAACGTTGTCCGTAACTGGATAACCATAAAGACAGTTGATGGGTACTCCACGAAGCATGCTGAGGGACATGAGTGACCTAGATGGAATTTTCCCATCCTGCATAACAGGATAAATGTCTATGGGCCCAATATTGAACTGGACAAGGATGACACGGTATATGCCTTGTATTCAATATAGGCATAAGGGCAAAAGGGTAATTATACGCATAAGTATTATCATAGAAGGATTTGTCAGATCACATGACATTTTCGTGTCTTGGGTAGCAGTGATGTGTTGCTAGATACCGCTCACTGTTTATTATGTTAAATTCATGATTTAATATAATTGTCAATGCCGCGAAAAACTACAAGGTCACACACAAAGGACGGATTGATTTGAGATAGAGTAACTAAGGAACACCATAAGGTACGGTGCACTTAAGTGAATTGTAGAACATCGTAAGGTACGGTGTACTTAAGTAGAATACGAAATATGGTAAGGTACCACAGCTTAAGTGATTTTGGCATATTATAAAATATGGGCCACTTACACTTAACTGGGTTTTTTAACTTGAAGCCCACACAAGTGGTTCTATAAATAGAACCTATGTGCAGAAGCATTCATTGCAGTTGCATTTTTGTTTTCTCTTTCTCTCTCTCTCTCTCACTCAAAGCCTTCATTCATAGAAGCTAGCATTGAGATTAAAGGAATCCGTTTGTGTGGATTGAGTAGAGGCGTTGTCATCGTTCAACGTTCGTGATCGCTCCGTAGATCTGTATCAAAGGTTTCAAACGTCACAAGAGGTAACTATTCTATCACTGATCATTCCCATTCGTAAGGATCACTAAAGGAGAAAATTTTAATTTCCGTTGCGTTTTGGATCGTCATTCTCCTTCAGGGTCCAGTCTGGTGGCTGGATTATGGGAGCGGAGGTCAATGCTTTCTTCAAGAAGTCGAACGCTTGTTTGCATTTGTCATCAAAGTTGAAAGTGACATCATTCTTCAACAAGTTTGACAGGGGAAGAGCTACCTTGCTGAAATCCTTGATGAAACGCCTGTAAAAACCTGCATGACCAAGAAAAGAACGAATCTCGCGAACGCAAGAAAGGTAAGGTAGTGTAGAAATCACATCTATTTTAGCAGGTTCAACAGAAATTCCTTTTTCTGAAATTATGTGACCCAATACAATTCCCTGATCAACCATAAAGTGGTATTTTTCATAATTTAAAACGAGATCAGTTTCGATGCATCTTTCTAAAATCAAGCTTAAACTGCTCAAGCATGCATCAAAAGAGGAACCATAGACAGCGAAATCGTCCATAAAGACTTCCATGCAATTTTCAATGAAATCAGAAAAAAATGCTAATCATGCATCGCTAGAAAGTGCCAGGAGCATTGCAAAGACCAAAAGGCATCTTCCTGTAAGCAAAAGTACCGAAGGGACAAGTAAAAGTGGTTTTCTCTTAATCTTCCGGTGCAATATGAATCTGAAAGTAACCTGAAAAACCATCAAGAAAATAGTAATGTGATTTACCAACAAGTCGTTCAAGCATTTGGTCAATGAACGGTAAAGGAAAGTGATCCTTTCTCGTAGCCTGGTTCAATCTCCTGTAATCAACACAAACTCTCCAGCTTTTCTAAACTCTAGTGGGAACAAGTTCATTCTTTTCATTTTTTACCACTGTGAGTCCTGATTTCTTAGGTACAACCTGAACTGGGCTTACCCATTTACTGTCAGAGATAGGATAAATGACACCTACTTGCAAGAGTTTGGTTACCTCCTTCTTCATAACATCAAGAATCAAAGGATTGAGCCTCCTTTGGGGCTGCCTTATTGTTTTCGCTCCGTCCTCAAGTAATATCCTGTGCATGCACATCGACGGACTAATACCTGGGAGGTCGGCTAATGTCCACCCGCTTGTTTCTCAAAAACGTAGTACGGCAACAATTTTAACTCGGAAATCGTTCTCACAAGGATTCTTGATTATTATTATCCAAAGGTAAATCGAATTAAGGGGCGGGGTTATTTGGTTTGGTGTTCGATTAATAAAAAATGATTCTTAAAAGCAATTCTTGAAATAAGTTGTTATAAAATAAGTGATTATGAAATAATTCAATCTACCGATTCAGTTCCTACTATCATCGATTAATATAATTTTAATACCCTAAGCAGACTGTCTATTCCTATTTGGATACAAACTCAATGACAAGTGTGGTGAAGTTTGTGAGATGTATGATCCTATTATCCAAACTAAGAAAACGGGATAAGTTTTCATGGATTAAGCAAACATGATTGATCAGACACAAAAACGAGTTAAGCAAACGTGACGTGCCTATGTTAGGATCATACAATCAACCAAATTGAATCAATATATTTCATACAATCGAATTAAGCATACAAGAACATAACATATCATTGAAAGGAATTAAACTAAAATTAACATTATAATAATCTCAAGTTTGAACCTGAATTACGGTAGATCGAATCAGAGGGATTAGTTCTCTATGGAATTTGTACAAGCTTTCAAATTTTAGTGAATAGTGATTCCCTGTACTGTTTTCGGCTGCTTAGCTTATAGGAAAAGTAGAATAAACCTAATTTGGTCAAAACATAACCCAGACCCAAACTAAATAACCCAACACAAAATATAAATCTAGTGTTAAAGGCTTCAACGGATTTTCCAACCATGCTACATTCCTAATTAGCTTCTGACTTCTTCACGAAAGTCGTATCTCTTTCTCTTAGCTTTCCAACAACTGGTATCACACCTCAATCCGATACTCCTAGCTCCAATTATGAATTTATTCGTGCAGACTGATAATGCTGAAAATAAACTGCGAAAAACAAATAAGTGTAAAAATAAGATAAATTATAAAAATACATTAAAATGGAAAAATAACCAAACTAAAACATGGAAATTCATAAGTATAAATATAGAAGAATATGCATCAAAATGCACTGATCATACATCTTCCACTACGCCAGTCGGGCGTGTATTGCTCTTGTTCGCCAGTTGGATGATCAAACATGTATGCTGCAAAGGACCAAGAATAAGGTTATTATAAATAGAAGTAGGCATAACATTAATGCTCGCTCCCAAATCAAGCATGCAATTCTCGAATTTACTATCCCCAATGGTACAAGGGACAGTAAAAGTTCCCGTATCCTTCTGCTTTTGTGGCAAAAGCTGAGTGATGGCTGAAACATTTTTCTCGCCTGTAACTTTTTCAGATGAAGGTCTGGGCTAAATAAAAGAAGAAATATTTCTTCCCAAGTTAACTCTCTCACTTCCTTTAAGTCTCCTCTTATTTGTACACAAATCCTTCAAAAACTTTGCATACTTAGGAACCTGTTTAATTACATAAAGAAGTGGAATATTTACCGCAACTTTTCTAAAAACATCAAATATCTCTCTTTCCTTGTCTCCCTCCTCAATTCTTTTATTTTTCAGAACTCTATGTGGGAAGGGGACTGGTGGCACATACTCCTTTTCTTTAATTTTTTCAGATGAAACAGGTTCAGATGGAGTAGGTTCAGGTTGAGATGTTACCTCAATAATTTTTTTATTTTTTTCAGAGGCTGTTTCTGTAACCTTTTCAGATCTCAATGAAATCACACTCACATTAGCATTAGAATCCTTTAGGTTGACAACTATTTGGGCTGGAAGTTGGTTCGACCCTTGGGCTTGCATGTTATTTATTTGAGTAGCAAGTTGTCCTATTTGTGTGTTCAAGGTCTGAATGCTAGAATCGGTCCTTTGTTGGAATTGGAGATTATTGGCGGCCATTTGTTTGACAAGATCTTTTAAGGATGGTCCGGAAGGTGCAGGGGCCGCCACTTGAGATGTGTTATGTTGTGGGTTTCCATATCGAAGGTTGGGATGGTTCCTCCAATTGGGATGGTATTTGTTGGTGGACATGTCAGGAGTATTATTGTACCTGTTTTGATTGTAAAGGTTGACTGCATAAGCTTGAGGCAGCTCATTAATGGGCTCGTCTCCCATAATAGGACAAGTATCGGTCGGGTGCTCATGAGAAGTACAAATACCACACACTGTTGTTGTTTGAGGTTTTGCTAATGCCAGCTATTTGACTAAGGCAGTGAGCTCATCAATTCTGGTCTCTAAAGCTTTGTTGGAAGAAACCTGAATTTGATTCACGCCTTTGCTTTGCACATAATTGTCTTTGGTAATGAACTGTTGGGAATTAAGGGGCATATTTTCGATAAGGGCTTTGGCAGCAGCTGGAGTCTTATCAACAAGTGCTCCCCCACTAACAACATCAAGAATGTTCCTATCCGCCGGTATCATACCCTCATAAAAGTACTGGATGAGTAGTTGCTCGGTGATCTGGTGCTGAGGGCAACTAGATACCAAGTGTTTGAATCTCTCCCAATACTCGGTCAATGACTCATTACTCTGTCTAATACCACAAATCTCCTTTCTTATCGAGGTAACTCTGGAGGCAGGAAAATATCTCTCTAAGAACACTTTTTTCAGGGCATTCCAGGTTGCAATTGAATTTGGCTCGAGATAATATATCCAATCCTTTGTTGCACCCTGCAATGAAAAAGGAAAAGCTCGAAGTTTGATATGGTCTTCAGTTATTCCTTCAGGCCTCAACGGTGTAGAGCATACAACCTGGAATTCTTTGAGATGCTTATGTGGATCCTCACCTACAAGACCATTAAAATTTGGCAACAAGTGTAGCAAACCAGATTTTAGTTCAAAAGGAGTGTCAGCTTTAGGATATTCAATACACGGGCCATTATAATTCACATCAGGGACAGCTAACTGCCTTAAAGTTCGTTGGTCAGCCATAGTCAAAAACAAACACAATAAAGGAAAACGATTAAAATAAACTCAGAAAAATAAACTAACACCGAAGTCAATCTAATGAATTAAAATTAGAATTTTGAGATTTTTTTTTGGATTTTTGCGACTCTATGAAAACAGTAAAAAATTCATTAAAAATAGAAAAAAGGGTTTTTTTGGCGATTTGAGGCTGGAGTCCCATAACTACTTTGTAGTATGGGATAAAAGATCGGGTGAATTTTCTACTCCTAATAGACAGAATAGATTTTCGATCGGACTCACTTTTTCCAAAAACCGAATTTTTCGACTCTAGACGCGAATTGGCCAAAACCGAGAGGAACTTATGGCCTAAACACAAGAACGCTAAACCTAAGACTCTAACATTGATTAATAATCACAATAATCCCCGACAACGGCGCCAATTTGATTCGCTGTCGCGTGCGGGTCAAAACGAGTGTTTTTCAAAAATGTAGTACAGCGACAATTTTAACTCGGATATCGTTCTCACAAGGATTATTGATTATTATTATCCAAAGGTAAATCATATTAGAGGGGTGGGGTTGTTTGGTTTGGTGTTCGATTAAGAAAAAGTGATTATCAAAAGCAATTCTCGAAATAAGTTGTTATGAAATAAGTGATTATGAAATAATTCAATCTACCGATTCAGTTCCTACTATCATCGATTAATATAATTTTACTACCCTAAGTGGATTGTCTATTCCTATTTGGGTACAAACTCAATGACAAGCGCGGTGAAGTTTGTGAGATGTATGATCCTATTGTCTGAATTAAGCAAACGGGATAAGTTTTCATGGATTAAGCAAACATGATTGATCAGACACAAAAATGAATTAAGCAAATGTGACGTGCCTATGTTAGGATCATACAATCAACCAAAAGAATCAATATATTTCATGCAATCGAATTAAGCATACAAGAACACAAAATATCATTGAAAGGAATTAAACTAAAATTAACATTATAATAATCTCAAGTTTTGGAACCTAAATTACGGCAGATCGAATCAGAGGGATTAGTTCTCCATGGAATTCGTACAAGCTTTCAAATTTTTATGAATAGTGATTCCCTGTACTGTTTTCGGCTGCTTAGGTTATAGGAAAAGTAGAATAAACCTAATTTGGTCAAAACATAACCTAGGCCTAAACTAAATAACCCAACACAAAATATAAATCTAGTGCTGAAGGCTTCAATGGATTTTTCAACCATGCTACATTCCTAATTAGCTTATGACTTCTTCACGAAAGTTTTATCTCTTTCTCTTAGCTTTCCAACGACAGGTAGCACACCTCGATCCGATACTCCTAGCTCTAATTATGAATTTATTCGTGCAGACTGCTAATGCTGAAAATTAACTGCGAAAAACAAATAAGTGTAAAAATAAGATAAATTATAAAAACACATTAAAATGGAAAAATAACCAAACTAAAACAGTGAAATGCATAAGTATAAATATAGAGTAATGTGCATCAAAATGCACTGATCAGACATCTTCCACTAGGCTAGTCGGGCGTGCATTGCTCCTGTTCGCCAGTTGGACGATCAAACCTGTATGCTGCAAAGGACCAAGATTAAGGTTATTATAAATAGAAGTAGGCATAATTAATGCCCTCTCCCAAATCAAGCATGCAATTCTAGAATTTACTATCCCCGATGGTACAAGGGACAATAAAAGTTCTCGGATCCTTCTGCTTTTGTGGCAAGAGCTGAGTGATGGCTGAAACATTTTTCTCGCCTGTAACTTTTTCAGATGAAGGCTTGGGATGAATAAAAGCAGAAATATTTCTGCCCAAGTTAACTCTCTCACTTCCTTTAATCCTCCTCTTATTTGTAAACAAATTCTTCAAAAACTTTGCATACTCAGGAACCTGTTTAATTACATAAAGAAGCGGAATATTTACCGCAACTTTTCTAAAAACGTCCAATATCTCTCTTTCCTTGTCTCCCTCCTCAATTCTTTTATTTTTCAGAACTCTATCTGGGAAGGGGACTGGTGGCACATACTCCTTTTCTTTAATTTTTTCTGATGAAACAGGTTCAGATGGAGTAGGTTCAGGTTCAGATGTTACCTCAATAGTTTTTTTATTTTTTTCAGGGGTTGTTTCTGTAACCTTTCCAGATCTCAAAGAAATCGCACTCACATTAGCATTAGAATCCTTTGGGTTGATAACTGTTTGGGCTGGAAGCTGGTTCGACCCTTGGGCTTGCATGTTATTTATTTGAGTAGCAAGTTGCCCCATTTGTGTGTTCAAGGTTTGAATGCTAGAATCGGTCCTTTGTTGGAATTGGAGATTGTTGGCAGCCACTTGAGATGTGTTCTGTTGTGGGTTTCCATATCAAAGGTTGGGATGGTATTTGTTTGTGGACATGTCAGGAGTATTATTGTAACTGTTTTGATTGTAAAGGTTGACTGCATAAGCTTGAGGCAGCTCAGTAATGGGCTCGTCTCTTAGAATAGGACAAGTATCGGTCGGGTGCTCATGAGAAGTACAAATACCACACACTTTTGCTGTTTGAGGTTTTGCTACTGCCAGCTGTTTGACTAAGGCAGTGAGCTCATCAATTTTGGTCTCTAAAGCTTTGTTGGAAGAAACCTGAATTTGATTCACGCCTTTGCTTTGCACATAATTATCTCTAGTGAACTGTTTGGAATTAAGGGACATATTTTCGATAAGTGATTTGGCAGCAGCTGGAGTCTTATCAACAAGTGCTCCACCACTAGCAGCATCAAGAATGTTCCTATCCATCGGTGTCAAACCCTCATAAAAGTCCTGGATGAGTAGTTGCTCGGTGATCTGGTGCTGAGGACAGCTGGATACCAAGTGTTTGAATCTCTCCCAATACTCGTTCAATGACTCATTACTTTGTCTAATACCACAAATCTCATTTCTTATCGAGGCAGCTCTGGAGGCAGGAAAATATCTCTCTAAGAACACTTTTTTCAAGGCATTCCAGCTTGCAATTGAATTTGGCTCGAGATAATATATCTAATCCTTTGCTGAACCCTGCAATGAAAAAGGAAAAGCTCGAAGTTTGATGTGAACTTCAGTAATCCCTTCAGGCTTCAATGGTGTAGAACACACCACCTGGAATTCTTTCAAATGTTTGTGCGGATCCTCACCTGCAAGACCACTAAACTTGGGCAACAAGTGTATTAAACATGATTTTAATTCAAAAGGAACAACAACAACTTCATATTCAATACACAAGTTGTAACACCCCGAATAAAATAAGAGAATTATTTAAATTAAGTTAATAATATATTTATTAATTTAATTAAATAAATTGAATTATTGGATTATTATTATTATTATTATTTGGAATAATAATTATTGGAAAATATATAAGTTGGAATAAGGAAAAAGGGTTTTCAGTATTGGTAAAGAGTTTTCACGTGAAACAGAGAAGCGGCTGAAAGGTGAAAAGTGGAGAAAGGGCGAAGAGGAAGAGCTAGAGAGCAAAGGTTGAAGAACGGAAAACTTGAAGCTTAGAGATTGCCGGATTATCTCAGGTAAGGGGGGTTTATCGTCGTTTAATGGGTATTATAGATTAACATGTAGTGGGTAGTGATAAACCGTTGATTTGACCCTAATCGGGATTGTTGAATGCTGAAAAATTGTGTTGGATAAGTTGTGCTAAAACTGTAATTGAGTCTGTATTTGAGTGTATTGTGATTTCCCGAACGTATAGCTTTTTACGGAAATTGAATCGGAGGTCCGGAAGTCCTCCAACGGCGGAAAATGCGGAGAACTCTGCATTCTGCCTTGTGTTAGCGCAGGAACTGCTGTTTTGTCTGCGTTAACCGGTTAACTCAGGGCGTTAACCGGTTAACACTGTTATATTTTGTGGAAATGTGCTGTTTTTCCTGCGTTAACCGGTTAACCCAGGGCGTTAACCGGTTAACACTGTTGCGTTTTGCCAGAAAGTGTGTTTTGTCCTGCGTTAACCGGTTAACCCAGGGCGTTAACCGGTTAACACTGTTGGAAAGTTGAAAAATTGATATTTTTAATGTTGTGAACCTAATTGGTGATTGGCCTATTATAGTTAATTGTGATGAGTAATTTTGTTGGATTGATGTTATGAAGTGTTGATACAAGTATGTTGCTGAGTTGTTCCGTGTACGGAAAGTTGTTGAAAATACTGAGTTGTAGGCTTGGTGAGCCAAAGTTGATTATAAGTTGATGTTGTTGAAATTATTGTTGTATTGCTATTATTATCATGTTGTCGACAGTTTAAAGTCGTGTATGCCATGTACATTCATATGCATTAAGTCGGAGCTTTGCTCACACCACGTTGGCCTGGATTGGCAAATTTTAAGTTGAAAGTTGAAGGCTTATGCCTTGATGCCCAATAAAATGGCAATGATTTTAAGTTGGGAGTTTTACTCCGAATGGTACCACATGCATGACGAGTCGAGTCTCATTAGAGTTGCATTTTGTTGGCTTGTTGTATGGATATTTAATTTAATTGAGGAGTGGAATTGTGTTGATATTAAGTATGATGTTTGAGTTGATGTGCCGTTACTGGATGTATGTTACGATTAGGGTGATGAAATGTGTGAATTTACTTAGCATTACATGATGATTTATAATGCTTATTATATCGATTGAGGAACTCACCCTTACAACTATTTTTCAGGTAACGAACAAATGAGTTGAGTGGAAGCTAATGCTTGGAGTCTAGTGTAGTCTCCTAAGTGGGTCATGCTCTGATAGATGTAACATCGGGACGGGATGTTTTAATTGTTTTATTGTTGGTTGTTGAACCTTTTTACCTGTAATATGTTATATGTTTTGAATGGTTAGTTGATTTCTATCCGCTGCGAATTATGCAAGAAAATGTTATTTTGATTAAATAAAGAGCATGACAGTTATTATGGTGTGAAGTAGTTGTGTGACACCCTTGGTGCATTATTACTCTGATATATATTTGTTGTTTTTATTAAATAGTTGGGGTATTTTAGAAGGGTGTTACATTAGTGGTATCAGAGCAGGTCGGTCTGTCCGGCCAGTTGTCGTGTCGTTACTGTCTAACAATTGTGTATTGTTACCAATCTAACTTTAAGTTGTGTTGTAGCGATAAGTTGAAATGGCTGGAAGGAATGACGCTGCGATGGCTGCCGCAATGCAAGCGATGGCACAAGCTGTGCAGAACTTGCCAAATGCTGGTGGAGATGCTGGATCACGTAGCTTGGCGACTTTTCAAAGAGAGAATCCGCCGGTGTTTAAAGGGAAGCATGATCCAGATGCAGCCTTGGGATGGTTGAAAGAGATTGAGAGAATCTTCCGTGTTATGGATTGCACTCCAGCTCAGAAGGTTCGGTATGGTACTCACATGCTAGCAGTCGAAGCTGATGACTGGTGGCTAGAGACTCACGAGAGGTTGACCGTGGCAGGTGAAGTCATTACTTGGGATGTATTCCGTAGGGAATTCATGAGGAAGTATTATCCGGAAGATGTCCGTGGTAAGAAGGAAATTGAGTTCCTTGAGCTGAAGCAAGGAAACATGTCTGTCACTGATTATGCTGCGAAATTTGTGGAGCTGTCCAAATTTTATCCTCATTACACTGGTGCTGGTGCTGAATTTTCAAAGTGCATCAAGTTTGAAAATGGACTGCGCTCTGAAATTAAGAAGGCTGTTGGGTATCAGAAGATACGCATTTTTACTGAATTGGTTGATAGCTGCAGGATATTTGAGGAAGACAATGATGCTCATTACAAGATTGTCAGTGACCGCAGGGGCAAGCAACATCAAAATCGTGGCAAGCCGTATGATGCCCCAGTGGGAAAAGGGAAACAAGGAGCTGCTCCGGCTCAGAGGACCAGTAGGGGAGGTGCTCCTGCTGGTATAGTTTGCTTCAAATGTGGTCAGGCTGGTCATAAGAGTAATGTATGCACTGCTGAAGTAAAGAGATGTTTTCGTTGTGGTAAGACTGGTCATGCAATAGCTGATTGCAAGCACAAGGAAATGATTTGTTTTAATTGTGGCGAAGAAGGGCATATTGGAAGTCAGTGTCAGAAGCCAAAGAAATCTCAGACGGGGAAGGTGTTCGCATTGACCGGAACTCAAACCTCCAGTGAGGACAGACTTATCCGAGGTACGTGTTATATTAATGGCTTCCCTCTTGTAGCTATTATTGACACAGGTGCGACTCATTCCTTTATATCCTTGGATTGTGCTGTGAAACTTAAGTTAGAGATATCTGAGATGTTTGGTAGTATGGTAATTGATACTCCTGCGAAGGGTTCAGTGACTACTACTTCGGTTTGTTTAAATTGTCCTTTGAGTATTTTTGGTAGAGACTTTGGGATGGACCTAGTGTGTCTTCCACTAGTGCAAATTGATGTTATTCTGGGTATGAACTGGTTGGTGTTTAACCGAGTTTCTATCAACTGTTTTGATAAGACGGTGGTCTTTCCTGAGATTGAGGAGGGAAAGAGTTTGTTTCTATCAGCAAGGCAAGTGAATGAGGAAGTAGCTGATGGGGCAGAGTTGTTTATGCTGTTAGCGACTTTGGAGGCTAAAGATAAACTGGTGATTGGCGATCTAGTCGTGGTGTGTGATTTTCCTGATGTGTTTCCGGAAGAGGTGAATGAATTGCCGCCAGAGCGTGAAGTTGAGTTCTCGATTGATTTGGTACCTGGTACTAGGCCGATATCGATGGCTCCGTACCGTATGTCTGCTGTTGAGTTAACTGAATTGAAGAGTCAGTTGGAAGATCTGTTGGATAAGAAATTTATTCGTCCGAGTGTGTCACCGTGGGGTGCACCAGTGCTATTGGTTAAGAAGAAAGAAGGTACTATGAGGTTGTGTGTGGACTACAGGCAACTGAATAAAGTGACGATCAAGAATCGGTATCCTTTGCCGAGGATTGATGATTTGATGGATCAGTTGGTTGGTGGAAGTGTGTTCAGCAAAATAGATTTGAGATCTGGGTATCATCAGATCCGTGTGAAAACAGAGGATATTCAGAAGACTGCTTTCGGAACAAGGTATGGACATTATGAGTATTCTGTAATGCCTTTTGGTGTGACTAATGCGCCTGGAGTATTTATGGAGTATATGAATAGGATTTTCCATCCGTACCTAGACAAGTTTGTTGTGGTGTTTATTGATGATATTTTGGTGTACTCGAAATCTGAAGAAGAGCATGCTGAGCATTTGAGAGTGGTTTTAGAAGTTCTACGAGAAAAGAAGTTATTTGCTAAATTGTCCAAGTGTGAATTTTGGTTAGGAGAGGTAAGTTTTCTTGGTCATGTGATTTCAAGAGGTGGTGTTGCTGTTGATCCATCTAAGATAGAAGCGGTATCTAAGTGGGAAGCTCCGAAGTCTGTTGCTGAGATTCGAAGTTTCCTTGGTTTGGCTGGTTATTATAGGAAGTTCATTGAGGGATTTTCTAAGTTGGCGTTACCATTGACGATGTTGACTAGGAAGGGGCAAGCGTTTGTTTGGGACTCAAAATGTGAAGAAGGTTTCCGAGAGTTAAAGAGAAGGTTAACTACTGCTCCTATTCTGATATTACCGAGTTCGTCGGAATCATTTGAAGTTTACTGTGATGCTTCATTATTGGGTTTGGGTGGCGTGTTGATGCAGAATAAGCAGGTTATAGCTTATGCTTCAAGACAGCTGAGGGTTCATGAGAGGAACTATCCGACGCACGATTTAGAGTTGGCGGTTGTGGTGTCTGTTCTGAAGTTATGGAGGCATTACTTGTACGGGTCAAGATTTGAGGTTTTCAGTGACCATAAAAGTTTAAAGTATTTGTTTGATCAGAAAGAGCTGAATATGAGACAGAGAAGATGGTTAGAGTTTCTGAAGGATTATGACTTTGGTTTGAATTACCATCCGGGTAAAGCAAACGTAGTGGCTGATGCATTGAGTCGGAAATCATTACATATGTCTATGCTAATGGTTAAGGAATTGGATTTAATTGAGCAGTTTAGAGACTTGAGTTTGGTGTGTGAGAGTACTCATAATAGTGTTAAATTGGGAATGTTGAAGTTAACAAGTGGTATTCTGGATGAGATCAGAGAGGGTCAGAAATCCGATATGCTTTTGGTTGATAAGTTGACTCTAGTGAATCAAGGTCAAGGTGGGGAATTCAGAGTTGATGAGAATGGTGTTTTGAAATTTAGTAATCGGGTGTGCATTCTGAATGTTACCGAACTTAAGAAGAGTATTCTTGAAGAAGGACATCGTAGTGGGTTGAGTATTCATCCTGGAGCTACGAAGATGTATCATGATTTGAAAAAGTTATTTTGGTGGCCGGGAATGAAAAGAGAAATTGCGAGTTTTGTTTATTCCTGTTTGACTTGTCAGAAGTCAAAGATTGAGCATCAGAAGCCGTCTGGGCTAATGCAACCGTTGGCTATTCCGGAGTGGAAGTGGGATAGTATCAGTATGGATTTTGTTTCTGGTTTACCGAGGACAATTAAGAATTTTGAAGCTATTTGGGTGATTGTTGACAGATTGACAAAGTCGGCTCATTTCATTCCGATCAGAATGGACTATCCGTTAGAGAAATTAGCTGAGTTGTATATTGAGAAAATTGTAAGTTTACATGGTATTCCGTCGAGTATTGTTTCGGACAGAGATCCTAGATTTACATCGAAGTTCTGGGAAGGTTTGCAGAGGGCTTTGGGAACTAAGCTGAGATTGAGTTCTGCATATCATCCGCAGACTGATGGTCAGACTGAGAGGACGATTCAGTCATTGGAGGATCTTTTGAGAGCTTGCGTTTTGGAAAAGGAAGGTGCTTGGGATTGTTATTTACCTTTGATTGAGTTTACCTACAACAATAGTTTTCATTCGAGCATTGGTATGGCGCCGTTTGAAGCTTTGTATGGTAGGAGATGTCGGACACCTTTATGTTGGTATGAGTCCGGTGAGAGTGCTGTGGTTGGACCGAAAATTGTTCAACAGACTACAGAAAAGATTAAGATGATTCAGGAGAAGATGAGAATTGCTCAGAGTCGTCAGAAGAGTTATCATGACAAGAGGAGGAAGTCACTTGAGTTTCAAGAGGGAGATCATGTGTTTCTTCGTGTTACTCCGATAACTGGGGTTGGTCGAGCTTTGAAGTCAAAGAAGTTGACACCTCGATTTATTGGTCCTTATCAGATTTTGGAGAGGATAGGAGAGGTAGCCTATCGTATCGCTTTACCGCCGTCACTTGCGAATTTGCATGAGGTTTTTCATGTGTCTCAGTTGAGGAGGTACATTCATGATCCGTCGCATGTGATCCAAGTAGATGATGTACAGGTGAGAGATAACCTGACTGTTGAAATATCGCCTATGAGGATTGAGGATCGAGAGTTGAAGCAGTTGCGGGGTAAAGAGATTGCCTTAGTGAAAGTAGCTTGGGGAGGACCAGCAGGTGGCAATGTGACTTGGGAACTGGAGAGTCAGATGAAAGAGTCTTATCCAGAGTTATTTGCTTGAGGTATGTTTTCGAGGACGAAAACTCTTTTAGTGGGGGAGAGTTGTAACACCCCGAATAAAATAAGAGAATTATTTAAATTAAGTTAATAATATATTTATTAATTTAATTAAATAAATTGAATTATTGGATTATTATTATTATTATTATTTGGAATAATAATTATTGGAAAATATATAAGTTGGAATAAGGAAAAAGGGTTTTCAGTATTGGTAAAGAGTTTTCACGTGAAACAGAGAAGCGGCTGAAAGGTGAAAAGTGGAGAAAGGGCGAAGAGGAAGAGCTAGAGAGCAAAGGTTGAAGAACGGAAAACTTGAAGCTTAGAGATTGCCGGATTATCTCAGGTAAGGGGGGTTTATCGTCGTTTAATGGGTATTATAGATTAACATGTAGTGGGTAGTGATAAACCGTTGATTTGACCCTAATCGGGATTGTTGATGAAGGTGAGAAAAACAAGAAAGGGGGGGTTTGAATTGTTTGAAAAAATAAGCGCTTTTCCAAAAAGAAAATCACACAAAGATTTTATACTGGTTCGCTTATAACACAAAGCTATTCCAGTCCACCCGGCCAAGGTGATTTCGCCTTTAACAAGGACTTAATCCACTAATCTTGAAAGATTACAAACAACACCTAAGAGAGAAGAAAATCTCTTAGTCTTCTCAAGTCTACAGACTACACAGAGTCACTTGAGGAAATCAAACAAATAAAAGATACAAGATATGTAATCTAAAGTGCTTCTAAGAAAGCTAGTATTACAAACTTAAGAACAGATTTTTCACTTAATAAGCAAAAGCTTAGTGAAATTCTTTGAGAGCAAAGATGATTTTCTTGAGCGTGAAATAATTCAGTATAGTTTTGGCTAGTTGATTTCTTGTTTACTGAATGTTGATTGCAGCTCTATTTATATATGAGTTGAAGTAGTGGTTGAACTGGTGGATATTAAAAGGAGTTTACTCCATTCCATAAATAGCTTCTGCAGGAGACTTTTTCCTCTTGAAGTGACTACTTACCACAAGTAGTATTTTTCTTATTGGAATTGAAGATTAACGTCTCTTTCTCTGTTTAGGAAATCTATTTGAAAATCTTTACTTGACTTGAACGTTACTTCTTCATGATTAGCAAATCCATAATCAGAGTATTTGTGTTTCTGGAGAATCTTGGAATCTTGCTTCTGATGTTGATCTCTTGAGAGTTCGGATGGCGCTGATAACTTTCAGAATATACAGATAACGTTTCTCCAGAGTCAGAGCTTCTAGACTTTACTTCATGTTCAGATGCTTCTGATACTTGTTGTTTAGTTCAGAGTTTGACTTTCTTGAACTTGTTTCTACTTCAGAGCTTCTGATCATTTGATAATATGCTTCTGATCTGGTATTGTATCTGATGATGTCATCAGAGTCCTGCGCACTTAGAAACTTTTCGTTAGGGTGCCATTTTTGGTTTCATCCTTTGTTATCATCAAAATCAAGGAATCTGTTGTATCACAATTTTTGTTCTTACAATCTCCCCCTTTTTGATGATGACAAAACAACTTAAAATAGCAGATGAAACATGAATAAAAAAGATCAGATAGACAGAAGCTCCCCCTGAGTTAGTGCTAGGGAGTTCAGAAGTTCTTACCAGAGCTTTCCAAGTAATGAGATTTCTGAAAACTTTCTGCAATATCTTAAATTTAATGTTAGAGCTATTTAATCAGAGCTATTTTCATCAGAGCCATTTCTACAATTGTTGCAGAGTGCTTAAGGTTTTAGACAATTTTCATCAGAGCTATTTAATGATTTCTCCCCCTTTTTGTCAGAATCAAAAAGACATAGTAATAAAAATTATCTTAAAGAGAAAAACATTTCATTAAAATAGAAACACAAAACATCAGATTCAAAAAGATCAAGAACAAAACATCAGATCCAAAAAGAAGACAGAAGCAAAACAACAAAAGGCAAGCAAAACATAAAATCCTAAGTGCCTAAGGGTTCGGAGGAGGAGGCATTCTCTGAAGCAGCATTGCAAGCATACTCTGGATATTTTCATTGACGGTATCTTGCTTGTCCATTCTGGCCCGAAGTTCATTCTGATCTTGTTTGAGCTCTTTCAGAGTCTGAAGAACCATGGGGATCACAGAAGAGGACTCCCCCAGAGTCAGAGCTTGCTGAGCTTCAGCTTCAGCAGCAGCTTGGGCTTCTGCATCCGCCAGAGCCTTAGCTTCCTGTTCTCTTAGGATTTCTGCTTCCTTTGCCAGTCTTTCTTCCTCTAGTCTTTTTGCTTCTTCTTCAGCTTCCTTAGCCAACCTCTCCTCCTCTAGCCTTCTGGCTTCAGCTTCTCTGGCTAATCTCTCCTGGAGTCTTTCCTCAGCATCTCTGATGTAGCCATTTCTGACTTGTTCAGAGACATTTTTCAGCCTATAAGACTCAGAGGTCATCCAACTAATGACTCTGTTCCAGTGTGTCCTAACAGATTTAGGATCATCACTGACTTCAGAGTTGTTAGCCAGAGACTTGACCTTCTGGATTGAAGCTTCTGCTACCTGCCTGATGGCTTCCTCAAGGGTAGGTATGGTAAGTTCAGGTTCAGGTGTATGAGGTGGAGAGTTTGGAGGGCTAAGATTTAGAGTTTGAGGTTCAGATTCTGCTTCTGGTTGAAGTTCAGAACTAGGAGATGAAGCATAGAGAGGATTTAGGTCTAATGGGTCAGAGTTTGGTTCAGGGACAGCGGAAATGATTGGTGGAGTGATATTAGAGGTGTAGGGATCAGATGGTTGAATTACAGAGGGTAGAGTTTCAGAGGGTAAGGTTGTTGTTTGTTGTGGTGGAAGTGAAGTTTGGAGGGGTGAGGTTACTTCAGATTGTGTTAGAGTTTGTTGTTGAGAGGCAAGTCTGTTGGCATAGAGAGTGGCTATGGTTGGGGATTCAGGATCAGAAAATTCAGGGTCAGAGGAGAGAGAAACATAAGGAGGTGTTTCTGGTTCTGAGGATGATGAAGAGGAAGTGCTTTGATGGGTTTGTGTAGGTTCAGATGGAGGGATGAAAGTGCGGGCAATTTTTAATATTGGTAAAGGTTGGGAGGTTCTGATGGTTGAAGGTGGGATTTCAGAGGTAGTATATAAGGGAGGTGTTGTGAGAGGATGAGAAGAAGCCATCATAGGTACAGAAGTAACAGGAGGAATAGACGTACCAGAAGAAGAAATTTGCAAAGGAGCAGGAGATTTGGTTCCAGAAGCTTCTCCAATTCTGGCTTTCTTTGCTTTCCTTGCCTCAGCAGCTATCTGTTTCTCAGAGACACCTCTCTTGTATCTGACTAGATCTTCTTCTGAATCCAGACAGTCGTCGAGACTGAAATCAGAAATATCAACACCCTCATCCAGCCGACACTGAAGGTAGATAGCAATGGCATTCTTGGGTTCATTCTTGAAGAACCTGGCAAGGCCATGAGGCATCTTCCTCTGATCTTTTAGAGAAGCCCAGGATGTATCCAGAGTGGGCCTGACTCTAATCTCTTTGATGATTCCCATGCTTTTGAGGTTTCTGGCATTTAAAGGCTTCCCAGTTTCTATAGCCAGATCATTCATCAGCTTGGTCTTTTCCAGTTGGTCAACCAATCCATGCTCAATGAAGACATCAGAAAGCAATCTTCCCAGAGGGATGTAAGACCTTGGCTTCATATTGTTTCTGGTTTCTTTGACAGAATCCCTCAGATATCTGAAAAGGAGAACAGGGAGGTTGATCTGGATACCCTTCTGAATACAGTATAAAATGCATTTCTGATCAGCATTTATGTAATCAGAGGAGTTGGAGGCTGGGCGATGGTGAATAGTACCCAGAATGATCTTCAGCCACACTCGGAGGTTCTGGTGTAGCTCTTTGTTCTTAGAGGGGTTTCCTTCAACATTTGGTTTCAATATTGTTGGGTTGATAACTTCAGTGATGCGTTTAGACCTAGGAGGGATGTTGTAAATCCTTTTTCCTCTAGTTGTCTCCATGTTCAGCAAGGAGGCAATTGATGCTTCAGTGATAACAATCTTTACCCCTAGAACAAAAGAGACAATGAATTGGTCATCTGCATCTGCATGTCTCCAGAACTCCTTGACAAGAAGAGGGTAGATAGGACCATAAAGCCTGTTGAAGTAGGTTTCCCATCCTTGTTGACGAAGTTCCCTAGTAAGATCAACGCCATTTCTTCTTAGGTTGTCAAAATCAACTAATGATTCACACAACACGTCCAATCCTTCAAAAGGGGTTGCAAGGTTAATGTGGCGTTCTCGGTCAAGAATGTGGGGTTCTTGATAAACAGGGGTTATAGAAACACCGGTGACGGTTGGAGTTGAAATACTAGAGGTTTGAGCGGTGGAACTTGACTCCATTTGCTGTGAGTAGTTGAACAGTTGTTGTTGTTGAGCATCCATTGTAAAGAAGAAGATGAAGATTGATGAAGATGAAGAAACTTGCAGAGAATGCTTCGAGAGAGGGTTTAGGGTTTTAGAGTGAGTGAGAGTGATAAGTGTGAAATGTGAGAGAAAGTGTTTATATACTCTAAGTAAAACACATGCAAAACGACACCTCAGAATGCGTTAGACACAACACTCAAAATAGCACGCTTGGGGGGAAAAATGATTACAGTTAATAAATGAATGTCTAATCCCACAGTTTGCACACTGCTCGAGGAGATTTCAAACGTTCTGACCTTTGATTTCTTTTGACAGCTGTCTAGAAGTTCTAGGGTTAGACGTTTTAATGCTCCACGTGTTCATGTATCTGATCTTCAGGAATACCAAAGGATTGGTTTCTGAAGATTTCTAACTCAGATATCTTCTTAACTTGTAGAAGTATCAGAGTCAGAGGCAGAAGTGTATTTGTTTTTATCAGAATCTCATTTTACATGTTCAGAGCCATTTTTTACTCAGGGCAATTTTTAATGTTCAGATGTTCTAAGATAAAAAGAAATCTATCTTCAGCCAGAGGCTTAGTAAAGATATCTGCCCATTGATGTTCTGTATCAATGAACTTCAGCGTTACTATCCCTTTTTGAACATAGTCTCTAATAAAATGATGTTTAATTTCTATGTGTTTGGCTCTGGAATGTAGAATAGGATTCTTACTTAAACAAATAGCAGCAGTATTATCACAAAAGATAGGAATGTTACTCTCAAATATCTGAAGATCTTCTAGCTGATGCTTCATCCAGAGCATCTGAGTTGTGCACAGTGATGCTGAGATATATTCTGCTTCTGCAGTTGATAGAGCGATAGTTGACTGTCTTTTGCTAGCCCAGGAGATTAGATTGTTTCCCAGAAGCTGGCAATTTCCAGATGTGCTTTTTCGTTCTATTCTATCTCCTGCGTAGTCTGCATCACAGTAACCAGAAAGTCTATACTCTGATGTTTTCTCATACATCAGGCCCAGGTTAGGAGTTCCTTTCAGATACTTAAGAATTCTCTTAACAGCTGTTAGATGAGATTCTCTAGGATCTGATTGGAATCTGGCACAAAGACAGACGCTAAAGAGAATATCAGGACGAGTAGCAGTCAGATAGAGAAGAGAGCCTATCATACCTCGATAGAGCTTCTGACAAACCTTGTTGCTTACCTCTTCCTTCTCCAGAATGCAAGTTGGGTGCATAGGAGTTTTTGCAGAGTTGTATTCAATCATATCAAACTTCTTCAGAACGTCTTTAATGTACTTGCTTTGATGAACGTACGTGACTTCTGGAGTTTGATTAATTTGGATTCCCAGAAAGAACTTTAGTTCTTGCATTAAACTCATTTCAAACTCTGCCTGCATTAACTTAGAAAATTCTTGGCAAACAGAGATATTAGCAGAACCAAAAATAATATCATCAACATAAATCTGGCATATCATGAGATCATTTTTAAGGTTCTTACAGAAGAGTGTAGAGTCAACTTTCCCTCTGATAAAATTTTGTTCCAGAAGAAAATTGCTTAAGCGTTCATACCAAGCTCTGGGAGCTTGTTTAAGTCCATATAAAGATTTTTTAAGTTTAAAAACATGTTCTGGAAAATTTGAATTTTCAAAACCCGGAGGTTGATTGACATACACTTCTTCTGAAATATAACCATTAAGAAATGCACTCTTGACATCCATTTGGTATATTTTGATAGAATGATTAATAGCAAAAGATACAAGAAGACGAATAGATTCTAACCTCGCGACTGGAGCAAAAGTTTCATTATAATCAATACCTTCTTGTTGACTATAACCTTGAGCTACCAGTCGAGCTTTGTTTCTGACAACTTCTCCTTTCTCGTTCAGCTTGTTTCTGAAAACCCATCTGGTTCCAATGACATGAGTGCCTCTGGGTTTAGGAACGAGATCCCAGACATCATTCTTGGAGAATTTATCTAATTCTTCTTGCATAGCTGCCACCCAATCGTTATCTTGAAGAGCTTCATCACAGGACGTAGGCTCAATCAGAGAAACTAGTCCTAGGGGAATATCTTCAGAAGTTCTGAAGGTAGATCTGGTTCTAACAGGTTCATCTTTGTTTCCCAAAATCAAATCTTCAGATACGTTAATACGACTTTTAACTTTCCTTGGAATCTCTGGAGATTTAATTTCTTCAGAGTCTTGAGTGACAGTTGCTTCTGGAGTTTTATCAGATTCTACCAGAGTGATCTCTAAATCTGCAAACTTTTCAACTAGCTTTGACTTTTCAGGGTCAAGCTTATCATCAAATCTAACATGAATTGATTCCTCCACAATTTTGGTTTCTGTGTTGTATACTCTGTAGCCTTTAGAGCGTTCTGAGTATCCTAACATAATACCTTTCTGTGCTTTGGAATCAAACTTGTTCAGATGTTCTTTAGTATTTAATATAAAGCAAATGCATCCAAAAGGATGAAAATATGAGATGTTTGGTTTTCTTCCTTTACACAGTTCATAGGGAGTCTTTTCCAGAATAGGTCTAATAGAGATTCTATTCTGAATGTAACACGCTGTATTTACAGCTTCTGCCCAAAAGTGCTTTGCTACATTAGTTTCATTGATCATGGTTCTGGCCATCTCTTGGAGTGTCCTATTCTTCCTCTCTACAACTCCATTTTGTTGTGGAGTTCTAGGGCAGGAGAAATCATGGGATATTCCATTAGAGTCAAATAATTCCTCAAAATCTTTGTTTTCAAATTCTCCACCATGATCACTTCTGACTCTAACAATTTTAGAGTCAAATTCTTTTTGCACTTTAGAACAGAAACTGGTGAATACAGAGTGAGACTCACTCTTGTGCTTTAGGAATTTTACCCATGTCCAGCGGCTGTAATCATCAACGATTACTAGTCCATACTTCTTTCCATTGACTGATGCTGTTTTCACAGGACCAAATAAGTCAATGTGAAGAAGCTCCAGAGGCTTAGAGGTAGAAACAACATTTTTCTTTTTAAAAGATGTTTTTGAAAACTTTCCTTTCTGACAAGCTTCACACAGAGCATCTGAAGAAAACTTCAGTTTAGGTAAGCCTCTGACTAACTCAAGTTTAGTTAGCTGAGAAAGTTTTCTCATGCTAATGTGGCCTAAGCGTCTATGCCATACCCATTGCTCTTTGTGAACTGACATTAAACATTTAACATTTTGATCTTTTAAATCAGAAAGATTTATTTTATAAATGTTGTTTTTCCTCTTGCCTGTGAAAAGGACAGAGCCATCGTTCTGATTAATGGCTTTACATGTTTTTTGATTAAAGATTACATCATAACCGTTATCACTTAATTGACTTATGGATAACAAGTTATGCATTAATCCTTCTACATAAAGAACATCAGATATAGAGGGAAGAGTACCATTACCAATAGTTCCGGAGCCTCTGATCCTTCCTTTCTGATCTCCTCCGAAGCCTACAAATCCAGCGTCTTTAAGTTCCAGGCTTTGGAACATAGACTTTCTTCCCGTCATATGTCGCGAGCATCCAGAGTCCAGGTACCATGACTGGTGTCTGAACTTTGCTGCATAGGATATCTGCAACATAGATAATCTTATCTTTCAGTACCCAGAATCTCTTGGGTCCTTTCAGATTAGTTTTCCCAGAGTTTCTTACAACTTTGGGTCTTCTAGCATTTTTAAATTTGTGTTCTTGTGTGTGTGTGTAGTGATATGAAAAAGGCGATTTAATTTGGTTACTGGTAGAGGTTTCATCTTCCTTAGGATCATACCCAATTCCCCTTTTATTATTCTGACTTACTCCATAAATCATGGATGCCATAATACTCCTATCTATTCCATTCTTCAGAAATTTTTGAAAGGCTTCTTCATATTTATAAATAGTTTCATTTGAAGTTTGTGGTGCTTGATACAACGCTTCTTCTAATTCTAAGCTTTTTGTTTTAGCTCCATCTCTTTCTAACGTTAAAGATCTGATTGTATCTTCTCGTGCTAGAATTGTTGTCTCAAGTTTACTACATTCTTCAGATTTTGCTTTAAGAAGGCCTTTAATGTTTTTAACTTTTTGTTTTAATTTCTGATAAGAAGTAAGAGTTTCTGACAAACATGATTCTAAGTCAGATCTAGAAAGTTCAGAAAATACCTCTTCAGATTCTTCGTCTGAGCAGCTGGATGTGGTAGCCATAAGTGCTACGTTGGCCTGTTCATCAGAGTCAGATTCTGATGATCCAGATTCACTGTCATCCCAGGTAGCCATCAGTCCTTTCTTTGTTCTGAAGGTGTTTTTCTTGAAGCTTTCTTTTCTAGGGTTGTCTTTCTTCAGCTTGGGGCATTCATTTCTGTAATGACCTGTTTCTTTACATTCATAACAGGTAATATCTTTGTTAGCTTTACCTTTTGAAGTTGACTCTGATCGATCCCCTCTGGGTCTTGATCTTCTGAAGTTGTTGTTGTTCCTCTTTTTCCAGAGTTGCTTAACTCTTCTGGTTAGTAAGGACAGTTCTTCTTCATCATCAGAGTCTTCAGGTTCAGAGTCGTCAGTATCTGCAGTTTCTGCCTGGAGAGCTTTGGTTCTGTCTGACTTCCGTCTTTCAGGTCTGGACTTTAGCGCCACGGACTTGTTTCTTTTCTGAGGTTCATCCTCCTCTAGTTCTATCTCATGACTTCTGAGAGAACTAACAAGTTCTTCAAGACTGATATTGTTCAGATCCTTTGACAGCTTCAGAGCAGTAACCATAGGTCTCCATTTCTTTGGCAGACTTCTGACAATCTTCTTAACATGATCTGCAGTCGTGTATCCTTTGTCTAGCACTTTAAGACCTGCAATAAGAGTTTGGAATCTGGAAAACATAGCTTCTATAGCTTCGTCATCTTCCATTTTGAAGGCTTCATACTTCTGGATAAGCGCCAGAGCCTTCGTCTCTTTGACTTGGGAGTTTCCTTCATGAGTCATCTTCAGAGAGTCAAGAATATCTTTGGCTGTCTCTCTGTTGGTGATCTTTTCATATTCGTTGTATGATATAGCATTTAGAAGTATTGTTCTGGCCTTGTGGTGATTTTTGAAAACACGTTTCTGATCTTCTGACATCTTACTTCTGGGAACTTCAGCTCCATTTAAGATTGGAGGTTTGTATCCATCTGTGACAATGTCCCAGAGGTCAGCATCATAACCCAGAAAGAAACTTTCGATTCTATCTTTCCAGTAATCAAATTTTTCTCCATCAAAAACAGGAGGCTTGGCATTGTAAGAATCTTTCTCATTTGAGTGGGCCATTGTTTTTCTCGTACTGGATCTCTCTACACGGTTAAGTGTTTGATTAGAAAATCAATAACAGAGCCGGAGCTCTGATACCAATTGAAGGTGAGAAAAACAAGAAAGGGGGGGTTTGAATTGTTTGAAAAAATAAGCGCTTTTCCAAAAAGAAAATCACACAAAGATTTTATACTGGTTCGCTTATAACACAAAGCTATTCCAGTCCACCTGGCCAAGGTGATTTCGCCTTTAACAAGGACTTAATCCACTAATCTTGAAAGATTACAAACAACACCTAAGAGAGAAGAAAATCTCTTAGTCTTCTCAAGTCTACAGACTACACAGAGTCACTTGAGGAAATCAAACAAATAAAAGATACAAGATATGTAATCTAAAGTGCTTCTAAGAAAGCTAGTATTACAAACTTAAGAACAGATTTTTCACTTAATAAGCAAAAGCTTAGTGAAATTCTTTGAGAGCGAAGATGATTTTCTTGAGCGTGAAATAATTCAGTATAGTTTTGGCTAGTTGATTTCTTGTTTACTGAATGTTGATTGCAGCTCTATTTATATATGAGTTGAAGTAGTGGTTGAACTGGTGGATATTAAAAGGAGTTTACTCCATTCCATAAATAGCTTCTGCAGGAGACTTTTTCCTCTTGAAGTGACTACTTACCACAAGTAGTATTTTTCTTATTGGAATTGAAGATTAACGTCTCTTTCTCTGTTTAGGAAATCTATTTGAAAATCTTTACTTGACTTGAACGTTACTTCTTCATGATTAGCAAATCCATAATCAGAGTATTTGTGTTTCTGGAGAATCTTGGAATCTTGCTTCTGATGTTGATCTCTTGAGAGTTCGGATGGCGCTGATAACTTTCAGAATATACAGATAACGTTTCTCCAGAGTCAGAGCTTCTAGACTTTACTTCATGTTCAGATGCTTCTGATACTTGTTGTTTAGTTCAGAGTTTGACTTTCTTGAACTTGTTTCTACTTCAGAGCTTCTGATCATTTGATAATATGCTTCTGATCTGGTATTGTATCTGATGATGTCATCAGAGTCCTGCGCACTTAGAAACTTTTCGTTAGGGTGCCATTTTTGGTTTCATCCTTTGTTATCATCAAAATCAAGGAATCTGTTGTATCACAATTTTTGTTCTTACAGTTGAATGCTGAAAAATTGTGTTGGATAAGTTGTGCTAAAACTGTAATTGAGTCTGTATTTGAGTGTATTGTGATTTCCCGAACGTATAGCTTTTTACGGAAATTGAATCGGAGGTCCGGAAGTCCTCCAACGGCGGAAAATACGGAGAACTCTGCATTCTGCCTTGTGTTAGCGCAGGAACTGCTGTTTTGTCTGCGTTAACCGGTTAACTCAGGGCGTTAACCGGTTAACACTGTTATATTTTGTGGAAATGTGCTGTTTTTCCTGCGTTAACCGGTTAACCCAGGGCGTTAACCGGTTAACACTGTTGCGTTTTGCCAGAAAGTGTGTTTTGTCCTGCGTTAACCGGTTAACCCAGGGCGTTAACCGGTTAACACTGTTGGAAAGTTGAAAAATTGATATTTTTAATGTTGTGAACCTAATTGGTGATTGGCCTATTATAGTTAATTGTGATGAGTAATTTTGTTGGATTGATGTTATGAAGTGTTGATACAAGTATGTTGCTGAGTTGTTCCGTGTACGGAAAGTTGTTGAAAATACTGAGTTGTAGGCTTGGTGAGCCAAAGTTGATTATAAGTTGATGTTGTTGAAATTATTGTTGTATTGCTATTATTATCATGTTGTCGACAGTTTAAAGTCGTGTATGCCATGTACATTCATATGCATTAAGTCGGAGCTTTGCTCACACCACGTTGGCCTGGATTGGCAAATTTTAAGTTGAAAGTTGAAGGCTTATGCCTTGATGCCCAATAAAATGGCAATGATTTTAAGTTGGGAGTTTTACTCCGAATGGTACCACATGCATGACGAGTCGAGTCTCATTAGAGTTGCATTTTGTTGGCTTGTTGTATGGATATTTAATTTAATTGAGGAGTGGAATTGTGTTGATATTAAGTATGATGTTTGAGTTGATGTGCCGTTACTGGATGTATGTTACGATTAGGGTGATGAAATGTGTGAATTTACTTAGCATTACATGATGATTTATAATGCTTATTATATCAATTGAGGAACTCACCCTTACAACTATTTTTCAGGTAACGAACAAATGAGTTGAGTGGAAGCTAATGCTTGGAGTCTAGTGTAGTCTCCTAAGTGGGTCATGCTCTGATAGATGTAACATCGGGACGGGATGTTTTAATTGTTTTATTGTTGGTTGTTGAACCTTTTTACCTGTAATATGTTATATGTTTTGAATGGTTAGTTGATTTCTATCCGCTGCGAATTATGCAAGAAAATGTTATTTTGATTAAATAAAGAGCATGACAGTTATTATGGTGTGAAGTAGTTGTGTGACACCCTTGGTGCATTATTACTCTGATATATATTTGTTGTTTTTATTAAATAGTTGGGGTATTTTAGAAGGGTGTTACACAAGCCATTGTAATTCACATCAGGTGCAGCCAATTGCCTTAAGGTTCTATTGTCAGCCATTTCAAAAACAAGTTCAGAATCAGAAGCAAACATGTTGCAAATAGTCGGACTTAGAATCAGACTCAATTGTGGGTGATGAACTAGCCTGGACTGCTCTACGTTGTGTGTGCAAAGTTCTCTCTACTTCAGGATCAAAAGCAACAACTTCAGAATAGCGAGACCTAATAGTCAGGACTAGCACACAGCAATGCAGCAACAATATTCAAAATGCCGACAATGTCCCTAAAAGTCAAAAACAAACACAAAGAAGGGAATTGATCAAAATAAATTCAGAAAAATAAAGTGACACCGAATTTAATCTAATGACTTAAAAATATTATTTTGAGAATTTTATCTATTTTTTCGACTCTACGAA
Organism: Lathyrus oleraceus; assembly: GCF_024323335.1. Lineage (NCBI taxonomy): Eukaryota > Viridiplantae > Streptophyta > Magnoliopsida > Fabales > Fabaceae > Lathyrus > Lathyrus oleraceus. The sequence goes on along the minus strand of NC_066580.1, from coordinate 196,703,161 downwards.
AACATTAAAAAATTCATAAAAAATAGAAAAAAGGGGAATTTTGGAAATTGAAAGCAAAGACTCTCGGAACAGATTTTCAATCGGACGCAATTTTCCCAAATACCGATTTTTTTCACTTTTTGGACTCTAAAACGCGAGTTAGGCAAACCTAATAGCTAAAGGTTATGAAAATTTTGATTAAGGGAGTGGCCATTGAAACCACAAAAAGTATTTGAATGGGTTGTATTTACCAATGAAAAGTATTTACAAAATATGGTCAAAGTGGATTAGAGATTCAATTCAAAAATAAGTGTTATGAAAAGAAAGTTTGAAAATCAAAAGCATAAGGCTTAGGTTTCTAATATTGAAAACAAGTGTTAAATGTTTGCACAAAAGTTTTGGCTTGGGTTAGAGTGGAGAGAAGAAGAAGAATGGCTAAGATCCTAAGCATACAAGAGGTAAGGGAAAAGAAAACAAGACCACAAATGGAGTTCCTCTCTTGAGATCATATTGATGATCCAAGTAGCTCCCATCCTTTGGAATAAGCAATCACACAAAGCATAAACTCAAGCAATCAACAATCAATGAATTCTTGGACAAGGTTCCTTAAGGTGTCTTGGATCTCTCTCTTAGAAGCTCATGGTAATGGTTCCTCAATTTGGCTCAAGTTAGGATCCCTAGCACAAAGAAACACACACATCAAAAAGGTTCTATTAACAATCAAAGAATGGACAAGAGGGAGTTTAGAATATGGTCCTTTCAATGTTCATCTTCAAGTTTTAAGCATTCTAAAGGCATGAGGCCTAGTTGCTCTTTGACATTTAAGCACTCTAAAGGCATGAGGCCTAGTTGCTCTTCAAACTCCATTAGCTTGGGTAAGGTCCTAAAGTCTAAGTCCATTTTGTCCAATTCTTTGCATTTTGGTTCACAGCAAACAGACAAACACAAGCACAAAAGATACATACACAATTATATGCTCAAGTGAGCAAAAGGCAAATGGCATTAACATAAACATGTGCCCCAATGAGCAAAGGAAAAAGAAAATGAATAATATGTGCAAGAATGATAAATTGCATAAAAGTAGAGTGCATAAAGTAAATGTTAATTATTAATGGTTAATGTTAATAGTTAATGTGCCATCAGGCAAATTTAGCGCTATGTTAAGCAATCGTAATTGGACTTATGTAGAAGTCACAACTATCTGAGGCCGGTCAATAATAATGTAGGCAACAACACAAGTTAGAAGTCTTGATTAGTGAACCAAGTTCCAACAACTTGCCATGCCAAAAGAAAAAAAAGAGAATTGATCTTGTATTGGTTTAAGTCTTTTGCATGATTTAGGAAACAACTTATCCTTAATGCAAAGCCATTCACTTGATCAAATGATCAAGATGAATTAGATTTGGATCAAGGAATATTAAGTCTCCCTAATCAATGCTAACTTATCAACCTTCAACTCATTGATCAAAAAAGAAAAGAGAAGGAGAAGATGAATAATGGAAAATGGAAATAAAAGGAATAAAGTGCATTAAATGAAATAACATGTACCAATCCATAAATGTTGATCAATGATATTGAGGATCAAGGTCAAACACTCAAAAACAGAAGTGAGATGAAGATTGGAAGTCAAGAAATGAACAAAATATTTTTGGCATTTTTTAATATTAAAAAAAACTTGAATTAAAATATAAAAGAAAGGTCAAACTTCAAAATCACTTCAAATTAACTTTGAAAAGTCCAAGTGATTTATCCTAAGTTCAACAAGGTCAAACAAAGTTTGACAAAAAATTTCAGCATTTTTAAAAGTCAAGAACTATTTTTAATCAATTAAAAATGAATAAAAATAACCTAATTGAACTAAAATCTCAAATAAATCTCAAATCAATTAAAAAATTGATGAGAATATTTTTCATAGATCCATCATCATTCAAAGAGGTAGAGTAAATATTTTTGTATTTTTTTAATATCAAAAATTATTTAAAATGAATTAAAAATAACCAGAAAAGAGAAAATTCACAAAAAATATCAAATGACAAAATAAAAAATATTAAAAATCATTTTTAGAAACTAGATTTAAAATGGAGAAGAATGCAATTGGTCCCATATTTTTTGGATTAAAAATGAAGAAGTTATGAATTTTTGAAAATAATGGGAATAAAAGAAATTAAATCAGAAAATAGGAAAATGAAAAAAACAAGGAGCGTTGGATGTGGTTTCATTAATTGACGTGGCACATTTAATGGTACAGAGGCGCGCGCTCACCATGAGTCCATGTTAACAGCACCACACACAGCATTAAAACAAGTCATAAGATTGGACGTGTATGATTGAATCTGGAAACTCAAATGGAAGGATCAGATTGAATCTGGGAACCAGACGGTGGCCAGCGCCACGGTCTTCTCTGGCCAACCTCCGGCCACGTCCAAAATTTGCAGAGCTTAAAATGGAAACCAAAATGCACGATATAGGTATCATTTGAAAGCTGGGGTGATGTACATCACCCCTGTACCACTCAATTCCATTCTAGATCTCTAGATTGAGAGAAATCAGAAGTGGAAATTATGTGATGTTCATATGAACTTCATGGATTTCAATAATTGAGCACTCAAAACAATTGCCTCTATGAAGAGGACTTCAGACAACACAATAGCCAAGCAAATGGATCAAGGAATAGTGAGTTTCGAAGAAAAAACCAGTTGAAGAGAACCTTTGAATTGTCGAGATATGAGCTTGCTTCCTTGCTTCCTTTGACCAAACAGAAGTTCAATGGACTGTAGGATGAAGGTCTAGGAACTTTAGATCTAGAGATTCAACCAGATTTAGTTGAATTTCAGATCTGAAAAATTTGAAGAAAAGTGAAATAGTTCCTTTGGTATTGGCTATGGATTCAGTTGTGCAGCATCTCAGGCGCCATTAGGTTGATTTTGGAAGTGAGCAAGCATGTGTATTTATAGCAAGAGCTGATGTAATGCATGATCAAACTCATGTGCTTGTGAATTGGATCCTCCATGCATGGGCCTGTACAGGCGCATGTGAGGCCCAAAACTTGGTGCAAATGCAAGCTGAAATGAATGTGAGATGGTTTGGACGTGTAATTTGGAATGAATTGGCTTGTGTAATGAATTTCAACATGTTATGCATAATCATGCCTAAAACTTCACCTCTTCGAAAATGCCATTTGCCAAATCCAAACATGAGCATGTGGGTAATGGTTGGAAAGGTCTTGACATAAGGAACAAACGTTATGTTGGACAAAAATCCATTTGGAATGTGGAAATTAGTGAATTTTGAATTTAAAGTGTAAGGTGCAAAACATGTAAAGGCAAGGTTTCCAAATTTGGCCAATGTTCAAGCCCATCTGCTTCAATGATGCAAGCTTCAAATGAAAAAACCTTCAACATCAAAGTTGTATATATTCTCAAGAAAATCAAAATGGACTTAAATTTTGTATCATTTGGATTTTTGATGAAAGCGTTATGGGCACTTGAAGTTGGACTTTTTTGCCTTTCAATGCATTTGGTCCAAAGTGACCTATAATATTTTGCATTATCGCATGTATTTACTTTGAGATTATTAAATTTTGTTCAACATAAAATTTTAAGTAGACATCAAAATATTTCCAATGCATTTGATCCCACCTCAAAATCATAAAAAATGAATGAGTTATGTTCTTGGGAAGTTGACCCAAAATTAGGATTTCAGTCAAAATGACCTATAATGTCTTGGAATGGATGATGACCTTCCAAGCTTCAAATCAATTTTTGATGAACATGAAAGTTGTTTATATTGTCCTTAAGAACATTTTTTATTTTGTAATCATCTCCATTTGACCAAGACATAAAACGTTAGGTCTCAGTGCAGTTCAAAATAGTCAGATGAATTGACTGATCAACTTCTCAAGTCCACAACCCATACCTTGATGAAATGATGATTGAGGACACTCAAATAAGTTCAAATATGCATGAAATGATTAATTAAAGAACTTCCCTTGATTGTATTTGATCATGGGCTGAGGTTGCTTCATGAGCAAGGCATTGTGGTACATAGAGGAATTAGGGTTTCCTGGAGAAACAAAACTCAAACCCTTTGACTTTCTTTGATCAAAATGATGAATTGAGATACTTGGGAGGCATATTTGATGAATGAGAGCTTTGGGAACCATTACCATGCTTTCCTTCATCTTCACTTGGCCATATCTTTGCACCAATGATCTCCTAGAAGCTTTTGACCTTGTGATTGCTCAAGCTACAAACAAGAAATGTTAGTGACATATTTTTGTGCTTTTGGTTAGTAAACAAAATAAGAAAAACAATAATATACAATTCAAGCATGCTTGGTGATCTCAAACCACTCACAAGAAGTCCCACCCAAAGGCAAAGGGAACCAAGATGCTCATGATCCTTGAGGCTTTGCAAATGCAATATTATGATGCCATGAGGGATCTTAGGGACAAAATTGGGGTCTTACAGATGCCCCTATTTAAGGTCATTCTAGCCGGAGAAGTGAAGGTTAAAATCTTCGTCTCGACGAGGTAGAATGGGCTTGAATAATAACAAAGAGACGAATTTTGGTCCCTAAGAGACCTCATGATGCGAATGTATGTATGCAAAGGATAACGCTCTATGGGGATATGTGTCCACAAAGAAGAAAAGAAATCAGGAGAAACTGACAATCCATAGGAGTAATTCACCCAATGGGACAAAGACCTTGGGAACTCTTATGGGGATAAAGAGAGGGATAAAAATGCGTGAGCAGGGCACGACTCAAAACTTAGGGAGCAGAATTCCAAAGGGAATAAATCCATTGGAAAGACCCGAGCTGACTCAAAGGCGCATGTATTGGGGAATATGCCAATATAGCAAAAATTATCCATAACGGATACTTCGGATAAAAATCCGGACTTAGATAGGGACAATCCACTAAGGGACTGTGCTGGGGAAAACCCAAACAAAACCCTCTTGGGGAAGCAACAGGATGAGGTATTACCGATTACTGGGTAATAAGCTCAAAGAGACACGTGATCTGATCACCGGTATAAGGGTCAGAAAACAACATGCTCGGGAAGAATGAATATCTAAGACCGGTATAAGGGTGAGAGATATCAAACATCCAAAATCATCTGAGGAAGACCTAAAAGGTATACTTCAGCTCAGGAAAATCTAACTCCACAGGGGACAAAAATTCATAATAGGGAGCAGAAGAAAGGAACACCAGGGATACCGGTTACTGGGCATATAATATGCGACCAACCAAAGCGTGAATTGGGGTACATATCCAAGACACTCATCATCCGAAAGGAGGGCTAGAAAGCAAGCTCGATTATAGGATGAACATTCGATTCCAAAGAAGGGGATACGAATCTTACTCGACTGGGGAAGAACAAAAGGCTTCGACCGAAGAGTGCATGAGATATATTATCTATTACCGTCAGAACATAGATAACATACTCGCATGGAAGATTATCCACAACCGGTTACTGGGTTAATAAAGGATAAATCGACCGAAAAAAAGGCATCGGGATACCAAAACTAGGTATATAATGATGACCAATCCGGGGGGAGAAACAATCGTCATCATCAACAAAGGGTAGACGAGAGATGACTTGTTGGGGATAAATTGCTTGATCAAAGCAATTATCCAAAAGATGAGGGAATATCAATATCAGATATTAGATAAAGATAACCATCAAGGAGGGGATTACATCTACCGGATACTGGGTAGAAAACCACAGAGAAGTAAACGTCACCAATTAAGGATGAGCAAAACAGTTACTCTGCAAAGGGGATACAAAATAGGATTTACAACTACCGGTATAAGGGTAGAAGACCAAAGACTCCGTCGGGGATAAGATGAACGATTACTGGTTACTGAGCCAACATTCATTTACACCACAGGGGAGTGCAAGAAACAGCCAAAAGAGGTCAATCTAGGATCAAACTAGATAGGCACGCTGAAACAAGACTTGTCCCTATGAGGATATAACTCAATGGGGAACTCCATCCCAATGTATGTGTTGGGAGGGAACAGAAACAACCATCGTCCACGAGGGTATAACTCAGTGGGGAATATGAGAGGAAAGATATATACTTTTTGCTTATGGGGCTGACTCTACATGGAGAGATCAAACACCAACATCTGCTTGGGGAAAACATAATACCCTCAAACAAGATAACAAACGGAGGTATATGGCAAATAATGCGTCATGAATATTTGAATGTTATTAATATTCACATATGTATGGTTTATGTATGATGAATGCTGACAAACAGACATTTCTAACACCAACAGGTCCAATGAACAAGCATCCGATACTACACCTCAAGAGAGAAAGCCAAGCCTACTGGAGGACATCTAGTCAAGATCTCTGCAGGGGGAACCAAACTACTGCTAGGGGAAAAGGATCACCACACAGGTAAGATCCGTCATGGAAGCAAATCCACTGGGGAACTTATCAAAGAGGGGGATGGAACTCTGTGGGGAACAACCACCAAATCAGAAGTTTCCAAGGGTCATCAAATACTGCCCTAACGCGATCACACCTGCTGAGGAGGAAGAATCACTACTCTGCTGCAGGAAAGAGGAATGGATAATCCTACCCATCACTCTGCTCGGGAGAAAACCACAAAAGGCTCCGGAGGAAAAGGATACAAGCATGCCAGGAATACGAACAAATGTCTTACCCTGTCGAGAATCTTACCATCCTTGGGAGAGCACTGAAGACATCCTCAGTATCCCTCATCTTCGTGAATGTTCACTTTGTTTAAAAACAATTTATGAAAGATTTGAGTAAAACAATGATATTTTTTCAATTAAAACATACTGAACATTTGTTGAAATAGAAACAAATAAGAGTGTAAGTAATTGGATAAAGGCTCAAATTTATTTGATGGAATGGTAGTCTGCAAATGGCAAGACCCCATAGATCTTTTTCAAATTTGAAATTGGTGATATATATTAGAAAAGGGCTACATTAAACATAATGAACATTTCTCCACCAATTCTGAATCCGATGTATTTGCAGCTTTGGTTGATGATGATTGAGCGAGAATCTCTGACGGATGACAGTTGTAAAGCAAAGTCTTGTCAGGACGCAGTTACTTGCCAAATCCCTATTTTTTTCCTAGATTGCCCCAAGGTGAGGTACTCAATCTAGCGGGATATATTCATCATTTATTTTTTATGTCTCTAACTTTTGCCTGGATCGCCCTTTCGGGTTTTCAATCCACCGAGACGCTCATTTTTGCCTAAGTCGCCCTTTCGGGTTTTTAACTTAGCGAGCTATTCTGTTTTTATTTTTTAAGCGAAGTATTTCTTGACTGCATCTGAATTCACATGACGAGTGAAATCCTCTCCATCCATAGTTGTAAGTATCAATGCACCGCCTGAAAATGCTTTCTTAACAACATATGGGCCTTCATAGTTTGGAGTCCACTTGCCCCTGGAATCGGGCGCGAAAGACAAGACTTTCTTGAGCACCAGGTCACCTTCTCGGAAAACACGAGGCTTTACCTTCTTATCAAAGGCTTTCTTCATTCTCTGCTGATATAATTGACCATGGCACATGGCAATCAATCTCTTCTCTTCTATCAAATTCAGCTGATCATAACGACTCTGAACCCATTCAGCATCAGTCAACTTGGCTTCCATCAAGACTCTCATTGATGGGATCTCCACCTCTACTGGGAGCACAGCCTCCATGCCATAAACAAGAGAGAAAGGGGTTGCCTCTGTTGAAGTGCGGACAGAAGTACGATATCCATGTAAAGCAAACGGCAACATCTCATGCCAATCTTTGTACATAACAACCATCTTCTGGATAATTTTCTTGATATTCTTATTAGTAGCTTCAACAACCCCATTCATCTTAGGTCTGTAAGGAGAAGAATTATGATGCGCTATCTTGAACTCACTACACAGTTCTTTCATCATCTTGTTGTTCAAGTTAGATCCATTATCAGTAATGATCTTTTCTGGCACACCATAGCGGCATATGAGTTGATTCTTGATGAATTTCACTACCACCTGCCTGGTCACATTTGCATATGACGCCGCTTCTACCCACTTGGTGAAGTAATCAATTGCTACGAGAATAAATTTGTTTCCATTGAACGCTTTCGGCTCTATCATGCCAATCATGTCGATTCCCCACATGGAGAAAGGCCATGGTGATGAAATCACATTCAGAAGTGTCGGAGGAATATGAATCTTATCCGCGTAAATCTGACACTTATGGCATTTCTTCACAAATTTGCAACAGTCAGACTCCATTGTCAGCCAATAGTAGCCTGCTCTTAACATCTTTCTAGCCATGGCATGCCCATTGGAATGAGTACCAAATGAACCCTTATGGACCTCAGTCATTAACAGGTTTTCTTCGTGTCTATCCACGCATCTAAGCAGAACCATGTCAAAATTTCTCTTGTAAAGCACATCGTCATTAAGGTAGAAACTGCCTGACAATCTTATCAAAGTCTTCCTATCTTTCACAGATGCCCCAGGCGGGTAAGTCTGGTTCTGAAGGAAACACTTGATATCATAATACCACGGCTTATCATCTTTTACTTCCTCAACTGAAAACACATGAGCTGGTCTATCCAAGCGCATTACAGTAATGTTGGGGACTTCATTCCAAAGTTTGACTACAATCATTGAAGCAAGAGTAGCAAGAGCATCTGCCATCTGATTCTCATCTCGAGGAATATGATGGAAGTCAACCTCAGTAAAAAATGTTGAAATCCTCCTCGCATAATCTCTATATGGAATGAGACCAGGCTGATTCGTTTCCCATTCACCCTCAAAGTGATTAACAACGAGGGCCGAATCACCATAAACATCAAGATGCTTGATCCTAAGATCGATACATTCCCTCCAATCCCATAATACAGGCCTCATATTCTGCCATATTATTCGTGCATTTGAAAGTTAACCTTGTTGTAAAGTGAATGTGTGTGCCCTGAGGAATAATAATCACTGCCCCAATGCCATTTCCATATTGATTTACAGAGCCATCAAACACCATACTCCATCTGGAACCAGGCTTTGGCCCTTCATTAAGTGTAGGCTCATCACAAACTTTCATTTTCAAATACATAATCTCCTCATCTGGGAAGTCATACTGAACTGACTGATAATCCTCAATTGGTTGATGTGCCAAGTGGTCAGCCAAGATACTACCTTTAATAGCCTTCTGAGCTCGATACTCAATATCATACTCAGACAACAACATCTGCCAATGGGTAATCCTCCCAGTTAAATAAGGCTTCTCAAAAATGTACTTGATTGGATCCATTTTGGATATTAACCAAGTTGTATGATTCAAAATATACTGGCGTAAGCGCTTAGCAGCCCAAGCCAAAGCACAACATGTTTTCTCAAGCATTGAGTATCGAGACTCACAATCAGTGAACTTCTTACTCAAGTAGTAGATGGCATATTCTTTCTTTCCTGATTCGTCTTGCTGACCTAGGACACAACCCATTGAGTCTTCAAGAACAGTCAGATACATAATCATTGGTCTCGCTTCAACAGGTGGAGACAGAATCGGAGGTTCGGACAAATATTCTTTAATACTATCAAAAGCTTTCTGGTAATCCTCGGTCCAATCATGAGACTGGTCATTCCGAAGGAGCTTGAATATCGGCGCACATGTGGCAGTCATGTGTGATATGAATCTAGAAATGTAATTCAAGCAGCCAAGAAAACCTCGGACTTGCTTCTCGGTTTTGGGCGCAGGCATCTCTTGTATTGCTTTGACCTTTGCAGGATCAACCTCAATACCTCTTTCACTAAGAATAAAGCCCAATAACTTGCCAGAACGGACTCCAAATGTACACTTGTTGGGATTTAGACGAAGCTTGTACTTCCTCAAACGCTGAAAAAGCTTCAACAGGTGTTCTACATGTTCAACTTCCGTTCTCGACTTAGCAATCATATCATCAACATACACCTCGATCTCCTTATGCATTATATCATGAAACAAGGTAGTCATAGCTCGTTGATACGTGGCTCCGGCGTTCTTCAAACCGAAGGGAATCACTCGATAACATAATGTTCCCCAAGGTGTGATGAATGTTGTCTTCTCCATATCCTCGGGTGCCATTTTGATCTGATTTCAACAATTCAGCACTCAAAACAATTGCCTCTATGAAGAGGACTTCAGACAACACAATAGCCAAGCAAATGGATCAAGGAATAGTGAGTTTAGAAGAAAAAACCAGTTGAAGAGAACCTTTGAATTGTGGAGATCTGAGCTTGCTTCCTTGCTTCCTTTGGCCAAACAGAAGTTCTATGGACTATAGGATGAAGGTCTAGGAACTTTAGATCTAGAGATTCAACCAGATTTAGTTGAATTTCAGATCTGAAAAATTTGAAGAAAAGTGAAATAGTTCCTTTGGTATTGGCTATGGATTCAGTTGTGCAGCATCTCAGGCGCTATTAGGTTGATTTTGGAAGTGAGCAAGCATGTGTATTTATAGCAAGAGCTGATGTAATGCATGATCAAACTCGTGTGCATGTGAATTGGATCCTCCATACATGGGCTTGTACAGGCGCATGTGAGGCCCAAAACTTGGTGCAAATGCAAGCTGAAATGAATGTGAGATGGTTTGGACGTGTAATTTGGAATGAATTGGCTTGTGTAATGAATTTCAACATGGTATGCATAATCATGCCTAAAACTTCACCTCTTCAAAAATGCCATTTGCCAAATCCAAACATGAGCATGTGGGTAATGGTTGGAAAGGCCTTGACATAAGGAAAAAATGTTATGTTGGACAAAAATCCATTTGGAATGTGGAAATTAGTGAATTTTGAGTTTAAAGTGTAAGGTGCAAAACATGTAAAGGCAAGGTTTCCAAATTTGGCCAATGTTCAAGCCCCTCTGTTTCAATGATGCAAGCCTCAAATTAAAAAACCTTCAACATCAAAGTTGTAGATCTTCTCAGGACAATAAAAATGGACTTATATTTTGCATCATTTGGATTTTTGATGAAAGCGTTATGGGCACTTGAAGTTGGACTTTTTTGCCTTTCAATGCATTTGGTCCAAAGTGACCTATAATGTTTTGCATTATCACATGTATTTACTTTGAGATTTTGAAATTTTGTTCAACATAACATTTTAAGGAGACATATTAAGATTTCCAATGTATTTGATCCCACCTCAAAATCAAAAGAAATAAATGAGTTATGTTCTTGGGAAGTTGACCCACGATTAGGGTTTCAGTCAAAATGACCTATAATGTCTTGGAATGGATGATGACCTTCCAAGCTTCAAATCAATTTTTGATGAACATGAAAGTTTTTCATATTGTCCTTTAGATCATTTTTGTTTTTTCGATCATCTCCATTTGACCAACACATAAAACGTTAGGTCTCAGTGCATTTCAAGATAGTCAGATGAATTGACTGATCAACTTCTCAAGTCCACAACCCATACCTTGATGAATTGATGATTGAGGACACTCAAATAAGTTCAAATATGCATGAAATGATGAATTAAAGAACTTCACTTGATTGTATTTGATCATGGGCTGAGGTTGCTTCATGAGCAAGGCATTGTGGTACATAGAGGAATTAGGGTTTCCTTGAGAAACAAAACTCAAACCCTTTGACTTTCTTTGATCAAAATGATGAATTGAGATACTTGGGAGGCATATTCTATGAATGAGGGCTTTGGGAACCATTACCATGTTTGCCTTCATCTTCACTTGGCCATATCTTTGCACCAATGATCTCCTATAAGCTTTTGACCTTGTGATTGCTCAAGCTACAAACAAGAAATGTTAGTGACATATTTTTGTGCTTTTGGTTAGTAAACAAAATAAGAAAAACAATAATATACAATTCAAGCATGCTTGGTGATCTCAAACCACTCACAAGAAGTCCCACCCAAAGGCAAAGGGAACCAAGATGCTCATGATCCTTGAGGCTTTGCAAATGCAATGTTATGATGCCATGAGGGATCTTAGGGACAAAATTGGGGTCTTACAGATACGAACTCAATGACAAGCGCGGTGAAGTTTGTGAGATGTATGATCCTGTTGTCCGAATTAAGCAAACGGGATAAGTTTTCATGGATTAAGCAAACATGATTGATCAGACACAAAAATGAATTAAGCAAATGTGACGTGCCTATGTCAGGATCATACAACAACCAAATTGAATCAGTATATTTCTTGCAATCGAATTAAGAATACAAAAACACAAAATATCATTGAAAGGAATTAAACTAAAATTAACTTTATAATAATCTCATGTTTTGGAACCTGAATTACGGTAGATCGAATCAGAGGGATTAGTTCTCCATGGAATTCGTACAAGCTTTCAAATTTTCGTGAATAGTGATACCGTGTACTATTTTCGGATGCTTATGTTATAGGAAAAGTAGAATAAACCTATATTGGTTAAAACGTAACCCAGACCCAAACTAAATAACCCAACACAAAATATAATTCTAGTGTTGAAGGATTCAACGGATTTTTCAACCATGCTACAGTCCGAATTAGCTTCTGACTTCTTCGTTAAAGTCGTAGCTCTTTCTCTTAGATTTCCAACGACTTGTAGGACATCTGGATCCGATACTCCTAGCTCTGGTTATGAATTTATTCGTGCAGACTGCTAATGCTGAAAATAAACTGCGAAAAACAAATAATTGTAAAAATAAGATAAATTATAAAAACACATTAAAAGGGAACAATAATCAAACTAAAACATGGAAATGCGTAAGTATAAATATAGAATAATGTGCATCAAAATGCACTGATCAACGAGCTAAGACAAAACAAATAGGAGCACAATAACAACACTCACGAAATACTAGCGGACGTTGCAGAAGAGGAAAGAAATTTCAAGGAAGCATACCTGAAACGCGTTTCTCACAAGCCTTCTTTAGGGTAGAACTTCATTTCTTTTCAATGATATCTTGATCGATTGTCGTTCTTATTTAAAATCGCTTCCTGGTGCTTGTATCTCTATAAAAATGCCAATAAATGAAAAAAATATGGTTTTGGGATTGTAGGGATGAGTGTTTCATTGTTGTGGTTCCGACTGTTTTTGTGTTGCTTTGCTTGTGATGGCGCCCATTGCTTTTTCGATGGCTTGACCAAGGCCGGTTCAGACGAGGGAACCCTTTTTTGACCCTAACAACAGAAACATTTAGTGTTTTACATTCTTAGGTAAATAGGGAGTGAAAGAATGACATTTACCTTTCTTGGGGCTTCATCGACATTGTCAGTTTGGATTGTGGTGTCGGGAGCATTGATAGACGGTGGCGGAGGCAGTATATAGCCGACGAAGGTGGAAAAGGCATTGATCATGTTCTATAGAAAGAGATCGTTTGAAAAGGCTTGACTTTGGTAGATGGCCCACCATTCGTCAAATCGGATGTTGTTAAAAAGGATTGTTGAAACTTGAACACAGGAAGTTCATAACATTGAGTGGACTTGCTGAAACAAAGGCATACTTTATTTTCATCGGCATTTAATGATCGACCAGACCATACGATGTCGGTCACATGTGATACTAAAGGCTTTGAGACCATTTGACTTAAACCAAATTGGCGAGCCACCAAATTGGGTTGATAGCTCATAAAATTGTACCCCTTCAACCTTGCTTCAATTATGAAAGATAGCAATGTAGGAGTCAAAAGTTCTCTTCATACGACATTCAATTATGTTGCGGCCTGAGGAGAGTCACCTGGGAAGGGATCTTTAAACCATTTTGGGTCGAAGTTTGGATCAGCGAATGGGGCCATTCTAGGGGAAAACTTATCGGCCTTGTTAACATATTCAGGAACTTCATGAAGAGGTGTTTGTTTGGAGTTTCCTGGTATGTTATCAAAGCCAACCTTGCCCCTTCGATTGGTCAATCCTCATTCAACCTAAGGGTGAGTTCTGACACTAGGTAGCCCAGCTGATACTCGAAGGTGGCATTTAACCAGTGTTATAAGATCCACAGGGGACCCTACAAATTCAGGGCTTTGGGGGTGTTATGGAGGAATTTAGTTTCAGGGTTGCAAACCTCAAAGATCGATACAATGAGGCTAATAGAATCTTACCCAAAGAAACCTGTCGACCCTCGTGAATTTGGATCGCCAGATTGATATAGCTCTTGGCTATCTGCAAGGAGCCAGGACAAAATACGTAATACGAAAGCCACAATGTGAGGAAGGCTATATGTTCTTCGTCTGATACTTCGATTGAGCCTCTATTGTGGTGATCCTGGATGTATTTCTGGAGACTGGCTCGACTGAACGAGAAAGTGTTTTCCGTCGGAAGTGTGGGGTCGAAGGTATCTCCCAACCCGCGATAGACTACTAATGGCCACTACGTCGAAGAGTGTGGGCGTCAGCATCCCACATGTCAGTTGTAAGGTGTTGGTCGAACCCTCCCATAAGTACATGGAAGCCAGTAGCGTGCAAGGATTGATGTGGTGGGCGTACCTAGAAAATTGGTTGGCATCAAAGATTCCTGCACTCCCCCATTGATCTTGGTGTTTACTTTGGACTTTGTTAATCCATGTCAAATATTATTTATTACTTGGAGTAGGCATTGATATGAAGACTCTGGATTTAGACTCCATAAACCTAACGTCGATAACTCCAGCCTTGTCGAAGGAAGGAAGAGCAGCAGGACCATAGCCAGGAAAAAAATCCTCGGACTGCTTTTGGTGGGAACTCTGGTTCTGCAAGAGGCACATGGAACGCAACTAGTTTCTTGTCAACAACGAAAGGAATAAGCATCTTAGGTTGCCAGATTTTCATTACCGCTTCATCAAAAGAAGAAGGTTGAGGGATGCATTTCATGCTCTCCTTTGCATTGAGTTTAAGGGTAATAGGGTTGTCCCTAGTGTTAAAAGAGCTTGCATCTTTAGTATGAGTAGAAGAATCCGCGAATTAAAAAGTTTGAAGGAAATCTAGTGAGACTGAAGTCGCTGCGAAAGTTGCTGAAGAAAGATGCATGGGAAATATGCAGATACGCAATTATGGAAGAAGAAAAGTTTGAGAATGAAGAGTTAACTATTTATAGGCTAACAAGATGAACAACCAGACATTAGTCGACTACCAAATTTCCAACTAGGAGGTAGTGGGAGAGTTATTGACGGTGGTTGTAATCCCACGACCTAGAGTGTAGCTAGTAATGATGGTAGTGTGTCTGGGAAACCGCAACGTAGGAAAGCCATCATCACACATAAAAACATCAATAATGATTAGATGGCTAGCCGAAATTTAGAATTCAAAAGGAAGGTTTTTTGGTCGAAGAGCTCAAGTCGAATCTAGCCTTTTCAGGGGGCAATTTGTTAGCTAGCAAGTTTTGTCCCAATGCATGCGTGTTTGGTCGACCACAGGAACGGTCAGAGCCTTGGATCGACGTGGCAGAAAACTGGAGTACGAAGTAGACAGGGCAAGAAGCTGGTCGAAGTCGAAAGAGATGTGTGTCGACACGTGTCATCTCGAGAGTGAGTTGCAACCTTCCAACGGTTCTTTTCTACTAGTATTTAAGCAAGTTGTAATGATCATTTCAAGGATGACAATTTTAACATTTACAGTAGGAGTATAGTTGAAGTACCAAAGCGTTTACGAGAAAAGAGTCATCTCCTTACAAAAATGTACTTTTTCTTCAACTTATATTTACAAGTCATTTAACTTACCAAATCGTCTTTGTTTATTTTTTTTATTTCCATCTGACTTTTGTCTTTCATTGCATTACATTATTGTATTTTTAACTTGCGAAAAGTTAGATTTACTGCCTTTAAACATTCCAAACACTTTACCAACAAAATAGCCATATACTCAACACCAAGTCAAGGACTTTGTAGTCGGTCCTGCAAGTAAACCTCTGATAGGAAGGATAAAGATTGTTGGTGAAAAACACCTGTAAAGACAATAGTGGTTGTCTCTGGAATATTCTTATCCAAATAACCAGTCTTTTACACTATACCTAGAAGGTTTTTAGTGGTTCTAATAATATATCAACCTCATGACTTGTATCTTGGTACCCTGCCCTAGATAATATGATAAAGGTCAATGTAGATTGTAGTTCAATTGATAATCCAGGGCTATCTTCCTTTGTTGGTAGTTTGAGAAACTCTTCTGGAGATTAGATCATAGGGATTTTGTAGAAAGTTGTGGTTTCACCTCTAATATTAATGTCGAGCTTCAACTCATTTTTCATGATCTTGATATTGGTTGGAATTATAGTTTTAAAAATGTGATTTGTGAGTCTGATTTTCAAACAACTTTGAAGTTTATTCAAGAGGATGTGCCTTCAACCCATCCTTATGCACCTCTGGTGGATTATATCAAATTCATAAAGAGTGAGAGTTTGTTTTTGTTCACACCATACGCGAAGAGAATGTTAATGTTGATTGAATTGTTAAGTTTGGAGTTTCGTTTGCTTAAGAATTTACGGTGTTTTCTCTTTTATCTCTCTTCTTTAATTAATATATGTTTAGCCAACCGTAAAAAAATTCAAATATCAGAGTTTAATTTTCTATAATTTTTTCATTTTTCTCGCATTAATAAAGAAAATAAATGGAAGAATGACAAATTAGAAATAAGGATGGCATACCTCAATCTTAGGTAATTGATTCTATGAAATTTTACTGTTATCGAGAGAAAGATTGATGAATAAGAATTTGTTAAAATTATGTTATTTTTATACATTTATAATTATGATAGTTAATATCATAGGTGAGAGAGACGCTTATATTTATTTCATTAGATATAGGTTAGATACTTATGAAACAAAAAGCACATTAGCTCCAAAGACACGTCATAAGTATCCCGTAAAAAAGTAAAACCATACCCACCGAGACTCTTGCTAGTTAGTAGTCACCTTATAACTACCCTAGGGTTTTCTCCACACTGTATATTTATATATTTATGTATTAATATAAATTAATATAATTTATAATAAATATAAATTAATAAATTAAAAAAAAAACATATTAAAAAAAAAATGATATGAGTGTAGGCGCCACTCCTAGTGGCAACTTGCCCTACCCTTAAGGGTAGGCGCCAACTAGGGTGGCGCCCAAGTGCAAAATAGGGCAAAAAATGCCCATTTTTATAATTTTTTTGAAAAAATATTTATTTTTGGATTTTTTTTTAAAAATCTGGATATTTAAAAAAAAAATTCTATATTTATTTCATTAAATATAGGTTAGATACTTATGAAACAAAAAGCACATAAGTTCTAAAGACA
This sequence comes from Lathyrus oleraceus, assembly GCF_024323335.1. Lineage (NCBI taxonomy): Eukaryota > Viridiplantae > Streptophyta > Magnoliopsida > Fabales > Fabaceae > Lathyrus > Lathyrus oleraceus. The sequence continues at coordinate 196,685,979 of NC_066580.1, read as the reverse complement.
CGTCATAAGTATCCCGTAGAAAAGTAAAACCATACCCACCAAAACTCTTGCTAGTTAGTAGTCACCTTATAACTACTCTAGGGTTTTCTCGAAACTGTATATTTATATATTTATCACTTTAGTTGTTCCAGAGTTAGCAGAAAAATTGCTTCACGATGAAAACAAGGAGACGGAATTATGATAAAGACAGACTCAGTGCTTTACCTAATTCTCTTTTACTTCAAATATTGTCTCATTTGAATGCCAAGCAAGTTGTTCAAACCTGCATTCTCTCCACAACATGGAACAATGTTTGGAAGGATCTTCCTGTTCTTTCTTTAAATTCTTCTCACTTCAAGACCTTCCTAAGTTTCACTAATTTCGTCTCTCAAATTTTGTCTCTACGCAACGATAAAACCTCTCTCCATGCTCTCAATTTTCAGTCCCTCTACAATGATATAGAGCCTCACCTACTCAAAAGCATCCTTAATTATGCATTTTCACCCAATCTCCAACTATTACACATGTCCATGGCGGTTAAAACTCAACAATTTTCACTTTGCAACTTTTCATCTCACACGTTAACCTCTCTTAACCTTAGTCCTAGAATCTTAAGTCAAAGACCATTATTTCCAAATTCTCTTAAACTTCCTGCATTAACCTACTTGTCTCTAAATTTCTTTAACTTTTCCTCCTGTAGCGATGATGGCTATGCCGATCCCTTTTCGGCATTTAAAAATTTGAATACTTTGATCATTCATTTTTGTCATGTTCTTGATGATAAGAACCTCTTAATATCAAGTGTCTCGCTTGTTAATTTAAAATTACAACTGTTTTATCTCTCCGCTTACAAATTTGAGTTATCTACCCCAAATCTTTGTAGCTTTTATTTTAAGGGTTATCCTTTTCAAAACCTCCGTGGGCACAATAGCCATAGCAATGCCTCTTCTATTAAACATGTAGATATTGTTTTACCTAGCTGGACGCATGTCCAAAATTCTCCTTCAATTCTATTCAATTGGCTGGTTCAGTTTGCTCTCATGGAATCATTGACAATCTCTTCACAGACTCTTGAGGTATTTTAATTTGGTTTGTGTAAAATTTAAGTGATTTCATTCTTTTCATTTTTATTAAAGCTACATTTTTTTTATTGACTTGCCTTTAGTTGATGTTAACTCACTTTCATTCCTCATTGCTTAGTTTCTCGACCTAATTCCGGATTTGTGGAAGGTTGATTTCCCTTATTTAATTAACATGAAGTTACTGAAAATAGAAACGCATAAACTTTCATCAATACCGGATGGATTAGGAGACTTTTTACTTCAAAACGCACCATCTGCAAAGAAAGTCATCATAGAATTGTCAGGTAAATAACAATTGTTTAATTTGTATTTTATTTCTGTCTGATTTGACACATAAATTGTCTCTATATTTTACAGAAGAAACACTAATTAGAAGAATGGTTGATGCATTGGGTTTTCCAAGAGAACAGAATAAGGGTGGATGCACTTATTAGCACAATTAAGATTTGTTTCTTTTCCTGCAAATTACTGAATTATTATATCAATTTTGGTTATGGGGTTTTTGTTAGATACCTTTATGGGGTTGTGCGATCTGATTGAATCTGTATTCCAAACCCATAATGTGAGAATTTATTAGAGAAAAATAGAAGAGGGAACAAAGGGAATGCTGATGTGGCAAGGTGTGAGGAGTGTGTTATCCTACTGCATTGTTCTTTTTTCATCATCAACAATACACAATCATTATGTATTTGTGCATTTTCATTCCTTTTTCAATACTCTATGTGTTGTTGTGATTCTGTTACGCTGCAGGATCCGTATCATAACAGGAGATTCTTGCTTCCAAGTAGTTTATCTATTTTTATAGAAATATGCTTAATTCAAATGTTGCTGGTTGAAATTCAACAGCCTTCCCTGTGATATCTCTCTGCTTGGTCCATGTTCTTATATCCCTGTGATATCTCTCTGCTTGGTCCATGTTCTTATATCAATATACTTTGTCTATAGGTTTGTAAAATCTTATCCATGTTCAAAAGATGAGGTTTTTTATTTTTATAAAGTTTTATATTTTAAAGATGTCCTTTCCTCAACATGATCCACATTCATTTGTTTAATTTGGCTCCCAAAGATGCTACTCAAGTACTACCAAATAAGTTGACTCAATGTCATTTATAGAAAGTTTATCAAACCATAAGGGTGAGACAATTACAAAATAATTTGAGACATCTCTTATTGAGTTTATATTCTGTTCAATAAAACAGTGGATTATAATTTATATGCATTGATTCATGACATGATATTTGCAAGGGTAATACTTTCACTGCCGAGCATATATTCTTCCGAGGAAAAACGCAAGACCCAGTGGAAATTCTTTAGATCAGGATTAATTGTCTCCATCCGTCCTCATAAGAATATATGCTCAAGAAATTCTTAATAACTATTCCATCAGTCTCATAAAAAATATTTTGTTCGATGTGTTGATTTTTGTTTGAGTAGAGTTATTAATGTGGCGGAGTGGGATTATATCTACAAGTTAGTACTCCGAGACTCAAGTCAGTATGTAAAAAACTAGAGAGTATTAAAATAATGTTTAAACATGTTATCTGTTTCGGCACCATTTCATATATATATATATATATATATATATATATATATATATATATATATATATATATATATATATATATATATATATATATATATATATATATATATATGGGAGGAGAATAAAGACCTCGTTATCTTTCAAGCGTGGAATGCGGAGAACCATTAGATGCGCCTTAGGCGCAAATCTCCTACTACATGGTATATGATAGTCATATGGTAAGGAGATGATCGTAGAAAAATATCTGCATAGTTGGTCATATTTGCATAGTCGGTCAAGAAGATTTGGTCCAAGAGGAATATGGTCGATCCAAGAGGAATATGGCCAGTGCAAAACACGTGCTCTCAAAGCCCTTATACTTTTGTAGCAAGGTGAGGGTTTGGAGAATTTCAACCTCGACGACCAATCATCCTTTCTTCGTGCTTTTGCTGTATACAATGTCAAACGTCTCTTCGGGGATGTCATATTATTCTTGAGAACTGAAACACTTGAGTGTCATATGTGAGAGATACGATCTTTGATAGGACTTATTTCTTTTCGTATTTCTAGAATATAAGTCTGAAGAAAACTAGAGTAGTTTTTAATTGGATATTTCTTTTCTCACTCTTTTTGAGCAATTATATTTTCCTCTATTGACACACTACTACAAAAACTCCCCTCGATTAAAAAAGAGATTTTATCTCAGTTCTCAGGCAAAGTTTCAACGAGGAGAAAATTATACTCATCATGGGTTCGATCCCCAACAACAACATGGGTTCGATCCCCGACAACAATAGTTATTTGGATTTTCAAAATTGCATTATTTTTTACATTGGTTGGAAATAATACCTGAGAGGTAAAGTCCTATTTACAAAATTTTAATTATAAAAAAAAGTAATTATTATAATAACGATGAAACCCTTAAACTATGTGGATTCGTTCTATTCATCTGCTGAAAAATTATTACCGCTTCATCGAAAGAAGAAGGTTGAGGGATGCATTTCATGCTCTCCTTTGCATTGAGTTTAAGGGTAATAGGGTTGTCCCTAGTGTTAAAAGAGCCAGCATCTTTAGTATGAGTAGAAGAATCCCCGAATTAAAAAGTTTGAAGGAAATGTAGTGAGACAGAAGTCGCTGCGAAAGTTGCTGAAGAAAGATGCAGAGGAAATATGCAGATACGCAATTATGGAAGCAAAAAAGTTTGAGAATGAAGAGTTAAATATTTATAGGCTAACAAGAAGAACAACCAGACATTAGTCGACTGATAAATTTCCAACTAGGAGGTAGTGGGAGAGTTACTGACGGTGGTTGTAATCCCACGACCTAGAGTGTAGCTAGTAATGATGGTAGTGTGTTTGGGAAACCGCGACGTAGGAAAGTCATCATCACATATAAAAACATCAATAATGATTAGATGGCTAGCCGAAATTTAGAATTCAAAAGGAAAGTTTTTCGGTCGAAGAGCTCAGGTCGAATCTAGCCTTTTCAGAGGGCAATTTGTTAGCTAGCAAGTTTTATCCCAGCGCATGCGTGTTTGGTCTACCACAGGAACAGTCAGAGCCTTGGATCGACGTGGCAGAAAACTGGAATACGAAGTAGACGGGGAAAGAAGCCGGTCGAAGTCGAAAGAGAGGTGTGCCAACACGTGTCATCTCGAGAGTGAGTTGCAACCTTCCAACGGTTCTTTTCTACTAGTATTTAAGCAAGTTGTAATGATCATTTCAAGGATGACAATTTTAACATTTACAGTAGGAGTATAGTTGAAGTACCAAAGCGTTTACGAGAAAAGAGTCATCTCCTTACAAAAATATACTTTTTCTTCAACTTATATTTACAAGTCATTTAACTTACCAAATCGTCTTTGTTTATTTTTTTATTTCCATCTGACTTTTGTCTTTTATTGCATTACATTATTGTATTTTTAACTTGCGAAAAGTTAGATTTAATGCCTTTAAACATTCCAAACACTTTACCAACAAAATAGCCATATACTCAACACCAAGTCAAGGACTTTGTAGTCGGTCCTGCAAGTAAACCTCTGATAGGAAGGATAAAGATTGTTTGCGAAAAACACCTGTAAAGACAATAGTGGTTGTCTCTGGAATATTCTTATCCAAATAACCAGTCTTTTACACTATACCTAGAAGGTTTTTAGTGGTTCTAATAATATATCAACCTCATGACTTGTATCTTGGTACCCTCCCCTAGATAATATGATAAAGGTCAATGTAGATTGTAGTTCAATTGATAATCCGGGGCAATCTTGCTTTGGTGGTAGTTTGAGAAACTCTTCTGGAGGTTGGATCATAGGGATTTTGTAGAAAGTTGTGGTTACACCTCTAATATTAATGGCAAACTTCAACTTATTTTTCATGATCTTAATTAAGGCAACGGAAGAATAGGCAACGACTGAAAAACCGTCACCTAAAGGTATCATAGACCGCACTTTTTTATGCGTTGACGAGTTTCTTGGCAAAGCGTGAAAAACCGTCCCTTATTTACTTTATGCCACGGTTAGTAAAATGCGGGCATAACATAAACGTCGTCTATTTACTATAAGTGACGCTTATGAAATCGTAGATATAACATAACCGTAGTTTATTCCTTTTATGCCACGGTTAAGATATGTGGTTGTTTCTTATTTAAAAACAACAACTAAAAAGCATGACCTATTGTTAAAAGGTTGCCGTTTTTATTATTATTTTGAACTTCAGTTATTTTTCTTAAAATATAAAAATGAAAAAAAAAACAATATTTTTTTAAAAATGAAACAAAAGTTTTGAACCGAAGTTTGCAACTAGAATGGTTAAAGATCATTACCACTGAACTACTGACATTTAATCAACATATTTTGATTCTTAAAAGATTTTTAAATTAGACTTATATTAATTTATTATGTTATATTTAAATGGAAAAAGGTAAATTTATTGAAACATAGTAATTAAAGAATTAAACCCAGGTCTTTACTTTGAAAGAAAACGTGCATTACCCCCTGCCACTTTCAATTCATTAGAATATTTTTCTTTGAAATTTTATTTATAATTTAATGTTCGTATTTTTTTCTTATAATTTCCTAAAAGCTTATTCATTACAATTGAATCCTAAATTATATTTTCTTCTTTCTCTCTACACAATTTTCTTCAATTTCTTCTTTCTCTCTACATAATGTTCTGTATTTTCTTCTTTCTCTCTACTCAAAGAAAGATTTTCTCTACAATTCACATACTCTCACGCCGGCCACCGCACGCTTTCTGCTGCAACTCACCTTCGTTGTATTAATGCATCATTTGTTACAAACACCTCTCAAGAGTAAGTTTCTCATTCTCATTCTATTTCTCATAAATACCTCTTACCACCAAAGTCTTTTGTTGTTCATCTTTTTCGTTTACTTCTCTGTTTTGAATACCTTCGTTTTTTCCTTTCTGTTTGTGAAATTAGAAATCGCTCGAGTAGGACCACCGCCTCAAATTATCTGTCATATTTGTCTCCAAGGGTGAGTCTCATTCTTCCTAAAATTACTCAAATACTTAAATTATGCTAAAACTCTAACCTTCCTATTTCTCCAAATCTGAATTGAAAAATATTACTTTAAAAAAAAAATTGTTTCAAAAATTATTTTGTAAGGATGTCATATGGTTATTAGGGTTTATTATATAAGGACGTTATAATACTTTAGTGAGATTGTATTTGCTTTCATAGGCTTAGCGTGAAAGTTGTTTCAAATTATAACATCAATTGCTTTAAGTTTTTGGTTTTTAGTAACTCATACTATAGTAACATTTTGATACAAGAATAACTTAATAGAGTTAAAAAAAATTAATTAATCATATAAAAGGAGGAACATACTTAATATAATATTATTGTACACTGTTATATCTAATCAACAAAAAATATACAGTTATTTTAATCCTGTTTTAATTTCATAAAACCAAAATGAATTAAAATAATAAAATAAACTTGCAGTTTGGAACAATACATATATATTTGTATGAGGATTACTTAAGCAGGACCGGTACAATTAAAATAATAAAATAAACTAATTACCGATACAATTAATAATTAAGTATAATTTAATTTGATTTCTTCTTGATCAGACATGTCAAATATGTGTTAAGATATGAGAGGAATTTAGAATTCGAGGAGAAAGTCCAAGAGGAAATATATTATATTACATTTTATTACTATTAGCAAATAACCTCACAAAAGATGTAAATATATTATTATTATTATTAGCAAACAATGGTAGATCTATTATAAGGGGATGATAAGTGTCATGGCCAAAAGTGGTAGCAAACAGTGATAGATTTATTGTCCAAATTATTTCAGAAATTTTCTAAAAATTTGTTGCCAGCGTTTGACCAATCAAAATAATTTTTTTATTAAGGAAAAATTCAATTAATTCTCCGAAGAGAATAAAAAAAATAATACTTCATAATTTATCAACTCAAATAAGAAAAAATTAAAATAATTCTCTAAATAAAATTTTATAAAATATTTGAAGAATACAATCAATAGAAAAAAATTAAAAGAAGTTGACGTTTGAACAATTTAAAAAAATGCAAGATTATGAAAGTGAGAAATAAAATATTCAAATCTAATTTTTAGTATGATTTAAAATGAATAAAATGATTTTCTTATATAACGAGGTATCTAAATTATTTGAGACTAATGAATATTTTCAATTAACACAAACATATTTATTTTTTCTATTAATTAAACAAATTTGTTTTCAAATTCATCATAATATTTACACGAATTGTTTATTACAGACAAAAAACCCAGTGAAAAGTAATCATGATTTGAAGCACAATTAGAAGAATTTAGAAGATATAGTACAAATTTGGAATGTAGGATACTACATGAATGGATGAAAATAGAACATCATTGTCCATAGAATATATAATCGTTTGGTTTGCATACAGTGGTAGACCTATTATAAGGGGATGATAGGTTTCATGGCACCCGTCACATTTTTACATTGATATTAAATTAGGTGTGTCAAGCTGTACTGTTGGCATCTGGTACGGTGGTAGTCAGTAACATAGTTTTTGGCAATTAAGTCTTAACTTAAATTTTTTATGGTAACTATTTTATATTTTCATTATTCATTAAAAAAAGACTATATCAGGACTTGAATTTTAATTTGGGGATGGTATTAGAAGTATTCTAACCACTAAATAAGTTTTCGTTTATATGGTTTATTTGAAACAATTTTGATAAAACTTATATTTAGCGTTAATTTATAAAATAATATATTGTTATATTAATTCTATCTTAGAGTAATTTTGGATTGAGTTTCATGTTCCCTTATATATAAGCATTTGTTTCCTTGTTTATTTTGGATCAAGAGTCTAGGCTGACTGAACTTTCTGCAATCATGTTTGAGATGTAAATATATATTTGTTTTATTGATTAGATATTTCATTAGAATTTATTTTTAAGTATATTTTTAATATATTTTCATACTCTAAATTATTATAGTTTATTATAATTATGATTATTCTTAGGTATTTCTATATTTACTGATTGATGGTTTAAATATCTTAATTAAATTAGATTAAAGGTATGGATAAAGCATGGACTAAACTCCCAAGATATTGGAAGACATATAGGAAAGGTGTTAGGTCTTTTTTAGATTTGGCGTATACCAAAGGAAGACCTCAAGGACGTGAAATTTCTTGTCCTTGTGCTCATTATGCAAATTGTAAATGGGCAAGAAGACATGTGGTTCACGATCATTTAATAGATGCAGGTTTGTAAAAGGATATGATGTTTGGGTAAATCATGGAAAGGATATATTATCACCTATGACAATTAACAAGGACACAAAAGAGCAAGATAACTCACTTGATGACATTGATGGCTTATTGTATGACACATTTAGAAATGTGGTTGAAGAAGAGGAAAATAATGAAGGTCCCAATGAGGATGCGAGAAAATTCTACAAGTTGATTAATGAGGCAAAATAAGAGTTATACCTTGGATGTGAAAGCTTCTTTACTCTATCATTCATAATTCGTCTTTACTTGTTGAAGTGTTTGCATGGATGGAAAAATGCATCATTCACTTCCCTTTTAGAGTTACTGAAGGAAGCGATTCCAGATTTAAACATTCCTGAATCCTTTAACAAAACAAAGGCTATGATTAGTGATTTGGGTCTCGATTACAAAAAAAATCATGCTTGTCCAAATGATTGCATGTTATATTGGAAAGAACGTGAGAATGATAACTCTTGCAATATTTGTAAGGCTTCTCGATGGAAGGAGTTTCCTGAAGTGGAGAGTGAATCTTAAGAGCATGCAAAATATGATCATAAAGTCCCTACTAAGGTTTTAAGACATTTTCCATTGACTCCACGATTTCAAAGGTTATTTATGTGTTCAAAGACAATAAAGGAAATGAGGTGGCATGAAGAAGAACGCTCAAAGGATGGAAAATTAAGGCATCCCGCGGATGGACAAGCATGGAAGGATTTTGATAAACTTCATCATGACTTTGCTTCTAAGCCTCGAAACATAAAACTTGGCTTATCAAGTGACGGCTTCAATCCTTTCCGGACCATGAGCTTATCACACAGTACATGGCCTGTCACGATAGTAATATACAACTATCCACCTTGGTTGTCCATGAAATCTGAATATACAATGTTGTCATTGTTGATTTCTGGGCCACAATCACCGGGGAACGACATTGATGTGTACCTTCAACCATTAATTGAGGAGTTAAAGGAGTTATGGGAATTAGGAGTAGATACATATGACGCCTCAAAAAATCAAACATTTAAAATTCGTGCAGCCCTTCTATGGACTATTAGTGACTATCCTGGATACGCTACATTATCAGGTTGGAGCACCAAAGGAAAGTTGGCATGTGCGTGTTGCAATCATAACATTGAGTCGTCGTATTTAAAGAACAGCCACAAGATATGATACATGGGTCATCGTGTCTTTTTACCGATGAGTCATGCGTGGAGGTCAAATAAAAGGTCCTTTAATGGAAGGAAAGAACTTAGGTGTGCACCTTCTTTGTAAAAAGAAACAGAAATTATGGAAACCTTAAAAGATTTTGAGAATGAATTTGGTATAAAAAATTAAAAAAAAAGGTCCATGGAAGAAGAAGTCAATATTTTTTTAGTTACCTTATTGAGCTGAGAATACATTATGTCATAATCTTGATGTGATGCACATTGAAAAAAAATATATTTGATAATTTTATTGGGACTCTTTTAGACATACCAGGGAAGTCAAAAGATCGTGTTAATGCTCGTTATGATTTGAAAGATATGGGAATTAGAAAGAAGCTTCATCCAAAAGAGATTGGTGGAGGTCGAGCAGTGATTGCAAAATCTTGTTTTTCAATGAGCGCACATGAAAAGACTATTTTTTGCAGTGTTTTGAAGGCTACCAAATTTCCAGATGGGACTGCATCAAACATTTCAAAGTGTGTGCATATTAGAAATAAGAAAGTATTTGGCTATAAGAGTCGTAACGCACATTTCATGTTACATTACTTATTACAAGTAGCGGTAAGAGGCACCTTCCCAAATGTAGTGGCTGAACCTCTAATTCACTTAGGGTCATTTTTTTGCGCTTTGTGTAGAAAAGTTATCCAAGAGCAAGATTTGAATTTCTTAGAAGCTGAGATCACAGATATTCTCTGTCAAATGGAGATGATTTTTCCTCCAAGTTTTTTTGATATAATGGTTCATCTTCCTATTCATTTGGAAAATGAAGTTAGATTGGGCGGTCCGGTTCAATTTCGATGGATGTATGCCACTGAAAGAAACTTATGTAAACTTAAAAGTTATGTTTGTAATAGAGCTCATCCCGAAGGATCTATTGCTGAGGCATATTTGGCTGAAGAAGCTTTGACTTTTTGCTCAAGATATTTGCATGATAATGTAGACACAAGTTTGAATAAAAAGAGTTGAAATTATGACAATAGTGATTTGTGTGATGTGGATTTAAGCGATTACTTTTCATGTATTGGTCGTTCTTTAGGTGGGAAGAAAAGTGGTAAACCATTTTTTCTAGATTCAACTACAAAAGCCTAAGCCAATCGATACCTTTTGTTCAATTGTGATGAAGTTAACACATTCATCAGGTACCATAATAGTTTAAGTTCATTTATAAAACACACACACACACACATACACAGACACACACATTAGTGTTATTTTCTAATAGATGATAAGTTATGTTTGTAGGGAGCATGATGATATTGTCATTAGTCAAACTAAAGGACGTAGGTGGGTCAAGGCCAAAACCCAAAGTCACGATTTTAGTGAATGCTTTAAAACTCGAGCCTTGAAAGATGATGTATCAATTCAGCTACAAGATTTCTCTAGAGGTCCATGTGATACAGCAAAGAGGTTTTCAGGTTACCTCATTAATGGATATAGATTCCATACAATGAAAGGAGATGTAAGACGCAAAACTCAAAATTCAGGTGTAACTTTGGTTTCATTGACTCCAAGTTTTGCAAGCTCTAAGAATGAAAATCCTAAGATAGAAGTTGTCACTTATTATGGAGCAATTAGAGATATAATTGAGTTAGACTATTACTCTCAATTCAGCTTTGTGTTGTTTAAATGTGATTGTTTCGAGGTAGAAGAAGACAAATATGGGCTTACTTGTGTATATTTCAACAAAAAAAGTTACCAAAATGATTCTTTTGTTCTTCCATCTCAAGTGCATCAATGTTTCTATGTCCAAGATCCATTTGATGCAAGCAGATAATATGTCATGAAAACAGATCCTAGAGATTTATATAGTATGAGTGACCTATCAGATTCAATGGTCCAAGATTCTTATCAAAGTGATCATTTTGATGGTGAACTTAATTGGGTTAGGGAAGATATACCTGGAACAATTGTTGATAAGCCTCCACCTTTTATGCAAGAGACAAGATATGAAGATGATTCTGATTTTTGACAATACTGTGTTAGACCAGTAAAGTGATGGGAACTAAATCTTTGAAGACTTTCCATTTATTTTTTGATAAATCAATAGATTAATGTAACATGGGTTACCTTTGGATTATATTCTAAAAGAAATATTTATGTTCAAACAATTTCCATTAGATGAGAAGTCTTCTTTTACATCCTTCAGTGCTTGACTTATTTAACTTTTAATGCATATATTAATTTATTTTATATTTTAATGTTGTACATTCACCTTATTGTTATGATAGTAAATTTTTATTTTATGATCTAACCTTATTATTTCTTGATTTGTTTCTTAATTTTCACATTTTCTCCATTGATACCTTTTTATGGTTTGATGAGCATTCTTATTTATTTCTTTGTTTCTCTAAATTTTTTTGTGTTTAAATATTTTGCAGAACAAATGAGAAAGGAAGAAAACAACAAGAAATATATGAAATGTCATGTGAAGGGTCAAATGGGTGCTTCCAGTTTTGAGCTACCGCAAGTCAAATCAAGCTTTGAATTGGCAAGGAATTCCAACATCAAACTGGAGGAAAGAAAGGCCAAACATGGAAAATCACGTGCACCTATATCAGATGTTGAAGCTCTTGGGAACAAAAAAAATCAACCATTAACTTCTCAACAATTCAAGTTATCTATGTTTGCAACAACTTCTAACAAGGAGCCTAAGCCAAAGAAAAATGTTTCAGATAATGCAAGTAGGACTAAATTGCCAAACACTCTTGCTGAAAAAAGTATAGAAAGGGAAGTATCTTTAAAAAGAAACAAAGGATTGAAGATTCAAGATCCATAAGATCAATTTTTGATTTCGGAAAGGAATCAACCTTTGGTTTCTAAAACTCAAAATTCAAAAGGACAATCTTTCTCTCAAGTTAGAAGACCTATGCCTATACAAATCCAGGATCCAAATACGCAACCCATGAAAAAGGTGGTAATTGGAGATGGGTCGTTGGAAAGACAACAAATTATGGAGAAAAAATCTATTGAAAATGACACTTCAAGGTCAAAGGAACAATCTAGGAGAATTGTAGTTGTTGAAGATTGTCGTACCCCAAAATTTACCCTTCTCTTTTCACTTTTCATCTGACATACTACTTGAGATTCATCTGGGCATCCATACGTATTCACGCTGACAATGGTTAATCCACATATTCAAAGCTGGTAATTGATGGAAACTCTAATCTAATGCAAACAGTCGATTGAAGTCCTGACAATGGTTAATCCACATATTCAAAGCTGGTAATTGATGGAAACTCTAATCTAATGCAAACAGTCGATTGAGGTCATTGGTTGACTTTCTGGTCAACCATCTGACCAAAGTCAACAAAGTCAACAATCCATTTATAAACCCCCAGTGTCTCAACCTTGGTAACACCGGTCATTATCTATGCCTTTCAACATTGTCATATCCACCTTGGTTTTTATTTCAAAAATTGTTTCAAAGTGTGAAATTAATCTTGATTAATTTTAAATTAGAGTTTGGACTTTAATTGGTCTTTACTTCCAAATGGATTAAGCTTTTGAGTTTGATATTTGAATTTGTATTTCGAATAGTAGTTTTGTTTGCTATTAATTATCATTATATAAGAAAATAAAAAGAAATCAAATGCACTTTTTATTTAATTCAGATCATTTTGTTAACTCAAGTTACAGTATGCAAACAGGCTGCAAGTGCATGGAAAGGGGCAGGAAAGAGGGAGTTTTGATTAGAGGCACTATTGGCCATTTTGGTGAAACGGCTGTGTGGACGTCCATCAATTGTGACAGTCGGACCTGCATTTGGTGTGACTAAGGCCGCTGGAAATTATTACTGGATGCTAGCAGCAATCTCGTATATAATGGACTATTTTTTCCATTTCAGTTCATTCAATGACAATGAGTAAAGCATAATTTAACCAAGAGTATAACTTCATCCATTAACTGAATGTTCTCAACTTCCAAACTATTTTTAGCATTTATCCACACTAATATCACATCCTGTAAATACTTTGATTTTCTAACTTTCTAACATTTACAACGTTTTTCCCTCTTAACCAATGAGCTGCTAAAATTTAAACTAGAACAATCCTAATTTTTTTGATCCCATGGTTCATCAATTAATTCCTAAAACATAAGAATGCAGGACACGCCAACAGAGACCTTTGCTTTGCCTCGCATCACGCATACCACAAGCAGCATCAATCCTTAAAGCCTTGCCGCAGCCGTAAACTGCATCACGAAACCAAAACCGTACCTGCAGATATAGAGGATAGGAATTCAAAAATCAATTCTATAATCCTTCCAATAAGCTTACAAGTGTTCCTATATTATAATTCAGAATAATTAGCTAAAAAATTCCATGACAGAAACCTGCAAAGAGGGGCGTTCCCAATTGCTCACATGTTGCCGCAAGACCAATAGGCTAGAACACACCAATTTCACCAAGTTAACCCCTGCAACAGCAGACCACAGGGAATTAACAAGCTTCAACGGCACCTGCATTGAAATTAAGATTCCACTGCAATCAATACGACTACACCACAGAGGATAACAAGTTCTAACCACCAAAACATTTAACCAGATTCTAACAAGTAATTATCACGTAATATTTATTAACTAATCATTAAAGAGTATCCATAACAGCTCCATTATAATGCATAACACTGGTGGAAGCTCACAAAAATGAAGAAAATACCAATTTGATAGAAAATAATGTAGCAAAAACCCAAGGTTATACGACTTCTTTTTCCTAACTATGAACTTCATGTCCATTTAGATTTCAATTAATATCCAAAGCCATCATTAACTTAACAAGTGAATTGAACATTGTTACGAACTAATTTAAATCAAGTTAACGGAGCATAATAAAGGTTTCTCATTCAACTGATTTATCAAGCAGAACCACAACAGAGTGATATTCTTCTGTTTTTTAAACATAACGAAATCACATGCAACCCCTATGTATCTCCAACAAACTAACTTACCAATTTGAAGGATTCACAACAGATATCCCATTCTGACCAACCTTCATCCTGTGTTACCTTCGGTTCAACCTGCAAATCGGCCAACGGAAACTCAGTTAACTCCGCATATATTAACAGAATACCAAGTAACTACCGAACCACAAACAATTTTACAACTGATAATTCACAAACCAATTTGCAGATATTGACAATTCAGAATTGAATGGGGAGTTTGTTTCATTGCAATAATACAACAGTTCCTCTAATAATACTATCTATTTCACAACGTCGGTCGTGTTGTTGCAGCAACTCAGTTTCTTTAACTAATTTACAATATCTGGCATCACAATTTCTGCAAGCGTTACCAAAGCAGTGTAAAACGGAATCACTGCCAAACTGACAACTGATCCGGTGACATCGAAGTGAGCTGGCAGTGTAATCACACCAAGTCACCTGCATCAATTCAGCAGTTCATTCATAACTACAAGTCAAAAAAGAGGAAGTTAGCTTTGACATCCAATAACAACAATAACAGCGCCCTCATCAACAATTAACAAGTTACCAATTAACTGCTACAGAAAATGCATAAACCAACAGATGTTAGCAGCAGCATGCCTCGTCGAGTCCGAAAAGGGAAGTAACAGCAGTGGTACATTCAACCGTCATAAGCCATCAAATAAAATCTACGCAAATAAACTACATCAATTCACAGTTCTAACAGCTCCTGTTTCTAACATTAAAAGGTACCGGAACTACACCAAACACTAATCAGATTTCATATTTAGCTACTGCAAGTTAACAATAATCAAGCATAATGCAACTTCCTCGATAAATTCAATGCAAAAATCAACACAACCACACTCACCAACATATTTCATTCGCACTAACTAATATTTTAATTTACAACTAACATGACAGAACGACTAACTGAATTAATTTCAACTAATTCCGGACATATTTTCTTACCAGAATTTGCCAATTGTTGCCGTTAAGATGAATTTCAATGGCATGTCAAAACAATTTTCATCCCAAATTAACTCCACTTTAGAAAATAACAACTCGGAAACAATCTCAAAACATAACCCATAACTAACTCATAACAGAATAAGTTAGCATACTAACCGCAACATGACTAATTTCAACTCAGTTGACATAGCCTATCTGCAAAACCTGTATTTAAGCAAACCAAAGTCACTAACCTGCAACATGAACAGCAGGTCATTAAAAACCATTCCAATATAACCTCAATCTGATCCTAACCTGCAGCAGCCAGTCAAGTTTCACTCCACTCATTCATTAACCAACATCAACTCACATAACTAACTGAGTAGTTTCTAAATAACTGAGTTTTTCAATTAACTCAGTGAGTTGAGTCCAACTAACTCCAAACCATGTTTAACTAATTCCATACCTAAGTCCCAAGCTAGCAAGGTCCGAACCAAAAAAAAATCTATTTAAGAAACTCATCACTCCCATTTTCAAGACCCTTGGAATTTTGCTTGAACCTGTGCACTCTCTCTATTGCAATCACTTCCCTCACCCTACTCAAAGCACTATTTTCTCCTAGAAGCCATTGAAGCTTCACATGGAAGCTTCAATTTCGCTTGAGCTAAGCCACTACATTCTCTTTTCACTATTCTCAAACTCACAAAAAGAAGAAGGAAAGTGGAAGTAGAGAGGAAGAGGAATTGATACCTGAACATTCGCCGGAGAACCACCACGTCGCTTCAATCTGGTAAGTAGTTCTCGCTTTAATTTGTTCTCGTTTTCGTGGCGATGTCGTTCCGGTTCAACCAAGTCCGTCGCGATTAGATACTACTTCAAAGCTAGTGAGTAAACCTGTGGTTGACGGTGTGGATGGATGATTCGACGCCGTCGAACCCAGGAATCGCAATCGGAGAACGTCATCCGTAAGCACGGAATTGCAGCGATGAACCACATTTGGAGCGTGAACGCTCTTATCCTTTCACGTTGTTGAATGTCGGAACCGACGATGATGACGATTGAGGGCCGAATGCGATTCGATGGATTCTGAAGTGGATGAGGAGATTTTGAAGCACGAAACGAGTGTCGCCGCCGCTCCCAGCTTCTGTGAGGAGTTTTTACCTTAAGCCTTGTTCCATCTTTTTTTTAAAAGGCGCTTTAGTAAAATTTGGATTGGGACGCATACTGGGCCTAGGGCCCATGCAGTTTGGCCCTTTAATTACTTCCTTTATACACATCCCCTTTACATATTGTGCCACCTCAATGGTCAGCTGCATCCTCCTGGGCCTAACCAAAGCCCAACGATTGTGGCTATTTCCTCATACATTGGGGGCAATTTCCCCTACAGGATTACGAGTTTGGGCCCAAACGAGATGGGCCTCTACGTCTGGTTCACTGTGCACCCCCACTAGTTCATGCAGGTTTTAGGTCTTTTTTGCTTGTTGTGGGCCTAAAACCCATTTGCTACTCGACTACTGTCCATACCACCATGTCCAGGTTTTACCCTATGTTTATTTGTTTTAATTCATGATATTTAGTTTAATTAGAATTGTAGAATAAATGATGGTTAGGTTCTTAGGACTTAAATAATTTCCTCTTAGGTTAGGATAACTAGATTAATTAGGTAATTAGGCCAAGCTTAGTTTCGATTGAATATTGATTTTAGAATTGTTGTCCAAATTAACTAATTTCTTACAATGACCAATTTGCCCTTATGAGCTCATTTTGTTATTTTAGTGATAGAATGCTCCTTTAGGATTAGGATTTTGCATTGAAGTTTTATCAATTCCTAACAATAGCATGTTCCTTTATAAATTAACATAGAATTTTTATTACATGATCCCCTTAAGACTAGAACTTGACATTAGAATTTTAATCAATTCCTTACAATTGTAGGTTCCCTTAGGAATTTTAACTTAGAATTTTCAATCAAACTTCTAATGCATGATCCCTTAGGATAGTTTATAACATTTACTAACTTTGATTACATCCAAACCTAGTTCCCCAAAAACAAAATAAAATCAATTATTAAATTGATCAAAAGCAATTTTGATTAATTAAATCCTTTGAACTTGTATAATCCCGCAGTCTAAATTGAGTGACAAAAGACCCTTGGTCACTTAATAGGACTTTTCTTCCAAGTTGTAGAGCTCAAGGCCTCAAGACAAGATCTTCAATCAAGGCATCCTCAGTTATATCAAACAGCGGATTATTCAAGCACGTCAAAAGTGGCATCTTCAACACTTGTTAAATCAAAGTTAGAAGAGTGTGACACGAGCCTTAAGCAATAGAGAAGGAGTGGGACTGGAGTATTCCTACCCGCATTCTAAGTATCTTTGTGTGTGGGACGTATGACCCAACGCTCATCGTATTCGCCTCTATTCATATACTTTAGCACAATTCTAACCATGCGATTAACAAGTTTATCTTCACAAAGCAAAATACAACAAAAGCAAGGACGGCGTTAACTATAACACCCCGATAAAATAAGATAATTATTTAAATTGAGTTAATAATATATTTATTAATTTAATTAAATAAATTGGAATTATTGGAATATTATTGGGATTATTATTATTGGATTATTATTATTATTATTATTGGAATAAAAGTTGGAATTAGAAAAGGTCCCATTTGGTAAAAAGGGTTATTTTCACGTGAAAAGGAAAAAGAGGCAGAAAGTGGAAAAGAGAGCAAGAGAACAAGGGTTGAAGGAAGGAAAAGCTTGGAGCTCAGAGATTTGCCGGATTAACTCAGGTAAGGGGGGTTTATCATCGTTTAATGGGTATTATGGGATAGTATGTAATGGGTAGTGATAAACCATTGATTTGCCTCTGATTTGAATGATGCATGATGAAATTGTGAACCTTTGGGATGAACGAAATCTGGATTGAAATCTAAGGAAATTCGTAGGAATTAGATGTAATAGTGTTAGAATTTGTGAGATCGAATAGGGTATGATTCGTGTTAGATGATATGAACGATTTCTGTGTCAAATTTGGACTGTGGAAGGTTGAATTGGATAGATCTCGTAGCAGAGAAGACCATAGCAGATCTGGGAATCTGGTTTCTGGTCATACGCGTATGGCACTAGGCAATACGCGTATGAGATGGCCTGGTACGCGTATGGCACTAGGCAATACGCGTATGGGATGGCCTGGAGGGGAGAAAACTGGCGCTGATACGCACCATACGCGTGTGATACGCGTAACCTGTGAGTGGTACGCGTACGGATGAGGCCATACGCGTATGAATGAAGAAGATGATGTTTTGAACGTAGTTTTGCCTCTGGTGGTACGCGTATGGGGAAGTGGTACGCGTAGCATACGCGTATGAGATGGTGTTACGCGTATGGGATTTGGTCAGGAGATGGGCCATACGCGTATGGGACTAGGCAATACGCGTATGGGCAGAATTGTGATTTTTCTGAGTTGTTGTTGTGCAGTTTTCGGTTGTTTCAGCTGAGTGATGTAATCTAGCTGATGTATGATGTATTAGGGATTATTTCCCGCTGTTTTGAGCAGTATAGGTATTAGTAGAGAGTGCTAATACTGTGATTAATTATTTGACATGATATGATGTTTTGATACATGTGTTGATAATGTATGATGGTATGCATAATGCTATGAATGTATATGTTATGTATGCAATTGTGAATGGACTGTTTATGGCTTAGAGTGTGAGCATATGTCCATTGTGAATTATTGTTGATGTTTTTGCATTGCTAGGTGATTAGCATGCATATTGTGGCCTTTATGGTGGTAGCTAATTCCCATGGTGAGGAATTAGTGAGTAAATCATTATGGATTGTTGTTGATGTTTGCATGCTAGGTGAGTAGCGTGCATAGCATAGCCCTTGAGGGGTGGTAGCTAATTCCCATGGTGAGGAATTAGTGAGTGAGTCACTAGGTCTCAAATGAGTGGGACTAGTGGGCTTGGTAGCCGTGCCTGGATTTGGACGGTGAGGTTGAACTATATGTTCACAAATAGTCGGTACCGCATGCATGGAGTCTCATTGCATAAAATATGTATGGCGTATAGTATGAATGGATGTATTCCAATATTATACGTGTGTTTGTGTTGACATTGAGTATGATGTTTGAGTTGATGTGCTGTGACTGAATGTGTGATGTGATTAGGGTGATTAGTGTGTTAAATTACTTAACATGACATGATGTTTTATAATACTTATTATATCGATTGAGGAACTCACCCTTACACTATTTTTCAGGTAACGAGCAGTGATTGAGTAGAAGCTAGTGCTTGGAGTCTAGTGTAGTCTCCTTAGTGGGTCATGCTCTGATAGATGTAACATTGGGATGGGATGTTTTACCTTGTTGAATAATTTTACATGTAATGTGTTACATGTTTTGAATGATCGATTTGATCTCTATCCGCTGCGTATTGTGCAATACTTTATGTTTTGAGTTAAATAATGAGCATGACTAAATATTATGGTAAATGGTGTGAAATATTGTGTGACACCCTTAATTGCATGTTTACTCTGATTGACATATTGTTATTTTTTTATTTAAATATTTGGGGTATTTTAGAAGGGTGTTACATTAGTGGTATCAGAGCATAGTCGGTCGAGTCGAGTCGTAATTATTCTGTTTCCCCTGTACGGGATAGGTGTTGTGTAACCCTATCAGTACTTATTGTTTTAGTTTGTTGTGTTTTCAGAATAGAGATGGCTGGAAGAGGTAGAGACGATGCTGCGATTACTGAGGCCCTGGGTATGCTAGCTGGAGTACTTGGAGGAAATCCGAATGTTGTGGGAATGGGAGCTGCTCGTCAACTGAGTGAGTTCCAGAAGAACAATCCTCCAATGTTCAAGGGAGCATACGATCCAGATGGTGCTCAGAAGTGGTTGAAGGAGATCGAGAGAATCTTCCGAGTGACTGAGTGTGCCGATAACCAGAAGGTCAGGTTCGGTACGCATATGCTGTCAGAGGAAGCAGATGATTGGTGGGTTGCTACCCGCACTGAGTTGGAAGCTGCTGGGAATGCTGAGATCACTTGGGCTGTGTTCAGAGAGAGATTCCTGAGGAAGTACTTTCCAGAGGATGTCAGAGGAAAGAAAGAGATAGAGTTCTTGGAATTGAAGCAGGGCAACCGGTCTGTTACTGAGTATGCTGCTAAGTTCACAGAGCTGTCGAAGTATTACACTCCCTATAATGAGGCTACTGGGGAATTTTCAAAATGTGTGAAGTTTGAGAACGGGTTGCGTCCCGAGATTAAGCAGGCTATTGGGTATCAGCGGATTAGAGTGTTTTCTGATTTGGTTGACTGTTGCAGGATTTTTGAGCAAGATACCAAGGCTAGAGTAGAGAGCTATCAGCAAAGGGTTGATAGGAAAGGCAAGAATCAGAATGATCGTGGGAAACCGTATGCAGCTGACAAAGGTTTCCAGAGGCAGAGTGGGATGAAGAGGCCTAGTGGGGGAGACTCTAGTGCCCCTGCTAAGTGTTACAGATGTGGTCAGGCTGGACATCGTATCCATGAGTGTACCAGTAATGAGAAGAAGTGTTTCAAGTGTGGGAAAGGTGGTCACTTGGCTGCAGAGTGCCGGTCGAAGACTGTAACTTGTTTCAACTGTGGAGAGGTGGGTCATATCAGTCCACAGTGTCCTAAGCCGAAGAAAGAGAACCAGTCGGGAGGCAAGGTTTTTGCTTTATCGGGTTCTGAGACTTCTGCAGATGATCGTTTAATCCGAGGTACGTGTTATATTAATGGCTTTCCTCTTGTAGCTATTATTGACACAGGTGCAACTCATTCCTTTATATCTTTGGATTGTGCTATGAAACTTAGATTAGAGATATCTGAGATGCATGGAAGTATGGTGATTGATACTCCTGCGAAGGGTTCAGTGACTACTACTTCAGTTTGTTTGAATTGTCCTTTGAGTATTTTTGGTAGAGACTTTGGGATGGACCTAGTGTGTCTTCCACTAGTGCAGATTGATGTGATCTTGGGTATGAACTGGTTGGTGTTTAACCGAGTTTCTATCAATTGTTTTGATAAGACTGTGATCTTTCCTGAGAGTGAGGAAGGAAAGAGTTTGTTTCTATCAGCGAGGCAGGTGAATGAGGCAGTAGCAGATGGGGCAGAGTTGTTTATGCTGTTGGCGATTTTGGAGGCTAAAGATAAACTGGTGATTTGCGATCTAGCCGTGGTGTGTGATTTTCCTGATGTGTTTCCGGAAGAAGTGAATGAATTGCCGCCAGAGCGTGAGGTTGAGTTCTTGATTGATTTGGTACCTGGTACTAGGCCGATATCGATGGCTCCGTATCATATGTCTGCTGTTGAGTTAACTGAATTGAAGAGTCAGTTAGAAGATCTGTTGGATAAGAAATTTATTCGTCCGAGTGTGTCACCGTGGGGTGCACCAGTGTTATTGGTTAAGAAGAAAGAAGGTACTATGAGATTGTGTGTGGACTACAGGCAACTGAATAAAGTGACGATCAAGAATCGGTATCCTTTGCCGAGGATTGATGATTTAATGGATCAGTTGGTTGGTGCGAGTGTGTTCAGCAAAATAGATTTGAGATCAGGGTATCATCAGATACGTGTGAAAACTGAGGATATTCAGAAGACTGCTTTCAGAACAAGGTATGGACATTATGAGTATTCTGTAATGCCTTTTGGTGTGACTAATGCGCCTGGAGTATTTATGGAGTATATGAATAGGATTTTCCATCCGTACCTAGACAAGTTTGTTGTGGTGTTTATTGACGATATTTTGGTGTATTCGAAATCTGAAGAAGAGCATGCTGAACATTTGAGAGTGGTTTTAGGAGTTCTACGAGAAAAGAAGTTATTTGCTAAACTGTCTAAGTGTGAATTTTGGTTAGGAGAGGTTAGTTTTCTTGGTCATGTGATTTCAAGAGGTGGTGTTGCTGTTGATCCTTCTAAGATAGAAGCGGTATCTAAGTGGGAAGCACCGAAGTCAGTTTCTGAGATAAGGAGTTTTCTTGGACTTGCAGGTTATTATAGGAAGTTCATTGAGGGATTTTCTAAGTTGGCGTTACCGTTGACGATGTTGACTAGAAAGGGGCAAGCGTTTGTTTGGGACTCAAAATGTGAAGAAGGTTTCCAAGAGTTAAAGAGAAGGTTGACCACTGCTCCTATTCTGATATTACCGAGTCCGTCGGAACTATTTGAGGTCTTCTGTGATGCTTCATTGTTGGGTTTGGGTGGTGTTTTGATGCAGAATAAGCAAGTTATAGCTTATTCTTCGAGACAACTGAGGGTTCATGAGAGGAACTATCCGACACACGATTTAGAGTTGGCAGCTGTGGTATTTGTTCTGAAGTTATGGAGGCATTACTTGTACGGGTCAAGATTTGAGGTTTTCAGTGACCATAAAAGTTTAAAGTATTTGTTTGATCAGAAAGAGTTGAATATGAGACAGAGGAGATGGTTAGAGTTTCTGAAGGATTATGACTTTGGTTTGAATTACCATCCGGGTAAAGCAAACGTAGTGGCTGATGCATTGAGTCGGAAATCATTGCATATGTCTATGTTAATGGTTAAGGAATTGGATTTAATTGAGCAGTTTAAAGACTTGAGTTTGGTGTGTGAGAGTACTCACAATAGTGTTAAATTGGGAATGTTGAAGTTAACGAGTGGTATTCTGGATGAGATTAGAGAGGGTCAGAAATCCGATGTGTTTTTGGTTGATAAGTTGACTCTAGTGAATCAAGATCAAGGTGGTGAATTCAGAGTTGATGAGAATGGTGTTTTGAAATTTGGTAATCGGGTGTGTATTCCGGATGTTACCGAACTTAAGAAGAGTATTCTTGAGGAAGGACATCGTAGTGGCTTGAGTATTCATCCTGGAGCTACGAAGATGTATCATGATTTGAAAAAGTTATTTTGGTGGCCGGGAATGAAAAGAGAAATTGCGAGTTTTGTTTATTCTTGTTTGACTTGTCAGAAATCAAAGATTGAGCATCAGAAGCCGTCTGGGCTAATGCAACCGTTGGCTATTCCAGAGTGGAAGTGGGATAGTATCAGTATGGATTTTGTTTCTGGTTTACCGAGGACAGTTAAGAACTTTGAAGCTATTTGGGTGATTGTTGACAGATTGACAAAATCGGCTCATTTCATTCCGATCAGAATGGATTATCCGTTAGAGAGATTAGCCGAG
The DNA here is from genome assembly GCF_024323335.1 of Lathyrus oleraceus. NCBI lineage: Eukaryota > Viridiplantae > Streptophyta > Magnoliopsida > Fabales > Fabaceae > Lathyrus > Lathyrus oleraceus. The sequence continues at coordinate 196,662,371 of NC_066580.1, read as the reverse complement.
TTGTATATTGAGAAAATTGTAAGTTTGCATGGTATTCCGTCGAGTATTGTTTCGGACAGAGATCCTAGATTTACATCGAAGTTCTGGGAAGGTTTGCAGAGGGCTTTGGGAACTAAGCTGAGATTGAGTTCTGCATATCATCCGCAGACTGATGGTCAGACTGAGAGGACGATTCAGTCACTAGAGGATCTTTTGAGGGCTTGTGTTTTGGAAAAGGGAGGTGCTTGGGATAGTTATTTACCTTTGATTGAGTTCACCTACAACAATAGTTTTCATTCGAGCATTGGTATGGCACCGTTTGAAGCTTTGTATGGTAGGAGATGTCGGACACCTTTATGTTGGTATGAGTCCGGTGAGAGTGTTGTGGTTGGACCAGAGATTGTTCAACAAACTACGGAAAAGATTAAGATGATCCAGGAGAAGATGAGGATTGCTCAGAGTCGTCAGAAGAGTTATCACGACAAGAGGAGGAAGTCACTTGAGTTTCAAGAGGGAGATCATGTGTTTCTTCGAGTTACTCCGATAACTGGGGTTGGTCGAGCTTTGAAGTCGAAGAAGTTGACACCTCGATTTATTGGTCCTTATCATATTTTGGAGAGGATAGGGGAGGTAGCCTATCGTATCGCTTTACCGCCGTCGCTTGCGAATTTGCATGAGGTTTTCCATGTGTCTCAGTTGAGGAGGTACATTCCTGATCCGTCGCATGTAGTCCAAGTAGATGATGTACAGGTGAGAGATAACCTGACTGTTGAAACATCACCTATGAGGATCGAGGATCGAGAGTTGAAGCAGTTGCGGGGTAAAGAGATTGCCTTGGTAAAGGTAGCTTGGGGAGGACCAGCAGGTGGCAATGTGACTTGGGAACTTGAGAGTCAGATGAAGGAGTCCTATCCAGAGATTATTCACTTGAGGTATGTTTTCGAGGACGAAAACTCTTTTAGTGGGGGAGAGTTGTAACACCCCGATAAAATAAGATAATTATTTAAATTGAGTTAATAATATATTTATTAATTTAATTAAATAAATTGGAATTATTGGAATATTATTGGGATTATTATTATTGGATTATTATTATTATTATTATTGGAATAAAAGTTGGAATTAGAAAAGGTCCCATTTGGTAAAAAGGGTTATTTTCACGTGAAAAGGAAAAAGAGGCAGAAAGTGGAAAAGAGAGCAAGAGAACAAGGGTTGAAGGAAGGAAAAGCTTGGAGCTCAGAGATTTGCCGGATTAACTCAGGTAAGGGGGGTTTATCATCGTTTAATGGGTATTATGGGATAGTATGTAATGGGTAGTGATAAACCATTGATTTGCCTCTGATTTGAATGATGCATGATGAAATTGTGAACCTTTGGGATGAACGAAATCTGGATTGAAATCTAAGGAAATTCGTAGGAATTAGATGTAATAGTGTTAGAATTTGTGAGATCGAATAGGGTATGATTCGTGTTAGATGATATGAACGATTTCTGTGTCAAATTTGGACTGTGGAAGGTTGAATTGGATAGCTCGTAGCAGAGAAGACCATAGCAGATCTGGGAATCTGGTTTCTGGTCATACGCGTATGGCACTAGGCAATACGCGTATGAGATGGCCTGGTACGCGTATGGCACTAGGCAATACGCGTATGGGATGGCCTGGAGGGGAGAAAACTGGCGCTGATACGCGCCATACGCGTGCGATACGCGTAGCCTGTGAGTGGTACGCGTATGGATGAGGCCATACGCGTATGAATGAAGAAGATGATGTTTTGAACGTAGTTTTGCCTCTGGTGGTACGCGTATGGGGAAGTGGTACGCGTAGCATACGCGTATGAGATGGTGTTACGCATATGGGATTTGGTCAGGAGATGGGCCATACGCGTATGGGACTAGGCAATACGCGTATGGGCAGAATTGTGATTTTTCTGAGCTGTTGTTGTGCAGTTTTCGGTTGTTTCAGCTGAGTGATGTAATCTAGCTGATGTATGATGTATTAGGGATTATTTCCCGCTGTTTTGAGCAGTATAGGTATTAGTAGAGAGTGCTAATACTGTGATTAATTATTTGACATGATATGATGTTTTGATACATGTGTTGATAATGTATGATGGTATGCATAATGCTATGAATGTATATGTTATGTATGCAATTGTGAATGGACTGTTTATGGCTTAGAGTGTGAGCATATGTCCATTGTGAATTATTGTTGATGTTTTTGCATTGCTAGGTGATTAGCATGCATATTGTGGCCTTTATGGTGGTATCTAATTCCCATGGTGAGGAATTAGTGAGTAAATCATTATGGATTGTTGTTGATGTTTGCATGCTAGGTGAGTAGCGTGCATAGCATAGCCCTTGAGGGGTGGTAGCTAATTCCCATGGTGAGGAATTAGTGAGTGAGTCACTAGGTCTCAAATGAGTGAGACTAGTGGGCTTGGTAGCCGTGCCTGGATTTGGACGGTGAGGTTGAACTATATGTTCACAAATAGTCGGTACCGCATGCATGGAATCTCATTGCATAAAATATGTATGGCGTATAGTATGAATGGATGTATTCCAATATTATACGTGTGTTTGTGTTGACATTGAGTATGATGTTTGAGTTGATGTGCTGTGACTGAATGTGTGATGTGATTAGGGTGATTAGTGTGTTAAATTACTTAACATGACATGATGTTTTATAATACTTATTATATCGATTGAGGAACTCACCCTTACACTATTTTTCAGGTAACGAGCAGTGATTGAGTAGAAGCTAGTGCTTGGAGTCTAGTGTAGTCTCCTTAGTGGGTCATGCTCTGATAGATGTAACATCGGGATTGGATGTTTTACCTTGTTGAATAATTTTACATGTAATGTGTTACATGTTTTGAATGATCGATTTGATCTCTATCCGCTGCGTATTGTGCAATACTTTATGTTTTGAGTTAAATAATGAGCATGACTAAATATTATGGTAAATGGTGTGAAATATTGTGTGACACCCTTAATTGCATGTTTACTCTGATTGACATATTGTTATTTTTTTTATTCAAATATTTGGGGTATTTTAGAAGGGTGTTACATTAACAACTTATCAATCATGAATCAAGTTGTACGATACGAGCCTTAAGTAATGGAGAAGGAGTGGAACTGGAGTATTCCTGCCCCCATTCTGAGTATCTTTGGGTATGGGACGTATGACCCAGCACTCATCGTATTCACCTCCATTCATAGACTTTAGTACGATTTGAATCGAACGATTGATAAGGTCTTCATCATCATCATCGTAAGAAACAACTACACAGATTTTTCTCTCTCCACTTGAAAGTTAGCATGATTCTCATCATCAAGTAACTATAAAGTATATATATTCCTCATTCAATTCAATTCTCAATCATTCCATTCTAATCATTTCAATCTCAGTCATCCATTTCCTCTTGCCTCCAATCAATTTCTTTTCAGCCCTAGTGGGCTGAACTACAAAAGCTCTGATTTCCTCATTGCACAATGACGGTACGTAGGCAGGAGAATTCAGATTCTTCGTGAGCTACCTTATTTATCAATCTACCTTATCTATCCATATCTCATTTATCGATCTATCCTATTTTGAAGCATCATTGCACATCAATCATTTCCCCCATTAGTGGATCATTAATCATACTCCATTTGACAAACAAAATCATCCTTTGGCTCAATTCCCATGCAACCAAGCCTTTAAAATCATAATCAATCAACTCAATCCTTGTTTGCCTCGTCAGTCCTCTTGTGCTTTGGCAAACCCGTATTCATTGTGAGCCTTGTCAGTCCTCTTGTGCTTAGGCCCACTCCATTCAGTCATTTGTTTGCCTCGTCAGTCCTCTTGTGCTTTGGCAAACCCCTATTCATTGTGAGCCTTATCAGTCCTCTTTTGCTTAGGCCCACTCCATTCAGTCAGTTGTTTGCCTTATAAATCCTCTCGTGTGTAGGCCAATCATTTCATAATCATTGTTCGTCTTATTATACCTCTCATGCTTAAACGAATCTCTTACCTTATAAATCCTCTCGTGTATAGGCCAATCATATCTCATTTGTCCTTGTGGTTGATTACCATCATCGGTTAGTGCCACTTCCTTGCTTGTTAAGCGATCTACCTCGCCTCTGGGCAATCCTATCGAATTTCTCTTTGTCCTCAGCCGTAGTAGGTTGAACTACGATTGCTCTGATTTTTTCATTGCACGATAAGAATACGTAGACACGAGGGTTCGAACCCTCCGCGAGCATACTTATTTATCACTCCTGTCCTAGGGCATTCTTCCATTCATCTCCATTGAAATTCTGGTATCAAATATGAGATATCAAAGGTAATGTAACGACACTAATATCTGAATAATATAAACAGGATAAAAGATAAAGAACAGTAGTACAAGTGAGACAAGCAAGTGTTAACCCAGTTCGGTGCAAACTCACCTACGTCTAGGGGCTACCAAGCCAGGAAGGAAATCCACTAAACAGAATTAGTTCAAAGACTCTCAGTAAACAACTTCAAGTTACAGTCTTTTCACCTAATCTCTACCCGTGTGACTTCTATCTAAGAACTGTTAGATATGAGATCCTACTCACTCTCTCTCAATCACAGCAGTGATGTAAAAACAAATATTACAATGAAAGAAGGCACTCTTCAAGAGCACATACTTGATCTTGCTTAAAAGCTTCAACCAAGTAAATACACACTCATGCTTCAAAGCTTAGTATGGACAAATTACAACTCAAAAGTCAGTCCAATTCAATCATCAATGGATGAATGAATGGCTCACAATACACACGACCACACAAGACACTAAACCCTTATTCTCTCTCACTATTTCGTTCATTATTTCTTGTGTATTAAAACCAGGTTTTCCATGCCCTTTATATAGAAGTGTTTGGCTGGGTTTGGACATCATAAAACCCTAAAACTATTTTCCATTCGTATCTTCTTATGACAGTTGATTATATCTTGTTGAAAAATAAATCACTCTGGTTTTAATTACTGATTGAATGACGCGTTCAATCATCACATCGATTACATATAGATTAGCATAAAAAGCGCAATCACACAATATAACATTCATACTGAATGTTCTGTATACGACGTCTTGACATCGGGTCTGACATCTCAGCTAAATTCTGCACATTCACATTTTAAACACCCTGCAGGAACCTGTTATCTCATGTCAAAACAACACTTGTGACAACTTGTGAAAACTCTAGGTTTTACCAAAATTGATGCCAACACATAGAACCAACAAACTCCCCCTTTGGCAAATTTTGGCTAAAACATACATCAAATCATTTGTTTCACAAGAGAATAATCATAGTATCAGTTTAGCAGCAAAAGTAATAAAACACACATTACTATCTAAGATAGCAACTAGTAAACACATATTAAACACACATGCGCTTGTGCTCCCCCTCCCCCTCAGTCTGCTCAACACAGACAGAACACTTCTCCTTTTTATCCTCACCTGTAACATACAGATTATCTCCAACATACATCATCTTCAACATCATTTGTCCTAAACAGATTATCTCCAACATACATCCTCTTCAACATCATCTGTCATCTGTTTATAGTATATCATAGCTACTTTAGCTACTTCTCCCCCTTTTTAGCCAAAAGAGACCAAAGAGACCAACGAGACAAAATAAATGTCTATTAGTCAAACAGAATGTCACACAGAATGTCAAAGCAGATTGTTAAGTGTTACAGATCCCAGAACACACACAGCTATACAAGCTGAGATAAAAATCCAGAAAAACCAAAAAGAACCCAGAAAAAATACATCAAGGTAGCAGAACATGACTACCAAAAGAAACACCAGAATATCCATCACAGCACATCAAAAGAAGAGTGAGGGACAACTTCAACAAAACTAGTCAGAGGAGCTTACATCTTCATCCGCATCAGAACCAAAACTGCCACTTGTTTCATCTTTAGATTCAGACCTCTCACTAGAGGTTTGGGCTTCTGTTTCCTTGGCCTGTCCAACATTCTCTCTATCAGCTTGCTCCAAGCTTTCAATCAGAGCCTCCAAAGCTTCTTTCCCGGCTTTTGCTACCCTTATCCCTGTATCCAATTCTTTACAAGTTTCTTTCATTTCAGCAATAAGACCACCTTTTGAGGCTGGCTTCTTCACATCAGATGTCATGACAATGTCCTCGACATGACTGCCTTCAAACAATTTGTAATGAACTGATAGAGGAGGTTTTCTTCTACTAGGAAGATCATTTGTGCTCAGAATTCCAGGTTGCTGGCTCAGGATAATCCCACAAATCATTGAGGGAAAAGCTATGGGTAACTTCACTGCATTTGTAGAAGCATGTTTGACAATTTGTTCAAACATAAACCTACCATAATCAAATTTCAGCTTGATTCCAACAACAAAGATGAACCTTCCAAGGGCATTTGAAATTGTAGAGATGTGATTAGTAGACACCCAATTTACTGACCCTATCTTGTGCAAAATAGCAGATTTCATAGTCAACTTCCCAACAGGGAGATGCTTCTTACTAGGCCACTCCTTGACTTGTCTTGCAGTAATTTCCCTACAGACCTCATTGTCTGTGGCTTCCAGTTCACATGCACCTTTTGTTCCTATTCCTAGAAACTTGTTAATCACAGTTGGAGAAAAAGTGATACACTTCCATCTTATAAACACTTTACAAAACTCCTTGTTGTTTTTATCAACAATGTCTTCAGGGATGTTGACCACAAATTCTTTCACCAGTCCTTCATAACACTGAGATAACCCAGCAATAGTTTTCATTAATCTAGCAGTTTTAATAAGGTTCATGACCTCTTTGACCTCCACAACATCCTTGCCTAATTCTCTCTCCACCGCCACCCTTCTTTGGATTACAAACTTCCATTTTGCTGCTCCATCTTCAAGATGGAAGGAAATATTGTCCAAGTGTACAACATCAACTTTTGCAGGGGATTTCTTAACAGTTATCCTCTTGGCCGGGGAGATGTCAGGGACATCTTCTTCAATATCTTCATCTAAATCATAACTTTCTCTCACTTTCCTCTTCTTCACATCCACCTTGCTCCAAGATTTTGAGGGGCCTACACCAGTGGTCTTTTTAGCAATTTTGGCTGCCATCATTTCAGCCACAGACCTGCCTTTTCTAGTCTTCATCCACTTAGCCACACTAGGCTTCAAGTGATAAAGCAAGCTATCATCTTGATCATCAACTTCTAGGTCAATCACCTTCTTTGCAGAATCATTTTTCTTAGACTGTGAAGCATTGGCAGTAGGTGATGCCACAGATTTCTTACCAAACAAGGTTTGCCCTAAAGAGCACAAACCTTCAGCAGCCATATCTTTTTCAGACCTAGAGGAATCATCATCCTTCTCATTATGAGGTCCAACCTCAGGAAAGGGGTCCCTTCTTGATAGAGGAGTAGAAACTCCTTTTATAGAATGTCCTTCATTGAGAATCCTAGTGACTAGGTTTCTTATGACACGATCAAGGTGATACATGTCGTCCTTAGAACTAGGAGTATGAGTAGAGCTGGAGGGGATATTAGAACTGTTACCTCGAGTAGGGCATGCAGTGGCAGATGCATCCATGGGATAGTTGGAGTCAGGAGCTTCGCCTAGAATGATAGACAGGGGAATCACGTCTAAAATATCTTCATCAAGAAAGTCCATAGAAGGCGTTCTATCTTTGTGAGTAGGTTTGGTAGCTTTAGAACCAGATGGTGTTGGATGTTGTGACATCTTGTTGTTTTTGTGGAAAGGTTTAAGTTGCCCTAGCAGAGACGTTTGATGAAATCGCAGGAAGTTGGAAATGTTTGAGTAGAGGTTGTGTGTGGAAAGGCAATAGATGGAATTTCCAATACTAGGTGATGATTTACCATAAATGGGGCACTTTATTTTAAGTGGGCAGACAATATTTTTATTACCTTTTCCACTCCAAATTAATTGCTACCAAATTCTCATAAATACAAATCCCTAATTTCCCTCTTAGAGATTCAAATTGATTTGTGATCGGTCATTTCCATTGAATTCCCACCTTTTATCCGGCATATTTTCATCACTTTGGTAAGATTTGTGGTTGTTTTTAGTTGTTTTAAAGTCATTTAACATGTTTCGTTAGTTTATTATTGCATTGCATTTTGTTACATGTTTGTGTCAAAAAGTCTCTTTTATTCTTCGATTTGGTAGTGTTAGTGTTGCAGGTTGTTGCATAGGTTCAAAAGGACTAATAGCTAAGTGTTGGATGCTCCGGAAGGCCAAAATATGAAGATGCAGAAGGTCTACACGGGCTCCCGTGTACATCAACACGACCCGTGTTGTTTGCCAAGAAGGAGCACTCAAAGAGGTAAAATAGAGGGTTAACACGGGCACCCGTGTAAATCAACACGGCCCGTGTTGATGCCTCTGTAGCTTGTTTTAAAAAAACACAACTTTTGAAGAGAAACACGGGCACCCGTGTGAATCCACACGGCCCGTGTTGATGGGCGCGGCTGAGAAATTTTACTTTATGTTGTGTGGATCTGCCCTATTCATGGAGGGTATTTTGGACTTCTTGCTGGGAGAAAAAACCATCTGAGGCTATTAGAAGACTTTGGAGAGAAAGAGAAGAGGACTTTTTGATGTACGAGAAAAAACATTTCACTGGAGAATATAGCTACTACGAAGGATTTGAAGACGGCGAGATTCAAGCGCATCAACCATTGAAGATCAAAATCCCCTAATTCTTTGTAATGTTTAATTTCCACACTATGATTTCTTTGAATACTATGAGAGGAAATCCCCCAATGCTAGGGGGATGGTCCTGATTTGATATGATGTTATGAATTCTAACCATGTATTTTCTTATTACTATGTTACGTATTTCAATTCAATTGTGTGATTTTATTATGCTTTTGTATCGGACAAATACAATTAGATCTATGACTATCAATAACAGGATTGTGATTGTTAGGGTTTTCACACAATTGGGTTTATAATTGCATCACCTAGGACTAGGAACTTTTGTAAATCACCATAAACCTTGTGTCGCACCTCGAAAAAATGGGGATACGACTTAAAAGCGAAGCGCGATCGTACGCTCGCAATGATGGACTGAACAGAGTCGCCACCGAACTTTATTTATTCCTAAAAAGGAAAGGGGAAATATCGATAAAACCCAAAACAAAAGAAAGGATAAGATTATGGTCGTCGCAACCAAATCAGGGTTCAGGAGTCGATTACGCGAGGGGAAGGTATTAGCACCCCTCACGTCCGTTGTACTCAACGGGAACCATTAGGTCAGTTGTGTGTGTTAATGTTAGTTTGAAATGTTAGGCTTTTCAAATTATTAAGTGGGAAAGAAAGAGTAGAAGAGAGAAGAAATGTTTTTGGATTTTTTTGACAAAGGACTAAACCTAAGTTTTTTATTAGTGGGCCTGACAAGATTTAAAAATCCTGCTCCTACGTATCTCAAAAGAGAAATCAAGGCTTACGTAGTTCTGGGTAGAAAAATGTTTGTTTGTTGGTCGATTTTAGCGAAAGCTATGTTGTGTTAATCGAAAAAAACATCGTTTTACCCAAAACAGATGAGGAGTGGACGCGTACCACACATCGAACGTATTTATAAATTTACATTCGGAAAAGCGTCACTTATCTCGACTCAACAATCGTGGCCGAAACATTGTTTTGTATCACTTAAGACAAGATACCTTTCGTTTATGAAAAAGGTTTTTGATTAATCGCACGGCGGCGAGAAAAGAGTTTGATCGGTTGGATGTATTTTGAGTGATGGCGAGAACTTGGATGAGCGAGATATACATCTCGAATCCTAGCCTCAGGAGTGCACGATATACACCATGTTCCATTTCCATCTTTATTGAAAGAGGTTAAGATAGGAATTAAGTATTTTGGAATTTGATTGAGAAAGGGTTTGAAGAAACCGCATTGACAAATTTAGACGAATGCGAGAGCCAAGATAGGCGAGGCATACGTCTCGAATCTTAACCTCAGGAGTGCATGGTATAAACCATGTTCCATTTCCACCTTTATTGAAAAAGTGTTAAATAAGAATTAGTTATTTTGAGTTTTGTTGTGAAAATGACTTGACCCTAGATCAAGTATTGATGGACGTTCAAGAAAAATTTGAATGAGTGTTTGAGAGAGCACAAAGTGGATAAATTTGGATGATGGCGAGAGCTAGGATTGGCGAGATATACATCTCGAATCCTAGTCTCAGGAGTGCGCGATATACACCACGTTCCACTTCCATCTTATTGAAAAGGTCTTAACTATAAATTAATATTTTTTGAGTTTTTATGAAAAATGGCTTGACGTTGAATCAAGCGTTTGATGAAAGTTTGAAAGAAATGGAAAAGAAATAGGAGGGAGAAATGAATTGATTTGTTTATAGAGAAAATACTCGATGTTGGATCGAGTCATTATCTTTGTTTTTTTTGGAAATGGTTGATTTTATTCTTGTGTTAGTTATCTAACTAGACAGTCAAACAAATAAAACAATACAAAATTATTACACATCGGGGGAGTGGGGTACATTTTGTCAAATGGGGATTCAAAATCATGAAATAATTAAATCGGGCCGAAACAACAAATAATGCAAAGTATGAGTGTAAGTGCAAGAGAAACCGGCTCATTGTAAGAAAGCCCAAGAGTAAGTTATGTGAGGTTGATGGCGATGCTTAAAAGCAATCGACTTACAAGGGTATGAAAATGGGCTCGATATTGAATCGAGAAAAGTGTGATTTTAAAAGTTTAAAGCGGTTTGAATGGATGATAAAATTAAAAGAAATCAAATTTGTGTCATTTAAATGATAATGAAACTATAAGTACGGGAGAAATTATACTAAAACATAAACATGGAAAAAATGAATGCTAAAAGAAAAAAAAATGCCATATGTGGGTATTGAACCCACTCCACTAAAGACTTAGAAACTACCCTCTCTCCACTAGACCATTTATGATTAGTTATCATCTTAATGCTAATTTGGATAAATAAACCAAGATAGATTAAAAATTAGAATTAAAATAAAAACTAGTAGAAAAAACAGTTTGTTGGACTACCAAGAAAAAAACAGAAAATTAAACCCAGCCACTTGGCTGTTGGGTTTTTCAATGGGGTATGAATTGAAAATATAAAAAAACATTTATTAACTAAGACCTAGGAAAATTAAACGTAATTTCTTTAATATTTTTGAATGTTTGCTCTACTAACAGCTAAAAGAAATAAATAAAAGGAAACAAAAAAATGAAAGAAAATGAAAAATACTGTAATGTAAACCCAGGAGAGTCATCGTCCTCCATCCCCCTCAATCTCGCTCTCTCGCTCTCTCTTCTCTCAATCTCGCTCTCTCGCTCTCTCTTCTCTCAATCTCAATTGCTCTTGCGTCTCCCTCACAATCTCAATCGCTCTCGTCTCCCTCACAACCCATTCTCCCAAAACCTCAGTCATTCATCACCTCTCAGGTTCACGAATTTGGTTTTCATTCAAAGAGACTCAAGTAAGAGCTCACCTTCGGCGACGGCGACGGCTCAGGTAATGATCGAATCTCCTTCCTTCGTCTCTTTCAATCGGTTTCTTTTCTGATTTGGGGATTAGGGTTCTTGGTGGAATTGTTGTCCGCCTCCAATTTTTCGTCTCCTTTTACTGATTCTCTTCCCCTCTATTTATCTCCTGCAGATTAGGGTTTTGATTTGGTACCCAAAGATTCAATGGAGAAAATTTCCAGAAGTACTTTTTGCGCTCAGAATCGAGTTTGTCCTGTTTGATGCTACAATCTGGAAACGGTAATTCTACCTACGCACTTTTTCGCCCTAGCTTTGTCTCAACGCCCATTTGGGATATTTTTTGAAATCTTAACAGCTTTGACTAATTTAATTTGTGTTTTACCGCAGTGAAATCGGTGAGCTTTGGTTTTCACATAATTATTTTACAGTAACTTTGTTGCAGTTGGCAATAGGTCCAAACCTCTCTACTTTGGGTTTTACATAACTAGTTCCCATACACTGCACATCTGAGCTATTTTCGTGTGTATTATGCAGGTTTATTTTGGAAATGAAGAATGGTTTCCTCTTGGCAAGCCTGGCTGCTTCAAAGACAGTGAGGGAGATAGCCAACTGATGGTTCAGATGGTTATCCGGCAATGTACCATACTCTTGCAGGTGGTTACGGGATACTTGTTTGACATCTGTGTCGTGACTGTCCGCCACTGGTTCAGAGCTATGCGGCGATTCAGCATTAGGCAATGATTCAGGTTGAGGCAGTTCAAGGTGAGTATTGTCTGCATCACCATCTGATTTAATGCGTGCAATTATTGAATTGGGCATAACTGTTGTACGGTTTGGTTTGTTATTCACAGGGTTTGGTTGCATTTGTTATGTTTGCAGGGGCCTTGGTTTTGTACCCGGTTTTGGGTGGCTTGTGCATCCAGCATCTCAGGATTTAAGTCATTGACTTTCTCGATTGCATCTTCAACGTTACCACTTTGTACTGCCTTCTTAACAGCCATCCGACCAGTGATTGTAGCAAGATCAATGTCAGGCTCGGTTCCAAACTCCTTGCAGAATTTCTCAGCAACTTCAACGAAGCCCTCAGGGACAAGGAAATTCATTACCAATTTATTCATGTCTTCTTTCCTAATCTTGACGTTATTCAGCTTCCTCCCCCACTCTTCCTTTGGAATCACTTTCTTTGATGCCGCCATTGCCTCAATTTCTGCTAGCTGACGAAGGTAAGCTTTTTCTTTTTTGTCCATGCCATCTTAGTACATCGAAACTTGGTGAATTTACGCAAAAGTCGTTGCGTTTGATGCTGCAGGAGGACATGCTGAGTTATTGTACCTGACACAATGGACGGGAAACTCTGAGCAGCCAATGGCGACACCGCATTTTCAACTGTTAGCCAATAGAGATAGTTGACCTGAAACAATGCCTTCAGCATATCCTGCTATGAACAATTTTCTTTAAGCACCACACATAATTTTCCCATATGCTCGGACAAAAAGGGTAGCCTTTATTTTATAAAGTGAAAAAGAGAGCAAGCACTTCCTCCTTATTCTCGATGATTTTACTGAGCTTTGATCCGAACTGCAGACGGCTTTCAATTTCTACAACTGCAGCCTTGGCTTCATATGATAAGACAATTGGTTGTGCTTTTTGTTTTGGAATTCAGGGGCATATTGATGATCCATCTACTGGTACCTATTGGTATGGACTTTTTTTTGTCGTCTTGGAGCGTCCTGGTTATTGTGTGGGTTGCCATTGTTTCTGTGTATTGTTTTCTTTGTCATGATATTTAACAGTTGTTGTTGGTGCCATACGACTGACATTATTGCTTCGTGAATTGGTAGGTTCGTCTTGTCACAATTTCGGCATTAAAATGATGTTCTCTCTTGCTTCTAGGCTCAAAAGGGGCGGTTTGACGGACTTGAAGCCAAAGTAATAAAAATCCTGTCTTGTAGTTCACACCATGCCGACATTTACTTACGGTAGCTTCTTCTTTGCTCATGCCATCTCAGGGCATCGAAATCTGGTAAATTTATGCAGAACTTGTTGTGTTTGATGTTGTCTGCTGATAAGGATTATTGGTGTTTTTTTTTGTATAGATCAGTGGTAACCTGTAAAATAAGTAGCTGCATAGCAATATGATTCTTTGTTCTTGAGATAACATATGTGTCCGTTTGCAGATTGTCATCATCATACTCATCATTTGTCAAATCATGGTGACGAGCCATCAGTACTGCTCTTCTTATTGCATACAAGTCCTCCATCAGTAACGAAGAAATGCACAGAAACGAAGAAATGCAATTGCATTAAGGCTCACATCACTATTGAACCATCCATTTGTAAATGTCAAAAGGCATCTAGCACAATCAGTGAAGGTCGTTGTTTCTGCGGTTGTTGTCCATCCTGAGAGAAACATTCCATCAGGTTCTTTCTCTTCATCAAATTCCTCTCTGTGTTTTATATTGATATCACATTTCAATTTCTGTTGAAAATCCTCCACTATAAGCATTGTACCACCAGTTACAGGAGAAGGAAAAACAGCTAGGACCTTTTCAAGATTGGCATCATAAATTGCAACCATGTCGTCCTCAATATCACCGGCCTCATAGAGAAGGTTTGAAGCATTCATAATAAGTGGAAGGTTCATCCTAAGCTTAGCCTTGATGATCTTTTCAACAACGTCCTTCAACTTTGAGCGGTTTGTATTTATTTCAAGCAATACCGGACTCTCGGAGCAAACATAACATGATTTGTTTGGTTCAAACGGCTCCACTGGCATAAGCAGCAGGTTTCTTGATGGGCATTCCACGTAATATGTCATTCTTCATCTGATGCTTCTGCAGCATATACTTCTGCTTTCGGTATCCACCGTGGCTGCAGCATCGGAGCCTAAGGCATGTGCTTCTGACGGCAAATGCTTGCATATAATTCCCCAATAAAGAGCAGCCTCTGCTTAGTGTTTGTCAGTCACGTTTTATGCTGCCGATTTTGTGACCACGACATGTTCCTGTGGCAAAATTGTTGTAGCTTTAAGATGCACGGCACGTTGTGATGCAGGTTCTGGTTTTTGATTTTATGCAGAATTCACTTGTGTTTGGGAAGCATTTGAGTAGCATTTTTACTGTTTGTTTTGTTGCAGCTATTCATTTGTCATCGGCTTGCGCCGCTTTGTATTTGGCTTGTGGCTTATGGCAGCTGGTGCTTTAGAAGTCGTTGCTTTGCTTAGCAGCTGTGTGAAGTTGTTTTTATTTTCCAATTCTGCAACTGTTCCCATTGGCTTGGATGTAGCTCATGTTTGTCATGGATAATGGTGTGTGTTTGTAAAATGTGACAAGAATGGTGAGACCTTGGTTTATGAAAATTGGGTGTTTGGTTATAAAATGGATATGGATGTGATGCATTGTTATGCTTGAATGTTAAATGAAAATGTATGTATGAAAATGAGTTTGGAAATGTTTGAAAGTTAAATATTACTGAATGTTATGAAATTAGTGTATGTACTATTTTGATTTGAAATGCACTATGGATGGGAAATGGATCATGTTTGGTTATAAAATGGATTTTTAGAAATAATCCAAGACTAATTTAAATATCAATTTAAATAATAATAAAAAATCAGTAAAAACCAAATTAAAATCAAATTAATCTATAATTTGTTAAAATTACTTTGATATCAATTCTAACATTTATTTGAAAATTAAAACCAATTAGAGTTTGAATCATTAGTAAAATAAACAATTAAGATTAAATTGAAATTTGGAATTAAACTTAATTCGAAATTAAAATCAAATTGAAAATTAAAAAGTCAAATAATTAAAATCCATTTTATAATCAAAAGCACCACGATCAAAAAGGCCTAGACAATGACCAATGTGTAACAAAATATGGATTTGGGAATGAAGGTATGCAAATGAACTTTAGGCCAAGTGCCAAATAAAAATGAAAAAATGGAAAAAATTCAGGACCAAAATCGGGGTATGACAGTTGCCCCTATTTAAGCGTCTTCAACTAGAGAGTATGAAGCAGGACATTCTTCATATGATCATAGTGGGAGATGGTTAAATACTAAGAAGACCCGGATTTTGATCCTGAATCCTTTTGACATGATGTGATATGATATGATATGCATGGATGCATGATTCTTTTTTTTGTAATTTTTATCTGCTAGGGATATGGTGGACCCTTGACAGGAGATGCTACTAGACAGACCAATCTGTGGGGAATGCTGGTGGTCCACAGGGAGACAGACAAATGGTAAAAAACAAACTTGCTGGGGAAGAAAAATCCGGCTGGAGAATCAGACACAACGGGGAGTACTCAAAGTGAAATTTGATAATCAATACTTGGAATACAAGAGGTTTCGGTAGTAAGTTCACATATGACCTACTAACCTGAATAAAGGAAAAGATGCTACAACCAGTTCATATATGACCTGACAACGCTGGGGAATATCAAGAAGTTCTGACAGCAGGTTCAGGTATGACCTAACAAACTCAGAAAAATTCAAGAAGAGTGTATCAACAGGTTCATATATGACCTGATAATACTGGAATGAAAGCTCATCAGCATGTTCATATATGACTTGACAACACTGAAACAATCATAGAGAAAGACTCTTCAGAACAGGTTCATATCTGACCTGACACTGGAATAAGGTTCAACAATAGGTTCATATATGACCTGAATAGTATTGAACAAAAATTGGAAAAACTCTTCAGAACAGGTTCATATATGACCTGACACCGGAATAAGGCTCAACAACAGGTTCATATACGACCTGAATAGTATTGAACAAACATAGGAAAAAAATCTTCAGAACAGGTTCATATATGACTTGACACCGGAATAAAGCTCAACAACAGGTTCATATATGACCTGAATAGTATTGAACAAACAGAGAAAAAATCTTCAGAATAGGTTCATATATGACCTGACACCAGAATAAGGCTCAACAAACAGGTTCATATATGACCTGAATAGTATTGAACAAACAGAGAAAAAATCTTCAGAACAGGTTCATATATGACCTGACCCCGGAATAAAAGCTCAACAACAGCTTCATATATGACCTGAATAGTATTGAACAAACAGAGAAAAAATCTTCAGAACAGGTTAATATATGACCTGACCCCGGAATAAAAGCTCAACAACAGGTTCATATATGACCTGAATAGTATTGAACAAATAGAGAAAAAATCTTCAGAACAGGTTCATATATGACCTGACCCCTGAATAAAAGCTCAACAACAGGTTCATATATGACCTGAATAGTATTGAACAAACAGAGAAAAAATCTTCAGAACAGGTTCATATATGACCTGACCCCGGAATAAAAGCTCAACAACAGGTTCATATATGACCTGAATAGTATTGAACAAACAGAGAAAAAATCTTCATAACAGGTTCATATATGACCTGACCCCGGAATAAAAGCTCAACAACAGGTTCATATATGACCTGAATAGTATTGAACAAACAGAGAAAAAATCTTCAGAACAGGTTCATATATGACCTGACCCCGGAATAAAAGCTCAACAACAGGTTCATATATGACCTGAATAGTATTGAACAAACAGAGAAAAAATCTTCAGAACAGGTTCATATATGACCTGACCCCAGAATAAAACTCAACAACAGGTTCATATATGACCTGAATAGTATTGAATAAACAGAGAAAAAATCTTCAGAACAGGTTCATATATGACCTGACAACGGAATAAAGCTCAACAAACAGGTTCATATATGACCTGAATAGTATTGAACAAACAGAGAAAAAATCTTCAGAACAGGTTCATATATGACCTGACCCCGGAATAAAAGCTCAACAACAGGTTCATATATGACCTGAATGGTATTGAACAAAAATTGGATTTGAAAATGTCTGCGAAAATCGGATGTTGGTTTAAAGGCACCAAATACAAACTGGAATCAAAGGTCAAAGGATCTAGGATCGACAACAAGGCCTGGGTCAATGCAAAATGAGCACGAAGTACATTTCGCCTATGCATGATTTGAATTTCCTTTTATGCATGATATATGAATGATCATGATTATGAGAATGCTGACATTGGGTAGACTGGGAGTTTGTAAAGGCTTTTTATGGAGGCTCATGATTCCTCAACACCGAGAACTCAACCAAATATTTTATGATAGATGTGGTCAAAGGAGGATTCTATCCAGTTTGATAGCCACAACTTAGCCAATGGATCCTTTTGGAGGATTAATGAACCATGCTAGCATAATTTCCGGGCACTCGTCTTAAACTCAATAGTTGTTGACGTATGGCAGAATTTGTTTGAGCAGTTTGAAAGCACGAAGAAAGAGGTTTTGCCCTCTATGGCTCACCTTGCCCCAGTCTGTTGGGACTTTGGAAATGTTCACCTTGAAAGTGAGTTTGGAAACAACTTGCCATGAGACGATCTCAAGATGGCTTGCCCCAAGTGTTCGAGACTTGCAGTGGTCCGAACTTGACTAACCAAATGTTGGAATGGTAGACTCTTCATTGACTTTCCTTGGATAGTTGGACTCATTGAGTTCTGGGGTGGCTTGTCCTAGTCTAAGTCTTGAAGCAAACTACTCTTGGCGAGATGACCCTTAGGGTGATTAGCTCAAATTAACTGATGCTCAAAGTGATTTGCCCCTGTTTGGACTTCTTTTACTTTATCAATTTCCTCAACTGCATATTGTTGGAATTTCTTTGATGCTAAGTGTTGACTCGCAAATAAGATTGTGCATTCAAAAAATGGTAATTTTAATGCAATGTTTATGCAAAAATTTGAACTCAAAGTTTATTGATATGAATGGGTGAAATATAGTGAACGAGTTGTTGATAAGAACACAATGGTGATCAAGTCATTCACAGTATGCAAGTTGGTGCCATCAAATGATTAACAAAAATCGTTTGGAGTCAAGTTAACACAACCTTGTTATAGTATGCTTTCAAAATAAACCCTACCTCAATTAGGTCTTTTAAGGGTTGTAACGTGGTCTGGTTCACGGTTTTTTTGAAACAAAAGGATATAAGGCTCAAAATTTTATTTTTACCCACCCCTTCTTCTTGATGATCTCCAGTTCCTATGTTCAGTTAATTCAATACACGCATTCGACTTCGAAGGTGCGAAAGTGAAAATGAGGATTCAAGATGGTTTTTTCTTGAAATGGCAGTCACCTTATTTTGTTTTTGTTGAGGATTTAATGACCTCTTTTGATTGATTTTCTTTATCCCTGATTTTGCCTGGACCGCTTCTTTGAAGCTTTCGGTCCATCGGGATGCCCTGACTTTTGCCTAAGTCATTTTGTGGTATTTGACTTAGCGGGCTTTTCTTTTTGAAAGGTGGAGTCTGCCTCATTATTGGTGGATGAGGATCAACCAAACTAATTTTAGCTTTTCTCAACTTCTTCGACACTTCAACATGTGCGCGAAGGATAACATGTGGTTGAACCTAATTGGAAGGTGTACATATGGACGATATTTTTTAAAGATCGAATGCATGATCAAACTATCTGAACATAACTACCCTGCCCCAGGTTAAGATTAAGGGTTACAGATCCGAAATAAACACTGACTTCTAGGCTCAAAGTGGTTGACTAGGGATTAACTCCTTATCTCTTCAATGTTTGGGGATTTGAAACAATGCCTTACATCATCGACAAGGTTTTACTCAAAAGCATACCACAACAATTTCAGGTGTTTCATTTTCATCATCCTCCTTCCAATCTTTGTTAGCACAACGATTTGACAAACAAAAGTGAATGAGAGGAGTATTTTTTGTTTTTTAACATAAATGAAAAACGAGTGAATACGAATGGATCAATTCAAAAGATGCATAAACATTTCATTAATCCTACCAATTCAAAGAAAACAACAATGCTTAAAAGCAATTAACAATCAACATGCAAGGAAACTACAAAGAAATGTTGAGACAACCAAATGATTGCCAACTTTAGGGAATTGACTTCTTCAAACTTGAAGGTTGGGATCAATAAGCTTTTTGACATTGGCATGATGATCTTCAAATTCTTTTCCTTCGATCTCATCGTTGAACGCAACCCTCTTGGATCCACTACTCACTTCTCCTTTTCTTTCATTGGTATGGGTCGTGACATTGAAAATCCAAGGCGGTATCTCAATGCTCTTACCAGGAAATAATGATAGCTCATTAGCCACATCCCTGACATCTTCCTTGTGGTACAAAACCTTGAGGGGTCTCAAGGGTCCTTTCCCTTTCTCATTACCTGGCCCAGAAATCAAGGTATATGTACCTGAGCCTTCCTCCTTGAGTGTTGGTGACCTTATGTCAATCAATCCTTGCAGCTTGAGCTTAAAACTCTTGCATTCCTCGATGGAGTGCCCCATTGTTCCGGTATGGTATCCGCACTTGATCTTCGGGTGATCTTCTTCAAAGACTAAGCTCTTTTTGTTAATGAGTTCCCGTACCAAGGCTTTTAGCGCTAAGCAAGAATCCAGGTCATGTCCCAATGCTCCTTTATGGAATTCACATGTTGCATTTGGATTGTACCATGGCAGGTATGGTGACACAGGTGTGAGAGCTCGAGGGGTCACCAAAACATTTTGGATCAGTTGAGGGTAGAGCTTGCTATATGGCACCGGAATCGAGTCATTGTGATCCTTGTTCCTCTTGTTCTGATTCTGATTTTTGTTCTGAACCTGGCTTTGGTGACTTTGAGGAGGAATAGCCAGAGGATATTGATGATGACGTCTTGAGGGAGGTCCATATACTGGTAAATGAGAAGTTGCCACATAGAATTTCCCTTGACTTGGGGTAACACCAGATGGATGTGGCGTAGTAGCTCTCTTTGTTGCAGCAGTGTATATTGGGTGACCCTCTTTTCTCAACAAGACTTGCAGTGTTTCCAAGACCCATCTCATTTGGCTCTTCAAAAGATTAAGTTCCTCCTTCAGTGCTTCTTGGCTTTTCCTTAGCTCGTCCATCATCTCCTGAGACATGATTCTTTGTTCTAAACGCGTGTTGAGAATCACTTTGCTGATCACGGAAAAAGGATGGATGAGTTTTTTTTGTATTTGTCTGGAAAATGACATGCGTTATGATGAGATGCAAATGCAATGGAATGCGAATGAATGCAATGCAAGCCATACACATTTGTTTTTTTTCATACACGGGTTCAAAAGTCTGAGGTACTGATGAATCTGATTGTTTTCCAAGAATAGGTTCTCACCGGGTAAGATCTAAGGTTTTGTTACAAAGGATCCCCAGAGTCATTGATTCACAAGAATGTTTGACGCTTACGGAAAATACTTTCCGGTCGTCAACTCCATCAAGGGAATCTATTCTGGGTGAGGTTCTCGTACCGACCCTTACGAAGTATTCACCTCGGGAGTCCGTACTACGCAACCATCGACTGGGTTCTAGACGGGGTACTCAGAGTCATGGATTCAAAAGACTGTTTGACGCTTACGGAAAATACTTTCCGATCGTCAACTCCATCTAGAGAATCTATTCTGAGCGAGGTTCTCGTATCGATCCTTACGAAGTATCCACCTCGGGAATCCATACTACGCAACCATCATTTCTAGTTGGCCAAAGGTTCAATGTTCTAAAAGGTCCTTAGAGTCATGGACCCCTTTGAAACATCGACGCTTACGAGGTATACACCTCGGGCGATAATATTTGCAAAAGAATCTACTCTAAGTGAGGTTCTCGTACCGACTCTTGCAAAGTATTCACCTCGGGAGTCCGTACTACTTAACCATCGTCCTATCTTATGTTTTTTTTCTAGACTCGGGTGTAGAGCCTTTCCCACATGGTTTGCAATCAAATACCCAAATACCAACACATTGGAACCAATATACAACAAATATATCAATATAATAATAAAGATAATAGAAAGCAATAAATAAGTAAAATCCACACGATTAAACAAACAAAGGCACACAAACGTCCTAACTAGGCTTGACTCGCTTAGGAGTTATTCTGAGTCCCCAGCAGAGTCGCCATCTGTCGCACCTCGAAAAAATGGGGATACGACTTCAAAGCGAAGCACGATCGTACGCTCGCAATGATGGACTGAACAGAGTCGCCACCGAACTTTATTTATTCCTAAAAAGGAAAGGGGAAATATCGATAAAACCCAAAACAAAAGAAAGGATAAGATTATGGTCGTCGCAACCAAATCAGGGTTCGGGAGTCGATTACGCGAGGGGAAGGTATTAGCACCCCTCACGTCCGTTGTACTCAACGGGAACCATTAGGTCAGTTGTGTGTGTTAATGTTAGTTTGAAATGTTAGGCTTTTCAAATTATTAAGTGGGAAAGAAAGAGTAAAAGAGAGAAGAAATGTTTTTGGATTTTTTTGACAAAGGACTAAACCTAAGTTTTTTATTAGTGGGCCTGACAAGATTTAAAAATCCTGCTCCTACGTATCTCAAAAGAGAAATCAAGGCTTACGTAGTTCTGGGTAGAAAAATGTTTGTTTGTTGGTCGATTTTAGCGAAAGCTATGTTGTATTAATCGAAAAAAACATCGTTTTACCCAAAACAGATGAGGAGTGGACGCGTACCACACATCGAACGGATTTATAAATCTACATTCGGAAAAGCGTCACTTATCTCGACTCAACAATCGTGGCCGAAACATTGTTTTGTATCACTTAAGACAAGATACCTTTCGTTTATGAAAAAGGTTTTTAATTAATCGCACGACGGCGAGAAAAGAGTTTGATCGGTTGGATGTATTTTGAGTGATGGCGAGAACTTGGATGAGCGAGATATACATCTCGAATCCTAGCCTCAGGAGTGCACGATATACACCATGTTCCATTTCCATCTTTATTGAAAGAGGTTAAGATAGGAATTAAGTATTTTGGAATTTGATTGAGAAAGGGTTTGAAGAAACCGCATTGACAAATTTAGATGATGGCGAGAGCCAAGATAGGCGAGGCATACGTCTCGAATCTTAACCTCAGGAGTGCATGGTATACACCATGTTCCATTTCCACCTTTATTGAAAAAGTGTTAAATAAGAATTAGTTATTTTGAGTTTTGTTGTGAAAATGACTTGACCCTAGATCAAGTATTGATGGACGTTCAAGAAAAATTTGAATGAGTGTTTGAGAGAGCACAAAGTGGATAAATTTGGATGATGGCGAGAGCTAGGATTGGCGAGATATACATCTCGAATCCTAGTCTCAGGAGTGCACGGTATACACCACGTTCCACTTCCATCTTATTGAAAAGGTCTTAACTATAAATTAATATTTTTTGAGTTTTTATGAAAAATGGCTTGACGTTGAATCAAGCGTTTGATGAAAGTTTGAAAGAAATGGAAAAGAAATAGGAGGGAGAAATGAATTGATTTGTTTATAGAGAAAATACTCGATGTTGGATCGAGTCATTATCTTTGTTTTTTTTTGAAATGGTTGATTTTATTCTTGTGTTAGTTATCTAACTAGACAGTCAAACAAATAAAACAATACAAAATTATTACACATCGGGGGAGTGGGGTACATTTTGTCAAATGGGGATTCAAAATCATGAAATAATTAAATCGGGCCCAAACAACAAATAATGCAAAGTATGAGTGTAAGTGCAAGAGAAACCGGCTCATTGTAAGAAAGCCCAAGAGTAAGCTATGTGAGGTTGATGGCGATGCTTAAAAGCAATCGACTTACAAGGGTATGAAAATGGGCTCGATATTGAATCGAGAAAAGTGTGATTTTAAAAGTTTAAAGCGGTTTGAATGGATGATAAAATTAAAAGAAATCAAATTTGTGTCATTTAAATGATAATGAAACTATAAGTACGGGAGAAATTATACTAAAACATAAACATGGAAAAAATGAATGCTAAAAGAAAAAAAATGCCATATGTGGGTATTGAACCCACTCCACTAAAGACCTAGAAACTACCCTCTCTCCACTAGACCATTTATGATTAGTTGTCATATTAATGCTAATTTGGATAAATAAACCAAGATAGATTAAAAATTAGAATTAAAATAAAAACTAGTATAAAAAACAGTCTGTTGGACTACCAAGAAAAAAACAGAAAATTAAACCCAGCCGCTTGGCTGTTGGGTTTTTCAATGGGGTATGAATTGAAAATATAAAAAAACATTTATTAACTAAGACCTAGGAAAATTAAACGTAATTTCTTTAATATTTTTGAATGTTTGCTCTACTAACAGCTAAAAGAAATAAATAAAAGGAAACAAAAAAAATGAAAGAAAATGAAAAATACTGTAATGTAAACCCAAGAGAGTCATCGTCCTCCATCCCCCTCAATCTCGCTCTCTCGCTCTCTCTTCTCTCGCTCTATCTTCTCTCAATCTCGCTCTCTCTTCTCTCAATCTCAATCGCTCTTGCGTCTCCCTCACAACCCATTCTCCCAAAACCTCAGTCATTCATCACATCTCAGGTTCACGAATTTGATTTTCATTCAAAGAGACTCAAGTAAGAGCTCACCTTCGGCGACGACGACGGCTCAGCTAATGATCGAATCTCCTTCCTTCGTCTCTTTCAATCAGTTTCTTTTCTGATTTGGGGATTAGGGTTCTTGGTGGAATTGTTGTCCGCCTCCAATTTTTCGTCTCCTTTTACTGATTCTCTTCCCCTCTATTTATCTCCTGCAGATTAGGGTTTTGATTTGGTACCCAAAGATTCAATGGAGAAAATTTCCAGATGTGCTTTTTGCGCTCAGAATCGAGTTTGTCCTGTTTGATGCTACAATCTGGAAACGGTAATTCTACCTACGCACTTTTTCGCCCTAGCTTTGTCTCAACGCCCATTTGGGATATTTTTTGAAATCTTAACAACTTTGACTAATTTAATTTGTGTTTTACCGCAGTGAAATTGGTGAGCTTTGGTTTTCACATAATTATTTTGCAGTAACTTTGCTGCAGTTGGCAATAGGTCCAAACCTCTCTACTTTGGGTTTTACATAACCAGTTCCCATACACTGCACATCTGAGTTATTTTCGTGTGTATTATGCAGGTTTATTTTGGAAATGAAGAATGGTTTCCTCTTGGCAAGCCTGGATGCTTCAAAGACAGTGAGAGAGATAGCCAACTGATGGTTCAGATGGTTATACGGCAATGTACCATACTCTTGCAGGTGGTTACGGGATACTTGTTTGACATCTGTGTCGTGACTGTCTGCCACTAGTTCAGAGCTATGCGGCGATTCAGCATTAGGCAATGATTCAGGTTGAGGCAGTTCAAGGTGAGTATTGTCTGCATCACCATCTGATTTAATGCGTGTAATTATTGAATTAGGCATAACTGTTGTACGGTTTGGTTTGTTATTCACAGGGTTTGGTTGCATTTGTTATGTTTGCAGGGGCCTTGGTTTTGTACCCGGTTTTGGGTGGCTTGTGCATCCAGCATCTCAGGATTTAAGTCATTGACTTTCTCGATTGCATCTTCAACGTTACCACTTTGTACTGCCTTCTTAACAGCCATCCGACCAGTGATTGTAGCAAGATCAATGTCAGGCTCGGTTCCAAACTCCTTACGAAATTTCTCAGCAACTTCAACGAAGCCCTCAGGGACAAGGAAATTCATTACCAATTTATTCATGTCTTCTTTCCTAATCTTGACGTTATTCAGCTTCCTCCCCCACTCTTTCTTTGGAATCACTTTCTTTGATGCCGCCATTGCCTCAATTTCTGCTAGCTGACGAAGGTAAGCTTTTTCTTCTTTGTCCATGCCATCTTAGTACATCGAAACTTGGTGAATTTACGCAAAACTCGTTGCGTTTGATGCTGCAGGAGGACATGCTGAGTTATTGTACCTGACACAATGGACGGGAAACTCTGAGCAGCCAATGGCGACACCGCATTTTCAACTGTTAGCCAATAGAGATAGTTGACCTGAAACAATGCCTTCAGCATATCCTGCTATGAACAATTTTCTTTAAGCACCACATAGAATTTTCCCATATGCTCGGACAAAAAGGGTAGCCTTTATTTTATAAAGTGAAAAAGAGAGCAAGCACTTCCTCCTTATTCTCGATGATTTTACTGAGTTTTGATCCGAACTGCAGACGACTTTCAATTTCTACAGCTGCAGCCTTGGCTTCATATGATAAGACAATTGGTTGTGCTTTTTGTTTTGGAATTCAGGGGCATATTGATGATCCATCTACTGGTACCTATTGGTATGGACTTTTTTTTGTCGTCTTGGAGCGTCCTGGTTATTATGTGGGTTGCCATTGTTTCTGTGTATTGTTTTCTTTGTCATGATATTTAACAGTTGCTGTTGGTGCCATACGACTGACATTATTGCTTCGTGAATTGGTAGGTTCGTCTTGTCACAATTTCGGCATTAAAATGATGTTCTCTGTTGCTTCTAGGCTCAAAAGGGGCGGTTTGACGGACTTGAAGCCAAAGTAACAAAAATCCTGTCTTGTAGTTCACACCATGCCGACATTTACTTACGGTAGCTTCTTCTTTGCTCATGCCATCTCAGGGCATCGAAATCTGGTAAATTTATGCAGAACTTGTTGTGTTTGATGTTGTCTGCTGATAAGGATTATTGGTGTTTTTTTTTGTATAGATCAGTGGTAACCTGTAAAATAAGTAGCTGCATAACAATATGATTCTTTGTTCTTGAGATAACATATGTGTCCGTTTGCAAATTATCATCATCATACTCATCATTTGTCAAATCATGGTGACGAGCCATCAGTACTGCTCTTCTTATTGCATGCAAGTCCTCCATCAGTAAGTCTGATTGCACAGAAACGAAGAAATGCAATTGCATTAAGGCTCACATCACTATTGAACCAGCCATTTGTAAATGTCAAAAGGCATCCAGCACAATCAGTGAAGGTCGTTGTTTCTGCGGTTGTTGTCCATCCTGAGAGAAACATTCCATCAGGTTCTTTTCTCTTCATCAAATTCCACTCTGTGTTTTATATTGATATCACATTTCAATTTCTGTTGAAAATCCTCCACTATAAGCATTGTACCACCAGTTACAGGAGAAGGAAAAACAGCTAGGACCTTTTCAAGATTGGTATCATAAATTGCAACCATGTCGTCCTCAATATCACCGGCCTCATAGAGAAGGTTTGAAGCATTCATAATAAGTGGAAGGTTCATCCTAAGCTTAGCCTTGATGATCTTTTCAACAACGTCCTTCAACTTTGAGCGGTTTGTATTTATTTCAAGCAATACCGGACTCTCGGAGCAAACATAACATGATTTGTTTGG
Source organism: Lathyrus oleraceus (assembly GCF_024323335.1). NCBI lineage: Eukaryota > Viridiplantae > Streptophyta > Magnoliopsida > Fabales > Fabaceae > Lathyrus > Lathyrus oleraceus. Next base: position 196,635,719 of record NC_066580.1, on the reverse strand, counting down.
TTCAAACGGCTCCACTGGCATAAGCAGCAGGTTTCTTGATGGGCGTTCCAGGTAATATGTCATTCTTCATCTGATGCTTCTGCAGCATATACTTCTGCTTTCGGTATCCACCATGGCTGCAGCATCGGAGCCTAAGGCATGTGCTTCTGACGACAAATGCTTGCATATAATTCCCCAATAAAGAGCAGCCTCTGCTTAGTGTTTGTCAGTCACGTTTTATGCCGCAGATTTTGTGACCACGACATGTTCCTGTGGAAAAATTGTTGTAGCTTTAAGATGCACGGCACGTTGTGATGCAGGTTCTGGTTTTTGATTTTATGCAGAATTCACTTGTGTTTGGGAAGCATTTGAGTAGCATTTTTACTGTTCGTTTTGTTGCAGCTATTCATTTGTCATCGGCTTGCGCCGCTTTGTATTTGGCTTGTGGCTTATGGCAGCTGGTGCTTTAGAAGTCGTTGCTTTGCTTAGCAGCTGTGTGAAGTTGTTTTTATTTTCCAATTCTGCAACTGTTCCCATTGGCTTGGATGTAGCTCATGTTTGTCATGGATAATGGTGTGTGTTTGTAAAATGTGACAAGAATGGTGAGACCTTGGTTTATGAAAATTGGGTGTTTGGTTATAAAATGGATATGGATGTGATGCATTGTTATGCTTGAATGTTAAATGAAAATGTATGTATGAAAATGAGTTTGGAAATGTTTGAAAGTTAAATATTACTGAATGTTATGAAATGAGTGTATGTACTATTTTGATTTGAAATGCACTATGGATGGGAAATGGATCATGTTTGGTTATAAAATGGATTTTTAGAAATAATCCAAGACTAATTTAAATATCAATTGAAATAATAATAAAAAAATAAGTAAAAACCAAATTAAAATCAAATTAATCTATAATTTGTTAAAATTACTTTGATATCAATTCTAACATTTATTTGAAAATTAAAACCAATTAGAAATTGAATCATTAGTAAAATAAACAATTAAGATTAAATTGAAATTTGGAATTAAACTTAATTCGAAATTAAAATCAAATTGAAAATTAAAAAGTCAAATAATTAAAATCCATTTTATAATCAAAAGCACCATGATCAAAAAGGCCTAGACAATGACCAATGTGTAACAAAATATGGATTTGGGAATGAAGGTATGCAAATGAACTTTAGGCCAAGTGCCAAATAAAATTGAAAAAATGGAAAAAATTCAGGACCAAAATTGGGGTATGACACCTAGATATTATTTATGATTAAAACCAATGATTAGTTGAATGGACATTTGAGTAAGAATTGGTAGTTTAATAGTTTCTTCATTAAGGACTTAAGGAAGAACATTCTAAGGTTAAGTAATTGAATGTTTCATGTGTATTGAGGAAATCTTGACTTGAATTCATAACTAGTTAAATCAACCACTCACCCTAGCATGTTTCATCTTAATCAATTATTCTTTACTATCTTTTTGTGTTTATTGTTATAAATTCCCAAAACCAACCAAACCATTGTGTTTTTGTTCAAATAGAATCAGAAGTAAAATAAGTATTTCCTACGCAATCCCTGAGATCGATACTTGGGAATAAAACTCCTTATTACTACATCGGTAAAAATAGTACACTTGCTATTTTTCTGATCAAGGTTTTGGCGCCGTTGTCGGGGATTGCCAAAATACCTATTTTAATTTTTATTCTATTGAAATTTTGTTGTTCGTCAACCAAAATTTTATCTGTGACAATCTTGTTATTCAATTCTAATATTTGTCTAACTTGTTTATGCGAGGTAAGGCTTCAGCGAATTTTTCTTTTGACGCAGATCCAGAAAGAACTCTTTGCGCTAGACTGAGACAAGCTAAGCGAGAAAAACTGGAAATAGCAGAAAAAGCAGAGGAGGAAGTTGTTTCAGTGCACTCAGAGAATTCAGATTCAGACGCAGAAACAATTCTTGAGGTCATGGTTGCAGATCCACCACCACCAGAGAGACTTCTCGGTGACTATGGTGGAAACAACACTCCGGGTGGTCGTATGAGAATTGTAAACCAACCGGTAAATGTAGAACAATTTCAGCTGCATCCTGTCGCATTACGCGAAAAACCGGCGGGAAAAGAAACAGAGCCGCCACCGTGCATTATTTATCCCAAAGGAGGGAAAGGAAACGCTCGAAGTAAACCTGGAAAGTAATGGTCTCACGACTAGAGATTGATAGGTACGGGAGTCGGTTATGCGAAGGGAAGGTATTAGCACCCCTACGCATCCATTGTACTCGACGGGATCCACGCTCAAAAGAACAGAAGAAAGGTTGCTAAGAAACTGCTCAAAACTGCACAAGCTGGAATAAAGAAACACAGATGAAAGACGGAAGAAGGTAACTCGACAGGATGTCGCATCCTGGTCCTACGTAGTTTGTCAGAAACAAACATCAGAGTCGACGTAGTTCGGGGATACGGGAAACGTGCTCGCTAGGACATCGCATCCTATTCATACGTATCTTCTCTAACTAGAGTAAGAATCAGAGCACCCGTAGCTCGGCTAACGCACGCTAAACAAAACGCTAAAAGGAAACGCTGAGACGTCAAACGAAACGCACAACAGGAAACGGAATGCCAATCAATGGTCTTATATCCAACTCCTGACACACAAGCAAACAGGAAACCGAATGCCAACCGCTGGACTTACCTCAGACTCCGAACGAACAAAACCAACAGGAAACCGAATGCCAATCGTTGGACATACATCAGACTCCAAACAAACAAACACACACAGGAAACTGACTGCCAATCGCTGGACTTACGTCAGACTCCAAGCAAACAAACACCCACAGGAAACCAAATGCCAATCGCTGGACTTACATCAGACTCCAAGCACACACACAAGAGGGTGAAAAGAAGAAAGGTTGAAAAAGCAAAAGATTGCCCAGAGAGATCAACTCAATCTCCTGCCTGCGTACCTCATCTAGTATGAGGATCAGGGCGACGTAGTTCCCCTTAATAGGGAAAAAACTATCCTAACCAGAGACTAGGGAGATAACAAGCTACTAGGGGGACTACGACTCGAGCCTAGAAGTTGTCATGCATACGATCCCTAAGTTGAGGTCTCTAATCAGAACCTAACTCGCACAGGAAGCAAGCTAACAAAGCAGCAGGTAAGCAAGCACTGTTGAACATGTATCACACGCTATATGCAAACAAGTGGCTCACACAAGGTTTGGCTTTAGTCAAGGGGTCATATCAACCTCGACAAACAAGCCAACTGGAAGGGGTATCTGATGAAGCTCTTAACCACTAACATTGAGAGTTAGGGTGAGTAGATGAAAAGGTAATGAGGGTAAGACCTCATAGCTCTTATCCCTGGCCTGGGAGAGCTTGAATCAATGAAGGTGTGAGAGTCCAGAATGGGGAACTCTACTCCACATGACTGACTTTATATACAAGGATCTTGGGTGTTTATCCAAAATGCATCAGCACGTAGTGCGAGCAAGATGAAAGACTCAACTGAATAGCAGGGGATTGATTGCAAATCCCTTCTATCTGCCAATTGCCTCTTCACTTAGGAGGACTTGAGGTACAAGGCACAAATATAAACAATCAAGAACATGGCCTCTTAAGGAGGGCTTCAGACAGGTGCCTGCCAAGGTAGCAGGACTTCCAGACTACATGAAGTTAGAGGTCATTACCTAAGTGGTATGCCAACCACAAGCAAAGCAAAGCAACTCAAGCACTGAGTTAAAGCTACTAAAGTACCTGTAAGAAAATCAAACAAGTCAATATTCACATTCAGACAAATCCAACAAACAGTCAACAGTGAGACAACCAATATACACCACATGCAAGCCAACAACTCAAGTGAGTTCATCACCAAGGAACCTACAACACAAGGAAGGTTAGTGGACAAAGAATTTTGCATCTCAATTCATGAGATCAACATCAACCATCAAGACTAGAAGCTTGAACCTGAAATGCAAAACTCAAAAGATGAGTACAAACCACTAGCACCAAGGCTAGGGTCAAAGGCAAGGTAAAAAGTCAAAACAACAACCAATTCTCAACATAAAGCACATTTAATCTATCATTAACATGTCCTAAAAAGGACCAAGTCAAAAGCATTAAGCAAAGTCATTTCATGAGCAAGATATGGCAAAGGCAATTTCAAGGCACACAATTGGTCATCAAGAATCAAAATTCCATATTAAAACAGAAATGACTCAAACAATCATGAAAATATTTATGAGCATACACCATGTCAAACATAATCATCATGCCAAAAATTGTAAACAAAGGAGCTCAATTGACAAGGAAATGAAAATGAATAAGATCAATATCAAATTGTGTGACATACATTGTCACACCATACAATCACCTGCCTAAAACAGAGAAGGAAAATGCTAAAAATGCCAAATCAAAGCTCAAACATCCTACAACATGTTAGGAAGCAGCATATAAAATTTCATGGCAATTGGACAAGTATTGAGCATTTCACACCAATTTGAATGAGGCATAGCATAATTGTGTACATGTTCAAACAACTCAACACCATTAAAAATCCAGAAGAGATAAAATCGTGAAATCACAACCATAAAATAGTAGACATCCCTATGATCATGTGGAAAAAAATTGGGAGTGATTTGGATCATTATTCTATTTTTTATGATTTTTTGAATGAGCATGCATAAAATGAAATAAAAATTGCAAAACATGAAAATAATGAAATGAATTATGAAAATGTGGAAATGCATTCAGCATGGATCGAACACAGGTCTAAGAGGCTATGGGCGCCTTACCAAACGACGTCGTTTAGGCTATGAATAATAAAAATGAAAAAAAGAAGCGCGTTCATGTGGTATCGAACACAGGACGTAAACATTACCAGCGCATGCACAAGGTTATCTGAAGAACGAACCAGAGCGAGCCCTAAGTACTGTAGCGCACGGCCATGCACGGTGGAAACCACCGTCTTCTTCATGAAGACGGTGGATGAACATCAACTTTTTTTCCAGAATTCACAAAATCATATACCAAATGAAGCTCATGACATGCACAATCCAAATCCACTATTATTTTGATCTAATTCCTCATAAATCATGCAAATCGAAGAAGAACATTTTTCAACATCAAACTTTAATTCACCATAACTTAGTCATTTCTCAACTAAATTCCACGAAATTTACATCAGTGTGATTAGCAAGCAAAGAACTACAAGATTATATGCATAGAATCATGAATTAAGAGACTTGAAAACCTAACCTTTTGAAGAACAAACAATGGCAGTAGTGGATTTAGGTGCCTAGCAATGTCCAAATCCCTTCTATCCACCTTGTTATGAATTCTGAAGTTGAAATTGAAGCTTGAGATGACTTGGATCTAGCTTAGATTTGAATCTCCATTGTCATGTTCTTGAGCTTCATATGCTTAATTCTTCACCAAATTCTGCAAATCAGAGCTTGATCTATACCAAATGATGATTAGAGGACACAAATATGCAAGAAAATCAAGGTGCTATGTGGAAGAATTTTGAATTATGGTGGAGAGAAATTTTGGAGGGAAAGTTTGAATCTAGATCTAGAATGATGAAATTCTGAAAATTCTGTTAGGATTAGGGCTTTATATGTTATGTTAATCCATTTGCTAATTAGAATTAAGCATGGCTAATGAAAGTTTAGTGAAAAATAAGGTGTAGTGCAAAAATTGATTTTTCACCCCATGCATGCAACATGAACGTGAACAGTACCACATGACCATGCAATTACACTTAAAATCATCTTATGAACACGATAGAATGGTTAAAAAACTCATATGATGCACCAAATTCAAATTCATGATTTTCCCTTCAAAATGAGCATGAATGAGCAAATGGTCATGTGATGAAATTTCATGCAATGCCTTGATGGATTTGGAAAATATGAGTCATGACAAGCATTATGCAAAAAGAGGCACTCAATTTGGAGTTTTGGTTCAAAAGTTATGGCCTTTTGAAGTTCCATGCACACTTGGCAATGATTTGATCATATCTTCTCAATCATTCATCAGATGCTCATGATCTTGGACTTTTTGGAAATGGGAGTGAAATATATTCAACTTTCATGTTGGACAAAATTTCATTTGAAGCTTCTTTAATGTTGGAAAGTCAAGTTGAAAGTGGTCCAAAAACTTGCCATTTTTGGAAACTTGAAATTACAGGTCACTTTCCATTTTGGGAAGCTTTTGATCTGGCCTCAAAATCTTCAAGGTATGAGTTTGACATGATGAATAAACCTCTTTTGGACATGAATGAAGTGTCTCAAACCATTTCTCCACCTCCTAGCCCTCAGTTGACTTGCAGTTGACTTTTATGGGGCCCAGATGACCTGAAACTGCACTGTGGACTTTTGAGCCTCTAACACTTGGTCAAGTTGCTTCAAAATGAACCTTGATTCATGTAAGCTCTCTAGAACAACCATAGGGCCTTTATCTCATGGAAATGCTTGGTCTCTTGCACTGATGAATCCCTTGGTGCCAATCTTGACTGATGAAATGCAATGTACTATGCAGTGTTAATGTAATGTTAGTGTAATGTCAATGACCTAAAAATGAAAGGGATGCATGAATGGGGGGTGAAAATTTGAGGTGCTACAGCTGCCCCTATTCAATCAACTGAGGACCTGAACGGATGAGAGCAACGGCTGTCAGACATTCAAGGTAAACAGGGATTGAATACCAAAAGAACCATAGAAATTTGCACTCTGTGGGGGATGAACAAAACAACCCGTCGACATGATATACACTAATATCAAGGAAAGCGAGGCCATTTACCGATGGCGGCTTGTGGAACAGTCGACTTGATATACACTGATATCAAGGAAAGCGAGGCCATTTACCGATGGCGGCTTGAACAGTCGACTTGATATACACTGATATCAAGGAAAGCGAGGCCATTTACCGATGGCGGCTTGAACAGTCGACTTGATATACACTGATATCAAGGAAAGCAAGGCCATTTACCAGATGGCGGCTTTCAACTAGAGAGGCTTGATATACGCAGATATTAAGGAAAGCGAGGCACATTTACCAGATGGCGGCTTTCAACTGGGAAGGAACAAGATATTCACAACTGGAACCAGACAAGACGTTTACCGACAAATCTACTGGGGATTTTGAAAGGATACATGACCAGACATTGACCGATGACTGGGGAAAAAGATACACAACCAGACGTCAACGGACGAATGGGAAAAACTCGACGTTTACCGACATCGAAAGATGATGTTTATCGACACTAACAAAAGGATGACCAGACATTTACCGATGATTGGGAAGAAAGATGCACAACCAGACGTCAACGGACGAATGGGAAAAACTCGACGTTTACCGACATCGAAAGATGATGTTTACCGACACCAAGAAAAGGATGACCAGACATTTACCGATGACTGGGAAGGAACTCGATGTTTACCGACACCGAAAGATGATGTTTACCGACACCAACGAAAGGACGACCAGACATTTACCGATGACTGGAAAAAAGATACACCACCAGACGTCAACGGACGAATGGGAAAAAACTCAACCAGACATCAACGGATGAATGGGAGAAAGAAACCACGACCAGACGCCAACGGACGAATGGGAAGACTCAACCAGACATCAACGGATGAATGGGAGAAAGAAACCACGACCAGACGCCAACGGACGAATGGGAAGACTCAACCAGACATCAACGGATGAATGGGAGAAAGAACCACGACCAGACGCCAACGGACGAATGGGAAGACTCAACCAGACATCAACGGATGAATGGGAGAAAGAAACCACAACCAGACGCCAACGAACGAATGGGAAGACTCAACCAGACATCAACGGATGAATAGGAGAAAGAAACCACGACCAGACGCCAACGGACGAATGGGAAGACTCAACCAGACATTAACGGATGAATGGGAGAAAGAAAGGCTGATGTTACGGACATCGAAAGATGATGTCTACAGACACCAAAAAGGAAGGACCCACACGGGGATCAACACGACACCTATTGGTACCGTCAGAATGACATCTACATACGTCAAGACAAGGCCAGACACTTGCCGAGGACTACTCTAGGGAGTCAAGCTTTCCTTTCACTGACGAGTAAGGAAATAAACCTCTCTGGGGCTTGCTGATTCTGAATGCTGTCAGGAGCAACCGTTGCAAATGTGCCATACAGATGTTGAACAATGATTCACCTCTGCTGGGGAACTGATCCAAGCTTGTAAGGTGCAAAGGGAGGAAAACTCCTGCTGAGCACACAATCACTTTGCGGAGCCCTGATTCTGATTCGATTTTCCAACTCTGTGGGGAGTAGCACTGCTGGGGGTGCTTGCTGATCTGTCACTCTCGGGACGGCAGAGAAACCAACTCAACTAGGGAGTCACTTGTTGGGCAAACATCAACCCCTCAACCGTGCTGGGGAAACCAACTCTGAAATCGACCCAAATGTTACAACATTGTGATGCTAAACTCTTCTGAATACTTCACCAATTGTCTAGACCCATTCTCGGATGGTAACCACGGCTTGGGGCTATGCTTGCAATGCTGATGCATGAGTTTTTTTAGCATAATGCTCCATGACCATGGAAATGCTACACAATTAATGATGCAATATGCTATGCTTATCTAAATGATGAATGCATAAAAACATGTCCCCTCCAGGGACAACACTAGGGAGCTCGAGGAACTCTGTTGAGGAGCTGAATACCACTCCAATTTCCTCCCTGTTGGGGAATAGCACTGCTGCTGGGGAAAGGATACTCCTCACCAAGGATGACCTCCGCTGAACCCGATCCACTTGGGGACTTCGCTGGGGAAAACAAACTACCAACGCATACCTCCGCTGGGGAAACGGCACACTCCAGGCTTGCTGGGGAAAAACATTCTCAACCCTGCTAGGGGAAGCCATATTCAGGACTGGCTGCTGAGGAACAAACTCTCTCAACCCTGCTAGGGGAAATGACCAACCCTGCTGGGGATTACATTCTCGACTCTGCTGGGGATTACAGCGAACTCTAGACCTGGCTGGGGATTATAGTACTTCAGTCCTGGCTGCTGAGGAACAATCTACCCACAGACTCCTCTGCTGGGGATATGGCAACCTTCAGGCTCGTTGGGGAACCAACAGTTCTCAGACTTGCTGGGGAAAGAGCAAACTTCAGACTTGGTTGGGGATAAACACTCTTAAACCACTCGGGGATTACACTCTCAACCCTGCTGGGGAAAATAACCAATCTCAAGCCTGGTTGCCGAGGAAACACCGCTCTCGAATCCGCTGGGGAGGTAACGACCTAGAACCGAATCGGAAAAGAAACCACATGACACTAGGAGGCTTCAGAGCTTGTAAGTTTAACCAACATGGTGAGAATACAAAGGCCAAACACTAAATATCATCATGAGAGTTCAGCCAGGTATGACTCTATCACTCTGACTTTGCGTATGTTCTTTTGACACTTCACAGTATGACAACACATTGTAGCGGGGTATTCGTTACCATTAGAGATATTGACTAAATCCGAGGTAAACCATACAAGTCGAGTCGCCACCACACTTCTATTTATCCAAAGGAATGGTTAGAAAGCGAACAAAAACCTAAAAGTTTTATCGAATCAAAAACTAGTAAAAATGTCAGAGATCTGGGTAAGGGGTTTGGTTATGCAATGGGAAGGTTTGAAGCACCCAAAACATCCTAGGTACTCCTAGGGATCCCTTTTCATACTTGTTGTAAGGTTGGTATTTTGTGAAAATTTATTTGTGCAAACATGATTGAAGAGATGAGAAGAGAATATACAACTTTATTTACATTTTATGTTTGGATGGATAAACTCATTCCCTACGTACCATCTTAAAAAAGATTAGGATCAAAACCTCGTAGTCCGGGGTAAAAATCTCAAAAATGAATGGGTGAATTGATTGGTCCAAAAGCTTTAAGATCTTTTGTTTTCCAAGGGAGAAAACTCGACCTAAAAACCACAAATCCACCATGTGAGGATAACTTCAACATGCTAGTGAGGGGTTAACCCAATAATAAGCATGGAAGACTCATTGTCCATCACTAAGGATAAAGGTGAGTATTACATCTACCTCAAGAATAACTCAAACCTAATAGCTAAAGGTTATGAAAAATTTGATTATGAAAAGTGGCCATTGAAACCACAAAAAAAATGTATCTTGAATGAGTGATATTTACCAATGAAAAGTATTTACAAAATATGGTCAAAGTGGATTTGAAAGTTCAATTCAAAATAAGTGTTATGAAAAGAATGTTTGAAAATCCAAAGCATAAGGCTTAGGTTTCTAATGTTGAAAATAAGTGTTAAATGTTTGCACAAAAGTTTTGGCTTGGGTTAGAGTGGAGGGAAGAAGAAGAATGGCTAAGGTCCTAATCATACAAGAGATAAGGGAAAAGAGAACAAGACCACAAATGGAGTTCCTCTCTTGAGATCATATTGATGATCCAAGTAGCTCCCATCCTTTGGAATATGCAAACAAGGTAAACAAAACATTCAAGCAACCAAGCACACAATCACAACAAGCTCCTAGGAATCTTCCAATGGCTTTTGGATCTCTCTCTCTTGGAAGCTCATGACAATGGTTCCTCACTTAGGCTCAATGTTGGATTCCCTAGCACAAGAACACACACATTAAAAAGTTCAATCAAACAATCAAGAATGAACAAGAAGGAGTTTTAGAGATTTGGTCCTTTCAAAGTCCTCTTCAACATTTGTAGCATTCTAAAGGCCCAATGCCTAGTTGCTCTTTGACTTTTATAGCATTCTAAAGGCCCAATGCCTAGTTGCTCTTTGACTCCAAATTTGCATAGGGAAAGTCCTAAAGTCTAAGTCCATTTGTCCATTTCTTTGCATTTGGTCAACAACAATCAAAATAAAACACAAGCACAATAGTATATACACAATTATGTGCTCAAGTGAGCAAAAGGCAAATTGCATTAACATAAACATGTGCTCAAGTGAGCAAAGGGAAAAGCAAATGAATAATATGTACAAGAATAGTAAATTGCATAAATGTAAAGTGCAAAAAGCAAATGTTAATGGTTAATGGTTAGTAGTTAGTGTGCCATAAGGCAAATTTAGCGCTATGTTAAGCAATCGTAATTGGACTTATGTAGAAGTCACAACTATCTGAGGTCGGTCAATAATAATGTAGGCAACAACACAAGTTAGAAGTCTTGATTAGTGAACCAAGTTCTAACAACTTGCCATGCCAAAAAGAAGAAGAGAAATGATCTTGTATTAGTTTAAGTCCTTTGCATGATTTAGGAAGAAATCTATCCTTAATGCAAAGCCATTCACTTGATCAATTGATCAAGATGAATTAGATTTGGATCAAGGAAGATTAAACCTCCCTAATCAATGCTAACTTATCAACCTTTAACTCATTGATCCAAAAGAAGAGAAGAAGAAGAAGAAGAAGATGGATAATGGAAATGAAAAGAATAAAGTGCATTAAATGAAATGGAATGTACCAATCAACAAGTGTTGACCAATGACATTGAGGATCATGGTCAAACAATAACAAACAGAAGTGAGATGAAGATTGGAGGTCAAGAAATGAACAAAATATTTTTGGCATTTTTAATATTTGAAAATAAACTTGAATTAAAATATTAAAGAAAGGTCAAACTTCAAAATCACTTCAAATCAACTTTGAAAAGTCCAAGTGATTTATCTCAAGTTCAACAAGGTCAAACAAAGTTTGACAAAAAATTTCAGCATTTTTAAAAGTCAGAAACTATTTTTAATCAATCAAAAATGAAGAAAAATAACCTAATTGAACTAAAATCTCAAATAAATCTCAAATCAATTAAAAAATTGATGAGAATATTTTTCATAGATCCATCATCATTCAAATAGGTTGAGAAAATATTTTTGTATTTTTTGAATATCAAAAACTATTTAAAATGAATTAAAAATAACCAGAAAAGAGAAAATTCACAAAAAATATCAAATGATGAAATAAAAAATATTAAAAATCATTTTTAGAAACTAGAATTAAAAAGAGAAATAATGCAATTGGTCCCATATTTTTTGGAATTAAAATGAAAGAGTTATGAATTTTTGAAATAAAATGGAATTAAAGAAAATTAAATGGAAATTAAGAAAATCAGAAAAAAGGAGAGGCGTTGGATGAGATTTCATTAATTGAGGTGGCACATCCTAAGGCCCTCACGCGCGCGCTCACCATATGCCTTAGTCAACTGAGACACACGAGACATTAAATGAAGTCATAACAACTGATGGCCACGATTAGATCTGGAAAACGCATCTGATGGCTCAGATTCAATCTGGCAATGAGACGGTGGCCAGTGCCACCGTTTTCTCCGGTGAGCTCCGACGAAGGCCAAAAAAATACAGAGATGCAAACGTTCATTAAAATGGGCGATCTAGGCACCGTTCGAAAGAGGAAGTGATGTACATCACTCCTATACCATTCACATCCACTCTAGATTCCTATTGAGAGAGAAATTAGAGATGGAAGCTTGATGGTGTTCATCATGAACTTGCTTGATTTCAAAAATTGAGCATACAACAATGATGCCTCTATAGAGAGGACTTCAGACAACACAATATCAAGGCCAATAGATCAAAGAATAAAGAGATTAGAAGAAAAAACCAGTTGATCCACACCTTTGAACTGTGAAGCTTTGAGTCCCTTTCCTTGGTTCCTTTTGCAAAACAGAACTTCAATGGATCAGATGATGAAGGTTTAGGAACTTTAGATCTGAAGATTCAACCAAATTCAATCGAATTTCAGATCTGAATATTTTGAAGAAAATGAATTTAGTTCCTTTGGTATGGTTGGGAATTCACTCTTGCAGCATTTCAGGTGCCCTTAGGTTAGTTAATTATGAAGCATAACACATGTATTTATAGCTGGAATTGGCTGAACAAGTGAGTTTACTCGTGTGCATGGCAAATGGATTTTCCTTGCATGGGCTTGTGTGATCATGTGAAAGGCCCAATGAAGCTTGGAATGACCCGCTGAACTCATGTAGATTGCAAATGGACGTGTACAAGAAGTGTAAACAGCTCATGCATGGCAATTGGAATTGAATTTCACAAAGTGCACTTAATCTTCATGCCTTCGAAAATGGTGCTTCCAAACTCCAAATGCTACCTCATGAGTAATGGTTAGAAAGCTTGTTGCATAAGGAACAAATGATATGTTGAACAAAATCTCAATTGGGCCTTGGAAATTAGTGAATTTTGAGTTTAAAGTGTAAGGTGCAAAACATGCAAAAGTGAAGTTTCCAAATTTGGCCAATGTTCAAGCCCTTCTGTTTCGATGATGCAAGCTCCAAATGATAAAACCTTAAACATGAAAGTTATAGATATTTTCAAGAGAATCAATTTGGACTTAAATTTTGCATAATTTGGATTTTTGATGAAGAAGTTATGGGCACTTGAAGTTGTACTTTTTTACATTTCAATGCACTTGGTCCAAAGTGACCTATAATGTTTTGCATTATCACATGAATTTCTTTTGAGATTTTGAAATTTTTCTCAACATGACATTTGAAGTAGACAAAATAAGATTTCCAATGCATTTGGTTACACCTCAAAATCATAAAAAATGAATGAGTTATGTTCTTGGTAAGTTGACCCAAAATTAGGGTTTCAATCAAAATGACCTATAATGTCTTGGAATGGAAGATGACCTTCCAAGCTTCAAATAAATTTTTGATGAACATTAAAGTTGTTCATATTGTTCGTAATAACATTGTTTCTCTTGGGGTCATCTCCATTTTATCAACACATAAAAAGTTAGCTCTCAGTGTATTTCAAAATAGTCAAATGAATTGACTGATCAACTTCTCAAGTCCACAACTCATATCTTGATGAATTGATGATTAAGGACACTCAAACAAATTCAAAAATGCATGAAATGATGAACTAAATAACTTCCCTTGATTGTATTTGACCATGGGCTGAGGTTGCTTCATGAGGAAGGCACACTTGGTACACAGATGAATTAGGGTTTCCTTGGGACACAAACCTCAAACCCTTTGATTTGCTTTGATCAAAATGATGAAATGAGATACTAGGGAGGAATATTTGATGGATGAGATCTTTGGGGACCATTGCCATGCTTGCCTTCATCTTCTCTTGGCCATATCTTTGCACAAAGGATCACCTAGAAGCTTTTAGATCTTGTGACTGCTCAAGCTACAAACAAAAGATGTTAGTGACATATTTTTGTGCTTTTGGTTAGTAAACAAAAAAATGAGAAAAGCAATGATATACAATTCAAGCATGCTTGGTGATCTCAAACCACTCACAAGAGGTACCACCCAAAGGCAAAGGGAACCCAAATGCTTTATGATCCTTGAGGCTTTGCAAAATGCAATGTTATGATGCCATGAGGGATCTTAGGGCCAAAATTGGGGTCTTACACACATACTGAGGCAAGTTGTTTGTTTACCCCAGAGCCTTTCTAGCCATCCTTATTTGTATGTTTACCCTTCGTGAACCCCGTTGAGCCTTAGCCTTTTTGTTCGTAATAAACCCCATATTAACCATTAATCATTCATTTCTTCCATTAATCGGCATGATTGTTGTAAGTTACAAAATGTGCAAAAAGCTAAGTTTGGGGTGGTAATCTTTAAAGAAAGGGAAAGTGCATAAGAAGAGATCTAAACGTAATGCAAAAAGAAGAGACGTGTGTATGTCCTAAAAGAAAAAAAAAAGAGAAATGCACTTGCCGAGACTCAAGACTCTAACACCTGTAAAATGCTCACAGAGAATTGAGTTAAAAAGAGTCAAAAGTGAATAAACCCCCAGAGTTATGAGTTAAGCACGAAAAAAAAAGAAGAGAAATCAAACAACATAAATGCCGAGTTCAAAACCATTTGTTATCCATTTCTATGTCTATCCTACCGTACCCAAGCCCCGTTACAACCGATAAGACCTCATAAAGTGTGTGGAATCTGTTGTTGTAGTGAAATTAGAATTTATTCAAATTTAAGAGTTTGGTATTGCATGCTGTGCTGTGAGTGTAAACACCATAACCATGAGAGATGTTGTGAGTATGTGAAAAAGCTTGTAGTAATGAGGCCTCTGATGTGGAAATGTGGTGAACAGTTTGAGTCGGGAAAACCGGAAACTTGATAGGAAAGGAAGAACACAAGTTGTGAAGGACAAGGTTGCATTGTGGAAAGTGAATTCGTGGGTGACCTTTGTTTGGACTCAATACATCACTTGAGGATAAGCAATTAGACAAGTTTGGGGTTGTGATCAGTCACCATTTCCATTGAATTTCCACCTTTTATCCGACATATTTTCATCACTTTGGTAAGATTTGTGGTTGTTTTTAGTTGTTTTAAAGTCATTTAACATGTTTCGTTAGTTTATTATTGCATTGCATTTTGTTACATGTTTGTGTCAAAAAGTCTCTTTTATGCTTCAATTTGGTAGTGTTAGTGTTGCAGGTTGTTACATAGGTTCAAAAGGACTAATAGCTGAGTGTTGGATGCTCCGGAAGGCCAAAATATGAAGATGTAGTAGGTCTACACGGGCTCCCGTGTACATCAACACGGCCCGTGTTGTTTGCCAGGAAGGAGCACTTAAAGAGGTAAAACAGAGGGTTAACACGGGCACCCGTGTAAATCAACACGGCCCGTGTTGATGCCTCTGTAGCTTGCTTTAAAAAAACACAACTTTTGAAGAGCAACATGGGCACCCGTGTGAATCCACACGGCCCGTGTTGATGGGCGCGGCTGAGAAATTTTACTTTATGGTGTGTGGATCTGCCCTGTTCATGGAGGGTATTTTGGACTTCTTGCTGGGAGAAAAAACCATCTGAGGCTATTAGAATACTTTGGAGAGAAAGAGAAGAGGACTTTTTAACGTACAAGAATAAACATTGCACTGGAGAATATAGCTACTACGGAGGATTTAAAGACGGCGAGATTCAAGAGCATCAACCATTGAAGATCAAAATCTCCTAATTCTTTGTAATGTTTAATTTCCACACTATGATTTCTTTGAATACTATGAGAGGCTAAACCCCTCAATGCTAGGGGGGTGGTCCTGATTTGATCTGATGTTATGAATTCTAACCATGGATTTTCTTATTACTATGTTACATATTTCAATTCAATTGTGTGATGTTATTATGCTTTTGTATCGGAAAAATACAATTAGATCTATGGCTATCAATAACATGATTGTGATTGTTAGGGTTTTCACACAATTGGGTTTATAATTGCATCACCTAGGACTAGGAACTTTTGTAAATCACCATAAACCTTGATATTATTTATGATTAAAATCAATGATTAGTTGAATGGACATTTGAGTAAGAATTGGTAGTTTAATAGTTTCTTCATTAAGGACTTAAGGAAGAACATTCTGAGGTTAGGTAATTGAATGTTTCATGTGTATTGAGGAAATCTTGACTTGAATTCATAACTAGTTAAATCAACCACTCACCCTAGCATGTTTCATCTTAATCAATTATTCTTTACTATCTTTTTGTGTTTATTGTTATAAATTCCCAAAACCAACCAAACCATTGTATTTTTGTTCAAATAGAATCAGAAGTAAAATAAGTATTTCCTACGCAATCCCTGAGATCGATACTTGGGAATAAAACTCCTTATTACTACATCGGTAAAAATAGTACACTTGCTATTTTTCCGATCAATTTGCATCCAAGGCCTTTGTAAAGATATCAGCTAACTGCATTTCCGTAGCAACATGCTCTAGGACTATGATTTTATCTTCCACTAGCTCTCTAATAAAACGATGACGAATATCAATATTTTTTGTCCTGCTGTGCTGAATAGGATTCTTAGAAATATTTATGGCACTCAGGTTGTCATAGTACAATGTCATGATATCTTGCGTGACATTGTATTCAGTCAGCATCTATTTCATCCAAACCAGTTGAGAACAACTACTTCCAGTTGCTATGTATTCAACTTCAGCAGTGGACAGAGACACGCAATTTTGTTTCTTACTGAACCATGATATTAAGTTGTTCCCCAAGAAGAAGCATCCTCCTGATGCGCTTTTTCTATCATCAACACTTCCAGCCCAATCAGCATCACAGTATCCAGTCAGCACAGATCCAGATCCATGAGTGTACATCATCCCATAGTCACTGGTGCCATTGACATATTTCAGTATCCTTTTCACTTGGTTTATGTGACTGACTTTTGGTTCAGCTTGATATCTAGCACAAACACCTACAACAAAAGCAATGCCAGGTTTGCTTGCTATGAGATATAGCAGACTCCCTATCATGCTTCTGTAGAGACTTTGATCTACACTAACACCATTTTCATCTTTAGAGACTTTCAGATGAGTAGGACCAGGTGTCCTTTTATGACTTGCATTCTCCATGCCAAACTTCTTAACAATTTTTTTGGCATATTTGCTTTGAGATAGAAAGATAGAATCCTCCATCTGCTTGACTTGTAGCCCAAGAAAATAGGTCAGCTCTCCAACAAGGCTTATTTCAAATTTAGACTGCATTTGTTTAACAAAATGTTCGACCATCTTATTTGACATCCCACAAAACACAATATCATCCACATATATCTGAGCCATCATGAGTTTTCCTCCTTCATTTTTCACAAATAAGGTCTTATCAATGCCTCCCTTCCTGTATCCATTGTCAATGAGAAACACTATGAGTCTATCATACCAAGCCCTAGGAGGTTGTTTCAAACCATAGAGGGCTTTCCTCAACTTATACACATGCTTTGGAAGATTTGGATCTGTAAACCCTTTAGGTTGTTCAACATACACTTCCTTATTTAAGTAACAATTCAAGAAGGCATATTTTACATCCAGTTGGAACAGTTTAAACTTCAGAATACATGCCACTCCAAGCAATAGTCTAATGGACTCAAGGCAAGCTACAGGGGCAAATGTTTCATCAAAGTAAACTCCTTCAACTTGAGTGTATCCTTATGCTACTAATCTTGCTTTATTTTTAGTAACCACCCCTTGTTCATCAGATTTATTCTTGTAAACCCACTTTGTTCCAATGACATTTATTCCTTAAGGTCTTGGAACCAGTTCCCATACTTCATTTCTCTTGAATTGGCCTAACTCTTCCTACATGGCATTGATCCAGAATTCATCAGTCAAGGCTTCCTTGACATTCCTAGGCTCAATCTTGGACACAAAACAGCTATGTAAGATCACTCCCTTGATCTAGTTGTGACCCCTTTATTTGGGTCTCCTATAATGAGATCTTTAGGATGATCCTTCTGAATTTTGATAGAGGGTCCCTTATTAATTTTGTCAACTTCAGGTTCAGCTTGACTGAGTTCACTCTCATTACTTTTGTCTGGGAAATCAGCTAGGGCATCATTTAGAGATGTCTCTACATCGTCTGTGACATCAGTCTGTTGATCATCAACCACAACATTGATAGATTCCATCATTACTTTTGTTCTGGAATTAAAGACTCTAAATGCCCTGCTGTTTGTTGAGTAACCCAGAAATATTCCTTCATCACTCTTGGGATCCATATTCCTTCTTTGTTCACGATCAATCAGGATATAACATTTACTACCAAACACATGGAAGTATTTGAGAGTAGGTCTTCTTCCTTTCCAGACTTCATATAAAGTAGTAGGAGTCCCTTTCTTCAAGGTTACTCTGTTGTGAACATAGCAGGCTGTGTTCATAGCTTCAGCCCAGAAGTGGTAGGGCAATTTCTTAGCATGAATCATAGCTCTAGCAGATTCTTGAAGAGTTCTATTTTTCCTTTCTACCACACCATTTTGCTGAGGGGTAATGGGAGATAAGAACTCATGACTAATTCCTTCAGATGAACAGAATCCAGCAAATTTGCTGCTCTCAAATTCTTTCCCATGATCACTTCTGATTCTGATAACCTGACTTTCTTTTTTTCTTTGAAGTCTTAGGCAAAGATCTTTGAATACCTCAAATCTATCAGATTTTTCCCTTATAAAATTGACCCAGGTGTATCTGGAGAAGTCATACATCACCACATAAGCATACTTTTTCCCACCAAGACTTTCCACCTGCATAGGTCCCATCAAGTCCATGTGGAGAAGTTCCAGCACTCTGGAAGTGGTGTCATGTCCGAGCTTCTGATGTGACATCTTTGTCTGTTTTCCAATCTGACACCACAAACTCTTCCTTCATCAATTTTTATGTTTGGGATTCCTCTGACAGCTTCAACAGATATAATCCTCTTCATTCCTTTAAGATGCAGATGGCCCAATTTTTAATGCCATAGCTTCACTTCTTCTTCTTTGGCTAGAGTACACATTGATGAATAACCAGTTTCTTGAGAACTCCACATATAGCAGTTGTCCTTAGACCGGACTCCTTTCGTGATCACTTCATTTTCTTTATTCGTAATCAGACATTCAGTTTTTGTGAAGTTTACATTTAGACCTTGGTCACATAGTTGACTGATGCTGATTAGGTTTGTAGTCAATCCTTTAACAAGTAGCACATTGTCAAGGTTAGGGACTCCACGGCAGTTTAGCTTTCCAATCCCCTTGATTTCACCCTTTTATCCATCACCAAAGGTTACATAGCTGGTGGCATGAGGATGAAGGTCAGTTAACAGGTTTTTGCTTCTAGTCATGTGTCTGGAGCATCCACTGTCAAAATACCAGTCTTCTTTGGGTGAAACTCTGAAGGAAGTGTGAGCTATCAGGTTAGTAGCACCAGTCCTAGGAACCCATTGTTTTTTGTTGACAGGGATGTGGTGTTTGGGTCTAGGTTGATGATGAGGAGGACTATGATAGCCATACAACTTAAAGCAGAATGGTTTTATGTGGCCAAATTTTCCACAGTAATGACATCTCCATCTTTGGTGTTTTCCTTTATGTTGTCTTTCCTTATGATGTTGTAACACATGATGTGACATCTTTGGTTTGCTACCACTGTGACTACACTCAAGTTTGGATTCATTGAACCCAACACCAGACTTCCATCTTTGGTGTTTTCCTTTATGTTGTCTTTCCTTATGATGTTGTGACACATGATGTGACATCTTTGGTTTGCTACCAGTGTGACTACACTCAGGTTTGGATTCATTGAACCCAAGACCAGACCTGTCTCCTGCCATTTTTCCAGTCTGGAGAATTTTGTCTAAGGTGTCAGATCCATTATTTAGCATTCTGACATACTGTAGCGGGGTTTTCGTTACCTTTAGGTTTATTGACTAAACCAAAAGTCAACATACAATTCGAGTCGCCACCACACTTTTATTTATCCAAAGGAAGGGCTAAAAAGCAAACAAAAGCCCAGTAAGAAGTTTTTCAAATCAAAAACTAATAAAAATGTCAGAGATCTAGGTAAGGGGGGTGGTTATGAAATGGGAAGGTTTTACGCACCCAAAACATCCTTAGTACTCTAAGGGAACCCTTTTTGTAAATATGGGTTGTAGGTTGGTATTTATGAAAAGATTTGTGCAAAAGATTGGGGGGATGAGAAGAGAATAGATTATATTTACAAATTTTCTTGCTTGAATGGATGAATCCATTGCCTACGTACCATCACAAAGGAGGATCAAAACCTCGTAGTTCGTGGTAAAAATTTCAAAGCTTGGTGAATTGATTTTAATCAAAAGCCTTAAGGTCTTTTGTTATCAAAGGGAGAAAAACTCAACCTAGACCAACAATCCACCATGCGAGGAAGGCTTCAACATGCTAGTGAGGGGTTAACCCTATAATAAGCATGGAAGGCTTATAATCCAACACTAAGGATGAGGTGAGATTTACATCAACCATTATGATAACTCAAACCCATGACTAATGTTTTTGAAAAGAGTTTAACAAGTGGCCATTGGAACCACAAAATAACTTGAAATGGGTTATATTTACAAGTTAAATTTATTTACAAAATTAGGTCAAAGTTGGATTAAAGTTTATTTACAATGAATATTTATGAAAATGATTTTGAAAAGTCAAAGGCCTAAGGCCTAGGTTTATAATTTGAAATAAAGTCAAAGTTTTGAAAATGATTTTTGGCTTGGTTAGAGAGGGGAGAGAGGAGAGAAGGGCTATTCCTAAAGCAAACAAGGATAAGAGGGGAGAGATAACCCTTGGAGTTCCTTTTCTTGGAGTCATAAAGACGACTCAAGATGCTCATTTCCTTTGGATTTAGCACACAAAGCAAGCAATTAATAATTTGAATTCAAGCTCCTAGGATTTCCATTTGGCTTGGCTCTTAACTTGGATACTCATGGTGTAACACCCTTCTAAATACCCCAAATTATTTAATTAAAAATAACAACATATTAATCAGAGTAATTATGCCCCGAAGGGTGTCACACAATCATTTCACAACCATCATCAGAATATCCTGTCATGCTCATTTATTTAATCCAAATTATAAAGTATCTGCATAATACGCAGCGGATAAAATCAATTCAATTATTCACATCATGTAACATATTACATGCAACATGGTTCACAACCAATCAATAAAATATTCAAACAACCCATCCCGATGTTACATCTATCAGAGCATGACCCACTAGGAGACTACACTAGACTCCAAGCACTAGCTCCTACTCAACTCACTGCTCGTTACCTGAAAAAAAGGTGTAAGGGTGAGTTCCTCAATCAATATAATAAGCATTATACAACATTATGTAATGTTAAGTAAATAACGCATCAAATCACCCTAACCAGACTACACACTCAATAACGGCAGTATCAATTCAACCATCATACTCAACAATAACATATAACATATGTATGATCTCCAACCATACTCAACATCAACAACACAACACACAACATACATATAATACTGGAATACATCCAATCATATTATATGCCATACATTCATTATGCAATGAGACTCAACATATGCGGTACCGACTCTTCTCGAACATACAGTTCAAGCTCACCGATCCCTCCGGATACGGCTACTAAGCTCACTAGTCCCACTCATTTGAGATCTAATGACTCACTCACTAATTCCTCACCATGGGAATTAGCTACAGCCCCAAGGGCTAGACTATGCACACTACTCATCTAGTATGCAAACATCAACAACAATTCACAACGATTTACTCACTAATTCCTCACAATGGGAATTAGCTACAGCCCCACAGGCTATGCCATGCATGCTAATCATCTAGCAATGCAGCATCAACAACAACTCAAGAATAGACAATATGCTCACACCATAAGTCATACAACAGTCTATTCACAATGCATACATAACTGATACATTTACAGCATAATGCACACCATCACATATCATCAACACAATTATCACGAAAGCATATCATATCATGCCACACAATCAATCATAGTATTAGCACACCCTACTAATACCTATGCCTCTCAAAACAACGGGAAATGATCCCTAATACATCGGTCCTCAGCTAAATCACATCACTCAGCCTAAACAGCCAAAACTGCACCACCACAGCACAGAATTCACAATCTAATATCCACTTCTGCACAGTACAGTTCGCGCCGCGCAGGAGGGTTCGCGCCGCGAACGGTGCGTCACAGAACCCCTCTGGATTTGACAGTTCGCGTCGCGAACGGGGCTTCGCGCCGCGAATCGCGCGCGAACAGAACCCTCTGCTACAGAAAACAGATTTCAGGTCTACAATGGTTTTCCCTATTACGAAACCTATCCGATCCAACCTTCCACAGTCCAATTTACATCAATTAATCGTCCTCCTTGTCAACACGATTCATATCTTATTTGATTACACCAAACCTAACACGTTTACATCAAATCCCTACGGATTTCCTCTCGATTCTTCCCCAATTTCATTCATCCCAAAAAGTTCACAATTTCATCCTAATCATCCAATTCAGAGGTAATTCAAAGGTCTATCACTATCCATGACATATTATCATATAATACCCGTTAAATCAACGATAAACCCCCCTTACCTGAGTTAATCCGGCAAATTCTGCAGCTTCAAGCTCCTCCTCTTCTCTTGTTCTGCCTTTTGCCCTTTCCCTCTTTCAGCCGCTTCTCTTTTCCTTTTCACGTGAAAACCCTTGTTTCAAAATTGGGACTTTTTATTCCAACTTATATATTCCAATAAATAATTATTCCAATAATTATTATTCCAAAATAATAATAATAATAATCCAAATTTCTAATTATTCAATTAAATTAATAAATAAAATATTAATTTAAATTAAATAATTGTCTTATTTTAATTGGGGTGTTACAACTCTCCCCCACTAAAAGAGTTTTCGTCCTCGAAAACATACCTCAAGCGAACAACTCCGGATAAGACTCCTTCATCTGACTCTCCAGTTCCCAAGTCACATTGCCACCTGCTGGTCCTCCCCAAGCTACTTTCACTAAGGCAATCTCTTTACCCCGCAACTGCTTCAACTCTCGATCCTCGATCCTCATAGGTGATGTTTCAACAGTCAGGTTATCTCTCACCTGTACATCATCTACTTGGACTACATGCGACGGATCATGAATGTATCTCCTCAACTGAGACACATGAAAAACATCCTGCAAATTCGCAAGCGACGGCGGTAAAGCGACACGATAGGCTACCTCTCCTATCCTTTCCAAAATCTAATAAGGACCAATAAATCGAGGTGTCAACTTCTTCGACTTCAAGGCTCGACCAACACCAGTTATCGGAGTAACACGAAGAAACACATGATCTCCCTCTTGGAACTCAAGTGACTTTCTCCTCTTATCATGATAACTCTTCTGACGACTCTGAGCAATTCTCATCTTATCCTGAATCATCTTAATCTTTTCAGTAGTCTGTTGAACAATCTCTGGTCCAACCACAACACTCTCACCGGACTCATACCAACATAAAGGTGTCCGACATCTCCTACCATACAAAGCTTCAAACGGTGCCATACCAATACTCGAATGAAAACTATTGTTGTAGGTAAACTCAATCAAAGGCAAATAACAATCCCAAGCACCTCCTTTTTCCAAAACACAAGCCCTCAAAAGATCCTCTAATGACTGAATCGTCCTCTCTGTCTGACCATCCGTCTGCGGATGATATGCAGAACTCAACCTCAGCTTAGTTCC
Organism: Lathyrus oleraceus; assembly: GCF_024323335.1. Lineage (NCBI taxonomy): Eukaryota > Viridiplantae > Streptophyta > Magnoliopsida > Fabales > Fabaceae > Lathyrus > Lathyrus oleraceus. The sequence goes on along the minus strand of NC_066580.1, from coordinate 196,611,722 downwards.
CAAAGCCTTCTGCAAACCTTCCCAGAACTTCGATGTAAATCTAGGATCTCTGTCCGAAACAATACTCAACGGAATACCATGCAAACTTACAATCTTCTCAATATACAATTCAGCTAACCTCTCCAACGGATAATCCATTCTGATCGGAATGAAATGAGCCGATTTGGTCAATCTATCCACAATCACCCAAATAGCCTCAAAATTCTTAACTGTTCTCGGTAAACCCGAAACAAAATCCATACTGATACTATCCCACTTCCACTCTGGAATAGCCAACGGTTGCATTAGCCCAGACGGCTTCTGATGCTCAATCTTTGACTTCTGACAAGTCAAACAGGAATAAACAAAACTCGCAATTTCTCTTTTCATTCCCGGCCACCAAAACAACTTCTTCAAATCATGATACATCTTCGTAGCTCCAGGATGAATACTCAAACCACTACGATGTCCTTCTTCAAGAATACTTTTCTTAAGCTCGGTAACATCCGGAATACACACCCGATTACCAAATCTCAAAACACCATTCTCATCAACTCTGAATTCACCACCTTGACCTTGATTCACTAAAGTCAACTTATCAACCAAAAGCACATCGGATTTCTGACCCTCTCTGATCTCATCCAAAATACCACTTGTTAGTTTCAACATTCCCAATTTAACACTATTGTGAGTACTCTCACACACCAAACTCAAGTCTCTAAACTGCTCAATTAAATCCAATTCCTTAGCCATTAACATAGACATATGCAATGATTTCCGACTCAATGCATCAGCCACCACGTTTGCTTTACCCGGATGGTAATTCAAACCAAAATCATAATCCTTCAAAAATTCTAACCATCTTCTCTGTCTCATATTCAGCTCTTTCTGATCAAACAAATACTTTAAACTCTTATGGTCACTGAAAACCTCAAATCTTGACCCGTACAAATAATGCCTCCACAACTTCAGAACAAATACCACGGCTGCCAACTCTAAATCGTGTGTCGGATAGTTCCTCTCATGAACCCTCAACTGTCTCGAAGCATAAGCTATAACCTGCTTATTCTGCATCAACACACCACCCAAACCCAACAAAGAAGCATCACAGTAAACTTCAAATGGTTCCGACGAACTCGGTAATATCAGAATAGGAGCAGTAGTCAACCTTCTCTTTAACTCTTGGAAACCTTCTTCACATTTTGAGTCCCAAACAAACGCTTGCCCCTTTCTAGTCAGCATCGTCAACGGTAACGCCAACTTAGAAAATCCTTCAATAAACTTCCTATAGTAACCAGCCAAACCAAGGAAACTTCGAATCTCAGCAACAGACTTAGGAGCTTCCCACTTAGATACCGCTTCTATCTTAGAAGGATCAACAGCAACACCACCTCTTGAAATCACATGACCAAGAAAACTAACCTCTTCTAACCAAAATTCACACTTGGACAATTTAGCAAATAACTTCTTTTCTCGTAGAACTCCCAAAACCACTCTCAAATGCTCAGCATGCTCTTCTTCAGATTTCGAATACACCAAAATGTCATCAATAAACACCACAACAAACTGATCCAGATACGGATGGAAAATCCTATTCATATACTCCATGAATACTCCAGGCGCATTAGTCACACCAAAAGGCATTACAGAATACTCATAATGTCCATACCTCGTTCTGAAAGCAGTCTTCTGAATATCCTCAGTTTTCACACGTATCTGATGATACCCAGATCTCAAATCTATTTTGCTGAACACACTTGCACCAACCAACTGGTCCATCAAATCATCAATCCTCGGTAACGGATACCGATTCTTGATCGTCACTTTATTCAGTTGCCTGTAGTCCACACACAATCTCATAGTACCTTCTTTCTTCTTAACCAACAACACTGGTGCACCCCACGGTGACACACTCGGACGAATAAACTTCTTATCCAACAAATCTTCCAACTGACTCTTCAATTCAGCTAACTCAACAGCAGACATACGATAAGGAGCCATCGATATCGGTCTAGTACCAGGTACCAAGTCAATCGAGAACTCAACTTCACGCTCTGGCGGCAATTCATTCACCTCTTCCGGAAACACATCAGGAAAATCACACACCACAGCTAGATCGCCAATCACCAGTTTATCTTTAACTTCCAAAGTCGCTAACAGCATAAGCAACTCCGCCCCATCAGCTACTTCCTCATTCACTTGCCTTGCCGATAGAAACAAACTCTTTTCTTCCTCAAACTCAGGAAATATCACAGTCTTATCAAAACAATTGATAGAAACTCGGTTAAACACCAACCAATTCATACCCAAGATAACATCAATCTGCACTAACGGGAGACACACAAGGTCTATCCCAAATTCTCTACCAAAAATACTCAAAGGGCAACTTAAACAAACTGAAGTAGTAGTCACTGAACCCTTCGCAGGAGTATCAATCACCATACTACCCAACATCTCAGATATCTCTAACTTAAGTTTCACAGCACAATCCAAGGATATAAAAGAATGAGTCGCACCTGTGTCAATAATAGCTACAAGAGGAAAGCCATTAATATAACACGTACCTCGGATCAAACGATCATCTGCAGAAGTCTCAGAACCCGATAAAGCAAAAACCTTGCCTCCCGACTGGTTCTCTTTCTTCGGCTTAGGACACTGCGGACTGATATGACCCAACTCTCCACAGTTGAAACAAGTCACAGTCTTCAACCGGCACTCTGCAGCCAAATGACCACCTTTTCCACACTTGAAACACTTCATCTCAGCACTGGTACACTCATGAACACGATGTCCAGCCCGACCACATCTGTAACACTTAACAGGAGCACTAGAGTCTCCCCCACTAGGCCTCTTCATCCCACTCTGCCTCTGAAAACCTTTGCCAGCTGCATATGGTTTTCCACGATCAATCTGATTCTTGCCCTTCCTATCAACTCTCTGCTGATAGCTCTCAGCTCTGGCCTTGGAATCCTGTTCAAAAATCCTGCAGCAGTCAACCAAATCAGAAAACACTCTAATCCTTTGATACCCAATCGCCTGCTTGATCTCGGGACGCAACCCGTTCTCAAACTTCACACACTTCGAAAATTCCCCAGCAGCCTCAGCATAGGGAGTATAATACTTCGACAACTCTGAGAACTTAGCTGCATACTCAGTAACAGTCCGGTTACCCTGCTTCAATTCCAAGAATTCTATCTCTTTCTTTCCTCTGACATCTTCTGGAAAATACTTCCTCAGGAATCTCTCTCTGAACACTGCCCAAGTGATCTCAGCATTCCCAGCAGATTCCAACTCAGTGCGGGTAGCAACCCACCAATCATCAGCTTCCTCTGACAGCATATGTGTACCGAACCTGACCTTCTGGTTATCAGCACACTCAGTTACTCTGAAGATCCTCTCGATCTCCTTCAACCACTTCTGAGCGCCATCTGGATCGTATGCTCCCTTGAACATTGGAGGATTGTTCTTCTGGAACTCACTCAGCTGACGAGCAGCTCCCATTCCCACAACATTCGGATTTCCTCCAAGTACTCCAGCCAGCATACCCAGAGCCTCAGCAATTGCAGCATCATCCCTACCTCTTCCAGCCATCTCTATTCTGAAAACCCAACAAGCTAAAACAATAAGTACTGATAGGGTTACACAACACCTATCCCGTACAGGGGAAACAGAATAATTACGACTCGACACGACCGACTATGCTCTGATACCACTAATGTAACACCCTTCTAAATACCCCAAATTATTTAATTAAAAATAACAACATATTAATCAGAGTAATTATGCCCCGAAGGGTGTCACACAATCATTTCACAACCATCATCAGAATATCCTGTCATGCTCATTTATTTAATCCAAATTATAAAGTATCTGCATAATACGCAGCGGATAAAATCAATTCAATTATTCACATCATGTAACATATTACATGCAACATGGTTCACAACCAATCAATAAAATATTCAAACAACCCATCCCGATGTTACATCTATCAGAGCATGACCCACTAGGAGACTACACTAGACTCCAAGCACTAGCTCCTACTCAACTCACTGCTCGTTACCTGAAAAAAAGGTGTAAGGGTGAGTTCCTCAATCAATATAATAAGCATTATACAACATTATGTAATGTTAAGTAAATAACGCATCAAATCACCCTAACCAGACTACACACTCAATAACGGCAGTATCAATTCAACCATCATACTCAACAATAACATATAACATATGTATGATCTCCAACCATACTCAACATCAACAACACAACACACAACATACATATAATACTGGAATACATCCAATCATATTATATGCCATACATTCATTATGCAATGAGACTCAACATATGCGGTACCGACTCTTCTCGAACATACAGTTCAAGCTCACCGATCCCTCCGGATACGGCTACTAAGCTCACTAGTCCCACTCATTTGAGATCTAATGACTCACTCACTAATTCCTCACCATGGGAATTAGCTACAGCCCCAAGGGCTAGACTATGCACACTACTCATCTAGTATGCAAACATCAACAACAATTCACAACGATTTACTCACTAATTCCTCACAATGGGAATTAGCTACAGCCCCACAGGCTATGCCATGCATGCTAATCATCTAGCAATGCAGCATCAACAACAACTCAAGAATAGACAATATGCTCACACCATAAGTCATACAACAGTCTATTCACAATGCATACATAACTGATACATTTACAGCATAATGCACACCATCACATATCATCAACACAATTATCACGAAAGCATATCATATCATGCCACACAATCAATCATAGTATTAGCACACCCTACTAATACCTATGCCTCTCAAAACAACGGGAAATGATCCCTAATACATCGGTCCTCAGCTAAATCACATCACTCAGCCTAAACAGCCAAAACTGCACCACCACAGCACAGAATTCACAATCTAATATCCACTTCTGCACAGTACAGTTCGCGCCGCGCAGGAGGGTTCGCGCCGCGAACGGTGCGTCACAGAACCCCTCTGGATTTGACAGTTCGCGTCGCGAACGGGGCTTCGCGCCGCGAATCGCGCGCGAACAGAACCCTCTGCTACAGAAAACAGATTTCAGGTCTACAATGGTTTTCCCTATTACGAAACCTATCCGATCCAACCTTCCACAGTCCAATTTACATCAATTAATCGTCCTCCTTGTCAACACGATTCATATCTTATTTGATTACACCAAACCTAACACGTTTACATCAAATCCCTACGGATTTCCTCTCGATTCTTCCCTAATTTCATTCATCCCAAAAAGTTCACAATTTCATCCTAATCATCCAATTCAGAGGTAATTCAAAGGTCTATCACTATCCATGACATATTATCATATAATACCCGTTAAATCAACGATAAACCCCCCTTACCTGAGTTAATCCGGCAAATTCTGCAGCTTCAAGCTCCTCCTCTTCTCTTGTTCTGCCTTTTGCCCTTTCCCTCTTTCAGCCGCTTCTCTTTTCCTTTTCACGTGAAAACCCTTGTTTCAAAATTGGGACTTTTTATTCCAACTTATATATTCCAATAAATAATTATTCCAATAATTATTATTCCAAAATAATAATAATAATAATCCAAATTTCTAATTATTCAATTAAATTAATAAATAAAATATTAATTTAAATTAAATAATTGTCTTATTTTAATTGGGGTGTTACACATGGCAATGGTCCTCTTTTCCCAATCTTAAGATGAGATTCCTATCACACAAAGGCACATATTAAAAAGCTCACAAGATATTAAGGGGAATGGACAAAGAATAAGTTTGAGGAGAAGTCCTTTGAGGTCAACTTTAAATTTTAGCATTCTAAAGACATGAGGCCTAGTTGCTCTTCAACATATTTTGCATTCTAAAGGCATGAGGCTTAGTTGCTCTTGAACTCCTTTAAGCATGGGTGAATCCTAATTCTAAGTCCTTTCTCCTTTTGTATTTTTGGTTCACATCAAAACAAACACAAAACAACACAAAATAGCAATATATTTATATACAATAATGGGCTCAAATGAGCAAAAGAAAAATGACATAAACATAAAATATGTGCTCAAGTGAGCAAAAATGAAAATCAAGATGAATAATGAGCAAGAAATAAATGATATTAAAAGTAAATGACAAGAATTTAAAAGCTCAAATTAAACTTAGTAGTTAGTAGAGTTATGTTAGCTTGCCATAAGATAATGTAACGCTATATTAAGCAATCGTAAGTGGGATAATGTAGTAGTCACACCTATCTGAGCCTGATCAATAAGAATATAGGCAAAGAACACAAGTTAGAGGTCATGACTAGTAAGCCAAGCTCCATAAACTTGCCATGCCAAATAAAAGGGGAAGCGCCTTGTATTGACTTTTGGTTATTTGCTTGACCAAGAAGTAAACTATCTTTGACACAAAATAACTCACTTGATCATGGATCAAGTTGAGTTTGGTTTGGATCAAAGAAGATTAAACTTCTATTTGTCAATACCAACCCTAAAACTTTAACTCATTGGACATTGAGGGAAAAGAAAAGGATGAAGATGAAAGGGAGGGGGGTTATGAGACAACAACCAATTCCAATTGATCAAGGGATAACTCATCCTTGATCAAATTCATTCATCTCTCTAGGTGATGATCCTTAAGGACTCTCAAACCACAAGATCCAATGAATTTGATCAAAGTTGAATCAATTCAACCATGATCAACACCAAACAGATAAGGCATGAATATAACAAGTCAAGAAGTCAACAATATTTTTTTGGTAATTTTGGAATTAAAAGAAAATACAAATAAAAAATAAACAAACAAAGTTGAAACTCAAATTCAATTCAAAACAACTTCAATAAGTCCAATTAAATTTTCATAGGTTCAACATAGTCAAACAAACTTTGACTAATTTTCTCACAAATTTTTAAAGTCAGGAAGTAATTAAAATCAATTAAAAACAAACAAAAATAGCATAATATGAATTAAAATCTCAAATAATCTCAAAACAAACAAGAAATTGTTGAGACTATTTTTCATTGACTTATCATGATCCATAGATGCTATGAAAATATTTTTGATTTTTCTAAAGTCAGAAAGTATTTTAAAATGAATTAAAATCATTAAAAACCAAATAATTCATGAAAAATATCAAATGAGGTCACAAAAATAATGAAAAATCATAATATGAAACTAGATTTTTCAAGAAAATTTTTAAAGTTGGTCTCATACTTTTCTGACCTCATATGATTTTTTTTATGAATTATTGAAAATAGAATGAATTAAAAGAAAATAAAGAGAAAAATGAAATAAACGAAAAAAGCTGAGCCACCAGATCCATTTCATTAATTGACGTGGTAATGGTACACGGTCTGGATCTGAGGATGCATGATACACTCAAGTCAATAGCGCAACACAATGCATTAAAACAAATAATTAGAATGGACGCACGAGATTAGATCGTGAGAGGGAGATCCAAAGGCTGGGACCAATACACGTGGTGGTGGCGGTGGAAACCACCATCTCCTCTGGTCAGCCAAACAGAATCCGGCCAGAATTGCAGGAAAATAAACCTCATCAAAAATGAAAAACTAGGGCATGGAAATGAAGCTCATGTGATGTAGATCATCACTGTACCATTAGATTCCTCCCATTCTTCCTATATTGAGAGAAAGATGAAGGAGAAAATCATGGTGTCCACACGGATTGATCTTGAAATGGAAAATTGAATGCACCAAAAGCTTGCCTCAAGTATGAGGACTTCAGAGAACCACAAAACACAAGAATACTACATTGAATTGTGAGTTTCAGATCCAAACAGTTTGAGCTTATACCTTCAAAATATTGAGTTTCTGGCCACGAATTCTTCAAGATTTTTGCTCCTTTTTGATCTCTGAATATAGGGAAGATGATTGGCAAAGGAATCTAGCTTTGAAACTCAACAAATGTTGCTGAATTTCAAGCTCGAAAATACTGAAAAAATGGTGAATGATTCCTTTAGTGAGGGTGTGATTTTAGTTCAGCAGCATGTGGGATCTCCAAAAGGTTATGAAATGAAGGAGAGGAAGCCCTTATTTATAGGTAAATGAATCTGATCATCATACTTTGCTCATGTGCATGGGAATTGCAATTTTGAATGCATTGGCTTTTGTGGACGTGTGAGAAGCCCATGAATGGCTGAAGGAGCTTGCTGAGATCATATGGAAAGCATGTGGTCGTGCATATGGAGTGGAAACAACTTGCATTTCAAGTTTTAACATAAAATATCACAAATGCACATAAATGAAGAAAAATTCGAATCTCCCAAATGGTAGATCCAAATGATTATTGTGATTAATGGTTGGAAAGCTCTTGAAATACGTAATAAAATAAATGTTTGGCAAAAAACCATTTGAGATGTGCAAATTGATCAAAACTGGCTTGGAAAGTTCAAGTGTAAGACATGTTCAAATCACTTTGATAAAATCAACCAAAAGTAAGCTTGATCAAACCCCTCTGTCTTCATGATACAAACTTCAAATGAAAAAATCTCCAACACCAAAGTTGTAGATCTTTTCAAGCAATCAATTTAGACTCAAAGTTTGCATCATTTGGATTTTCTATGACAAAGTTATGGGCATTTGAAGTTGGGTACTTTTTCAAATTCAATGAATTAGGTCAAAGATGACCTATAATGTTTTGTAATGGAACGTGTATTTTATTTAGGATTATGAAATTCTGTCCAACATAACATTTGAATTATAGATCTCAAGCTTTCCAATGCCTTTGGTCCCACCTCAAAATCATAAAAATTGAGAAAGTTGTGCCCTTGGCAAGTTGACCCAAAATTAGGGTTTCAGTCAAAATGACCTATAATATTTTGAAATGAATGATGACCTTCCTAGCTTCAAATGGATTTTTGATGAACATGAAAGTTGTTCATATGGTTCTTAGGAACATTTTTTTCTTTCAGGGTCATCTTCATTTGACAAACACATCAAAAGTTATAGCTCATGGAACCTCAGCTTAGTCAGATGACTTAACTGGTCAACTTTCCAAAGTCAAACTTCAAATTTTGATTAATAAATGATTGAGGGGCCTCAAATAGGTTCAAATATGAATAAAATGATAGATGAAAGAACTTCCCTTGATTAAATTTGATCAGAGGTTGAGATTGCTTCATGGGCAAGGCACAGTCAAAGCACAGTGAAATTAGGGTTTCCTTGGGAAACAATCTTCAAGCCCTTTGGGTTATCTTGATAAAATTGGAAAAGTGAGATACTTGGGAGTAATATATGATGATTAGGAACTTTGTGGATCATTTCCATGGTTTTTCTCATCTTCATCTAGCCATTGCATTGGGCTTAGGAGCCTCCTAGGAGCATTGTGGAGCACATGACCACTTGAGCTTAAAAAAAGAGTTAGTGACATATTTTTGTGCTTTTGGTTAGTAATCAAATAATAAAAGCAATAACATACAATACAAGCATGCTTAGTGATCTCAAATCACTCAAACAAGTCCCAACCCTAGGGTTAAGGAGCCAAACATGCTATGGTCCGTGAGGCAATGCACTTGTACAATAACATGATGCCATGAGGGATATTAGGGTCAAAATTAGGGTCTTACACATACTTTGTCATCTCATCCAGTTTGGAGTTCAAGAACACTGCTTCAGTCTTCAACTTAGAGTTGGTTTCCAAGTGTCCTGTCTTCTCATCCTCTAGTTGTGTTATCAATTTCTTCTGACTTTCCACTTGTTGACACACTTCTTCACTTATGTAACACAACTTTCTGTAGGTAGTGGCTAACTCATCAAAGGTTACTTCATCATCACTTGAGTCTTCATTAGAACCCCATCTTCCAGTCAAGGCAGTTACAAGATTGGGAGACTCTCTTTCTGTTTCACTTTCATCAGACCAAGTAGCACCAAGACTCTTCTTCTGTTTCTTGAGGTAGGTCCCACATTCAGCTTTAATGTGTCCATACCCATCACATTTATGGCACTGGACTCCTTTTCCTTGTTTGGACTTTTCATTAGATATTGTTCTTCTTCCAGCATCATTGGACCTACTGATGTCAGATGAGATGTTCTTGACATTATTAGACTTAGACCTGACATCCATTTTTTTTCAGAAGTTTGTTGAACTGTCTCCCCAGTAATGCTACATCATTTGCCAGATCTTCATCAGTATCTTGACCAATTTCTTCCTCTTTCTCTTCAGTGTTTGACATGAAGGCTATGCTTTTAACTTTCTTTTCAGATCCATCACACATTCCCAACTCAAATGTTTGGAGGGATCCAATTATCTCATCCACTCTCATATTGCAAATGTCTTGAGATTCTTCTATGGCTGTCACTTTCATGGTAAATCTCTTGGGAAGTTACCTAAGTATTTTCCTCACTAGTTTTTCATCTGACATCTTCTCACCCAGGGCTCCTGAGGCATTAGCAATTTCATGGATATTCATATGAAAGTCATGAATATTTTCATCTTCTTTCATCCTCAAATTTTCAAACTTGGTAGTGAGCATCTGCAATCTAGACATCTTCACTCTAGAGGTACCTTCATGAGTGGTTTTGAGAATATTCCAAGCATCTTTAGACACCTCACAGTTGTTCACCAGTTTGAAGATGTTCTTATCAACCCCATTGAATATAACATTCAATGCTTTAGAGTTTCCAAGGGCTAGTTCATCCTCCTCATTGGTCCATTGTTCCTCATCCTTCTTATCAGTTCTAACTTCTCCTTCCTTAGTAATAACTGGATGTTCCTAGCCTGTTAGAACAGCCTTCCAAGCCTTATTATCCAAAGATTTCAGGAAGGCTACCATTCGAGGTTTCTAGTAGTCATAGTTAGATCCATCCAGAATTGGTGGTTTGTGAACAGATCCTCCGTCTCTATCCATAGTACCAGAAAGTAAAGTCCCTAGATCTCACCCAGACTCAAAGCAGGATGCCTGCTCTAATACCAATTGAAATTCTGGTATCAGATATGAGATGTCGAAGGTAATGTCACGACACTAATATCTGAACAACATAAACAAGATAAAAGATAAAGAACAGTAGTACAAGTGACACAAGCAATTGTTAACCCAATTCGGTGTAAACTCACCTATGTCTGGGGGCTACCAAGCCAGGAAGGAAACCCACTAAACAGAATTAGTTCAAAGACTCTCAGTAAACAACTTCAAGTTACAGTCTTTTCACCTAATCTCTACCCGTGTGACTTCTATCTAAGAACTCTTAGATATGAGATCCTACTCACTCCCCCTCAATCACAACAGTGATGTAAAAACAAATATTACAATGAAAGAAGACACTCTTCAAGAACACATACTTGATATTGCTTAAAAGCTTCAACCAAGTAAACACACACTCATGCTTCTAAGCTTAGATGGACAAATTACAACTCAAAAGTCAGTCCAATTCAATCATCAATGGATGAATGAATGGCTCACAATACACACGACCATACAAGACTAAAACCCTTATTCTCTCTCACTATTTCGTTTGTTATTTCTTGTGTATTAAAACCAGGTTTTCCATGCCCTTTATATAGAAGTGTTTGGCTGGGCTTGGACATCATAAAACCCTAAAACTATTTTCCATTCGTATCTTCTTATGACAACTGATCATATCTTGTTGGAAAATAAATCACTCTGGTTTTAATTACTAATTGAATGGCGCGTTCAATCATCACATCAATTACACATAGATTAGCATAAAAACGCAATCACATAATACATAACATTCAGACTGAATGTTCTGTATACAGATGTCTTGACATCGGATCTGACATCTCAGCTAAATCATGCACATTCACATTTTAAACACCTTGCAGGAACCTGTTATCTCATGTCAAGATAACACTTGTGACAACTTGTGAAAACTCTAGGTTTTACCAAAATTGATGCCAACACATAGAACCAACATCCATGATATATTCATAATCTACCTTCTTTCACTTCATGTGATATACCTATTCCTTGAGCCAAATACACTATACATTTATGCTCCATCTTGTACCCCTTTTTTGTGAACCAAGAGCCGATTTGTTTGTCTTGTCAAACCTTGTAGCTTAGACAAACATCTCCTTACTTACTTTGCAGCCGTACTTAGGCAACCCTTTCTTTTCGGTTATTCCAATACAGTGACACCATGTCTTAGACCCCTCACCTGTTGGTTCTTACCAATTTTACTCTTGGGTTCACATTTTCACCCCTTGTTGGAGTTCAACTCACATTATCCTTTGGTTCAAACCATATTTTGATCACCATTCTTCTCATCTCCCCTCATTAGTTCTCTGAACTACGGAGCTCTGAATTCCTTATTGCACTATGAGGATACGTAGGCATGAGGGCCCTAATCCTCATCGAGCACTCTATCTATTTCCCTTCCTTTTCCTTCATTCTTTTGTGAGTAATCTTTAGCTAACACCTATTCAAGCGAGACCAATCAAAACGGTTCCCATGGGGTACCATCAATGTTTGAGGTGCTAATACCTTCCCCTTGCATAACAAACTTCCTTACCCAGTATATCTCTTTCCCCCAGGTTTTATCGATGTTTTCCCTTCCCTCTGGGGATAAATAAAGTTTAATGGCGAATCTGTTGTATGTTCGAGCGTGCGATACGTTCGAGTATATTTCCGCTAGCTTCAAAGATGAGTCAAGGGAAAAAATGAAAGTAACAATAAGAATCAACAACAAAAAAAGAAGATATTTGGAAATGACATTTCAAGGGCAAATGATCAACAAAGGAAAATGGTTGTGGCTAAAGTTGAGTCAAGGGAAAGGCAACAAAGTGCTTGCAAGAAAGCAAAAAGAAGTCCTTTGTGTCCATCAATGTTAATCGGTGACTTTCTTAAAAAAATGGAAGAGATGTTGAAAAGGAGATGAACAATTTAATTGAAGGGACAACTAAGAAAAGAACACGTGGACCAACATGTTGTTTAAAAATATATGCAAGACATGTCAAAGACCATCGAGAAGTTACTCTAGATGACTTTGGAGAGGCAATTGGACCTGATGATAAAACTGTTTCTGACTTAGGCTGTTTCCTTGGAACTATAGCAAGGAATGCAGATTTTTGTCCGTTGATCTATACAAATTTCAAAGAGTTGCTTAAATATGAAGCAAATCCTAAGTGTCATAATGATCGTATTTGGAAATATATTAATGTGTGAAAAGTAAAATTTCATATTTTTTAAATGATCAAATATTTATCTACAATTCATGACAAATATTGTTTTATTTTTGCAGACGAAGTTCAACATTCTTGAGAGAGGAAAAAAACAGTATTTTCTTGAATAAATGATGCTTGGAGACGGCACAAATACTCTATCAAGAGAGATCATTTCCTAAAGTACTCTAGTATGAAGGAAAGATTAAAGAACCATCCAAAGAGTATATCTGAATATCATTACAAGAAATTGTTAGTGTATTGGAAAGATAATCATGTTCAGGTAAGTTATTTATTTTGCATTCATTATAGTAAGAAAAATGTTCAATTAAAATATTAGAATGGAAAAACAAAAGGGGTAAATCAAAGATGCACCATAGTTATACAATACCATAATATATCAATTTTCATCTTTTGGTTGGTTGTGTGCTCCATTATTTTCTTCTTTTTAAGAAAAATGATTTGAAAATCATACACTATATATAATTAACATTGATGTGCTGATTAATATCTATGTGTGTGTATATACTTGTTGGATAAAGTTTTGCTTCATTTCAACTAATATGGAATAAGATGCATGGCTTTTTCTTATGTGCATAGTTTTGAACAGTATGAAACACAGTTAAATTTCTTTGCATATTTAACATATTTTCTAGTTAGACAATTTCTAATTATGTTTAGTAGTAAAGACAATATAGACATAATGAAACACAATTGCAGCCCCATATTAGCATAATTTCTGCTTAGACATTATTGTGCACATTTTCATACTATCTTTATTAAATACTTACTACTCAATAACCTAATTCAATTTCTTTGCATGTAACATTGATTCTACTTGGTGAACTATTTTATGTATTGTAGGATATTAGTAAAAAGAATGCAGGTAATAGGAGCAAGCAAAAGTTTATGCATCGTGTCGGACCAACAAATTTTGCTAGAATTCGTGCAAAATTGGTATGATATTTGTGTGTGATTATCAATAGAATAAGTTGATTTTTCAATCTCTTATTAAGTAGTATTTATTTTAATATATGAATAATCATGTAGAGAGCAAAAAAGGATGGAGAAGAAGTCACTCAAGCTGAAATCTTTTTTGAAACTCGAAAAAGTCGCAAGGGAAAACAAGTGGATGAGGAAACCCAATTTCCTATTGTAAGTTAAATTATAATACTCATTATAAATACACATGTGGTTTTTAATTTTGTTCAAAACTAATAATTTAAAATATTAGGATAAACTTCAAGAATCTATTGAAAACTCAGTAGAAGCTGGAACACAAGCATTTCAATCATTGTTTGGAAAAGAAAAGCTCGGTAGAGTGAGATGTTATGGAAGAACTGTCACACCATCATTGTTGAAAATAAAATGAAGAAATTTATTTAATGAAAATGCAATATGATGGTAAGATTTCTGACATGGCACAAAAGATGGGAGCAATGGAGACACTTTGGAAATGCATGTATATGCAACAAAATCCACATTTAAGTGAAGAGGAAGTAGATGATAAGATGAGAGAAGCTTTGCACAATAATAATATTCAAACACCAGGCTCATCGACATCAACATATGCTCCTGCTCATCAAAAGGTACTATAATTGACATTAATAAAAATCAAAATTTATTTTATTAAGTGTTGAGTTGTTATTTTATAGTGTTTTAATTTTTTAAATATGCGGTGTTAGTATTATAAGTTACTCATTAAGTTAGTATATATTCATGCTAGCTAGGTTGAACATTGTGAACATATGTTACCATGCACATTTTCATTATGTTTTTTTAAAAATTATCATTGTATATTGGTTTAGATGGTGAGATTCATGTATAAATTTCACAGATTCGAGGTTAAATTCTAAGCGTGGAAACTTTGTTAGTGAGTAATATATAACTATCAATTGTTTGAATTGAATCATTATTGCATGGATTTTGAGTCATTTGAAGCCTTGCATATGCCGCTTTGATTATTGTAACTTTGTTATTGAATAATATATAAAAGAAATTCTTCATATTTATAGGTTAGAAACAAAGATGATCCTCAAGATGAACAAGATGATGATCTTCAAGATGACGATAATCTTCAATATGATCAAGATGATGATGATCTTCAATATGATCAAGATGATGATTATCTTCAATATGATCAAGATGATAATGACCTTCAATATGATAATTTTCAAGATGATGAGTCTCATGAACCTCAACACAATGAATATGATAAAGACCGCCATTGATTTAAATATTGACGATTATGTTTTGTTTTATGGAGTTACATAAGCCAACTAGCTATAACTTATATTGCTTGGATTTATTTTGAAAATATTTGTATTTTTTGTATTTCAAAGAGTGGATTACACTTCATCTTATTAATACTTCATATTTATATATGTTTTCAATTTATAAATGTGCTTCTTCTAATAATATTGAAAAATAATCTATTATAATAATGTGAAGGTATATGATCACAAATGTATCACCATATAAATGAACAGGAAAATTCTATACTAATTATATCTTTCAAAGTCTAAAGTGCTCAACATCGAAGTTATACATAAATATGATTTGTTTTTCAATCTATAGATAATGCTTTTTATGCGTTTCTTATCAAAAACCGTAGTATATTCCTTTGTTTTAGGCGCGGTTATGTGTGTGTTGTGTAAAGAAATTATAGATTAAGCTACAGTTTACATCTGTTGGTTATTAATAGTCGTTGCCTTTCAACATGTTTTGGGGACAGTTATCTTACGTTGCTACTTGAAAACCGCAACTTAAAAGTTCAACTAAAATTGTGGAATTTGATATTTAAGGCGATGGTGTTCAGAATCCGTGGGTAGAAATCAAAAAACCGCGCTCTAATGGAATAAGCAACGACTGCTTATTCCACGCTTGATAAACCGTCCCCTAAAGAATTAAAAAACGGTTTTATACCTTTGAGGAGGATCAGGAAATCAAACCCTAATCCCTTTGTGTATACCATTGGTGAACAATTTCATTTGCTTGGTAAATTGCTTGCTTTTGAGGCATTTGATCAGGCCTGATCATTCCTTGATCATCAGGATTTGCCACATATTTTTTTGATCAGGTGGCCATTTGGTTTTATATCTCATTTTATTATTGATCCATGATCATTCTTGGTTCACCATTTGGTTCCTGATTATATGTTTCTTAGGGAACTGGTATATTCGTTGATTTATTTGACCCTAGTTCAATCTGATTTACAAGTCACATCAGTTGGATTCATAAGTCCATTGCATGTCATCAGTACAGTCATCATTTTGTCATCATTGTTCCATTTAATTCTAACTTCATGTCGTTTTCAACTTCTAATTAACTTTTGAAGTTTAAATCGATTTTTGAGGTTAGACTTGGTTTGTGAAGTTTAACTTTTAATTGTTAGAAATCATTTCCTCCTTTTTTCAAGTTAATTCTAGGAGTTGCATCATTTTAAAAAATTCAATTCGATTTTTAATGCAAAATTGATTTTTGGAGATATGATCAGTGTTTGAGTTTTTATTTAATTTTAGGTTTGCGTCATTTTAAAATCAAGTTTGGTTTCAATTTATTAGACTTTTAATCACTTTTTTATGGACCATGGTTCGTAAGAATGATAAAGCCCATTCCTTCTTTTTTAATAAAGCTCATTAACCATTTTCCATATCCAATTGAAAATTCTCATTTTAGTATACATTTTACAAAATCCAAATAATGGCATCTCAATCCAATCTTTATCCAACTTAATATCCAATACCATGAACCATTTCTTTTATCCAATTAAATCCAATAGCCAATTTCCTTTGCCATGTCCATTACTATAGCCATATCAAAATTCAAATAAAACAAAATACTAACCCATGTCCTAATTGCCATTTCCTTTAACCAGAGAGAAATAAAAAAAATAAAGCAATTGATGAATCCATTGGCAAAGTTGAAATGCAGGTATAGTAAAGAAGTCATACGTGAGCAACTCAAAGAGTACATTACAAAAACGACAACTACAACACAACACCAACCACATAAAACACAGAATGCGAAGGCAATGGATCAAAATTCACACAAAAACGGCAAGTGAATGCTGCATCTAAACGACATGAATATCCATCCAAAACGACGTGAAACAACCATCCACAAAAGCAATGGAAAACGACATCAAAGAAAACAAAAACGCAACACAAGCCAGAACGATAATCATGATGCGAGCAAAACACAAAATTTAATAACAAAACGACAATCTGCAGCACACGAAATCGTATCTGAAACGCAACGAATTGCAAAAACTCCCAAAGACTCATTTATATAAAATCACGAGTTCAATTCATTGAAGCTCTCTTTTTCTTGATTTTTCCAGAACCCCCATTCTCTTCTTTCGAACTTTGTGAATTCATTCATAACCGCCACCGCCTGCATAATCCTCTTGGTTAAATCCAATGGCCGTCGCACTTCCCGCAACTCTCACCGCACCTCAAACGTACCTGCAAATTGAACCGTGAATCATTCGTAGTAGGGGGTGTGCATGGTTCAAAATCCAAACCAAATTGAACCAAATATATGGATTAGTTTGGTTTTTAAAACCACTTTGGCGAAACCGATTTATTTTTTTAAAATTGGTTTATGTTTGGATCGGTTTGGTTAATAATCGGTTTTAAATGGATTTTGATTTTAATCAAATTTATTTAATTTAATTTCAATTTTATTTTCTTTAAATTAATATTATTTTTTAAATTTAAAAACATAAACAAATTTTAGGAGATTTTAATATATTTTTTCTTTTAAAATTTAAAAACATACAAAAAACAAATTTTTTTAGAAAAAAATTGAAAATAGTAAAATTATTTTCTGAAAATGAAAAAAAAGTTGAAAATAAAAAAAATCTCAAAAAAAAGTTATTCCAAAAAATAAAAATAACTGAAACAAATTTATTTTTAAAAAAATGGAAATCGGAAATAAAAAAATTTTGAAAATAAAAATAATTTCTATTATGAAATTATAAAAAATTATTATTATTTTTTTTCCAAAAATAAATTTTTTTATTCCAAAAATATAAAAAAATAACCTTTTTGAAAATTAAAAAAATTATCAAAAAAAATTATTTAGAAAAAATCTAAATTTTGTGAGCATGTATGCAAGATGAGTGTGGCATGAGACATGTTGGATCTGAAGCTGCTTGGCCATAACTCTTTCAAAAACGAAGTAGATATCTAGTTCAATGTGCTTTGTTTGCGCATGTAGAATCGGATTATGTGATAGCATAACAACACTTAAGTAGTCACAAAAGAGCATGGGGGATGAATAGGGAATATGAAGTTCACCAAGTAAGGATTCAAGCTATAACATTTCAGATGTTGTGTGAGCCAGCACATGATATTCGACTTATGAGCTGTATCGGGAAACAATGGCTTGCTTCTTTGAACTCCATGATACAAGATTAAATCCAAATAACAAACAAGATGCAGATGTTGATCTTTGATCATCAGGGTCATTGGCCCAATTTCTATTGTTGTAGGCATGTAACGAGAATGGTTGTGATGTTATACCTAGAACAAGTATCAGGGAAAGCATTGTCATGCCACTCAAGTAATGGAGTATTCTTTTGCCTATAGACCAATGTGAATCTAACGGTTGTTCCATGAATTGACATGCCTTATTTACTATAAAGGCAATATCTGGACATGTAAGAGTGAGATATTGAAGAGCCCGAACAGTGGATCTGTAGAGAAACATATCATATAACGCATCAGACCCATGCTTACTCAATTTTCATGTGCTCATCATCGGGGTTGGTACTTCTTTGGCTCCTATCATGATAATTTTGGAGAGTAAGTCATGAATGTACTTCATTTGAGTCATGTTCTGGAGGTGAATTTTGAGCAAGAACATCTGTATTTGAACCTGATTGAGCTTGATGATTAATATCATTAGGTAGTGATGGTTATTGTGAATGTCTTATAGAACCATCATTCTTGCTACAAATTAGAACAGGCAGGTACAACTTCATAATATGCTTATGCCCTAAGGATGAGGGAGTTGAAATACCCGTGATGGTGAAGCCAAGTTTGAAGGGTAATTCGACCTCATGAAACACAACATCCTTCAAGATGTAGACTCTTCCTTAAAGATTCAGACACTTAAACCCTTTGTATATGGGAGAGACTCCCAAGTAAACACACTTGGAGCTTCTAAACTCAAGCTTGTGCTTGTTGTAGGGCCTCAGGTGTGGATAACAGGCACAACCAAACACTCAAAGTAGGGAATAATCAGGTTTCTTATTATGCACGACTTTAAAAGGAGATGAAAAACCTAGTAGGGCATTAGTAGGCAACTTATTGATCAGATATACTGCATTGGTGAAGCTATGATCCCAATATGTAATAGACATAGTTGCATGAGAAAGTAAGGTGAGACCTAGTTCCACAAGGTGCGTGTGCTTCCTCTGCACCTTGCCATTTTGGTGTGATGTGTGCAAGAGAGTGAGTATGTGTATGATGCCTTGTTCATTAAGCATCTTGGTAAAAGGTTTAAACTCACCACAAAAATCAGATTGAACTGCCTTGATCTTGCCATTAAATTGAGTAGTAACATATTGTTGAAAAAGATTGAATGCTGAAAGAGAATCACTTTTGTTTTTCAGGAAATAGATCAAAGCGTAACTTGAATAAGCATCCACAAAGGCAATGTAGTAATCATAACCATTATGGAATGAGATTGTTGCAAGTCCCCATAAATCAGTATATATAAGATCCAACAAATTATGATATTCGGTATTGGACAACGGAACATGTAATCTATGAGATTTACCAAGGCAACACAAATCACAGAACTTATTGAACTTTTTATTATTTAATTGAATATTACACAGCTGAAAAATATTTCTCATGACATTAGTGTTAGCATGTCCTAGCCTAGCATGCCACTGATCCATAGAGCTAGAGTTTAAATCATTTGTAGAGGACACGCATAAATTTACAAAGATTATTCCTAAAGTGTTATTGAGTACATGATCCAAAGAACATGACTTGGTGGACACTTTATCTTGTGAGTTATCCAAGGAAATTATGGAGAAGAAATAGAGACCACTTACATTAAGCTTACCCTCCAAGAGCTCTTAATTAGATGCATGGGATTTAAAGTAATGATTAAGATGAAATTCAAAATAGACTTGATTGTCCTTAGAAAACTTGGATACATATATTAAGTTTCTTGTAACGTAAGGAATAAAAATAAAGTTATTGAGCTTTAACAGGTGATTTGACATTAATTTGGAAGCAAACTGAGAGCATCCTATTGATTTGACTTCTAGACACTGTCCATTACCAATTATCACTTTGTTTTTTCCAACATATGATGTGTAACTTTGTAAATGTAAAGAGTGGGAAGTAATATGATGAGAGGAACCTAAGTCAACAAACCAGGTTTGTGCCTCCAGATCACGAGGGATGTTGAGTTGTTTAAGGTGTGTAACATAGGTTAAGGCTTTAGTAGTCGTGGAAGCTGGTGCATTTCAGCTTTGAGCATCACTTGGACCTGAAGAGGGAGTTCCTTCAGCAAGAGATTTTGCTGTAGTTGAAATAAAATGCTCATCAAATCTGTGCCAGCGGTCAAAGACTGAGTGTCCATACATGTTTCACAACTAAAAAGTAGGTTTGTTGCCTGATGTAGTATCTTGCCTTGTAGTATGAGATGAATTTTGTCGAGCACCATGTCCACAAACTCAAGTGTACTTGACTTTACCTCCCAGTAACCATTTATGGCATGAGTCTGCATAAAGGAACCATGATCAATGTTGGCAGCAACACTTGAAGTAGCAAGTTCTTGCTTGTTCTTGTCCAGTTGTGCCTCTTGTACATACAACAAGGCTTCAACCTTATACATATTAATGAGATCACCTTTGTTATAAACCATCATAATAAACTGATTGTTCTTCCTTCTCTCAATTACTTACATCAAAATCCTTATTGATTGTTCTTCCAAAACAAAACCCTCACATTGAAGTTCATTCCATCTCTCAATTCCTTAACAAATTCACATGCTCCCCACATTCAAAGTTCTTTTCAAAGCTTCACATCAAAACTATAAAGAAGACGAGCTAAGACAAAACAAATAGGAGCACAATAACAACACTCACGAAATACTAGCGGACGTTGCAGAAGAGGAAAGAAATTTCAAGGAAGCATACCTAAAACGCGTTTCTCACAAACCTTCTTTGGGTTAGAACTTCATTTCTTTTCACTGATATCTTGATCGATTGTCGTTCTTATTTGAAATCGCTTCCTGGTGCTTGTATCTCTATAAAAATGCCAATAAATGAAAAAAATGTGGTTTTGGGATTGTAGGGATGAGGGTTTCATTGTTGTGGTTCCGACTGTTTTTGTGTTGCTTTGCTTGTCATGGCGCCCGTTGCTTTTTCGAGGGCTTCTCCAAGGCCGATTCAGATGAGGGAACCCTTTTTCAACCCTAACAACAAAAACATTTAGTGTTTTACATTCTTAGGGAAATAGGGAGTGAAAGAATGACATTTACCTTTCTTGGGGCTTCATCGACATTGTCAGTTTGGATTGTGGTGTCGGGAGCTATGATAGACGGTGGCAAAGGCAGTATATTGCTGGAGAAGGTGAAAAAAGGAATTGATCATGTTCTATAGATATAGATCATTTGAAAAGGCTTGACTTTTGTAGATGGCCCATCATTCGTCAAATCGGCTGTTGTTAAAAAGGACTGTTGAAACTTGAACACAGGAAGTTCATAACATTGAATGGACTTGCAGAAACGAAAGCATGCTTTATTTTCATCGGCATTTAATGATCGACCAGACCATACGATGTCGGTCACATGTGATACTAAAGGCTTCGAGACCATTTGATTAAACCAAATTGGCGAGCCACCAAATTGGGTTGATAGCTCATAAAATTGTACCCCTTCAACCTTGCTTCAATTCTGAAAGATAGCAATGCAGGAGTCAAAAGTTCTCTTCATACGACATTCAATTATGTTGCGGCCTGAGGAGAGTCACCTGGGAAGGGATCTTTAAACCATTTTGGGCCGAAGTTTGGATCAGCGAATGGGGCCATTCTAGGGGAAAACTTATCGGCCTCGATAAACATATTCAGGTACTTCATGAAGAGGTGTTTGTGTGGAGTTTCCTGGCATGTTATCAAAGCAAACCTTTCCCCTTCGATTGATCGATCCTCATTCAACCTAAGGGTGCGTTCCGACACTGGGTAGCCCAACTCATACTCGAAGGTGGCATTTAACCAGTGTTATAAGAGCCATAGGGACCTGACAAATTCAGGGATTTGGGAGTGTTATGGAGGAATTTAGTTTCAGGGTTGCAAACCTCAAAGATTGATACAAGGAGGCTAATAGCAGCTTACCCAAAGAAACCCGTCGACCCTCGTGAATTTGGACCTCCAGATTGATATAGCTCTTGGCTATCTGCAAGGAGCCATGACAAAATACGTAATACGAAAGCCACAATGTGAGGAAGGTTATATGTTCTTTGTCTGATACTTCGATGGAGCCTTTATTGTGGTGATCCTCGATGTAATTCTGGACACTGGCTCGACTGAACGAGAAAGTGTTTTCCGTCGGAAGTGTGGGGTCGAAGGTATCTCCCAACGGCGATAGACTAGTAATGGCCGCTATGTCGAAGAGTGTGGGCGTCAGCATCCCACATGGTAGTTGTAAGGTGTTGGTCGAACCCTCCCATAAGTACATGGGATCCAGTAACATGCAAGGATTGATATGGTGGGCATACCTAGAAAATTGGATGGCATCAAAGATTCCTGCACTCCTCCATTGATCTTGGCATTTACTTTGGAATTTGTTAAGCCATTTCAAATATTATTTATTACCTGGAGTAGGCATTGATATGAAGACTCTGGATTTAGACTCCATAAATCTAACGTTGATAACTCCAGCCTTGTCGAAGGAAGGAGGAGCAACAGGACCATAACCAGGAAAAAATTCCTCGGACTGCTTTTGGTGAGAACTCTAGTTCTACAAGAGGCCCATGGAACACAACTAGTTTCTTGTCAACAACGAAAGGAATAAGCATCTTAGGTTGCCAGATTTTCTTTACCGCTTCATCAAAAGAAGAAGGTTGGGGGATGCATTTCATGCTCTCCTTTGCTTTGAGTTTAAGGGTAATAGGGTTGTCCCTAGTGTTAAAAGAGCCTGCATCTTTAGTATGAGTAAAAGAATCCGTGAATTCAAAAGTTTGAAGGAAATGTAGTGAGACTGAAGTTGCTGCAAAAGTTGCTGAAGAAAGATGCAGGGGAAATATGCAGATACGCAGTTATGGAAGCAGAAAAGTTTGAGAATGAAGAGTTAACTATTTAATGGCTAACAACATGAACAACCAGACATTAGTCGACTGACAAATTTCCAACTAGGAGGTAGTGGGAGAGTTACTGGCGGTGGTTGTAATCCCACGACCTAGAGTGTAGCTAGTAATGATGGTAGTGTGTTTGGGAAACCGTAACGTAGGAAAGCCATCATCACATATAAAAACGTCATTAATGATTAGATGGCTAGCTGAAATTTAGAATTCAAAAGGAAGGTTTTTCGGTCGAAGAGCTCAGGTCGAAGCTAGCCTTTTCAGGGGGCAATTTGTTAGCTAGCAAGTTTTATCCCAACGCATGCGTGTTTGGTCGACCACGGGAATGGTGAGAGCCTTGGATCGACGTCGCAGAAAACTGGAGTACGAAGTAGACAGGGAAAGAAGCTGGTCGAAGTCGAAGGAGAGGTGTGCCGACACGTGTCATCTCGAGAGTGAGTTGCAACCTTCCAAAGGTTCTTTTCTACTAGTATTTAAGCAAGTTGTAATGATCATTTCAAGGATGACAATTTTAACATTTATAGTAGGAGTATAGTTGAAGTACCAAAGCGTTTAGGAGAAAAGAGTCATCTCCTTACAAAAATGTACTTTTTCTTCCACTTATATTTACAAGTCATTTAACTTACCAAATCGTCTTTGTTTATTTTTTTATTTCCATCTGACTTTTGTCTTTTATTGCATTACATTATTGTATTTTTAACTTGCGAAAAGTTACATTTACTGCCTTTAAACATTCCAAACACTTTACCAACAAAATAGCCATATACTCAACACCAAGTCAAGGACTTTGTAACCGGTCCTGGAAGTAAACCTCTGATAGGAAGGATAAAGATTGTTGGCGAAAAACACCTTTAAAGACAATAGTGGTTGTCTCTGGAATATTCTTATCCAAATAACCACTCTTTTACACTATACCTAGAAGATTTTTAGTGGTTCTAATAATATATCAACCTCATGACTTGTATCTTGGTACCCTCCCCTAGATAATATGATAAAGGTCAATGTAGATTGTAGTTCAATTGATAATCCGGGGCAATCTTGCTTTGGTGGTAGTTTGAGAAACTCTTCTGGAGGTTGGATCATAGGGATTTTGTAGAAAGTTGTGGTTTCACCTCTAATATTAATGTCGAGCTTCAACTCATTTTTCATGATCTTAATTAAGGCAACGGAAGAATAGGCAACGATTGAAAAATCGTCACCTAAAGGTATCATAGACCACACTTTTTATGCGTGGACGAGTTTCTTGGTAAAGCTTGAAAAACCGTCCCTTATTTACTTTATGCCACGGTTAGTAAAATGCGGGCATAACATAAACGTCGTCTATTTACTATAAGCGACGCTTATGAAATCGTAGATATAACGTAACCATAGTTTATTCCTTTTATGCCACGGTTAAGATATGTGGTTGTTTCTTATTTAAAAACAACAACTAAAAAGCATGACCTATTGTTAAAAGGCTACGGTTTTTATTATTATTTTGAACTTCAGTTATTTTTCTTAAAATATAAAAATGAAAAAAACAATATTTTTTAAAAAATGAAACATAAGTTTTGAACCGAAGTTTGCAACTAGAACGGTTAGAGATCATTACCACTGGACTACTAACATTTAATCAACAAATTTTGATCCTTAAAATATTTTTTAAATTAGACTTATATTACTTTATTATGTCATATTTAAATGGAAAAAGGTAAATTTATTAAAACATAGAAATTAAGGAGTTAAACTCAGGTATTTACTTTGAAAGAAAACATGCAATACCACCAGACCACTTTCAATTCATTAGAATGTTTTTCTTTGAAATTTTATTTATAGTTTAATGTTCGTATTTTTTTCTTATAATTTTCTAAAAGCTAATTCATTACAATTGAGTCCTAAATAATATTTTCTTCTTTCTCTCTACACAACTTTATGCCGTTTCTTCTTTCTCTCTGTACAACTTTCTGTCTTTTCTTCTTTCTCTCTACTCAAAGAAAGATTTTCTCTACAATTCACATACTCTCACGCCGGCCACCACACGCTTTCTGCTGCAACTCACCTTCGCTGTATTAATGCATCATTTGTTACAAACAGCTCTCAAGAGTAAGTTTCTCATTCTAATTCTATTTCTCATAAATACCTCTTACCACCAAAGTCTTTTGTTGTTCATCTTTTTCATTTACTTCTCTGTTTTGAATACCTTCATTTTTTCCTTTCTGTTTGTGAAATTAGAAATCGCTCGAGCAGGACCACCGCCTCAAATTATCTGCCATATTTGTCTCCAAGGGTGAGTCTCATTCTTCCTAAAATTACTCAAATACTTAAATTATGCTAAAACTCTAACCTTCCTATTTCTCCAAATCTGAATTGAAAAATATTACTTTAAATATTTTTTGTTACAAAAATTATTTTGTAAGGATGTCATATGGTTATTAGGGTTTATTATATAAGGGTGTTATAATACTTTAGTGAGATTGTATTTGCTTTCATAGGCTTAGCGTGAAAGTTGTTTCAAATTATAATATCAATTACTTTATGTTTTTGGTTTTTAGTAACTCATATTATAGTAACATTTTGGTACAAGAATAACTTAAAAGAGTTAAAAAATTTAATTAATCATATAAAAGGAGGGACATACTTTTCAAAATAGAAGAAGCTAGGAAGAATATAGTATTATTCTACACTGTTATATCTAATCAACAAAAAATATATAGTTATTTTAATCCTGTTTTAATTTCATAAAACCAAAATGACCTCACATAAGATTAGTGAGTAACCAATTATTAGAGTATATGTCCTTGATTATTGGTAGCAACCATTTAACTTAATGAATTGAAAACTGTGGAGACTAATTGATGAAACAAACATCTACTGTACTAATTAAATAATTAAATCTGGAATTAAAATAATAAAATAAACTCGCAGTTTGGAACAATGCATATATATTTGTATGAGGATTACTTAAGCAGGTACTGTTAACACTAATTGCCGATATAATTAATAATTAAGTATAGTTTAATTTGATTTCCTGTTGATGAGACATGTTGCACTACTCTTGAGAGTAACAATTTTTTTCATTATTTTAACAGTAAACAAGAATTATTTATTCATGTCAAATATGTGTTAAGATATGAGAGGAATTTGGAACTCGAGGAGAAAGTCCAGGAGGAAATATATTATATTACATTTTATTACTATTAGCAAATAACCTCACAGAAGATGTAAATATATTATTATTAATAGCAAACAGTGGTAGATCTATTATAAGGGGATGATAGGTGTCATGACCAACAGTGGTAGCAAACAGTGGTAGATATATTGTCCAAATTATTTCAGAAATTTTCTAAAAATTTATTGCAAGCGTTTGATCAATCAAAATAATTTTTTTATTAAGGAAAAATTCAATTAATTCTCCGAAGAGAATACAAAAATAATACTTTATAATTTATCAACTCAAATAAGAAAAAATTAAAATAATTCTCTAAATAAAATTTTATAAAATATTTGAAGAGTACAATCAATAGAGAAAAATTAAAAGAAGTTTACGTTTGAACAATTTAAAATAAATGCAAGATTATGAAAGTGAGAAATAAAATATTCAAAACTAATTTTTAGTATGATTTAAAATGAATAAAATGATTTTCTTATATAACGAGGTATCTAAATTATTTGAGACTAATGAATATTTTCAATTAACACAAGCACATTTATTTTTTCTGATAATTAAACAATTTTGTTTTCAAATTCATCATAATATTTACACGAATTGTTTATTACAGACAAAAAACCCAGTGAAAAGTAATCATGATTTGAAGCACAATTAGAAGAATTTAGAAGATATAGTACAAATTTGGAATCTAGGATACTACATGAATGGATGAAAATAGAACATCATTGTCCATAGAATATATAAACGTTTGGTTTGCATACAGTGGTAGACCTATTATAAGGGGATGATAGGTTCCATGGGACCCCTCACATTTTTACATTGATATTAAATTAGGTGTGTCAAGTTGTAATGTTGGCATTTGGTACGGTGGTAGTCAATAACATAGTTTTTGGCAATTAAGTCTTAACTTCAATTTTTTGTGGTAACTATTTTATATTTTCATTATTCATTAAAAAACGACTATACCAGGACTTGAATTTTAATATGGGGATGGTATTAGAAGTATTCTAACCACTAAACAAGTTTTCGTTTATATGGTTTATTTGAAACAATTTTGATAAAACTTATATTTAGTGTTAATTTATAAAATAATATATTGTTATATTAATTCTATCTTAGAGTTATTTTGGATTGAGTTTCATGTTCCCTTATATATCAACATTTGTTTCCTTGTTTATTTTGGATCAAGAGTCTAGGCTTACTGAACTTTCTGCAATCATGTTTGAGATGTAAATATATATTTGTTTTATTGATTAGATATTTCATTAGAATTTATTTTTAAGTATATTTTTAATATATTTTCATACTCTTAATTATTATAGTGTATTATAATTATGATTATTCTTAGGTATTTCTATATTTACTGATGGATGGTCAAAATATCTTAATTAAATTAGATTAAAGGTATGGACAAAGCATGGACTAAACTCCCAAGATATTAGTGACTATCCTGTATACGCTACGTTATCAGGTTGGAGCACTAAAGGAAAGTTGGCATGTGCGTGTTGCAATCATAACATTGAGTCGTCATATTTAAAGAACAACCAAAAGATATGCTACATGGGTCATCATGTCTTTTTACCGACGAGTCATGCGTGGAGGTCAAATAAAAGGTCCTTTAATGGAAGGAAAGAACTTAGGTCTGCACCTTCTTTGTTAAAAGGAACAGAAATTATCGAAACCTTAAAAGATTTTGAGAATGAATTTGGTAAAAAAAAGAAGAAGAAAAGAGATGGTCCATGGAAGAAGAAGTCAATATTTTTTGAGTTACCTTATTGGGATGAGAATACATTACGTCATAATCTTGATGTGATGCACATTGAAAAAAATATATTTGATAATATTATTGGGACTCTTTTAGACATACCAGGGAAGACAAAAGATCATGTTAATGCTCGTTATGATTTGAAAGATATGGGAATTAGAAAGAAGCTTCATCCAAAAGAGATTAGTGGAGGTCGTGCAGTGATTGCAAAATCTTGTTTTTCAATGAGTGAACATGAAAAGACTATTTTTTGCAGTGTTTTGAAGGCTTCCAAATTTCCAGATGGGACTGCATCAAACATTTCAAAGTGTGTGCATATTAGTAATAAGAAAGTATTTGGCTACAA
The DNA here is from genome assembly GCF_024323335.1 of Lathyrus oleraceus. Lineage (NCBI taxonomy): Eukaryota > Viridiplantae > Streptophyta > Magnoliopsida > Fabales > Fabaceae > Lathyrus > Lathyrus oleraceus. Next base: position 196,583,015 of record NC_066580.1, on the reverse strand, counting down.
GAGTCATGACACACATTTCATGTTACATTACTTATTACAAGTAGCAGTAAGAGGAACCTTCCCAAATGTAGTGGCTGAACCTCTAATTCACTTAGGGTCATTTTTTCGCGCTTTGTGTAGAAAAGTTATCCAAGAGAAAGATTTGAATTTCTTAGAAGTTGAGATCGCAGATATTCTCTATCAAATGGAGATGATTTTTCCTCCAAGTTTTTTTGATATAATGGTTCATCTTCCTATTCATTTGGCAAATGAAGTTAGATTGGGCGGTTCGATTCAATTTCGATGGATGTATCCCACTGAAAGAAACTTATGTAAACTTAAAAAGTTATGTTCATAATAGAGCTTATCCCGAAGGATCTATTGATGAGGCATATTTGGCTGAAGAAGCTTTGACTTTTTGCTCAAGATATTTGCATGATAATGTAGACACAAGGTTGAATAGAAAGAGTTGAAATTATGACAATAGTGATTTGTGTGATATGGATTTAAGCGATTACTTTTCATGTATTGGTCGTTCTTTAGGTGGGAAGAAAAATGGTAAACCATTTTTTCTAGATTCAGCTACAAAAGCCCAAGCCCATCGATACGTTTTGTTCAATTGTGATGAAGTTAACACATTCATCAGGTACCATAATAGTTTAAGTTCATTTATAAAACACACACACACACACACACACATACACACACACACACATACACACATACACACACACACATTAGTGTTATTTTCTAATTGATGATAAGTTATGTTTGTAGGGAGCATGATGATATTGTCAGTAGTCAAACTAAAGGACGTAGGTGGGTCAAGGCCAAAACCCAAAGTCACGATTTTAGTGAATGGTTTAAAACTCGAGCCTTGAAAGATGATGTATCAATTCAGCTACAAGATTTCTCTAGAGGTCCATGTGATACAGCAAAGAGGTTTTTAAGTTACCTCATTAATGGATATAGATTCCATACAATGAAACGAGATGCAAGACGCAAAACTCAAAATTCAGATGTAACTTTGGTTTCATTGACTCCAAGTTTTGCAAGCTCTAAGAATGAAAATCCTAAGATAGAAGCTGTCACTTATTATGGAGCAATTGGAGATATAATTGAGTTAGACTATTACTCTCAATTCAGCTTTGTGTTGTTTAAATGTGATTGTTTCGAGGTAAAAGAAGACAAATATGGGCTTACTTGTGTATATTTCAACAAAAAAAGTTACCAAAATGATTCTTTTGTTCTGCCATCTCAAGTGCATCAAAGTTTCTATGTCCAAGATCCACTTGATGCAAGCAGACAATATGTCATGAAAACAGATCCTAGAGATTTATATAGTATGGGTGACCTATCAGATTCAATGGTCCAAGAATCTTATCAAAGTGATCATTTTGATGGTGAACTTAATTGGGTTAGGGAAGATATACCTGGAATAATTGTTGATAAGCCTCCACCTTTTATGCAAGAGACAATATATGAAGATGATTCTGATTTTGACAATACTGTGTTAGACCAGTAAAGTGATGGGAACTAAATCTTTGAAGACTTTCCATTTATTTTTTGATAAATCAATAGGTTAATGTAACATGGGTTACCTTTGGATTATATTCTAAAAGAAATATTTATATTCAAACAATTTCCACTAGATGACAAGTCTTCTTTTACATCCTTCCATGCTTGACTTATTTAACTTTTAATGCATATATTAATTTATTTTTATATTTTAATGTTGTACATTCACCTTATTGTTATGATAGTAAATTCTTATTTTATGATCTAACCTTATTATTTCTTGATTTGTTTCTTAATTTTCACATTTTCTCCATCGATACCTTTTTATGGTTTGATGAGCATTCTTATTTATTTCTTTGTTTCTCTAAATTTTTTTGTGTTTAAATATTTTGCAGAACAAATGAGAAAGGAAGAAAACAATAATAAAATATCAAATGTCATGTGAAGGGTCAAATGGGTGCTTCCAGTTTTGAGCTACCGCAAGTCAAATCAAGCTTTGAATTGGCAATGAATTTCAACATCAAACTGGAGGAAAGAAAGACCACACATTGAAAATCACATGCACCTATGTCAAATGTTGAAGCTCTTGGGAACAAAAAAAATCAGCCATTAACTTCTCAACAATTCAAGTTATCCGTGTTTGCAACAACTTCTAACAAGGAGCCTGAGCCAAAGAAAAATGTTTCAGATAATGCAAGTAGGACCAAATTGCCAAACACTCTTGCTGAAAAAAGTATAGAAAAGGAAGTATCTTTAAAAAGAAACAAAGGATTGAAGATTCAAGATTCATAAGATCAATCTTTGATTTCGGAAAGGAATCAACCTTTGGTTTCTAAAACTAAAAATTCAAAAGGATAATCTTTGTCTCAAGTTAGAAGACCTATGACCTATGCCTATACAAATCCTGGATCCAAATACGCAGCCCATGAAAAAGGTGGTAATTGGAGATGGGTCGTTGGAAAGACAACAAATTATGGAGAAAAAATCTATTGAAAATGACACTTCAAGGTCAAAGGAACAATCTAGGAGAATTGTAGTTGTTGAAGATGAGTCACGGGAAAAAAATGAAAGTAACAATAAGAATCAACAACAAAAAAGGAAGATATTTGGAAATGACATTTCAAGGGCAAATGATCAACAAAGGAAAACGGTTGTGGCTGAAGTTGAGTCAAGAGAAAGGCAAAAAAGTGCTTGCAAGAAGACAAAAAGAAGTCCTTTATGTCCATCAATGTTAATCAGTGACTTTCTTTAAAAAATGGAAGAGATGTTGAAAAGGAGATGAACAATTTAATTGTAGGGACAACTAAGAAAAGAACACGTGGACCAACACGTTGTTTAAAAATATATGCAAAACATGTCAAAGACCGTCAAGAAGTTACTCTAAATGACTTTGGAGAGGCAATTTGACCTGAAGACCAAACTGTTTTTGACTTAGGCTATTTCCTTGGAACTATAGCAAGGAATGCAGATTTTTGTCCGTTGATCTATACAAATTTCAAAGAGTTGCTTAAAGATGAAGAAAATCCTAAGTGTCATAATGATCGTATTTGGAAATATATTAATGTGTGAAAAGTAAAATTTCATATTTTTTCAATGATCAAATATTTATCTACAATTCATGACAAATATTGTTTTATTTTTGCAGACGAAGTTCAACATTACTGAGAGAGGAAAAAAAACAGTATTTTCTCGAATAAATGATGCTTGGAGACGGCACAAATACTCTATCAAGAGAGATCATTTCCTAAAGTACTCTAGTATGAAGGAAAGATTAAAGAACCGTCCAAAGAGTATATCTGAATATCATTTCAAGAAATTGTTAGTATATTGGAAAGATAATCATGTACAAGTAAGTTATTTATTTTGCATTCAATATAGTAAGAAAAATGTTCAATTAAAATATTAGAAAGGAAAAACAAAAAGGGTAAATCAAAGATGCACCATAGTTATACAATATCATAACATATCAATTTTCATCTTTTGGTTGGTTGGTTGCTCCATTATTTTCTTCTTTTTAAAAAAAAGATTTGAAAATCATACACTATATATAATTAACATTGATGTGTTGATTAATATCTATGTGTGTGTATTTACTTGTTGGATAAAGTTTTGCTTCATTTCAACTAATATGGAATAAGATGCATGGCTTTTTCTTATGTGCATAGTTTTGAACAGTATGAAACACAGTTAAATTTCTTTGCATATTTAACATATTTTCTAGTTAGACAATTTCTAATTATGTTTAGTAGTAAAGACAATATAGACATAATGAAACACAATTGCAGCCCCATATTAGCATAATTTCTGCTTAGACATTATTGTGCACATTTACATACTATCTTTATTAAATAATTACTACTCAATGAACTAATTCAATTTCTTTTCATGTAACATTGATTCTACTCAGTGAAATATTTTATGTATTGTAGGATATTAGTAAAAAGAATGCAGGTATAGGAGCAAGCAAAAGTTTATGCATCGTGTAGGACCAACAAATTTTGCTAGAATTCGTGCAAAATTGGTATGATATTTGTGTGTTATTATCAATAGAATAAGTTGATTTTTCAATCTCTTATTAAGTAGTATTTTTTTTAAATATATAAATAATCATGTAGAGAGAAAAAAAGGATGGAGAATAAGTCACTCAAGCTGAAATCTTTATTGAAACTCGAAAAAGTCGCAAGGGAAAACAAGTGGATGGGGAAACCCAATTTGTTATTGTAAGTTAAATTATAATATTCATTATAAATACACATGTGGTTTTTAATTTTGTTCAAAACTAATTATTTTAAATATTAGGATAAACTTCAAGAATCTATTGAAAACTCAGTTGAAGTTGGAACGCAAGCATTTCAATCATTGTTTGGAAAAGAAAAACCCGGTAGAGTGAGATGTTATGGAAGAACTGTCCACCATCATTGTTGAAAAAAATGAAGAAATTTATTTAATGAAAATGCAATATGATGGTAAGATTTCTGACATGCCGCAAAAGATGGGAGCAATGGAGGCACTTTTGAAAAGCATGTATATGCAACAAAATCTACATTTAAGTGAAGAGGAAATAGATGATAAGATGAGAGAAGCTTTGCACAATGATAATATTCCAACACCACCCTCATCGACATCAACATATGCTCCTGCTCATCAAAAGGTACTATAATTGACATTAATAAAAATCAACATTTATTTTATTAAGTGTTGAGTTGTTATTTTATATTGTTTTAATTTTTTAAATATGCGGTGTTAGTTTTTTAAGTTACTTATTAAGTTAGTATATATTCATTCTAGCTAGGTTGAACATTGTGAACATATGTTACCATGGACATTTTCATTATGTTTTTTAAAAATTATCATTGTATATTGGTTTAGATGGTAAGATTCATGTATAAATTTCATAGATTCGAGTTTGAATTCTAAGCGTGCAAACTTTGTTAGTGAGTAATATATAACTATCAATTGTTTGAATTGAATCATTATTGCATGGATGTTGAGTCATTTGAAGCCTTGCATATGCCGCTTTGATTATTGTAGCTTTTTTATTGAATAATATATAAAAGAAATTCTTCATATATATAGGTTAGAAACAAAGATGATCCTCAAGATGAACAAGATGATGATAATCTTCAATATGATCAAGATGATAATGATCTTCAATACGATCAAGATGATGATGACCTTCAATATGATCAAGATGATAATGATCTTCAATATGATAATTTTCAAGATGATGATTCTCATGAACCTCAACACGATGAATATGATAAAGACCGCCATTGATTTAAATATTGACGATTATGTTTTGTTTTATGGAAAGCCAACTAGCTATAACTTATATTGCTTGGATTTATTTTGAAAATTTTGTATTTTTTGCATTTCAAAGAGTTGATTACACTTCATCTTATTAATACTTAATATTTATATATGTTTTCAATTTATAAATGTGCTTCTTCTAATAATATTGGAAAATAATCTATTAGAATAATGTGAAGGTATATGATCACAAATGTATCACCATATAAATGAATAGGAAAATTCTATACTAATTATATCTTTCAAAGTCTAAAGTGCTCAACATCGAAGTTATATATAAATGTGATTTATTTTTCAATCTATAGACAATGCTTTGTAGGTGTTGCTTATAAAAAACCGTAGTATATTCCTTTGTTTTAGGTGCGGTTATGTGTGTGTTGTGTAAATGAAATTATAGATTAAGCTACGATTTACATCTGTTAGTTATTAATAACCGTTGCCTTTTCACATGTTTTGGGGACAATTATTTTACATTGCTACTTGAAAACTGCAACTTAAAAGTTCAACTAAAACCGTGGACTTTGATATTTAAGGCGATGGTGTTCAGAACCAGTGGGTAGAAATCGGAAAACCGCGCTCTAATGGAATAAGCAACGACTGTTTATTCATCGCTTGATAAACCGTCCCCTAAAGCATTAAACAATGGTTTTATACCTTTAAGGGCCCGTTTTTCGTTGTTGCCTAAACTCATTTTCGTTGAGGAGGATCAGGCAAACAAACCTTAATCCCTTGGTGTATACCATTGGTGAACAATTTCATTTGCTTGGTAAATTGCTTGGTTTTGAGGCATTTGATCAGGCCTGATCATTCCTTGATCATCAGGATTTGCCACGTATTTTGTTGATCAGGTGGCCATTTGGTTTTATATCTCATTTGATTATTGATCCATGATCATTCTTGGTTCACCATTTGGTTCCTGATTATATGTTTCTTAGGAAACTGATACATTCGTTCATTCATTTGACCCTAGTTCAATCTGATTTACAAGTCACGTCAGTTGGATTCATAAGTCCATTGCATGTCGTCAGTACAATCATCATTTTGTCATCATTGTTCCAATTAGTTCTAACTTCATGTCGGTTTCAATTTCTAATTAACTTTTGAAGTTTAAATCGATTTTTGAGGTTAGACTTGGTTTGTGAAGTTTAACTTTTAATTGTTAGAAATCATTTCCTCCTTTTTTCAAGTTAATTCTTAGATTTGCATCATTTTAAAAAATTCAATTCGATTTTTAATGCAAAACTAATTTTTGGAGATATAATCGATGTTTGAGTTTTTATTTAATTTCAGGTTTGCGTCATTTTAAAATTGAGTTCGGTTTCGATTTATTAGAATTTCAATCACTTTTTTTATGGACCATGGTTGGTAAGAATGATAAAGCCCATTCCTTCTTTTTTAATAAAGTTCATTAACCATTTTCCATATCCAATTCAAAATTCTCATTTTAGTATCCATTTTACAAAATCCAAATAATGCCATCTCAATCCAATCTTTATCCAATTTAGTATCCAATACCATGAACCATTTCTTTTATCCAATTAAATCCAATAACCAATTTCCTTTGCCATGTCCATTACTATAGCCATATCCACATCCAAATAAAATAAAATACTAACCCATATCCTAATTTCCATTTCCTTTAACCATAGAGAAATAAAAAAAATAATGCAATTGATGAATCCATTGGCAAAGTTGAAATGCAGGTATAGTAAGCAAGTCATACGTGAGCAACTTAAAGAGTACATTACAAGAACGACAACTCCAACACAACACCAACGACATAAAACGCGGAACGCGAAGGCAATGGATCAAAATTCACACCAAAACGACAAGTGAATGCTGCATCTAAACGACATGAACATCCAGCCAAAACAACGTGAAACAACCATCCACAAAAGCAATGGAAAACGACATCAAAGAAAACAAAAACGCAACACAAGCTAGAACAATAATCATGATGCGAGCAAAACGCAAAATTTAATAACAAAACGATAATCTGCAGCACACGAAATCGTATTTGAAATGCAACGAATTACAAAAACTTCCAAAGACTCATTTATATAAATTCACGAGTTCAATTCATTGAAGCTCTCTTTTTCTTGATTTTTCCAGAACCCCCATTCTCTTCTTTCGAACTCTGTGAATTCATTCATAACTACCACCGCCTGCATAATCCTCTTGGTTAAATCCAATCGCCGTCGCACTTCCCGCAAATCTCACTGCACCTCAAACGTACCTGCAAATTGAACCGTGAATCCTTCGTAGTAGGGGGTGTGCATGGTTCAAAATCCAAACCAAATTGAACCAAATATATGGATTAGTTTGGTTTTTAAAACCACTTTGACGAAACCGGTTTATTTTTTTAAAATTGGTTTAGGTTTGGATCGGTTTGGTTAATAACCGGTTTTAAATGGATTTTGATTTTAATCAAATTTATTTAATTTAATTTCATATTTATTTTCTTTAAATTAATATTAATTTTTAAATTTAAAAACATAAACAAATTTTATGAGATTTTAAAATAGTTTTTCTTTTAAAATTTAAAAAACATAAAAAAAACAAATTTCTTAGAAAAAAAATTGAAAATAATAAAATTATTTTCTGAAAAAAAAAATTGAAAAAAAAAAATTGAAAAAAAAAAGTTATTGCAAAAAATAAAAATAACTGAAACAAAGTTATTTTAAAAAAATGGAAATGGGAAATAAAAAAATTTTGAAAATAAAAAATAATTTCTATTATTAAATTATAAAAAATTATTTTTTTTTCCGAAAATAATTTTTTTTATTCTGAAAATTTGAAAAAATAACCTTCTTGAAAATTAAAAAAATTATCAAAAAAAATTATTTAAAAAAACTCTAAATTTTGTGAGCATGTCTGCAAGATGAGCGTGGCACGAGACATGTTGGATTTGAAGCTGCTTGGCCACAACTCTTTCAAGAACGAAGTAGATATCTAGTTCAATGTGCTTCGTTTGCGCATGTAGAACCGAATTATGTGATATCATAACAACACTTAAGTAGTCACAAAAGAGCATGTGGGATGAATAGGGAATATGAAGTTCACCAAGTAAGGATTCAAGCCATAAAAGTTCAGATGTTGTGTGAGCCAGCGTATGATATTCGACTTCTGAGTTGTATCGGGAAACAATGGCTTGCTTCTTTGAACTCCATGATACAAGATTAGATCCAAAGAACATGCAAGAGGCAGATGTTGATCTTTGATCATCAGGGTCATTGGCCCAATTTGAATTGTTGTAGGCACTTAACGAGAATGGTTGTGATGTTATACCTAGAACAAGTATCAGGGAAAGCATTGCCATGCCACTCAAGTAATGGAGTATTCTTTTGCCTATAGACCAATGTGAATCTAACGGTTGTTCCATGAATTGACATGCCTTATTTATTTCAAAGGCAATATGTGGACATGCAAGAGTGAGATATTGAAGAGCCAGAACAGTGGATCTGTAGAGAAACATATCAGATAACGCATCAGACCCATGCTTACTCAATTTTCGTGTGCTCATCATCGGGGTTGGTACTCCTTTGGCTCCTATCATGGTAATTTTGGAGAGTAAGTCATGAATGTACTTCATTTGAGTCATGTTCTGGAGGTGAATTTTGAGCAAGGACATTTGTATTTGAACCTGATTGAGCTTGATGATTTATATCATTAGGTAGTGATGGTTATTGTGAATGTCTTATAGAACCATCATTCTTGCTGCAAATTGGAACAGGCAAGTACAACTTCATAATTAGCTTATGCCCTAAGGATGAGGGAGTCAAAATACCCGTAGTGGTTGTAGCGGTGTATTCGTCACTTTATGGTCTATTGATTAAACCAAAAGCAAAGTATACAAAGAATCGAGTCGCCACCGCACTTTTATTTATCCAAAGGACTGGCTAAAAAGCGAACAAAAGCCTAAGAAGTTTTACATCTAGAAAACTAATGAAAAGATCAGAGATCGGGGTAAGGGGTAAATTACGCAATGGGAAGGTGTTAGGCACCCAAAACGTCCTAGGTACTCCTAGGGATCCCTTTTCACACTTGTTGAATGAAAATGTTATTTGTTATGAAATATTTATTGTGCAAACGTGATTGGGAAGATGAGAAAAGAATATACAAGTTATTATTTTTGTGTTTGAACGGATGAACCCGTTGCCTACGTACCTTTCCATGAAAAGGTAAAGGATCAAAACGCCGTAGTTCGGCTAAAAACTTCCAAAAGTTAGTGAATTCATTTTAAAACACAAGCTCTAAGGCTTTTCATTATCAAGGGGAGAAAACTCAACCTGAATCAACAATCCACCATGCGAGGATAGCTTCAACATACTAGTGAGGGGTTAACCCTATAATAAGTATGGAAGGCTTACAATCAACTCACTAAGGATAAGGTAAGATTTACATCAACCACCATGATAATTGAAACCTATGGCTAATGTGTGAAAAACTTAACAAGAATGGACAAAGCCACAAAACAATTGAATGGGTGAAGTTAATTGATTATGATTATTCACAAAAGGATGGTCAAGGTATGATTAAAGTCAATTCAAAAGAAGTATTAACAAAAGTGAAGTTTGAAAATCAAGGACTTAAGGTCCAGGTTTCTAATTTGAAAAGAAGTGAGAATGTTTGCACAATATTTATCTCAAGTTTGAAAGCAATGTGTGAAAAGGGTCTAGGACACAAAGGGGGGTGAATGGATAATGGAGTGTAAAACTTCTCAGAAGGGTTCACCTCTTGAAATCATATGGAAGATGATTCAAGTGTGTCCTTTGGAATAGGCAAATGAGCAATAACACATGAACAAAGTAACAAAAGAAAGTTAACAAAAGCGGATACCGGATGCCAATCACTGGACTTATACCAATCTCCTAAAACAAAACTGGATATCAGAGGCCACTCTATGGACTTATACCAATCTCCTCAAGAACAAAACAAAACATGGATGTCAGATGCCAATCTATCTGGACTTATACTAACCTCCAACAGATGATCATAGGAAAACAAATGCCAACAACATGGACTTACAATTAAATCCTCACATACAACAAACAAGCAATAAGCAAAGAGGACATGAGTGGCCAATGAAATGGTCTTATACTCAATCCCTTCCAAATCATAGGAACAATGGCCAATTAATGGGCTTACAGTTGATTCCTCAATGGACAAACCAAAGATGTGTCACAAAGACAATGAAATGATGATCATGCACTAATGAGCAATTAATGGTGATAAATGCACAAAGGCAAACTCAAGCAATCATGTACAGATGAGTCAAGTAATCAAACCAACAAGGCAAATAGCACACACTATACACAAGCAATCAGGCTCACACAAGGTTAGGCATTGAAGCCAACTGGAATGGGGTATGTGTTGCTCTTAACCTTAACATTGAGAGTTAAGGTGAAGCAGATGAAAAGGATATGAGGGGTGTGCCTCATGACTCTTATCCCTGGTCAGGGAGAGCATCAAATGATAGAAGGTGTGGGAGTTCAGAAAGTTGGAACTCTCTCCACAAGTCAATGACTCTATAGATCTTGGGTTAATACCCACAATGCCTCAACATGTAATGTGAGCAAAGGGATGACACACTGAATAGTAGGAGATGGACTACACATCTCTTTTATCTACCAATTGCCTTATCAAAGGACTTTTCCTGCTTGGGGACAAAAGTAAACAATCACAAGCATTGCCTCTTAAGGAGGACTTCAGACAGGTGCCTGACCAAATAACAGGACAGGTCTTCCAGACTACATGAAGAAGAGAAGTTATACCTAGTTTAAACAACCAAACAAAGCAAAAGCAAGCTCAAAATGAACTTAGCAACTAATGTACCTGAAAACAATCCAACTCAATCAGTCTACAACTCAAAAAGTCAAACAAATAATCCAACAGTCAACAGACATAGTCAACAAACAAACAAGGCTACAATGTGCAAAGCACAAGCTCAACTCAAATGAGCTAGAAGCCACCTACAAACAAGTCAAGGTTAGTCAATATCAATCAAATAAACCAACTCAATGAGTGAATTAATCTCCTTAAGGCAATGTGCTTCTTTAACCTGAAAATCAAATTCAAATATGAGAAGCAAACCACTAGGACAAGGCCTAGGGTTAAAGAGGGAGGAATACTTCAAACCAGAACATGAAAATTGACAAGAATCGATATCAATCCATTAGGAACATCATCCAAAAGGTCTCATGTCCATGGCATCAACCAATTTCATTTCATAGATCAAATAAGGCAAAGCATGCAAATTGGAATCTCATTGAAGCAACAGAATGAACACAAGCATATTAAATCCAAAATGGCTCAACAAATCTCAAGACAAATCATGGTTAAACAGCACACATCAAATGATCAACACACCAAAAATCATGGCATTTGGACAAGTATAGGCATGGCAATTAAATTCATCAAGTCAAGGTAAGCACAAGGAAGCTCAAACAAGACCACAAAGGCTACCTCAACTTAAGGCAATCCTAAAACAGAGATGACAAGTGATAAATGACTCAAACCAAAGCCACAATGAACTTCAACATGTCAAGAATCAATGTGCAAAATTTCAAGTCCATATGATAAAGCATAAGCATTTCACAAATCATGAAAGTTCAACACTCTTCAAAAGTTCAAACATGGTCAACCAGCAAAGAAAAATCTCAAACAAATAAGAAATGGATCCAAAAATTCTACAAAAAATCATGATCAATCCTAACATCCAGAAGAAGCATCATGCAATAATCCACATCAATAGGCATTTATTTGGCATGGTAATGAAATTCAACAAGTTGGACAAGAAATGGTGTGACACACATTGTAACAGCTACATTGATCAGATCATATCTCAATAACCAAAAATGCAAAAAATGCAAACTCAATGCCAAAAGATCAATTAGGATGTCTAGCTTAAGCATGTCAATTTTCAGCTTCATTGGATCAACCATCATTATTTCACAAAGAGAATGGCAAGCAAAGTACAAGATATGACATGCAAACATAAACCCTAGGCCAAAAACATTTTCAACCGTGCACAAATTCTGTAAAAATATCCATAAAATAGAAGACATCATGAAGATCATTGTGCAAAAAATATCATGTGATTTGGATAGGTATTTTTGGAGTTATGATTTTTTAAATGAAGAGAAAAAATAAAAATCATGTGAATGAAGCATATGAACATATGAGTACAAGTTGGAAAAAATAAGGCAAGGCAATTATGAAACATGTTAGAGCCAGGAATCGAACACGGCTCAAATTTGAATTGAGCGCGCCATTTAATGAAACGCTTCGTTTCATTAAAGTACGTGGCAAGGTGAAGCAATCGTGACCAATCAAATAGCCAGGCGGATGCTGATGTGGACCACTGCATGGGCGAAAAAACAGAAAAACGCATGCAAACAAGGCTCATGAAGATCAAAGCAATTCTGGAAATGCAAAACCTAACAAGTTCATGCGCATTCATCATGTTCATCATCATCAAGAACAAACCATCACAGAAATTCACAAAACGCATACCAATGGATTCATCCTTCATCACACATCATAGATCCACAATTATTTTAACCTAATTCAGCACATGTTCAAAGAATCGAGCAGAGAAAGTTTCACTCATCAAACTTACAATCATCATAACTACTTCAATACTCAATGAAATTCAAAGATCTAAAGCTCAGTACAACCAGCATTAAAGGATCTACAAGATGCACATGATTATTTCAAGAATTGGAGCATTCGAAATCTAACCTCAATGAAGATGCAGAGTTGAAACAGGTGGATTCAAGTCCTCAAATGCAAAAACAAATGTTCTTCCAAGCTTAGATGAATGAATGGATGCAAAAGAATAGCTCAGCAGTGCTTGATTCGTCCAAAAACTTCAACTGCCATGGATATGCATAACCTTCAACAGTCTCGATTCTTGCTGAATCCTTCAAGATCTTGCTTCAACAATCTTCAATAATGCTTGTAGATGATGCACAAACCAAGAACCAAGCAAAGGATATGAAGAATTTGGATGAAAAAGTTGAGAGAAAGTTGAGAGAGAATTTTCAGATCTGAGATTTTGGAAGCGTTCTTGTGATTTTCTGTTAGGATTATGGTTATATATCATCTATTAATGAAGCTTGTTAATCATGTTTAGCCAAAATACCAAGGATTAGTGAAATTGGATTATTTATGCAAAATGGAAAAATCACCCTTACATGTGCATGGCAATGGAACAGTGCACGATTTTCACTTTGAATGAGTTTCAAATGTTGTTTGGAGGCAAAGGCAATTGGTAAAAGATGAATGCAATGCATAACTTTCAAACTAGCACTTTCCCTCCAAAATTCAAATGAAATTCAAATGAAAATGCCAAAATTTTGTAATGGAAAATGCATGATATGTGATGCATGAATTGAATAGTAGGGATCAAGAGAGAAATGTTCCAAAAAGAACCACTTCAATTGGCCTTTTAGTTCAAAAGTTATGCCTTCTTGAAGTTCAAATTCCATTGGCCATGATTTGATCATAATTCCTCAACCACACATGAGAAATTCATGTTCTTGGACTTTTTGGAAAGGTGAGAGCAAGATCTTCAACTTTCGTGTTGGACAAAATTTCATTTGAAGCTTTCTTGATGATGTAATCCTGAGGAGAAAACCTTTCCATTTTTGGCAATTTCAAATTACAGGTCACTTGCTATTTTTGGAAAGTTTTCATCTGATCTCAAATTCTTCATTGTGGATGTTTGAAATGTCAAATGAGACTTGTGTGGACATGAATGAGGCCTCTCTAACCATCTCCCACCTTCTAATCCATGATTGAATGCACAATTGACTTGTGTTGACTTTTATAGGGTTTCAGTTGACCTAGCTGGGCTCAGATGAAATTCAAGCCTCTACCACTTGGGATGTTGATTCAAAATGACACCATGGTTCATATGAACTCTTGTGAATGATTATGGTGTCTAAATTCTCAAGAATGGCCACCATCTATTGCTCAATGAATGCCTTTGACTGTCTTGACCTAGAATTGCTTCATCTGCAAGTAACAAGGTTAGATGACATATTTTTGTAGTTTTGGTTAGTAAACAAATGAAAAACAATGATATACATTTGCAAAACATGCTTGGTGATCAAGAACCACTCTCAAAAGGTGACCCACCCACATGGAAGGAAGCAGGGTGCACAAAGATCCTTAAGGCAATGATATGATATGATATGAGCCATGAGGGATCTTAGGGACAAAATTGGGGTCTTACAGATGCCCCTATTTAAGGTCATTCTAGCCGGAGAAGTGAAGTTTAGAAATCTTCATCTCGACGCGGTAGAATGGGCTTAAATAATAGTAATGAGACAAATTTTGGTCCCTAAGAGACCTCATGATGCAAATGTATGCATGCAAAAGACAAAAACTCTGTGGGGATATGGTTCACACAGAAGAAACGACGATCCATCGGAGTAATACACTCACCAGGGACAGAGACACTAACAAGACTCTTATGGGGATTCTTATTGGGGATAGAAAGAAAAAGAATGCGTGAGCAGGCCACGCCTCTGAATTGGGAAAAACAAAACTGACACAGCGTGAACGAGACACGACTGGACTAGAGAACCTCATTGGGAAGCAGAGGACTCACACTGGGGAACAGAAGAATTCCAAAGGGAAACACATCCATTGGAAAAACACAAGCTGACTCCTGGGGAACAGCAACAAGATGAGGTGTTACCGGTATAAGGGTAACAAACTCAGGAAGAATGAATATCTAAGACCGGTATAAGGGTGAGAGATATCAATCAACCAAACATCTGAGAAAGACCTAAAAAGTTACATAAACTCAGGAAAATCTGACTCCACAAGGGACCAAGGTCATAATAGGGAGCAGAAAGGAGGGAACACCAGGGATACCGAGGTATATAATAGGTGACCGTCCAAAGTGTGAATTGGTATATATGCCAAGACACTCATCATCCGAAAGGAGGGCTTGAAAAAGCAAATCGACTTACAGGATGGACATTCGAATCCACAACGGGAAAACGAATCTTACTCAGCTGGGGACACAAACCCAAAGAGTGCATGAGATATAATATCCATTACCATCAGAACGTGGATAGAACACTCGTATGAGACATATTATCTATTACCGTCAGAACGTAGATAATACACTCGCATGGAAGGAAACACCAAGGATACCGAGGTATATAATAGGTGACCTACCGAAAATGTGGATTGGTATATATGCCAACACACGTCATCCAAAACACAAACTGGTTAAAGGATGGATATTCGATTCTACAAAGAATACGAATCTTACTCTACTGGGGAAGATCAACAAAGGACTCCAACCAAAGAGCGCAAGAGATATATTATTCATTACCGTCAGAACGTGAATAATATACTCGAAAGGAAGAGACACCAGAGACACCGAAGTATACAATAGGTGACTAACCAAAAAAAGAGACAATCGATACCAAGCATACGGGTAAACGAAAGACAACTCAAAGGGATAAATTGCAAGCATCCGACAATTATCCAAGAAAAAAGAACATTCGACTCCACAAAGGAATAACGAATCTTACTCGACTAGGGAAACACAAAAGGCTTCAACTGAGGAGTGCATGAAATATATTATCCATTACTGTCAGAACGTGGATAACACACTCGCATGGAAGACTATCCACAACCGGTTACTGGGTTAACAAAGGATAAATCAACCGAAAAGAAAGGCATCGGGATACCACAACTAGGTATATAATGATGACCAATCAAAAGGAGCAACCAAATTACCAACAAAAGGGTAAATGAAAGAAGACTCACTGGGGATGCATTGATACAAAATCAATGACCCGGGGATGAATTGCATAAACATCAATTATCCACAAAGACTTGCTGACGACTTCAAAAGGGGATAACATTGCAAGCATCCGACAATGATCCAGAAGACTGGCTGGGGATACAATTGCTATCAACCGACAATTACCCAGAAGCAAGGAGGAATATCAACATCGAATATTGAATGAAGATAACCCCAAGGAGTAACCATCATCGGTTAGGATGAACAACAAGGTTAACTCTGCAAAAGGGGGAGCAATTAGGGTTTACGACTACCGAATACGGGGTAGAAGACCGAATCTGGCTGAGGAAACAAGAGGCTTAACACTACCGACTACTGGGTAGAGAACCAAAAACTCAGCTGAGGATAAAATTGCTAGCAACCGGCAATCATCCCACTATTCCACAAGGTACAAACTCCACTGGGGAGAAAAACCACAGCAACATAGGATTTACAACTACCGAATACGGGGTAGAAGACCACAGACTCCACTGAGGATAGGGTGAATGAAGGCCAAATACTGAGCACTTATTCAACTTATTCCACAAGAAGACACTGGCTCCGTTGGGGATAAAACCACAACAGCACAAAATCCACCATCAACCAGAACGAACCACAAAGGTTACCTCTGATAGGGGAAAAGAGATAGGACTTACAACTACCGAATACGGGGTAGTAGCCAACAAATCTGACGGGGATAAAAAAAGGATTAGGGTTTACATCTACCGAATACTGGGTAGAAAACCAACAACTCCACGTGGGGAATGAAAGAAATCACAAATCCGCACGGGAAACAAAATAGGGTTTATAACAAACCACTAACTCTTGCCGAGGAATAAAAGGTATATAACCACCAATTCCATCAAAAGGGCAAGGAAAAATAGGACTTATAACTACCGGTATAAGGGTAGAGGCCCAAACTCCGCTGGGGATAAAAAGAATTATTGCCGGTTACTGAGCAATTCATTCATTTATTCCACAGGGAAACACAAGAAATAGTTGACAAATAGTCAAATCGGGATCGATCCGAAAAGACAGGACTGAATCAAGACACGTCCTATGAGGATATAACTCAAAAGGACCATCCATCCCAATATATGTGTTGGGAGGAAACGGAAGAAACCGTCATCCACGAGGATATTTCTCAGTGGGGAACTGCAGAAGGACAGACAAACACTTTCTGCTTACGGGCTGACTCTATATGGAGAGATTAAACACCCAACATCTGCTTGGGAAGATCTATAAAGAGATCTATATCACCCATCGCAGGGGACAACAAACAAAAGATATATGGCAAAAGGTGCAACATGAATATCTGAATGTTTATGAGTATGCATGAATATGCGTGATTTATGTTTGATGAATGCTGACAAAACCGACATATCTAACACAAACATGGCCAGGAATCAAACACCCGGTACTATACTTCCGGAGGAAACCAACTGGAAAGCCAATCTGCTGGAGATCTACATGCTAAAAAGCAAAGATCTGCGGGGAGGCAAAGAATCAGAGATATCAAGAAAATACCAGATCTCTGAGTGATGGATCATCAATCATCCCATCTGGGGCACAGAAAGTCACAACAGGCTAGAACAGCCACCAAGACAAATCTGTTGGGGAAGGGAGTAATCTCGAAGCTTCTGCGGGGGATCCCAGTAAGCACTGCTACGAAAACGGATCCAACATAACTCCGCTGGGGAACAACCCACTGAGGGAGCAAAGATCACCCAAGTAGAATCTGCAACAAGCCACTCTACTGAGTATCAAAAGCATCAGGAGATCAACCAAATCTCTGTATGATAGATCACCGACGACCCTACTGAGGAAGCAGAGATTTCAGCAGGCAACAATTGCTACAACAGCCATTCCACTGGGGATCCACTGGGGGTTCCTCATGGAGGAAGAGGATAACTCTGCTCTGCTGAAGGGAATAAGCACTCTGATGGAGATAAAACAACCACTCCGCTGGCAACTGCACTGAGGAGAGTGACAGGGTACCGGGATGTCAATCCACCGACCACCGAATCTTCAAAACGGAAAGCACCCATGCTGAGGAGATACTACTGCTGGAGAAGAAACTGAGTCTTCAACAAACCCTCTGCTCCGGGAATCAAAATCTCAACAGAAGCTCTGCCTAGGGAACAACCCTAACGACAATCTCTGCTTGGGGAACAACCCCAACAAAAATCTGGAGAAAAGGATACAACCATGCCAGGAATATGAACAAATGTCTTACCTGTTGGAAGTCATGCCACCCTTGGGAGAGCACGGAGAAGTTCTTAAGTATCCTTTCATCATTGTGAATGTTCACTTTGTTTAAAACAACAATTTTGAAATTCTTTGTTTTAAAACAATGACATTTTATCAATTAAAACATGCAAAACATTTGTTGAATTGAAACAAATAAGAGTGCAAATAATTGGATAAAAAGCTCAAATTTATTTGATGGAATGGTAGTCTGCAAATGGCAAGACTCCATAGATCTGTACAAATTTGAAATCAGTGATATATATTGGAAGAGGGCTACATTGAACATAATGATCCTTTCTCTACCAATTTGAATCTCGATGTATTCGAAGCTTCAGTTGACGACGAATCGAGAATCTTCTGACGAACAGACAGTTGTGGAACAGAAAGTCTTGTCAGGATGCAGTTACTTGCCAAAAATCCCTAATTTTTGCCTAGATTGCCCCAGGGTGAGGTGCTCAATCTAGCGGGATACAAATATTCTTTTTTTTTCATGTCTCTAATTTTTGCCTGGATTTCCCTTGCGGGTTCTCCACCGAGACGCTCATTTTTGCCTAAGCCGCCCTTTCGGGTTTTCAACTTAGCGAGCTATTCTATTTTTATATACTTTTTTTTAGGCAAAGTATTTCTTGACTGCATCTGAATTCACTGGACGAGTGAAATCCTCCCCATCCATAGTTGTAAGCATCAAAGCACCGCCTGAAAAGGCTCTCTTAACAACACATGGACCCTCGTAGTTCGGAGTCCACTTGCCCCTGGAATCGGGCACGAAAGACAAGACTTTCTTGAGCACGAGGTCACCTTCTCGGAACACACGAGGCTTGACCTTCTTATCGAATGCTTTCTTCATTCTCTGCTGATATAACTGACCATGACACATGGCAGTCAACCTCTTCTCTTCAATCAAATTCAGCTGGTCATAACGACTCTGAACCCATTCAGCATCAGTCAACTTGGCCTCCATCAAGACTCTCATTGATGGGATCTCCACCTCTACTGGGAGAACAGCCTCCATGCCATAAACAAGAGAGAAAGGGGTTGCCCCTGTTGAAGTGCGTACAGATGTACGATATCCATGCAAAGCAAATGGCAGCATCTCATGCCAATCTTTGTACGTGACAGTCATCTTCTGGATAATCTTCTTGATATTCTTATTAGAAGCTTCAACAGCCCCATTCATCTTAGGTCTGTAGGGAGAAGAGTTATGGTGTGCAATCTTGAACTCAGCGCATAACTCATCCATCATCTTATTATTCAGATTAGATCCATTATCAGTAATGATCTTATCTGGCACACCATAACGGCAAATCAGCTGGTTCTTGATAAACTTCACCACCACCTGTCTGGTCACATTCGCATACGAAGCGGCCTCAACCCATTTGGTGAAGTAATCAATTGCTACGAGAATAAATCTGTGTCCATTGGACGCTTTCGGCTCAATCATGCCGATCATGTCAATTCCCCACATAAAGAAAGGCCATGGTGATGAAATCACATTCAGAAGTGTCGGAGGAATATGAATCTTATCCGCGTAAATCTGACACTTGTGGCATTTCTTCACATATTTGCAGCAGTCAGACTCCATTGTCAGCCAATAGTAGCCCGCTCTTAACATCTTTCTAGCCATGGCATGTCCATTGGAATGAGTGCCAAATGAACCTTCATGGACCTCAGTCATCAACAGGTTTGCTTCGTGTCTATCCACGCATCTGAGCAAAACCATGTCAAAATTTCTCTTGTAAAGCACTTCACCACTGAGGTAGAAACTGCCTGACAACCTTCTCAAAGTTTTCCTATCTTTCACAGATGCCCCAGGTGGGTAAATCTGGTTCTGGAGGAAATTCTTGATATCAAAATACCAAGGCTTGTCATCATTCACTTCTTCTACTACAAACACGTGAGCTGGTCTATCCAAGCGCATCACGGTAATATTGGGGACTTCATTCCACCGTATGACTACAATCATGGAAGCAAGCGTAGCAAGAGCATCTGCCATCCGATTATCCTTTCTAGGAATATGATGAAATTCAACTTTTGTAAAGAAAGTTGCAATCCTTCTTGCATAATCTCTGTACGGGATGAGACCAGGCTGATTCGTCTCCCATTCACCCTTGATCTGATTAACAACGAGGGCCGAATCACCATACACATCGAGATGCTTGATTCTCAAATCCATGCATTCTTCTAATCCCATAATACAGGCTTCATACTCGACCATATTATTCGTGCATTTGAAAGTTAGTCTTGCTGTAAACGGAATATGAGAACCTTGAGGAGTAATGATCACTGCCCCAATTCCATTTCCATACTGATTAACAGCGCCATCAAACACCACCGTCCATCTGGAACCAGGTTCCGGACCTTCATCAAGTGTAGGCTCATCACAATCTTTCATTTTCAAATACAGAATCTCCTCATCAGGGAAGTCGTACTGAACAGACTGATGATCTTCAATCGGCTGGTGCGCTAAATGGTCAGCCAAGATACTACCTTTGATAGCTTTCTGAGCTCGATACTCGATATCATACTCAGACAACAACATCTGCCAACGGGCAATCCTCCCAGTTAAAGCAGGCTTCTCGAAAATATACTTGATCGGATCCATTCTGGATATCAACCAAGTTGTATGATTTATCATGTACTGGCGCAAACGCTAAGCAGCCCAAGCCAAAGCACAGCACGTCTTTTCAAGCATAGAGTACCGAGACTCACAATCAGTAAATTTCTTACTGAGGTAGTAGATAGCGGATTCTTTCTTCCCTGATTCATCTTGTTGACCGAGTACACAACCCATCGAGTCTTCAAGAACAGTCAGATACATAATCAGAGGTCTTCCTTCTACAGGCGGAGACAAAATCGGAGGTTCAGACAGATACTCTTTGATACTGTCGAAAGCTTTCTGGAAATCCTCGGTCCAATCATGAGACTGATCTTTCTGAAGGAGCTTGAATATAGGCGCACATCTAGCAGTCATGTGGGATATAAATCTGGAAATGTAATTCAAGCGGCCAAGAAAACCTCGGACTTGCTTCTCAGTTTTGGGTGCAGGCATCTCTTGTATTGCCTTGACCTTTGCAGGATCAACTTCAATACCTTTCTCACTGATAGCAAAACCCAATAACTTGCCGGAACGAACTCCAAAAGTACATTTGTTCGGATTCAGGCGAAGTCTAAACTTCCTCAGACGCTGAAAAAGCTTCAACAAATGCTCAATATGCTCAACTTCCGTTCGGGACTTAGCAATCATATCATCAACATAGACCTCTATCTCCTTGTGCATCATATCATGAAACAAGGTAGTCATAGCTCGTTGATACGTGGCTCCGGAGTTCTTCAAACCGAAGGGCATCACTCGATAACAGAATGTTCCCCAAGGTGTGATGAATGTTGTCTTCTCCATATCTTCGGGTGCCATCTTGATTTGATTATATCCGGAAAATCCGTCCATAAACGAAAAGACTTTGAATTTAGCTGTGTTGTCTACCAACATATCAATGTGTGGTAGGGGAAAATCATCTTTCGGACTAGCCTTATTTAAATCTCTGTAATCAACACACATACAGACTTTTCCGTCCTTCTTAGGAACAGGCACAATATTGGCCACCCATTGAGGATATGTAGAAGTCACCAGAAACCCCGCATCAATTTGCTTCTGAACTTCCTCTTTGATCTTCACTGCCATATCTGGATGAGTTCTTCTAAGCTTCTGCTTCACAGGCACGCACTCAGGCTTCAAAGGCAGGAAATGTTGCACAATGTCTGTATCTAGACCAGGCATGTCTTCATATGACCAAGCAAAGATATCGGAATATTCTCATAGCAAACTGATCAACTCTCTCTTGACAGACTCTTCAAGGAGTGCCCCAATCTTTACCATACGAACACAATCCTCAGACCCCAAGTTGACTGTTTCCAGATCTTTGAGATGTGGCTGAATGATCTTCTTCTCGTGCTCAAGGAGACGGGTAATCTCATCAGGAATCTCTTCAACATCATCCTCCTCTGCCTCGAATACAGGGAATTCAAAATTGGGAGATGGCGTTGGATCATTATGTTCAATGGGTTTTAGGATCAACCTGCATAATGATTTTGGTTAATGAAAAACTTTAGAATTTAAACAATCAAACCATTATGCAGATGAAAAAGATTGCTTTTATTCTTGTTTTTACGGGTTTTTTGTGATCATTGATTTCATGCAAAAAGCAAAAAGTGAAAACAAATGGAAAACAAATGTTTAACAATGCATTAATTGAATGAAAATCATTGTATATATATGCCAACAATGTCATCACTTCTCCTTTTGGCCTGGGAGAAGGGTTTTAAACAAAGCGAATCATTACTCTGATCTATGGATGACTGTAGGAACATCTACAGCGACCCAATTGTGGCAGACCCCACCAGGTATGACAAAGTTGCTCAAGTCCTTTGCATCCTCTTCCAAAATAGCAACAGCTTCTTCAGGTTGATCAGCATGGATGAAACCTCCGCTCTTGAACAAGCCTTTCTCATTGAATGCCCCAGACGAATAGCCAATGCCAGCCCGGGATTTATTGTCTTCAAGCTCGATCATCTTCCCCAATCCAGCAACCGCACCACATTCAATGGCCCGTTTTGCATCACGGTAGGAAGCAAATAAAGGAGACTTCTTCTCAATTGGTTCATCAATAGATAAAGCTTGGAACGGCGTTCCAACTTCATCCTCAGCATCAATATACGAGAAAGAAGACAAGTGGCTAACCAGGAGAGCCTTTTCTCCCCCTACCACAACCAGTTTCTTATTCTTGACAAATTTCAGCTTCTGGTGTAGGGTGGATGTCACGGCGCCAGCCTTGTGAATCCATGGTCTACCAAGGAGACAGCTATAAGATGGGTGGATATCCATAACCTGGAAGGTAACTTGGAAATCACTTGGTCCAATTTTGATTGGGAGATCAACTTCCCCAATCACGGTCTTACGTGACCCATCGAAAGCTTTCACAACAACACCACTCTGCCTCATAGGAGGCCCCTGATATGACAATCTTGAGAGCGTGGTTTTGGGCAATACATTTAATGATGATCCAGTGTCCACCAGCATGTTGGACATGGCATCAGATTTGCAGTTCATGGAAATATGTAAAGCCATGTTGTGGTCTCTTCCCTCCTCAGGGAGATCAGCGTCACTGAAACTCAAAGTGTTGCAAGCAGTAATGTTTGCAACGATACTATCAAACTGTTCAATGGTGACGTCGTGATCAACATACGCCAGGTCCAAAACCTTCTGCAGAGCCTCCCTATGGGGTTCTGAATTCAACAGAAAAGATAGAACGGAAATCTTGGATGGCGTTTGTAGAAGCTGGTCTACAACATTGTACTCACTCTTTTTGATGAGCCTCAGCATCTCATCAGATTCTTCATTCACAGTGCCACTCGGGCCAACAGAAGAAGTAGGAGTCTTTTGTACAGAGGAGGGTTTGGCAAGAGCAAGTGCCGGATTCTGAACATTAACAGCCGTCCCAACTGGACGCTCAACGAAATCAGAAGCAACATGAGCCTTTGGGGGTGCAGAAAACACACGACCACTACGGGTCAACCCGCTCACATCTGCAATATTAGTCACAGAAGTGGAAGGCAACGACACTTCTTTCCCATCTTGCACAGCAATGGGATTGTACCTGAACGGAACGGCTCTATCTGAAGAATAAGGCACAGGGCCTGCAGGCTTGATTACTAATGAAGGAGAAACCTTCGGCTTGTTGCTATCATAACGGATAACAACAGGCTCAGGCAGCTTGAACACAAGAGAGATAACATTCACCTCCGGTTCGTCTTCATCGACATTACGGTTCTGAAGAATCTCTATGGTACCTTCATCTAGCAGTTCTTGAAGTTCTCTGCGCACTTGATTGCAACCCAGTCTGTTGACAGAGCAGATGCGGCATTTGTCGTGGTCATGCTCCATATAGCTGTATTGACACAACAAACGATGTAATTCAACCAATGACCGTCTAATATGGCTGACATATTTGACTTTGTATTTCCCAGGGCACCCCTGGACCATATTCACTGACTTCCCATGCGCGGGCAATGGGTTCTTTGTAACATTCGGGCCTGAGTCCTCGAAGCTTAAAATACCGCATCTCAGAAGGTCTTGAACCTTAGTCTTCAGCGGATAACAGTTCTCAATGTTATGTCCCGGAGCACCGGAGTGATAAACACAGTGTTGATCTGGCTTATACCACCATTGAGGATTCGCAGGAACAGCAGGAGGATCCCTGGGAGTAACCAGCTTCCTTTCCAACAAGGAAGGATACAGTTCAACATATGACATAGGAATTGGATCGAAGCTGATCTTCTTCCTATCATAGTTCAAATTAGCCTGGTTGGTGGTACTGCCACGAGGCTGGTAAGCCTGTTGCTGTGGACGCTGTTGTTGTTGATACTGAGGTTGTTGATGCTGATGCTGATGTTGCTGATGCTGCTGAGAATTTTCTCTAAAGACAGGTGCTATATGAGCCACCTGGTGCTGATTACCGGCACGACGTGCTGGCTTCCTCTGAACAGAGGGTCTTCTTGGTTTAGCATGGAACTGCACAACATGTGCCTCCCCATCTTTCTTCTTAAACGCCCCATAACGTTTAGAAGAGCTCTCATCCTTTGATAACCGTCCTTCACGGACTCCTTCCTCCAGACGCATCCCCATGTTCACCATCTCGGTGAAATCAGAGGGAGCACTTGCTACCATCCGCTCATAATAGAATGAGCTAAGAGTCTTCAAAAAGATCTTAGTCATCTCTTTCTCTTCCAGCGGAGGATTAATCTGAGCAGCCAACTCTCGCCACCTCTGGGCGTACTCCTTGAATGTCTCTTTATCCTTCTGAGACATGGCCCTGAGTTAATCACGGTCAGGCACCATATCAACATTATATTTGTACTGCTTGACGAAGGCTTCGCCAAGATCATTGAAGGATCGGATGTTTGCACTATCAAGGCTCATATACCAGCGAAGAGCCGCACCAGACAAACTATCCTGGAAATAATGGATCAGAAGCTGATCATTATCCGTTTGTGTAGACATTTTCCTGGCATACATGACCAGGTGAGCAAGAGGGCAGGTGTTCCCCTTATATTTTTCAAAGTCAGGAACTTTGAATTTGATCGGAATTTTGACACCGGGAACCAGGCAAAGCTCAGTAGCAGACTTGCCAAACAGATCTTTCCCTCTAAGAATCTTCAATTCCTTTCTCAGCTCAAGGAATTGATCATTCATCGTATCCATCTTTCCATTGACATCTGGTCCCTCAGACGGCTCAGAATGATAGATGGTGTCGTCTACCCTGGGAATGGTATGCACGACAGGAGGAGCAGCAGCAAGGACCGAGCTAGATGCCGGCATAGGAGCAAAGGTTGGAGCGGGAATATCCGACATGAAACCCGGAGGCATACCCCAAGGAAACCCGGCTGGCATGGCATTGGGCATGAAGTGAGCACTGGCGGCTGGCACAGTCGGAGCAGCGACCTCTGGGATAACAGTCCTCTGGGAGGAGTTGCAGGAGGCGGAGAAGGTTGATTTTGAGCAGACAGAAACTGCTCCATCAAAGCACTCAGACGAGCGACCTCTTCCTTCAGCTCTCTGTTCTCTTGTTCAAGTTGATCCATCATTCTTGCAGAATTGGCTCTGGTATAATACCGGTGAGTCAACTTGTCTTCAAGATAAATGAAGAGCACAGAGTTAGGTT
This sequence comes from Lathyrus oleraceus, assembly GCF_024323335.1. Classification (NCBI taxonomy): domain Eukaryota; kingdom Viridiplantae; phylum Streptophyta; class Magnoliopsida; order Fabales; family Fabaceae; genus Lathyrus; species Lathyrus oleraceus. The sequence goes on along the minus strand of NC_066580.1, from coordinate 196,556,930 downwards.
ACGGACAAGAAGACCGGAAGAAAGATACCTGCTTATGCAAAATGATGCATGAAATGTTTGTGCAGATGCTTTATTTTTTATTTTCAAGGAACCTTTTAGGGTTTTATTTGCAGTTTTTTGAATATTTAATGCATTTCAAATTTCATATGGAAAAATATCTCATTCAATATATTCAAGCCAAAGAAGTACAACATTTTTGATCTTTACAAAGAGAAAAGGAAAATAAACATCCTATGGATCCCTAGAAGCTCGGGATGCTAGAAGACGAGATGCACAAAGCTTCTTGATCTCTCTCTCATAGGCTGCTTCCATGTATGCTTTCTCCTTTGCAAGTCGATCATACTTCCTCTTCCATAACTTGGAAGACTGAGGAAGCAGAGAAGTCCAAGTATCGTTCGGATCGTCGATCACCCGATGCTCGAGAAACTCAATCAGAGCGTCCTTCTCCTTAAGCTGCTGAAGCAATTCTTCTCTCTCACGGATCCAAGCACGTGAAAGGTCTTCTTCTCTCAACTCCTCTACATCTCGGGTGGGGAGGGTTGAAGGCCCAGCCACATCCAAAGGTGTAGGTCTCGGATGATCATATGGCATAAGGTATTCGGCAGCTCTCTGTCTGACCCAAGAGGTATAGGGCTCCAAAGAAATGCAATTCTTCGGACCCAGCTCGTTTATACCCTTCTTATGAATACTGCGCCAAGCACGAACAAATCTGGCTTTCAGGCCTTGGGGATCTTTACCCTCCTGAAAGAACACACCTTCTAACAGAATGTTATGAGGTTTATCCTTTAGGGGGAACCCAAGCTGACGACGTGCTAAAATAGGATTGTAGCTGATCCCACCACATGTACCAAGAAGAGGCACATTAGGGAATTCACCACAATAGTCAATAATCTGAACTGTATCATACACGCGATCATACCAAGAGATATCATCATTAGTGAGAGACATAAGTCTCTGAGACCACCGTAGACATCCCTTGTTCTCCTTGAAAGCAACTGTCTGCGGCAAGTGAGAAATAAACCACTTATACAGCAAAGGCAAACAGCAGACGATAACTCCTCCACCCTTTGCATTCCTCAGGTGCAAAGAGACATATGCATCACCCAACAGAGTCGGAACGGGATTAAGAACTGAGAAGATCCTAATGGCGTTCACATCCACAAACTTGTCGAAGTTGGGAAATAATACCAATCCATAGATGAGCAGTACAAATAAAGCCTCAAAGGCATCCTCACTCCTGGCCTTCCCATAAAAGGTAGCTTGAGCAATGAGGAACTCAGAAGGAAAACCCTGAATTCCACCTTTGGTAGTAAGATTAGCTTTAACCAACGATTCATCTATGTGCAACAAACTTGCAATCTCTCGAGCGATCGACATACTCTCCAAGCCACTGAACGACACCTGATCCAGAATAGGAATACCCAACAGATGAGAATACTCCTCCAAGGTAGGCAGCAACTGGAAGTCCGGGAAAGAGAAGCAGTGATACAGCGGATCATAAAACTGTGCCAGAGTACTCATCAATCCCTCATCAACCTGAGTAGTCAACAGAGGCAGAAGCTTCCTATAACGAGCTTTGAAACCCAAGGGATCTAATACATAAGATGTCAGATTCCTTAACTCTTTTACATCCGGCTGTCTAAAGTTGTACTTCTTCGTATGCCTTTTTGGTCTTTCCATGTCTGAAAATTTTGCAAATAAACCCTTTTGAGTTCCTTTAAAATTTTCTTTTTTTTTCTGATGACATGAAATGCGGATGAATGCATGAATGCATGAATGCAACAATCACACTCAAGGATCAAGCAAAGCACACCAGACAAAGGTCATGGGAAAGCTCACTATATCCTTAATATCAATCATCCATTTTGGTGGATTTAGGTTTTCACCTTATCAACACCCAAGTTCCATTGATATTAACGGTACATGAACCGGCTCGAACATCCTTAATATCAACCATTCGTTTTGGTGGATTTAGGTTTACACCTTATCGACACCCAGGTTCCATTGATATTAAGGTTGTCTGAACGACTCAACCATGAATCACGGGTTTGCTGAGAGTCACGAGCATGGAGTCTTGGTTAAGAACCACCCAAAGGGAGTGTACTAGGGTTTAAACCTGCCAGACATGTTCTACCAGAGGTTCCCATAATCATCGTCCCATCTTTCGAATATTATCGGAGGAACGAATACTCGTATTCTAAAAATATTCTCAAGAGAGACTCTTATGAGTGTAGTATCGCGTAATAATCGCGTCAGAACTTACATCTGAACGACTCCTGCACTACATCTTAAAATAGGCCAAGATGGGCTTGGTAAACTAAGGTCCTTGGCTTCTACGGCACATGATTGAAAGAATAATGTCTAACCACAAATAACTTGTGTGACATTATTAATCCAACATGACCTCCACCAAGTGAATGGACTCGCAAGTTAACTGGCTAAGGAATACTCCACACCAGTCAACAAGACTATGCCATTCTCCTATCCTAAGGTGCACTCGAGTTCGGGTATAGAACTCATCTCACAGAGATCACCAAAGCAAACAACAATTGTATATCAAGCAATTCAAACATTACAATCAATACAGTTATCCCAAGTTGTACAAAAATATGTCATATAACAAATAACAATATCACACAACAGGGGTGAAAAGTAGGCAATACCACCAAGGTTTTTATTCCCCAGCAGAGTCGCCAATTTTCTGTAGCGGTGTATTCGTCACTTTATGGTCTATTGATTAAACCAAAAGCAAAGTATACAAAGAATCGAGTCGCCACCGCACTTTTATTTATTCAAAGGACTGGCTAAAAAGCGAACAAAAGCCTAAGAAGTTTTACATCTAGAAAACTAATGAAAAGATCAGAGATCGGGGTAAGGGGTAAATTACGCAATGGGAAGGTGTTAGGCACCCAAAACGTCCTAGGTACTCCTAGGGAGCCCTTTTCACACTTGTTGAATGAAAATGTTATTTGTTATGAAATATTTATTGTGCAAACATGATTGGGAAGATGAGAAAAGAATATACAAGTTATTATTTTTGTGTTTGAACGGATGAACCCGTTGCCTATGTACCTTTCCATGAAAAGGTAAAGGATTAAAACGCCGTAGTTTGGCTAAAAACTTCCAAAAGTTAGTGAATTCATTTTAAAACACAAGCTCTAAGGCTTTTCATTATCAAGGGGAGAAAACTCAACCTGAATCAACAATCCACCATGCGAGGATAGCTTCAACATACTAGTGAGGGGTTAACCCTATAATAAGTATGGAAGGCTTACAATCAACTCACTAAGGATAAGGTAAGATTTACATCAACCACCATGATAATTGAAACCTATGGCTAATGTGTGAAAAACTTAATAAGAATGGAGAAAGCCACAAAACAATTGAATGGGTGAAGTTAATTGATTATGATTATTCACAAAAGGATGGTCAATGTATGATTAAAGTCAATTCAAAAGAAGTATTAACAAAAGTGAAGTTTGAAAATCAAGGACTTAAGGTCCAGGTTTCTAATTTGAAAAGAAGTGAGAATGTTTGCACAATATTTATCTCAAGTTTGAAAGCAATGTGTGAAAAGGGTCTAGGACACAAAGGGGGGTGAATGGATAATGGAGTGTAAAACTTCTCAGAAGGGTTCACCTCTTGAAATCATATGGAAGATGATTCAAGTGTGTCCTTTGGAATAGGCAAATGAGCAATAACACATGAACAAAGTAACAAAAGAAAGTTAACAAAAGCGGATACCGGATGCCAATCACTGGACTTATACCAATCTCCTAAAACAAAACTGGATATCAGAGGCCACTCTATGGACTTATACCAATCTCCTCAAGAACAAAACAAAACATGGATGTCAGATGCCAATCTATCTGGACTTATACTAACCTCCAACAGATGATCATAGGAAAACAAATGCCAACAACATGGACTTACAATTGAATCCTCACATACAACAAACAAGCAATAAGCAAAGAGGACATGAGTGGCCAATGAAATGGTCTTATACTCAATCCCTTCCAAATCATAGGAACAATGGCCAATTAATGGGCTTACAGTTGATTCCTCAATGGACAAACCAAAGATGTGTCACAAAGATAATGAAATGATGATCATGCACTAATGAGAAATTAATGGTGATAAATGCACAAAGGAAAACTCAAGCAATCATGTACAGATGAGTCAAGTAATCAAACCAACAAGGCAAATAGCACACACTATACACAAGCAATCAGGCTCAAACAAGGTTAGGCATTGAAGCCAACTGGAATGGGGTATGTGTTGCTCTTAACCTTAACATTGAGAGTTAAGGTGAAGCAGATGAAAAGGATATGAGGGGTGTGCCTCATGACTCTTATCCCTGGTCAGGGAGAGCATCAAATGATAGAAGGTGTGGGAGTTCAGAAAGTTGGAACTCTCTCCACAAGTCAATGACTCTATAGATCTTGGGTTAATACCCACAATGCCTCAACATGTAATGTGAGCAAAGGGATGACACACTGAATAGTAGGAGATGGACTACACATCTCTTTTATCTACCAATTGCCTTATCAAAGGACTTTTCCTGCTTGGGGACAAAAGTAAACAATCACAAGCATTGCCTCTTAAGGAGGACTTCAGACAGGTGCCTGACCAAATAACAGGACAGGTCTTCCAGACTACATGAAGAAGAGAAGTTATACCTAGTTTAAACAACCAAACAAAGCAAAAGCAAGCTCAAAATGAACTTAGCAACTAATGTACCTGAAAACAATCCAACTCAATCAGTCTACAACTCAAAAAGTCAAACAAATAATCCAACAGTCAACAGACATAGTCAACAAACAAACAAGGCTACAATGTGCAAAGCACAAGCTCAACTCAAATGAGCTAGAAGCCACCTACAAACAAGTCAAGGTTAGTCAATATCAATCAAATAAACCAACTCAATGAGTGAATTAATCTCCTTAAGGCAATGTGCTTCTTTAACCTGAAAATCAAATTCAAATATGAGAAGCAAACCACTAGGACAAGGCCTAGGGTTAAAGAGGGAGGAATACTTCAAAACAGAACATGAAAATTGACAAGAATCAAGATCAATCCATTAGGAACATCATCCAAAAGGTCTCATGTCCATGGCATCAACCAATTTCATTTCATAGATCAAATAAGGCAAAGCATGCAAATTGGAATCTCATTGAAGCAACAGAATGAACACAAGCATATTAATTCCAAAATGGCTCAACAAATCTCAAGAAAAATCATGGTTAAACAGAACACATCAAATGATCAACACACCAAAAATCATGGAATTTGGACAAGTATAGGCATGGCAATTAAATTCATCAAGTCAAGGTAAGCACAAGCAAGCTCAAACAAGACCACAAAGGCTACATCAACTTAAGGCAATCCTAAAATAGAGATGACAAGTGATAAATGACTCAAACCAAAGCCACAGTGAACTTCAACATGTCAAGAATCAATGTGCAAAATTTCAAGTCCATATGATAAAGCATAAGCATTTCACAAATCATGAAAGTTCAACACTCTTCAAAAGTACAAACATGGTCAACCAGCAAAGAAAAGTCTCAAACAAATAAGAAATGGATCCAAAAATTCTACAAAAAATCATGATCAATCCTAACATTCAGAAGAAGCATCATGAAAAAATCCACATCAATTGGCATTTATTTGGCATGGTAATGAAATTCAACAAGTTGGACAAGAAATGGTGTGACACACATTGTCACACCTACATTGATCATATCATATCTCAATAACCAAAAATGCAAATAATGCAAACTCAATGTAAAACGATCAATTAGGATGTCTAGTTTAAGCATGTAAATTTTCAGCTTCATTGGATCAACCATCATTATTTCACAAAGAGAATGGCAAGCAAAGTACAAGATATGGCATGCAAACATAAACCCTAGGCCAAAAACATTTTCAACCGTGCACAAATTCTGTAAAAATATCCATAAAATAGAAGACATCATGAAGATCATTGTGCAAAAAATCTCATGTGATTTGGATAGGTATTTTTGGAGTTATGATTTTTTAAATGAAGAGAAAAAATAAAAATCATGTGAATGAAGCATATGAACATATGAGTACAAGTTGGAAAAAATAAGGCAAGGCAATTATGAAACATGTTAGAGCCAGGAAACGAACACGGCTCAAATTTGAATTGAGCGCTCCACTTAATGAAACGCTTCGTTTCATTAAAGTACGTGGCAAGGTGAAGCAATCGTGACCAATCAAATAGCCAGGCGGATGCTGATGTGGACCACTGCATGGGCGAAAAACAGAAAAACGCATGCAAACAAGGCTCATGAAGATCAAAGCAATTCTGGAAATGCCAAACCTAACAAGTTCATGCGCATTCATCATGTTCATCATCATCAAGAACAAACCATCACAGAAATTCACAAAACGCATACCAATGGATTCATCCTTCATCACACATCATAGATCCACAATTATTTTAACCTAATTCAGCACATGTTCAAAGAATCGAGCAGAGAAAGTTTCACTCATCAAACTTATAATCATCATAACTACTTCAATACTCAATGAAATTCAAAGATCTAAAGCTCAGTACAACCAGCATTAAAGGATCTACAAGATGCACATGATTATTTCCAGAATTAGAGCATTCAAAATCTAACCTCAATGAAGATGCAGAGTTGAAACAGGTGGATTCAAGTCCTCAAATACAAAAACAGATGTTCTTCCAAGCTTAGATGAATGAATGGATGCAAAAGAATAGCTCAGCAGTGCTTGATTCGTCCAAAAACTTCAACTGCCATGGATATGCATAACCTTCAACAGTCTCGATTCTTGCTGAATCCTTCAAGATCTTGCTTAAACAATCTTCAATAATGCTTGTAGATGATGCACAAACCAAGAACCAAGCAAAGGATATGAAGAATTTGGATGAAAAAGTTGAGAGAAAGTTGAGAGAGAATTTTCAGATCTGAGATTTTGGAAGTGCTCTTGTGATTTTCTGTTAGGATTATGGTTATATATCATTTGTTAATGAAGCTTGTTAATCATGTTTAGCCAAAATACCAAGGATTAGTGAAATTGGATTGTTTATGCAAAATGGAAAAATCACCCTTACATGTGCATGGCAATGGAACAGTGCACGATTTTCACTTTGAATGAGTTTCAAATGTTGTTTGGAGGCAAAGGCAATTGGTAAAAGATGAATGCAATGCATAATTTTCAAACTAGCACTTTCCCTCCAAAATTCAAATGAAAATGCCAAAATTTTGTAATGGAAAATGCATGATATGTGATGCATGAATTGAATAGTAGGGATCAAGAGAGAAATGTTCCAAAAAGAACCACTTCAATTGGCCTTTTGGTTCAAAAGTTATGCCTTCTTGAAGTTCAAATTCCATTGGCCATGATTTGATCATAATTCCTCAACCACAAATGAGAAATTCATGTTCTTGGACTTTTTGGAAAGGTGAAAGCAAGATATTCAACTTTCATGTTGGACAAAATTTCATTTGAAGCTTTCTTGATGATGTAATCTTGAGGAGAAAATCTTTCCATTTTTGGCAATTTCAAATTACAGGTCACTTGCTATTTTTGGAAAGTTTTCATCTGACCTCAAATTCTTCACTGTGGATGTTTGAAACTTCAAAAGAGACTTGTGTGGACATGAATGAGGCCTCTCTAACCATCTCCCACCTTCAAATCCATGATTGAATGCACAGTTAACTTGTGTTGACTTTTCTAGGGTTTCAGTTGACCTAGCTGGGCTCAGATGAAATTCAAGCCTCTACCACTTGGGATCTTGATTCAAAATGACACCATGGTTCATATGAACTCTTGTGAATGATTATGGTGCCAAAATTCTCAAGAATGGCCACCATCTATTGCTCAATGAATGCCTTTGACTGTCTTGACCTAGAATTGCTTCATCTGCAAGTAACAAGGTTAGATGACATATTTTTGTACTTTTGGTTAGTAAACAAATGAAAAACAATGATATACATTTGCAAAACATGCTTGGTGATCAAGAACCACTCTCAAAAGGTGACCCACCCACAGGGAAGGAAGCAGGGTGCACAAAGATCCTTGAGGCAATGATATGATATGATATGAGCCATGAGGGATCTTAGGGACAAAATTGGGGTCTTACAGTGGTGAAGCCAAGTTTGAAGGGTAATTCGACCTCATGAAACACAACATCCTTCAAGATGTAGACTCTTCATTAAAGATTCAGACACTTAAACCCTTTGTATATGGGAGAGACTCCCAAGTAAACACACTTGGAGCTTCTAAACTCAAGCTTGTGCTTGTTGTAGGGCCTCAGGTGTGGATAACAGGCACAACCAAATACTCAAAGTGAGGAATAATCAGGTTTCTTATTATGCACGACTTCAAAAGGAGATGAAAAACCTAGTAGGGCATTTGTAGGAAACTTGTTGATCAGATATACTGTAGTGGTGAAGCTATAATCCCAATATGTAATAAGCATAGTTGCACGAGAAAGTAAGGTGAGCCCTAGTTCCATAATGTGCGTGTGCTTCCTCTGCACCTTGCCATTTTGGTGTGATGTGTGCAGGAAAGTGAGTATGTGTATGATGCTTTATTAATTAAGCATCTTGGTAAAAGGTTTGAACTCACCACAAAAATCAGATTGAACTGCCTTGATCTTCCCATTAAATTGAGTAGTGACATATTGTTGAAAAAGATTGAATGCTGAAACAGAATCACTTTTGTTTTTCAGAAAATAGATCAAAGTGTAACTTGAATAAGCATCTACAAAGGCAATGTAGTAATTATAACCATTGTGGAATGAGATTGCTGCAAGTCCCCATAAATCAGTATATATAAGATCAAACAAATTATGATATTTGGTATTGGACAAGGGAACATGTAATCTATGAGATTTACCAAGGCAACACGAATCACAGAACTCATTGAAATTTTTATTATTTAATTGAATATTACACAGCTGCAAAATATTTCTCATGACATTAGTGTTAGCATGTCCTAGCCTAGCATGCCATTGATCCATATAGCTAGAGTTTAAATCATTTGTAGAGGACACGCATAAATTTACAAAGATTTTTCCTAAAGTGGTATTGAGTTCATGATCCAAAGAAAATAACTTGGAGAAGAAATATAGACCACTTGCATCAAGCTTACCCTCCAAGAGCGCTTGATTAGATGCATGGGATTTAAAGCAATGATTAAGATGAAATTCAAAATAGACTCGATTGTCCTTAGAAAACTTGGATACATATATTAAGTTTCTTTTAATGTAAGGAATAAAAGGCAAGTTATTGAGCTTTAAAAGGTGATTTGACATTAAATTGGAAGCAAAGTGAGAGCATCCTATTGATTTGACTTCTAGACACTGTCCATTACCAATTATCACTTTGTTTTGTCCAACATATGATGTGTAACTTTGTAAATGTAAAGAGTGGGAAGTAATATGATGAGAGGAACCTAAGTCAACAAACCAGGTTTGTGCCTCCAGATCGCGAGGGATGTTGAGTTGTTTAAGGTGTGCAACATATGTTAAGGCTTTAGTAGTCGTGGAAGCTGGTGCATTTCAGCTTTGAGCATCACTTAGACCTACAGAGGGAGTGCCTTGAGCAAGAGATTTTGCTGTAGTTGAAATAAAATGCTCATCAAATATGTGCCAGCAGTCAAGGAATGAGTGTCCATACTTGTTTCACAACTAACAAGTAGGTTTGTTGCCTGATGTAGTATGTTGCCTTGTAGTATGAGATGAATTTTGTCGAGCACCATGTCCATAAACTCAAGCGTACTTGACTCTACCTCCCAGTAACCATTTATGGCATGAGTCTACACAAAGGAACCATGATCAATGTTGGCAGAAACACTTGAAGTAGCAAGTTCTTGCTTGTTCTTGTCCAGTTGTGCCTCTTGCACATACAACAAGGCTTCAACCTTATACATATTAATGAGATCACCTTTGTTATAAACCATAAAAAAAACTGATTTTTCTTCCTTCTCTCAATTACTTACATTAAAATCCTTACTGATTGTTCTGCCAAAACAAAATCCTCACATTGAAGTTCATTCAATCTCTCAATTCCTTAACAAATTCACATGCTCCTCACATTCAAAGTTCTTTTCAAAGCTTCACATCAAAAATATAAAGAAGACGAGCTAATACAAAACAAATAGGAGCAGAATAACAACACTCACGAAATACTAGCGGACGTTGCAGGAGAGGAAAGAAGTTTCAAGGAAGCATACCTGAAACGCGTTTCTCACAAACCTTCTTTGGGGTAGAACTTCATTTCTTTTCACTGATATTTTGATCAATTGTCGTTCTTATTTGAAATCGCTTCCTGGTTCTTGTATCTCTATAAAAATACCAATAAATGAAAATAAAATGTGATTTTGGGATTGTAGGGATGAGGGTTTCAATGTTTTGGTTCCGACTGCTTTTGTGTTGCTTTGCTTGTGATGGCGCCCGTTGCTTTTTCGAGGGCTTGACCAAGGCCAGTTCAGACGAGGAAATCCTTTTTCGACCCTAACAACATAAACATTTAGTGTTTTACATTCTTAGGGAAATAGGGAGTGAAAGAATGACAATTACCTTTCTTGGGGCTTCATCCACAGTGTCAGTTTGGATTGTGGTGTCGGGAGCATTGATAGATGGTGGCGGAGGCAGTATATCACCGGCGGAGGTGGAAATGGCATTGATCATGTTCTATAGAAAGAGATCATTTGAAAAGGCTTGACTTTGGTAGATGGCCCACCATTCGTCAAATCGGATGTTGTTAAAAAGGATTTTTGAAACTTGAACACATGAAGTTCATATAATTGAGTGGACTTGAAGAAACGAAAGCATGCTTCATTTTCATCAGAATTTAATGATAGACCAGACCATACGATGTCGGTCACATGTGATACAAAAGGTTTCGAGACCATTTGACTTAAACCAAATTGGCGAGCCACCAAATTGGGTTGATAACTCGTAAAACCGTACCCCTTCGACCTTGCTTCAATTCTGAAAGATAGCAATGTAGGAGTAAAAAATTCTCTTCATATGACATTCGATTGTGTTGCGGCCTAAGGAGAGTCACCTGGGAAGGGATCTTTAAACCATTTTGGGCCGAAGTTTGGATCATCAAATGGGGCCATTCTAGGGGAAAAGTTATCGGCCTCGATAAACATATTCAGGTACTTCATGAAGAGGTGTTTGTTTGGAGTTTCCTGGCATGTTATCAAAGCCAAGCTTTCCCCTTTGATTGGTCGATCCTCATTCAACCTAAGGGTGCGTTCCGACACTGGTTAGCCCAACTGATACTCGAAGGTGGCATTTAACCAGTGTTATAAGAGCCACAAGGGTCCCGACAAATTCAGGGCTTTAGGAGTGTTATGGAGGAATTTAGTTTCAGGGTTGCAAGCCTCAAAGATTGATACAAGGAGGATAATATCATCTTACCCAAAGAAACCTATCGACCCTCGTGAATTTGGATCGCCAAATTGATATAGCTCTTGGCTATCTGCAAGGAGCCAGGACAAAATATGTAATACGAAAGCGACAATGTGAGGAAGGCTATATGTTCTTCGTCTGATACTTCGATGGAGCCTTTGTTGTAGTGATCCTCGATGTAATTTTGGAGACTGGCTCGACTGAACGAGAAAGTGTTTTCCGTCGGAAGTGTGGGGTCGAAGGTATCTCCCAACGGCGATAAACTAGTAATGGCCGCTACGTCAAATAGTGTAGGCATCAACATCCCATATGGCATTTGGAAGGTGTTGGTCGAACCCTCCCAGAAGTACATGGAAGCCAGTAACATGCAAGAACTGATGAGGTGGGCGTACCTAGAAAATTGGATGGCATCCAAGATTCCTGCACTCCTCCATTGATCTTGGCATTTACTCTGGACTTTGTTAAGCCATGTCAAATATTCTTTATTACCTGGAGTATGCATTGATATGAAGACTCTTGATTTAGACTCCCTAGACCTAAATTCGATAACTCCAGCCTTGTCAAAGGAAGGAGGTGCAGCAGGACCATATCCAGGAAAAAAATCCTTGGACTGCTTTTGGTGAGGACTCTGGTTCTGCAAGAGGCCCATGGAACATAACTAGTTTCTTGTCAACAACGAAAGGAATAAGCATCTTAGGTTGCCAGATTTTCATTACCGCTTCATCAGAAGAAGAAGGTTGAGGGATGCATTTCAAGCTCTCCTTTGCATTGAGTTTAAGGGTAATAGGGTTGTTCCTAGTGTTAAAAGAGCCTGCATCTTTAGTATGAGTAGAAGAATCCATGAATTAAAAAGTTTGAAGGAAATGTAGTGAGACTAAAGTCGCTGCGAATGTTGCTGAAGAAAGATGCAGGGGAAATATGCAGATACGTAGTTATGTAAGCAAAAAAGTTTGAGAATGAAGAGTTAACTATTTATAGGCTAACAAGATGAACAACCAAGAATTAGTCGACTTACAAATTTCCAACTAGGAGGTAGTGGGAGAGTTAGTGGTGGTGGTTGTAATCCCACGACCTAGAGTTTAGCTAGTAATGATGATAGTGTGTCTGGGAAATCGCAACGTAGGAAAGCCATCATCACATGTAAAAACATCATTAATGATTAGATTGCTAGCCGAAATTTAGAATTCAAAAGGCAAGTTTTTCGGTCGAAGAGCTCAGGTCGAAGCTAGCCTTTTAAGGGGGCAATTTGTTAGCTAGCAAGTTTAGTCCTAACGCATGCGTGTTTGGTCGACCACAAGAACGGTCGGAGCCTTGGATCGACGTGACAGAAAACCGGAGTACGAAGTCGACAGGGAAAGAAGCCGGTCGAAGTCGAAAGAGAGGTGTGCCGACACGTGTCATCTCGAGAGTGAGTTGCAGTCTTCCAACAGTTCTTTTATACTAGTATTTAAGCAAATTGTAATGATCATTTCAAGGATGACAATTTTAACATTTATAGTAGGAGTATATTTGAAGTACCAAAGCGTTTACGAGAAAAGATTCATCTCCTTACAAAAATGTACTTTTTCTTCAACTTATATTTATAAGTCATTTAACTTACCAAATCGTCTTTGTTTATTTTTTTATTTCCATCTGACTTTTGTCTTTTATTGCAATACATTACTGTATTTTTAATTTATGAAAAGTTACATTTACTGCCTTTAAACATTCCAAACACTTTACCAACAAAATAGCCATATACTCAACACCAAGTCAAAGACTTTGTAGCCGGTCCTGCAAGTAAACCTCTGATAGGAAGGATAGAGATTGTTGGAGAAAAACACTTGTAAAGACAATAATGGTTGTGTCTGGAATATGATTATCCAAATAACCACTCTTTTACACTATACCTAATGATAGGAAGGTTTTTAGTGGTTCTAATAATATATCAACCTCATGACTTGTATCTGTTGGTGTAAGCCCTAGAGGCCAATACTTTTGGTACTTGTATCGAATTAATTTTTAATAATAAAAGGCATTTTCTTTATTATGGTTGATTAATAAAGTCCCTAGAATAGATAGTCCGTTTAATGTATTAAGTGTGACTCAATCATGAGAACACATTAAACATAAGGACACTATTCTTAAAGTATCTGTAGTCGAGCTTTAGTGTGAAGTGGGATAACATTAAAGCATTAAGACTATTATGTTTGTAGACTGATGATCACATCTCATGGATCATGGATAAAGAGTTATCAAGTCTTAAACATAGGTATGAATATTAGGAGTAATATTTATACTGGATTGACCCGCTATGAGAATACTATATAGAAAGTTATGCAAAGTGTCATAAGTTATTCTCATGGTGATAATAGTGTATACCACTCTTCGACCTGAAACCACTATGGATCCTAGATGTAGAGTCGCGTGCTTTATTGTTGATCCAACGTTGTCCGTAACTGGATAACCATAAAGACAGTTGATGGGTACTCCACGAAGCATGCTGAGGGACATGAGTGTCCTAGATGGAATTTTCCAATCCTGCGTAACAGGATAAATGTCTATGGGCCCAATATTGAACTGGACAAGGGTGACACAGTTTATACCTTGTGTTCAATATAGACATAAGGGCAAAGGGGTAATTATACACATAATTATTATAACAGGAGGTTTTGTCAGATCACATGATATTTTCGTGACTTGGGTAGCAGTGATGTGTTTGCATATTGGTCCTTATAACATGTATTTTCCAAGCATGGCATCATTTGGCATGAAATCTCATTTGCATGGCATTGGTTCAATCATGAAGATTTTTGTGAAAAATTGCATAAACTCATTTTGGTGTAACATGAGCATACCAAATCATTTCCAAACATTGCATGGAATGTTTTTAAGGCATTTTGGGCCAGGAGTGTGCACTGTTCACGTGCATGAAGGTGCATGAAGTAGAAAACTCATTTTTTGCATTCACACCACAAAGTCCTTAATCACATGTGCATTTTCCCTAATCCTTTCCTAAACATGATTAGCATGGACTATAAAGCCTTAATCATAACTGTTTGCATCACAATTACCAATTCTAGATCTAGATTTCACAAATTCTCAAAATTTTCTCTCACTTTTTTTTCCAAAATTCTTCAAACACAAGCACTTTCCATTGATTATTTCATCATCCTGAGCTATAATTGAGCACATTTGCACGTGGAAACAGAGGAAATTGTTGCATTATTGTTCATGTTCAAGGTGTGAAGCATCCATGGAAGTTGAAGCTTGAGCTGGTTTTGTGTATCCTTGAACCTTGCATTCATCATCATTCACCTCAAGAAGCATATTGGAAGAGATTTGAGGCGTGGCAAAGCTTGGAAGCAAGGGATTTCAAATCTGCTCATCAAGAGGTTACATTTTCGACCTCTTTAATTTTGTAAATCATTATGCTAAATGTGTAGATCCTTTATTGGTGGTAATTCTGGAACAAAAATGGAGTGATTTCATGCTGAATTGAGTTAGATCCATGTGATTTAAGTTTTGATGTGAATATTTGATTCCTTCGATTCGTGTTCATCTTGATGTTTTTGCATGAATGATGCATGGATTCTTGTTGTATGATGAATGATGAGTTGATTGATGTGCACGTTTTTCATTTCTGGAACGTTTGAGAAAATTCAGGAAAATTGGATGAGGATCTTCATCGTGTTCATCATGTTCATGCATTTTCCAGTTTTGCTGGGGATTTACCTATGGAATTACCTGCGAAACGCATAGCATTACCTGCGGAACGCATGCATGTTTCCTGCGGATTTTTTGAATGCATTGAGCGCGCGCTTAGGGCTTGGCCTGGTGAAACGCAATCGTTTTTGTTTGGCGCGCGTGTAGATTTGAATGTTGCCAGGGTTCGAATCCGGTTGGGAGCGTTTCACATAGCCTTGCATTTTCTCATTTCTTCATTTGTTCATGCATTGTCCACTTCATTTTTTTTTAATTTTTTCCACACTTCCAAAATTCATTATAAATTGAAAACTAAACCAAATTCATCCCAATTTTTTGCATCATGATCCTCATTCTATCTAGTTTTTTATGAGTATTATTTTGCAAGTTATGCCTGGCCTGGAAATTATTTTGTCTAAGGAGTTTGAACATGTATGCTTGCTTGACCTTGCTTTGCTATATCATTTGTGAAATGTTTGATCCTTATCCAATGGTTCTGAAAATTTGCATGATGAGACTAGACATGTTGCTTGACATTTTGGTGTTGATTTGGTATTTTTATCAACTGCCATTGCTGTTTTATGATCATGCTAAGTTGGTGTGACAATTTGTGTCACACCTTGTGATGTTCAACTTATGTGATGTGTTTGCCATGTCAAATGATATCCAATTGCCCTGATTTTTTGTGTGATTCATGTTATGAATGTTGTGAATGTGCTTGAATTTTGTTGGAATTATTTGATTCATTTATGATTTAATTGAGATTTTTCATTCTGGTTGATCACTTTTGGACTTTGAAATTGCCTTGAACTTCAATTGATCATGAAATTGATTTGGTTAATGATATTGATATGAGACCTTTTGGAATGTGTCAAGATGTGATTGAAATTGATTCATGTTAAATTTCATGTTCTGTTTTGACTTTTTGTCCTACTTTTGACCCTAGGCTTTGACCTAGTGGTTTGTGACTTACAGTTGAGCTTTGATTTCAGGTTTACACATCCAAGTCCATAGTTGATGATGCTTCCTCATTAGAGCATTGATGTTTGCTCTTGATCACTAATACTTGTGTGTTTTGTAGGTTGTGTTAGCTCATTTGAGTTTGGCTTGTGCCTTGCACACTGTTGCATTGCTTGTTTGTCTGACTGTGTACTATTGCCTGGTTGATGTTGTCTGTCTGATTGTTTGACTTGTAAACTGATTGGTTTAGATTTTTTTCAGGTACCTAAGTTGCTTTGAGTTCTTTTGAACTTGCTTTGCTAGCTTGTGGGTTGCTTAACCTAGGTATAACTCTCTGACTTCATGTAGTCTGGAAGACCTGTCCTGTTATGTGGGCAGGCACCTGTCTGAAGCCCTCCTTAAGAGGCAATGTTTGTGTTTGTTTATTTTGTGCCTTGTACATATCAAAGACCTCCTAAGTGAAGAGGCATTGGCAGATACAAGGGATGTGCAATCCATCCCCTGCTATTCGGTTGAGTCATTCATCCTGCTCACACCACTGTGTTGATGCACTTTGAATCCTAACCCAATATCTTTGTTGTGTCAGTCATGTGGAGTAGAGTCCCACATTCTGGACTCCCACACTTTCATTTGTCTGAAGCTCTCCCAGGCCAGGGATAAGAGCTGTGAGGTCTCATCCTCACTTCCCATTTCATCTGCTTCACCCTAACTCTCAATGTTAGGGTTAAGAGCTAACACTACCCTGTTACAGTGGCTTATTTGTCGAGGTTGATATGACCCCTTGACTAAAGCCTAGCCTTGTTTGAGCCCCTCTGTTTGTATATAGTGTGTGTGCTTGCTTTTGTGCTTTTGACTGTATGTGCTGTTTAAGATAGCTTGCTCCCTGTGCAAGTTAGATAGAAACCTTAACATAGGGATCGTATGCATGACAACTTCTAGGCTCGAGTCGTAGTCTCCCTAGTAGTTTGTGTCTCCCTTTGTATCTGGTTAGGCTAGTCCTTTTTCCCTGTTAAGGGGAACTACGTAGCCCTGATCCTCACACCATATGAGGTACGTAGGCAAGAGATGAGCAGATCTCTCAGGGCAACCTTTTGCTTTGTGTCCCTTGTGTTGGCTTGGAGTCTGACGTAAGTCCAGCGATTGGCAGTCGGTTTCTAGTGTGTGGTTTCGTTTGGCGTGTGTTAGCCGAGCTACGAGTGCTCTGATTCTTCTTCGGTTAGAGAAGATACGTATGCATAGGATGCGACATCCTAGCGAGCACGTTTCCCCTGTCCTGAACTACGTCGACTCTGATGTTTGTGCCTGACAGACTACGTAGGACCAGGATGCGATATCCTGCCGAGTTAGTTTCTTTTGTCGTTCCGTGTTTCCTTCCAGCCTTGTGTGTGCAGTTTGTGTCCAGTTTTTAGCAACCTTTATCCTTTCTTTTGAGCGTGGATCCCGTCGAGTACGACGGATGCGTAGGGGTGCTAATACCTTCCCTTCGCATAACCGACTCCCGATCCCATTTCTCTCTGGTCGTGAGACCATTCCTTTCCAGGTTTACTTCGAACGTTTCCTTTCCCTCTTTTGGGATAAATAACGCACGGTGGCGGCTCTGTTGTTTTATCTTCCCGCCGGTTTTTCGCGTAATACGACAGCTGGCGACTCTGCTGGGGACAAGAGAAGTTGACCTCTTGCTGGTCCATCTTCCCTAAGCGAGTCTCTCCTAGCGTTCTCTAGGTTATGGTTTGGTTGCTTTTGTTGTTTCATTTATTGCATTTATTTGTTTATATTTGCATTTATGTTTGCATTCATCATCTGTTCATCTGTGCTATGCTGTGTTGTCTCTCTGTTGGGGTGGGAGTTACATGAGGTAAAAGGCCCAATACCCAGGCTATGAGTGAAATCTAGGAAACCTAGGAATAGAGTGATTCATGGGAAGCGGGTGGTATTGCGCCACTTAGCGGAACATGATATCACGAGCAGTTCAGACTCTGATGGGGTATTATCATTACATAGTTCGGGTGTGTACATGATGATATTCTATGAAAGGGTTATTTATGTTGTGTTTCTCTCGACCTTACCCTGGCCTAGATGACACCCGTGAGTGGGAGGGAATGATCATTATTACAGGTACAGTTGGTGACTTGTTGGTGACTCGTCGGTGACTTGTGATCCTGTTGGTGACTTGGTCCTTCAGATATGGGTTTCAGATGACTTTGGGTCTCAGATGATTTTGTGGTTCTGAGTTCAAGCTGAAGCTTTGATCCTGTGTTCCGAGATACACAGCCATCCAGTCTTGTCCGCATCATTTGCATCATAGCATGTTTATTTTCAAAAAAAATATGCACTAAAAAAAAAGAAATGAAAAGAAAAGAAAAAAAGCTAATCTTTGCATGCATATCATTTCTCAGGTTCATTCGGGAGTCTATTCGTTGTGAGAGATGGCAACTGGTCCAGAGTTGAAGAGGAAGACTTGCACCTACAGTTTTCACCGTGAGCCATTGACACCTTTGATAGATTTGAGCAATCTTGTGACCGGCGGTAATCAGAAGGTGTTTGTGGACCAGTATGGCGATTTGTTGACACTGTTGAAGATGGTGGTAGATCCAGTGCCGTTGCAGACTCTTCTACAGTTCTACGACCCAGAGCTTCGTTGTTTCACCTTCCAGGATTATCAGTTAGCACCTACTCTTGAAGAGTACTCCATTCTGCTGAATGTCCCGATCCGGTATCAGGTTCCTTTCTTGGATGTGCCTAAGGAGGTTGATTTCAGAGTTGTCTCCAGAGCTCTTCATCTGAGTATCAAAGAAGTCAGTGATAATTGGAAGTCCAGTGGGGATGTTGTGGGTTTGCCATTGAAGTTCCTGTTGAGGATTGCTAGAGAAGAAACTGAGAGGGGAAATTGGGAAGCTTTTCATGCTCAGTTGGCTGTCATGATTTATGGGATTGTCTTGTTCCCGAGTATGCCCAACTTTGTGGACTATGCTGCTGTCACTATCTTCATGGGAGGAAACCCGGTTCCTACTTTGTTAGCTGACACTTACTATGTTATTCACAGTAGGCATGGTAAGGGTGGAGCTATCAGATGCTGTCTCCCACTATTGATCAGATGGTTCCTGTCTCTCCTGCCAGTCAGTGGACCTTTTATGGATGCCCAGAGCACTTATAAGTGGACTCAGAGGGTTATGTCTCTTACTTCTTATGATATCAGGTGGCAATCTTACCGGATGGATGTGCGGAATGTCATCATGAGTTGTGGAGAGTTCCGTAATGTGCCACTTGTAGGGACTAAGGGTTGCATCAATTACAATCCAGTTATTTCTCTTCGCCAGTTGGGGTTTGTGATGAATGGAAGACCACTTGATGCTGAGATAGCTGAGAGTGTGTATTTTGAAAAGAGGAGTGACCCTGCTAGATTGGAGCAGATAGGAAGAGCTTGGAAGACCCTTGGTGTCAAGGATGGAGCTGTTCTAGGGAAGAAGTTTGCCATTGCTATGCCTGACTACATTGATTGGGTCAAGAAGAGAGTGGAGACTTTGTTATTGCCCTATGATAGGATGAAGCCATTGCAAGAGCAACCACCTTTGATCCTTGCTTAGAGTGTACCTGCTGAGCAGTACAAGCAAGCCTTGATGGAGAATCGCCGGTTGAAGGAGAAGGAGCAGGATACCCAGATGGAGCTCTACAAAGCCAAGGCTGATAAGTTGAACCTGACTCATCAACTCAGAGACATGCAGGGTGAAGATGTGACTAAGTTGAAGAGCAAGAAGATATCCTATGAGGAGATGGAGAACTTGTTGAATGCAGAACACCGGGAGTGCTTGAGGTTGCAGAGAGCTGAAGCCAGCTACCAGAAGAAGATCAGAGACCTGGAGAAGCAACTTAGGGACAAAGACACCCAGTTGAAGAAGGAAGTAGACTTGAGACATGCATCAGAGAGTCAACTTAGAGGAGAAGTTGTGGAGCTCAGAAGACAATTGAAGGAAAAGCTCACTCCTTTGCCAGAATGTTCAGAGTCTGACCTGTTGATAGACCTGAAATTCTAGTTATCAGACTTTAGATGTCACTCGGGTTGTTATGACATCCAATTCTGCACAGACAAGAATTATGCAGAACTTAAAAGTAAGTGCAGTAAATAACACAAGTAATTGTTCACCCAGTTCAGTCCAACATGACCTACATCTGGGGGCTACCAAGCCAGGGAGGAAATCCACTATTAGTAGTATCAATTCAAAGCTAAACTCACCCGTTTACAACTTCTCACTTAATCACTACCCAATGCAATTTCAATCTTACACTAAGATCAGAGTTCCTACTCACTCCCCCTCAATCACCTCAGTGATAAATACCTTTAATCAAAATTAAAGACACTTTGAAGTCACACTTCAAAGACAACTCTTGATTATGCTTCACAGCATAAATCAAGATACACAGCACTCACGCTTAAAAGCTTTGAGCGACACAACACTTACAACTCAATGAACACCCTATGCCACAGCAATCATCCACTTGATAATGGCTTGGCTTACAAGATACGTCTAATACTAGACTCACAAAATACAGCAGTGAAGTATGATGGACACACAAAATCTTCACGCCTCAAAATCCCTGAAACTGAATGAAGGAACGCCTTCCTTTTATATTGCAGTACCTGGGCTTTTGCACTTGTATTTTCCTGAATTTAAGGTCACTCGAGTTCCCATAAATTCAACATTTAGGTTACTAACAAATAGGCTATTTGTTAGGTTCATTAAATGTAGCTTGGTTGTTGATTTCCTGGGTTTTCTCTAAGCTGTTGAATCCCTGAAGAATAGCCTGAGAAAAAGCTGAAACAGAAAACTGAACAACCTACAATATAGCATATGCTGTCAGGAATGAATGTCACGACATTCAGCTTGACATCAAGGTCCATATGCTGAGTCTGTTTTTCCAGAAAACAGACTGTACAAATTTGCTGACCTGTACATGATCAAAATGACCATACTACAGTAACAGCTTACATTAATAAATGTCAAAGTGTCCAATTTAACATTTATACATTTGGCCTTAAGTTAGTTCTGTTATTCTCTTGAAGAACATACTAAGTAACATGCTGAAGTATAGCAGAACACAACTCTGTCTAATCTTCAGTAGCTGCTGTCAATGATGAATGTCATAACATCCAGTTTGACATTCAGTCAGTAGGCCTTATGCCAGGTCTGGTCCTTCCTTGATAACCAGACTGGAAATAAATACTAAGTTCTAACAAAACACCAGCTGATCTATTCCTTAGTATCTTCTGACAGGTATGAATGTCACAGCATCCTGTTTGACATTCAATAAATCCTGTTTTAGCTAGTCCTGCAGTAACTACTCAAGTGTGTCATGACATCAGTCAAGACATCAGAGTGCAGTTAGATGTTCTAACCTACAATGTAGTTACACATACATACCATGTCATGACATCAGTCAAGACATTAGTAACATGCTAGTGTTTTACCATATAATGCAGCCAATTAAACACCTACAAACTCCCCCTTTGGCAAATTTTTGGCTAAAACACTTTGATCCCCATAACAGAGTTCTTAGCAGCGGAATCACACACCTAGCAGGAAATAATACTAGCTAATACACTTAGAGTGGCAGCACACTCACACACATGGAAGTTAAATAAAAACTTCACATAGCAGCACACACATATTAGAAGTTACACCTAAACTTCAACATCAGCTGCAGGGGAGAGAATCTGTCACGAGAGTCTGTTGTAGAGACCCACTCTGTTTGTCAGGGATGGTGATTGTTACTCCCCCTTTTTGTTAAAAATGTTGCCAAAGCCAACAACACAACCAGAGCACAATGAAAGAGTTACAGACTTGGTTTTACTTCACAGTTTCCACCAAGTTAGTATCCACTTGATCTTGCTTCACAGCTTTGATCAAGTAATCACCCACTTTTGCTTTACAGTAGGTACCACCATATCAGATGCCATGATTTTGTTTCTGACATCCAGAACCACTCCTGCATGGACAGCATCCTTGAACTCCTGCAGATACATTGGCCTTTTCACTGTAGGGTGTCTCCTTACCCTCTTGCAGCCAAACTTGCTCTGTTCTGTAGACCAAACAGAGCATAGTAACAATTGTTTAATAGGCAGAGATATTAAACAATACATCCCAAACATCAGTGGTTGCTATAAGGTCTCAGAGAGACATATTCCCAGTTTGCTCCTTAGGTTTTCAAACTGAGTAGCATCCAGAGCCTTTGTAAATATGTCAGCCAGTTGAAGGTTCGTGGCTACATGTTCCAAAGTGATCACTTTGTCTTCCACCAGATCTCTGATGAAGTGATGCCTAATGTCAATATGTTTGGTCCTGCTGTGTTGGATGGGATTCTTGGAGATATTGATGGCACTGAGATTATCACAGAACAATGTCATGACATTTTGAGTGACATTGTACTCAGTGAGCATCTGTTTCATCCAAACCAGTTGGGAACAACTGCTTCCAGCGGCTATGTATTCAGCCTCTGCAGTGGACAGAGAGACACAATTCTGCTTCTTGCTGAACCAAGATATGAGATTGTCTCCCAAGAAGAAACATCCACCTGATGTGCTTTTTCTGTCATCTGCACTCCCAGCCCAGTCAGCATCACAGTACCCAGATAGGACAGGCTCAGACCCATGTGAGTACAACATCCCATAGTCACAAGTCCCATTGATGTACTTGAGAATCCTTTTGACTTGATTCAAGTGGCTCACCTTAGGCTCTGCTTGGTATCTAGCACATACTCCAACTGCATAAGAAATGTCAGGTCTACTTGCAGTTAGGTATAGTAGGCTTCCTATCATGCTTCTATACAAGCATTGATCAACACCAGGCCCTCCATCATCTTTGGTTAACTTCAGATGAGTAGGAGCAGGGGTCCTCTTATGCCTAGCATTATCCATACCAAACTTCTTGACTATGTTCTTGGCATACTTGCTTTGGGAGAGAAACATAGATTCCTCCATTTGGTTTACTTGCATTCCAAGGAAATAGGTCAGCTCTCCAACTAGACTCATTTCAAACTCAGACTGCATCTGATGAACAAATTTTTTCACCATTTGTTCTGACATTCCACCAAAGACTATGTCATCCACATAGATTTGAGCTATCATGATTTTGCCTTCTTCATCCTTCACAAACAAGGTTTTATCTATTCCACCTTTTCTGTATCCATTTGAGGTCAGAAATTCGGTTAACCTTTCATACCATGCTCTAGGTGCTTGTTTCAACCCATACAAGGCTTTCCTCAGCTTGTATACATGCGTAGGATGGTTAGGATCACAGAACCCTTTAGGTTGTTCCACATAGACTTCTTCATTTAGGTAGCCATTCAAGAATGCACTCTTCACATCCATTTGGAATAGCTTAAACTTCAGGATGCATGCTACCCCCAACAGCAATCTGATGGACTCAAGCCTAGCCACAGGAGCAAATGTTTCATCAAAATCTACCCCTTCAACTTGAGTATATCCTTGAGCTACTAGTCTTGCTTTGTTCCTAGTAATTTCTCCCTTCTCATCAGATTTGTTTTTGTAGATCCATTTGGTACCAATGATGTTGGTCCCTTCAGGTCTTGGAACTAGTTCCCACACTTGATTCCTTTTGAACTGCTCAAGTTCCTCTTGCATGGCAATGATCCAGTATTCGCCAGTCAGAGCTTCTTTCACATTCTTTGGTTCAACCTTGGAAACAAAGCATGAATTTGAGCTTATTCCCCGTGATCTGGTAGTCACACCACTGTTGGGATCCCCTATGATAAGATCCTTAGGGTGGTCTTTCTGAATTCTGATAGATGGCACTTTGGTGATTGCATCTACTTCACATTCAGGAGGAGGTTCCTGTGCTTCTTCAGACTTGACTGAGGTGTCAGTTGAACTGTCAAGGAATGTTTCAACATCCTCTATGACATCGGCTCCTTCCTCTTTATCATCCACAATGACATTTATGGATTCCATCAGGACATTGGTCCTGTAGTTGAACACTCTGTAGGCTCTGCTGTTAGTGGAGTATCCCAGAAATATGCCTTCATCACTTTTGGGATCCAGCTTCCTTCTCTGTTCACGATCTGTGAGAATGTAGCATTTACTCCCAAAGATATGAAAGTACTTCACAGTGGGTTTTCTGCCTTTCCATATTTCATACAGAGTGGAGGAGGTTCCTTTTCTCAAGGTGACTCTGTTGTGAACATAGCACGCGGTACTCATTGCTTCAGCCCAAAAGTGCATGGGGAGCTTCTTTGCATGAATCATTGCTCTGGCAGATTCTTGAATAGTTCTATTTTTTCTTTCAACTATTCCATTCTGCTGGGGAGTTATAGGGGAGGAGAACTCATGACTTATTCCTTCAGATGAGCAGAACTCATCAAACATGGAATTCTTGAACTCCGTACCATGATCACTTCTAATCCGGACTACACAACTGTCCTTTTCCCTTTGAAGTCTTATGCACAGGTCTTTGAAGACATCAAATGTATCTGACTTCTCTCTGATGAAGTTTATCCACGTGTACCTGGAATGGTCATCAACCACCACGGAAGCATATTTCTTCCCACCAAGACTTTCCACCTGCATAGGTGCCATTAGGTCCATGTGCAACAGTTCCAGAACTCTGGAGGTTGTGGGATGTCCCAGCTTCGGATGTGACATCTTGGTTTGCTTGCCCACCTGGCATTCTCCACAGACTCGTCCTTCATCAATCAGAAGCTTTGGAATTCCTCTGACAGCTTCCTTGGATATAATCTTCTTCATTCCCCGTAAGTGGAGATGTCCAAGACGTCTATGCCACAGCTTCACCTCCTGTTCTTCCCTGGCTGAGGAGCATGTTGAGGAAAAATTGGAGACTTCAGGTTCCCAAAGGTAGCAGTTATCTTTGGACCTGGTTCCTCTCATAACTTCCTGATTGTCACCATTTGTCACAATACACTGCTCCTTAGTAAACTGAACATGAAACCCTTGATCACACAGCTGACTTATGCTGATAAGGTTTGTAGTTAGTCCTCTCACTAACAGCACATCATTCAGTTTTGGAACTCCAGAGCAGTCTAGCTTGCCCACACCTTTTATCTTTCCTTTGGCACCATCACCAAAGGTCACATAGCTGGTAGTGTGAGGTTGAATATCTACCAGTAGATTTTCCATACCAGTCATATGTCTCGAGCATCCACTGTCAAAGTACCAGTCTTCTTTGGTAGAGGCCCTTAGAGCAGTGTGTGCTATCCTAGCATACCATTGTTGCTTCTTTATGGGAACATAGCGCTTATATGATTTACGCTTAGGCTTGACATGTGAGGCATGGTTAGGGAAACCATGAATCCAGTAACAGAAGGCTTTTATATGACCAAGCCTACCACAGTGGTGACATCTCCACTCCTGGTATTTCCTCTTCTGATGGTCATTCATCCTAGTTCCTCGATGTTGAGACATTGGCTTTGACATCCGCTTGAACTTCTGAACTTTAGCCTTTGGGCGTTTGTGTTCAGCTCTTTTTCCAAATCCTAGCCCAGATTTGGTTCCAGGCTGCTGTCCCACCTTTAGAATCTCTTCCAAGGTGTCAGTTCCCTTATTCATCATTCTGATGGATTTGGTCATCTGGTTCAGCTTGGAGGTCAGCAGGGCTATCTCACCATTTAGCCCCTTTATGGCAGACAGTTGCTTCTGTCTCTCATCTTCCAGTTCCTTGATGAGTTTCTTCTGCTTTTCTCCTTGTGCACGCACTTCTGCACTGGTGGTACACAGCTTCTTATAGGCTGCAGCAAGTTCATCAAATGTCAGTTCATCTGCACTTGTGTCATCTTTAGAGACACAAACACTGGTTAGTGCAGTGACATGTTTGGCAGATTCTCCTTCAGATTCACTTTCAGAATCTCCCTCAGACCATGTGATAGCTAGCCCCTTATTTTGCAATTTGAGGTAAGTAGGGCATTCAGCTCTGACGTGTCCATACCCTTCACAACCATGACACTGGATTCCCTTGCCATGGTTGAACTTCTCATCAGAAGTTGATCTTTTCTTAATGTCAGACGGGATGTTCTTGACATTAGGTCTACCTCTTTGATCAATCTTCTTCATGAACTTGTTGAACTGCCTCCCAAGCATGGCTAAGGCTTCTGATATACTTTCATCACCTCCAGTATATCCTTCTTCTGACTCCTCTTCAGCATTAGATACAAAAGCTATGCTTTTGTTCTTCTTCTCAGCATACTCACCTAAGCCCATTTCAAATGTTTGGAGAGAACCAATGAGCTCATCTACCTTCATATTGCTGATGTCCTGCGCCTCCTCTATGGCTGTGACCTTCATAGCAAACCTCTTAGGCAAGGACCTGAGAATCTTTCTTACAAGTTTCTCTTCAGTCATTTTCTCACCTAGTCCACCAGAGGTGTTTGCAATTTCAAGAATATTCATGTGAAAGTCATGAATAGTCTCATCCTCTTTCATCCTCAGATTTTCAAACTTGGTGGTCAGCATCTGAAGCTTGGACATCTTCACCTTGGAAGTACCTTCATGAGTTACCTTGAGGGTATCCCAAACTTCCTTAGCTAGTTCACAGTGGTGCACCAGCCTGAAGATGTTCTTAGTGATTCCATTGAACAATGCATTCAAGGCTTTGTAATTTCCAAGAGCTAATGCCTCTTGCTCCTTGTCCCACTCTTCTTCAGGAATCTGCACGCTGACTCCATCTTCATCTGTCTTCGTTGGATGTTCCCATCCCTTGTTGACAGCTCTCCAGACTTTGCTATCTAGAGACCTTAAGAAGGCTATCATACGAGGCTTCCAGTCATCATAATTAGAGCCATCCAACATGGGTGGTCTATTTGAGTGTCCTATATCCTTGTCCATGGTACTAGAAAGTAACTTCCCTAGATCTCACCCAGAAATTCACAGGCAGGGTGCCTGCTCTGATGCCAATTGAAATTCTAGTTATCAGACTTTAGATGTCACTCGGGTTGTTATGACATCCAATTCTGCACAGACAAGAATTATGTAGAACTTAAAAGTAAGTGCAGTAAATAACACAAGTAATTGTTCACCCAGTTCAGTCCAACATGACCTACATCTGGGGGCTACCAAGCCAGGGAGGAAATCCACTATTAGTAGTATCAATTCAAAGCTAAACTCACCCGTTTACAACTTCTCACTTAATCACTACCCAATGCAATTTCAATCTTACACTAAGATCAGAGTTCCTACTCACTCCCCCTCAATCACCTCAGTGATAAATACCTTTAATCAAAATTAAAGACACTTTGAAGTCACACTTCAAAGACAACTCTTGATTATGCTTCACAGCTTAAATCAAGATACACAGCACTCACGCTTAAAAGCTTTGAGCGACACAACACTTACAACTCAATGAACACCCTATGCCACAACAATCATCCACTTGATAATGGCTTGGCTTACAAGATACGTCTAATACTAGACTCACAAAATACAGCAGTGAAGTATGATGGACACACAAAATCTTCACGCCTCAAAATCCCTGAAACCGAATGAAGGAACGCCTTCCTTTTATATTGCAGTACCTGGGCTTTTGCACTTGTATTTTCCGGAATTTAAGGTCACTCGAGTTCCCATAAATTCAACATTTAGGTTACTAACAAATAGGCTATTTGTTAGGTTCATTAAATGTAGCTTGGTTGTTGATTTCCTGGGTTTTCTCTAAGCTGTTGAATCCCTGAAGAATAGCCTGAGAAAAAGCTGAAACAGAAAACTGAACAACCTACAATATAGCATATGCTGTCAGGAATGAATGTCACGACATTCAGCTTGACATCAAGGTCCATATGCTGAGTCTGTTTTTCCAGAAAACAGACTGTACAATTTTGCTGACCTGTACATGATCAAAATGACCATACTACAATAACAGCTTACATTAATAAATGTCAAAAAGTCCAATTTAACATTTATACATTTGGCCTTAAGTTAGTTCTGTTATTCTCTTGAAGAACAGACTAAGTAACATGCTGAAGTATAGCAGAACACAACTCTGTCTAATCTTCAGTAGCTGCTGTCAATGATGAATGTCATAACATCCAGTTTGACATTCAGTCAGTAGGCCTTATGCCAGGTCTGGTCCTTCCTTGATAACCAGACTGGAAATAAATACTAAGTTCTAACAAAACACCAGCTGTTCTATTCCTTAGTATCTTCTGACAGGTATGAATGTCACAGCATCCAGTTTGACATTCAATAAATCCTGTTTTAGCTAGTCCTGCAGTAACTACTCAAGTGTGTCATGACATCAGTCAAGACATCAGAGTGCAGTTAGATGTTCTAACCTACAATGTAGTTACACATACATACCATGTCATGACATCAGTCAAGACATTAGTAACATGCTAGTGTTTTACCATATAATGCAGCCAATTAAACACCTACAAGACCAGTGCCACTACCTGAAGACTCTCATTCCTGGGAGCCGTTTGTCTTAGCTTGTATCTCTGTTGTTTATGTTGAGAATCACCTCCAGGCTTGTTGGATGGGATTCATTGTTGTACTCTTATCCTCTGGATCTTTGTTGACTATTGTTGTATGATCCTGTTGCTCATATCTATATATGAGATTGTTGGTGTTTCACCTTGTGCTCATTATCTTGTAGGCTTCCGTGTTGTTCATGTTGTAGGTTGCCATTTCTTGAAGATGAATTAGGCTTTTGAATGCCTGTGAAATGAACATATCATGTGCATCATGTCGCATTACGCGAAAAACCGGCGGGAAAACAAAACAACAGAGCCGCCATCGTGCGTTATTTATCCCAAAAGAGGGAAAGGAAACGCTCAAAGTAAACCTGGAAAAGACATGGTCTCGCGACCGGAGAGAGATGAGATCGGGAGTCGGTTATGCGAAGGGAAGGTATTAGCACCCCTACGCATCCGTCGTACTCGACGGGATCCACGCTCAAAAGGAAGGATAAAGGTTGCTAAACACTGATCAAAAACTGCAGACACTGGCTGAAAGAGACACAAGAATGTCAAAAGAAACTAACTCGGTAGGATATCGCATCCTGGGCCTACGTAGTCTGTCAGGCACAGACATCAGAGTCGACGTAGTTCGGGACAGGGGGAAACGTGCTCGCTAGGATGTCGCATCCTATGCATACATATCTTCTCGGACTTAAGAAGAATCAAAGCACTCGTAGCTCGGCTAACGCACGCCAAACAAAACCACACAAACACAGGAAACTGACTGCCAATCGCTGGACTTATGTCAGACTCCACACAAAAACAGGAAAACATGGAAACCGAATGCCAATCGCTGGACTTACATCAGACTCCGAACCAACAAACCCACACTGGAAACCAAATGCCAATTGCTGGACTTATATCGGACTCCAAGCACACAACAAAAGGATACGGAATGCCAATCGCTGGTCTTACATCCATCTCCTAACACGCACAAGAAGGAACACACACAAAAAGAAAAAAGGGTGCCCGGAGAGATCAGCTCAATCTCCTGCCTACGTACCTCATCTGGTATGAGGATCAGGGCGACGTAGTTCCCCTTAACAGGGAAAAAGGACTAGCCTAACCAGATACAAAGGGAGACACAAACTACTAGGGAGACTACGACTCGAGCCTAGAAGTTGTCATGCATACGATCCCTATGTTAAGGTTGCTATCTAACTTGCACAGGGAGCAAGCTATCTTAACCAGCACCAACAGTCAAACACAAGCACACAAGCAAGCACACACATTATATATAAACAGAGGGGCTCAAACAAGGCTAGGCTTTAGTCAAGGGGTCATGTCAACCTCGACAAACAAGCCACTGGATCAGGGTGATGTTAGCTCTTAACCCTATCATTGAGAGTTAGGGTGAAGCAGATGAAATGGGGAGTGAAGATGAGACTTCACAGCTCTTATCCCTGGCCTGGGAGAGCTTCAGACAAATGAAAGTGTGGGAGTCCAGAAAGTGGGACTCTACTCCACATGACTGACACAACATGGATCTTGGGTTAGTATCCACAATGCATCAACACAATGGTGTGAGCAAGGTGGATGACACACTGAATAGCAGGGGATGGATTGCACATCCCTTGTATCTGCCAATGCCTCTTCACTTAGGAGGTCTTTGATATGTACAGGGACAAAGATAAACAAACACAAGCATTGCCTCTTAAGGAGGGCTTCAGACAGGTGCCTGCCCCACATAAAGGACAGGTCTTCCAGACTACATGAAGTCAGTGAGTTATACCTCTAATGGTTAAGAAACCAAGCAAAGCAAAAGCAAGTTCACAATGAACTTAAGCAACGAATGTACCTGAAAACAATCCAACTCAATCAGTTTACAAGTCAAAAAGTCAAACAGACAATCAATGGTCAACAGTCAACAAACATAGTCAAACAAGCAATGCAACAATGTGCAAGGCACAAGCTCAACTCAAAGGAGCTAAAAGCCACCTACAAAACAATTCAAGATTAGTCAACATCAACCAAATCATCCAACTCAAGCAAATGAATCAATCCCCTCATGGCCATATGCTTCTTATCCTGAAAACAAAGCTCAAACATAAGCACAAACCACTAGGACAAGGCCTAGGGTCAAAGAGGGAGAAATAATTCAAAACAGAACATGCAAATTGACATTAATTAAACTCAACCAATTAAGAACATCATCCAAAAGGTCTCATGTCAATAGCATCAACCAAATTCAATTCACAAACCAATCATGGCAAAGTATGCAAATTGAAAGCTCATTGAGACAACAGAATGAACAAAACCACATTAATTCAAAAATGATTCAATTAATCTCAAGAAAAATCATGGCTAAACAGAACACACAACATGATCAACACACCAAAAATTAGGGCAATTGGATAAGTTTAAGCATGGCAATCAAATTCCATAAGGCAAGGTAATCACAAACAAGCTCAAATAGGGCACCAAATGCTATACCAACTTAGCACAAGCCTAAAACAGAATTGACAAATGATAAAGACCTCAAACCAAAGCCAAAACAAACTTCAGCATGTCTAGAATCAATGTGCAAAATTTCATATCCATATGATAAAGCATAAGCATTTCACAAATCATTGAAGTTCAAGACTATCCAAATGTGCACAAATGATCATCCAGCAAGAAAAATCTCAAACAAATCAGAAGTGAACCCAAAAATTCCAAGAAAATTCATAAGCATTCACAACATGCATAAGAAGCATCATACAAAAAATCACATCAATTGGAGTTCATTTGGCATGGAAAAGAAATTAATCAAGTTGAGCAAGCAAAGGTGTGACACACATTGTCGCACCTACATTCACATGAGCATATCTCAGCAACCACAAATGAGAAAAATGCAAACTCAACACCAAAATGTCCATCAAGATGTCTAGTTTAAGCATACCAAATGTCAAAAGCATTGGATTAAAACGCATCATTTCACAAAGCATATGGCAAGCAAGATACAAAAAGCACATGCATACACAAACCCTAGCACCAATTTAATTCCAGCCATGCACAAATTATGGAAAAATTTTCATAATAAACTAGACACCATGAGGAGCAAGATGCAAAAATTCCCACATCATTTGGATGAATATTTATTTACTTATGAATTTTTGAAGTGGATGAAGAAAAATGGAGAAAATGAAATGCAATTGCATCAACCAGGATTCGAAGGGAAGTGATATTTGAACTGAGCGCGCTAGTTAAGTGAAACGCACCGTTTCACTTAACTGATGTGGCAAGGCGAAACAAGGATAGCCAATCATAATGCCACGCCCATGCCAAGTGGTCCACTACATGTCCAGTAACATAAACAAACATGCAAAACACGCGAGGAAGGATCAAACAGATTCTGGACATGAAAACCCTAGCAGCTTCAACGTGTTCATCATGTTCATATGCTATCAAGAACAAAAATGCCAGAATCCAAAAATGAGCACATCATTAGGTTCATCTTTCAACATACATCAAGGATCAAGGCTTGGTTTAACCTGATTCAACCTATATTCAAAGATTCGAAGCACTTAAGTTTCATACATCAAACTTCCAATCACTATATCTATCTCATTTATTCATGAAAATTGATGATCTAAAGCTCAGTGTGATCACCAATGCACGATCTACAACAAGCACCTATCAATTGCATGAATTAAGACATTCGAATTCTGACCTTGTTGAAGATGCAGAAGTGGAATTCCTCGAATCAGGCCTTGAACAGCTCAAACAAATGATCCTTAGCTCTTGTATGATGGAATGGATGAATGTTTGATGCTTACTCGAGCTTGATCTTGCCAGAATTGCCAACTGCCATGGATGAATGCAAACTTCAACAGCTTCAAATCTGCATGAAATCCTCTAGATCTTGCTTCAACAATGCTCTCCAATGCTTCTAGGTGAAGAATCAATCAAGAACAAGGCAAGATGTTTGAAGAAAATTGCAAAAGCTTGAGAGAAAAAGTGTGAAGAAAAATTTCAGATCTGAAAATGTGATGATGTTAATGCAACTTTCTGTTATGCTTTGCCTTTTATATGAGCTCCTAATCAAGTTCTTAATCATGCTTAGCCATGTGATAAAAGGTATGTAGAATGCATTATTTTCAAATTTGGATTTTCCCTCCAAAATTCAAATGAAAAACCAAATATTTTTGTGATGGAAATGCATGGCATATGATGCATGTTTTGGATAATGCATGTCAAGACATGAATGTTGCAAAAAGAACCACTCCATTTGGACATTTGGTGTGAAAGTTATGCACTTTGGAAGTTCAAATTTACTTGACCATGATTGATCCATATCTTTTCAACCATACATGAGAAATTCATGATCTTGGACTTTTTGGAAATGGGAGAACAAGATATTCAACTTTCATGTTGGACAAAATTTCATTTGAAGCTTGTTTGATGATGTAATCTTGAGGAGAAAACCTTTCCATTTTTGGCAATTTCAAATTACAGGTCACTTACTATTTTTGGAAAGTTTTCATCTGACCTCAAATTCTTCAATGTTGATGTTTGAAATGTCAACTGAGACTTGTATGGACATGAATGAGGCCTCTCTAACCATCTCCCACCTTCAAATCCATGATTGCATTGACAGTTGACTTTGGTTGACTTTCTAGGGTTTTAGATGAATTGACCATTGACTGATGAGCCTTGAGCCTCCAATCTTTGGCCAAACCACTTAAAAATGATCCCTAGGTCACATGAACTCATTGAAACAATCCTAGGGCTTTGCTTCCATAGGAAATGCACTTGCTTGCTTGCACAACTGAATCTCCTGACCAGTCTTTGCCTGATGACTTGATGAACTATGCAATGGACAATGCAATGCTATGCAGTGGACAATGCAATGCTAATGGCCTAAAATGAAAATGTATATGCAAAAATGGGAGGTGCAAATTTGAGGTTCTACACATCATGCGCATCATTAGCATCATATCCATATCATTTTGCATTACAGGTGCTCTTGTTCGTGACTTCTCACTCTGGTTCCTGTGTCTAGGCAGGATTGCTGATCGACGTCCGCACCGCTACGCAACCAGACTCAATCAACAGAGGAACATGGACCAGGTTCAGGCAGAATTGGCTGAGATGAGGGCTAACATGGCCCAATTCATGACAATGATGCAAGGGGTCGTTCAGGGGCAAGAGGAGCTGCGTGCCTTAGCCCAAAGACAGGAAGCCGTGATTCCGCCGTCCAACCAGGCGTCACCAGTGGGTGTCCCCGTTCATGATAATGTTGCTTCTGCTGCTCCCGTCAATGACTACGCCGTGGGCGATGAATTGAGGGGTATTCGGATCAATGGAAAGCCTCTTGCTGCAGAGACTATTAATGCCAGAGCTACCCGGGCTCCAATTTGTCACCCTGCTCCGCTTGTTGACAGGTAGGAGGACATGTTCACTCTGCTTAGTGAAGACGATGATGTTGGAAGAGTCGAAGAGAGGGATCGGAAAGTTGATGCCCTTGCTGAGAAAATCAGAGCTATGGAATGTCAGAATTCCCTGGGTTTTGATGTGATAAATATGGGCTTGGTTGAAGGGTTGAGGATTCCCTACAAGTTCAAGGCACCCTCATTCGACAAATACAACGGTACTTCTTGCCCTCGCACCCATGTGCAGGCGTATTATAGGAAGATCTCTGCTTATACAGATGATGAGAAAATGTGGATGTACTTCTTCCAGGATAACTTATCTAGGGCTTCCTTGGATTGGTACATGGAATTGAAGAGAGATTCTATCCGATGTTGGAGGGATCTGGGTGAGGCCTTCTTGAGGCAGTATAAACATAACATGGACATGGCGCCGAGCCGGACTCAGTTGCAGAGTCTATGTCAAAAATCTGGAGAGAGCTTCAAGGAGTACGCCCAGAGGTGGCGTGAATTGGCCGCAAGAGTACAACCCCCTATGCTGGAGATGGAATTGACTGACATGTTCATCGCTACTTTGCAGGGTGTATTCATGGATCGGATGGGAAGCTTCCAATTCGGTAGTTTTTCAGATGTTGTGATATGCGGAGAGAGGACAGAGAGCCTGATTAAAGCTGGAAAAATTCAGGATGTTGGGTCCTCTTCTTCAAAGAAACCATTTGCTGGAGCACCTCGCAGGAGAGAGGGTGAAACCAATGTCGTGCAACATCGGAGGAATACCAATAGAGGGCAATATCGCCAGGTTGCTGCTGTAACCATTCCGGCACCTCAGCCACGTCAACAGCAACAACAACAGAGAGTTCAACAACAACCACCACAACAACAACAACAACAACGTCCATATCAGCCAAGACAGAGGATGCCTGATCGACGTTTTGACCCGTTGCCGATGACATACGCAGAGTTGCTGCCCGAATTGCTCAGATTGGGGTTTGTGGAGTTGCGTACAATGGCTCCATTGACAAAGATACCACCTGGGTATGATGCCAACGTGCGTTGTGATTTCCACTCTGGTGCACCGGGGCATCACATTGAGAACTGCTGGGTTTTTCATCATAAGGTCCAGGACTTAATTGACGCTAAAACTATCAATTTTGCTCCTGTGCCGAATGTTGTAAACAACCCTATGCCCCAACACGGTGCACACAGAGTGAATAATGTTGAAGATGGTAGAGCTAAAGACTTGGTAGTCAGTGTTGAGGAGGTTCAGACTCCGTTGCTGGTAGTAAAGGTTCATCTGTTGAATGGGGGAGTATTCCCGGGCTGTTGTGAGGTTTGTTCAGACTGTGCAGAGTCAGAGAATGGTTGTGATCAGTTGAGGGGTGGTATTCAAAATCTGATTGATGAGGGCTGTCTGCAGTTTGTTCGGGCCGAGAAGGATCGTGGGGTGGTGTCAACCGTCACCATTTACTTCAAACCGACCGAGGGACGTGGCCAGAGGACTGTTAGTGCGCCTACAACTGTTGGTACTCCTGTTACCATTTCTGCGCCAGTAACCGCCAGTACTCCAACTACTATTGTTGTGTCTGGTAGTAGGGCTGTTGAGAATAGTAGGGCTGTGTCGTGGAAATATGACAATGCATATCGCAACAATCGAAGGGTTGAGAAACAGGTCAGGCCAGTGAATCAGTCTCCTGTGACTATTGGTGTGCCAGTAAGAGCTCCTGTGGTTGTTAGTCCAGTGGTGGACAATGTTGGAGGACCAGGAGGTTTTACTAGAAGCAGTTGTCTAGTTGCTCCACAACCGTTGAGGGACAATAATGCTGAGGCTCTCGCCAAAGCTAAAGGTAAACAGGCTGTGGTTGATGAAGAACCTGCTCAGAAGGAGGCGCCTGCAGGGTCGTTTGAGAAAGACGTAGAGGAGTTCATGAAGATTATAAAGAAGAGTGACTACAAGATTGTAGGATCAGCTGAATCAGACTCTGTCCAAGATTTCTATCCTCTCATTGCTCCTGTGCTTTGAGGCATACCGTAATGCCTTGTTGAAGATGCTGAATCTGGCCTACGTACCTCAGGAGATTTATGTCAACCAGTTGGAGGGGGTTAATGCCAATGTGAGTACCAGGCATGGTTTGGGGTTTACAGATTTAGACCTGACGCCTGAAGGTCGCAACCATAACAAGGCCCTGCATATCACCATGGAGTGTAAAGGTGCAGTGTTGTCCCACGTGCTGGTAGATACAAGATCTTCGTTGAATGTGTTGCCCAAGAAGATCCTGACCAAGATTGATGTTGAAGGGGTTGTCCTTACTCCGAGCGATTTGATTGTTCGTGCATTTGATGGATCCAAACGGTCTGTTTTTGGTGAAGTCACATTGCCAGTGAAGATTGGCCCGGAGGCATTTGATGTTATCTTCTATGTGATGGACATCCAGCCAGCATATAGTTGCTTATTGGGATGTCCTTGGATTCACGCAGCTGGGGCAGTTTCGTCAACTCTCCACCAGAAGTTGAAGTATGTCTGGAACGTCAGATTGTGACTGTGTGCGGTGAAGAAGATATTCTGGTGAGTCACCTATCCTCTTTCAAGTATGTAGAGGTGGATGGTGAGATCCATGAGACTTTATGCCAGGCATTCGAGACTGTTGCTCTTGAGAGGGTGGCTTTTGCTGAGCAGAAGAAGCCAAGTGCCTCAATTGCATCCTACAAGCAGGCCATGGAGGTTGTCAGCTCGGGCAATGCCGAAGGCTGGGGCAAGATGGTGGATTTTCCTATCAAAGAAGACAAATTCGGAATTGGTTACCAGCCTCTGCAAGCGGAGCAGGGTGTGCAGACAGGTCCGAGTACCTTTACCAGCGCTGGGCCGATGAATCACGGTGATGTCTTCGCGGTCAGTAGTGAAGACGATGACAATGATTGTGATCTGAACAACTGGGTTCGCCCATGTGCACCAGGGGAGACGATCAACAACTGGACGACAGAAGATGTGGTCCAAGTTACTCTTCAAACAGAGTAATTTTCTTTTGTTTTTTCATTTTGCACAAAACCCTACGTTCTGCCCAAGGCGTAGTGGTTCATTGTAGGGCCTCATCATGTTTTTCAATGTTATCATTAATAAAGGATGTTTTGCAAACAATTTTGTGATCCCTGTCTTTCTATTTTTGTTTTTCACTTTTTCAAAATAAAAATGGCAATGTTTTTGTTTTTGTGACTGTCTTGAACTCTTTTTCTAAAACAAAGCATTAAACATGCAGAAGTGATCTCACGGAATCCACTATGAACAGTTCTGTTATGGCTCATTATGATTTCAATAATCCCATCTACCAAGCTGAAGAGGAGAGTGAGGAAGACTGTGAACTCCCTAAAGAATTGGTCAGATTGTTGAAGCAGGAGGAAAGGGTCATTCAACCTCATCAGGAGGAGTTGGAAGTGATTAATCTGGGTACTGAGGACGCCAGAAGAGAGATTAAGATCGGGGCTGCTTTGAAAGAAGATGTCAAGAGAAGGTTGATTGAGATGCTGAGAGAATATGTGGAGATATTCGCCTGGTCGTATCAAGATATGCCTGGGTTGGATACCGATATTGTGGTGCATAGGCTACCTCTCAGAGAAGATTGTCCTTCAGTCAAGAAGAAGCTTCGGAGAACTAGTTCTGATATGGCTATTAAGATCAAGGAAGAGGTTTAGAAGCAGTTGGATGCGGGTTTCCTGTCGGTGACGACTTATCCCCCGTGGGTGGCCAACATTGTTCCTGTGCCGATGAAGGACGGCAAAGTCAGGATGTGTGTCGATTACCGGGATTTGAACAGAGCGATTCCGAAAGATGATTTCGCATTACCTCACATTGATGTATTGGTTGATAACACGGCTCAATCCTCGGTTTTCTCTTTCATGGATGGTTTCTCTGGGTATAATCAGATTAAGATGGCGCCAGAGGACATGGAAAAGACGACATTCATTACGCCTTGGGGCACGTTCTGTTATAAGGTGATGCCATTTGGGCTAAAGATGCCGGTGCTACCTATCAGAGGGCTATGACGACTCTCTTTCATGACATGATGCACAAAGAGATTGAAGTGTACGTGGATGATATGATTGCGAAGTCGCAGACAGAAGAGGAGCACCTGGTAAATTTGCAGAAGTTGTTTGACCGGCTGAGAAAGTTTAAACTGAGGCTGAATCCAAACAAGTGTACGTTTGGGGTGAGATCCGGTAAGCTGTTGGGTTTCGTTGTCAGCGAGAAAGGGATTGAGGTCGATCCAGCGAAAGTCAAAGCTATTCAAGAAATGCCTGAACCAAAAACAGAGAAGCAGGTTCGTGGGTTTTTAGGGAGATTGAACTACATTGCAAGGTTTTTATCTCACCTAACTGCCACGTGTGAACCGATATTCAAATTTCTAAGAAAGAATCAAGCGATCAGGTGGAATGATGACTGTCAGAAGGCTTTTGACAAGATAAAAGAATATTTACAGAAACCTCCAATCCTGATACCTCCAGTTCCTGGGAGACCTTTGATAATGTACCTGTCAGTGACTGAGAACTCAATGGGGTGTGTATTGGGACAACATGACGAGTCTGGTCGAAAAGAGCATGCCATATACTACCTTAGCAAAAAGTTTACCGACTGCGAAATCAAATATTCACAGCTTGAGAAAACTTGTTGTGCTTTGGCTTGGGCTGCTCGCCGACTGAGGCAGTATATGCTGAACCATACTACCTTGTTGATTTCTAAGATGGATCCAGTGAAGTACATCTTTGAGAAGCCGGCTCTCACCGGACGTGTTGCCCGGTGGCAGATGATTTTAATGGAGTATGATATCCAGTACACGTCGCAGAAGGCCATCAAAGGTAGTATTCTGTCAGACTACCTTGCCGAGCAACCGATCGATGATTATCAACCGATGATGTTTGAATTCTCTGATGAAGACATCATGTATCTTAAGATGAAAGATTGTGAAGAGCCTCTTGTCGAGGAAGGACTGGATCCTGATGACAAGTGGACATTGATGTTTGATGGGGTTGTGAATGTGAATGGTAACGGTGTTGGTGCAGTGCTTATCAATCCTAAAGGTGCTCATATACCTTTTTCTGCCAGATTGACTTTTGACGTCACCAACAATGAGGATGAGTATGAGGCTTGTATCATGGGGATAGAAGAAGCCATCGATCTGAGGATCAAAACTCTTGACATATATGGAGATTCTGCTCTAGTGATTAACCAGGTCAATGGAGATTGGAATACCAACCAGCCGCATTTGATTCCTTACATAGATTACACCAGAAGAATACTGACGTTCTTCAAGAAAGTGAAGTTGTATCATGTCCCCCGGGATGAGAATTAGATGGCTGATTCCTTGGCTACTTTGTCTTCTATGATCAAAGTTCATTGGTGGAATCATGTGCCACATGTTGCGGTGAATCGACTCGAGAGGCCTGCGTATGTGTTTGCAGCCGAGTCTGTTGTTGATGAAAAGCCGTGGTACTATAATATCAAGAATTTCCTCAAGAGCCAGGAGTATCTTGAAGGCGCGTCAAAGAATGACAAGAAAACCCTGAGAAGGCTGGCTGGAAGCTTTTATTTGAATCAGGATGATGTGCTGTACAAGAGAAACTTCGACATGGTTCTGCTCAGATGTGTGGATAGACACGAAGCAGACATGTTGATGCAGGAAGTGCATGAAGGATCGTTTGGTACCCATGCTGGTGGTCATGCAATGTCTAATAAATTGTTTAGAGCTCGGAAGTGCCATAAGTGTCAGATTTATGCTGATAAGGTGCATGTACCACCAAGCCCTCTGAATGTCATGAACTCGCCTTGGTCGTTCGCCATGTGAGGCATTGATATGATTGGGAAAATTGAGCCCACTACTTCTAATGGACATCGCTTCATCCTGGTTGCGATTGATTACTTCACCAAGTGGGTGGAAGCAGCTTCCTATGCTAATGTTACCAAACAAGTGGTTGCCCGCTTTATCAAGAAGGAAATCATCTGTCGTTATGGGGTTCCTGAGAGAATCATTACTGATAATGGTTCGAATCTCAATAACAAGATGATGAAAGAGCTTTGTAAAGATTTCAAGATTGAACATCACAATTCTTCTCCTTACAGACCGAAGATGAATGGTGTTGTAGAGGCGGCAAACAAGAATATTAAGAAGATTGTGTAGAAGATGGTCGTGACATACAAGGATTGGCATGAGATGCTGCCTTTCGCTTTGCATGGGTACCGTACCTCAGTACGTACGTCGATCGGGGAAACTCCTTACTCCCTTGTGTATGATATGGAAGCAGTCCTACCAGTTGAAGTGGAGATCCATTCTCTGAGAGTCTTGTTGGATGTCAAGCTTGATGAAGCCGAGTGGATTCGAACAAGGTTTAACGAGTTGAGCCTTATCGAAGAGAGACGGCTAGCAGCTGTGTGCCATGGGCAGTTGTATCAGAGAAGGATGAAGAGAGCCATTGATCAGAAAGTGCATCCTCGAAGCTATCAGACTGGTGACCTAGTTTTGAAGAGGATCCTTCCTCCCAGAACAGATAACAGGGGCAAGTGGACTCCTAATTACGAAGGTCCATATGTTGTTAAGAAGGTTTTCTCCTATGGAGCCTTGATGCTTACAACTATGGATGGGGAAGATTTTCCGTCCCCTGTTAACTCAGATGTAGTCAAAAAATACTTCGCGTAAATTGACCCGCTGGACAAAAAGAATAAAGAGTCCAGGCAAAAAAGGGCATCCCGGCGAACCAAAAAAAAAAGAAAAAGGTTCGGGCAAAAGTTAGGGATAAAGAATGAAAAGAATTTGTACACCCGGTAAGTCGAAAACCCGCAAGGGCGGCTTAGGCAAAAATGGGTATCCCAGTGGACTGAAAACCCGAAAGGGCGATCCAGCCAAAAGAGGGATTAAAGCGAAGACTACAGTCTGAGTTATCTGTACTTCATCGCGCTTTGTCATCTACCATCTCGAAAGATGTGATCGGTCCAATCATTCATCTCAGAAAGCAAAGAAGTTGGGAGGAAAACTGATGATCTGTGGGTCATAACAGAATTGGGAAATAGTGGATGCCGTGTTCACATTGCCATTAGGATAGATTTTTCCTTTTGTGCGCAATTACCTCTTTCTAGGAATTGCTTCCCGATGTACTCGCCTGTTCAGGCCCATTTTCAATCAATAAAAGTCGTTATTCAGATAAATAGCTCTCCTGTTTTTATTTTACTGTTTTGTTTGCAAAAACGTCCGAATTTTTGATAAACATCGCATATGAAAACATGAAGGCTAAACAATAACGTGCAGGAAGATAAGACATTTGAAAATAATTTTGAATGTTGAGGACACTTGAGCGTATCTTGTCCATGCAATCCCCTGGGGCATATGTCGTGCTGTTTTGCAGGTGGTTACCTGTGGTTCCTGGCTGAAGCAGATAAGCCATGGTTGTTTCCTCAGCAGTGTGAGAGGATGGGGATGTTCCCCAGCAGATGGAACAGGTTCAGGACTTGTCTCCCTAGCATATGTCAAGATCAGGAATTCCTCAGTAGGCTTGCAATTGCATGATTCCCCAGCCAGCAGATTGGGGGTTTCCCCAAGCAAGTCTGAAAGCTGTCAGAGCTATTTTCCCTTGCAAAGGCTATCCTGTCCCCAGCAGGTCTAAGGATTCTTAAACTCTCCAGCAGGCCTGGAAGTAGGTTTACTCCCCCAGCTAGTCTGAAAGCTGTCAGATCCCCACTGAGTCTGAAGATTGTTAACCCCCCCACTAGGGTGGAAGGTTGTTGTATCCCCAGCGGAGGTGTCCGTGAATAGCTTTATTCCCCAGCAGTCGGATTTGAAGTACTGTTATCCCCAGCGTGGTGGTGGATGTCTATCTCCAGCATGGTCTGGTATATTATCTCCCCAACAGGGTTATGCATTTACCCAGCAGGGTTGTGAACGCCTATCCCCATCAGAGTTGTGAAGGTTTTCCCCTAGCAAATCTCCCGAGTAGAGGGTTGTGTTGTTGGTTTTCCCCAGCAGGTTCCCCGAGTGGATCCGGTTCGTTGAAAATTATCTCCAGCAGAGTTTGTCCTACCTGTGGATGGGTTGTCCCCAGTAAGTCACCATTGATTGGTTGTTTCCCTAACAAGTTCCCCGAGTGGATTGGAAACGGTGAAGGTTGTCCCCGTTGGGATCCTTTCCCCAGCAGCAACGCTATTCTCCAGCATGAGTGAGAAGTTGGTGTTACTCCCCGCAGAGTATTCCTCAGTTATAATCTCCCCACAGAGTTGGAGGATCTAATCAGTTTGCTCCCCAGCAGGAGTTTTCATCATTTTGCATTTTGCATGTAGTAATCATTGCATCCTCAAATTGCGTAGCATTTCCATTCGATATGGAGCATTACGCCATAGAAAAACTCAAACATATGCATTCATGAGTTAAACCTAATCAGACCATATCCCAGGCAGAGGCGGATCATTGTTCAACATCTATACGACACACTTGCTACAGTTGCTCCCGACAGCATTCAGGATTGATATTCCCCAGAGAGGTTTATTTCCTCACGCGTCCGTGAAAGGAAAGCTTGATTCTCCCCAGTGAGATCTCCATCAAGTGTTTAGCCTTGCTGGACATATGTAGATGTCATCCCTGTGATACCGGTAGGTGTCATGTCAGCACCCGCATGTGTTCTTCCTTGGTGTCGGTAAACACCATTGTTTCGGTGTTGGTAAACATCGAGTCTCACTCCAGTCATCGGTAAATGTCTGGTCGTCTTTGTTTGATGTCGGTAAACATCATCTTTCGATGTTCGTAACATCTTTGCTGTGAGTCCCACCTCTCCGTTGGTGTCGATAAACGTTGAGTTTTTCCTATTCGTCCGTTGACGTATAGTTGTTTCTCCTTCCCTAGTGAAGTATTCACCTCTCCGTTGGTGTCGATAAACGTTGAGTTTTTTCCTATTCGTCCGTTGACGTCTAGTCGTATCTTCCCCAAAGGTCATCCGTGATGTCTGTTCACCTCTCCGTTGGTGTCAATAAACGTTGAGTTTTTCCTATTCGTCCGATGACGTATAGTTGTACCCTTCCCCAGTAGTCACCTCTCCGTTGGTTTCGATAAACGATGAGTTTTTTCCATTCGTCCATTGACGTCTGGTTGTATATCTTATTCCCCAGTCATCGGTAAATGTCTGGTCGTCTTTTTTTGATGTCGGTAAACATCATCTTTCGATGTCGGTAAACATCGAGTCTCATCCCTGTCATCGGTAAATGTCTGGTCGTTCCCCAGCTAGAAATCCCCAGTAGAGTCGTCGGTAAACGTCTTATCTGGTTTCCAGTTGCAAGATTTGTTTTCCTTCCCAGTCATTCGTTAATGTCTGGTCACCTCTCCATTGGTGTCGATAAACGTCGAGCTTCTCCCGTTCATCCGTTGACGTCTGGTCGAGTCCCTTCCCAGTCATTCGTTAATGTCTGGTCACCTCTCCGTTGGTGTCGATAAACGTCGAGCTTCTCCCGTTCGTCCGTTGACGTCTGGTCGAGTCTTCCCAGTCATTCGTTAATGTCTGGTCACCTCTCTGTTGGTGTCGATAAACGTCGAGCTTCTCCCGTTCTTCCGTTGACGTCTGGTTGAGTCCATTCCCAGTCGTTCGTTAATGTCTGGTCACCTCTCCTTTGGTGTCGATAAACGTTGAGTTTTTCCCATTCGTCCGTTGACGTCTGGCTGTACCTTTTCCTTTGATGAAAATCAAAATCCCCAGTAGAGTCGTCGGTAAACG
This sequence comes from Lathyrus oleraceus, assembly GCF_024323335.1. Classification (NCBI taxonomy): domain Eukaryota; kingdom Viridiplantae; phylum Streptophyta; class Magnoliopsida; order Fabales; family Fabaceae; genus Lathyrus; species Lathyrus oleraceus. The sequence continues at coordinate 196,513,313 of NC_066580.1, read as the reverse complement.
TCTTGTCTGGTTATCGTTGCAAATATCCTGTAGCATATCCCGCGGAGTGCAAATTTCTACGGTTCTTTGGTATTCAATCCTTATTTACCCTAAATGTCTGACAGCCGTTGCTCTCATCCGTTCAGGTTCCCAGTTGATTGAATAGGGGCAGCTGTAGCACCTCAAATTTGCACCTCCCATTTTGTATATACATTTTCATTTTAGGTCATTAACATTGCATTGGCAATTGCATAGTCCATCATGTCATCAGGCTAGACTGGTCAGGAGATTCAACTGTGCAAGGCAACAAGTACATTTTCTATGGAATCAAAGCCCTAGGGTTGGTACAATGAGTTCATGTGACCCAAGGATCATTTTGAAGATGATTGGTCAAGTATTGAAGGCTCAGAGTTCATCAGTCCATGAGCAAATCATCTGGAACCCTAAAAAGTCAACAAAAGTCAACAAAAGTCAACTGCCATTTCAACCATGGATTTGGAGGTGGGAAGTGGTTAAAGATGCTTCATTCATGTGCAAACAAGTCTCATTTGACATTTCAAACATCAACATTGAAGAATTTGAAGTCAGGTCAAGACTTTCCCAAAATAGCAAGTGACCTGTAATTTGAACTTTCCAAAAATGGAAAGGTTTTGGACCAACTTCAACTCAAGATTAAATCATGAAGAGAGCGTCAAATGAAATTTTGTCCAACATAAAAGTTGAAGATGTTTCTCTCCCATTTCCAAAAAGTCCAAGATCATGGATTTCTCATGTGTGGTTGAGGAGATATGATTCAAACATGGCAAAGTGTGGTTTAAACTTCAAATGAGCATAACTTTCAAACCAAAACTCCAATTTGAGTGGTTCTTTTTGCATATTGGTCCTTATAAAATGTATTTTCCAAGCATGGCATCATTTGGCATGACATCTCATTTGCATGGCATTGGTTCAATCATGAAGATTTTTGTGAAAAATTGCATAAACTCATTTTGGTGTAACATGAGCATACCAAATCATTTCCAAACATTGCATGGAATGTTTTTAAGGCATTTTGGGCCAGGAGTGTGCACTGTTTACGTGCATGAAGGTGCATGAAGTAGGAAACTCATTTTTTGCATTCACACCACAAAGTCCTTAATCACATGTGCATTTGCCCTAATCCTTTCCTAAACATGATTAGCATGGACTATAAAGCCTTAATCATAACTATTTGCATCACAATTACCAATTCTAGATCTAGATTTCACAAATTCTCAAAATTTTCTCTCACTTTTTTTTCCAAAATTCTTCAAACACAAGCACTTTCCATTGATCATTTCATCATCCTGAGCTATAATTGAGCACATTTGCACGTGGAAACAGAGGAAATTGTTGCATTATTGTTCATGTTCAAGGTGTGAAGCATCCATGGAAGTTGAAGCTTGAGCTGGTTTTGTGTATCCTTGAACCTTGCATTCATCATCATTCACCTCAAGAAGCATATTGGAAGAGATTTGAGGCGTGGCAAAGCTTGGAAGCAAGGGATTTCAAATCTGCTCATCAAGAGGTTACATTTTCGACCTCTTTAATTTTGTAAATCATTATGCTAAATGTGTAGATCCTTTATTGGTGGTAATTCTGGAACAAAAATGGAGTGATTTCATGCTGAATTGAGTTAGATCCATGTGATTTAAGTTTTGATGTGAATATTTGATTCCTTCGATTCGTGTTCATCTTGATGTTTTTGCATGAATGATGCATGGATTCTTGTTGTATGATGAATGATGAGTTAATTGATGTGCACGTTTTTCATTTCTGGAACGTTTGAGAAAATTCTGGAAAATTGGATGAGGATCTTCATCGTGTTCATCATGTTCATGCATTTTCCAGTTTTGCTAGGGATTTACCTATGGAATTACCTGCGAAACGCATAGCATTACCTGCGGAACGCATGCATGTTTCCTGCGGATTTTTTGAATATATTGAGCGCGCGCTTAGGGCTTGGCCTGGTGAAACGCAGTCGTTTTTGTTTGGGGCCCGTGTAGATTTGAATGTTGCCAGGGTTCGAATCCGGTTGGGAGCGTTTCACATAGCCTTGCATTTTCTCATTTCTTCATTTGTTCATGCATTGTCCACTTCATTTTTTTTTAATTTTTTCCACACTTCCAAAATTCATTAAAAATTGAAAACTAAACCAAATTCATCCCAATTTTTTGCATCATGATCCTCATACTATCTAGGTTTTTATGAGTATTATTTTGCAAGTTGTGCCTGGCCTGGAAATTATTTTGTCTAAGGAGTTTGAACATGTATGCTTGCTTGACCTTGCTTTGCTATATCATTTGTGAAATGCTTGATCCTTATCCAATGGTTCTGAAAATTTGCATGATGAAACTAGACATGTTGCTTGACATTTTGGTGTTGATTTGGTATTTTTATCAATTGCCATTGTTGTTTTATGATCATGCTAAGTTGGTGTGACAATTTGTGTCACACCTTGTGATGTTCAACTTATGTGATGTGTTTGCCATGTCAAATGATATCCAATTGCCCTGATTTTTTGTGTGATGCATGTTATGAATGTTGTGAATATTCTTGAATTTTGTTGGAATTATTTGATTCATTTATGATTTAATTGAGATTTTTCATTCTGGTTGATCACTTTTGGACTTTGAAATTGCCTTGAACTTCAAATGATCATGAAATGGATTTGGTTAATGATATTAATATGAGACCTTTTGGAATGTGTCAAGATGTGATTGAAATTGATTCATGTTAAATTGCATGTTCTGTTTTGACTTTTTGACCTACTTTTGACCCTAGGCTTTGACCTAGTGGTTTGTGACTTACAGTTGAGCTTTGATTTCAGGTTTACACATCCAAGTCCATAGTTGATGATGCTTCATCATTAGAGCATTGATGTTTTCTCTTGATCACTAATACTTGTGTGTTTTGTAGGTTGATGTTAGCTCATTTGAGTTTGGCTTGTGCCTTGCACACTGTTGCATTGCTTGTTTGTCTGACTATGTACTATTGCCTGGTTGATGTTGTCTGTCTGATTGTTTGACTTGTAAACTGATTGGTTTAGATTTTTTTCAGGTACCTAAGTTGCTTTGAGTTCTTTTGAACTTGCTTTTCTAGCTTGTGGGTTGCTTAACCTAGGTATAACTCTCTGACTTCATGTAGTCTGGAAGACCTGTCCTGTTATGTGGGCAGGCACCTGTCTGAAGCCCTCCTTAAGAGGCAATGTTTGTGTTTGTTTATTTTGTGCCTTGTACATATCAAAGACCTCCTAAGTGAAGAGGCATTGGCCGATACAAGGGATGTGCAATCCATCCCCTGCTATTCGGTTGAGTCATTCATCCTGCTCACACCACTGTGTTGATGCACTTTGAATCCTAACCTAAGATCTTTGTTGTGTCAGTCATGTGGAGTAGAGTCCCACATTCTGGACTCCCACACTTTCATTTGTCTGAAGCTCTCCCAGGCCAGGGATAAGAGCTGTGAGGTCTCATCCTCACTTCCCATTTCATCTGCTTCACCCTAACTCTCAATGTTAGGGTTAAAAGCTAACACTACCCTGTTACAGTGGCTTGTTTGTCGAAGTTGATATGACCCCTTGACTAAAGCCTAGCCTTGTTTGAGCCCATCTGTTTGTATATAGTGTGTGTGCTTGCTTTTAAGCTTTTGACTGTATGTGCTGTTTAAGATAGCTTGCTCCCTGTGCAAGTTAGATAGAAACCTTAACATAGGGATCGTATGCATGACAACTTCTAGGCTCGACTCGTAGTCTCCCTAGTAGTTTGTGTCTCCCTTTGTATCTGGTTAGGCTAGTCCTTTTTCCCTGTTAAGGGGAACTACGTAGCCCTGATCCTCATACCAGATGAGGTATGTAGGCAGGAGATGAGCAGATCTCTCCGGGCAACCTTTTGCTTTGTGTCCCTTGTGTTGGCTTGGAGTCTGACGTAAGTCCAGCGATTGGCAGTCGGTTTCCAGTGTGTGGTTTTGTTTGGCGTGTGTTAGCCGAGCTACGAGTGCTCTGATTCTTCTTCGGTTAGAGAAGATACGTATGCATAGGATGCGACATCCTAGCGAGCACGTTTCCCCTGTCCCGAACTACGTCGACTCTGATGTCTATGCCTGACAGACTACGTAGGCCCAGGATGCGATATCCTGCCGAGTTAGTTTCTTTTGTCGTTCCGTGTTTCCTTCCAGCCTTGTGTGTGCAGTTTATGTCCAGTTTTTAGCAACCTTTATCCTTTCTTTTGAGCGTGGATCCCGTCGAGTACGACGGATGCGTAGGGGTGCTAGTACCTTCCCTTCGCATAATCGACTCCCGATCCCATTTCTCTCTGGTCGCGAGACCATTCCTTTCCAGGTTTACTTCGAGCGTTTCCTTTCCCTCTTTTGGGATAAATAACGCACGGTGGCGGCTCTGTTGTTTTGTCTTCCCGCTGGTTTTTCGCGTAATGCGACATTTGGCACTATATATCATTTTGTTTTCCAACTTTGACTCACTTGACATTGAATGTTTCCTCACTTTTATATTTTAACTTTTAAAGCTAATTTATCTTAGGGATTAATTACTATAAACCGACAGTATAAAAAGTTTTACACTATCGATTCATCACCATCACCCGTTTGGATTACTTTATAAATTTTTAAAATAAAAGTCAAATTCATTTTAATATCCAACGTCTAGGATTAACTGACGGTGTAAAATCTCTTTACCTGGTCAGTGTATTTCAATTAAATCATTTATCTTATTTTCTTAATTTTTTATTTTATAAATTTTTTACACTTAAAAAGTCTAAATGATTTTAACAAAAAATTATTTTTATAACAATAATGAAACCCTTAAACTACGTGGATTCGTTCTATTCATCTGCAACCCTTATGTTGCATCGATTCCTCCTTGTCTCCAATCTTTAAGTTATGTCAATTATTCCCATTCATCATAAATAGTTCATTGTCGTATATTTCTACCATTCATCTCTAACCCTTCTTCAGTGTTGATTCCTCTCATTCATCTCCAACCCTTTATTGGCATTGATTCCATAAAACTCAGCCGGTGCCCCACTAATTCTATCAAACCCATATCAAAACATTACCTTAAACCCCAATCACACGATTCTCAAACCCTATTGAAACGTCACCCTAAACCCCCAAGCACACAATTCTCAAACCCTAGATGTATCTCTAAAACTTGACTATGGCTCTAATCCAACTCTGATGAAACTTTTCTCAAGATGAGGTTTATATTTGTTGAAATTCGTCCATTATTTCGCATTAATATTCCTATTATAAATTTTTATTTATAATATTTTTATGAGTCCTTACAATTTTGATGCATGACTTGATTTATTTATTTATTTTGTAGTTCTAAATAATAGATGGGGATGAAATAGATATTGACTTTTAAAACCTTGCTGAAGATGTAAGGCATTGTTTCAATCCCTAAACACTGGAGGTATAAGAAAGATATTACCTAGTCAACCCCATTGAACCAAGGAGTAGGAGTTTCTTTTTGTACGAAAAACCCTCAATCTTAACCAGGGGCATAACAATCTTTAGTTAATTTGACCATGTGTTCAAATTTCAAAAGGAAAAAAGAGGAGTATCCCATCTGAGGATCAACCACATCTTATCCCTCACGAGAGGTTGAAAATCACAAATCCACAACAGTTGTCCCTCACCAACAACATGAACGAGGCATTCACAATCCCTTCAACAAGCCAAACAAACAAATGTCACACGATTTGTTTCAGTAAGTTCAGAATTTTACAAGGTGATGTCAACGGGACCACCTAAATTCTAGAAATTTTTGCATCAGAATCATAGTCTCTAATTTGCCCCTATTTTGATTCTTGGGTCCCCACAAATATATAAGAAATCTTCCCTAACGAGTTTGGAGATGATTCTCAAAATCACAACTCATTCTATTTTTCAATTCCTTAGCAGATTCACATGCTCCTCATAAAAAATTCACAGGTATCAAATACTCTTTACCCAAGTGAATGTTGTGACTATACCGGTCGCTACATCTCCTTAACCACAATAACAACCACGGTATCAACAGCATCATAACATTCCTCGTCATAACTACAATTAGCCGAGATAACTCATACTTGAAAAAGTATTTGATTTAATTCCTATGTCTTATTCTCACGTTCTCCAGCACCTACTTCAACTCAAGTTGGTTAATCTGAGAAATATGATAGTGTAAGACCCTAATTTTGACCCTAGGATCCCTCATGGCATCATGTTATTGCACAAGTGCATTGCCTCAAGGATCATAGCATGTTTGGCTCCATAACCCTAGAGGTGGGACTTGTTTGAGTGTTTTGAGACCACCAAGCATGCTTGTATTGTATATTATTGCTTTTCTTATTTGATTACTAACCAAAAGCACAAAAATATGTCACTAACTCTTTTTGTTTTGAAGCTCAAGTGATCATATGCTCCTAGGAGGCTCCTAAGCCCAATGCAATGGCTAGATGAAGATGAGGAAAAGCATGACAATGGTCCACAAAGTTATTAATCATCATATATGTCTCCCAAGTATCTTAATTTTCCAATTTGATCAAGATAACCCAAAGGGCTTGAAGATTTTTTTCCCAAGGAAACCCTAATTTTTCACCATGCTTTGACTATGCCTTACCCATGAAGCAATCTCAACCTCTGATCAAATTTAATCAAGTAAAGTTCTTTCATTCATCATTTTATGCATATATGAGCCTATTTGAGACCCCTCAATCATTCATTCACCAAGATTGGAAGTTTGGCCTTTAAAAGTTGACCAGTCAAGTCATCTGACTAAGTTGAGCACCAATGAGATATAACTTTTGATGTGTTTGTCAAATTAGGATGACCCAAAACGCAAATATGTTCCTAATAACTATATGAAAAAATTTCATGTTCATCAAAAATCCATTTGAAACTTGGAAGGTCATCATTCATTTCAAAACATTATAGGTCATTTTGACTGAAACCCTAATTTTCGATCAACTTACCAAGGGCATAACTTATTTAGTTTTTATGATTTTGAGGTGATACCAAATGAATTGGAAATCTTGAGATGTATACTTCAAATGTTGTGTTGTACAAAATTTCATAATCCTAAAAGAAATACATGTGATAATGCAAAACATTATAGGTCATCTGGGACCTAATTCATTGAATTTGAAAAAGTATCCAACTTCAAATGCCCATAACATTGTCATAGAAAATCCAAATGATGCAAACTTTGAGTCTAGGTTGACTATATTGAAAGTATCTACAACGTTTATATTGGAGGTTTTTCCATTTCAGGCTTGTATCATAAGGACAAAGGGGTTTGATTAAGCTTACTTTTGGGTGAAAATTTTCAAAGAGATATGAACATGTTTTGTACTTGAATTTTCACAGCCAGTTTTTATCAATTTGCACAGGCCAAATGATTTTTTTCCCAACATAACTTTTGTTCCTTATTTCAAGGGTTTTCCAACCATTACTCACAATAGTCCATGAGCTTTACCATTGGTGAGTTTCAAATTCATTTCCATTTATGTGCATTTTGTTATTTTATGATGAAACTTGAATTGCAAGCACATTCCATCCAATGTACACGTCCATTTGCTCTTCACGTGAACTTAGCAATCTCTTTCAGCCATCGTTGGGCCTTCCACACGCTTACACAGGCCCATGCACATCAAAGTTCAAATTCCATGCACACGAGAGAAGTGTATGATCAACTACATTCAGCTATAAATAGAGGCTGCATCTCCCTCATTTCTCAACCTTTTGGAGATCCCTTATGTTGCTGCACTGAAATCCTAACCCTCACCAAAGGAATTATTCATTTTTCTTCATTAACTTCGAGCTTGAAATTCAGTATCATTAACTAAGTTTTAAAGCCAAATTCCTTAGCCAATCACTTCCATTACACTCAAGGATATTGAAGGATTCGTGGCCAGAAGTTCATCCATTTGAAGGTATCCATTCAAACTTTTTAGATATAGAACTCTTAATTCAATGTAGTATTCTTGTGTTTCTGTGGTTTTCTGAAGTCCTCACACTTGAGGCAAGCCATTGGTGCTTTCAATTCTTCATTTCATGAACTTTCAGTTTGAACACCATGATTTTCTCTTTCACATTTCTCTCAATATAGGAAGAGTGAGGAAGATCCATTGGTATAGTGATGATCTCCATCACACGAGCTTCATTTCCATGTCCTTATTTTCCATTTTCATTGAAGTTTATTTTTCTGCAAATGTGGCCGGATTCTGTTGCTTCGCCGGAGAAGAAGGTGGTTTCCACCACCACCACCACCATGTGTCTTGCTCCTTGGCCATTGGATTTCCATTTCAAGATCTAATCGTGTGCATCCATTTCGATTACTTATTTTAATTCATGTTGTGGCGCGCTTGACTTGTGTACACCGTGTTCCCTCAAATATGAATCGTGCCAGATGCCACGTCAATTAATGAATGCGCATCTGATGGCTGTGGTTTCTTCACTTATTTTCATTTTCCATTAATTCCTTTTATTTTCAAAAATTCATTAAAAATTCATTTAAAGTCATAAAAATATGAGACCAACTCCTAAACTTTTCTTGAAAAATCTAGTTTCATATTAGGATTTTTAATTATTTTTGTGACTTCATTTGATATTTTTCATGGATTATTTGATTTTTAATGGTTTTAATTCATTTTAAAATACTTTCTGACTTTTGAAAAATCCAAAAATATTTTCATAGCATCTATGAATCATGATAAGTCAATAAAAAATAGTCTCAACAATTTCTTGATTGTTTTTTAGATTATTTGAGATTTTAATTCATATTATGCTATTTTTAATTATTTTTAATTGGTTTTAATTACTTTCTGATTTCAAAAATTTGTGAGAAAATTAGTCAAAGCTTGTTTGAATATGTTGAACCTATGAGAATTTAATTGGACTCACTGAAGTTGTTTTGAATTGAATTTGAGGTTTGACCTTATTTGTTTATTTTTATTTGTATTTTATTTTAATTCAAAAAAATACCAAAAAAATACCATTGACTCTTTGACTTGTTATCTTCATTTCTCTTCTGTTTGGTGTTGATTGATGTTGATTTGATTCACATTTGATAAATTGGATTTGATTGTTGTCTTCTTTTCCTCTCCCTTTCATCTTCATCCCTTTCTTTCCATCAATGGCCAATGAGTTAGAGTCTTGAAGTTGAGTTTGGTTTGGATCAAAGAAGGTTAAACTTCTTGGTCAAGCAAATAACTAAAAGTCAATACAAGCCCCCCCCCCCCCATTTTGTTTGGCATGGCAAGTTTATGGAGTTTGGCTTACTAATCATGATCTTTAACTTGCGTTCTTTGCCTATATTTTTATTGATCGGCCTCAAATAGGTGTGATTACTACATCAGTCCACTTACGATTGGTTAACATAGCGCTACATTGTCTTATGACAATCTAACATAACCTCACTAACTACTAACTTTAATTTGAGCATTTAATTTCTTGCCATTTATTTTTAATGTCATTTATTTCTTGCTCACTATTCATATTTGTTGATTCCAAGTGTTGGCAGCAATTTTGGTAAAACAAAGAGTGTTCACAAGATGTCATATGTGATATCTTAACATGAGATATCATATGTACCTGCTGGAATTCAAGAACATATGCAAGCAAGATTGTTTCAGAATGCCACATACAGTGCCATGGCTTCTGATATTGGTGTACCTGATGGAGCTTAAATGAAAGACATGTTCATGCAGGATTGTTTCAGATGACATACACAAGGTCATGACATTTGATATGGTTGTACCTGCTGAAAGTTATAAAAGGAATTATTGGATTATGCAGGATTTTTCCAGGATGTCAGACCCGATGTCATGACATCCTGTACACAGAACATCCAGTATGAATGTCTGGTGTTTTATGATTGCATAATTAATGGCAATCTTTGAATGATTGAAGATCTGATTAGCTGGCACATTCAATCATGGATTACAACCAGATTTACTTATTTTCCAAAGAGATCTAACCAGCTGTTATAAAAAGATTTGATTGGAAAATATATTTGGGGTTTTCAAGATGTCCAAGCCCAGCAGAATGCTTTTATAAAAAGGGACTTAGAAAACCTGTTTGGACACACAACCAAGACTGAGCGAAATACATAGAGAGAGCTAGGGTTTGTGTCTGTTTAGTCGTAAGACTTGTAGGTCATTCAAGTCATCCATTAATGATTGAATTGGACTGATTTATGGTTGTAATTTGTCACTCTAAAGCTGTTAAGCAAGAGTGTGTGTCTTCTTGATCAAAGCTGTGAAGCAAGATCAAGAGCGTGTCTTCTTGATTGAAACTGTGAAGTAAAATCAAGAGTGTGTAATTGAAAAGTATTTTCTTTTCTCAAGGGATTGTTGTTTGAAATCACTGGTGTGTGATTGTAAGGGAAGTGAGTGGGTTCTCATATCTAAGAGTGCTTAGGTAGAAATTGCATTGGTAGAGATTAGGTGAGAAAGACTGTAACTTGTTGAAGTGTACGGAGAGTCTTTGAACTAATTCTATTTTAGTGAATTTCCTTCCTGGCTTGGTAGCCCCATGACGTAGGTGAGTTGCACCGAACTGGGTTAACAATTGCTTGTGTGATTTGCTTTACCATTCTGTTTATTTATCCATTGTGTGTTAGCAGATATCAGTGTCGTGACATTACCTTCGACATCTTATATCATATACCAGAATTTCAATTGGTATCAGAGTAGGCATCCTGCTCTGGTTCTGGGTGAGATCTAGGGACAATACTTTCTGGTTCAATGGAGAGGGATGGAGGATCTGTTCATAGGCCACCTATTTTGGATGGTTCTAACTATGACTATTGGAAACCTAGAATTGTAGCCTTTCTAAAATCTCTTGATAACAAGGCTTGGAAAGCTGTGTTAAAAGGTTGGGTGCATCCTGTCATTACTAAAGAAGGAGAAGCCACTACTGAGAGGAAGCCTGAAGAACAATGGTCCAAGGAGGAGGATGATCTAGCCCTTGGAAATTCCAAAGCTTTGAATGCCATATTTAATGGGGTAGACAAAAATATTTGCAGGTTGATAAACAACTATGAAGTGGCCAGAGATGCTTGGGACATTCTCAAGACCACTCATGAAGGCACCTTTAGGGTAAAGATGTCTAGACTTCAGCTGCTCACCTCCAAGTTTGAAAACTTAAGGATGAAAGAAGATGAAAACATTCATGAATTTCTTATGAGTATCCTTGAAATTGCTAATGCCTTAGGAGCCCTGGGAGAAAAGATAACAGATGAAAAACTGGTAAGGAAAATACTCAGGCCATTCCCTAAGAAATTTGCAATGAAGGTGACTGCAATAGAAGAGTCTCAAGACATTTCCAACATGAGGGTAGATGAGATAATTGGTTCCCTCCAAACCTTTGAGATGGGATTGAATGGTGGTCTTGAAAAGAAAACAAAGAACATAGCCCTTATGTCAAACACAAAAGAGGAAAGGAATCAGGAGGTTGATGAAGAGCTGGTCAATGAAGTAGCAATGCTGGGAAGACAATTCAATAAACTGTTGAAAAAGATGGATGTAAGATCTAAGACAAATGTCAAGAACATCTCATCTAACATTAGTAAATCCAACAATTTTGGAAGAAGAGCAAGATCAGATGAGAATCTCAAATAAGAAAAATAGGTACAGTGCTATGAATGTGATGGGTTTGGACACATCAGGACTGAATGTGGAACCTACCTTAGGAAACAGAAAATGAGTCTTGCTGCCACTTGGTCTAATGAGAGTGAAACAGAGGAGGCTGCAAATCTTGTGACTGCCTTGACAGGAAGATGGGGATCTAATGAAGATTCAAGTGATGGTGAAGTAACCTTTGAGGAATTGGCATCTACCTACAGAAAGTTGTGTATCAAAAGTGTAGAGCTGTGCAATTAGGTTGAACATAATAAGAAGGAAATAACTCAACTGGAGAATGAGAAGGAAGAATACTTGGAAATCATTTCCAATTTACAAACAGAAGCCGTGGTTTTAAATGCCAAGCTAGTTGAAAATCCTCAAGCTGAAAGACATAAGATAGCACAGATGGAAGATGAGAAGGCAGACCATGTGAATACTATCTCTAAGTTGAAAACTATAGTCATGTTTCTAAATTCTAAACTAGAAGAGATGACCAAGTATGTAAGGATGTTAAGAAATGGATCTGACTCCTTAGACAAGATTCTCCAAACTGGACAAATAGCAGGAGACAAATCTGGCATTGGGTATAATGACTCAAAACCTGAATGCAGCTACACTAGTGCAAAATCTCAAGACAAACCTGTAACACCTCAAAATTTGCCCTCCTCTCTTGGGACTAGCTTAACATATTGCATATCATTTGTAGGTCATTAGGCATTGCATATTGCATATCATGTGGTTACATTGTGCAAGTCATCCTCACAAGTCTTGAGCAGAAGATGAAGAGGTCATGGTGCAAGCTAGGGTTTCATTGGACTGGTCATTAATCATCTGAGGATGTGGAGGTCCAAATTAGGGTTTTTGATTCTCAAAGGGATTGATCTTCATCTTGTTTGAAATGATACATCATCATCATCATGGTTTGTCATCATCAAGTGTTTGATCAGGATACCTTGGAATTAGGGTTTTGACCACTGGTCAACCCTAATCAGTTGCATTGGGCCAATCAGGGCATGGCATGGAGATGGGGTCTACAATGGATATGGGGACCATCATGTGATTATATTGAGGTTATTGAGGCTAGGGTTTCATCCTTGAGCCATTTCATCAGAGGATTGGGGCTCAAATTGATCAGTGCATTGCCAAATTTATCTATCAGTTGAAAAAGTCAATTGTGGTCAACTGTGCTTGATTTTATGGATTTGGAGGTGGGATTGAGTTGGATACACTTCATTCATGTTGGAACAAGTGTTATTTGACATGTCAAAGCTCAAGAATGGAGAAAATAAAGTCAGGACAAAAATTGCCAAAAATAGAAAGTGACTTGTAATGGAAGTTTCCAAAAATGGAAAGTTTTTCATCATAAAATTACATGAACAAGGAAGCTTCAAATGAAAATTTGTTCAACATGAAAGTTGTAGATCTTGCTCTCACCTTTCCAAAAAGTCCAAGAACTTGAAAATCTCATGTATGGTTGACAAGTTATGGTCCATTCAATTTCAAAAAAGACCTATAATCAAAGTGGCATAACTTTCACATGGAGTGTCCAAATTGGATGATCTTTTTATGAGAAAACTCCATTTGACATGTAATTTCATGGTGCATAATTAAAATTCATCAAAAGTGGTCAATGCAAAAGGTCAATTTTCAAGTGCACTAATTCAAATCCAAGGGCAAAATGGTCCAACTTGAGAAATAATGGGAATTTTGGAATGGGAGTTTTTGCAACACATCACATACGCCAAATAGAAGTGGTTTCAACTGTCATAAGTGTTCAAGGTTCAATATTTGGCAAGGCTACTTTTGAACTTGCATTTAAAATGCAATTTTGGCATAGCATATTGAAAATGAGAAATACAATGCCAATTGATATGAAACCAATTCCAACACATTCCAAATGCAAAATAGAACTTGTGTGAACATTCATTTTACTGTTTCATTGGCTATTTGAAAAGGTCATTTTTGGACTTTCATTGAAAATGCACTTAACACTAATTCATGTCAATTTGCTAATTGTGATTAGCAAGATGGATTAAGATTGGTATAAAGCCTTAAGTGTAACAGAATTTGTTAACCACAATCACATTCACCAAGATCTGTAACAGAATTTCACCAAGAACCTCTCAAATTCTCCAAAAAGCTTCATCACTTTTTCTCATCAATCTTCATCAATTCTCAATCATTTTGCGAAATTCCTTTTGTTTCATCTTCCATGGAGCATTAGCTTCAACTGTTTTGGTAATTTGGAGCAAGGAGGCATTGGATTCGTAACTGTTCACATCATGCTCAACAATGGAGTTTTGTGAATTCTTCCTCTTGGATCAACTTTGAGCTAACCTAAGCATTCCACTCACCTTCCCTATCATCGTGCCATATCTGTTTGAGGTTTTTGCATCAAGAAACAGCGAGAATCATCAACTGCCATAATCCAAGGTGCAAATTCGAATCTCTCTTTTTCTTAAATTGTTAGGTGGTTTTTGTAGTTCATCTATCGTAGATCAACATGATGTGCTTGGTTTTCGATTTGGTTAACTGTAGAAGAAGATATTTGGATTTGAAACTTTGATGCACAAGTTTATTTCAATCGATTCGTAGCATATATGAACTTCTGGATGATTTGATGATGATATTTGTGATCCACATGCTGAGACCTTTCCATTGGTATATCATTTGTGCGTTTTCGTTACGATTTGAGCATAACCGTTTCTGGAAGTGTAGATGATGAACACAGCGAAGAACAAGCTTCATTTCTGGAATTTTTTTTGCATTTGATCCGTTTGGCTTGGTCTTTTTTCAAATAACTTGTTTGCCGCGCTCGAGAGCCAATGGAAACATTTCCTGGCCGCGTCTCAATACGACGCCGTTTTGGTGAATTTCAAGGAAATTGCAAAATTGCCACTGCATCATTAAATTAAATAATAATTCTATTTTCTTTTTCATTTGTTTCTCATTTTATGCTATGATCTTCAAAAAATCCTAGAGAGTTCATTTTTCCTCCAATTTGAGTGTAATTTTTTGCATTGTTCTTCTGATAATGTGTAGAATTTAATGATATTTTTTGTGGAATTTTTGCATGTGTAGAAAATTAAAATGCTTAGGGATTGTGGAATATGTCACATTTTTGTACACTTTGCCAAATTCATCATGAAATACTCATACTTGTAAAGAAATGAATGAAAATGTTTGTGCTTATTCTGGACATGTTGGTGGTGATTTTCATGTAGAGTTTGTGATTTTTGGATACTTGGTGATGGAGATATGATTTTTTGAAGTAAGGTGTGACAATTTGTGTCACACCAAGCTAGGTCAACTTCATGATTTTATTTGCCTGGCCTAGAAATGTTTGATTGCTCCAATTTTTTGCATGAATGATCATTGATATGTCAAGATAACATGAGAATTTTGCTCGGATTTTTGGTTGCATTTTCAAATTGATTGATAATTTTCTTCTCTGTTGGTTCATTTTGCAACATTGTGTGACACATGTTTGTATTTCTTTTGTGAAATTCTCATATGGTATTGGATGAAGACGAAATTTGACATGAGCATTCTAGACACATTATAAGACATCATGGTTTTGATCCCATTCATTTCTTAATTGTTGTCACTGTTTTATGAATTATTGAAGTGGATGTTTGTTTGGATGTCTTGAATTGGATTGTATAATTGTGTCTGGATTTCTTGATTTTCATTGACCTACTTTCTTTTGTCCAATTGAGCTGAATATTGACATGCTATACATTTAATATGTCCTGTTTTGGTGTGAATTTTTGTGGAATTAATTGAATTAATTTGGTATGCTTTTGAGGGAGATAGTTCTGTTTGGTCATTTGAGGTTGCAAATTGCATGATTAATGTTAAATTGTGCATAAAATGATAATGGTGATTGATATGAGCATGGGACCAATTGCATTTGCTTTTAATTTGTTTGAATGTGATTTTGGTTGGTTTGCACTTGCTGTTTTGATTTTTTTTATCCCCTTTGGACCCTAGGCTTGGCCTAGTGGTCTAGTTTCTCACATTTGGTTTGGATTTTCAGGATGAAATGCAAAAGGCTTAAGGAGAGAAATGCAAGTTGCAAATTGAATTTGTTTGATGTTGTCCACTAACATGACTTTGTGTTGTAGGGATTGATGCTTGAGCTTGGACTTATAGCTTGCACTTGTGTGCATTGACTTGTGTTGCCTGTACAGATTAACTGATTAACATTTGCTGTTTATTGTTGGTTTGTCTGAGTACTGATGATACTTGATTGATTTCAGGTACATTTAGTCGCTTACAGTTCTTTAAGAACTTGCTTGCTGCTGCTTGGTTTTTAAACCACTTGAGGTAGGACTTCTATTCTCCGTGTAGTCTGGAAGACCTGGCCTGTTATTTGGCCAGGCAACTGTCTGAAGTCCTCCTTAAGAGGCGATGTTTGTGGTTGTTTACATTTGTGCCAAGCAGGTAAAGACCTCTATGAGGCAATTGGTGGATCAAAGGGATATGCAATCTATCTCCCACTATTCTGTGAGTCGTCCCTCTGCTCACACGGCTGTGTGTTGATGCATTGGGACACAAACCCAAGATCTTGTGCTGTTGCACAATTGAGTCAGAGTCTTGAGCGTAGAAGGGTCCCTCCATTCTGGACCCACGCTCCTTTGTCTGAAGCTCTCCCTGGTCAGGGATAAGAGTTGTGAAGTCTAATCTTCACTCACCTTTCATCTGCTTCACCTTAGCCCCGCAATGGCAAGGTTAAGAGCGAACACTACCCATGTACAGATGACTTGCTTCGGCAGTCAAACCCATTGTTTGAGCCTCACTTGACTGGTTATAGTGTGTGCTTTGTGAATATTTGTTTGCTCCGTTTGCTTGTATGCTTGTATGCTTGCTTTCTTCCTGGATAGGATTAGCTTGCAGTTGTGCAAGTAGGTAGAAACCTGAACATAGGGAAATGATGCATGATAACACTAGGCTCGAGTATAGCTCCCTGGTAGTGTGTCTTCCCTTTGTCTCTGGTTAGAGTTTCTTTCCCTTTCAGGGGAACTACGTCGCCCTGATCCTCATACCAGATGAGGTACGTAGGCAGGAGACTGTGCGAGGTCTCTCCGGGCACCCTTTTCTTTTTTGCGTGTGTTCTGTTTGGCAGCTATCAGGCTCGAGTTCCCAACTCCCTGTTAGTCTGTGTGTGCAGTTTCTTCTGACGTCTCAACGTCTCTTCTTGCTTGCTTGATGACTTGTAGGCTCGAGTTCCCGACTCCCTACTAGTTTGCATGTTCATCCTTTCCCCTGTTGAGGGGAACTACATCGCCCTGATCCTCGTTCCAGACGAGGTATGTAGGCAGGAGACCGTGCGAGGTCTCTCCGGGCACTTTTTTTTTCTTTTTTGTGTGTGTTTGCTTGTTATCTTCTTGTGTGTCAGGATATGGACGTAAGCCCAGCGATTGGCTGTACGTATCCTGATTGTGTTTGTTTGGTTCGGAAGCTGACGTAATTCCATCGAGTGGTTGTCGGGTTCCAGGTTTGCCTGTGGGTGTGTGTCTTGTTTGGCGTGCGTGAGCCGAACTACGGCATCTCTGATTCTCGTTCCAGATGAGATACGTAGGCATAGGATGCGACATCCTATCGAGCTCTCTTCCTCTTAACCCCACCTGTGTTGTCTTCGGTGTGTGTGTGTGATGTTTTAGCAACCTTTTCTTTATTTTAGAACGTGGATCCCGTCGAGTACGACGGACG
The DNA here is from genome assembly GCF_024323335.1 of Lathyrus oleraceus. Classification (NCBI taxonomy): domain Eukaryota; kingdom Viridiplantae; phylum Streptophyta; class Magnoliopsida; order Fabales; family Fabaceae; genus Lathyrus; species Lathyrus oleraceus. The sequence continues at coordinate 196,495,974 of NC_066580.1, read as the reverse complement.
TGAGGGGTGCTAATACCTTCCCCTTGCGTAACCGACTCCCTTACCCTTTCTCTTTGGTCGCGAGACCATGCTTTTTCCAGGTTTCTCTGAGCGTTTCCTTTCCCTATTTTGGGATAAATAACGCGCAGTGGCGGCTCTGTGTTGTTTTTGTTTCAGCCCGCCGGTTGTTTTTCGCGGATGCGACAGCTGGCGACTCTGCTGGGGAACTTATAGGTGTTGACCTGTGCTGGTCCATCTTCCCTAAGCGAGTCTCTCCTAGCGTTCTAGGTTAGTTTAGGTTGCTTGTGCCGCTTTATTTATTGCATTTATTATTCTGACCATGTATATTTGCATAAATATTTGCATGCATCATACTATCATGTTGTTGTCCTCTATGCAGGTAGTTCCTCTGTTTTGGGGTGGGTGTTCTGAGTGGGGCTAAAACCCAGGCCCGAGTATACACCTAGGATTAGTGTGGTCTCATGTTGCCTCCTTCATGTTAGGTCAACATGTGCCTGGCAACGTGATGTACCACAAGCCGGACGAGGTTCATTTGATAGTGCTTTCCTCTGTGGGGTACTCCACTTTGGTTGAGTTACTTCATTTGAGCTGTTGACTCTGGTGACCGATCATTTCCCGGATCTTTGGTTTAGACGATCTTAAGAGAGCTACAATGGCACACCCGAAAGGGCAAACCCATTGAGTATCTTTGCCCGATTGTCGAGACTATTATCCGCCTTAGGGTGACCTGATTAGAATTTACCTGTGAGGGGAGGGTGATTCTTTCAGATGTTCTGTTGGTGACTCAGATGGTGACTTTTGGTTCCGTTGATCAGAGTCTATTTATAAGTCGGATTTATGGCCGTTTGTTTCTGTAACGCCGAAGCGCTGTCCGATTTATTTATCAGTGGGGATCCGTTTATTTCGGGATTCCCCTGGCCGATTCAGAGATTATTGGGTATCTGCTCAGAGGTTGTCTGGTGATGATGATGATGTATATGTCAATTCCGTTTATTTCGGAACCCTCAAGTCGGACTTATGATTGTTCAGTACCTTAGAGGGTTGTGATCAATTCAGAGATCAAGGCTTCAGTGCAACAGATGTTCGGATGACTCGGAGGATGGCCCAATGCATTGCATTCATACATCTGCATCATTCTCATTTTGCATTCATCTGCATCGAACCTATGTCTAGCCATATGGGGAGTATCATTGATTGAGAATCTGGTTGAGAGACATCTTGAATTTCAAAATGTGGATGTCAAAATATTACCTGTCTCGATGAAACCAGGATCAAAAGACAGAAGCTTCCTCGTATGGATAGACGTTGCATTCATGCATATTAACCTGTTTGCTGTTTTGCAGGTGCCAGTCTCTAACGTGTTTGATTGACACCGGAATGACGAATCTTCCCAACGCCGACCTTATCGAATTGAAAGAGATGATAAGGGGGTTGTCCAATGTTGTACAAGGGCTCGCCGAGGGGCAGAAAGTGATCGCCGAGAAGGTGGAAAGGATTGAAAACTGGCTGAGAATGGGGCAAACCCAGAGAGATGCTCTGTCGTTTGGAGTAGGGAAGCCCTCTGGCGGTATTCAGTACAAGAAGGAGGTTGAGTCAAGTGATGGGCATGCCAAAAGGGGTAAAGATCGTTATCACCCGTATGCTGCTGCATTGACTATTCCTGCTGGTAATTCATCTGTACTACAGCAGCGGCAGTCACCTCCACGAAGAACACAGAAAGCTGGGTGCCAAGCGAGAAGAAGGACGACCGATCGTCGTTTCGATAAGCCGCCCGTGACTTATTCCTCTCTGTTTAAAAGGTTGAAGGATCTTGGGTTGGTGCAGCCAAGGACATTGGTTCCAGGGAAATCGGATCAGAGGGTTGCCAGTTATGATGAGAATGTCAGGTGTGAGTTCCATGCTGGGGCACCCGGACATCACATTGAGGATTGCAAAGCTTTTAAGCATGTGGTCCAGGACTTGGTGGATTCTAAAGCCATCAATTTTGCGCAGATGTCGGATATTAATGCTAACCCCATGCCGATGCATGGCCCTATGGGGGTGAATGTGATGTCCAAAGACAAGAGGAAGATGGGAAAAACGAATGAGGATCAGTTGAAAATTCCAATGTCTGTGGTTCAAAAGCATCCGATGAAGAGTGTGGCTTTCCCTGGTGTTGATAACTGTTGTGCGACTGTCGCCACAAAGGGGCGTGCAAGGATGAGGGAAACCATTCAAGGGATGATGAAAGTAGAAATGGACGATGTGAGGTGTAAAGCACCCAGTCTGGCAGCTGAAACCGTCAGGATGGAAAATGCCATTGGTGCTGAGAAAGAGAAAATCCGTCCATTTCTTCTTACAAGCAGGCATTGGAAGTGGTGAGAAATGGAGGGATCCCAGGCTGGGGAAAAATGATAGACATCGTGGTAAAGGCGGATATGTTTGGGATTGGCTATCAGGAAGGCCAAGACTCGTCTGAGCAAAACAGAGGACGTCGTCCGATGTTCACATTCATCAGTGCTGGAATGCTAAATTCAGATCGCATATGTGCGGTGGGGGAAGAGACTGACAGTGACTGTGAACTGGAGTCGTGGATAAAATCGTGCGTACCAGGAAACTGGAAGGCCTAACAGATCATCACTGTCACTCGTCCGGAAGAGTAATGATTTCTGTTTTCAATTTTATCTGCATGAAAGCCTTACGTTTTGCCCGAAACGTATTGGTCCATTGTAAGGGCCACCTCATGTCTCATTTTGCAACATTTTGCATCATTAATAATTGGATGTTTTTCAAATAAAAGCGGTGTTCCCTGTTTTTCATTTATTTTTGCAGTTTAAAAAACAAATAAAAATGGCAATGTTTATTTTCATTTTTCTCTTTTTTGATTTGTCTCGTTCCGAATTCAAAAATAATTCTCCGGATCTCGTTGATAACAATTGGGTTACACCTCATATGACTTCGACAAACCGATCTATCCTGCCGAGGAAGAAGGCGAAGAAGATTGTGATCTACTGGAATTAGCCAGGTTGTTGAGACAAGAGGAGAAGGTGATTCAGCCGCATGAGGAGCGATTGAGATCGTGAACTTGTATACCGACGAGTTCAGAAGAGGAATGAAAATTGGGGCCGCTTCAGAGGCGAGTCGAGAGCAGAATGGTAGTCCTGTTGAAGGGACATGTGGATACCTTCGCCTGGTCATGTCAGGATATGCCAGGGTCGGGTACCGATGTCGTTGTTCCCAAGCTACCATGGAGAGAAGACTGTCCTCTAGAGAAGCAGAACGCCGGTGCTACTTATCAGAGAGCCATGGTGACTTTGTTTCATGATATGATTCATCATGAAATTGAATGCTATGTTGATGACATGATAGCAAAGTCCCAAACAGAAGAGGGGCATCTGGCAGATCTGGCCAAGCCGAGTGGACCAGTTGAGACAGTTCAAACTGAGGTTGAATCAGAATAGGTGCACTTTCAGAGTGCGAGCCGGTAAGCTGTTGGGGTTCATTGTAGGAGAGGAATCGAGGTTGATCCTGCAAAAAAAAATAAAAAAAAAATGCCTGAACCGAGAATGAAAAAAGGGTTCGTGGTTTCCTAGGTAGATTGAACTACATGTCATGGTTCACATCCCTTCTAACAGTCACGTGTGAACCTATATTCAAGCTGTTGAAAAAAAAAAGATCAAACGGTCAGGTGAGATAATGATTGCCAAGGGGCATTGAAAAATAAAAGAATAGTTGCAGGAACCTCCGATTCTGTTGCCTCTCTATGGAAAGAGACTGTTAATCTGGTACTTGACAGGCCTCGAGGGGTCTATGAGGTGTGTACTGGGGCAGCATGACTAGTCTTGTCGAAAAGAGCAAGCAATTTACCTTAGCAAAAAGTTTACCGACTGTGAAACAATACATTCACTGTTCGAGAAAACTTGATGTACTTTGTGTAGGTGTTTAATTGGCTGAATTATATGGTAAAACACTAATGTCTTGACGGATGTCATGACATGTATGTGTGACTGCATTGTAGTTACTGCAGGACTAGCTAACACAGGATTATTGAATGCTGTGACATTCATACCTGTGTAGCACCTCAAATTTGCACCTATCATTGTACATACCATTTCATATTAGGTCATAGCATATCATGATACATTGCATAATATTTGCATTGTCCCCAGTTGCCTCAAGAGCAAGCAAGCAAGAATTAGGTCAAACTGATCAGGAGATCAGTCAACCAATCAAGCAAGGGTGTTTCTCAAGGAATCAAAGCCCTAGGGTTTGTCCAACAAGTTCACATAACTTGGGGGTCTTTTTGAAGTGTTCAAGTCAAGGGTTGGATGCTCAAAGGTCATCAGTCAATGCATAGCCAGGCAAAAACCCTAGAAAGTCAACAATCAGTCAAAGCAGTGGATGGTGGCCATTCTTGTGGAATTTGGGCACCATGGTCAATAATCAAGAGTCCATACAACTTGGGACATCATTTGAAGTCAAGGTCTCAAGGAATTAGGGTTTGGAATTCATCAGAAGTGCACAGTCAGTCAGAAGCCCTAGAAAGTCAAAGTTGGTCAACTGTGGTTGATTCTATAGTTTTGATGGATGGAAATGGTTTGAGAAAGCTTATTCATGTCCTAATAGGCCTCATATGTCATGGCAATCAACCTCATTGAAGAATTTGAAGCCAATCAGAAAATTTCCCAAAATAGAAAGTGGACCTGTAATTTTAACTGCCAAAAATGGAAACTTCTTGATCCTCAACTTGCATCATGATACAAGCTTCAAATGAATTTTTGCCCAACATGAAAGTTGAAGATCTTGTTCTCCCATTTTCAAAAAGTCCAAGAACACCTAAATCCCATGAATGGTTGTCAAGATATGATCAAATCATTTTCACAAAATCTTGAACTTCAAAAGGCCATATCTCTCAAACCATAAGGCCAAATTTGGTGGGGTTTTTTTCTACAAACCACATTTTTCCTCCTCTTTCCAAAAATGTAAACATCATGTACCAAAACCTTGCCAATCAAAATGGCATTTTTTGACCTATTTCATTTAAAAATCAAGTTTGACCAACCATTGACTTTTTGAATTATTGATTTTCACACCATTTGGCCAATTGAGATTTGTTTCATATGGTATTTGCAACATGTTCCAAGCTTAAAATCATGCTCATGCTTTCATCATATCACCATTTTGTGCGTAGGTGCAAAATTGGCAAATTTAGCAATATGGATTCATAAGAGCAAAGCAAGTTCAGCACTCCATTGGCAACTTAAAACAGATGAATTGTAGGTCATTGGCAGCCTGTTTGAGGCCCATTTCGTGGCAGCACTACACCTCCACTTTCCATATGACCAAACTTAGCATTTTTTGCAAATGGTTCATTAAGTTAAACTTGGATTAGCATGTTATTAGGCAAGCTTTAAACAGACAATATAAGGTTATTTTTCTGTCCATTCCAAACCCTAGTGGCAGCTGAAAACATCAGAACACATCTCATTCTCTCAATTTGGATTTTTGCCATTTTGAATTTTCTGCTAAAATCTCCAAAACTCACGAGCAACCCTTGATTCTTTCTTCACCTGGACAACATATTGAGCTCATTTTCACCATCAAAACCCTGCTGGAAGTTCCATCTCTCGACTGTTTCCTCAAGGTGTCATCCACGGCAGCTCAAGATTAGAGCCAAACCAAGCTACCTCGAGCCAAGCAGCTTCATCCATACAACATTTGAGGTCTTTGTGTTCATCTGTATCAAACATTTGCAAGCAGAAAACACCAGAATCTTACACTGTTCTTCAATTTGGTATTTCTTCGAATCCTTTATTTTTCAAAGCTATGCCATGTTTAATGAAGGTCTTTGAATGCTGGTTCTATTAAACTATGCCTTGCTTAAAATGATTAAGAGATGTGTGAGAAATCTGAATTTACATTCTCATGTTCAAACTTGCTTTCCATCGATTTGCTTGATTGATGTTGTTTCACTACAAACCATGCTTGGATTATGACTATGTTAGCTTCATTGGTTCGATTGGTGTACCTATCTTTGATTTCTGGGCATATTGTTTTTATGATTAGATGTTGATGATGAAGATAAGCTGATAAACCCTAGCTATGTTTCCAGAAATTCGTATGAATGTTCTTGTTTGCTATTGCTTTTGTTGTATGAACATTAATGCCATGCTGTTGCCACGCTATTGGAATATCGATTGATGATGCTCGCATGAAAATGAGGTGCATGCTGTTTCCAAACCCTAGGCTGCATAAAGTTCAAACCCTGCCCAGAAACATGTTAACATGATTGGTTGTTTATTTGAACCTTTTACCCGAGTTACTGTTCTATTGGCGAGGACCAATCAGAACATTTCATTTCCCTCCCCTAAACTCTGCGTTTTGATAAGTGGGGCGTGTATTTACAAAATTGCCATGCTGACCCTTGTTTGACCATGCCATGTATTCATGTTCCATCCAATTTGTTCATCAACTTCAACAACTCATTTTTTAATTCATTTCAACTCCAAAAATTGTGGGATTTTTTGCATCAAACTCATGAAAATGTCTAGTTTTTTACCATGATTTTTAATATTTTTTTCTGATCATTGGATATTAATTGGATCTAGGGTTTGTGTTATGTGACAAAAATTGATACATATTGCCAATCCTTTTGTGAAATAATGATGTTGCATCCTTTGGTCCTGAAATTTCTTGTGAAGAAACTAGACACGTTCACCTTTGTTTCCATATAAAGTTTGTGCATTTATCATATGTGGTGTGTGAGCTTTGATTTTTTTGAAGTTAGGTGTTACATTTGGTGTCACACCATGAATGTGCATTTTCCCAATTTTTGTTAACATGCTTCCTTGCATCCAAATGACCCCAAATTTTGCATGATCCCTCCCTTACATGTCTAGTTCATGTGTGATTTTTCCTGGAATTGATTGTGCTGTTTTCCATTTATTTGAGAATTTTCTTCCCTGCCTAGTCAAATGTTGACTTTTTGTGCTACACATTGCCATATCATTTGGGAAATTCTCATACCATATTGTATGATCATGAAATTTCATATGTGATAACTAGACATCTCGAGCTTTGCATTGGTGTTAATCTCATTCATTTCTCTTCTGTTTTCAATTTGATATGATTTTTTGAAGTTGACCCATGTTTGTTGACTTTCATTGTGCTTACTTGAAATTATGTTGACTTCATGATTTTAATTGACTGCCTTCCTCTCATCCAAATGCCATGAAATTTGACATGCTTGCCATGCTAGATGTTAGGATTGAATGTGATTTATTTGATTATTTTTGAGATTGTTTGGGTTGACTTTTGATGCAAGTCATTCTGTTGACTTCTTTGTGCTTTCATTTGCCTTACTTTGACTTCAAATGTTCATGAAATGATAATAATGCATGATTTGAATGTGGGCCCAATTGTGATTGCTTACTAAATGTTTGACCTTGACTTTGGTTGACTTTTCTTGGCTGTTTTGACTTTTTCTTTCATCCTTGACCCTAGGCTAGTCCTAGTGGTCTTTTGAGCTTACAATTGAGTTCTTGTTTCAGGTTAAGCACCAATGCCTCAAAGATCATTCAAACTTGTTTGAACTTGATTGTTTACTATATGCTAACCTCTGTTTTGTAGGTTTGACTCATTGTGATTGAGTCTTGTGCCTTGCACAGTTGGTCATCTGTTTTGTTTGTGAATCCCATTCCTTTGCTTTTAACTGTTTAATTGCATACTGATTTGTTTGGTTTTTCTCAGGTACCCTTTAGTTGCTTTAGTTGCTTGCTTTGCTATTTAGCAATTGCTCTTGAGGTATAATTATTCTCTCTTCATGTAGTCTGGAGACCCGGTCTGTTATTTGACCGGGCAAACTGTCTGAAGTCCTCCTTAAGAGGCCATGCTTGTGTATGTTTAAAATTGTCCCAAGCAGGAAAAGTCCTTCAAGTAAGGCAATTGGTGGAAGGTAGGGATATGCAATCTATCCCCCACTACCCTTGTTGTGTCATCCCTCTGCTCACACTGCTGTGTGTTGATGCATTGGGATACAAACCCAAGATCTTGTACAAAGTGTACAGTGTCAGAGTCTTCGAGTATAGAAGGGTTCCCACTTTCTGGACCCATGCTCATTTGTCTATTAGCTCTCCCTGGCCAGGGATAAGAGCTGTGAGGTCTCATCCTCACTTCATCCTTTCATCTGCTTCACCTTAGCCTCTCAATGGCAAGGTTAAGAGCACACTTACCCTATTCCAGTTGGCCCTAGTGCCTAACCCTTGTGTGAGCCTCTTGTATGCATATAGTGTGTGCTACCTGTGCTTTTGTTTGTTTGCCTTGTTTGCTTTCGCCCTCGTTGCGATCCTTTCTCTCGCCCTCGTTGCGATCCTTTCTCTCGCCGTCGTTGCGATCGAGCCTTTTCCTTTCTCTCGCCCTCGTTGCGATCGAGCCTTTTCCTTTCTCTCGCCCTCGTTGCGATCGAGCCTTTTCCTTTCTCTCGCCCTCGTTGCGATCGAGACTTTTTCTTTCTCTCGCCCTCGTTGCGATCGAGACTTTCCCTTGCTCTTGCCCTTGTTGCAATCGAGATCCCTTGTCCCTGCCGGCCGAACTACGGCAACTCTGATTCTCACGTTCAGGTGAGATACGTAGGCACGAGACGCGATGTCTTGCCGAGTTTGACTAACCACTAACATCTATCTCTTTTCTCTCACCCTTGTTGTGATTGAGATATCCCTCTTCTCTTGCCCTAGTTGCAATCGAGACCCTTGCTTCCTGTGCAAGTCTTGTTTAAGATAGGTTGGCCCTTGTGCCATTTAGCTAGAAACCATAACTTAGGGTTGATTTTGCATGACAACATTTAGGCTCGAGTCGTAGTCTCCCTAGAGTTGTGTCTCCCTCTGTTATCTGGTTAGGCTAGATCCTTGTCCCTGCGTAGGGGAACTACATCGCCCTGATCTTCACACCAGATGAAGTATGTAGGCAGGAGATTGAGCTGATCTCTCCGGGCGCCTTTTCTTTTCTTTTGTGTGTGTTGTCTGACAGTTGCTAGGCTCGAGTGCCTGACTCCTTAGCAACTTGTTGTCTGTTTGCTTGTGTGTGTTTGACAGTTATAGGCTGAGTCCCCGACTCCCTATTAACTTGTTGTGTGCTTGGAAGCTGATGTAAGTCCATCGAGTGGCATTTGGGTTCCAGTGTGTGTGTGTTCTGGTTGGAGTCCGACATAAGTCCAGCGATTGGCAGTTGGTTTCCTGTGTGTGTTTAGGTTCGGATGCTGACATAAGTCCAGCGATTGGCATTCAGGCTCCACGTTTGCCTTTGTCTTGTTTTGTTTGTGTGCGCGTCAGCCGAGCTACGAATGCTCTGATTCTTCTCTCGTCCGAGAAGATACGTATGCATAGGATGCGATATCCTAGCGATCATGTGTCGTCTCCCCAGTCCGAACTACTTCGACTCTGATGTCTATGCTAGATAGACTAAGTAGGCCCAGGATGCGACATCCTGCCGAGTCAGTCTCAGTCAGTTTCTTTCGTTTCTTTCAGCCAGTGGGTGTGTGTGTTTTGAGCAGTGTTTAGCAACCAATTTTCCTTCCTTTTGTGCGTGGATCCCGTAGAGTACTACGGATGCGTAGGGTGCCTAACACCTTCCCTTCGCATAACCGACTCCCGAACCCATTCTCTTTGGTCGCGAGACCATGTTCTTTCCCAGGTTTACTTCGAGCGTTTCCTTTCCCTCTTTTGGGATAAACAACGCACGGTGGCGGCTCTGTTGTTTCTTTCTTTTCCCGCCGGTTTTTCGCGTAATGCGACAGCTGGCGACTCCACTGGGGATGTAGAGAAGTTGACCTGTGCTGGTCCATCTTCCCTGAGCGAGTCTCTCCTAGCGCTCTCTAGGATTAGGGTTTTGGTTGCTTTCTGCTTGTTGTATCTTATTGCTTTCATTATTTGTACATTTATTGTTTGCATTGATTGTGTGCATTGATTGTGTGCATTGATTGTTTGCATTTATTCATTATTCATTCTGCCTGGCTGGTTGTCTGTTTTCCTTTGTGAGATGAGTTCTATACCCGAACTCGAGTGCACTCTAGGATAGGAGAATGGCGTAGTCTTGTTGACTGGTGTGGAGTATTCCTTAGCCAGTTGACTTGCGAGACCATTCACTTGGTGGAGGTCATGTTGAACTAATAATGTCACACAAGTTATTTGTGGTTAGGCATTATTCCTTCAATCATGTGCCGCAGAAGCCAAGGACCTTAGTTTACCAAACCCATCATGGCCTATTTTTAGGACCGTAGTGCGGAGGTCGTTCAGATGTCAGTTCTGATACGATTGTTACGCGATACTACACTCATAAGAGTTTCTCTTGAGAATATTCTTGGAATACGAGTATTCGTTCCTCCGATAATATTCGAAAGATGGAACGATGATTATGGGAACCTCTGATAGAACATGTCTGGCAGGTTTAAACCCTAGTACACTCCCTTTGGGTGGTTCTTAACCGAGACTCCATGCTCGTGACTCTCAACAAACCCATGATTCGTGGTTGAGTCGTTCAAACATTGTTAATATCAATGGATCCCGGATCAGGTGTAAAACCTAAATCCACCAAAGCGGCTGGTTGATATTAAGGATGTTAGAACCGGTTCATGTACCGTTAATATCAATGGAACTTGGGTGTCGATAAGGTGAAAACCTAAATCCACCAAAATGGATGATTGATATTAGGGATACGATGAGCTTTCCCACGACCTTTGTTTGGCATGCTTTGCTTGATCCCTTGAGTATGTTTGTTGCATCCATGCATCCATACATTCATCTGCATCCATATCATCAGAAAAAAGAAAATTTTCAAGGAACTCAAAGGAGTTTATTTGCAAAAATTTTCAAAACATGAAAAAACCGGGAAAATTTTTTCACCTGATATATCTGATGAGATATTCTCATATATGATCAAAATGCTTAAATATTTCAAAGTTTGCAAATAAAACCCTCGGGTTCCTTTGATATAAAAACAAGCATATGCATAAACACTTCATGCATCATTTGCATAACAGGTGTTCTTGTGCTGCCTTCTCACTCCGGTTCCTTTGTCAGATAGGATAGCCGATCAAAGGCCACACCGCTACTCAACGCGACTCAACCATCAACGCAACATGGATCAAGTACAAGCTGAGTTGGCTGAGATGAGGGCAAACATGGCCCAGTTCATAACAATGATGCAAGGGGTCGTTCAGGGGCAAGAGGAGCTGCGTGCCTTGGCCCAGAGACAGGAAGTTGTGATTCCAACATCCAACCGTGCTTCGCCTGTTGCCGCACCCGCTCATGAGACTATCAATGTTGCCGCTCCCACTAACGACTATGCCGTCGGGGATGAACTTGAGGGTATCAGAATCAATGGACAGCCTCTTGCTGCAGAGGTCAATGTCAGAGCTACCCGGATTCCAGTTCGTCGTCCTGCTTCACCTGTTGACAAACAAGAGGACACGTTTACTCTCCTCAGTGAGGACTATGATGTTGTGAAAACCGAAGAGAGGGACAGAAAAGTGGATGCTCTCGCTGAGAAAATCCGAGCCATGGAATGCCAGAACTCCCTTGGGTTTGATGTGACCGACATGGGTCTGGTGGAAGGGTTGAAGATCCCGTACAAATTCAAAGCACCTTCTTTCGACAAGTACAACGGTACCTCCTGTCCTCGCACCCATGTGCAAGCTTACTTCAGGAAGATCTCTGCCTACACTGACGATGAGAAAATGTGGATGTACTTTTTCCAAGATAGTCTATCTGGGGCATCTTTGGACTGGTACATGGATCTGAAGCGAGAATCAGTCAGAAGCTGGAAAGAGTTGGGTGAGGCCTTCCTAAGGCAATACAAGCATAATATGGACATGGCGCCGAGCCGAACTCAGTTACAGAGCTTGTATCAGAAAGACAAGGAGAGTTTCAAAGAGTATGCTCAGAGATGGCGTGAGCTAGCCGCCAGAGTGCAACCTCCTATGCTGGAGAGAGAGCTGACTGACATGTTCATTGGAACCCTGCAAGGTGTGTTCATGGATCGTTTGGGAAGTTGCCCGTTCAGTAGCTTTTCAGATGTTGTCGTCTGTGGAGAAAGAACTGAGAGCCTTATCAAAGTAGGGAGGATACAAGATCCTGGCTCTTCAAACTCTTCCAATTCTAAGAAGCTATACTCTGGGGCACCCAAAAGGGGAGAGAATGAAACAAATGCTGTGCACCGTCGAAGGAGTGCAAATAGAGGACCATCCCGGCAAGTTGCTGCTGTGACTATCCCAGCAACTCAAACTCAACAGCAACAGAGAAGACCAGCTCAGCAATATCAACATCAACAACGTCATCCTCAGCAGCAGGCTTATCAGCCTCCCATTGACAATCAAGCTGGTACAAGTAATGAGAGGAAGAAGATCATTTTTGATCCAATCCCCATGTCCTACGCTGAACTGTATCCCACTCTGATAGAGCGGAACTTGATCACTCCCAGAGACCCGCCGCCCATACCCGTCAACCCTCGGTGGTGGTATAGGCCTGAACAACATTGTGTGTATCACTCGGGTGCTCCCGGTCATGATGTGGACAGTTGTTTCCAGCTGAAGATGAAGGTTCAAGACCTTGTGAGGTCGGGTATTCTGATCTTGGAGGACTTAGGTCCCAATGCTAATCAAGCCTGAAGATAACAAGTCCTGGGCTGGCGCCGACTTTTCTTCAGAAGGGTTGCAGAAGCTGCTAATGCAAGAAATACTGACAGTTGTCATCCCCGATGGGATCTATCACAATTGGGTCACTGTGGGCTTTCCTACAGTTGTTCATAAGTCTTTGTAATAATCACTTTGTTTAAAAACCCTTCTCCCATGCCAAAAGGAGAAGTGATGGCATTGTTGGCAACATTTTGTGCAATGATATTTTCATTCAAATAAATTCGTGTTAAAACATTTGTTTTTCCAATTGTTTTCCCTTTCCGCTTTTTGCATGAAATTGGTGATCACAAAAAACCTTTAAAAACAAGAATAAAAGCAATCTTTTCATCTGCATAACGATTGTCTTGTTTGATTTTTCAAAAAGCTTTTCATCTCTAAATCATTATGCAGGTTGTTTCCCAAACCCATTGAACATAATGATCGGACGTCATCTCCCAATTTTGAATTCCCTGTATTCGAAGCGGACAAAGATGATGTTGAAGGGATTCCTGACGGGATTTCCCGACTTCTTGAGCAAGAAAATAAGATCACTCAGCTGCATCTCGAGAATCAGCAGAACAGCCAACTGGGGCATTATCAAAAAAAAAAAAGAAAAAAAAAGAAAAAAAAGAAAGAGGAGGGTGCAAAACCGAATCAAAAGAAATCCAAATCAAAAGAAATCAAAAGCAAAATCAAAAGAAAGAAAAATCAAAAAAACAAAAGAAAGATAGCACCCTCAAAGTCCCAAGTTGACTGATGCTGAATTCGATCGAAAAGAAGAGATCAACTGCCATGTGTCATGGTCAGTCATATCAGCAGAGAGTGAAAAAGCATTCGATAAAAAGGTCAAGTCTCGTGTGTTCCGAGAGACCTTGTGCTCAAGAAAGTCTTGCCTTTCGCGCCCGATTCCAGGGGCAAGTGGACTCCAAGCTAAGAACGTCCATACGTTTTCAAGAGAGCCTTTTCAGGCAGCGCTTTGACACTTCCAACAATGGATGGAGAAGTTCACTCGTCCTGTGAATTCCAGATGCAGTCAAGAAATACTTCGCCTAAAACAAAAACAAAAAAAACAACAGCTCGCTAAGTCGAATACCCCAAAGGGCGACTTAGGCAAAAAGGAGCGTCTCGGTGGATTGAAAACCCGAAAGGGCGATCCAGGCAAAAGTTAGAGACATTGAAAAAATTTGCATCCCGCTAGATTGAACACCTCACACTGGGGCAATCTAGGCAAAAATTAGGGATTTGGCAAGTAACTGCATCTTGACAAGACTGTGCTGTACATCTGTCATCCGTCAGGGATTCTCGACTCGTCGTCGACTGAAGCTTGGAATACATCGAAAATTCAGAATGGTAGAGGAAAGGTCACTATGTTCAATGTAGCCCTCTCCAATATATATCACCGATTTCAAACTTGTACAGATCTATGGAGTCTCGCCCTTTGCAGACTACCATTCCATCACGTCAATTTGAGCTTTTAGCCGATTGTTTGCACTCTTATTTGTTTCAACTCAACAAATGTTTTGCATGTTTTAATTGATAAAGTATCATTGTTTTCAAAATAAACAAAAATTTTCAAAAAATTGTTCTTAAACAAAGTGAACATTCACGATGATGGAAGGATACTTAGGAGATCTACAGTGCTCTCCCGAGGGTGGTATGATTACCAACAGGTAAGACAATTGTTTGTATCTCGAGCATGACTGTATCTTTGTCCTGCAAAACCTCGTATGGTCTCTCCTCAGTGAAGTTGCCCGATGCAGTGTTGTTTGAAGTTGTTCATCTTCATGTTCCCGGCAGTACGGATTCTTCCTCCAAATCCTTGTTAGCTCTATTGTGGGGCATCCCCAGTAGAGTGCTGTTTGAGCCCTACCGTGGGGCATTCCCAACAAGGTTGCTGTTGAAATACTTTTGTGGGGCAGTTCCCCAAGCAGAGTGTTTACTGAAGACTTCAACTTTCGCCTCTCCAGCAGGCCAGTCTTCCTCTCCACCAACGTGGTTGTTTTTCTTTGAAGATTCAGTATTTGGTAGATCAACATCCCAGTACTATGTCATGCTCTCAGATGGATCCCCAGCGGAGTTGTTGGCATGAAGAGCTTTATCAATGCTTTTGTATTTCCCATCAGAAATCTAGTTGCTTCTCGGTATCTCTGATTTTCATCACGAGTTGTTGTGGCGCATGCGCCTGTATGTGAACTCTGTTCTCCGGTTGCGACTGACGATCCCTCCGGAAGCCTCTGGTGGCCTTCTTCCCCTGCAGGATGATGATTGTCCCCTATTGTCCCAGTCTCCAGTGGATTTTCTTTGCTCTCTGATGGCTTTGGTTTCCTCTCCGGACGGTTGATTCCCGGACCTGCGTGTTGGACATGTCTGTTTGTCAACATTCATCATACATTCATCATGCATAATGCATACATGCCTAATCATAGCATTTGGATACTCATGTTGCAGCTGTTGCCGGGTATCTGTTGATTGTTGCCTTCTGCTATTTGGTAATACAGATCTCTCAAGTAGATTTTCCTAGCAGAGATGGGCGTGTCTGATCTCTCCATGTAGAGTCTACCCCTTAAGCAGAAAGTGTCAATCCTTTCCTGCCATTTCCCCACTGAGATACATCCTCGTGGATGACGGTTGCTTCCGTTCCCTCCCTACACGGGATGGGTTTTCCCTATTGAGTTCTTTCCTCATTAGGATGAGTCTTGCTTCAGTCTGCCTTTTTGGATCGATCCTGAATTGGCTTCTTGTTGGCTGTCTCCTATACTTCCCTAGGGCATAAATGAATAGTTGCTCACTAACCGGCACTCATTCATCTTATCCTCAACGGACTTCGTTGGCTTCTACCTACGAACCGGTAGCTGTAAGTCCTTTCTTTACGGTCTTCTACCCACTACCCGGTAGTTGTAAATCCTTTTTTCTCACTCTGTCTCTCAGCAGATCGTTTGGTGGCGTCTACCTACAAACCGGTAGTTGTAAGTCCTATCTTTGTGGTTTTCTACCCACTAGTTGGTAGTTGTAAAAATCCCACATCCCTCCCCTTGTTGGAGTTAACCCTTTGTGCTCATCCCGATGATGACTGGTTACCTTTTCTGTGGTTTTCTGCCTACAAATCGGTAGATGTAATCCCCTCTTTGCAGTTATCAATACCATGTTTGCAGTATTGATATTCTTTTCCCCTTTGGATACTGGTCTTGATCTAGCAGTATTGTCCCCATTGGGTCTTCACCTTTCTTTTGGATATTTGCTCCGAGTTAGCAACTTTATCCTCTTTGGATTGGTCATCTTTGCATACCTAGTCCTGGTACCGATGCCTTTCCTTTCGGTCGATTATTCATTTAACAACCTGCAACCCGGTTATGGATAATCTTCCATGCGAGTTTATTATCTACGTTTTGACGGCTATAGATAATATATCTCATGCGCTCTTTGGTCAATCTTTCGATTGTTATCACCAGCAGAGTAAGATTCGTATTCCCTGCGGAATCGGATGTTCATCCTTTAACAAGTTTGCCTTTGCTCTCTTCAGGATGTTTTCGGTCGTTATCCATTTAACAACCTACAACCCGGTTATGGATAATCTTCCATGCGAGTTCATTATCTACGTTTTGACGGCTATAGATAATGTGTCTCATGCGCTCTTGGGTCGAAGTCGTCCTCCCCAGCCGAGTAAGATTCGCATTCCTTATGGAATCGAATGTCCATCCTTTAACAAGATCGCTTTTCTAGCCCTCTTCAGGATGTTGAGTGTTTTGGAACACAAACCAATTCACGCTTTGGTCAGTCACCTGTTTCATACCTACAACTCTGTGTCCGTGGCATCCAGACCAATTTTCCGGTGTTCAGACCGAAGAAGTTTCCGACGATCAGGTCGATGTACTTATGTCTTTCCGGTGTTCAGACCGAAGAAGTTTCCGACGATCAGGTCGATGTACTTATGTTTTTCCGGTGTTCAGATCGAAGAAGTTTCCGACGATCAGGTCGATGTACTTATGTTTTTTCCGGTATTCAGACCGAAGAAGTCTCCGACGATCAGGTCGATGTACTTATGTTTTTTCCGGTGTTCAGACCGAAGAAGTTTCCGACGATCAGGTCGATGTACTTACGACGCTCAGGCATTTGGTTATCCCTGTGTTGCCATTTATTTTGGTATCCAGGTCGACGTTTCTGTTTCAGTATTCAGGCCGATTTCTTTTTTCCGTTCCAGACGGATTTTTCTCTCAAGACTGTTTCTTTACCGATCCTGACAGGCATTCTTGTATTATATCCAGTTGGTGCAAATTTCTGCGGTTCTTTTGTATTCAATCCCTGTTTACCCTGAAAGTCTGACAGCCGTTGCTCTCATCCATTCGGGTTCCCAGCTGATTGAATAGGGGCAGCTGTAGCACCTCAAATTTGCACCTATCATTGTACATACCATTTCATATTAGGTCATAGCATATCATGATACATTGCATAATATTTGCATTGTCCCCAGTTGCCTCAAGAGCAAGCAAGCAAGAATTAGGTCAAACTGATCAGGAGATCAGTCAACCAATCAAGCAAGGGTGTTTCTCAAGGAATCAAAGCCCTAGGGTTTGTCCAACAAGTTCACATAACTTGGGGGTCTTTTTGAAGTGTTCAAGTCAAGGGTTGGATGCTCAAAGGTCATCAGTCAATGCATAGCCAGGCAAAAACCCTAGAAAGTCAACAATCAGTCAAAGTAGTGGATGGTGGCCATTCTTGTGGAATTTGGGCACCATGGTCAATAATCAAGAGTCCATACAACTTGGGACATCATTTGAAGTCAAGGTCTCAAGGAATTAGGGTTTGGAATTCATCAGAAGTGCACAGTCAGTCAGAAGCCCTAGAAAGTCAAAGTTGGTCAACTGTGGTTGATTCTATAGTTTTGATGGATGGAAATGGTTTGAGAAAGCTTATTCATGTCCTAATAGGCCTCATATGTCATGGCAATCAACCTCATTGAAGAATTTGAAGCCAATCAGAAAATTTCCCAAAATAGAAAGTGGACCTGTAATTTTAACTGCCAAAAATGGAAACTTCTTGATCCTCAACTTGCATCATGATACAAGCTTCAAATGAATTTTTGCCCAACATGAAAGTTGAAGATCTTGTTCTCCCATTTTCAAAAAGTCCAAGAACACCTAAATCCCATGAATGGTTGTCAAGATATGATCAAATCATTTTCACAAAATCTTGAACTTCAAAAGGCCATATCTCTCAAACCATAAGGCCAAATTTGGTGGGGTTTTTTTCTACAAACCACATTTTTCCTCCTCTTTCCAAAAATGTAAACATCATGTACCAAAACCTTGCCAATCAAAATGGCATTTTTTGACCTATTTCATTTAAAAATCAAGTTTGACCAACCATTGACTTTTTGAATTATTGATTTTCACACCATTTGGCCAATTGAGATTTGTTTCATATGGTATTTGCAACATGTTCCAAGCTTAAAATCATGCTCATGCTTTCATCATATCACCATTTTGTGCGTAGGTGCAAAATTGGCAAATTTAGCAATATGGATTCATAAGAGCAAAGCAAGTTCAGCACTCCATTGGCAACTTAAAACAGATGAATTGTAGGTCATTGGCAGCCTGTTTGAGGCCCATTTCGTGGCAGCACTACACCTCCACTTTCCATATGACCAAACTTAGCATTTTTTGCAAATGGTTCATTAAGTTAAACTTGGATTAGCATGTTATTAGGCAAGCTTTAAACAGACAATATAAGGTTATTTTTCTGTCCATTCCAAACCCTAGTGGCAGCTGAAAACATCAGAACACATCTCATTCTCTCAATTTGGATTTTTGCCATTTTGAATTTTCTGCTAAAATCTCCAAAACTCACGAGCAACCCTTGATTCTTTCTTCACCTGGACAACATATTGAGCTCATTTTCACCATCAAAACCCTGCTGGAAGTTCCATCTCTCGACTGTTTCCTCAAGGTGTCATCCATGGCAGCTCAAGATTAGAGCCAAACCAAGCTACCTCGAGCCAAGCAGCTTCATCCATACAACATTTGAGGTCTTTGTGTTCATCTGTATCAAACATTTGCAAGCAGAAAACACCAGAATCTTCCACTGTTCTTCAATTTGGTATTTCTTCGAATCCTTTATTTTTCAAAGCTATGCCATGTTTAATGAAGGTCTTTGAATGCTGGTTCTATTAAACTATGCCTTGCTTAAAATGATTAAGAGATGTGTGAGAAATCTGAATTTACATTCTCATGTTCAAACTTGCTTTCCATCGATTTGCTTGATTGATGTTGTTTCACTACAAACCATGCTTGGATTATGACTATGTTAGCTTCATTGGTTCGATTGGTGTACCTATCTTTGATTTCTGGGCATATTGTTTTTATGATTAGATGTTGATGATGAAGATAAGCTGATAAACCCTAGCTATGTTTCCAGAAATTCGTATGAATGTTCTTGTTTGCTATTGCTTTTGTTGTATGAACATTAATGCCATGCTGTTGCCACGCTATTGGAATATCGATTGATGATGCTCGCATGAAAATGAGGTGCATGCTGTTTCCAAACCCTAGGCTGCATAAAGTTCAAACCCTGCCCAGAAACATGTTAACATGATTGGTTGTTTATTTGAACCTTTTACCCGAGTTACTGTTCTATTGGCGAGGACCAATCAGAACATTTCATTTCCCTCCCCTAAACTCTGCGTTTTGATAAGTGGGGCGTGTATTTACAAAATTGCCATGCTGACCCTTGTTTGACCATGCCATGTATTCATGTTCCATCCAATTTGTTCATCAACTTCAACAACTCATTTTTTAATTCATTTCAACTCCAAAAATTGTGGGATTTTTTGCATCAAACTCATGAAAATGTCTAGTTTTTTACCATGATTTTTAATATTTTTTCTGATCATTGGATATTAATTGGATCTAGGGTTTGTGTTATGTGACAAAAATTTATACATATTGCCAATCCTTTTGTGAAATAATGATGTTGCATCCTTTGGTCCTGAAATTTCTTGTGAAGAAACTAGACACATTCACCTTTGTTTCCATATAAAGTTTGTGCATTTATCATATGTGGTGTGTGAGCTTTGATTTTTTTGAAGTTAGGTGTTACATTTGGTGTCACACCATGAATGTGCATTTTCCCAATTTTTGTTAACATGCTTCCTTGCATCCAAATGACCCCAAATTTTGCATGATCCCTCCCTTACATGTCTAGTTCATGTGTGATTTTTCCTGGAATTGATTGTGCTGTTTTCCATTTATTTGAGAATTTTCTTCCCTGCCTAGTCAAATGTTGACTTTTTGTGCTACACATTGCCATATCATTTGGGAAATTCTCATACCATATTGTATGATCATGAAATTTCATATGTGATAACTAGACATCTCGAGCTTTGCATTGGTGTTAATCTCATTCATTTCTCTTCTGTTTTCAATTTGATATGATTTTTTGAAGTTGACCCATGTTTGTTGACTTTCATTGTGCTTACTTGAAATTATGTTGACTTCATGATTTTAATTGACTGCCTTCCTCTCATCCAAATGCCATGAAATTTGACATGCTTGCCATGCTAGATGTTAGGATTGAATGTGATTTATTTGATGATTTTTGAGATTGTTTGGGTTGACTTTTGATGCAAGTCATTCTGTTGACTTCTTTGTGCTTTCATTTGCCTTACTTTGACTTCAAATGTTCATGAAATGATAATAATGCATGATTTGAATGTGGGCCCAATTGTGATTGCTTACTAAATGTTTGACCTTGACTTTGGTTGACTTTTCTTGGCTGTTTTGACTTTTTCTTTCATCCTTGACCCTAGGCTAGTCCTAGTGGTCTTTTGAGCTTACAATTGAGTTCTTGTTTCAGGTTAAGCACCAATGCCTCAAAGATCATTCAAACTTGTTTGAACTTGATTGTTTACTATATGCTAACCTCTGTTTTGTAGGTTTGACTCATTGTGATTGAGTCTTGTGCCTTGCACAGTTGGTCATCTGTTTTGTTTGTGAATCCCATTCCTTTGCTTTTAACTGTTTAATTGCATACTGATTTGTTTGGTTTTTCTCAGGTACCCTTTAGTTGCTTTAGTTGCTTGCTTTGCTATTTAGCAATTGCTCTTGAGGTATAATTATTCTCTCTTCATGTAGTCTGGAGACCCGGTCTGTTATTTGACCGGGCAAACTGTCTGAAGTCCTCCTTAAGAGGCCATGCTTGTGTATGTTTAAAATTGTCCCAAGCAGGAAAAGTCCTTCAAGTAAGGCAATTGGTGGAAGGTAGGGATATGCAATCTATCCCCCACTACCCTTGTTGTGTCATCCCTCTGCTCACACTGCTGTGTGTTGATGCATTGGGATACAAACCCAAGATCTTGTACAAAGTGTACAGTGTCAGAGTCTTCGAGTATAGAAGGGTTCCCACTTTCTGGACCCATGCTCATTTGTCTATTAGCTCTCCCTGGCCAGGGATAAGAGCTGTGAGGTCTCATCCTCACTTCATCCTTTCATCTGCTTCACCTTAGCCTCTCAATGGCAAGGTTAAGAGCACACTTACCCTATTCCAGTTGGCCCTAGTGCCTAACCCTTGTGTGAGCCTCTTGTATGCATATAGTGTGTGCTACCTGTGCTTTTGTTTGTTTGCCTTGTTTGCTTTCGCCCTCGTTGCGATCCTTTCTCTCGCCCTCGTTGCGATCCTTTCTCTCGCCGTCGTTGCGATCGAGCCTTTTCCTTTCTCTCGCCCTCGTTGCGATCGAGCCTTTTCCTTTCTCTCGCCCTCGTTGCGATCGAGCCTTTTCCTTTCTCTCGCCCTCGTTGCGATCGAGACTTTTTCTTTCTCTCGCCCTCGTTGCGATCGAGACTTTCCCTTGCTCTTGCCCTTGTTGCAATCGAGATCCCTTGTCCCTGCCGGCCGAACTACGGCAACTCTGATTCTCACGTTCAGGTGAGATACGTAGGCACGAGACGCGATGTCTTGCCGAGTTTGACTAACCACTAACATCTATCTCTTTTCTCTCACCCTTGTTGTGATTGAGATATCCCTCTTCTCTTGCCCTAGTTGCAATCGAGACCCTTGCTTCCTGTGCAAGTCTTGTTTAAGATAGGTTGGCCCTTGTGCCATTTAGCTAGAAACCATAACTTAGGGTTGATTTTGCATGACAACATTTAGGCTCGAGTCGTAGTCTCCCTAGAGTTGTGTCTCCCTCTGTTATCTGGTTAGGCTAGATCCTTGTCCCTGCGTAGGGGAACTACATCGCCCTGATCTTCACACCAGATGAAGTATGTAGGCAGGAGATTGAGCTGATCTCTCCGGGCGCCTTTTCTTTTCTTTTGTGTGTGTTGTCTGACAGTTGCTAGGCTCGAGTGCCTGACTCCTTAGCAACTTGTTGTCTGTTTGCTTGTGTGTGTTTGACAGTTATAGGCTGAGTCCCCGACTCCCTATTAACTTGTTGTGTGCTTGGAAGCTGATGTAAGTCCATCGAGTGGCATTTGGGTTCCAGTGTGTGTGTGTTCTGGTTGGAGTCCGACATAAGTCCAGCGATTGGCAGTTGGTTTCCTGTGTGTGTTTAGGTTCGGATGCTGACATAAGTCCAGCGATTGGCATTCAGGCTCCACGTTTGCCTTTGTCTTGTTTTGTTTGTGTGCGCGTCAGCCGAGCTACGAATGCTCTGATTCTTCTCTCGTCCGAGAAGATACGTATGCATAGGATGCGATATCCTAGCGAGCATGTGTCGTCTCCCCAGTCCGAACTACTTCGACTCTGATGTCTATGCTAGATAGACTAAGTAGGCCCAGGATGCGACATCCTGCCGAGTCAGTCTCAGTCAGTTTCTTTCGTTTCTTTCAGCCAGTGGGTGTGTGTGTTTTGAGCAGTGTTTAGCAACCAATTTTCCTTCCTTTTGTGCGTGGATCCCGTAGAGTACTACGGATGCGTAGGGTGCCTAACACCTTCCCTTCGCATAACCGACTCCCGAACCCATTCTCTTTGGTCGCGAGACCATGTTCTTTCCCAGGTTTACTTCGAGCGTTTCCTTTCCCTCTTTTGGGATAAACAACGCACGGTGGCGGCTCTGTTGTTTCTTTCTTTTCCCGCCGGTTTTTCGCGTAATGCGACAACCTGTCAACAGATACTAAGGAACAGAAGTTCTGTTAGAACTTAGTATTCATTTGCAGTCTGGTTATCAAGGAAGAACCAGACCTGGCATAAGGCCTACTGACTGAATGTCAAACTGGATGTTGTGACATTCATCATTAACAGCAGCTGGTGAAGATTAGGCAGAGTGGTGTTCTGCTATACTTCAGCATATTAGTTAGTTTGTTCTTCAAGAGAATTACAGAACTAACTTAAGGCCAATTGTGTAAATGTTAAGTTGGACACTTTGACATTTATTAATGTAAGCTGTTACTGTAGTATGGTCATTTTGATCATGTACAGGTCAGCAAATTTGTACAGTCTGTTTTCTGGAAAAACAGACTCAGCATATGGACCTTGATGTCAAGCTGAATGTCGTGACATTCGTGCCTGACAACATATGCTAATTTGTAGGTTGTTCAGTTTTCTGTTTCAGCTTTTTCTCAGGCTATTCTTTAGGGATTCAACAGCTGAGAGAAAATCCAGGAAATCAACAACCAAGCTACATTCAATGAACCTAACAAATAGCCTATTTGTTAGCAACCTAAATGTTGAATTTGAGGGAACTTGTGTGACCTAAAATTCAGGAAAATACAGGTGCAAAAGCCCAGGTGCTGCAATATAAAAAGGAAGGCATTCCTTCATTCAGTTTTGGGGATTTTGAGGCGTGAAGATTTAGTGTGTCCATCATACTTCACTGCTGTATTTTGTGAGTCTTGTATTAGACGTATCTTGTAAGCCAAGCCATTATCAAGTAGATGATTGCTTTGGCATAGGGTGTTCATTGAGTTGTAAGTGTTGTGTCACTCAAAGCTTTTAAGCGTGAGTGCTGTGTATCTTGATTTAAGCTGTGAAGCATAATCAAGAGTTGTTTTTGAAGTGTGACTTCAAAGTGTCTTTAATATCACTGAGGTGATTGAGGGGGAGTGAGTAGGAACTCTGATCTTAGGTTAAGATTGAAATTGCATTGGGTAGGGATTAAGTGATAAGTTGTAAACGGGTGAGTTTAGCTTTGAATTGATACTACTAATAGTGGATTTCCTCCCTGGCTTGGTAGCCCCCAGATGTAGGTCATGTTGGACTGAACTGGGTGAACAATTACTTGTGTTATTTACTGCACTTACTGTTAAGTTCTGCATAATCCCTGTCTGTGCAGAATTGGATGTCATAACAACCAGTGTGACATCCAAAGTCTGATAACTAGAATTTCAATTGGCATCAGAGCAGGCACCCTGCCTGTGAAGTTCTGGGTGAGATCTAGGGAAGTTACTTTCTAGTACCATGGACAAGGATTTAGGACACTCAAACAGACCACCCATGTTGGATGGATCTAATTATGATGACTGGAAGCCTCGCATGATAGCCTTCTTAAGGTCTCTAGACAGCAAAGTCTGGAGAGCTGTCAACAAGGGATGGGAACATCCAACGAGGACTGATGAAGATGGAGTCAGTGTGCAGATTCCTGAAGAAGATTGGGACAAGGAACAAGAGGCATTAGCTCTTGGAAATTCCAAAGCCTTGAATGCACTGTTCAATGGAATCACTAAGAACATCTTCAGGCTGGTGCACCATTGTGAACTAGCTAAGGAAGTTTGGGATACCCTCAAGGTAACTCATGAAGGTACTTCCAAGGTGAAGATGTCCAAACTTCAGATGTTGACAACCAAGTTTGAAAATCTGAGGATGAAAGAGGATGAGACTATTCATGACTTTCACATGAATATTCTTGAAATTGCAAACACCTCTGGTGGACTAGGTGAGAAAATGACTGAAGAGAAACTTGTAAGAAAGATTCTCAGGTCCTTGCCTAAGAGGTTTGCTATGAAGGTCACAGCCATAGAGGAGGCTCAGGACATCAACAATATGAAGGTAGATCAGCTCATTGGTTCTCTCCAAACCTTTGAAATGGGCTTAGGTGAGTATGCTGAGAAGAAGAAAAGCATAGCCTTTGTATCTAATGCTGAAGAGGAGTCAGAAGAAGGATATACTGGAGGTGATGAAAGTATATCAGAAGCCTTAGCCATGCTTGGGAGGCAATTCAACAAGTTCATGAAGAAGATTGATCAAAGAGGTAGACCTAATGTCAAGAACATCCCGTCTGACATTAAGAAAAGATCAACTTCTGAGGAGAAGTTCAACCATGGGAAGGGAATCCAGTGCCATGGTTGTGAAGGGTATGGACACGTCAGAGCTGAATGTCCTACTTACCTCAAATTGCAAAATAAGGGGCTAGCTATCACATGGTCTGAAGGAGATTCTGAAAGTGAATCTGAAGGAGAATCTGCCAAACATGTCACTACACTGACCAGTGTGTGTGTCTCTGAAGATGACACAAGTGCAGATGAGCTGACATTTGATGAACTTGCTGCAACATATAAGAAGCTGTGTACCGCCAGTGCAGAAGTGCGTGCACAAGGAGAAAAGCAGAAGAAACTCATCAAGGAGCTGGAAGATGAGAGACAGAAGCAACTGTCTGCCATAGAGGGGCTAAATGATGAGATAGCCCTGCTGACCTCCAAGCTGAACCAGATGACCAAATCCATCAGAATGATGAATAAGGGAACTGACACCTTGGAAGAAATTCTAAAGGTGGGACAGCAGTCTGGAACCAAATCTGGGCTAGGATTTGGAAAAAGAGCTGAACACAAACGCCCAAAGGCTAGAGTTCAGAAGTTCAAGCAGATGTCAAAGCAAATGTCTCAACATCGAGGAACTAGGATGAATGATCATCAGAAGAGAATATACCAGAATTGGAGGTGTCACCACTGTGGCAGGCTTGGACATATAAAAGCCTTCTGCTACTGGATTCATGGCTTCCCTAACAGAGCCTCACATGTCAGACCTAAGCATAAAACACGTAAGCGATGTGTTCCTATTAAGAAGCAACAATGGTATGCTAGGATAGCACACACTGCCCTAAGGGCTTCTTCTAGAGAAGACTGGTACTTTGACAGTGGATGCTCAAGACATATGACTGGTATGGAAAATCTACTGGTAGACATTCAACCTCACACCACCATCTATGTGACTTTTGGTGATGGTGCCAAAGGAAAAATCAGAGGTGTGGGCAAACTGGACTGTTCTGGAGTGCCAAAACTGAACAATGTGCTGTTAGTAAGAGGACTAACTGCAAACCTCATCAGCATAAGTCAGCTGTGTGATCAAGGTTTTCATGTTCAGTTTACTAAGGAGCTGTGCATTGTGACAAATGGTGACAATCAGGAAGTTATGAGAGGAACCAGGTCCAAAGACAACTGCTACCTGTGGGAACCTGATCTCTCTAACTTTTCCACAACATGCTCCTCAGCCAAGGAAGAACAGGAGGTGAAGCTGTGGCATAGAAGACTTGGACATCTCCACTTACGGGGAATGAAGAAGATCATATCCAAGGAAGCAGTCAGAGGAATACCAAAGCTTCTGATTGATGAAGGAAGAGTCTGTGGAGAATGCCAAGTGGGCAAGCAAACCAAGATGTCACACCTAAAGCTGGGACATTCCACAACCTCCAGAGTTCTGGAACTGCTGCACATGGACCTAATGGGACCTATGCAGGTTGAAAGTCTTGGTGGGAAGAAGTATGCCTACGTGGTGGTTGATGACCTTTCCAGATACACGTGGATAAGCTTCATCAGAGAGAAGTCAGATACATTTGATGTCTTCAAAGATCTGTGCATAAGACTTCAAAGGGAAAAGGACAGTTGTGTGGTCCGGATTAGAAGTGATCATGGTACTGAATTCAAGAATTCCAAGTTTGATGAGTTTTGCTCATCTGAAGGAATAAGCCATGAGTTCTCCTCCCCTATAACTCCTCAGCAGAATGGAATAGTTGAAAGAAAAAATAGAACTATTCAAGAATCTGCCAGAGCAATGATTCATGCAAAGAAGCTCCCTTTGCACTTTTGGGCTGAAGCAATGAATACCGCGTGCTATGTTCACAACAGAGTCACCTTGAGAAAAGGAACCTCCTCCACTCTGTATGAAATATGGAAGGGTAGAAAACCCACTGTGAAGTACTTTCATATTTTTGGAAGTAAATGCTACATTCTCACAGATCGTGAACAGAGAAGGAAGCTAGATCCCAAAAGTGATGAAGGCGTATTTCTGGGATACTCCACTAACAGCAGAGCCTATAGAGTGTTCAACTACAGGACCAATGTCCTGATGGAGTCCATAAATGTCATTGTGGATGATAAAGAGGAAGGAACCGATGTCATGGAGGATGTTGAAACATTCCTTGATAGTCCAACTGACAGTCCAGTCAAGCCTGAAGAAGTACAGGAACCTCCTCCTGAATGTGAAGTAGAAGCACCCACCAAAGTGCCATCTATCAGAATTCAGAAAGGCCACCCTAAGGATCTTATCATAGGGGATCCCACCAGTGGTGTAACTACCAGGTCAAGAGGAATAAACTCAAATTCCTGCTTTGTTTCCAAGGTTGAACCAAAGAATGTGAAAGAAGCCCTGACTGATGAATACTGGATCATTGCCATGCAAGAGGAACTCGAGCAGTTCACAAGGCATGAAGTATGGGAGCTGGTTCCAAGACCTGAAGGGTCCAACATCATTGGTACCAAGTGGATCTACAAAAACAAATCTGATGAGAAAGGAGTAATTACTAGAAATAAAGCAAGACTAGTAGCTCAAGGATACACTCAAGTTGAAGGAGTAGACTTTGATGAGACATTTGCTCCTGTGGCTAGACTTGAGTCCATCAGATTCCTGTTGGGGGTAGCATGCATCCTGAAGTTTAAGCTATTCCAAATGGATGTGAAGAGTGCATTCTTGAATGGCTACCTGAATGAAGAAGTCTATGTGGAACAACCCAAAGGGTTCTGTGATCCTAACCAACCTGAGCATGTATACAAGTTGAAGAAAGCCTTGTATGGGTTGAAGCAAGCACCCAGAGCTTGGTATGAAAGGTTAACCGAATTTCTGACCTCAAATGGATACAGGAAGGGTGGCATAGATAAAACCTTGTTTGTGAAGGATGAAGAAGGCAAAATCATGATAGCTCAAATCTATGTTGATGATATAGTCTTTGGTGGAATGTCAGAACAAATGGTTAAAAAATTTGTTCACCAGATACAATCTGAGTTTGAAATGAGTCTAGTGGGAGAACTGACCTATTTCCTTGGAATGCAAGTAAACCAAATGGAGGACTCTATGTTTCTCTCCCAAAGCAAGTATGCCAAGAACATAGTTAAGAAGTTTGGTATGGATCATGCCAGGCACAAGAGGACTCCTGCTCCTACTCATCTGAAGTTAACCAAAGATGATGGAGGGCCTAGTGTTGATCAATGCCTGTACAGAAGCATGATAGGTAGTCTGCTGTATCTAACTGCAAGTAGACCTGACATTTCTTATGCAGTTGGAGTGTGTGCCAGATACCAAGCAGAGCCCAAGGTGAGCCACTTGAATCAAGTCAAAAGGATTCTCAAGTACATCAATGGGACGTGTGACTATGGGATGCTGTACTCACATGGGTCTGAGCCTGTCCTATCTGGGTACTGTGATGCTGATTGGGCTGGAAGTGTTGATGACAGAAAAAGCACATCAGGTGGATGTTTCTTCTTAGGAGAAAACCTCATATCGTGGTTCAGCAAGAAGCAGAACTGTGTCTCTCTGTCCACTGCAGAGGCTGAATACATAGCAGCTGGAAGCAGTTGCTCCCAACTGGTTTGGATGAAACAAATGCTCACTGAGTACAACGTCACTCAAAATGTCATGACATTGTTCTGTGATAATCTCAGTGCCATCAACATCTCCAAGAATCCCATCCAACACAGCAGGACCAAACATATTGACATTAGGCACCACTTCATCAGAGATCTGGTGGAAGACAAGGTGATCACTTTGGAACATGTAGCCACGGAACTTCAACTGGCTGACATATTTACAAAGGCTCTGGATCCCACGGAACTTCACTTTGGGATAAATTGTTTAATATCTCTGCCTATTAAACAATTTGTACTAGGCTATGATTGGTCAACAGATCATAGCTATGCTGCTTGCAACAAGGGTGGATACAAGAGGGTAAGGAGACACCCTACAGAGAGTAGGCCACTGTACCTGCAGGAGTTCAAGGATGCTGTTCATGCAGGAGTGGTTCTGGATGTCAGAAACAAAATCATGGCATCTGATATGGTGGTACCTACTGTAAAGCAAAAGTGGGTGATCACTTGATCGAAGCTGTGAAGCAAGATCAAGTGGATGTTAACTTGGTTGAAACTGTGAAGTAAAACCAAGTCTGGATCTCTGTCATTGTGCTCTGACTATGTTGTTGGCTTTGGCAACATTTGTGACAAAAAGGGGGAGTAATAATCACCAATACCCCTGACAAACAGAGTGGGTCTCCACAACAGACTCTCATGACAGATCTGAAGATCCTCCCCCCTGCAGCTGATGTTGAAGTTTAGGTGCAACTTCTAATATGTGTGTGCTGCTATGTGAAGTTTCTATTTAACTTCCTTGTGTGTGAGTGTGCTGCCACTCTGAGTGTATTAGCTAGTATTATTCCG
Source organism: Lathyrus oleraceus (assembly GCF_024323335.1). Classification (NCBI taxonomy): domain Eukaryota; kingdom Viridiplantae; phylum Streptophyta; class Magnoliopsida; order Fabales; family Fabaceae; genus Lathyrus; species Lathyrus oleraceus. Next base: position 196,466,709 of record NC_066580.1, on the reverse strand, counting down.
CTGCTATGGACTCTGTTATGGGGATCAAAGTGTTTTAGCCAAAAATTTGCCAAAGGGGGAGTTTGTAGGTGTTTAATTGGCTGAATTATATGGTAAAACACTAATGTCTTGCGGGATGTCATGACATGTATGTGTGACTGCATTGTAGTTACTGCAGGACTAGCTAACACAGGATTATTGAATGCTGTGACATTCATACCTGTCAACAGATACTAAGGAACAGAAGTTCTGTTAGAACTTAGTATTCATTTGCAGTCTGGTTATCAAGGAAGAACCAGACCTGGCATAAGGCCTACTGAATGAATGTCAAACTGGATGTTGTGACATTCATCATTAACAGCAGCTGGTGAAGATTAGGCAGAGTGGTGTTCTGCTATACTTCAGCATATTAGTTAGTTTGTTCTTCAAGAGAATTACAGAACTAACTTAAGGCCAATTGTGTAAATGTTAAGTTGGACACTTTGACATTTATTAATGTAAGTTGTTACTGTAGTATGGTCATTTTGATCATGTACAGGTCAGCAAATTTGTACAGTCTGTTTTCTGGAAAAACAGACTCAGCATATGGACCTTGATGTCAAGCTGAATGTCGTGACATTCGTGCCTGACAGCATATGCTAATTTGTAGGTTGTTCAGTTTTCTGTTTCAGCTTTCTCTCAGGCTATTCTTTAGGGATTCAACAGCTGAGAGAAAATCCAGGAAATCAACAACCAAGCTACATTCAATGAACCTAACAAATAGCCTATTTGTTAGCAACCTAAATGTTGAATTTGAGGGAACTTGTGTGACCTAAAATTCAGGAAAATACAGGTGCAAAAGCCCAGGTGCTGCAATATAAAAAGGAAGGCATTCCTTCATTCAGTTTCGGGGATTTTGAGGCGTGAAGATTTAGTGTGTCCATCATACTTCACTGCTGTATTTTGTGAGTCTTGTATTAGACGTATCTTGTAAGCCAAGCCATTATCAAGTAGATGATTGCTTTGGCATAGGGTGTTCATTGAGTTGTAAGTGTTGTGTCACTCAAAGCTTTTAAGCATGAGTGCTGTGTATCTTGATTTAAGCTGTGAAGCATAATCAAGAGTTGTTTTTGAAGTGTGACTTCAAAGTGTCTTTAATATCACTGAGGTGATTGAGGGGGAGTGAGTAGGAACTCTGATCTTAGGTTAAGATTGAAATTGCATTGGGTAGGGATTAAGTGATAAGTTGTAAATGGGTGAGTTTAGCTTTGAATTGATACTACTAATAGTGGATTTCCTCCCTGGCTTGGTAGCCCCCAGATGTAGGTCATGTTGGACTGAACTGGGTGAACAATTACTTGTGTTATTTACTGCACTTACTGTTAAGTTCTGCATAATCCCTGTCTGTGCAGAATTGGATGTCATAACAACCAGTGTGACATCCAAAGTCTGATAACTAGAATTTCACTTTGGCATAGGCTGCTCGCCGACTGAGACAGTATATGCTGGTTCATACCACTTTGTGGATTTCGAGATGGGTCTGATCAGGTAGATTTTTGAAGAGCCAGCAATGACCGGACGGGTTGCGAAAGGGCCAATGATTTTGACTGAATGTGATATACAGTACCTCTCAAAAAGCAATCAAGGGGAGTGTATTGTCTGATTACCTCGCCCAGCAACCTATTGAGGATTATCAACCGAGGAAGTTTGAGTTCCCTGATGAGGACATCTCGAGGTGCTCAAATCGAAATATTGAGAGTAACCGATCCCGGAGGAAGGGCTTGACCCTGAATCCGAACGGATTCTGATGTCTGATGGGGCCATTAACATGAATGGAAGCGGAGTTTACCGAATGCACCAACGGTGTGGGCAAGTATGAAGCTGGTATATGGGATATAAGTGGTATTACCGGTTGAGGTTCAAATTCCCTCTTTGAGAGTCCTGATGGACGTGAAATTGCAAGAGGCGGAATGGGTAAGGGCCCGGTACGAAGAGTTAAGCCTAATTGAGGAAAAGAGGCTGGCAGCCATCTGTCATGGGCAGTTATACCAGCAACGGATGAAGCGTGCTTTTGACAGAAAGGTACGACCTCGGGTATATCACGTAGGTGATATGGTGCTGAAAAGGATCCTTCCTCCTCAAAACGATCGAAGGGGCAAATGATGGTCCATTCGTGGTCAAAAAGGTTTTCTCTGGTGGAGCCTTGTTGTTAACGACCATGGATGGCGAGGATTTTCCATCCCCTGTGAATGCGGACGCAGTTAAAAAATACTTCGTATAAAGAGACCCGCTGGACGAAAAGAATAAAATAGTCCAGGCAAAAAGGGGCATCCCGGCGAACCAAAAACAGAAAGAAAGGTTCGGGCAAAAATTAGGGATAAAAATGGAAGAAATGTACACCCGGCAAGTCGAAAACCTGAAAAGGCGACTTGGGCAAAAAAGGGTATCCCGGTGGACTGAAAACCCGAAAGGGCGGTCCAGGCAAAAGAGGGATTGAAACGAACAACTGCGTCTGGCATGATCGTTTGCGCTTTGGTTAAGGCACATGGATAATACCCGGTAGGGATCGATCAGAAGCGTCTTATTCAGAAGGCAGAAAGTACGGAGAGTCTGAGGACATATGGGGTGTAACCGAGTTGGAACTCGATGAGATCACGGGTTTCACATTGCCATTAGGATAGATTTTTCCTTTTGTGCGTAATTACCTCTTTTCAGGAATTGCTTCCTTTGTATTGCTCAATTTGAGCCACACTTTTCAATCAATAAAATGCACATTCAGTCAAATAATTTTGTTTTTGTTTTTTCATTGCCGCTTTGATTGCAAAAACATCCAATATTTTTGATAAAGAATCTTGCATTTTAAGACATACAGGTCCCTTCCAATGCATGTTTATAAGATTGAAAGCTTGAAATCTTATTTGGAAGGTTGAGTGACCCAAGTGTTGAAATCTTGACACGCCTGGGGCACGATTTTATCTGACGGTCTGTTTGGCAGGTACTGTTAGGTATTTTCACTCACTTGCAGGTTGTGATGTGGAAGCTGTTGGAAAACAAATCCCCATGGAGTCCAATCAGGGATGAACGAGTATGAAGGGATGATGAAGAGACGTTGAGACGTACGACGATCCTTGATGATAATCAAGAAGACTCTTCAAAATCGGAGGATTGGAAAGTCTGTAGAAATTTCCCGCAGGGTCCAATCAGGGACGAATGAATATGAAGAGAAGCGATGAGAATACGTCGAGGCGTACGACGACCCTTGGAATTAATCAAGAAGACTCTTCAAAGTCTGAAAATTGAAAAGTATGTATAGTCCCCAGGAGTTCGCTCTCTGTCGAGCACGAAGCGGTTGGGAATACAAGATGATGGAGCAGAAAAGGTCCAGACGAGTCTGGGAATTCTTAAAAGTGGAAAGTTGATACGAGATTGGGAGGTGGATACCATGGTTCGACAAGTCGACGGGTGTTCTGTACCAACTTTTCTCATTTCCCCAGCGAGGTCCCCAAGCAGAATCAGAGGACTAACTCCCCAGCAGATCCAAGGTCTATGATTCCCTTAGCCGAGTCAGGATGGTTATCCCAGGCAGGTTTAAAACGGTGTTTCCTCAGCAACTAGGCCTGAAGGTTGCTATTCCCCGAGTGGAGCGGGTTTCAATGAAATATATCTCCAGCAGTGTTCATCCTACCAGTGGATTGGATGAGTTTCCGTAGCAGACTGATATCTGCTTCCCCAGCTGAGTTGGTTCTACCTATGGATTGCATGGGTTGTCTCCAGCGGAGTGGCATTCGCTTCCCTAGCAGGGTCAGGATGGTTATCCCCAGCAGGTGTCAGATCGGTGCTTCCCCAGTCGCCAGGCCTGGGGGTTGTTGTTTCCCAGCAGAGCTATCTGTGAGCATTTCCCCAGTGAAGTTGCCAGATATCTGTGAGGGTTTCCCAAAGCAGAGTCGGGATTGATATCCCCAGCAAGTCAAAGACTGTTGTATCCCCACAGGGCGTGGGTGGTTATTATCCCCAGCAGTCCTCAAGAGGGTCGGGTGCAAAGGTGATTATTCAGCAAGGGTTGCCTATTTCCCAACAGCAGTGCTATTTCCCCATCAGGGTGGAGATCGGAGTATTGACGAGTTCCTTTCGGCAGAGTGCCTTGTGCTCCTCAGAGGAGTCCCTTGAGGGGGATGCTTTTTATGCATTCATCATGTAGAATAAGCATAGCATGTTGCATAGAAAAATAAATCGCGTAGCATTTCCATAATTATGGAGCATTACGCAGAAAAATCAATCATGCATCATTGCAAGCATAGGCTAGTCTCAAGTCGTGGTTACCGTTTGAGACGTGGTTTTGCTAGTGGATGAAGATGCTACCCAAGTCGTGGTTACCATCCAAGAGTGGGCTTTGCCGGTCAGTGAAGATGATACTCTGAGGGGTTCGGCATCATGGTGTTGGGTCAACAAGGTTCTCCAGTAGTGCGATACTGGAGGAATTCTTTTCCGTCGGACAGAGATGGAAATGTTACGCGATCAGCGCGATTCAAGCTGTGGTTACCGCTTGAGGTTTGGTTTCCCCGGAAATTGGAAGATGTTACTCCGAGGAGTTTGGTTTTGTAGCAACAATATTCCCCAGTAGTGCGATATTGGAGGAAGAATTTCTGTCGTGCGAGATAGAAGTTGGAAGTTGTTTCTCTGCGGAGTTCAGTATCGGGATTTTGGAGCAACAGTATCTACCGGTCATCAGTAAGTGTCTGGTTGAGTTTTGTTCGATGTCCTGTAAACATCATTGTTTGATGTCCTGTCAACATCATTGTTCGATGTCCTGTCAACATCATTGTTCGATGTCCTTTCAACATCATTGTTCGATGTCCTGTCAACATCATTGTTTGATGTCCTGTCAACATCATTGTTCGATGTCCTGTCAACATCATTGTTTGATGCCTGTAAACTTCATTGTTTGATGCCTGTAAACATCATTGTTTGATGCCTGTCAACATCATTGTTTGATGCCTGTAAACATCATTGTTCGATGTCTGGTAAACATCATTGTTCGATGTCTAGTAAACGTCGCGTTATTTCCCAGTCATCAGTAAGTGTCTGGTCGAGATTGTTTGATGTCTGTCAACATCCTTGTTCGATGTCCTGTCAACATCATTGTTCAATGTCCTGTCAACATCATTGTTTGATGTCCTGTCAACATCCTTGTTCGATGTCCTGTCAACATCATTGTTCGATGTCCTGTCAACATCATTGTTCGATGTCCTGTTAACATCATTGTTCGATGTCCTGTCAACATCCTTGTTCGATGTCCTGTCAACATCATTGTTTGATGTCCTGTCAACATCCTTGTTCGATGTCCTGTCAACATCATTGTTCGATGTCCTATCAACATCATTGTTCGATGTCCTGTCAACATCATTGTTCGATGCCTGTCAACATCATTGTTTGATGCCTGTAAACATCATTGTTCGATGTCCTGTAAAACATCATCATCCCGATGTCCAGTAAACGTCGCGTTTTCTCCCAGACATTGTTTAATGTTTGGTCGAGTTGTCTTTGGTGTCAGTAAACATCATCCCGATGTCCAGTAAACGTCGCGTTTTCTCCCAGTCATTGTTTAATGTTTGGTCGAGTTGTCTTTGGTGTCAGTAAACATCATCGTTCGATGTTCAGTAAGCATCGAGTTTCTTCCCAGTCATCAGTAAGTGTCTGGTCGAGTTGTCTTTGGTGTCAGTAAACATCATCGTTCGATGTTCAGTAAGCATCGAGTTTCTTCCCAGTCATCAGTAAGTGTCTGGTCGAGTTGTCTTTGGCGTCAGTAAACATCATCGTTCGATGTTCAGTAAGCATCGAGTTTCTTCCCCGTTATCAGTCGGTGCCTGGTTGAAGGTGTACCCTCGGATATGTCGCCATCGGAGGGGTCTTGGTGTTATTTCTGACGTTGCCAGCGGAATTATCACGAGAGAATGGAGAATGGGGTTCAAATGCAGTGATCCGGGATCATTTGCGCAAGAATATTTCGGGGTTCAAGAAAAGCATAAAAAGAAGGAGATAATCCCCAGTGGATAGGTGGTGTTCAGGCCATGGTTATCCCTGCGTTACCATTTATTTTGGTATCCAGGTCGACATTTCTGTTTTGGGGTTCAAGCCGACTGTCTCCGTTCCCGACGGGTTTTTGTTTCAAGATTGTTTCTTCGCCGATTCTGACAGGCGTTGTTAATTATTTTCCCGATCAGAGTGCAAATTGTTCGTCTGTTCTTGGTATTCAATCACTCTTCATCCTGATCATCTGAAAGCCGAGGCTGTTCATATTGACAGATTCACAGTGGATTGAATAGGGGCAGCTGTAACACCTCAAAATTTGCCCTCCTCTCTTGGGACTAGCTTAACATATTGCATATCATTTGTAGGTCATTAGGCATTGCATATTGCATATCATGTGGTTACATTGTGCAAGTCATCCTCACAAGTCTTGAGCAGAAGATGAAGAGGTCATGGTGCAAGCTAGGGTTTCATTGGACTGGTCATTAATCATCTGAGGATGTGGAGGTCCAAATTAGGGTTTTTGATTCTCAAAGGGATTGATCTTCATCTTGTTTGAAATGATACATCATCATCATCATGGTTTGTCATCATCAAGTGTTTGATCAGGATACCTTGGAATTAGGGTTTTGACCACTGGTCAACCCTAATCAGTTGCATTGGGTCAATCAGGGCATGGCATGGAGATGGGGTCTACAATGGATATGGGGACCATCATGTGATTATATTGAGGTTATTGAGGCTAGGGTTTCATCCTTGAGCCATTTCATCAGAGGATTGGGGCTCAAATTGATCAGTGCATTGCCAAATTTATCTATCAGTTGAAAAAGTCAACTGTGGTCAACTGTGCTTGATTTTATGGATTTGGAGGTGGGATTGAGTTGGATACACTTCATTCATGTTGGAAAAAGTGTTATTTGACATGTCAAAGCTCAAGAATGGAGAAAATAAAGTCAGGACAAAAATTGCCAAAAATAGAAAGTGACTTGTAATGGAAGTTTCCAAAAATGGAAAGTTTTTCATCACAAAATTACATGACCAAGGAAGCTTCAAATGAAAATTTGTTCAACATGAAAGTTGTAGATCTTGCTCTCACCTTTCCAAAAAGTCCAAGAACTTGAGAATCTCATGTATGGTTGACAAGTTATGGTCCATTCAATTTCAAAAAAGACCTATAATCAAAGTGGCATAACTTTCACATGGAGTGTCCAAATTGGATGATCTTTTTATGAGAAAACTCCATTTGACGTGTACTTTCATGGTGCATAATTAAAATTCATCAAAAGTGGTCAATGCAAAAGGTCAATTTTCAAGTGCACTAATTCAAATCCAAGGGCAAAATGGTCCAACTTGAGAAATAATGGGAATTTTGGAATGGGAGTTTTTGCAACACATCACATATGCCAAATAGAAGTGGTTTCAACTGTCATAAGTGTTCAAGGTTCAATATTTGGCAAGGCTACTTTTGAACTTGCATTTAAAATGCAATTTTGGCATAGCATATTGAAAATGAGAAATACAATGCCAATTGATATAAAACCAATTCCAACACATTCCAAATGCAAAATAGAACTTGTGTGAACATTCATTTTACTGTTTCATTGGCTATTTGAAAAGGTCATTTTTGGACTTTCATTGAAAATGCACTTAACACTAATTCATGTCAATTTGCTAATTGTGATTAGCAAGATGGATTAAGATTGGTATAAAGCCTTAAGTGTAACAGAATTTGTTAACCACAATCACATTCACCAAGATCTGTAACAGAATTTCACCAAGAACCTCTCAAATTCTCCAAAAAGCTTCATCACTTTTTCTCATCAATCTTCATCAATTCTCAATCATTTTGCGAAATTCCTTTTGCTTCATCTTCCATGGATCATTAGCTTCAACTGTTTTGGTAATTTGGAGCAAGGAGGCATTGGATTCGTAACTGTTCACATCATGCTCAACAATGGAGTTTTGTGAATTCTTCCTCTTGGATCAACTTTGAGGTAACCTAAGCATTCCACTCACCTTCCCTATCATCGTGCCATATCTGTTTGAGGTTTTTGCATCAAGAAACAGCGAGAATCATCAACTGCCATAATCCAAGGTGCAAATTCGAATCTCTCTTTTTCTTAAATTGTTAGGTGGTTTTTGTAGTTCATCTATCGTAGATCAACATGATGTGCTTGGTTTTTGATTTGGTTAACTGTAGAAGAAGATATTTGGATTTGAAACTTTGATGCACAAGTTTATTTCAATCGATTCGTAGCATATATGAACTACTGGATGATTTGATGATGATATTTGTGATCCACATGCTGAGACCTTTCCATTGGTATATCATTTGTGCGTTTTCGTTACGATTTGAGCATAACCATTTCTGGAAGTGTAGATGATGAACACAGCGAAGAACAAGCTTCATTTCTGGAATTTTTTTTGCATTTGATCCGTTTGGCTTGGTCTTTTTTCAAATAACTTGTTTGCCGCGCTCGAGAGCCAATGGAAACATTTCCTGGCCGCGTCTCAATACGACGCCGTTTTGGTGAATTTCAAGGAAATTGCAAAATTGCCACTGCATCATTAAATTAAATAATAATTCTATTTTCTTTTTCATTTGTTTCTCATTTTATGCTATGATCTTCAAAAAATCCTAGAGAGTTCATTTTTCCTCCAATTTGAGTGTAATTTTTTGCATTGTTCTTCTGATAATGTGTAGAATTTAATGATATTTTTTGTGGAATTTTTTCATGTGTAGAAAATTAAAATGCTTAGGGATTGTGGAATATGTCACATTTTTGTACACTTTGCCAAATTCATCATGAAATACTCATACTTGTAAATAAATGAATGAAATTTTTTGTGCTTATTCTGGACATGTTGGTGGTGATTTTCATGTAGAGTTTGTGATTTTTGGATACTTGGTGATGGAGATATGATTTTTTGAAGTAAGGTGTGACAATTTGTGTCACACCAAGCTAGGTCAACTTCATGATTTTATTTGCCTGGCCTAGAAATGTTTGATTGCTCCAATTTTTTGCATGAATGATAATTGATATGTCAAGATAACATGAGAATTTTGCTGGGATTTTTGGTTGCATTTTCAAATTGATTGATAATTTTCTTCTCTGTTGGTTCATTTTGCAACATTGTATGACACATGTTTGTATTTCTTTTGTGAAATTCTCATATGGTATTGGATGAAGATGAAATTTGACATGAGCATTCTAGACACATTATAAGACATCATGGTTTTGATCCCATTCATTTCTTAATTGTTGTCACTGTTTTATATATTATTGAAGTGGATGTTTGTTTGGATGTCTTGAATTGGATTGTATAATTGTGTCTGGATTTCTTGATTTTCATTGACCTACTTTCTTTTGTCCAATTGAGCTGAAAATTGACATGCTATACATTGAATATGTCCTGTTTTGGTGTGAATTTTTGTGGAATTAATTGAATTAATTTGGTATGCTTTTGAGGGAGATAGTTCTGTTTGGTCATTTGAGGTTGCAAATTGCATGATTAATGTTAAATTGTGCATAAAATGATAATGGTGATTGATATGAGCATGGGACCAATTGCATTTGCTTTTAATTTGTTTGAATGTGATTTTGGTTGGTTTGCACTTGCTGTTTTGATTTTTTTTATCCCCTTTGGACCCTAGGCTTGGCCTAGTGGTCTAGTTTCTCACATTTGGTTTGGATTTTCAGGATGAAATGCAAAAGGCTTAAGGAGAGAAATGCAAGTTGCAAATTGAATTTGTTTGATGTTGTCCACTAACATGACTTTGTGTTGTAGGGATTGATGCTTGAGCTTGGACTTATAGCTTGCACTTGTGTGCATTGACTTGTGTTGCCTGTACAGATTACCTGATTAACATTTGCTGTTTATTGTTGGTTTGTCTGAGTACTGATGATACTTGATTGATTTCAGGTACATTTAGTCGCTTACAGTTCTTTAAGAACTTGCTTGCTGCTGCTTGGTTTTTAAACCACTTGAGGTAGGACTTCTATTCTCCATGTAGTCTGGAAGACCTGGCCTGTTATTTGGCCAGGCAACTGTCTGAAGTCCTCCTTAAGAGGCGATGTTTGTGGTTGTTTACATTTGTGCCAAGTAGGTAAAGACCTCTATGAGGCAATTGGTGGATCAAAGGGATATGCAATCTATCCCCCACTATTCTGTGAGTCGTCCCTCTGCTCACACGGTTGTGTGTTGATGCATTGGGACACAAACCCAAGATCTTGTGCTGTTGCACAATTGAGTCAGAGTCTTGAGCGTAGAAGGGTCCCTCCATTCTGGACCCACGCTCCTTTGTCTGAAGCTCTCCCTGGTCAGGGATAAGAGCTGTGAAGTCTAATCTTCACTCACCTTTCATCTGCTTCACCTTAGCCCCGCAATGGCAAGGTTAAGAGCGAACACTACCCATGTACATATGACTTGCTTCGGCAGTCAAACCCATTGTTTGAGCCTCACTTGACTGGTTATAGTGTGTGCTTTGTGAATATTTGTTTGCTCTGTTTGCTTGTATGCTTGTATGCTTGCTTTCTTCCTGGATAGGATTAGCTTGCAGTTGTGCAAGTAGGTAGAAACCTGAACATAGGGCAATGATGCATGATAACACTAGGCTCGAGTATAGCTCCCTGGTAGTGTGTCTTCCCTTTGTCTCTGGTTAGAGTTTCTTTCCCTTTCAGGGGAACTACGTCGCCCTGATCCTCATACCAGATGAGGTACGTAGGCAGGAGACCGTGCGAGGTCTCTCAGGGCACCCTTTTCTTTTTTGCGTGTGTTCTGTTTGGCAGCTATCAGGCTCGAGTTCCCGACTCCCTGTTAGTCTGTGTGTGCAGTTTCTTCTGACGTCTCAACGTCTCTTCTTGCTTGCTTGATGACTAGTAGGCTCGAGTTCCCGACTCCCTACTAGTTTGCATGTTCATCCTTTCCCCTGTTGAGGGGAACTACATCGCCCTGATCCTCGTTCCAGACGAGGTATGTAGGCAGGAGACCGTGCGAGGTCTCTCCGGGCACTTTTTTTTCTTTTTTGTGTGTGTTTGCTTGTTATCTTCTTGTGTGTCAGGATATGGACGTAAGCCCAGCGATTGGCTGTACGTATCCTGATTGTGTTTGTTTGGTTCGGAAGCTGACGTAATTCCATCGAGTGGTTGTCGGGTTCCAGGTTTGCCTGTGGGTGTGTGTGTCTTGTTTGGCGTGCGTGAGCCGAACTACGGCAGCTCTGATTCTCGTTCCAGACGAGATACGTAGGCATAGGATGCGACGTCCTATCGAGCTCTCTTCCTCTTAACCCCACCTGTGTTGTCTTCGGTGTGTGTGTGTGTGATGTTTTAGCAACCTTTTCTTTATTTTAGAACGTGGATCCCGTCGAGTACGACGGACGTGAGGGGTGTTAATACCTTCCCCTTGCGTAACCGACTCCCTTACCCTTTCTCTTTGGTCGCGAGACCATGCTTTTTCCAGGTTTCTCTGAGCGTTTCCTTTCCCTATTTTGGGATAAATAACGCGCAGTGGCGGCTCTGTGTTGTTTTTGTTTCAGCCCGCCGGTTGTTTTTCGCGGATGCGACAAAACCTAAGTGCATCCATAATAAAAGTAAATCTGTGATGTCACATCATATGTCACAACACTAGAGAAAAAACAGCAGAAAGGGAAACACCACAGATGGATATGCCATCACTGTGGGAAATTTGGTCATCTAAGACCGTTATGCTATAAACTGTATGGTTATCCCAAGCCTGCTAATCATCATAATCACTATCAATCCAAACCCAAGCAGCACATGCCTATCATTAAGAAGCAATAGATTCCTAAGACTAATGCTACAGGTTTGATAGCTCACATACCCCTCAGAATCTCAGCCAAAGAAGAGTGGTACCTTGATAGTGGATGTTCCAGACACATGACTGGAAACCAAGACCTGATAACTGATCTGCATCATCATACCATAGGCCATGTAACCTTTGGAGATGGAGCAAAAGGTGAAATCAAGGGAACATGAAAGCTTGAGTGTTGTGGAGTTCCTAAACGTGATAAGGTTCTACTAGTTAAGGGTTTGACTGCAAATCTAATAAGCATCAGTCAATTATGTGATCAAGATTTGAATGTTAACTTCACCAAAACTGAATGTCTAATCTTTGACAAAAATAATGAAGTAATTATGAAAGGAATCAGGACCAAAGACAACTGTTACATATGGAGCTCTCAAATGAATAACTCCTCTAAGATGAGTACAGTTGCTGTAAGAACCTTTAAGGGAAATGAAAGACAAGCCTGTGGGAAAAGGCAGACAGGGATGCCAAGACCTAATCTCAATGAAGAGAAGGCCATGATGGCTCAAACACCTGAAAAAGGGGAACATATGACTAGTTATATTCAGTCTGAAACTGGTGAAACTGGGCCATAAAGGACTATGTGTGTAAAGAAGATTGAGACAGACAGTAAAAGGACACCTGCTCCTACTCATTTGGAAGATAAAACTGATGCTTGTGATGAAAATATATCAGATAAAAGCAACAATTCTCAATCAGGTTGGATGAATCTACTGATAATTATATACAATGTCACAATCGATGTCATGACATTATATTATGATACAAATATGTCCAAAGATCATAGTCAGCACAGCTGGACCAAGTACATTAATTGCTGTCATCACTCAATTAGAAAATATGTGGAAAACAAACTCATAGTCCTACAGCATGAAATGCAACTTACTAACAAGGCTGCAAGGGATGCATATAACGACCAAATGAAATATGAAAAGAAATTAGGGGTTTGGTGTCTTGAGAAAATATGGCAATTAATATGGAGAGGAAAAGATAGTGTCTGCCCAATAAAAATAAAAAGCCACATTAATAATGAATCATCATCTAGTATTGGGAATAATGGCTATTTCATCTGCACGCTCTGCCTAAACACAATTCTTTCCATCTTCAGAAAACCTCTACTAGGGCAAAGAAATCTCTCTCAAAAGTTCAACTACATGTCTCAACATCCGTCAGCTTCTAGCTCAAAGCCCCTTCATACAAGAACTCCCTCCATGGAGTTTCTAGATGAAGATTTGATGGATGTGACTCCTTTGCGTATGATGCCAGGTGACATCCCAGGCTCCTCTTCCACGACAGGAGCTAAGCAAGGTAACACTCCTGGAAAATCTCCTGATAAAGAGGACATGCACTTCACTGATCGCACCATAAGAAACCTAGTTACTAGAATACTGAATGAAGAACATGGAGTCAAGGATATTTTTATCCCTCTGTCAAGAAGGGACCCCTCTCCTGAGGAGGAAACCCAAGTGGAAAAAGATGATGACTCATCTAAGACAGAAAATGAAGTAGCTGCTGAGGGACTATGCTCTCTTGGAAAAAAAATTCCAAGAAGGTCTCCTGATAATGCTCCAGAAGAAAGGTTTGAATAAGAAGATGACACTTTGGTCAATCTTGTGAACACAAGTATAGCCAATAAACTGAGAAAAAGGAAGAGTATGGCTGAGATAAGGACAGCCAGGAAAGAGAAAAAGGTTAGTGGTATAGGTCCCTCCAAGGCTTGGAGCAAAGTAGATGTCAGGAAGAGGAAAGAAAGTAGTGAGAGTTCTGAATCTGATGAGAATGTCGAAGACGATGTCCCATACATCTCCTCTGACAAAAGGAAGGCTGTAAAGAAGTCTCTAAACAAAGTAGCTGCTGTTCATCTAGACAAATGGAGGTTTGTCACTCAAAGAAGGGTAGCGGTTAAAAGAGAATTGGGGAAAAAGGTTGTTGAAGTAAAGGAAGTAATGAAGTTAATCAAGGCAGTTGGTCTTATGAAAATTGTGACTGCTCTGCCTCAATGCTATGAGGGGCTAGTCAAAGAATTCGTTATAAACATCCCTGAGGAGAGTTATGGAAAAAGAAGCAGGGAGTTCTGCAAAGTTGTTGTTAGGGGTAAGTGTGTGAAACTTTCACCAACCATCATCAACAGGTTCCTAGGGAGAAGAACTGATGGAGGGGTAGATCTAGAGACCATAGACAATGAGATCTATAATGGCCTAGTAGGAAACACCTATCAGCTAGTAAACTAACTATCAAGTATGCCATCCTACACAAGATTGGTTCAGCTAATTGGGTACCTACTAATCACATATCTACCATCTCCATTGTTCTTGGAAGGATCATTCATGCCATTGGAACTAAGATAAACTATGATTTTGGAAAGTTTGTGTTTGATCAAACCATCAGACATGCCTCCACCAATGCTGTAAAATTGCCCATTGCATTCCCATCCATCATTTGTTGCATTATCCTGAGTCAACAACCCGGCATCCTAAGTGCTAGTGATATTCCAAGCAGAAGAAAGACCCCTCTATCAATTCACTATAAGCTTTTTGAGGGTAGTCATGTCAATGATGTTGTCATGACATCTGCCAGAAGGGAACCTGCATCTCAAGGGAGCTTAATTGACCAACTAAGAGATACCTGCAAGGAATTGGAGAATGGTATAAATGTTGCCAAGGCAAGAAAAGAAGCTTTGGAAGCTCTTATTTGTAGCCTGGAAAAAGAGGAGATAGAAAAAGCTGGTAAGGACTCAGATGCAAAAGCACAATCCTGTGACAGCTCTGAAAGCTCTGATGGCTCTGAAGATGAAGATGAAGGTGAAGGTGATACTTCTTCCTCTAATTGATAGTTCCTCCTCTTGTTTGTTAAAAAAATGAAGACTGTGAAGCTGTTGTGTCTGATGTTTTGGGTGATGTTCTGCTGCTGCAATATGGTGTTCTTAGTTTTCTTTTAAATTGTGTATTTTGTGGCAGTCCTCATTGATGCCTGTTTTGTAATATTTAGGGCTCTTAAAGAGTTCTTTGGATTTGTTCATTGTCTCAGCTATCACAGCTGTGTATAATGATGGTTTGTACTGCATGAATATTTTGTTTTAACATGTTTAATGTTATAACATTTGTCCTGACATTCTCTGACAGACTAATTGACATTTATTTTGTCTAATTGGTCACCTTTGGTCAATTTTGACTAAAAAGGGGGAGAAGTTAGTGTTGATATGGATTATGAAAGCAATTATGGAGTTGTGAGATGTATGCTAGACTGGAGGACAACTATTATTGAAGGAAGTGTACAGGTGCTGTGCTGATGTTGAAGTAGATGTCAGAATGACATTCTGGCTGGTACAGGTGCTGGAGTTACAGTAGCCATTATTTGATGAATGCACAGATTTAAGGGGAGAAGAAGTATCCTTGTGCATTGTGCATTTGTGTGTCTTACTAGTTGCATCCATAACTAGTAATTCTGTTATGTTGCACAGATTTAGGGGGAGGAGAAGTACCCTTGTGCATGTGTGTATTACTAGTAGTTATATCTAGTAATTGTTCTTGCTTCTGCTGCTGATTAAACTACTGTTAAGTTGTTTAACTGCTGATAGTTTTCCTTGTGAACAAAAAGGACAGATATATGTTTTAGCCAAAATTTGCCAAAGGGGGAGTTTGTTGATTCTAAGTGTTGGCAGCAATTTTGGTAAAACAAAGAGTGTTCACAAGATGTCATATGTGATGTCTTAACATGAGATATCATATGTACCTGCTGGAATTCAAGAACATGTGCAAGCAGGATTGTTTCAGAATGCCACATACAGTGCCATGGCTTCTGATATTGGTGTACCTGATGGAGCTTAAATGAAAGACATGTTCATGCAGGATTGTTTCAGATGACATACACAAGGTCATGACATTTGATATGGTTGTACCTGCTGAAAGTTATAAAAGGAATTATTGGATTACGCAGGATCTTTCCAGGATGTCAGACCCGATGTCATGACATCCTATACATAGAACATTCAGTATGAATGTCTGGTGTTTTATGATTGCACAATTAATGGCAATCTTTGAATGATTGAAGATCTGATTAGCTGGCGCATTCAATCATGGATTACAACCAGATTTACTTATTTTCCAAAGAGATCTAACCAGCTGTTATAAAAAGATTTGATTGGAAAATAGATTTTGGGTTTTCAAGATGTCCAAGCCCAGCAGAATGCTTCTATAAAAAGGGACTTAGAAAACCTATTTGGACTCACAACCAAGACTGAGCGAAATACATAGAGAGAGCTAGGATTTGTGTCTGTTTAGTTGTAAGACTTGTAGGTCATTCAAGGGATCCATTGATGATTGAATTGGACTGATTTATGGTTGTAATTTGTCACTCTAAAGCTGTTAAGTAAGAGTGTGTGTCTTCTTGATCAAAGCTGTGAAGCAAGACCAAGAGTGTGTCTTCTTGATTGAAATTGTGAAGTAAAATCAAGAGTGTGTAATTGAAAAGTATTTTATTTTCTCAAGGGATTCTTGTTTAAAATCACTGGTGTGTGATTGTAAGGGAAGTGAGTGGGTTCTCATATCTAAGAGTGCTTAGGTAGAAATTTCACGGGTAGAGATTAGGTGAGAAAGACTGTAACTTGTTGAAGTGTACGGAGAGTCTTTGAACTAATTATATTTTAGTGAATTTCCTTCCAAGCTTGGTAGCCCCAAGACGTAGGTGAGTTGCACCGAACTGGGTTAACAATTGCTTGTGTGATTTGCCTTACCATTCTGTTTATTTATCCATTATGTGTTAGCAGATATCAGTGTCGTGACATTACCTTCGACATCTTATATCTGATACCAGAATTTCAATATTGATTTTCACTTTGCTCACTTGAACACATATTTTATGTTTATGTCATTTTTTTCCTTTGCTCATTTAAGCCCATTATTGTGTGTATATATATATATATATATATATATATATATATATATATATTATATATATATATATATATATATATATATATATATATATATATATATATATATATATATATATATATATATATATATATATATATATATATATATATATATATATATATATATATATATATATATATATATATATTGCTTTCTGTTTGTTTTGTGTGGACCAAATGCAAAAGGAGAAAGGACTTAGAATTAGGATTTACCCATGCTTAAAGGAGTTCAAGAGAAACTAGGCCTCATTCCTTTAGAATGCAAAATTTGTTGAAGAGCAACTAGGCCTCATGCCTTTAGAATGCTAAAACTCAAAGTTGACTTCAAAGGACTTCTCCTTAAATTTATTCGTTGTCCCTCCCCTTTATTGTGTTGTGAACTTTTTGATGTTTGCTTTTGTGTGATATGGATCCCATCTTAAGATTGTGAAAAGAGGACCATTGTCATGAGTAGCCAAGTTAAGAGCCAAGCCAAATGGAGATCCTAGGAGCTTGAACTCAAATGATTGATTGCTTGTTTGTGTGCTAAGTCCAAAGGAAAGGAGCATCTTGAGTCATCTCTATGACTCCAAGAAAAGGAACTCCAAGGGTTTTTTATTTCCCCTCTTATCTTTGTATGCTTTAGTGTAGCGGTGTATTCATCACTTTATGGTCTATTGATTAAACCAAAAGTAAAGTATACAAGGAATCGAGTCGCCACCACACTTTTATTTATCCAAAGGACTGGCTAAAAAGCGAACAAAAGCCTAAGAAGTTTTACACATAGAAAACTAATGAAAAGATCAGAGATCGGGGTAAGGGGTAAATTACGCAATGGGAAGGTGTGAGGCACCCAAAACGTCCTAGGTACTCCTAGGGAGCCCTTTTCACACTTGTTGAATGAAATGTTATTTGTTATGAAACACTTATTGTGCAAACATGAATGGGATGATGAGAAAAGAATATACAAGTTATTTATTTTTGTGTTTGAATGGATGAACCCGTTGCCTACGTACCTTTCCATGCAAAGGTAAAGGATCAAAACGCCGTAGTTCGGCTAAAAACTTCCAAAAGTTAGTGAATTCATTTTAAAACACAAGCTCTAAGGTTTTTCATTACCAATGGGAGAAAACTCAACCTGAATCAACAATCCACCATGCGAGGACGACTTCAACATACTAGTGAGGGGTTAACCCTATAATAAGTATGGAAGACTTACAATCAACTCACTAAGGATACGGTAAGATTTACATCAACCACCATGATAATTGAAACCTATGGCTAATGTATGAAAAACTTAAGAAGAATGGACAAAGCCACGAAACAATTGAATGAGTGAAGTTAATTGATTATGATTATTCACAAAAGGATGGTCAAGGTATGATTAAAATCAATTCAAAAGAAGTATTAACAAAAGTGAAGTTTGAAAATCAAGGACTTAAGGTCCGGGTTTCTAATTTGAAAAGAAGTGAGAATGTTTGCACAATATTTATCTCAAGTTTGAAAGCAATGTGTGAAAAGGGATCTAGGACAAAAGGATGTGAATGGATAATGGAGTGTAAAACTTCTCAAAAGGGTTCACCTCTTGAAATCATATAGAAGATGATTCAAGTGTGTCCTTTGGAATCAGGCAAATGAATGAGCAATAACAAATGCACAAGGTAACAGAAGAAAGTCAACAAAAGCGGCTACCGGATGCCAATCACTGGACTTATACCAATCTCCTAAAACAAAACTGGATATCAGAGGCCACTCTATGGACTTATACTAATCTCCTCAACACAAAACAAAACATGGATGTCAGATGCCCATCTATCTGGACTTATACTAACCTCCAACAGATGATCATAGGAAAACAAATGCCAACAACATGGACTTACAATTAAATCCTCACATACAACAAACAAGCAATAAGCAAAGAGGACATGAGTGGCCAATGAAATGGTCTTATACTCAATCCCTTCCAAATCATAGGAACAATGGCCAATTAATGGACTTATAGTTGATTCCTCAATGGACAACCAAAGATGTGTCACAAAGATATGAAATGATGATCATGCACTAATGAGAAATTAATGATGATAAATGCACAAAGGCAAATTCAAGCAATCATGTGAATGAACCAATAAACAATCAATGATTCAGTTAGCACACACTATACACAAGCAATTAGGCTCACACAAGGTTAGGCATTGAAGCCAACTGGAATGGGGTATGTGTTGCTCTTAAGCTTAACATTGAGGGTTAAGGTGAAGCAGATGAAAGGATATGAGGGGTGTGCCTCATGACTCTTATCCTTGGTCAGGGAGAGCTTCAAATGATAGAAGGTGTGGGAGTTCAGAAAGTTGGAACTCTCTCCACAAGTTAATGACTCTATAGATCTTGGGTTAATGTCCACAATGCATCAACATGTAATGTGAGCAAAGGGATGACACACAGACTAACAGGAGATGGATTACACATCTCTTTTATCTGTCAATTGCCTTATTAAAGGACTTTTCCTGCTTGGGGGACAAAAGTAAACAATCACAAGCATTGCCTCTTAAGGAGGACTTCAGACAGTTGCCTGACCAAATAACAGGCCAGGTCTTCCAGACTACATGAAGAAGAGAATGTTATACCTAGGTTAAACAACCAAGCAAAGCAAAAGCAAGTTCACAATGAACTTAGCAACTAATGTACCTGAAAACAATCCAACTCAATCAGTATACAATCCAAAAAGTCAAACAGATAATACAACAGTCAACAGACAATACACAATCAACAAGCAAGGCTACAATGTGCAAAGCACAAGCTCAACTCAAATGAGCTAAAAGCCACCTATAAAACAAATCAAGGTTAGTCAATATCAATCAAATAAACCAACTCAAGCAATGTGAATCAATCCAATTATGGCCATATGCTTCTTAACCTGAAAACCAAACTCAAATGTGAGAAGCAAACCACTAGGACAAGGCCTAGGGTCAAAGAGGGAGAAATAATTCAAAACAGGACATGAAAATTGACAAGAATCAAGCTCAATCCATTAAGAACAATATCCAAAAGGTCTCATGTCCATTGCATCAACCAATTTCATTTCATAAATCAAATAAAGCAAAGCATGCAAGTTGGAATCACATTGAAGCAACAGAATGAACACAAGCATATTAATTCCAAAATGGCTCAATAAATCTCAAGACAAATCATGGATAAACAGCACATCTCGAATGATCAACACACCAAAAATCATGGCATTTGGACAAGTATAAGCATGGCAATCAAATTCATCAAGTCAAGGTAAGCACAAACAAGCCCAATTGAGGCACACTTTGATACACCAAATTAAGGAAATCCTAAAACAGAGATGACAAGTGATAAATGACTCAAACCAAAGCCACAATGGACTTCGACATGTTAAGAAACAATGTGCAAAATTTCAAGTTCATATGACAAAGCATAAGCATTTCACAAATCATGAAAGTTCAACACTCTTCAAAAGTCCAAACATGGTCAACCAGCAAGAAAAATCCCAAACAAATCAGAAATGGATCCAAAAATTCTACACAAATTCATGATCAGTCCTAACATCCAGAAGAAGCATCATGCAAAAATTCACATCATTTGGAATTTATTTGGCATGGTAAATAAAATCAACAAGTTGGACAAGAAATGGTGTGACACACATTGTCACACCTACATTAATCAGATCATATCTCAACAACCAGAAATGCAAAAAATGCAAACTCAATGCCACAATGTCAATTAGGATGTCTAGTTTGAGCATGCAAATTTTCACATTCATTGGATCACCCATCATTATTTCACAAAGAAAATGGCAAGCAAGGTGCAAGAGAGCATATGCATGAACAAACCCTAGGCAAATTTAAATTCCAACCGAGCACAAATTCTGGAAAAATACTCATAAAATAGAAGACATCATGAAGAATAATGTGCAAAAAATCTCATGTTAATTGGATGCCTATTCATTGAGTTATGGATTTTTGAATGAAGAGGAAAAATAAAAATCACATGAATGAAGCATAGGAACATGGATGATGAATAGGATAAAAAATGCGAAAAGCCAAAATGGAAATGCCTTGGCCCGGAATCGAACCATGCTAATATTCAAATTGAGGCGCTCTAGCAATGAAACGCGCCGTTTCATTTAAACGACGTGGCACAGCGAAACATTCGTGACCAATCAAACTTCCAGGCGTACACGATGTGGACCAGTGCATGATCATTAACAGAAAAACACATGCAAAACACGCGGATGAAGATCAAACCGAATCTGGAAGTGCAAAACCCTAGAACACTCGTCAAGTTCATGCGTGTTCATCATCATCAAGAACCAACATGCACAGGAATCCACAATGAGCATACCAATAGACTCGTCTTTCATCATACATCACATATCCAATACTAATTTATTCTAAATCAACACGCATCAAAAGATTCAAGCACATGAAGTTTCATCAATCAAACTTAGAATCATCATAACTAACTCATTACTGTATGAAATTCCAAGATCTAAAGCTCAGCATGACCAATGGTGAAAGATCTACAATAAGCACATGATTATTTCAAGAATTGGAGCATTCGAAAACTGACCTCAATGAAGCTACAAAAGTGAAATCGTGCAATTCAGGTCCTGGCAAGCTGAAACAGATGCTCTCCAATGATGAGATAGATGAATGGATGAGGAAGAATAGCTCAATCGTGCTTGCTTTGTCCAGAAACTTCAACTGCCATTAATGAGCATAACCTTCAACAGTTCCAAATCTTGATGAATTCTTCAGGATCTTGCTTCAATCTACTTCCACAATGCTTATGGATGATGAACAAATCAAGAACAATGCAAAAGATATGAAGAAAATTGAAGAAAAGTGAGAGAGAAAATTGTGAGGTTTTGATCTAGATCTGAATTCTGGTGTTGTTAATGATGAATTCTATTATGCTTTGCCTTATATATGGTGTACTAATCAAGCTTGTTAATCACAATTAGCCAAAATGCCAAGGATTAGTGAAATTGGAATGTTTATGCAAATTGGCCAAAGCACCCTCATGTGTGTAAAGCAATGCTACAATGCACGATTTTATCTTGGAATGAGTTTCAAATGCTCTTTGGAGGCAAATGCAAGTGGAAAAATGTAAAGGCAATGCATAATTTTCAAATTGGAGATTTCCCTCCAAAATTCAAATGAAATTCACATGAAAATGCCAATATTTTTGTGATGGAAATGCATGATATGAGGCCTTTCTAACCATCTCCCACCTTCAAATCCATGATTGAATGCACAGTTGACTTGTGTTGACTTTTCTAGGGTTTCAGTTGACCTGAGGATGTTCTGATGAGATTCAAACCTCCACCACTTGAGATCTTGATTCAAAATGATATCCTGGTTCATGTGAACTCTTGTGAATGATCATGGTGCCCAAATTCTCAAGAATGGCCACCATCTATTGCTCAATGAATGCCTTTGACTGTCTTGACCTAGGATTGCTTCATCTGCAAGTAACAAGGTTAGATGACATATTTTTGTACTTTTGGTTAGTAAACATATGAAAAGCAATGATATACATATGCAAAACATGCTTGGTGATCAAGAAATCACACTCAAAAGATAACCCACCCATAGGGAAGGAAGCAAGGTGTACAAAGATCCTTGAGGCACTGATATGATATGATATGATGCCATGAGGGATCTTAGGGACAAAATTGGGGTCTTACAATGCCCCTATTTAAGGTCATTCTAGCCGGAGAAGTGAAGTTTAGAAATCTTCATCTCGACGCGGTAGAATGGGCTTAAATAACAGTAATGAGACAAATTTTGGTCCCTAAGAAACCTCATGATGCAAATGTATGCATGCAAAAGACAAACTCTGTGGGGATATGGTTCACACAGAAGAAAAGACAATCCATTGGAGTAATACACTCACCAGGAACAGAGACTCTAACAGGACTCTTATGGGGATAATAAGAAAAAGAAAAAGAAAGCGTGAGCAGGACACGACTCTGAATTGGGGAAAGACAAAACTGACACATCGTGAACATGACACGACTGGACTGGAGACCTTTCTGGGGAGTGAAGGACTCACACTGGGGAATAAAGTGAAGGATTCCAAAGGAAGAACACCCATTGGAAAGACACAAGCTGATTCCTGGGGAAAAGCAACAAGATGAGGTGTTACCGGTATAAGGGCAACAAGCTCAGGAAGAATGAATATCTAAGACCGGTATAAGGGTGAGAGATATCAATCAACCAAACATTTGAGAAAGACCTGAAAAAGGTACATCGACTCAGGAAAATCTGACTCCACAGGGGACCAAAGTCATAATAGGGAGCAGACAGGAAGGAACACCAGGGATACCGAGGTATATAATAGGTGACCGATCAAAGCGTGAATTGGTATATATGCCAAAACACTCATCATTCGAAAGGAGGGCTTGAAAAAGCAATCGACTTACAGGATGGACATTCGAATTCACAACGGGAATACGAATCTTACTCAGCTGGGGACACAAACCCAAAGAGTGCATGAGATATAATATCCATTACCGTCAGAACGTGGATAGAATACTCGCATGAGATATATTATCTATTACCGTTAGAACGTAGATAATACACTCGCATGGAAGGAAACACCAGAGATACCGAGGTATATAATAGGTGACCTACCGAAAACGTGGATTGGTAAATATGCCAAGACACACGTCATCCAAAACACAAACTGGTTAAAGGATGGATATTCGATTCTACAAAGAATACGAATCTTACTCTACTGGGGAAGATCAACAAAGGACTCCAACCAAAGAGCGCATGAGACATATTATTCATTACCGTCAGAACGTGAATAATATACTCGAAAGGAAGAGACACCAGAGATACCGAAGTATATAATAGGTGACTAACCAAAAAGAGAGACAATCGTTACCAAGCATACGAGTAAACGAAAGACAACTCAAAGGGATAAATTGCAAGCATCCGGCAATTATCCAAGAACAAAGAATATTCGACTCCACAAAGGAATAACGAATCTTACTCGACTAGGGAAACACAAAAGGCTTCAACTGAGAAGTGGATGAGATATATTATCCATTACCGTCAGAACGTGGATAACACACTCGCATGGAAGATTATCCACAACCGGTTACTGGGTTAATAAAGGATAAATCAACCGAAAAGAAAGGCACCGGGATACCACAACTAGGTATATAATGATGACCAATCAAAGGGAGCAACAACATTACCAACAAAAGGGTAAATGAAAGAAAACTCACTAGGGATGCATTGATACAAAATCAATGACCTGGGGATGAATTGCATAAACAACAATTATCCACAAGGACTTGCTGACGACTTCAAAAGGGAATAACATTGCAAGCATACGGCAATGATCCAGAAGACTGGCTGGGGATACAATTGCTAGCAACCGGAAATTACCCAGAAGCAAGGAGGAATAGCAACATCGAATATTGAATGAAGATAACCACAAAGAGTAACCATCATCGGTTAGGATGAATCAACAAGGTTAACTCTGCAAAAGGGAGAGATTAGGGTTTACAACTACCGAATACAGGGTAGAAAACCAAAAAACTCTGGCTGAGGAAACAAGAGGTTTAACACTACCAACTACTGGGTAGAAAACCAAAGACTCAGCTAGGGATTAAATTGCTAGCAACCGGCAATTATCCACCTGTACCACAAGGCACCAAAATCCGCTGGGGAGAAAAACCACAGCAACATAGGATTTACAACTACCGAATACAGGGTAGAAGACCACAGACTCCACTGGGGATAGGGTGAATGAATGCCAAATACTGAGCACTTATTCAACTTATTCCACAGGCTTCAAATGGGGATAAAAACCACAACAGCACAAAATCCACCATCAACCAGAACGAACCACAAAGGTTACCTCTGCTAGGGGAAAAGAGATAGGACTTACAACTACCGAATACGGGGTAGTAGCCAAAAACTCTGATGAGGATCAAAAGGATTAGGGTTTACATCCACCGAATACTGGGTAGAAAACCAACAGCTCCACGTGGGGAATGAAAGAAATCACAAATTCGCACGGGAAACAAAATAGGGTTTATAACGAACCACTAACTCTTGCCGAGGAATAAAAGGTATATAACCACCAATTCCGTCAAAAGGGCAAGGAAAAATAGGACTTACAACTACCGGTATAAGGGTAGAGGCCCAAAAGATTCCGCTGGGGATAAAAGAACTACTGTCGGTTACTGGGCAATTCATTCATTTATTCCACAAGGAAATACAAGAAACAGTTGACAAAAAGTCATTTCAGGATCAAACCGAAAAGACAGATTGAATCAAGACACATCCTATGGGGATACAAACCCAATAAGGAACATCCATCCCAATATATGTGTTAGGAGGAAACGGAAGAAACCATCATCCACGAGGACATATCTCAGTGGGGAACAGCAGAAGGAAAGACAGACACTTTCTGCTTATGGTGCTGACTCTATATGGAGAGATTAAACACCCGACATCTGCTTGGGAAGATCTAATGAAGAGATCTATATCACCATCGCAGGGAACAACAAACAAAGGATATATGGAAAAAATGCAACATGAATATCTGAATGTTGAAAGTATGAATGAATACGCGTGATTCGTGTTTGATGAATGCTGACAAAACAGACATATCTAACACAAACAAGTCCAGGAACCTAACACCCGGTATTACACTTCCAGGGAAAAACCAAGAATCCAACTGGAAAGCCAATCTGCTAGAGATCCACATGCTAGAAAGCAAAGATCTGCGGGGAGGCAAAAGATCAAAGATATCAGGAAAATCTCCGAGTGATGGATCATCAAACAGCCCAACCAGGGCACAGAAAGTCACAACAGGAAAAACTGCCACAAAGACAAATCTGTCGGGGAACAGGAGAAATCTCGAGGTTTCAGCAGGGGATCCCAATATCAACTGGGGAACAAGAGTCCACTACACAAGCGAGGACTGCTAAAGAGAACAGAACACCCAAGTAGAAACTGGATGTACCAACAACTTCACTGGGGCACTGCCAACCGCTCTGTTGGGGATAAATCCACTGAGGGAGAAGATAGATCACACAAGTAGATTCTGCCACACAAGCCACTCTACTGGGGATCCAAAGCATCAGGAGACCGAATCCCTGGATAATAGATCACCAACGACCCTACTGGGGAGAAACAGAGGCTTCCACAGGCAGAAACTGCCACAACAGCAACTCTGTCAAGGATACCTACTCAGGCGGGGATTTTGTAGGGAACTCATACAGATACAATTCACCACACCACACATCTACTGGCGAATCCACTAAGGATTCCTCATGGAGGAGGAGGATAACTGGGGATCTACCACCGAAAACTGAGCCTTCCAAGAGAAAACCCACAACAGTTGAAGAGGAAAATAAACACTGCTCTGCTGAAGGGGATAAGAGGTGAAACTCTCAACAAGCGCTCTGATGGAGACAAAAAGCAATTCCGCTTGCGACTGTACTGGGGAGAGTGACGGGGTACCAGGGATATCAACCCACTAACCATCGAATCTTCCAAAAAGGAAAGCATCCATGCTGAGGAGAGACTACTGCTGGAGAAGAAACTGAGGCTTCAACAAACGCTCCGCTCTGGGAATCAAAATCCCAATAGAAGCTCTGCTTAGGGAACAACCCTAACAACAATCTCTGCTTGGGGAACAACCCCAACAACAATCTGGAGAAAGGATACAACCATGCCAGGAGTGTGAACAAATGTCTTACCCGTTGGAAATCATGCCACCCTTGGGAGAGCACTGAGAAGTTCTTAGGTATCCTTTCATCATTGTGAATGTTCACTTTGTTTAGAACAACAATAAAAAAATTCTTTATTTTAAAACAATGACATTTTATCAATTAAAACATGCAAAACATTTGTTGAATTGAAACAAATAAGAGTGCAAATAATTGGATAAAAAGCTCAAATTTATTTGATGGAATGGTAGTCTGCAAATGGCAAGACTCCATAGATCTGTACAAATTTGAAATCAGTGATATATATTGGAAGAGGGCTACATTGAACATAATGATCCTTTCTCTACCAATTTGAATCTCGATGTATTCGAAGCTTCAGTCGACGACGAATCGAGAATCTCTGATGAACAGACGGCTGGTGAACAGAAGGTCTTGTCAGGATGCAGTTACTTGCCAAATCCCTAATTTTTGCCTAGATTTCCCCAGGGTGAGGTACTCAATTTAGCGGGATACAAATATCTTTTCCAAGTCTCTAATTTTTTCCTGGATTACCCTTGCGGGTTCTCCACCGAGACGCTCATTTTTGCCTAAGCCGCCCTTTCGGGTTTTCAACTTAGCGAGCTATTCTGTTTTTCTTTTATATACTTTTTTCTTTAGGCAAAGTATTTCTTGACTGCATCTGAATTCACAGGACGAGTGAAATCCTCCCCATCCATTGTTGTAAGCATCAAAGCACCGCCTGAAAAGGCTCTCTTAACAACATATGGACCCTCATAGTTTAGAGTCCACTTGCCCCTGGAATCGGGCACGAAAGACAAGACTTTCTTGAGCACGAGGTCACCTTCTCGGAACACACGAGGCTTGACCTTCTTATCGAATGCTTTCTTCATTCTCTGCTGATATAACTGACCATGACACATGGCAGTTAATCTCTTCTCTTCAATCAAATTCATCTGGTCATAACGACTCTGAACCCATTCAGCATCAGTCAACTTGGCTTCCATCAAGACTCTCATTGATGGGATCTCCACCTCTACTGGGAGAACGAACTCCATGCCATAAACAAGAGAGAAAGGGGTTGCCCCTGTTGAAGTGCGTACAGATGTACGATATCCATGTAAAGCAAAAGGCAGCATCTCATGCCAATCTTTGTACGTGACTCTCATTTTCTGGATAATCTTCTTGATATTCTTATTAGCAGCTTCAACAGCCCCATTCATCTTAGGTCTATAGGGAGAGGAATTATGGTGTGCGATCTTGAACTCAGCGCACAACTCATCCATCATCTTGTTATTCAGATTAGATCCATTATCAGTAATGATCTTATCTGGCACACCATAACGGCAAATCAGCTGATTCTTGATAAACTTCACAACCACCTGTCTGGTCACATTCGCGTACGAAGCGGCCTCAACCCATTTGGTGAAATAATCAATTGCTATGAGAATAAACCTGTGTCCGTTGGACGCTTTCGGCTCAATCATGCCGATCATGTCAATTCCCCACATAGAGAAAGGCCATGGTGAGGAAATCACATTCAGAAGTGTCGGAGGAATATGAATCTTATCTGCATAAATCTGACACTTGTGGCATTTCTTCACATATTTGCAGCAGTCAGACTCCATTGTCAGCCAATAGTAGCCTTCTCTCAACATCTTTCTAGCCATGGCATGTCCATTGGAATGAGTACCAAATGAACCCTCATGGACCTCAGTCATCAACAGGTTTGCTTCGTGTCTATCCACGCATCTGAGCAAAACCATATCAAAATTTCTCTTATAAAGCACTTCACCACTGAGGTAGAAACTGCCTGACAACCTTCTCAAAGTTTTCCTATCTTTCACAGATGCCCCAGGCGGGTAGACCTGGTTCTGGAGGAAATTCTTGATATCAAAATACCAAGGCTTGTCATCATTGACTTCTTCAACTGCAAACACGTGAGCTGGTCTATCCAAGCGCATCACGGTAATATTGGGGACATCATTCCACCTTCTGACTACAATCATGGAAGCAAGCGTAGCGAGAGCATCTGCCATCCGATTATCCTCTCGAGGAATATGATGAAATTCAACTTCTGTAAAGAACGTTGAAATCCTTCTTGCATAATCTCTGTATGGAATGAGACCAGGCTGATTCGTCTCCCATTCACCCTTGATCTGATTAACCACTAGGGCCGAATCACCATACACATCAAGATGCTTGATTCTCAAATCAATGCATTCTTCCAATCCCATAATACAGGCCTCATACTCAGCCATATTATTCGTGCATTTGAAAGTTAGCCTTGCTGTAAACGGAATATGTGAACCCTGAGGAGTGATGATCACTTCCCCAATTCCATTTCCATACTGATTAACAGCACCATCAAACACCATCGTCCATCTGGAACCAGGTTCCGGACCTTCATCAAGTGTAGGCTCATCACAATCTTTCATTTTCAAATACAGAATCTCCTCATCAGGGAAGTCGTACTGAACAGACTGATGATCTTCAATCGGCTGGTGCGCTAAATGGTCAGCCAAGATACTACCTATGATAGCTTTCTGAGCTCGATTCTCGATAGCATACTCAGACAACAACATCTGCCAACGGGCAATCCTCCCAGTTAAAGCAGGCTTCTCGAAGATATACTTGATTGGATCCATTCTGGATATCAACCAAGTTGTATGATTTATCATGTACTGGCGCAAACGCTTAGCAGCCCAAGCCAAAGCACAGCACGTCTTCTCAAGCATAGAGTACCGAGACTCACAATCAGTAAACTTCTTACTGAGGTAGTAAATAGCAGATTCTTTCTTCCCTGATTCATCCTGCTGACCAAGTACACAACCCATGGAGTCTTCAAGCACAGTCAAATACATAATCAGAGGTCTTCCTTCCACAGGCGGAGACATGATCGGAGGTTCTGACAGATACTCTTTGATACTGTCGAAAGCTTTCTGGCAATCCTCAGTCCAATCATGAGACTGATCTTTCCGGAGGAGCTTGAATATCGGCGCACATGTGGCAGTCATGTGGGATATAAAACTGGAAATATAATTCAAGCGGCCAAGAAAACCTCGGACTTGCTTCTCAGTTTTTGGCGCAGGCATCTCTTGTATTGCTTTGACCTTTGCAGGATCAACCTCAATACCCTTCTCACTGACAACAAAACCCAATAACTTGCCGGAACGGACTCCAAATGTACATTTGTTCGGATTCAGGCGAAGTCTAAACTTCCTCAAACGCTGAAAAAGCTTCAACAAATGCTCAATATGCTTAACTTCCGTTCGGGACTTAGCAATCATATCATCAACATAGACCTCTATCTCCTTGTGCATCATATCATGAAACAAGGTAGTCATAGCTCGTTGATACGTGGCTCCGGCGTTCTTCAAACCGAAGGGCATCACTCGATAACAGAATGTTCCCTAAGGTGTGATGAATGTTGTCTTCTCCATATCTTTGGGTGCCATCTTGATTTGATTATATCCGGAAAATCCGTCCATAAACGAAAAGAATTTGAATTTAGTTGTATTGTCTACCAACATATCAATGTGTGGTAGAGGGAAATCATCTTTCGGACTAGCCTTATTCAAATCTCTATAATCAACACACATACGGACTTTACCGTCCTTCTTAGGAACAGGCACAATATTGGCCACCCAGTGAGGATATGTAGAAGTCACCAGAAACCCCGCATCAATTTGCTTCTGAACCTCCTCTTTGATCTTCACTGCCATATCTGGATGAGTTCTTCTGAGCTTCTGCTTCACTGGCACGCACTCAGGCTTCAAAGGAAGGAAATGTTGCACAATATCTGTATCTAGACCCGACATGCCTTCATATGACCAAGCAAAGATATCAGAATATTCTCGTAGCAAACTAATCAACTCCTTCTTGACAGACTCTTTAAGAAGTGCCCCAATCTTCACCATACGAACACAATCTTCAGACCCCAAGTTGACTGTTTCCAGATCTTCGAGATGCGGCTGAATGATCTTCTTCTCGTGCTCAAGGAGACGGGTAATCTCATCAGGAATCTCTTCAACATCATCTTCCTCTGCCTCGAATACAGGGAATTCAAAATTGGGAGATGGTGTTGGATCATTATGTTCAATGGGTTTAGAATCAACCTGCATAATGATTTTGGTTAATGAAAAACTTTAGAATTTAAACAAGCAAACCATTATGCAGATGAAAAAGATTGCTTTTATTTTTGTTTTTATGGGTTTTTTGTGATCACTGACTTCATGCAAAAAGCAAAAAGTGAAAACAAATGGAAAAACAAATGTTTAACAATGCATTAATTGAATGAAAATATCATTGTATAAATGCTGCCAACAATGTCATCACTTCTCCTTTTGGCATGGGAGAAGGGTTTTAAACAAAGTGAATCATTACTCTGATCTATGGATGACTGTAGGAACATCTACAGCGACCCAATTGTGGCAGACCCCACCAGGTATGATGAAGTTGCTCAAATCCTCTGCATCCTCTTCTAAGATAGCAGCAACTTCTTCAGGTTGATCAACATGGATGAAACCTCCACTCTTGAACAAACCTTTCTCGTTGAATGCCCCAGACGAATAGCCCATGCCAGCCCGGGATTTATTGTCTTCAAGCTCAATCATCTTCCCTAAACCAGCAACTGCACCACATTCAATGGCCAGTTTCGCATCACGGTAGGAAGCAAATGAAGGAGACTTCTTCTCAATTGGTTCATCAATAGATAAAGCTTGGAACGACGTTCCAACTTCATCCTCAGCGTCAATATATGAGAAAGAAGACAAGTGGCTAACCAGGAGAGCCTTTTCTCCCCCTACCACAACCAGTTTCTTATTCTTGACAAATTTCAGCTTCTGGTGTAGGGTGGATGTCACGGTGCCAGCCTCGTGAATCCATGGTCTACCAAGGAGACAGCTGTAAGGTGGGTGGATATCCATAACCTGGAAAGTAACTTGGAAATCACTTGGTCCAATTTTGATTGGGAGATCAACTTCCCCAATCACAGTCTTACGCGGCCCATCGAAAGCTTTCACAACAACACCACTCTGCCTCATAGGAGGACCTTGATATGACAATCTCGAGAGTGTGGTTTTAGGCAATACATTCAGAGATGATCCAGTGTCCACCAGCACGTTGGACATGGCATCAGATTTGCAATTCATTGAAATATGTAAAGCCATGTTGTGGTCTCTTCCCTCCTCAGGGAGATCAGCGTCACTAAAACTCAAAGTGTTACAAGCAGTGATGTTTGCAACGATGCTATCGAACTGTTCAATGGTGACATCATGATGAACATACGCCAGGTCCAATACTTTCTGCAGAGCCTCCCTATGGGGTTCTGAGTTCAGCAGCAGGGATAGAACGGAAATTTTGGATGGCGTTTGTAGAAGTTGGTCTACAACGTTGTACTCACTCTTCTTGATGAGCCTCAGCATCTCATCAGATTCTTCATTCACAGTGCCACTTGGGCCAACAGAAGAAGTAGGAGTCTTTTGTACAGAGGATGGTTTGGCAACAGCAAGTGTCGGATTCTGAACATTCACAGCAGTCCCAATCGGACACTCAACAAAATCAGAAGCAACAAGAGCCTTTGGGGGTGCAGAAAACACACGACCACTACGGGTCAACCCGCTCATATCAGCAATATTGGTCACAGAAGTTGAAGGCAACGACACTTCTTTCCCATCTTGCACAGCAACGGGATTGTATCTGAACGAAATTGCTCTGTCAGAAGAATAAGGCACCGGGCCTGCAGGCTTGATTACTAGAGACAGAGAGACCTTCGGCTTGCTGCCATCATAACGAATGACAACAGGCTCGGGCAGCTTGAACACAAGTGAAATAACATTCACCTCTGGTCCGTCTTCATCAACATTTCGATTCTGAAGAATCTCAATGGTACCTTCATCTAGCAGCTCTTGAAGTTCTCTGCGCACTTGATTGCAACCCAGTCTATTAACAGAGCAAATGCGGCACTTGTCATGGTTATGCTCCATATAGCTGTATTGACACAGGAAACGATGTAATTCGACCAATGACCGTCTAATATGGCTTACATATTTGACTTTGTATTTCCCAGGGCACCCCTGGACCATATTTACTGACTTCCCATGCTCGGGCAATGGGTTCTTGGTAACATTCGGGCCTGAGTCCTAGAAGCTCAGAATACCACATCTCATAAGGTCTTGCACCTTAGTCTTCAGTGGATAGCAATTCTCTATGTTGTGACCCGGAGCACCGGAATGATAAACACAGTGTTGATCTGGCTTATACCACCACTGAGGATTTGCAGGAACTACAGGAGGATCCTTGGGAGTAACCAGCTTCCTTTCCAACAAGGAAGGATATAATTCAGCATATGACATAGGAATCGGATCGAAGCTGATCTTCTTCCTATCATAGTTCAAATTGGACTGATTGGTGGTACTGCCACGAGGTTGGTAAGCCTGTTGCTGTGGACGATGTTGCTGCTGATACTGAGGCTGTTGTTGCTGATGTTGATGTTGAGGTTGTTGATACTGCTGAGCATTATCTCTGAAGATAGGTGCTATGTGAGCCACCTGGTGCTGATTGCCGGTACGACGCACTGGCTTCCTCTGAACAGAGGGTCTTCTTGGTTTAGCATGGGACTGCACAACATGTGCCTCCCCATCTTTCTTCTTAAACGCCCCATACCGTTTAGAAGTGCTCTCATCCTTCGATAATCGTCTTTCACGGACTCCTTCCTCCAAACGCATCCCCATGTTCACCATCTCGGTGAAATCAGAGGGAGCACTTGCTACCATCCGTTCATAATAAAAAGAACTAAGAGTCTTCAAGAAGATCTTAGTCATCTCTTTCTCTTCCAGCGGAGGAGTAATCTGAGCAGCCAACTCTCGCCACCTCTAGGCGTACTCCTTAAATGTCTCTTTATCCTTCTGGGACATGGCCCTGAGTTGATCACGGTCAGGCGCCATATCAACATTATACTTGTATTGCTTGACAAAGGCTTCGCCAAGATCATTGAAGGACCGGAAGTTTGCACTATCAAGGCTCATATACCAACGAAGAGCCGCACCAGACAAACTATCCTGGAAATAATGGATCAGAAGCTGATCATTATCTATTTGCGTAGACATTTTTCTGGCATACATGACCAGGTGAGCAAGAGGGCAGGTGTTCCCCTTATACTTTTCAAAGTCAGGAACTTTGAATTTGATTGGAAGTTTAACACCGGGAACAAGGCAAAGCTCAGCAGCAGACTTGCCAAATAAATCTTTCCCTTGGAGAGTTTTCAATTCCTTTCGGAGCTCGAGGAATTGATCATTCATTGCTTCCATCTTCTCATTGACATCTGGGCCCTCAGACGGCTCAGAATGATAGATGGTGTCGTCTACCCTAGGCATGGTATGCACGACAGGAGGAGCAGCAGCAAGGACCGGGCTAGATGTCGGCATAGTAGCAAAAGTTGGAGCAGAAATATCAGGCATGAAACCTGGAAGCATACCCCAAGGAAACCCGGCTGGCATGGCATTGGGCATAAAGTGAGCACTGGCGGCTGGCACAGTCGAAGCAACGACTTCAGATATAACCGTCCTCTGGGGAGGAGTTGCAGGAGGTGGAGAAGGTTGATTCTGAGCAGACAGAAACTGCTCCATCAGAGCACTCAGGCGAGCGACCTCTTCCTTCAGTTCCCTGTTCTCTTGTTCCAACTGATCCATCACTCTCGCGGAATTGGCTCTGGTATAATACCGGTGAGTCAGCTTGTCTTCAAAATAAATGAAGAGCACAGAGTTAGGCCACAGACAAGAAGACCAGAAGAAGATACCTTCTTATGCAAAATGATGCATGAAATGTTTGTGCAGATGCTTTATTTTTAATTTTCAAGGAACCTTTTAGGGTATTGTTTGCAATTTTTGAATATTTAATGCATTTTAATTTCACATGGAAAATATCTCATTCAATATATTCAAGACAAAGAAATACAGCATTTTTGATCATTTACAAAGAGAAAAGGAAAGTAAACATCCTATGGATCCCTAGAAGCTCGGGATGTTGGAAGACGAGATGCACAAAGCTTCTTGATCTCTCTCTCATAGGCTGCTTCCATGTCCGCTTTCTCCTTCGTAAGTCGATCATAGTTCCTCTTCCAGAATTTGGAAGACTGAGGAAGCAGAGAAGTCCAAGTATCATTCGGATCGTCGATCACCTAATGCTCGAGAAACTCAATCAGAGCGTCCTTCTCCTTAAGCTGCTGAAGCAACTCCTCTCTCTCACGGATCCAAGCACGTGAAAGGTCTTCTTCTCTCAACTCCTCTACTCTTGGATAGGGAGGGTTGAAGGCCCAGCCACATCCAAAGGTGTAGGTCTCGGATGATCATACGGCATAAGGTATTCGGCAGCTCTCTGTCTGACCCAAGAGGTATATGGCTCCAAAGCAATGCAGTTCTTCGGACCCAATTCATTCATACCCTTCTTATGAATACTGCGCCAAGCACGGACAAATCTGGCTTTCAGGCCTTGGGGATCTTTACCCTCCTGAAAGAACACACCTTCTAACAGAATGTTATGAGGTTTATCCTTTAGGGGGAACCCAAGCTGACGACGTGCTAATATAGGATTGTAGCTGATCCCACCACATGTACCAAGAAGAGGCACATTGGGGAATTCACCACAATAATCAATAATCTGAACGGTATCATACACACGATCATACCAGGAGATATCATCATTAGTGAGAGACATAAGTCTCTGAGACCACCGTAGACATCCCTTGTTCTCCTTGAAGGCAACCGTCTGCGGTAAGTGAGAAATAAACCACTTATACAACAGAGGCAAACAGCACACGATAACTCCTCCACCCTTCGCATTCCTCAGATGCAAAGAGACATAGGCATCACCCAACAAAGTCGGAACGGGATTGAGAGCTGAGAAGATCCTAATAGCGTTCATATCCACAAATTTGTCGAAGTTGGGAAATAATACCAATCCATAGATGAGCAGTACAAATAAAGCCTCAAAGGCATCCTCACTCCTGGCCTTCCCATAAAAGGTAGCTTGAGCGATGAGGAACTCGGAAGGAAAACCCTGAATTCCACCTTTGGTAGTCAGATTAGCTTTAATCAAAGATTCATCTATGTG
Source organism: Lathyrus oleraceus (assembly GCF_024323335.1). NCBI lineage: Eukaryota > Viridiplantae > Streptophyta > Magnoliopsida > Fabales > Fabaceae > Lathyrus > Lathyrus oleraceus. The sequence continues at coordinate 196,431,157 of NC_066580.1, read as the reverse complement.
CAACAAGCTTGCAATCTCTCGAGCAGTCGGAATACTCTCTAGGCCACTAAACGGCACCTGATCCAGAATAGGAATACCCAACAGATAAGAATACTCCTCCAAGGTAGGCAGCAACTGGAAGTCCGGAAAAGAGAAGCAATGATACAGAGGATCATAAAACTGAGCCAGAGTACTCATCAGACCCTCATCAACCTGAGTAGTCAGCAGAGGTAGAAGCTTCCCATACCGAGCTTTGAAACCCAAGGGATCTAATACATAAGATGTCAGATTCCTTAACTCTTTCACATCGGGCTGTCTAAAGCTGTACTTCTTTGTATGCCTTTTTGGTCTTTCCATGTCTGAAATTTTTTGCAAATAAACCCTTTTAAGTTCCTTGAAAATTTTCTTTTTTCTGATGACATGAATGCGGATGAATGCATGAATGCATGAATGCAACAATCACACTCAAGGATCAAGCAAAGCACACCAGACAAAGGTCATGGGAAAGCTCATTGTATCCTTAATATCAATCATCCATTTTGGTGGATTTAGGTTTACACCTTATCGACACCCAAGTTCCATTGATATTAACGGTACATGAACCGGCTCGAACATCCTTAATATCAACCATCCGTTTTGGTGGATTTAGGTTTACCCCTTATCAACACCCAGGTTCCATTGATATTAAGGTTGTCTGAACGACTCAACCATGAATCACGGGTTTGCTGAGAGTCACGAGCATGGAGTCTCGGTTAAGAACCACCCAAAGGGAGTGTACTAGGGTTTAAACTTGCCAGACATGTTCTACCAGAGGTTCCCATAATCATCGTCCCATCTTTCGAATATTATCGGAGGAACGAATACTCGTATTCCAAAAAATATTCTCAAGAGAGACTCTTATGAGTGTAGTATCGCGTAACAATCGTATCAGAACTTACATCTGAACGACCTCCGCACTACCTCCTAAAATAGGCCAAGATGGGCTTGGTAAACTAAGGTCCTTGGCTTCTATGGCACATGATTGAAAGAATAATGCCTAACCACAAATAACTTGTGTGACATTATTAATCCAACATGACCTCCACCAAGTGAATGGACTCGCAAGTTAACTGGCTAAGGAATACTCCACACCAGTCAACAAGACTATGCCATTCTCCTATCCTAAAGTGCACTCGAGTTCGGGTACAGAACTCATCTCACAGAGATCACCAAAGCAAACAACAATTGTATATCAGGCAATTCAAACATTACAATCAATACAGTTATCCCAAATTGTACAAAAATATGTCAAATAACAAATAACAATATATCACACAACAAGGGTGAAAAGTAGGCAATACCACCAAGGAGTGCTTATTCCCCAGCAGAGTCGCCACTTTTCTGTAGCGGTGTATTCATCACTTTATGGTCTATTGATTAAACCAAAAGCAAAGTATACAAGGAATCGAGTCGCCACCGCACTTTTATTTATCCAAAGGACTGGCTAAAAAGCGAACAAAAGCCTAAGAAGTTTTACACATAGAAAACTAATGAAAAGATCAGAGATTGGGGTAAGGGGTAAATTACGCAATGGGAAGGTGTGAGGCACCCAAAACGTCCTAGGTACTCCTAGGGAGCCCTTTTCACACTTGCTGAATGAAATGTTATTTGTTATGAAACACTTATTGTGCAAACATGAATGGGATGATGAGAAAAGAATATACAAGTTATTTATTTTTGTGTTTGAACGGATGAACCCGTTGCCTACGTACCTTTCCATGAAAAGGTAAAGGATCAAAACGCCGTAGTTCGGCTAAAAACTTCCAAAAGTTAGTGAATTCATTTTAAAACACAAGCTCTAAGGTTTTTCATTACCAATGGGAGAAACTCAACCTGAATCAACAATCCACCATGCGAGGATGGCTTCAACATACTAGTGAGGGGTTAACCCTATAATAAGTATGGAAGACTTACAATCAACTCACTAAGGATACGGTAAGATTTACATCAACCACCATGATAATTGAAACCTATGGCTAATGTATGAAAAACTTAACAAGATTGGACAAAGCCACGAAACAATTGAATGAGTGAAGTTAATTGATTATGATTATTCACAAAAGGATGGTCAAAGTATGATTAAAATCAATTCAAAAGAAGTATTAACAAAAGTGAAGTTTGAAAATCAAGGACTTAAGGTCCGGGTTTCTAATTTGAAAAGAAGTGAGAATGTTTGCACAATATTTATCTCAAGTTTGAAAGCAATGTGTGAAAAGGGATCTAGGACAAAAGGATGTGAATGGATAATGGAGTGTAAAACTTCTCAGAAGGGTTCACCTCTTGAAATCATATAGAAGATGATTCAAGTGTGTCCTTTGGAATCAGGCAAATGAATGAGCAATAACAAATGCACAAGGTAACAGAAGAAAGTCAACAAAAGCGGCTACCGGATGCCAATCACTGGACTTATACCAATCTCCTAAAACAAAACTGGATATCAGAGGCCACTCTATGGACTTATACTAATCTCCTCAACACAAAACAAAACATGGATGTCAGATGCCCATCTATCTGGACTTATACTAACCTCCAACAGATGATCATAGGAAAACAAATGCCAACAACATGGACTTATAATTAAATCCTCACATACAACAAACAAGCAATAAGCAAAGAGGACATGAGTGGCCAATGAAATGGTCTTATACTCAATCCCTTCCAAATCATAGGAACAATGGCCAATTAATGGACTTATAGTTGATTCCTCAATGGACAACCAAAGATGTGTCACAAAGATATGAAATGATGATCATGCACTAATGAGCAATTAATGATGATAAATGCACAAAGGCAAATTCAGGCAATCATGTGAATGAACCAATAAACAATCAATGATTCAGTTAGCACACACTATACACAAGCAATTAGGCTCACACAAGGTTAGGCATTAAAGCCAACTGGAATGGGGTATGTGTTACTCTTAACCTTAACATTGAGGGTTAAGGTGAAGCAGATGAAAGGATATGAGGGGTGTGCCTCATGACTCTTATCCCTGGTCAGGGAGAGCTTCAAATGATAGAAGGTGTGGGAGTTCAGAAAGTTGGAACTCTCTCCACAAGTTAATGACTCTATAGATCTTGGGTTAATGTCCACAATGCATCAACATGTAATGTGAGCAAAGGGATGACACACAGACTAACAGGAGATGGATTACACATCTCTTTTATCTGTCAATTGCCTTATCAGAGGACTTTTCCTGCTTGGGGGACAAAAGTAAACAATCACAAGCATTGCCTCTTAAGGAGGACTTCAGACAGTTGTCTGACCAAATAACAGGCCAGGTCTTCCAGACTACATGAAGAAGAGAATGTTATACCTAGGTTAAACAACCAAGCAAAGCAAAAGCAAGTTCACAATGAACTTAGAAACTAATGTACCTGAAAACAATCCAACTCAATCAATATACAATCCAAAAAGTCAAACAGATAATACAACAGTCAACAGACAATACACAATCAACAAGCAAGGCTACAATGTGCAAAGCACAAGCTCAACTCAAATGAGCTAAAAGCCACCTATAAAACAAATCAAGGTTATTCAATATCAATCAAATAAACCAACTCAAGCAATGTGAATCAATCCAATTATGGCCATATGCTTCTTAACCTGAAAACCAAACTCAAATGTGAGAAGCAAACCACTAGGACAAGGCCTAGGGTCAAAGAGGGAGAAATAATTCAAAACAGAACATGAAAATTGACAAGAATGAATCTCAATCCATTAAGAACAATATCCAAAAGGTCTCATGTCCATTGCATCAACCAATTTCATTTCATAAATCAAATAAAGCAAAGCATGCAAGTTGGAATCACATTGAAGCAACAGAATGAACACAAGCATATTAATTCCAAAATGGCTCAATAAATCTCAATAAAAATCATGGCTAAACAGAACATCTAAAATGATCAACACACCAAAAATCATGGCATTTGGACAAGTATAAGCATGACAATCAAATTCATCAAGTCAAGGTAAGCACAAACAAGCCCAATTGAGGCACACCTTGATACACCAACTTAAGGCAATCCTAAAACAGAGATGACAAGTGATAAATGACTCAAACCAAAGCCACAATGGACTTAAACATGTCAAGAAACAATGTGAAAAATTTCAAGTTCATATGACAAAGCATAAGCATTTCACAAATTATGAAAGTTCAACACTCTTCAAAAGTTCAAACATGGTCAACCAGCAAGAAAAATCCCAAACAAATCAGAAATGGATCCAAAAATTCTACAACAATTCATGATCAATCCTCAAATCCAGAAGAAGCATCATGCAAAAAGTCACATCATTTGGCATTTATTTGGCATGGTAAATAAAATCAACAAGTTGGACAAGAAGTGGTGTGACACACATTGTCACACCTACATTAATCAGATCATATCTCAACAACCAGAAATGCAATAAAAGTGCGGTGGCGACTCGAATTATATGTTGACTTTTGGTTTAGCCAATAAACCTAAAGATAACGAAAACCCCGCTACAGAAAAGTGGCGACTCTGCTGGGAAAGGAACTTGCTCCAGTGGGTTTAGCCTACTTTTTGCTTGTATGTGTTGTATGTTTATATTTATTTGTGGCATATTTTTGTGCAAATTTGGGATGAATGTATTGTTTGTAATGTATGAATTGCTTGATATATATTGCTTGTATGCTTGGTGGTTTCTTGTGAGATGAGTTTTATACTCAAGCTCGAGTGCACTTATGATAGGAGAATGGAATAATCTTGTTGACTTGTGGGGAGTTATTCCTTAACAGATTAACTTGCAAGTCTATTCACTTGGTGGATGTTTTTATTGGGATCACTAATGCCACATGAGTAGTCGTGGTTAGACATTACTCTTTCCAATAGGAACCCTAGAAACCAAGGACCTTAGATACCTAGCCCATCTTGGCCTATTTTAGGACGTAGTGCGAAGGTCGTTCAAGTGTAAGACTTGTGGTGATTGTTACGCGATACTACACTCATAAGAGTCCCTCTTGAGAATATTTTCGAAGGACGAGTATTTGTTTTATCCGATAATATCCGAAAGATGAGATGATGACTATGGGAACCTTTTTAGAACATGATTGTCAGGTTTAACCATAGTACACTCCCGTTGGGTGGTTCTTAACCGAGACTCCATGCTCGTGACTCACAACAAACCCGTGATTCGCGGTCGATCCGTTCTCGTATATCCTTAATATCAATGGAACTTGGGTGTTGATAAGGTGTAAACCATAATCCACCAAAATGGATGATTGATATTGACGATGACTTGAGCCATCCCGTGACCTTTGTATGGTGTGACTTGCTTGATCCTTGAGTGTGTTTGTTGCATCCATGCATTCATGCATTCATCCGCATTCATGTCATCAACAATAAGGTTTTATAAGGAACTTAAGAGGTCTATTTGCAAATTTTCAGACATGGATAAACAAAGAAGGAATACGAAGAAGTACAGTTTCAGACAACCCAACTTGAAAGAGTTAAGGAGTTTGACATATTATGTATTAGAGCCCTTGGAGTTCAAAGCTCGCCATGGGAAGCTTCTAGCTATTCTTTCTACCAAGGTGGATGAAGGTCTGATGAGTGTGTTGGTGCAGTTCTACGATCCTTTGTATCAGTGTTTCACTTTTCTGGATTTCTAGCTTTTGCCTACACTAGAGGAGTATGCTTATCATGTGGGTATACCTATTATTGACCAATTGTCGTTCAGTGGTTTGGAGAGGATTCCGTCTTCTCAAGAGATTGATGACATGCTTCATATAGAGGTATCTGACATTGTTGCCAATATGACTACCAAAGGTGGAATTCAAGGTCTCCCATCTAATTTTCTGATTGCCAAAGCTACCTTGTTTGGGAAGGCCATGAGTAAGGAAGCTTTTGAAGCCATACTTGTACTCCTCATCTATGGACTAGTGTTATTTCCCAACATCGACAATTTCGTGGATGTGAGCGCCGTTAGGATTTTCTCTTCTCTTAATCCCGTTCCGACTCTGTTGGGTGACACTTATTTCTCTTTGCATATGAGAAATGTGAAGGCTGGTGGTTCCATTGTGTGATGTCTGCCTCTGTTGTACAAGTGGTTTATTTCACACTTGCCTCAGACGCTTGCCTTCAAGGAGAACAAGGGATGTCTACGGTGGTCCACGACACTTATGTCTCTCGCTAATGATGATATCTCTTGGTATAATCGTGTTTATGATAACGTTAAGATTATTGATTCTTGTGGTGAGTTCTCCAATGTACCTCTTCTTGGTACATGTGGTGGAGTTAACTATAACCCTGCTTTGGCTCGTCGTCAGCTTGGGTTTCCGTTAAAGGATAAACCTAACAACATTTCTTTGGAAGGCTTATTCTTTCAAGAGGGTAAAGATCCCCAAAACTTTAAGGTTAGGATGGTCCGCGCCTGGCGCAAGGTTCATAGGAAATGGAGGAATGAGCTTGGTCCGAAGAGCTGTGTTGCTTTGGAACCCTACACCTCTTGGGTAAGGAAGAGATCTCTTGAGTACCTCATGACGTATGAGTATCCGAGACCTACCCCTATGATTATGGTTGGGCCTTCAACCCTTCCTAATCAAGGAGTAAGGAGTTGAGAGACGAAGACTGTTCGCGTGCTTGGTTTCGTGAGCGCGAGGAGCTTCTTCAGCATCTCAAAGATAAGGATGCAATGATAGAGTTTTTGGAGAATCAGGTTATTGATGAGCCTGATGATGTGGTTACTTCTCTCCTACCTCACTCATCTAGGTTTTGGAAGAAAAGATATGATCAGCTCGCCAAGGAGAAGGCCAACATGGAAGCAGATTATGAGAGAGAGGTGAAGAGGCTTCGTTCGACGTATCTTCCGATCTCGAAGGCTTTGGACGATTGCTTCTAGGGCTCCATAGGATGTTTATTCTCCTTTTCTCTTGTATTGTATTTGGTTACCGAGACTGTACTATTTCTTTGGTGTAAAAAGTTTCCAAATATTATAATGTTATGAGTATTCCACATATGTCTTAAAAAGTTCAATATTTTTAAGACATTTGCAAATAGATCTTTATAAAGTTCCTTTGATAAAAAAAATCATATGCACAAGTATTGCATGCATCATGTGCATAAGCAGGTTTTGGTTTTGAGCCCTTGATACAATGGTCTAACTCTTTGCTCTTCATTTATTTTGAAGACAAGCTGACGCACCGGTACAACACCCGAGGAAATCATCAGAAGATCATAGAGCACCTTGAACAAGAGAACAGAGATCTGAAAGAGGAGATTGCCAGGCTGACTGCCATGATGGATTCAGTCCTTGCCGCACAGAGTCAAGCTTCTCTAACTCCTGCAACTCCTCCCGCGAGGACAGTCATCTCTGAAGTGGTTATCTCAACAGTGCCTGCTGCCACCGCCCACTTCGCTCCTAGTCTGCCTGCTGGATTCCCTTGGGGAATGCCACCTAACTTTGTACCAGAGGGTTTCGCTCCCACTTTTGCTTCTTTGTCGACATCTAACCCGGTCCTATTTGTGCCACCTACCGTTGTACACACTTTGCCACGTGTTGATGACACCATCTATCATTCCGAGCCATTTGAGGGTTCGGATGTTTATGAGAAGATGGACGAGATGAAGGATCAATTCCTTGAGTTACGCAAGGAACTGAAGACGCTGAGAGGAAAATATCTGTTTAGCAAGAGTGTCGTTGAATTGTGCTTAGTGCCCAACATGAAGATCCCAGTCAAATTCAAAGTGTCTTACTTTGAGAAGTACAAGGGAAACACGTGTCCACTCAGCCATCTTGTGATGTATGCTCGCAAGATGTCGACTTAGATAGATAATGATCAATTGTTGATTCACTACTTTCAAGACAGCCTGACAGGTGCTGCACTCCGTTGGTATATGGGGCTAGAAAGTGAAAGCATCCACACTTTCAATGATTTAGGAAGCAGTATAAATACAATGTGGATATGGCTCCAGACAGAGATCAGCTGAGGGAAATGTCCCAGAAATACAAGGAGACCTTCAAGGAATACGCCCAGAGGTGGCGAGAATTGATAGCTCAGATAGTGCCACCCTTGAGGAGAAGGAGATGACAAAGATCTTTCTGAAGACTTTGAGATCTTTCTACTATGAGCGCATGATTTCTAGTGCTCCCTCGGACTTTACCGAAATGGTAAATATGGGGATGAGGCTAGAAGAGGGAGTCTATGAAGGACGTCTGTCCCGCGAGGATAATGCGGCAAAGAAGTATGGAGGATTTACCAGGAAGAAAGAAGGGGAGACTCATGTTGTTTCTTCCAATATCAAGAGAAGGCCCTCTGTGAGGAGGAAAGAGGTCCGACCAACTGTCAACCAACACCAGGTGGCTCATATAGCACATGCTTTCGGAGAAGCTCAACAACCACAACAACAACATCGTCAACAACAACAGGCTTACCAGCCTCGCAATAATAACAACAACAACACCAGCAACTATAAGAGGAAGATGGTGACCTTTGACCCGATTCCTATGACCTATGATGAATTGTATCCTTCCTTAATTGATAGGAAGTTGATAACTCCACGAGATCCTCCTGCTGTGCCAGCCAATCCTTAATGGTGGTACAAGCCTGAACTTCACTGTGTGTATCATTCCGGTGCGCCCGGACATGATGTGGAGAATTGTTTTCCTTTGAAGACCAAAGTGAAAGACCTTGTGAGGAGTGGGATACTATTCTTTGAGGATGTAGGCCCAAATGTCAAGAAGAACCCATTGCCCAAGCTTGGGATGGCAACTGTCAATATGGTTTAGGGGTGCCCTGGCAAATACAAAGTCCTTTATGTGAATGACATAAGGCAATCCTTGGTAGAGATGCATAAGCTGTTGTGTGAGCATAGTCATTATGAGCATGATCATGATAGATGCCATGTGTGCACTGTCAATGAAAGAGGATGCCGCAAGGTCAGAAGGGACATCCAAGAGATGCTTGACCAAGGAATGATCGAGATACTTCAGAATCGTAACGAGGATGAAGTTGATGTTATCACTCTAGTGTTCAAGATTCCTGATCTTGTTGTCATTAAGTATGATGGCAACAAGAAGAAGGCGGTGCCTACTCTTATAATTAAGCCAGTGGGCCCCATCCCTTATGTATCAGATAAAGCGGTTTCGTACCGTTATAATGCTGTTATGCTGGAAGATGGGAAGGAGGTGCCGTTGCCCTCAACCTCTGTTGTAAGCATTTCCTATGTTAGTGGAGTGACCCGTAGTGGTCGTGTTTTCTCGACTCAACCGAAATCCGATGAAGACGTCGTGTAGAAAGATGTTGTCAATCCTGCCGGTCCCGTGGGGACTTCTTCTTCAAATCATTTTGTTCCTATTGTAAAAGGCATTGACCCTGTTGTTGTCAAAGATGATAAAGCTCCTATCCTGGTTGGCCAGTCTGGCATGTTGAAAGAGGATGGTGATGAGATACTGAGGCTCATCAAGAGGAGTGAATACAATGTTGTGGAGCAGTTGCTTCAAACTACATTAAAGAAATCTATCATATCTTTGTTGATGAATTCAGAGCCACACCGTGAAGCGTTGCAAAAGGTGTTGGACGTAGCATACGTAGATCTCCATGCCACGATTGAGCAGTTTGATAACATTGTTGCCAATATAACTGCCTGCAACAATTTGAACTTCTGTGATGATGATCTTCTCGAGGAGGGAAAATACCATAATTTGGCTTTAAATATCTCCATGAATTGTAAAAATGATGCCTTGTCCAATATGTTGGTGGACACAGGGTCATCACTTAATGTATTGCCAAAGTACACTCTTGCCAAACTTTCATATCAGGGGCCTCCCATGAGGAAAAATGGAGTGGTGGTAAAAGCTTTTGATGGATCACGTAAGACTGTGATCGGTGAATTAGACCTCCCTATCAAGATTGGACCTAGTGATTTCCAGATCACTTTCCAAGTTATGGATATACATCTGTCATACAGCTGTTTGCTTGGTAGACCATGGATTCACGAGGCAGGTGCCGTGATATCTGAAGGTGAGAAAAACAAGAAAGGGGGGTTTGAATTGTTTTGGAAAATAAGCGCTTTTTAGAATAAAAACACACAAGGAATTTATACTGGTTCGCTTATAATACAAAGCTACTCCAGTCCACCCGACCAAGGTGATTTCGCCTTCAAAAAGGATTTAATCCACTAATCTTGAAAGATAGTTTACAACCCACGTCTAAGAGAAGGATCTCTTAGTCCTCTCAAGTATACAGACTGCGCAAAGTCACTTGAGGAAATAAAACAACTTAGATAAAATTAAGGTTTGTAATCTAGAGTGCTTCTAGGATAAAGCAAATATTACAATGGTGAGAGCAAATAGAATGTTTCACGTATGAGCAAAAGCTCGTGAAAGATTGAGAGAGAGAGAGAATGTTTCAGTGTACTGGCGCGCCTCTCAAAGTTGTTTGCTGTCCTTTATATAGAGATGAAAGGACCGTTGAAATTGATGGCAGATATTTTGTCTTGAATAGGAATTAATGCCATAACTTCTGTTGTTTCTTGCCAAAACAACTTTGTCTCCCTGAATAACTTCTTCCCAAAAATAGATTCTTTCCATTTGATGTTGAAGTTTCCGTTACTTATTCTGAATATGGAATTTCATCATTAGAGTCTGAGTTGCTGGAATCTTGCTATGCGTCTTCAGAGCTTCAGAGGGTTCTGATAGCTTAGTGTTCTGATGATGACTTCAGATGATGTTAAGAGCTTCTGGAAATGATATACCATGTTCAGAGTCAGATCTTCTAGAGAGCACTTCTTCTTCAGATGCTTCTGATATTTTGATCTGTTTTTGCTTGGACTCAGATCTTTTAGAGCGTGTTTCCACTTTAGATACTTCTGATCTTCTGATATTTTGTATCTGATTTGATTCTGTATCTGATGACATCATCAGATCTCTTTCTTCTTTCCTTAGAACCCTGCACACTTAGAAACTTTTCGTTAGAGTGCCATTTTTGGTTTCATCTTTTGTTATCATCAAAATCCTGGAATCTATTGTAGAACAATTTTTGTTCTTACAATCTCCCCCTTTTTGATGATGACAAAACAAACTCAATTGTTAGATGAAATATGAAAATATTAGAGTTAATCAGATCAGATAGAAAAACGCTCCCCCTGAGAAGGACTAGGGAGTTCAGAAGTTCTTACCAGAGCTTCTAAGTGTTTGAAATTTCTTGATACCTTCTGCAATATCTTAAGTCCAGTGTTAGATAAATTTAATTTTAAAGAATAGTATGTCTGCAGAGTGCTTAAGGACTTAGGCAATTTTTCATCAGAGCTATATGATTTCTCCCCCTTTTTGTCAGAATCAAAAAGACTTAGAAAAAGTAATGAAAGCAAACCATATATATATATTCAGATAGCAGAACAACAGATATATTGGCAAGAAAAACAAACATCAGAACACAAAAAAAACAAAGCAACAAGCAAGCAAAATCCTAAGTGCCTAAGGGTTGGGAGGAGGAGGCATTCTCTGAAGCAGTTGAGCCAGCATGTTCTGAATATTGTCATTGACGGTGAAGTGTGTGTGAATTGTGAGAGGAGTGTTTAAATACCTAAACAAAACGCATGCAAAACGACACACAAATCAGCGTTAGCACAAAAACCAAGTCAGCACGCTTAGAGGGAGAAATGATTATGGCTCATTAATGAATGTCTAATCCCAACAGTATGCACACTGCTTGAGGAGATCTCAAACGTCTTCCCTTTGAATTTCTTCTGGACAGCTGTCTAGAAGTTCCAAGGTTAGACGCAATTCACTCCACGTGTTTGCTTTATCTGATCTTCAAGAATACCAAACGAATGGTTCCTGGAGATTTCTAACTCAGATATCTTCTTAACTTGGTAGAAGTATCAGAGTCAGACGCAGAAGCTCATTTGTTTATGTCAGAGTCTCATGTTACATTTTCAGAGGCACAATTTATTCAGGACAATTTTGAATGTTCATATTTTCTAAGATAAAAAGAAATCTATCTTCAGCTAAAGGCTTAGTAAAGATATCTGCCCATTGATGATCTGTATCAATGAACTTCAATGTTACTATCCCTTTCTGAACATAGTCTCTGATAGAATGGTGTTTTATTTCAATGTGCTTAGCTCTGGAGTGTAACATGGGATTCTTACTTAGACAAATGGCAGCAGTATTATCAAAGAAGATAGGAATGTTACTCTCGAAGATTTGCAGATCTTCTAACTGATTCTTCATCCAGAGCATCTGAGTTGTGCACAATGATGCTGAGATGTATTCTGCTTCTGCAGTTGATAGAGTGATAGTTGATTGTCTTTTGCTGGCCCAGGATATCAGATTGCTTCCTAGGAGCTGACAGTTTCTAGATGTGCTTTTTCGTTCCAATCTATCTCCTGCATAATCTGCATCACAGTAACCCGAAGTCTATACTCTGATGTTTTCTCATACATCAGGCCCAGGTTAGGAGTTCCTTTCAGATATTTGAGAATTCTCTTAACTGCTGTTAAGTGAGTTTCTCTAGGATCTGATTGGAATCTGGCACAGAGACAGACACTAAAGAGAATATCAGGTCGAGTAGCAGTCAGATAGAGAAGGGAGCCTATCATACCACGATAGAGCTTCTGACAAACCTTTTTACTGACTTCTTCCTTTTCAAGAATGCATGTTGGATGCATGGGAGTCTTTCCAGAGTTGCATTCAGCCATGTCAAATTTCTTCAGAACGTCTTTTATATATTTGCTTTGATGAACGTAAGTGACTTCTGAAGTTTGGTTAATTTGAATTCCCAAAAAGAACTTTAGTTCTTGCATTAAGCTCATTTCAAATTCTGCCTGCATTAACTCAGAAAATTCTTGACAAACAGAGGCGTTAGCAGAACCAAAGATAATATCATCAACGTATATCTGGCATATCATGAGATCATTGTTAAGGTTCTTACAGAAGAGTGTGGAGTCAACTTTCCCTCTGATAAAATTGTGTTCCAGAAGAAAATTACTTAACCGTTCATACCAAGCTCTGGGAGCTTGTTTAAGTCCATATAAAGATTTTTTAAGTTTAAAAACATGTTCTGGGAAATTTGGATTTTCAAAACCTGGAGGTTGGTTGACATACACTTCTTCTGATATATAACCATTAAGGAATGCGCTCTTGACATCCATTTGATATAATTTAATAGAATGATTTATGGCAAAAGATACAAGAAGACGAATAGATTCTAACCTTGCGACTGGAGCAAAGGTTTCATTGTAGTCAATACCTTCTTGTTGACTGTAACCTTGAGCTACCAGTCGAGCTTTGTTTCTGACGACTTCTCCTTTCTCATTCAGCTTGTTTCTGAATACCCATCTGGTTCCAATAACGTGAGTGCCTCTGGGCTTAGGAACAAGATCCCAGACATCATTCTTTGTGAATTGATCTAGTTCTTCTTGCATGGCTGAAACCCAGTCGTTATCTTGAAGTGCTTCATCACAGGACGTAGGCTCGATCAGAGACACTAGTCCCAGAGGAGTATCTTCAGAGGTCCTGAAGGTAGATCTGGTTCTGACAGGTTCGTCCTTGTTGCCCAGAATCAATTCTTCAGATACGTTGATACGACTTTTAGCTTTCTTTGGGATTATTGGGGAATTAATTTCCTCAGAGTTCTGAGTGGGAGTGGCTTCTGGAACTTTGTCAGATCCTGCAAGAGTGATTTCTAAATCTGCAAAATTTTCAACTAGCTTTGACTTTTCAGGGTCAAGCTTATCGTCAAATCTGACATGAATTGATTCTTCCACAATTTTGGTTTCTGTATTGTATACTCTGTAGCCTTTAGAGCGTTCTGAGTATCCTAACATAATACCTTTCTGTGCTTTGGAGTCAAACTTGTTCAGATGATCTTTAGTGTTTAAAATAAAGCAAGAACATCCAAATGGATGGAAATATGAAATGTTTGGTTTCCTTCCTTTACACAGTTCATAGGGAGTCTTTTCCAGAATAGGTCTTATTGAGATTCTATTTTGAATGTAACACGCTGTATTTACAGCTTCTGCCAAAAAGTGCTTAGCCACATTAGTTTCGTTGATCATAGTTCTTGCCATCTCTTGGAGTGTCCTATTCTTCCTCTCTACAAATCCATTTTGTTGTGGAGTTCTAGGGCAGGAGAAATCATGGGATATTCCATTAGAGTCAAATAATTCCTCAAAGGATTTATTTTTGAATTCCCCACCATGATCACTTCTGACTCTGATAATTTTAGAGTCAAATTCTTTTTGCACTTTGGAGCAGAAACTAGTGAATACAGAGTGAGACAGACTCTTGTGTTATAGGAATTTCACCCATGTCCAGCGACTGAAATCATCAACAATGACTAGTCCGTACTTCTTTCCATTGACTGATGCTGTTTTCACAGGACCAAATAGATCAATGTGAAGAAGTTCCAGAGGCTTAGAGGTAGTAACAATAGTTTTCTTTTTGAAAGATGTTTTTGAAAATTTTCCTTTCTGACATGCTTCACATAGAGCATCTGAAGAAAACTTCAATTTAGGTAGGCCTCTGACTAACTCGAGTTTATTTAGCTGAGATAGTTTTCTCATGCTAATGTGGCCCAAGCGTCTATGCCATACCCATTGCTCTTCGTGAACAGACATCAGACATTTTACATTTTGTTCTTTTAAATCAGAAAGATTAATTTTATAAATATTGTTTTTCCTCTTGCCTGTGAATAGGACTGAACCATTGTTTTGATTTATGGCTTTACATGTTTTTTGATTAAAGATCACGTCATAACCGTTATCACTTAATTGACTTATGGATAACAAATTATGCATTATTCCTTCTACGTAAAGAACATCAGATATAGAGGGAAAAGTACCATTACCAATAGTTCCGGAGCCTCTGATCCTTCCTTTCTAATCTCCTCCGAAGCCTACGAAACCAGCGTCTTTAAGTTCCAGGCTTTGGAACATAGACTTTCTTCCCGTCATGTGTCGCGAGCATCTAGAGTCCAGGTACCATGACTGGTGTCTGAACTTTACTGCATAGGATATCTGCAACATAAATAATATTATCTTTTGGTACCCAGAGTCTCTTGGGTCCTTTCTGATTAGTTTTCCCAGAGTTTCTTATAACTTTGGGTTTTCTAGCATTTTCAAATTTTTGTTCTTGTGTGTGCGTATAGTGATATGAAAATGGAGATTTAAGTTGGTCACTAGTAGAAGTTTTATCTTCCATAGGATCATACCCAATTCCTTTTTTATTGTTCTGACTGACTCCATAAATCATGGATGCCATCACACTCCTTCCTATCCCATTTTTCAGAAATTCTTGAAAGGCTTCTTCGTATTTATAAATTATTGTATTTGAAGTCTGTGGAGCTTGAGATAACACTTCTTCCAGTTCTAAACGATTTTTATTCGCTGCATCTCTTTGTAATGTTAAAGATCTGATTTCATCCTCTCGTTTTAGAATTGTCATCTCAAGTTTGCCACATTCTTCAAATTTTGCTTCAAGACAGCCTTTTATATTTTTAAACTTTTGTTTTAATTTCTGATATGAGCTAAGAGTTTCTGACAAACATGATTCTAGATCAGATCGAGAGAGTTCAAAAAATACCTCTTCAAATTCTTCATCTGAGCTGTTCCTGGATGTGGTAGCCATAAATGCCACATTGGCTTGTTCGTCAGAGTCAGATTCTGATGAGCCAGATTCGCTATCATCCCAGGTAGCCATTAGTCCTTTCTTTGTCCTGAAGGTATTTTTCTTGAAACTTTATTTTCTGGAATTGTCTTTCTTTAGCTTGGGGCATTCATTCCTGTAGTGGCCTGTTTCTTTACATTCATAACAAGTAATATCTTTGTTAGTTTTACCTTTTGAGGTTGATTCTGATCGATCCCCTCTGGGTCTTGGTCTTCTGAAGTTGTTGTTCCTCTTTTTCTAGAGTTGTTTAACTCTTCTGGTCAGGAGGGACAATTCTTCTTCATCATCAGAATCTTCTGCTTCAGAGTCATCAGCATCTTCAGTTTCTGCCTGGAATGCTTTGGTTCTGTCAGATTTGCGTCTTTCAGATCTGGACTTTAATGCTACAGACTTGTTCTTTTTCTGAGGCTCATCTTCCTCTAGTTCTATCTCATGGCTTCTGAGGGAACTGACAAGCTCTTCAAGACTGATATTGTTCAGATCCTTTGACAGCTTCAGGGCAGTAACCATGGGTCTCCACTTCTTTGGCAAACTTCTAACTATCTTTTTAACGTGGTCTGCAGTTGTGTATCCTTTGTCTAGAACCTTGAGACCTGCAATTAGAGTTTGGAATCTAGAGAACATTACCTCTATGGCTTCGTCATCTTCCATTTTGAAGGCTTCATATTTCTGGATAAGCGCCAGAGCCTTTGTCTCTTTAACCTGAGAATTTCCTTCATGAGTCATCCTCAGAGAGTCAAGGATGTCTTTTGTTGTTTCTCTGTTGGTGATCTTTTCATACTCGTTGTAAGATATAGCATTGAGAAGTATTGTAAGACCCCAATTTTGGGCCCTAAGATCCCTCATGGCCCATATCATATCATATCATGGCCTCAAGGATCATTGCATGCCCTAGTTTCCCTCCTAGTGGGTAGATTGCCTTGTGAATTGGTTCCTGATCACCAAGCATACTTTGCATTTGTATATCTTTGCTTTTCATATGTTTACTAACCAAAAAGTACAAAAATATTGTCAGTTTAACCCTGTTGCTTGCAGTTGAAGCAATCATCAGTAATTAGGTCAAAGACAGTCAACAGTCAGTCAAAGCAATGGATGGTGGCCATTCTTGCAGAATTTGGGCACCATGATCAATAATCAAGAGCTCATATATCTTGGGACATCATTTGGAATCAAGGTCTCAAGGAATTAGGGTTTGGAATTCACCAGAAGTGCTTCAGTCATCCAAAACCCTAGAAAAGTCAACTGAAGTCAAACTTGGTCAACTGTGGATTTAATCAGTGATTTGATGGATGGAATTGATTTGAAGGAGTTCATTCATGTCTATATAAGCCTCACATATCATGTCAAACCTCAACATGGAAGAATTTGAAGCAAAATCAGAAATTTCCCAAAATAGAAAGTGGACCTGTAATTTCAACTGCCAAAAATGGAAACTTCTTGATCTTAAACCTACATCATGATAAAAGCTTCAAATGAATTTTTGCCCAACATGAAAGTTGAAGATCTTGTTCTCCCATTTTCAAAAAGTCCAAGAACTCTCAAATCCCATGTATGGTTGGCAAGATATGATCAAATCAATTTCAAAAATTTGTGAACTTCAACAAGCCATATCTCATGAACCATAAGGCCAATTTTAGTGGGGTTTTTTCCTACAAGCTCCATTTAATCCCCTCTTTCCAAAAATGCATTCATCATGAACCAAAACCTCACCATTCAAAATGACTTTTTTTGACTTGACTTTATTCATTTCAAGTGAGCAAAAAAGTTGACTTTTTGATTTGGCTATTTTTAAACAATTTGGACATTTGGGAAATGTTTGGAATGTTGTTTGAGACATGTCTAAAGCCCAAAATTCGTGCAGACTTCATACCCCATGTGCAAGTGGATGCAAAGTTAGCAAAATGCAAATTTGGTTCATTTAACATAAACAAGTTTAGCACTTCATTAAGGAAGGATAAACAGAAGTATTTAAAGTCATTTTCAGCAGAAATCAACCCTAGCAGCAGCCATCTCAAACCAGAAAACTCTCACTCTCTCATTTTTCCAATTTGCACGATTTGCATTTTCTGGCCAAAAGCTTCAAACCCTCGAGCCTTTCTCCATTGTTCCATCATCTGGACATCATTTGGAGCCTTTTTCAAGCACAGTTCATCATCTGCACAGCCTTCTTCATGTTCTGTTTTCACTAAGCATACAACAATGGCAGATCATGGTCTGGGTATTTCCAAGCATCAATGAGCTAAAGTTAGTCAACCATATACCCCTTGGAAGCATTGTGTCCATCTGTTTGAGCTTACAACATTCAAACAACACTGTTCCATCGAATTTCTTCAAATCAAGTGAGTTTTTCGACATCTTTGTTTTCCAAATGATGCCATGTTTTATGTAGTCCTTGCATTGCTGAGTATTGTGGGCTTCGAATCATGTATTTTGGTTGCTTATGCTGAGAGATATTTGACTTCAAAGTTTCATACTCATGGATGTTTTTGCTTATTGCTTTTTGTTTAGTTCGTTTTAGTGAATATGGATGTTGGAATATTGTTGTGCTTGGTTTGCTGATGAGAATAGTGTGCTTGATTCCAATTTCTGGGTGTTTTGAATTTCACGATTGAATTTGAGATGATGAAGCTTCACGGTTGCTACAGTAAAACCCTAGAATATTTTTCCAGATTTTCTTTTAACTGTGTTTGGTCGTTGCTGGGTTATTTTGCATGAGGAATTCCACTGTTTCGTTGCCATAACCTGTCGTCGGTTGACACCTCACCCAGCTGCTACGCAGCGTTTCACTTAACTCCCTCCATTATTACCATTTTGCCACCGTGCCCTATTTCATTTGATTAATCATATGTTAAATCATTTCATTTCATAATATTATTTCATCTTGTTACACAAACTTACAAAAATCACAATTCACTCATTTTAATTCCAAAATTCATGAAATTTTTTCCATCATGATCACATGAATGTCTACTATTTTATCATGATTTTTGTTGAATTTTTGGTTGGCTGGATTTTTATTGGTTTTAGAGTTCTTGTCATATATGCTTATTTGATACCTTTTGCCAATCCTTTTGTGAAATGATCATGTTGCATCCATTTGAGTTGAAATTTTTTGTGGTTATTCTACACTCATTCATCTTCATTTTGATGTAAATTTTGTGCATTTATCATATGTGGTTTGTGAGATACAAATTTTTGAAGTAGGGTGTGACAATTTGTGTCACACAAATGTTATGCAATTTCTTGATTTTTGTTGACATGCTTCCTGGCTTCCAAATAATGTGAAATTTTGCATGAGCCATCTCTTATATATCTAGTTGATGTGTGATTTTTCCTGGATTTAATTATGGCATTTCTTAATTGTTTGTGATTTTTCTTCCCTGCCTAGTCATTTGTTGACTTTGTGTGATGCATCTTGCCAAATCCTTTGTGAAATTCTCATACTTTGTTGGATGATCATGAAATTTTACATGTGCATACTAGACGTCTTGAGCTTTGCAGTGGTGTTGATCCCATCCATTTCTCATCTGTTTTAATTTAGTTATGATATTTTGAAGATGACACATGTTTTGTTGGCTTCTTTGTGCACACTTGAAATTATGTTGACTTCCTGATTTTAATTGACTATCTTCCCATGATCCAATTGAGCTGAAATTTCATATGCATGCTATGTTATGGATTGTGATTGAGTATGAATTATTTCATAATTTTTGGGAATGTTTATGTTTGCTTTTAAGCTTGGTCTTGCTGTTGACCTCTATGTGCTTTCATTTGCCATGCCTTGCCTTCTCTTGTCTTTGAAATGATGTTGATGCATGATATGAGCTTGAAACCAATTGTGCTTGCTTCTCAAATGTTTGAACTTGACTTTGGTTGACTTTCATTTGCTGTTTTGACTTTCCCTTTTATTTTTGATTCTAGGCTTGTCCTAGTGGTCTTTTGGGCTTATGATTGAGTTCATGTTTCAGGTTAAGCAACAATGCCTCAAAGATCATACAAATTTGATTGAGCTTGATTATATATCATGTGCTAACCTTGTTTTGTAGGTGGTATGACTCATATAGTTTGAGTCTTGTGCTTTGCACATTGGTCCTTCTGTGTTGACTGTTGACCCCTTTCCTTTTGTTTTAACTGTTGAACTGTTTACTGATTAGTTTGACTTTTTCAGGTACTCTTAGTTGCTTTATTTGCTTGCTTTGCTATTTAGCAATTTTCTTTTGAGGTATAATTACTCTCTCTTCATGTAGTCTGGAGACCCGGCTTGTTATTTGGCCGGGCAAACTGTCTGAAGTCCTCCTTAAGAGGCAATGCTTGTGTGTGTTTAATTTTGTCCCAAGCAGGAAAAGTCCTTCAAGTAAGGCAATTGGTAGATTAAAAGGATAAGTAGCCTATCCCCTACTATTCAGTGAGTCCTCTCCTTGCTCCCATTACATGGTTGTAGCATTGAGATAAAAACCCAAGATCTATCGAGTCAATAATGTGGAAAGAGCTCCATCTTTCTGAGCTCCCACACTTTCTGATATGCTCTCCCTGATCAGGGATAGAAGCAATGAGGCACACCCCTCATCTCCTTTTCATCTGCTTCACCTTAGCCTCTCAATGGCAAGGTTAAGAGCGACATTTACCTATTACAGTGGACTTTCACAGTCAAACCCTCTTGTATGAGCCTCCTTGTTTGGCTATAGAGTGTGCTGTTTGATATTCATTGATTGATTGATTACTTCATATGCACATGTTTGCTTGTATGCTCTATGCATCCATCATCATTAATTGCTCATCGATGCATAATCATCTCATTTGTCTTTATGACTTGTCTTTGTTGTTTACCCATTGAGGACAATTGTAAGACCATCCATTGGCCATTGCTCCTATGATATGGAAGTGAGTATAAGACCATCACCTTGGCCACTCATCTTATCTTTGCTTGATGCTTTGTATGTGAGGATACAACTGTAAGTCCCTGCAAGTTGGCATTTGTTTTCCTAGGATCATACTGTGTATGTTAGAGTAAGCCCAGACAGATTGGCATCTGACATCCATGTTTTGCTTTCTTTGTTTATGTGAGGTTGCAATTGTAAGTCCTTGTAAGTTGGCATTTGCATTCCTATGATCATATTGTTGCTTTTATTCTTGTATGTGAGGATCCATTGTAAGTCCCTGTAATGTGGCATTGGTTTTCCTATGAGCATCTGTGGAGTTAACCTAAGTCCAGATAGATTGGCAGTTGACTTCCATGTTTCATCTTTGTTTTCTTTTGAGGAGATTAGTGTAAGTCCATTGAGTGGCCTCTGATATCCATTTCTGTTTTAGGAGATTGGTGTAAATCCATCTATTGGTATCCGGTATCCGCCTTTTATTTTCTTTGTTGAGGAGATTAGTGTAAGACCATTGAGTGGCCTCTGATATCCCGTTCTGTTTTAGGAGATTGGTATAAGCCCAGTGATTGGCATCCGATATCCGCTTTTCTTTCTTGTTTGTTTGTTATTATCCATTGCTATTCCAAAGGACACACTTGAATCATCTCCTATATGATTTCAAGAAGTGAACCTTCTAAGAAGTTTTACTATCCATCTTCATCCATTCATCCCCATTATGTCCTAAACCTTTTCACACTTTGATTTCAAACTTGACATAGATATTGTGCAAACATCTTCATGTTTTCCAACTAAAAACCTGGACCCAAGTCCTTGACTTTTTTCAAACTCATTTTCATAATACTTCTTTGAATCAATCTAAATCATACTTTGACTCCATTTTCATAATCACAATCAATTAACTTCACCCATTCACTTGTCTTGGCTTTGTCCATTAATCTTTTCATGCATTAGCCATAGGTTTCAATTATCATTGAGGTTGATGTAAATCTTGCCTATCCTTAGTGAGTCGACAGTAAGACTTCCGTACTGAAAACAGGGCTAACCCCTCTAGTGCGTCGAAGCTATCCTCGCATGGTGGATGTTGGTCTTGGTCGAGTTTTCTCCCATTGATAATGAAAAGCCTCAGTGCTTGTGTTTAAAACTGAATCCACCAACTTTTGGAAATCTTTTAGCCGAACTACGGCGTTTTGATCCTTACCTTTGATGGAAGGTACGTAGGCAGCGGGTTCATCCGTTCGAACACAAAAATAATAACTTGTATATTCTTTTCTCACCATCCCAATCATGTTTGCACAATATTTATGTCATAACAAATAACGATTTAGTACAACAAGTGTGAAAAGGGCTCCCTAGGAGTACCTAGGACGTAGTGGGTGCCTAACACCTTCCCATTGCGTAATTTACCCCTTACCCAGACTCTCTGATCTTTTTATTAGTTTTCTACGTGTAAAACTTCTTAGGCTTTTGTTCGCTTTTTAGCCAGTCCTTTGGATAAATAAAAGTGCGGTGGCGACTCGAAAATTTCATTGTATGCTTTGCTTATGGTTTAATCGATAAATCATATAGCGACGAATACACCGCTACAGAAAAGGTGGCGACTCTGCTGGGGATAAGGTAACATCGATCCTTGGTGGTATTGCCTACTTTTCACCCTTTGTTGTGATATATTGTTATCTGTTATTTGACATATTTTTGTACAATTTGGGATGACTGTATTGATTGTAATGTTTGAATTGCTTGATATGCAATTGCTGCTTGCTTTGGTGATCTGTGAGATGAGTTCTATACCCGAACTCGAGTGCACTCTAGGATAGGAGAATGGCATAGTCTGGTTGACTGGTGTGGAGTATTCCTTAGCCAGTTGACTTGCGAGTCCATTCACTTGGTGGAGGTCATGTTGAACTAATAATGTCACACAAGTTATTTGTGGTTAGGCATTATTCTTTCAATCATGTGCCGTAGAAGCCAAGGACCTTAGTTTACCAAACCCATCTTGGCCTATTTTTAGGACCGTAGTGCGGAGGTCGTTCAGATGTCAGTTCTGGTACGATTGTTACGCGATACTACACTCATAAGAGTTTCTCTTGAGAATATTCTTGGAATACGAGTATTCGTTCCTCCGATAATATTCGAAAGATGGAACGATGATTATGGGAACCTCTGATAGAACATGTCTGGCAGGTTTAAACCCTAGTACACTCCCTTTGGGTGGTTCTTAACCGAGACTCCATGCTCGTGACTCTCAACAAACCCGTGATTCGTGGTTGAGTCGTTCAAACATTGTTAATATCAATGGATCCCGGATCAGGTGTAAAACCTAAAATCCACCAAAGCGGCTGGTTGATATTAAGAATGTTAGAGCCGGTTCATGTACCGTTAATATCAATGGAACTTGGGTGTCGATAAGGTGAAAACCTAAATCCACCAAAATGGATGATTGATATTAGGGATACATAGAGCTTTCCCACGACCTTTGTTTGGTGTGCTTTGCTTGATCCTTGAGTGTGTTTGCTGCATTCATACATTCACGCATTCATCCGCATTCATGTCATAAAAAAAAAGAGAAAATTTTCAAGGAACTTAAAGGGTTATTTGCAAAATTTTCAGACATGGAAAGACCAAAAAGGCATACAAAGAAGTACAGCTTCAAGCAGCCTGATGTAAAAGAGTTAAGGAATCTGACATCGTATGTATTAGATCCCTTGGGTTTCAAAGCTCGCTATAGGAAGCTTCTACCTCTGCTCACCACTCAGGTTGACGAAGGGTTGATGAGTACCTTGGCTCAGTTCTACGATCCTTTGCATCATTGCTTCTTATTTCCAGACTTCCAGTTGTTGCCGACTTTGGAAGAATACTCTCATCTTATTGGGATTCCGATTCTGGATCAAGTGCCGTTCAGTGGCCTAGAGAGTATTCCATCTGCTCGAGAGATTTCCAGTCTGTTGCACATAGATGAAGATCTGATTAGAGCTAATCTGACTACCAAAGGCGGAATTCAGGGTTTTCCTTCCGAGTTCCTCATTGCCCAAGCTACCTTTTATGGGAAGGCCATGAGTGAGGATGCCTTTGAGGCTCTGTTTGTGCTACTCATCTATGGATTGGTGCTGTTTCCCAACTTCGACAAGTTCGTTGACATGAACGCCATTAGGATCTTTGCAGTCCTTAATCCAGTTCCGACCTTGTTGGGTGATGCATATGTCTCCATGCACCTAAGGAATATGAAGAACGGAGGAGTCATTGTCTGCTGTTTACCCCTGCTGTACAAGTGGTTTATTTCGCACTTGCCGCAGACAGTTGCTTTCAAGGAGAACAAGGGATGTCTACGGTGGTCTCAGAGACTCATGTCTCTCACCAATGATGATATCACCTGGTATGATCGCGTGTATGATACCGTTCAGATCATCGATTCTTGTGGTGAATTCCCCAATGTGCCTCTTCTTGGTACATGTGGTGGGATCAGCTACAACCCTACACTTGCACGACGTCAGCTTGGGTTCCCCCTAAAGGATAAACCTAATAACATTCTGTTAGAAGGTGTATTCTTTCAGGAGGGTAAAGATCCCCAAGGCCTGAAAGCCAGATTTGTCCGCGCTTGGCGCAATATCCGCAAGAAGAGTAGGAACGAATTGGGTCCGAAGAACTGCATTGCTTTGGAGCCATATACCTCTTGGGTCAGACAGAGGGCTGCTACCTACCTGATGCCGTATGATTATCCAAGACCTACACCGTTGGATGTGGCTGGGCCTTCAACCCTCCCTACCCAACGTGTAGAGGAGTTGAGAGAAGAAGACCTTTCGCGTGCCTGGATCCGTGAGAGGGAGGAATTGCTGCAGCAGCTCAAGGAGAAGGATGCTATGATTGAATTCCTCGAGCACCAAGTGATCGACGATCCGAACGACGCTTGGACTTCTCTGCTTCCTCAGTCTTCCAAATTCTGGAAGAGGAAGTATGATCGACTTGCTAAAGAGAAAGCTGATATGGAGGCTGCCTATGAGAGAGAGATCAAGAAGTTGTGTACTTCTCGTCCTCCAGCATCCCGAGCTGTTAGGGATCCATAGGATGTCATTTACCTTTTCTCTTTGTAATAACCAAGAATGCTGTATTTCTTTGCTTTGATATATTGAATGAAATGTTTTCCATGAGCAATTGAAATGTTTAACTATTCAAAATATTGCAAATAATACCCTAAGGGTTCCTTGAAAACAAAGCATTTGCACAAGCATTTCATGCATCATTCTTGCATAAACAGGTACCCTTTGTTTCTGGTCTTCTGGTTCTAACCTTTGTTCTTCATTTATTTTGAAGACAAGCTGACTCACCGGTATTATACAAGAGTCAACTCTGCCAGGATCATGGAACAGATGGAACAAGAGAACCGAGATCTAAGGGAAGAGGTCGCCAGACTTGGCGCTTTGATGGAGCAACTTCTTGCTGCCCAGAACCAACCTGCTCAACAGCCAGCAACTCCCGTTCAGCGGACGGTTATTTCTGAAGTGGCTACTTCAACGGTGCCTGTCAGCGCCCATCAGCCCAATGCCATGCCTCCCGGTTTTCCTTGGGGGATGCCTCCAGGCTTCATGCCAGATATTCCTGCGCCAACCTTTGCTCAAATGCCGGTATCTAGCCCGGTCCCTGTACCTGCTCCTCCTGTCGTGCATACCATGCCTAGGGTAGACGACACCATCTATCACTCTGAGGCTTCTGAGGGCTCAGATGTTCATGAAAAAATGGACGCAATGAACGACCAATTCCTCGAGCTGAGAAAGGAATTGAGGACTCTCCGTGGCAAAGATCTCTTCGGCAAGTCAGCAGCCGAACTTTGTTTAGTTCCCGGTGTGAAGATACCGATCAAGTTCAAGGTCCCGGACTTTGAAAAATATAAGGGGAACACTTGTCCGTTAGCGCACCTGGTCATGTACGCCAGGAAGATGTCAACGCAAACTGATAATGATCAACTCTTGATCCATTATTTTCAAGACAGTTTGTCTGGTGCCGCGCTCAGATGGTACATGAGCCTGGACAGTGCTAACATCCGGTCTTTCAATGACCTTGGCGAAGCTTTCGTCAAGCAATACAAATATAATGTTGATATGGCACCTGACAGAGATCAACTCAGGTCCATGTCACAGAAAGACAAGGAATCATTCAAGGAGTACGCCCAGAGATGGCGTGAGCTGGCAGCTCAAATCACCCCACCATTGGAAGAGAAGGAGATGACCAAGATTTTTCTGAAAACTCTTGGTTCATTTTATTATGAACGAATGGTGGCAAGCGCTCCCTCTGATTTCACCGAGATGGTGAATATGGGGATGCGTCTTGAAGAAGGGGTCCGTGAAGGACGGCTGGCTAAAGATGATGGTTCCTCCTCTAAACGATATGGAGCGTTTAAGAGGAAAGAAGGGGAAGCCCATGCCGTGCAGTCTCAGCCAAAACAAATAAGACCCTCTGGTCAGAGGAAGCCTGCACGTTGTGCCGGACATCAGCATCAGGTGGCTCATATAGCACCTGTATTCAAAGACAGTGCGCCACAGTATTAACCACAACAATATCAGCATCAGCAGCAATATCAGCAACCGCAATACCAGCAACAACAACGTCCACAACAACAGGCCTACCAGCCTCGTGGAAGTACAACCAATCAAGCCAACATGAACTATGATAGGAAGAAGGTCAGCTTCGATCCGATTCCTATGACATATGCAGAGCTTTATCCCTCCTTGTTGGAGAGGAAATTGGTTTCTCCCAAGGATCCTCCTGCCATTCCTGCAAATCCACAATGGTGGTACAGACCAGACCAGCATTGTGTCTACCATTCCGGTGCTCCGGGCCACAATGTAGAAAACTGTTTCCCGCTGAAGAATAAGGTGCAAGACCTTATGAGAAGTGGAATCCTGAGTTTTGAAGACTCTAGCCCAAATGTCACCAAGAACCCATTGCCGCCGCATGGGAAATCTGTCAACATGATCCAGGAGGACCTTGGGAAGTATAAGGTTAAGTATGTCAGCCACATCAGGCAGTCGCTGGTTGATTTGCATAAGATGCTGTGTCAGCATAGTCATTTGGAGCATAACCACGACAAGTGCCGCGTTTGCTCGGTTAATCGCTTGGGTTGTGACCAAGTACGCAGAGAGCTGCAGAAGCTGTTGAATGAAGGTGCCATTGAGATTCTGCAGAATCGCAATGTTGATACGGTTGAACCTGAGGTAAATGTCATATCACCAGTGTTCAAACTGCCAGAGCCCGTTGTTATTCGTTACAATAGCAACAAGTCGAAGGCTTCTCCATCTTTGATTATCAAATCAGCCGGCCCTGTGCCCTATTCATCTGATCGAGCTGTACCTTTCAGATATAGCCCTGTTGCTGTTCAGGATGGGGTCGAAACGCCTTTGCCTTCCACCGCTGTAACTAATATTGCTGATGTCAGTGGACTGACCCGAAGTGGTCGTGTGTTTTCCGCACCTGCTAAAGCCCCTGTTGCTTCTGAATCTGTTGAGCGCCTGGTTGGGACCGCCGTGAATGTTCAGAACCCGGCACTTGATGTTGCCAAACCCTCCTCGTCTGTACAAAAGACTCCTGTTTCTTCAGGTGGCCCAAGTGGCATTGTTGATGAAGAATCTGATGAGATGCTGAGGCTCATCAGAAAGAGTGAGTACAACATTGTAGACCAGCTTCTACACACGCCCTCCAAGATTTCTATTCTTTCTCTGTTGCTGAATTCAGAGCCTCATAGGGAGTCTCTGCAGAAAGTCTTGGACCTGGCGTACGTTGATCACGATGTCACCCTGGAACAATTTGATAGCATTGTTGCAAACATTACCGCTTGCAACACTCTGAGCTTTTGTGACGCTGATCTCCCTGAGGAGGGAAGAGACCACAACATGGCCTTACATATCTCCATGAACTGCAAGTCTGATGCAATGTCCAATGTGCTGGTGGACACTGGATCGTCGCTTAATGTATTGCCAAAATCCACACTCTCTCGTCTGTCATATCAAGGTCCTCCTATGAGGCAGAGTGGGGTTGTTGTGAAAGCATTTGATGGGTCGCGTAAGACCGTGATTGGGGAAGTTGATCTCCCAATCAAGATAGGACCAGGTGATTTCCAGATTACTTTTCAAGTAATGGATATCCACCCATCTTACAGCTGTCTCTTAGGCAGACCATGGATTCACGAGGCTGGCGTCGTGACATCCACCCTACACCAGAAGCTGAAGTTTGTGAAAAACAAGAAATTGGTTGTAGTAGGGGGAGAAAAGGCTCTCCTGGTCAGTAATTTGTCTTCTTTCTCGTACATTGACGCAGAGGATGAAGTTGGAACTCAGTTCCAAGCTTTGTCTATTGATGAACCAATCGAGAAGAAGTCTCCTTCATTCACTTCCTACCGAGATGCTAAGCTGGCCATCGAATGTGGTGCAGTTGCTGGATTAGGGAAAGTGCTTGAACTTGAAGATAACCGATCCCGGGCTGGCATTGGCTATGGTTCTGGGGCATGCAACGAGCAAGGTCTGTTCACCAGTGGAGGATTCATCCACGCCGATCAACCCGCAGAAGAGGAAGCTGCTGCTATCATTGAAGAAGAAGACGCAGAAGATCTGAACAATTTCATCATTCCTGGTGGTGTCTGCCACAATTGGGTCGCTGTGGATGTTCCTACGGTCATTCATAAGTCAGCGTGATTTGTTCATCTTGTTTAAAACCCTTCTCCCATGCCAAAAGGAGAAGTGATGACATTGTTGGCAGCATTTAATACAATGATGTTTTCATTCAATTAATGCATTGTCAAATATTTGTTTTTCCATTTGTTTTCACTTTTTGCTTTTTCATGAAATCAGTGATCACAAAAAACCTGAAAAACAACAAAAACAGCTTTTTCATCTGCATAAATGATTTGCTTGTTTAAAATTCAAAAGCTTTTCATTATCCAGAATCATTATGCAGGGATTTCTAAACCCATTGAACATAATGATCCAACGCCATCTCCCAATCTTGAAGTCCTTGTATCTGAGGCAAAGGAAGATGATGTTGAAGGGGATTCCTGACGAGATTACCCGCCTTCTTGAGCACACAACAGAGGCTCATTCAGCTGTATCATGAGAATCAGCAAAACAGTCAAACTGGGGCATTGCAAATGCAATTAAAAATTAAAAAAAAAATTTAAAAAAAAAAAGAAGAAGAAAGAGGGTGAAAAATAAGAAAAAATCAAAAACCAGGAAAATTTTTTCAAAATTTTTCCAAGGGAAAAAAGAAAAATTATACCCTCAAAGTCCCTAGTTGACTGATGCTGAATTCAGAGTCGTTATGACCAACTGAATTTGATCGAAGAGAAGCGATTGACTGCCATGTGTCATGGTCAGTTATATCAGCAGAGAATGAAGAAAGCATTCGATAAGAAGGTCAAGCCTCGTGTGTTCCGAGAAGGTGACCTTGTGCTCAAGAAAGTTTTGTCTTTCGCGCCCGATTCCAGGGGCAAGTGGACTCCAAACTACGAGGGTCCATATGTTGTTAAGAGAGCCTTTTCAGGCGGAGCTTTGATGCTTACAACAATGGATGGGGAGGATTTCACTCGTCCCGTGAATTCAGATGCAGTCAAGAGATACTTTGCCTAAAAAAAAGTATATGCAAAAAAAAAAAAAAAAAAAAAAAAAAACAGAATAGCTCGCTAAGTTGAAAACCCGAAAGGGCGGCTTAGGCAAAAATGAGCGTCTCAGTGGAGAACCCGCAAGGGTAATCCAGGCAAAAATTAGAGACTTGAAAAAAGATATATTTGCATCCCGCTAGATTGAGTACCTCACCCTGGGGCAATCTAGGCAAAAATTAGGGATCTGGCAAGTAACTGCATCCTGACAAGACTTTCTGGTTCATCAGTCGTCATTTCGTCAGAAGATTCTCGATTCGTCGTCAACTGAAGCTTCGGATACATCGAGATTCAAATTGGTAGAGAAAGGATCATTATGTTCAATGTAGCCCTCTTCCAATATATATCACTGATTTCAAATTTGTACAGATCTATGGAGTCTTGCCATTTGCAAACTACCATTCCATCAAATAAATTTGAGCTTTTTATCCAATTATTTGCACTCTTATTTGTTTCAATTCAACAAATGTTTTGCATGTTTTAAATTGATAAAATGTCATTGTTTTAAAAAAATCAAATTTTTCAAAATTTTTGTTTTAAACAAAGTGAACATTCACAAGATTGAAAGGATACTTAAAAATATCTCAGTGCTCTCCCGAGGGTGGCATGATTCCCAACAGGTAAGACATTCGTTCGTATTCCTGGTTTGGTGGTATCTTCTCTCTTCAGATCTTTGTTGGGGTTGTTCCTCAAACAAAGTTGTTGTTGGGGTTGTTCCCCAGTATAGTCGCAAGCAGAGTGTTGTTGAAGACTTTGTTTCTCCAGCAGCAGTTTTCCCCCCAGCATGGGTGATTTTCTTGTAGAAGTTTCGGTGGTTGATGGTCTGTCATCTTGGTGCCCCGTCACTTTCTCCAGTGGGTCTATATCCCCAGACTTTATTTGTCTCCTCAGCACAATCATGAGTATAGCCATTGATTGATATTCCCCTCCGAGTCGCGAGTAGAGCTGTTTGTTGATATCCCCATCGGATTCGCGAACAGAATTGATATCACTCTTCCCAGTGCAGTTGCCAGCGGAGTTGTCTGTTTCCTCAGCACAATCGCTTTCTTTTAAAGACTCGGTAAGTCAGTGGTTTGATACCCAGTACTTTACCCTTTCCCCGGCGAAGTCGTCTGCGGAATTGTTGCTATCTCTCCATCAGAGTTGTTCTCCTCAGCAGAGCAGGATTTATTTTCCTATTCAGTGGTTGATTTGGGTTGACGTCTCAGTATTTTTCAACCATCTTTTCCTCAGCTTAGTCTGCAGAGTGTTTGTTGTGGCAGTTTCGCCTGTTGAATACTCCTTCAATCCCCAGTATGGTCGGATGATGGCTCTAGCCTCCAGTGAACGGATTTATTTCCTGACTGTCTGTGATCCTCAGTAGAGTGGCTTATATTGCAGAATCTACTTGTTGTGATCAGTTTGCTGTGTATTCTCCCCAAGTGGATTGGTTCGTTGCAGAATCTACGTGTTTTATCTGTCCTCCCTCAGTGGGTTTGTCCCCAAGAGAGTAGCCGACGGTTTTCCCCAGTAGAATTGCTTATGCAGTCAGATTCTATTTGGATGATATCATTCTCCCTCAGTGGGTTGTTCCCCAGCGGAGTTATATGGAGTTACTTCTACAGCAGTTCGTGCTTGTGCAACGCACTTTTTGTTTCTCAGTTGACACTGGGATCCCCTGCAGATATACTTTGGGACTTCTCTTGTTCCCCTACAGATTCGTCTTGGTGGCTGTTTTGCCCGTTGTGACTTTCTGTACCCTGATTGGGTTGTCTCCTGTTATCTCTGATTATCTGCTTCTTCAGCAGTACTTGCAGATCTTTGCTTTACAGCATGAAGATCTCCGCAGATTGGCTCTCCAGCTGGTTTTTCCCCTGGAAGTATAATACCGGACGTTTGATTCCCGAACCTGTTTGTGTTAGAATTGTCTGTTTTGTCAGCATTCATCAAACATAAATCACGCATATTCATGCATATTCATAAACATTCAGATATTCATGTTGCATTTCTCGCCATGTATCCTTTGTTTGTCGTGTCTCCTGCTATGGTGATATAGATCTCTTTACAGATCTCCCCAAGCAGATGTCGGGTGTTATAAATCTCTCCATATAGAGTCAACCCCATAAGCAGAAAATGTTTGTCTTTCCTTCTGTAGTTCCCCACTGAGATATATCCTCGTGGATGACGGTTTCTTCCGTTTCCTCCCAACACATATATTGGGATGGAAGTTCCTATTTGAGTTATATCCTCATTAGGACGTGTCTTGATTCAGTCTGTCTTTTCGGATTATTCCCGAATTGGCTATTTGTCAGATGTCTTGTGCTTCCCAGTGGGTTGTTCCCCAGCGGAATGTTTTTGGGCCTCTACCCACAAACCGGTAGCTATAAGTCCTATTTTTCCTGGATTTCTTGACAGAATTTGTGGTTATACACCTTTTATTCTCCAGCCAGAGTTTTTGGTTTTCTACCTTCATACCGGTAATCGTAAATCCTATTTTCCTGCTTTCCAGCAGTTTGTGGTTTGTTATAAACCCTATTTTGGTTTCCCGTGCGGATTTGTGATTTGTTCTATCCCCACGCGGAGTTGTTGGTCTTCTACCCCGTATTCGGTAGATGTAAACCCTAATTTTCGTGGTTATCTTCATTCAATATTTGATGTTGATTTTCCTTTGCTTGGATAAGTTGCTCAGATCAACACTTATATCTCCAGCAAGTCTTTTGTGGATAATTGCCGTATGCTAGCAATTTTATCCCCAGTGGGTCTTTTCACCGTTTGCTAGTGATTTGTTCCCCGGATCATTGATTGTTCATCAATGCATCCCCAGCTAGTCCCTGTGGATAATTGCCGGATGCTTGCAATTTCTCCTCAGCAGATCGCCTTTCATTTACCCTTTTGTTGGTAATGTCTGTTGCTCCTTTTGATTGGTCATCATTATATACCTATTCTGGTATCCTGATGCCTTTCTTTTCGGATCTTATCCTATAAACAACCCAGTAACCGGTTCAGGATAATTTTCCTTGCGAGTATATTATTCACGGTCTGCCGGTAATGAATAGTATATCTCATGCGCTCTTTAGTTGGAATCCTTTGTTGATTTTCCCCAGCTGAGCAAGATTCGTATTCTTTGTAGAATCGAATATCCATCCTTTAACCAGTTTGTGTTTTGGATGATGAGTGTTTTGGAAGTGAAAACCAATTCACGTTTTCGGTAGATCACCTATTATATACCCAGTAACCGGTATCTCTGGTGTTTCTTACCATGCGAGTTTATTATCTACGTTCTGACGGTAATAGATAATATATCTCATGCGAGTTTCTTATCCACGGTCTGCCGGTAATGGATATTGTATCTCATGCACTCTTTGGGTTTGTGTCCCCAGTTGAGTAAGATTCGTTTTCCCGTTGTGGATTCGAATGTCCATCCTGTAAGTCGATTTGCTTTTTTTCAAGCCCTCCTTTCGGATGATGAGTGTTTTGGAAGTGAAATCCAATTCACGTTTCGGTAGATCACCTATTATATACCCAGTAACCGGTATCCCTGGTGTTTCTCACCATGCGAGTGTATTATTCACGGTCTGCCGGTAATGAATAATATGTCTCATGCACTCTTTGGTCGGAGTCCTTTATTGTTTTCCCCTCAGAGTAAGATTCGTATTCTTTGTGGAATCGAATATCCATCCTATAAACAAGTTTGCTGTTCTAGCTTTCTTCAGGGTGATGAGTGTCTTGGAAGTGAAAACCAATTCACGTTTTCGGATTTTATCCTATAAACAACCCAGTAACCGGTTCAGGATAATCTTCCTTTTGAGTATACTATCCACGGTATGCCGGTAATGGATATTATATCTCGTTCGCTCTTGGGTCAATCTTTTGATTGTTTTCTCCGTCGAGTAAGATTCATATTCCTTGTGGAATTGAATATCCATCCTATAAACAAGTTTGCTTTTCTAGCTCTCTTCAGGATGATGAGTGTTTTGGAAGTGAAATCCAATTCACGCTTTGGTCGGTCACCTATTATATACCCAGTAACCGGTATCCTTGGTGTTCCCTCCTTTCTGCTCCCTATTATGACCTCGGTCCCCCTGTGGAGTCAGATTTTCCTGAGATTGTTACCCTTATACCAGTAACATCTCATTTCTTTGGTGCTTCTTCAGTGAAGTTTTCTTTTTGCTTCTCCCCAGGAGTCAGCTTGTGTCTCTCCAATGGATTTATTTTCCATTTGGAAATCTTTTCCCCAGTGTGAGTCCTTCACTCCCCAGTGAGTTCTCCAGTCTGTTTTCTGTTATTTCCTAATCAGAGTCATGTCTTGTTCACGCTGTGTCAGTTTTGTTTATCCCCAACTAGAGTCCTGTAGAGTCTCTGTTCCTGGTGAGTGTATACTCCGATGGATCGTCTTTTCTTCTGTGTGAATCATATTCTCCGCAGAATTTGTGTCTTTTGCATGCATACATTTGCATCATGAGGTCTCTTAGGGACCAAAATTTGTCTCATTACTGTTATTTAAGCCCATTCTACCGCGTCGAGATGAAGATTTCTAAACTTCACTTCTCCGGCTAGAATGACCTTAACTAGGGGCATCTGTAAGACCCCAATTTTGGGCCCTAAGATCCCTCATGGCCCATATCATATCATATCATGGCCTCAAGGATCATTGCATGCCCTAGTTTCCCTCCTAGTGGGTAGATTGCCTTGTGAATTGGTTCCTGATCACCAAGCATACTTTGCATTTGTATATCTTTGCTTTTCATATGTTTACTAACCAAAAAGTACAAAAATATTGTCAGTTTAACCCTGTTGCTTGCAGTTGAAGCAATCATCAGTAATTAGGTCAAAGACAGTCAACAGTCAGTCAAAGCAATGGATGGTGGCCATTCTTGCAGAATTTGGGCACCATGATCAATAATCAAGAGCTCATATATCTTGGGACATCATTTGGAATCAAGGTCTCAAGGAATTAGGGTTTGGAATTCACCAGAAGTGCTTCAGTCATCCAAAACCCTAGAAAAGTCAACTGAAGTCAAACTTGGTCAACTGTGGATTTAATCAGTGATTTGATGGATGGAATTGATTTGAAGGAGTTCATTCATGTCTATATAAGCCTCACATATCATGTCAAACCTCAACATGGAAGAATTTGAAGCAAAATCAGAAATTTCCCAAAATAGAAAGTGGACCTGTAATTTCAACTGCCAAAAATGGAAACTTCTTGATCTTAAACCTACATCATGATACAAGCTTCAAATGAATTTTTTCCCAACATGAAAGTTGAAGATCTTGTTCTCCCATTTTCAAAAAGTCCAAGAACTCTCAAATCCCATGTATGGTTGGCAAGATATGATCAAATCAATTTCAAAAATTTGTGAACTTCAACAAGCCATATCTCATGAACCATAAGGCCAATTTTAGTGGGGTTTTTTCCTACAAGCTCCATTTAATCCCCTCTTTCCAAAAATGCATTCATCATGAACCAAAACCTCACCATTCAAAATGACTTTTTTTGACTTGACTTTATTCATTTCAAGTGAGCAAAAAAGTTGACTTTTTGATTTGGCTATTTTTAAACAATTTGGACATTTGGGAAATGTTTGGAATGTTGTTTGAGACATGTCTAAAGCCCAAAATTCGTGCAGACTTCATACCCCATGTGCAAGTGGATGCAAAGTTAGCAAAATGCAAATTTGGTTCATTTAACATAAACAAGTTTAGCACTTCATTAAGGAAGGATAAACAGAAGTATTTAAAGTCATTTTCAGCAGAAATCAACCCTAGCAGCAGCCATCTCAAACCAGAAAACTCTCACTCTCTCATTTTTCCAATTTGCACGATTTGCATTTTCTGGCCAAAAGCTTCAAACCCTCGAGCCTTTCTCCATTGTTCCATCATCTGGACATCATTTGGAGCCTTTTTCAAGCACAGTTCATCATCTGCACAGCCTTCTTCATGTTCTGTTTTCACTAAGCATACAACAATGGCAGATCATGGTTTGGGTATTTCCAAGCATCAATGAGCTAAAGTTAGTCAACCATATACCCCTTGGAAGCATTGTGTCCATCTGTTTGAGCTTACAACATTCAAACAACATTGTTCCATCGAATTTCTTCAAATCAAGTGAGTTTTTCGACATCTTTGTTTTCCAAATGATGCCATGTTTTATGTAGTCCTTGCATTGCTGAGTATTATGGGCTTCGAATCATGTATTTTGGTTGCTTATGCTGAGAGATATTTGACTTCAAAGTTTCATACTCATGGATGTTTTTGCTTATTGCTTTTTGTTTAGTTCGTTTTAGTGAATATGGATGTTGGAATATTGTTGTGCTTGGTTTGCTGATGAGAATAGTGTGCTTGATTCCAATTTCTGGGTGTTTTGAATTTCACGATTGAATTTGAGATGATGAAGCTTCACGGTTGCTACAGTAAAACCCTAGAATATTTTTCCAGATTTTCTTTTAACTGTGTTTGGTCGTTGCTGGGTTATTTTGCATGAGGAATTCCACTGTTTCGTTGCCATAACCTGTCGTCGGTTGACACCTCACCCAGCTGCTACGCAGCGTTTCACTTAACTCCCTCCATTATTACCATTTTGCCACCGTGCCCTATTTCATTTGATTAATCATATGTTAAATCATTTCATTTCATAATATTATTTCATCTTGTTACACAAACTTACAAAAATCACAATTCACTCATTTTAATTCCAAAATTCATGAAATTTTTTCCATCATGATCACGTGAATGTCTACTATTTTATCATGATTTTTGTTGAATTTTTGGTTGGCTGGATTTTTATTGGTTTTAGAGTTCTTGTCATATATGCTTATTTGATACCTTTTGCCAATCCTTTTGTGAAATGATCATGTTGCATCCATTTGAGTTGAAATTTTTTGTGGTTATTCTACACTCATTCATCTTCATTATGATGTAAAGTTTGTGCATTTATCATATGTGGTTTGTGAGATACAAATTTCTGAAGTAGGGTGTGACAATTTGTGTCACACCAATGTTATGCAATTTCTTGATTTTTGTTGACATGCTTCCTGGCTTCCAAATAATGTGAAATTTTGCATGAGCCATCTCTTATATGTCTAGTTGATGTGTGATTTTTCCTGGATTTAATTATGTCATTTCTTAATTGTTTGTGACTTTTCTTCCCTGCCTAGTCATTTGTTGACTTTGTGTGATGCATCTTGCCAAATCCTTTGTGAAATTCTCATACTTTGTTGGATGATCATGAAATTTTACATGTGCATACTAGACGTATTGAGCTTTGCAGTGGTGTTGATCCCATCCATTTCTCATCTGTTTTCATTTAGTTATGATTTTTTGAAGATGACACATGTTTTGTTGGCTTCTTTGTGCACACTTGAAATTGTGTTGACTTCCTGATTTTAATTGACTATCTTCCCATGATCCAATTGAGCTGAAATTTCATATGCATGCTATGTTATGGATTGTGATTGAGTATGAATTATTTCATAATTTTTGGGAATGTTTATGTTTGCTTTTAAGCTTGGTCTTGCTGTTGACCTCTATGTGCTTTCATTTGCCATGCCTTGCCTTCTCTTGTCTTTGAAATGATGTTGATGCATGATATGAGCTTGAAACCAATTGTGCTTGCTTCTCAAATGTTTGAACTTGACTTTGGTTGACTTTCATTTGCTGTTTTGACTTTCCCTTTTATTTTTGATTCTAGGCTTGTCCTAGTGGTCTTTTGGGCTTATGATTGAGTTCATGTTTCAGGTTAAGCAACAATGCCTCAAAGATCATACAAATTTGATTGAGCTTGATTATATATCATGTGCTAACCTTGTTTTGTAGGTGGTATGACTCATATAGTTTGAGTCTTGTGCTTTGCACATTGGTCCTTCTGTGTTGACTGTTGACCCCTTTCCTTTTGTTTTAACTGTTGAACTGTTTACTGATTAGTTTGACTTTTTCAGGTACTCTTAGTTGCTTTATTTGCTTGCTTTGCTATTTAGCAATTTGCTTTTGAGGTATAATTACTCTCTCTTCATGTAGTCTGGAGACCCGGCTTGTTATTTGGCCGGGCAAACTGTCTGAAGTCCTCCTTAAGAGGCCATGCTTGTGTGTGTTTAATTTTGTCCCAAGCAGGAAAAGTCCTTCAAGTAAGGCAATTGG
The DNA here is from genome assembly GCF_024323335.1 of Lathyrus oleraceus. Lineage (NCBI taxonomy): Eukaryota > Viridiplantae > Streptophyta > Magnoliopsida > Fabales > Fabaceae > Lathyrus > Lathyrus oleraceus. The sequence continues at coordinate 196,393,882 of NC_066580.1, read as the reverse complement.
TAGATCAAAGGGATAAGTAGCCTATCCCCTACTATTCAGTGAGTCCTCTCCTTGCTCCCATTACATGGTTGTAGCATTGAGATAAAAACCCAAGATCTATCGAGTCAATAATGTGGAAAGAGCTCCATCTTTCTGAGCTCCCACACTTTCTGATATGCTCTCCCTGATCAGGGATAGAAGCAATGAGGCACACCCCTCATCTCCTTTTCATCTACTTCACCTTAGCCTCTCAATGGCAAGGTTAAGAGCGACATTTACCTATTACAGTGGACTTTCACAGTCAAACCCTCTTGTATGAGCCTCCTTGTTTGGCTATAGAGTGTGCTGTTTGATATTCATTGATTGATTGATTACTTCATATGCACATGTTTGCTTGTATGCTCTATGCATCCATCATCATTAATTGCTCATCGATGCATAATCATCTCATTTGTCTTTATGACTTGTCTTTGTTGTTTACCCATTGAGGACAATTGTAAGACCATCCATTGGCCATTGCTCCTATGATATGGAAGTGAGTATAAGACCATCACCTTGGCCACTCATCTTATCTTTGCTTGATGCTTTGTATGTGAGGATACAACTGTAAGTCCCTGCAAGTTGGCATTTGTTTTCCTAGGATCATACTGTGTATGTTAGAGTAAGCCCAGACAGATTGGCATCTGACATCCATGTTTTGCTTTCTTTGTTTATGTGAGGTTGCAATTGTAAGTCCTTGTAAGTTGGCATTTGCATTCCTATGATCATATTGTTGCTTTTGTTCTTGTATGTGAGGATCCATTGTAAGTCCCTGTAATGTGGCATTGGTTTTCCTATGAGCATCTGTGGAGTTAACCTAAGTCCAGATAGATTGGCAGTTGACTTCCATGTTTCATCTTTGTTTTCTTTTGAGGAGATTAGTGTAAGTCCATTGAGTGGCCTCTGATATCCATTTCTGTTTTAGGAGATTGGTGTAAATCCATCTATTGGTATCCGGTATCCGCCTTTTATTTTCTTTGTTGAGGAGATTAGTGTAAGACCATTGAGTGGCCTCTGATATCCCGTTCTGTTTTAGGAGATTGGTATAAGCCCAGTGATTGGCATCCGATATCCGCTTTTCTTTCTTGTTTGTTTGTTATTATCCATTGCTATTCCAAAGGACACACTTGAATCATCTCCTATATGATTTCAAGAAGTGAACCTTCTAAGAAGTTTTACTATCCATCTTCATCCATTCATCCCCATTATGTCCTAAACCTTTTCACACTTTGATTTCAAACTTGACATAGATATTGTGCAAACATCTTCATGTTTTCCAACTAAAAACCTGGACCCAAGTCCTTGACTTTTTTCAAACTCATTTTCATAATACTTCTTTAAACCAATCTAAATCATACTTTGACTCCATTTTCATAATCACAATCAATTAACTTCGCCCATTCACTTGTCTTGGCTTTGTCCATTAATCTTTTCATGCATTAGCCATAGGTTTCAATTATCATTGAGGTTGATGTAAATCTTGCCTATCCTTAGTGAGTCGACAGTAAGACTTCCGTACTGAAAACAGGGCTAACCCCTCTAGTGCGTCGAAGCTATCCTCGCATGGTGGATGTTGGTCTTGGTCGAGTTTTCTCCCATTGATAATGAAAAGCCTCAGTGCTTGTGTTTAAAACTGAATCCACCAACTTTTGGAAATCTTTTAGCCGAACTACGGCGTTTTGATCCTTACCTTTGATGGAAGGTACGTAGGCAGCGGGTTCATCCGTTCGAACACAAAAATAATAACTTGTATATTCTTTTCTCACCATCCCAATCATGTTTGCACAATATTTATGTCATAACAAATAACGATTTAGTACAACAAGTGTGAAAAGGGCTCCCTAGGAGTACCTAGGACGTAGTGGGTGCCTAACACCTTCCCATTGCGTAATTTACCCCTTACCCAGACTCTCTGATCTTTTTATTAGTTTTCTACGTGTAAAACTTCTTAGGCTTTTGTTCGCTTTTTAGCCAGTCCTTTGGATAAATAAAAGTGCGGTGGCGACTCGAAAATTTCATTGTATGCTTTGCTTATGGTTTAATCGATAAATCATATAGCGACGAATACACCGCTACAAGTATGGTTTTGGCCTTGTGATGATTTTTGAAGACACGCTTCTGATCTTCTGACATCTTACTTCTGGGAACTTCAACTCCATTTTCTGAGACGGGAGGTTTGTATCCATCTGTGACAATGTCCCAGAGATCAGCATCATAGCATAGAAAGAAACTTTCGATTCTATCTTTCCCGTAATCGAATTTCTCTCCATCAAAGACAGGAGGCTTAGCATTGTAACTATCTCTTTCATTTGTGTGGGCCATAGTTTTTCTCGTTCTGGATCTCTCTACACTGTTAAGTGTTTGATTAGAAAATCAATAACAGAGTCGAAGCTCCGATACCAATTGAAGGTGAGAAAAACAAGAAAGGGGGGTTTGAATTGTTTTGGAAAATAAGCGCTTTTTAGAATAAAAACACACAAGGAATTTATACTGGTTCGCTTATAATACAAAGCTACTCCAGTCCACCCGACCAAGGTGATTTCGCCTTCAAAAAGGATTTAATCCACTAATCTTGAAAGATAGTTTACAACCCACGTCTAAGAGAAGGATCTCTTAGTCCTCTCAAGTATACAGACTGCGCAAAGTCACTTGAGGAAATAAAACAACTTAGATAAAATTAAGGTTTGTAATCTAGAGTGCTTCTAGGATAAAGCAAATATTACAATGGTGAGAGCAAATAGAATGTTTCACGTATGAGCAAAAGCTCGTGAAAGATTGAGAGAGAGAGAGAGAATGTTTCAGTGTACTGGCGCGCCTCTCAAAGTTGTTTGCTGTCCTTTATATAGAGATGAAAGGACCGTTGAAATTGATGACAGATATTTTGTCTTGAATAGGAATTAATGCCATAACTTCTGTTGTTTCTTGCCAAAACAACTTTGTCTCCCTGAATAACTTCTTCCCAAAAATAGATTCTTTCCATTTGATGTTGAAGTTTCCGTTACTTATTCTGAATATGGAATTTCATCATTAGAGTCTGAGTTGCTGGAATCTTGCTATGCGTCTTCAGAGCTTCAGAGGGTTCTGATAGCTTAGTGTTCTGATGATGACTTCAGATGATGTTAAGAGCTTCTGGAAATGATATACCATGTTTAGAGTCAGATCTTCTAGAGAGCACTTCTTCTTCAGATGCTTCTGATATTCTGATCTGTTTTTGCTTGGACTCAGATCTTCTAGAGCGTGTTTCCACTTCAGATACTTCTGATCTTCTGATATTTTGTATCTGATTTGATTCTGTATCTGATGACGTCATCAGATCTCTTTCTTCTTTCCTTAGAACCCTGCACACTTAGAAACTTTTCGTTAGAGTGCCATTTTTGGTTTCATCTTTTGTTATCATCAAAATCCTGGAATCTATTGTAGAACAATTTTTGTTCTTACAATCTCCCCCCTGCACAAAAAGTTGAAGTTCGTCAAGAACAAAAAGTTGGTGGTGATAGGGGGAGAGAAGGCTCTCTTGGTCAGCCATTTATCTTCCTTTTCCTACATTGATGATCAGGATGAGGTTGGAACTCCGTTCCAAGCCTTATCTATTGCTGAGCCTTCTAGGAAAGAACTTTCTTCATTTGTCTCCTATAATGACGCGAAGTTGGCCATCGAGCTGGGTGCAACTAATGGTTTGGGGAAAATGATAAAGAGGGAAGATAATAAATCCCGGGCTGGTATAGGGTATTCTTCCGGTGTTTCCAATGATCTTGGGTTGTTCTAGAGTGGAGGTTTCATCCACACCGTTGCAGATCAAGAATCTGCTGCCATCGTTGAAGAAGATGAAGAGGAAGACCTTGGCAACTTTGTCATACCTAGAGGAATCTTCAATAATTGGGTCGTTGTTGAAGTTCCAACAGTTATCCATAAGTCAACGTAATATGGTCATTTTGTTTAAAAACCCTTCTCCCATGCTAAAAGGAGAAGTAAAGACATTGTTGGCATAATTGATTAATACAATAATATTCATTCAATAATCGCATGTTAAATGTTTGTTTTCTCAAATTATTTTTTCTTTTTGCTTTTTGCATGAAATTGGTGATCACTATAAAACCCTAAAAAGAAAATAAAATCAATCTTTTCATCTGCATAATGATTTGCCTTGTTTGAATTCTGAACTCTCTTTTATACTCAAAATCATTATGCAGGTTAATCAAACCCATTGAACATAATGATCCAACACCATCTCCCAAATTTTACTTCCATGTATTTGAGGCAGAAGAAGATGATGTTGAAGAGATTCCTAATGAGATTACCCGTCTGCTTAAGCACGAGGAGAAGATCATTCAGTCGCAACTTGAGAATCTGGAAACAGTCAACTTGGGGTCTGAAAAGTGCGTTCGTGAAGTGAAGATTGGGGCACTCCTGGAAGAGTTTGTGAAGAAGGGGTTGATTGAGTTGCTACGAGAATATGTCAACGTCTTTGCCTGGTCGTATGAAGACATGCCTGGTTTAGATACTGATATCGTGCAACATTTCTTGTCGTTGAAGCCTGAGTGTATGCCTGTGAAGCAAAAGCTTAGAACTCATCCTGATATGGCAGTGAAGATTAAATAAGAAGTTCAGAAGCAAATTGATGCGGGGTTTCTGGTGACTTCTACATATCCTCAATGGGTGGCCAATATTGTGCCTGTACCTAAGAAAGATGGTTAAGTCTGAATGTGTGTGGATTACCGTGACTTGAATAAAGCTAGTTCAAAAGATGATTTTCCTCTACCACACATTGATATGTTGGTAGACAATACGACTAAATTCAATGTCTTCTCATTTATGGATGGATTTTCCGGTTATAATTAGATTAAAATGGAACCCGAGGATATGGAGAAGACAACATTCATCACACCTTGGGGAACATTCTGTTATCGAGTGATGCCCTTCGGTTTGAAGAACGCCGGAGCCACGTATCAACGTGCTATGACTACCTTGTTTCATGATATGATGCACAAGGAGATCGAGGTGTATGTTGATGATATGATTGCAAAGTCGAAAACCGAAGTTGAACATGTACAACACTTGTGGAAGCTTTTCCACCGTTTGAGGAAGTATAAGCTCCGCTTGAACCCGAACAAGTGTACATTTGGAGTCCGTTCCGGCAAGTTATTGGGCTTTATTGTCAACGAGAGAGGTATTGAAGTTGATCCTACCAAGGTCAAAGCAATACAAGAGATGCTTGTGCCCAAAACTGAGAAGCAAGTCTGAGGTTTTCTTGGCCGCTTGAATTACATTTCGAGATTTATATCCCATATGACTGCCACATGTGCGCCTATATTCAAGCTCCTCCGGAAAGATCAGTGTCATGATTGGACTGAGGATTGCCAAAAGGCCTTCGACAGTATCAAAGAGTATCTGTCCGAGCCTCCAATTCTGTCTTCGCCTGTTGAAGGGAGACCATTGATTATGTATTTGACTGTGCTTGATGATTCTATGGGATGTGTTCTTGGTCAGCAAGATGAATCAGGAAAGATAGAATATGCAATATACTACTTGAGTAAGAAGTTCACTGATTGTGAGTCTCGGTACTCAATGCTTGAGAAGACATGCTGTGCTTTGGCTTGGGCTGCTAAGCGTTTACGCCAGTATATGTTGAATCATACAACTTGGTTGATATCCAAAATGGATCCAATCAAGTATATCTTTGAGAAGCCTGCTTTAACTGGGAGGATTTCCCGTTGGCAAATGTTGTTATCTAAGTATGATATTGAGTATCGAGATCAAAAAGCTATTAAAGGTAGTATCTTGGCTGACCATTTGGCACATTAACCAATTGAAGATTATCAGTCTATGCAATACGACTTCCATGATGAAGAGATTCTGTATTTGAAGATGAAAGATTATGATGAGCCTACGCTCGATGAAAGGTCAGAGCCTGGTTCCCGATGGGGCATGGTGTTCGATGGTGTTGTCAATCAGTATGGAAATGTTATTGGGGCAGTGATTATTACTCCTCAAGGCACACATCTTCCTTTTACAACAAGGCTAACTTTCAAATGCACGAATAATATGGCGGAGTATGAGGCTTGTATTATGGGTTTGGAAGAATGCATTGATCTAAGGATCAAACATCTTGATGTTTATGGCGATTCGGCCCTTGTTGTTAATCAAATTAAGGGTGAGTGGGAGACGAATCAGCTTGGCCTCTTCCCATAAGAGATTATGCGAGGAGGATTTCAACTTTCTTTACTAAAGTTGACTTCCATCATATTCCTCGAGATGAGAATCAGATGGCGGATGTTCTCGCTACGCTTGCTTTAATGATTGCTGTCAATGATTGGAATGAAGTCCCAAAGATTAGTGTGATGCGCTTGGATAGACCAGCTCAGGTGTTTGCAGTTAAGGAGGTGAAAGATGATAAGCCATGGTATTATAATATCAAGTGTTTTCTCCAAAGTCAGACTTACCCTCTTGGGGCATCTGTCAAAGATAAGAAGACTTTGAGGAGATTGTAGGACCCCAATTTTGTCCCTAAGATCCCTCATGGCATCATAACATGACATTGCATAGCCTCAAGGATCATTGAGCATCTTGGTTCCCCTTGCCTTTGGGTGGGACTCTTTGTGAGTGGTTTGAGATCACCAAGCATGCTTGAATTGTATATCATTGCTTTTCTTATTTAGTTTACTAACCAAAAGCACAAAAATATGTCACTAACATCTTTTGTTTGTTGCTTGAGCAATCACAAGGTCAAGAGTTTCAAGGTGATCCTTTGTGCAAAGATATGGCCAAGTGAAGATGATAGCAAGAATGGTAATGGTTCCGAAAGCTCTCATCTATCAAATATGCCTCCCTAGTATTTCAATTCATCATTTTGATCAAATTAAGTCAAGGGGTTTGAGTTTTGTTTCTCAGAGAAACCTTAATTCATCTATGTATAACAATGCCTTGCTCATGAAGAAACCTCAGGCCATGATCAAATATAATCAAGGAAAGTTCTTTAATTCATAATTTCATGCATATTTGAACTTATTTGAGTGTCCTCAATCATCAATTCATCAAAATATGGGTTGTGGACTTGAAAAGTTGATCAGTCAATTCATTTGACTATTTTGAAATGCACTGAGACCTAACTTTTGATGTGTTGGTCAAATAGAGATGATTCCAAAAGCAAAATTGTTCTTAAGGACAATAGGAACAACTTTCATGTTCATAAAAAATTGATTTGAAGCTTGGAAGGTCATCATCCATTCCAAACCATTATAGGACATTTTGACTGAAACCCTAATTTTGGGTCAACTTCCCAAGAACATAACTCATTCATTTTTTATGATTTGGAGGTGGGATCAAATGCATTGAAAAGCGTAAGATGTCTACTTCAAATGTTATGTTGAGCAAAAGTTCATAATCGCAAAGGCAATACATGTGATAATGCAAAACATTATAGGTCCTTTTTGACCAAAGGCATTAAAAGGCAAAAAAGTCCAACTTCAAGTGCCCATAACTCTTTCATCAAAAATCCAAATGATGCAAAATTTGAGCCCATTTTGATTGTCTTGAAAAGATCTACAACGTTTATGTTGAAGGTGTTTTCATTTAAGGCTTGCATCATCAAGACAGAGGGGCTTGAAAATTGGCCAAAATTAGAAACCTTGCCTTGACATGTCATGCACCTTGCACTTTAAACTCAAATTTCATAAATTTCCACACTTCAAATGGATTTTTGTCCAACATAAAAATTGTTCCTTACATCAAGACCTTTCCAGCCATTACTCACATGGTCATATTTGGACTTTCCAATTGGGTCTTTCGAAGAGGTGAATGTTTAGGTCAAATTGTGAAATGCACATGAAATCTTGATGCACAAGCAAATTCCAAGCAAGCTACACGTCCATTTCACCTTGGTTTGATCTCAGATTGCATTTGGCACTGTTTTTAGGCCTTGTGCATGATCATGCAAGCCCATGCAAAGAATGCCCATGTTCATGCACACAGATCAATTCATCACTTCCTTGCCATTTCCTCTATAAATAGAGACCCTATTCCATTCAAAATCCATCCCTGATTCAACCTGAAATACTGCAGAATTCTCTCCATAGCCATTACTAAATAAGCTAGTTCATTTTCTCTAAATTTTTCAAATCCAAAATTCAACTACATCTGGTTGAATTCTTGGATCTAGAGCTTCTAAACCTTCATCATTCATCTCATTGATCTTCTGTTTTAGCAAAGCAAGCAAGGAATCGAGCTCAAGTGTCCAGAAATCCAGCTTACTCTTCAATTGGTATTTTCTTCGAAACTCACCATATATTGACCTATTTGCTTGGATCTTGTGTTGGCTGAAGTCCTCTCAATAGAGGCATCATGATTGTGACTTTAATTTTTGAAATCCATTGAGTTCATGATGAACACCACAGAACTTCCGTCTCTAATTTCTCTCAATATAGAGATTTAGAGTGGAATTGAGTGGTACAGGGATGATGTACATCATCCCAGCTTTCTAAAGATGTATAGATCGTGTATTTTCATTAAGGTTTGGATCTCTGCAATTTTGGCCGGAAAATGCATGCTCACCGGAGAAGACGGTGGCTCTGGTGGCTGCTTCATCTCCAGATCAATTCATGGCCGTGTGATCTCATTTCCAGATATAATCTGGACCTTCCAAACTTATGACTTATTTAAATACCACGTGTGGCTGCATTGGCCGTGGAACACAATAGGCGTGCGCCTCTGGATGCTTGGGTCTGCCAACTCAATTAATGAGCTCAGATCCAAGGCCCCTCATCTTTTGGCGTTTTTTAATTTCTGTTTTTATTTTCCTTAATTCCATTTTATTTCAAAAATCAATATCTCTCTCATTTTTAACCCAAAAATTATGGGACCAATTGCATTAGTCTCCAAATAATTTCTAATTTTTATTTCTGATTTTTAATATTTTTTATTTGGTCATTTGATATTTTTTGTGAATTTTCTCTTTTCTGGTTATTTTTAATTCATTTTAAATAGTTCTTGATATTCAAAAATGCAAAAAATATTTTCCTAGCCTATTTGAATGATGATGAATCCATGAAAAATGTTCTCATCAATTTTTAAATTGATTTGAGATTTATTTGAGATTTTAGTTCAATTAGGTTATTTTTATTCATTTTTAATTGATTAAAAATAGTTTCTGACTTTTAAAAATGCTTAAATTTTTTTGTCAAACTTTGTTTGACCTTGTTGAACTTAGGATGAATCACTTGGACTTTTCAAAGTTGATTTGAAGTGATTTTGAAGTTTGACCTTTCTTTTATTTTTAATTCAAGTTTATTTTTAAATATAAAAAAATGCCAAAAATGTTTTGTTCATTTCTTGACTTCCAATCTTCATCTCACTTATGTTTTTGATTGTTTGACCTTGACTTTCAATGCCATTGGTCAACATATGTGGATTGGTACATGTTACTTCACTTTATGCACTTTTATTTGGTCATTTTCCATTTTCTATTATTCATCTCCTTCTTCTTCTTCTTGTTCTTCTTTTTTTCGTTTTGATCAATGAGTTGAAGGTTGATAAGTTAGCATTGATTAGGGAGACTTAATCTTCCTTGGTCCAAATCTAATTCATCTAGATCAATTGATCAAGTGAATGGCTTTGCATTAAGGATAGGTTGTTTCCTAAATCATGCAAAAGGCTTAAACCAATACAAGATCAATTTTCTTCTTCTTTTTGGCATGGCAAGTTGTTGGGACTTGGTTCACTAATCAAGACTCCTAACTTGTGTTTGTTGCCTACATTATTATTGACCGGCCTCAGATAGTTGTGACTTCTACATAAGTCCAATTACGATTGCTTAACATAGCGCTAAATTTTGCCTTATGGCGCACTAACTATTAACCACTAACAACTTACTTTTACTTTATGCACTTTACTTTTATGCAATTTACAATTCTTGCACATATTATTCATTTGCTTTTTCCTTTGCTCATTGGAGCACATGTTTATGTTAATGCCATTTGCCTTTTGCCCACTTGGGTATATAATTGTGAATATATCTTTTGTGCTTGTGTTTGTCTGTTTGTTGTGGATCAAATACCAAGAATTGGACAATATGGACTTAGAATTTAGGACCTTACCCAAGCAATTGGGATTTGAAGAGAAACTAGGCCTCATGCCTTTAGAATGCTATAAATGTCAAAGAGCAACTAGGCCTCCTGCCTTTAGAATGCTTAAAGCTTAAGGATGAACATTGAAAGGACCACATTCTAAACTCCCTCTTGTCCATTCTTTGATTGTATTATAGAACCTTTTGATGTGTGTTTTCTTTGTGCTAGGGATTCTAACTTGAGCCTAATTGAAGAACCATTACCATGAGCTCCTAAGAGAGAGAGATCCAAGATGCCTTGAGGAACCTTATCTCAGAATTCATTGCTTGTTGTTTGCTTGAGTTTATGTTAGTGTTTGCTTATTCCAAAGGATGGGAGCTACTTGGATCATCAATATGATCTCAAGAGAGGAACTCCTTGTGTGGTTTTGTTTCTTTATCCCTCACCTTTTTGTTTTGCTTAGGACTTTAGCCTTTCTTCTTCTTCTCTCCACTCTAACCCAAGCTAAAGCTTTTGTGCAAACATTTAACACTTGTTTTCAATATTAGAAACCTAAGCCTTATGCTTTTTATTTTCAAACTCTCTTTTCATAACACCTATTTTGAATTGAATCCTTAAGTCAACTTTGACCATTTTGTAAATACTTTTCATTGGTAAATACAACCCATTCAATTTTTTTTTTTTGTGGTTTCAATGGCCACTTCCTTAATAAAAAAATTTCATAACCTTTAGCTATTAGGTTTGAGTTATCCTTGAGGTAGATGTAATACTCAACTATATCCTTAGTGATGGACAATGAGTCTTCCATGCTTATTATAGGGTTAACCCCTCACTAGCATGTTGAAGCTATCCTCACATGGTGGATTTGTGGTTTTAGGTTGAGTTTTCTCCCTTAGATAACAAAAGACCTTAAGCCTTTTGGACCAATCAATTCACCAACTCATTTTGAGATTTTTACCCCGAACTACGAGGTTTTGATCCTAATTTTTTTTAAAGATGGTACGTAGGCAATGGGTTCATCCATTCAAACACAAAATTGTAAATAACTTGTATATTCTTCTCTCATCCCTTCAATCATGTTTGCACAAAACAAATTTTCACAAAATACCAACCTTACAACAAATATGAAAAGGGCTCCCTAGGAGTACCTAGGATGTTTTGGGTGCCTAACACCTTCCCATTGCATAACCAACTACCTTACCCAGATCTCTGTTTTACTAGTTTTTGTTAAAACTTTTAGGTTTTTGTTCGCTTTCTAACCATTCCTTTGGATAAATAGAAGTGCGATGGAGACTCGATTTGTATGATTTACCTTGGATTTAGTCAATATCTCTAATGGTAACGAATACCCCGCTACAGAGATTATCTGGCAGTTTCTACCTTAATGGTGAGGTGCTTTACAAGAGAAATTTTGACATGGTTCTGCTCAGATCCGTGGATAGACACGAAGTAGACGTGTTGATGACTGAAGTCCATGAAGGTTCATTTGGTACTCATTCCAATGGATATCCTATGGGGAATAAGATGTTGAGAGCAGGCTACTATTGGCTGACAATAGAGTCTGACTGCTGCAAGTATGTGAAGAAATGCCACAAGTGTCAGATCTATGCGGATAAGATTCATATTCCCCCAACACTTCTGAATGTTATTTCCTCACCATGGCCTTTCTCCATGTGACGAATTGACATGATTGGCATGGTGGAGCCTAAGGCGTCAAACGGACACCGTTTTATTCTCATAGCCATTGATTACTTCACCAAGTGGGTTGAAGCGGCGTCGTATGCAAATGTGACCAGGCAAGTGGTTGTGAAGTTTATCAAGAGTCAACTCATATGCCGATATGGTGTTCCAGACAAGATCATTACTGATAACAGATCTAACTTGAACAATAGGATGGTGAAAGAGATGTGTAGCGAGTTCAAGATTGCAAATCATAATTCTTCTTCCTATAGACCCAAGATGAATGATGATGTTGAAGCTGCTAACAAGAACATTAAGAATATTATTCAGAAGATGGTTGTTACATACAAAGACTGGCATGAGATGCTGCCTTTTGCTTTGCATGGCTATCGTACATCTGTCCGCACTTCAACAGGGGCAACCCCTTTCTCTCTTGTATATGGCATGGAGGTTGTGCTCCCTGTAGAGGTCAAGATCCCATCAATGAGAGTCTTGATGGAAGTCGAGTTGACTGAGGTTGAATGGGTTTAGAGTCGTTATGACCAACTAAATTTGATTGAAGAGAAGAGGTTAACCTCCATGTGCCATGGTCAGTTATATCAACAGAGGATGAAGAAAGAATTTGATAAGAAGGTCAAGCCTCGTGTGTTCCGAGAAGGTGACCTCGTGCTCAAGAAAGTCTTGTCTTTCGCGCCCGATTCCAGGGGCAAGTGGACTCCAAACTATCAAGGTCCATATGTTGTTAAGAGAGCCTTTTCAGGCGGTGCTTTGTTGCTTACAACTATGGATGGGGAGGATTTCACTCGTCTTGTGAATTCAAATGCAGTCAAGAAATACTTCACCTAAAATAAAAACAGAATAGCTCGCTAAGTTGAAAACCCGAAAGGGAGGCTTAGGCAAAAATGAGCGTCTCGGTGGATTGAAAACTCGAAAGGGCAATCCAGACAAAAGTTAGAGACATAAAAAGAAAAAATATATATATCCCGCTAGATTGAGTACTTCACCCTGGGGCAATCTAGGCAAAAATTAGGAATTTGGCAAGTAACTGCATCTTGACAGGACTTTGTTCTACAGTTGTTATCTGTCAAAGATTCTCGCTCAGTCATCATCAACTGAAGTTTCGAAAACAGCGGATTCAGAGTTGCTGGAGAAACGATCATTATGTTCAATGTAGCCCTTTTTCCATGTATATCACCAATTTAAAATTTGTAAATATCCATGGAGTCTCGCCATTTGCGGACTACCATTCTCTTAAATAAACTTTAGCCTTTATCCAATTCTTCACACCCTCATTTATTTCTGTTTAACAAACGTTTGCATGTTCTAATTGATGAATATCATTGTTTAAAACAAATAAAATTTTCATGAATAAATTGTTTTTAAACAAAGTGAACATTCAGAATGACCAAAGGGATAAGAGGAATGTCCTCAGTGCTTTCCCAAAGATAGTATGATCACCAAAGGGTAAGACATCTTTCATATTTTAGCATTCTTATATCCTCTTCATCAATATTTAAGTCGTCTCCCCAGCGAGCGCAGAAAGAGTGATACATCATCAGCTTCCCAGGGAGTCTGCCGCTAGCATTTGTGTTTTATCAATTATAGGGTTGTCATCTCTTGTGTAGACTGACCTAAAATCCCTTATAGATTGATACAAGTTGATATGCTCTAAGTGGAGAGTATTCCTTATCTCATCATCCTAACTGTTTACTCATGAGGAAGATTGTCTTTCCCCAGCCTGAGTAAGAATCTCCAGGAGAGTAAGCATGTGATAATTGTTTCCCCAGTGAAGTCTCCAATTGATGAAAGGCTTATTGCCCATTTCATTTTTAAAAGAAGCATCCTTTGTTTGTCGCTTGTGGATGAAGGATTCACTTCCAACTTCTCCAGCCAGGGTAGTTCCTTCAAGAGCGTTTGCAGCTTGTCCCCAGTAGGGTTTCCAGATCAGAGCTTGATGTTTGTATCTCCTCCGAGTCTGAAGATTTCTTCTAGCATTAAGAGCTGGTGGTGAAGATGGTTATTTCTTTCCCCAGTGGAGCAAAATGTTATTATTCCTCTTTGCAGAGTTTCCTCTCCAGAAGTTAGAAGGGAGTATTTTGATTGATGCACATCTGATTGGTGGCTGTTCCCCATGGAGTTTCACATCATTCCTTGATAAGCTTCCCCAATAGAGTTCCTTCTCCAGCAGATCTTATTGTTCTAACCACCTGTCCCTAGGAGAGTTGATGGAAATTCCCCGGCAGAACCTTCCGCATCTTCCTTATGTCAGGATTGTTTTCTCCTGGAAGATTTCTCCTGTGCAAAGTGTTATCTCCTGCAGTTGGAAGCTTTGACTTTGCCTATTCCCAGCTTTGGTTAAAGTCTTCCCTTCTTTACTCTTATTTCAGAGATGATCCCCATCGGAGTGAAGTTCTCTATTTGATTCTCTTCTTTCGCTGCTCTTGAATACATCTTATTTGTATCTTCAGCAAGTGTAGCTCTGGGATAGGGTTTGATATCCTCGATGATTTTTTTTCATCCTGCTCGGGTTGTTCCCAAGTTGAGTTCTCCAGTAGGCGTCGCCTTTCTTGTTGAGATGTTTGCCGAGTGTCTGTTCGTGATTCTTGGACCTGTTTGTGTTAGATATGTCTGTTTGTCAGCATTAATCATACACAAATCATGCATATACATGCATAATCATAGCATTCAGATATTCATGATGCATTCTTTTCCATATATCTTTGCTTGTTATCTCCTGCTATTGGTGAAATGTTCTTCCCCAAGCAGGTGTTTGAGTCTGATCTCTCCATATAGAGTCAGCCCCATAAGCAGAAAGTGTCTATCTTTCCTTCTTTCTTCCCCACTGAGTTATGTCCTCGTGGATGATTATTGTTTCAGTTTCCTCCCCAATTGTGTATCGGGATGGAATTACTCCCCTGAGTTATATCCTCATCGGGTTGAGTCTTGTTTGATTGTGTCTTTCTAGTTTGTTCCTAGATTGATTCCTTTCTTGTTATCCCATGCAGTTCCCGGTGGTTCAGTTATTCAATTGCTCAGTAACTAGTAATGGTTCATCCTTTCCCCAGTGGATTCTGTGGCCTTCTACCCAGTAATCGATGGTTGTAAGTCCTATTTCTATGGTTTTCTACCCATTAACCGGTAGATGTAATCCCCTCTTTGTTGTTTATCTTTACCTAGTAACCGATATTGATATTCCTTCATTTTGAGAATACCACCCAGTAACTGGTGATATATCTCTTGGATAATTGCTTTTGTCATGCGATTTATCCCTAGCGAGTCATCTTTCATTTACCTTGTTTGGTAATGATTGTTTCTCCTTCTGACTGGTCATCATTTTATACCTAGTAACCGGTATCCCGGTGCCCTTTCTTTTCGGTTGATTTATCCTTTATTAACCCAGTAACCGGTTGTGGATAATCTTCCATGTGAGTATGTTATCTAAGTTTTTACCCATATAACGGTAGTAGACAATATATCTCATGCGCTCTTCAGTCGAAGTCTTTTCTTCCCTAGTCGAGTAAGATTCGGGTTCCCTCGTGGAAACGAATGTCCATCCTATAAGTCCAGTTTGCTTTTTCAGCCCTCCTTTCGGATGATGAGTGTCTTGGATATGTTCCCAATTCGCGCCTGGTTGGTCACCTATTATCTACCCAGTAACCGGTATCCCTGGTGTTCCTTCCCTTTGCTCCCTATTATGACTTTTTGTGCCCTGTGGAGTCAGATTTTCCTGAGTTGAGATGGGCCTTTTGGGTCCTCCTCAGATGTTTCAGTTGATTGATATCTCTCACCCTTATACTGGTCTTAGATATTCTTTCTCCATGAGCGTGTTGTTCTCTCACCCAGTAACCAGTGTTTGATAACATGTATCTCTTTAAGTTTATTACCCAGTAACCGGTAATATCTCGTTGTTTCTTCCTCAGCTGAGTCCTTTGTGGACATCCTCGTCTGAGTCCGGATTTTGTTATCTGATGTATACTTTGTGGATAGTTGTGTTATATTGACATATTCCCCAATACATGCATCTTTGCATCAGCTCAAGTCTTTCCATCGATTTACTTTCGTAGAATCCTTTCGTGTCTCCCAGCAAGTTTTCAAGTCGTGACCTGCTCACGCATTTTTACTTTATTTCCCCCCAGAGTCTCTGTCTCCCTAGTGAGTGTGTTACTCCTATAGATCTTCAGTTTCTTCCGATTTCTTTTCCTTCGTGGAAATTATTCACCATGAAGATTTTATTTTGCATACATACATTTGCATCATGAGGTCTCTTAGGGACCAAAGTTCGTCTCTTTGTTATTATTTAAGGTCATTCTATCTCGTCAAAATGAAGATTTTAACCTTCATATCTCCGGCTAGAATGACCTTAAATAGGGGCATCTGTAAGACCCTATTTTTGACCCTAAGATCCCTCATGGCATCATGTTATTGCACAAGTGCATTGCCTCAAGGATCATAGCATGTTTGGCTCCTTAACCCTAGAGGTGGGACTTGTTTGAGTGTTTTGAGACCACCAAGCATGCTTGTATTGTATATTATTGCTTTTCTTATTTTATTACTAACCAAAAGCACAAAAATATGTCACTAACTCTTTTTGTTTTGAAGCTCAAGTGATCATATGCTCCTAGGAGGCTCCTAAGCCCAATGCAATGGCTAGATGAAGATGAGGAAAAGCATGACAATGGTCCAGAAAATTTGATCAAGATAACCCAAAGGGCTTGAAGATTTTTTCCCAAGGAAACCCTAATTTTTCACCATGCTTTGACTATGCCTTGCCTATGAAGCAATCTCAACCTCTGATCAAATTTAATCAAGTAAAGTTCTTTCATTCATCATTTTATGCATATATGAGCCTATTTTAGACCCCCCAATCATTCATTCATCAAGATTGGAAGTTTGGCCTTGAAAAGTTGACCAGTCAAGTCATCTGACTAAGCTGAGCACCAATGAGATATAACTTTTGATGTGTTTGTCAAATGAGGATGACCCTAAAGTAAAATATGTTCCTAAGAACTATATGAAAAAATTTCATTTTCATAAAAAATCCATTTTAAACATGGAAGGTCATCATTCATTTCAAAACATTATAGGTCTTTTTGACTGAAACCCTAATTTTGGATCAACTTACAATGGCATAACGTCTTTAGTTTTTATGATTTTGAGGTGAGACTAAATGAATTGGAAATGTTGATATGTCTACTTCAAATGTTGTGTTGTACAAAATTTCATAATCCTAAAAGAAATACATGTGATAATGCAAAACATTATAGGTCATCTTGGACCTAATTCATTGAATTTGAAAAAGTACCCAACTTCAAATGCCGATAACTTTGTCATAGAAAATCTAAATAATGCAAACTTTTAGTCTAGATTGACTATCTTGAAAAGATATACAACTTTTATGTTGGAGTTTCTTCCATTTGAGGCTTGTATCATAAGGACAAAGGGGTTTGATTAAGCTTGCTTTTGGGTGAAATTTTTCAAAGAGATATGAACATGTTTTGTACTTGAATTTTCACAGCCAGTTTTCATCAATTTGCACACGCCAAATGATTTTTTTCCCAATATACCTTTGTTCCTTATATCAAGGGCTTTCCAACCATTACTAACAATAGTCCATGGGGTTTACCATTGGTGAGTTTCGAATTCATTTCTATTTATGTGCATTTTGGTATTTTATGATGAAACTTGAATTGCTAGCACATTCCATCCAATGTACACGTCCATTTGCTCTTCATATGAACTCAACAATCTCTTTCAGTCATCATTGACCTTCCACATGCTTACATAGGCACATGCACATCATAGTTCAAATTCCATGCAGACGAGAGAAGTGTATGATCAGCCACACTCAGCTATAAATAGGGGTTGCATTCCCTCATTTATCAACCTTTTGGAGATCGCTTATGCTGCTGCACTGAAATCCTAACCCTCACCAAAGGAATTATTTATTTTTCTTCATTACTTTCGAGCTTGAAATTCAGTATCATTAACTGAGTTTTAAAGCCAAATTCCTTAGCCAATCACTTCCATTACACTCAAAGATCAAAGAGGAGTAAGGATCTTGAAGGATTCGTGGCCAGAAGTTCATCCATTTCAAGGTATCCATTCAAACATTTTGGATCTAGAACTCTTAATTCAATGTAGCATTCTTGTGTTTCTGTGGTTTTCTGAAGTCCTCACACTTGAGGCAAGCCATTGGTGCTTTCAATTCTTCATTTCATGAACTTTCAGTTTGAACACTATGATTTTCTCCTTCACATTTCTCTCAATATAGGAAGAGTGAGGAAGATCCATTGGTATAGTGATGATCTCCATCATACGAGCTTCATTTCCATGTCCTTATTTTCCATTTTCATTGAAGTTTATTTTTCTGCAAATGTGGCCGGATTCTGTTGCTTCGCCGGAGAAGAAGGTGGTTTCCACCACCACCACCACCACGTGTCTTGCTCCTTGGCCATTGTATTTCCATTTTAGGATCTAATCGTGTGCATCCATTTTGATTACTTATTTTAATTCATGTTGTGGCGCGCTTGACTTGTGTACACCGTGTTCCCTCAAATCTGAACCGTGCCAGATGCCACGTCAATTAATGAATGTGCATCTTATGGCTGTGGTTTTTTCACTTATTTTCATTTTCAATTAATTCCTTTTATTTTCAAAAAAAATCATTAAAAAATCATTTGAAGTCATAAAAATATGAGACCAATTCCAACATTTTTATTGAAAAATTTAGTTTCATATTATGATTTTTAATTATTCTTGTGACTTCATTTGATATTTTTTATGGATTATTTGATTTTTAATGGTTTTAATCCATTTTAAATTACTTTCTGACTTTTGAAAAATCCAAAAATATTTTTCATAGTATCTATGGATCATAATAAGTCAATGAAAAATAGTCTCGACAATTTCTTGATTGTTTTTGAGATTATTTGAGATTTTAATTCATATTATGCTATTTTTAATTGTTTTTAATTTCTTTTAATTACTTTCTGATTTCAAAATTTTGTGAGAAAATTAGTCAAAGCTTGTTTGACTATGTTGAACCTATGAGAATTTAATTGGACTCATTGAAGTTGTTTTGAATTCAAAATAAGGTTTGACCTTATTTGTTTATTTTTTATTTGTATTTTATTTTAATTCAAAAAATACCAAAAAAATACCATTGACTCTTTGGCTTGTTATCTTCATTTCTCTTCTGTTTGATGTTGATTGATGATGATTTAATTCAAATTTGATCAATTGGATTTGATTGTTGTCTTCTTTTCCTCTCCCTTTCATCTTCATCCCTTTCTTTCCATCAATGGCCAATGCGTTAGAGTCTTGAAGTTGGTCTTGACAAATGAGAAGTTTAACCTTCTTTGATCCAAACCAAACTCAACTTGATTCATGATCAAGTGAGTTGTTTTATGTCCAAGATAGGTTTCTTCTTGGTCAAGCAAATAACTAAAAGTCAATACAAGGACCTCCCCCCTTTTGTTTGGCATGGCAAGTTTATGGAGCTTGGCTTACTAGTCATGATCTCTAACTTGTGTTCTTTGCCTATATTTTTATTGACTGGCCTCAGATAGGTGTGACTACTACATTAGTCCACTTACGATTTCTTAACATAGCGAATAAACTTTAATCCAACTTTGACTTTAATCAAACTTTGACTTCATTTTGTAAATAAGTCTAACTTGTAAATACAACCCATTTCAAGTTGTTTTGTGGTTCCAATGACCACTTGTTAAAACCTTTTCATAGCATTAGTCATAGGTTTGAGTTTTCATAGTGGTTGATGTAAATCTCACCTTATCCTTAGTGTTGGATTATAAGCCTTCCATGCTTATTATAGGGTTAACCCCTCACTAGCATGTTGAAGCATTCCTCACATGGTGGATTGTTGGTTTAGGTTGAGTTTTCTCCCTCTGATAATAAAAGACCTTAAGGCTTTTGCTTAAAATGAATTAACCAATCTTTGAGATTTTTACCCCGAACTACGAGGTTTTGATCCTCCTTTTGTGATGGTACGTAGGCAATGGGTTCATCCATTCAAACAAGAAAATTTGTAAATATAACCTATTCTTTTCTCATCCCTCCAATATTTTGCACAAATCTTTTCACAAATACCAACCTACAACACATATTTGCAAAAAGAGTTCCCTTAGAGTACTAAGGATATTTTGGGTGCGTAAAACCTTCTCATTTCATAACCAACCCCCATACCTAGATCTCTGACATTTTTTATTAGTTTTTGATTTGAAAAACTTCTTACTTGGCTTTTGTTCGCTTTTTAGCCTTTCCTTTGGACAAATAAAAGTGCGGTGGCAACTCAAATTATATGTTGACTTTTGGTTTAGTCAATAAACCTAAAGGTAACTATAGCGGGGTTTTCGTTACCTTTAGGTTTATTGACTAAGCCAAAAGTAAACATACAATTCGAGTCGCCACCGCATTTTTATTTGTCCAAAGGAAAGGCTAAAAAGCGAATAAAAGCCAAGTAAGAAGTTTTTCTAATAAAAAACTAATAAAAATGTCAGAGATCTAGGTAAGGGGGTTGGTTATGAAATGGGAAGGTTTTACGCACCTAAAACATCCTTAGTACTCTAAGGGAACCCTTTTTTCAAATATGTGTTGTAGGTTGGCATTTGTGAAAAGATTTGTGCAAAAAGATTGGAGGGATGGGAAGAGAATAGATTATATTTACAAATTTTGTTGTTTGAATGGGTGAACCCATTGCCTACGTACCATCCCAAAGGGGGATCAAAAACCTTGTAGCTCGGGGCAAAAATCTCAAAGATTGGTGAATTGAGTTGATCAAAAGCCTTAAGGTCTTTTGTTATCAAAGGGAGAAAAGTCAACCTAAACCAACAATCCACCATGTGAGGAAGGCTTCAACATGCTAGTGAGGGGTTAACCCGATAATAAGCATGGAAGACTTATAATCCAATCACTAAGGATGAGGTGAGATTTACATCAACCACTCTGATAAATCAAACCTATGACTAATGATTTTGAAAGGTTTTAACAAGTGGCCATTGGAACCACAAAAACAACTTGAAGTGAGTTATATTTACAAGTTAGATTTATTTACAAAATGAAGTCAAAGTTGGATTAAGATTTATTCATTATGAGTATTGATGAAAAAATAGTTTTGAAAAGTCAAAGGCATAAGGCCTAGGTTTCTAATTTGAAACAAAGTCAATTTTTGAAGAAAAAGATTTTTGGCTTGGTTAGAGTGAGGAGAAGAAGAGAAGGGCTATTCATAAAGCAATACAAAGATAAAAGGGGAAGTATAACCCTTGGAGTTCATAAACTTGTCATGCCAAAACAAGAGGGGAAGGGCCTTGTATTGACTTTAGGTTATTTGCTTGACCAAGAAGCAACCTATCTTGGACACAAAACAACTCACTTGATCATGGATCAAGTTGAGTTTGATTTGGATCAAAGAAGGTTAAACTTCTCATTTGTCAAGACCAACCATAAGACTTTAACTCATTGGCCATTGATGGAAAGAAAGGGATGAAGATGAAAGGGAGGGGAAAATAAGACCACAACCAAATGCAATTGATCCAATGTGAATCAAATCAACATCAACCAACACCAAACAAAAAAGAAATAAAGATAACAAGTCAACAAGTCAACAACATTTTTTTGGTATTGTTTGAATTAAAATAAAATGCAAATTAAAAATAAACAAATAAGGTCAAACCTCAAATTCAATTCAAAGCAAGTCCAAAGAGTCCAATTAAATTCTCATAGGTTCAACAAGGTCAAACAAGCTTTGACTAATTTTCTCATCAATTTTTGAAATCAGAAAGCAATTAAAAACAATTAAAAATAGCACAATATGAATTAAAATCTCAAATAAATCTCAAATCAAATAAGAAATTGATAAGACTATTTTTCATTGACTTATCATGATCCATAGATGGTAGGAAAATATTTTTGGATTTTTTAAAAGTCAGAAAGTATTTTAAAATGGATTAAAACTATTAAAAATCAAATAATCCATGAAAAATATCAAATGAAGTCACAAAAATAATTAAAAATCAAAATATGAAACTATATTTTTCAAGAAATTTTTTGGAATTGGTCTCATATTTTTATGACTTCAAATGATTTTTTTTATGAATTTTTGAAAATCAAATGAATTAACTGAAAATAAAAGAAAATAGAATAAATGGAAAAAACCACAGCCATGCGATGGAGCTTATTAATTGACGTGGCATCAATGACTGGTTCAAATCTGATGGCGCATGGTGTACACTAGTCAATCGCGCCACAACATGAATTAAAATAAGTAATCACAATGGATGCACACGATTAGATCCTAAACACATGATCCAAAGGCCAGGAATGACACACGTGGTGATGGTGGTGGAAACCACCATCTTCTCCGGCGAGACAACCACTTCCGGCCACCAGTTGCAGAGAAAAAAAGGTTAATAAAAATTAAAATAAGGACATGGAAATGAAGCTCGTGTGATGGAGATCATAACTGTACCATTGGATATTCCTCACTCTTCTTATATTGAGAGAAATGTGAAGAAGAAGATCATGGTGTTCCAACTGTAAGCTCATGAAATGATGAATTGAAAGCACCAATGGCTTGCCTCAAGTGTGAGGACTTCAGAAAACCACACAAACACAAGAATGCTACATTGAATTGAGAGTTCTAGATCCAAAAAGTTTGAATGTATACCTCTAAATTGAAGCACTTCTGGCCACGAATCCTCCAAGTTCCTTGCTCCTCTTTGATCTATGGATGCAGTGGAAGTGAAAGGCTAAGGAATTATGCTTTGAAGATCAGCTAATGATGCTGAATTTCAAGCTCGAAAGTGAGATTTTTTTTGAACAATTCCTTTGGTATGGCTATGGTTTCAGTGCTGCAGCAATTTAGATCTCCAAAAGGTTCCTGAATGAATGAGAGGAAGTGGTTATTTATAGCTGAAGGTAGCTGAATCCCACGCTTCTTTAATGTGCATGGCAATTTGAAATTGGATGCATGGGCCTGTACAGGTGTGTAGAAGGCCCAATTATGAATGCAAAAGCTTGATTAGATCACATGGAAATGATTTGGACGTGCACAATGGACTGAACAAGCTTGCATACTCAAGTTTCATCATAAAATACCAAGATGCACATAAATGGAAATGAATTCGAAACTCACAAATGGTAAGTCCAAAATGGTATTGTGAGTAATGGTTGGAAAGCCCTTGAAATAAGGAACAAAAGTCATGTT
This sequence comes from Lathyrus oleraceus, assembly GCF_024323335.1. Classification (NCBI taxonomy): domain Eukaryota; kingdom Viridiplantae; phylum Streptophyta; class Magnoliopsida; order Fabales; family Fabaceae; genus Lathyrus; species Lathyrus oleraceus. The sequence continues at coordinate 196,370,902 of NC_066580.1, read as the reverse complement.
GGGAAAAATTTAATTTGGCATATGAAAACTGGCCTGGAAGATCCAAGTACAAAACATGTCTAAATCATATTTGAAAAAAAATTCACCAAAAGCAAGCCTAATCAAACCCCTCTTTTTTCATGATGCAAACTTGAAATGGGAAAACCTCCAACACAAAAGTTGTATATCTTTTCAATATGATAAATTTAGTCTCAAAGTTTGTGTAATTTGGATATTCTATGACAAAGGTATGGGCATTTGAAGTTGGGTACTATTTCAAATTCAATAATTTAGGTCCAAGATGACCTAAAATGTTTTGTATTATCACATGTATTTATTTTAGGATTATGAAATTTTGTCCAACATAAAATTTGAAGTAGACATCTTAAGATTTCTAATTAATTTGGTCTCACATCAAAATCATAAACACTAAGGAAGTTATGCCCTTGGTAAGTTGACCCAAAATTAGGGTTTTAGTCAAAATGACCTATAATGTTTTGAAATGAATTATGGCCTTAAAAGTTTCAAATGGATTTTTGATGAACATGAAAGTTGTTCATATGGCCCTTAGGAACATTTATTCTCTTGGGGTAATCTTCATTTGAGAAATACATCAAAAGGTATATCTCAATGGTGTTCAGCTTAGTCAGATGACTTGATTGGTCAACTTTTTAAGGCCAAACTTCCAATCCTGATGAATAAATGATTGAGGATCCTCAGTATGTACGTCGATCGGGGCAACCCCTTACTCCCTTGTGTATGGTATGGAAGCAGTCCTACCTGTTGAAGTGGAGATTCCTTCTTTGAGGGTCCTGTTGGATGTTAAGCTTGATGAAGCTGAGTGGATTCGAACAAGGTTTAATGAGTTGAGCCTTATCGAGGAGAGACGGCTAGTAGTTGTGTGCCATAGGCAGTTGTATCAGAGAAGGATGAAGAGAGCCTTTGATCAGAAAGTGCGTCCTCGAAGCTATCAGACTAGTGATCTAGTTTTGAAGAGGATCCTTCCTCCCGGTACAGATAACAGGGGCAAGTGGACTCCTAATTACGAAGGTCCATATGTTGTGAAGAAGGTTTTCTCCGGTGGAGCCTTGATGCTTACCACTATGGATGGTGAAGATTTCCCGTCCCCTGTTAACTCAGATGTAGTCAAAAAATACTTCGCCTAAATTGACCCGCTGGACAAAAAGAATAAAAGAGTCCAGGCAAAAAAGGGCATCCCGACGAACCAAAAAAAAGAGAAAAGGTTCGGGCAAAAGTTAGGGATAAAAATGAAAAGAGTTTGTACACCCGGTAAGTCGAACACCCGCAAGGGCGGCTTAGGCAAAAATGGGTATCCCGGTGGATTGAAAACCCGAAAGGGCGATCCAGCCAAAAGAGGGATTAAAGCGAAGACTACAGTCTGAGTTATCTGTACTTCATCGCGCTTCGTCGTTTGCCATATCGAAAGATGTGATCGATCTAGTCATTCTTCTCCGAAAGCAAGGAAGTTGGGAGGAAAACTGATGATCTGTGAGTCATAACAGAATTGGGAAATAGTGGATGTCGTATTCACATTGCCATTAGGATAGATTTTTTCCTATTGTGCACAATTACCTCTTTCTAGGAATTGCTTCTCAATGTATTCGCCTTTTGAGGCCCATTTTCAATCAATAAAAGTCGTTATTCAGATAAATAGCTCTTGTTTTTTATTTTACTATTTTGTTTGCAAAAACGTCCGAATTTTTTATAAACATTGCATATAAGAACATGAAGGCTAGACAATAACATGCAGAAAGATAAAACATTTGAAAATCATTTTGAATGTTGAGGACACTTGAGCGTATCTTGTCCATGCAATTCCCTGGGGCATGTATGTCGTGCTGTTTTGCAGGTTGTTACCTTTTGATTCCTGGCTGAAGCAGTTAAGCCACGATTGGTTCCTCAGCAGTGTGAGAGGATGGGGATATTCCCCAGCAGATGAAACAGGTTTAGGACTTGTCTCCTCAGCATATGTCAAGATCAGGAATTCCTCAGCCGGGTTGAGGATGATTCCCCAGCAGATGTTTCCCCAAGCAAGTCTGAGGGTTATCAGAATTCTTTTTCTCCCCTGCAGAGACGTCTGTGGATAGTGCCTTCTATCCCCAGCAGGCCTAAGGATTCTTCAATCCCCAGCAGGCCTGAGGGTGTTGTACTCCCCAGCTAGTCTGAAAGCTATTGAGTTCCCAGCTGAGTCTGAAGATTGTTAATCCCCACCGAGTTGGAAAGATTTTGTATCCCCAGCGAAGGTGTCATTGGAGTGGTTTTATCCCCCAGCAGGCTGTTTTGAAGTACTGCTATCCCCAGCGTGGTCGTGAGCGCTTGTCCCCGGCAGAGTTGTGGATGTCTATCTCCAGCTTGGTCTGGTATATTATTTTCCCAATAGAGTTATGCCTTTCCTCAGGAGAGTGGTGTAGGCCTTTCCCCATCAGGGTTGTGAAAGTTTTCCCCTAGCAGATCTCCCGAGCAGAGGTTTGTGTTGATGATTTTCCCCAGCAGGTTCCCTGAGTGGATCAGGTTCGGTGGAAATCATCTCCAGCAGAGCTTATCCTATGTGGGGATGGGTCGTCCCAGTAAGCCATTGGTTTCTTCCCTAGCAGAGTCCCCGAGTGGATTGGGATCCTTTCCCCGGCAGCAGTGATATTCTCCAGCATGAGTGAGAAGTCGGTGCTACTCCCCACAGAGTATTCCTCAGACAGAGTATCCCCACGGAGTCGGAGAATCAAATCAGTTTGCTCCCCAGCAGGAGTTCATCATTAATCATTTGCGTGTAGTAATCATTGCATCCTCAAAATCGCGTAGCATTTCCATTCAATATGGGGCATTACGCCATAGAAAAATTCAAACATATGCATTCATGTGTTAACCTAATCAGACCATATCCCCGGCAGAGGCGGATCATTGTTCAACATCTGTACGACACATTTGCTACAGTTGCTCCTGACAAGCCTTCAGGATTGATACTCCCTAGAGAGGTTTATTTCCTCACCCGTCGGTAAAAGGAAAGCTTGATTCTCCCCAGTGAGATCCCCAGCAAGTGTTTAGCCTTGCCCTGACATATGCAGATGTCATCCCTGTGATATCGGTAAATGTCTGGTCGTCTTTTCCTTGGTGTCGGTAAACACAATCTTTCGGTGTCGGTAAACATCGAGTCCTACCCCAGTCATCGGTAAATGTCTGGTCTTCTTTGTTGATGTCGGTAAACATCATCTTTCGATGTTCATAATATTCTCTCCTTCCCTAGTGAAGTGGTCACCTCTCCGTTGGTGTCGATAAACGTTGAGTTTTTCCCAATCGTCCGTTGGCGTTTGGTGGTATTAACTTTTTCCCCAATGTTCACCTCTCCATTGGTGTCGATAAACGTTGAGTTTTTCCTATTCGTCCGTTGACGTCTAGTTGTATCTTCCCCACATCGTCTCCTTCCCTAGTGAAGTATTTCACCTCTCCGTTGGTGTCGATAAACGTTGAGTTTTTTCCTATTCGTTCGTTGACGTCTAGTTGTATCTTCCCCACAGGTCATCCGTTGATGTCTGTTCACCTCTCCGTTGGTTTCGATAAACGTTGAGTTTTTCCTATTCGTCCGTTGACGTATAGTTGTATTTCTTCCCCAATCATTCGTTAATGTCTGGTCACCTCTCTGTTGGTTTCGATAAACGTCGAGCTTCTCCCGTTCGTCCGTTGACGTATAGTTGTATTTCTTCCCCAGTCATCCGTTAATATCTGGTCACCTCTCCGTTGGTGTCGATAAACATCGAGCTTCTCCCGTTCGTCCATTGGCGTCTGGTCGAGTCTTTCCCAGTCATTCGTTAATGTCTGGTCACCTTTCCGTTGGTGTCGATAAACGATGAGTTTTTCCCATTCGTCCGTTGACGTCTGGTTGTTTCCGTTCTTTTGATAAAAATCAAAATCCCCAGTAGGGTCGTCGGTGAACGTCTTGTCTGGTTAGTGTTGCCAATATCTTGTATCATTCCCCGCGGAGTGCAAATTTCTACGGTTCTTTGGTATTCAATCTCTATTTACCCTGAAGGTCTAACAGCCGTTGCTCTCATCCGTTTGGGTTCCCAGTTGATTGAATAGGGGCAGCTGTAGCACCTCAAATTTGCACCTCCCATTTTGTATATACATTTTCATTTTAGGTCATTAACATTGCATTGTTCATTGCATAGTCCATCAAGTCATCAGGCAAGGCTGGTCAGAAGATTCAATTGTGCAAGCAAGCAAGTGCATTTTCCAGGAAATCAAAGCCTAGGGTTGGTACAATGAGTTCATATGATTCAAGGATCATTTTGAAGTGGTTTGGCCAAGAATTGGAAGCCTTGAGATCATCAGTCCATGAGCAAATCATTTGAAACCCTAAAAAGTCAACAAAAGTCAACTGTCAGTTCAACTGTGGATTTGGAGGTGGGAGATGGTTAGAGATGCCTCATTCATTTGGGAACAAGTCTCATTTGACATTTAAAACATCAACAATGAAGAATTTGAGGTCAGATCAAAACTTTCCAAAAATAGCAGGTGACCTGTAATTTGAACTTTCCAAAAATGGCAAGGTTTTGGACCAACTTCAACTCAAGATTACATCATCAAGAAAGCTTCAACTGAAATTTTGTCCAACATGAAAGTTGAAGATCTTTCTCTCCCATTTCCAAAAAGTCCAAGATCAAGGATTTCTCATGTGTGGTTAAGGAGATGTGATCAAAACATGGCAAAGTGTGGTTTGAACTTCAAATGAGCATAACTTTCAAACCAAAGCTGCAAATTGGATGGCTCTTTTTGCATTCTTCTCCTTTTGAACTCTAGATTCCAAATCTTGCATTACATGCCATGCATTATCATCACATGAACATTTGGTAATTCACTTGATATTTGGAGGGAAATTTTAAAGTTTAAATTTGGTGCATTGTTCACACATTCTACCATTGCATTTGGCTCCAAAACAGCATTTTGAGTGAAATTGGATAAAAATTAGTGCACTGTTCACCATGCATTTCATGCATAGGGTGAAAAACCAAATTTGCCAAAACACCTTGAAACTTAATCCATTCCATTAGCATTTGGTTTAGGCTTAATTAAGCATGATTAGTAGGGGGTATATAACCAAAACCCTAACTGTTTTAGCATAACCACAATCACAAATTCAGATCTAGATCAAAATCACAAAAAATTTCTCTCAAAATTTTCTTCAAATTTCTTCATATTCAATCCATTTCTCTTGATCAATTCATGATTCTGAAGCATCATTGAGCAATATTGGACTTGGAACCAAGAGAATCCGTGCCTGTTTGAAGCATATTGAAGCTTGAACTTAACAATGGTGAATCAAGGTTTTGGCCAAATCGTGCACAATTAAGCCTCAATTTCTCATCCATTCAACTCCACAAGAATTCTAGAGGAAGTTTGGAGCACTGCAAGGCTTGAATCAACACAATTCCAATTCTGCACTTCAAGAGGTCACAGAATCGATCTCTTTATTTCTCAAATTTGTAATGTCATTGTTGTAGATCTTAGTGTGCTGATTAAACTGAGCTTTGAATCACAAATTTTCATGCAAAATTGAGTTAGATATGCTAGATTAAAGTTTCATGGTTGATTTTTCATTTGCTCGATTCTATGAATATATGATGATCCATGCCATTTCCATGCTTGACTTGTGATGTATGTTGAAAGATCTACCTATTGCTATGCTTAATTATGAAATCTGGAAAAAAAGTTCTTGGATGTTCATGATGTTGCTACTGTTCATGATGAACACGATGAAGGAGATGAACTTGGCTTTAGGCAACGGTTCTGGATCTCATTTACCACGAAAAAGCGTTGCTCATGTGTTTGTTAGGGCTTGTCTTCTGATTGGTTCATGGGAAAGCCATGCACGCGTTCTGATTGGCTCTCTCCGTTTGACTTGTGTTGACTTGCCAGCGAATAAGTGAAACGCTGCGTTTCGCTTGCTTCGCGCCAATGCATTTTCAAATAAGCCCTGCGTTCGATTCCGGCCGGTGCATAATATTTCAAATGTTTTCATGATTATGTCATTTCCCTCCATATGTCCATGTATGCATCACATATCATTTTTCATTTTTTCCTCACTTCACAAATTCATATTTAATTGAAAATTGCTCCAAAAATTATGTGGTTTTTTGCATTATGTTGCATTTTCTGTCTACTATTTTTTGATCATTTTTCCATAAATTCTGCATGGCTGGATTATTTCTTGTGCTAGGGTTTGTGTGCATGTATGCATTTGGTACCTTGCCTTGTCATATCATTTGTGAAATGCATGATTCTTATCCAATGATTATGAAATTTTGCATGCTATAATAGACACTTTGCTTGACATTTTGGTGTTGATTTGGTATTTTTACCATTTGTCATTTCTGTTTTATGATCATGCTAAGTTAGGTGTGACAATTGGTATCACACCTTGTGAGGTTCAACTTGATTGATGAGTTTTCCATGCCAAATGATATCCAATTGCCTTGATTTTTTGTATGATGCATGCTATGGATGTTGTGATTGCTCATGATTTGTGTTGAAATTTTTGGGATCATTTCTGATTTAATTGAGATTTTTCATTCTGGATGGTCATATGTGAGCTTTTACATTGCCTTGAATTTCATTTGATCATGAAATGTTTGTTCCTTATCCTATGCTTGTGAATTTTTGCACACTATTTCTAGACATGTTGAATGTTGTTTTGGCTTTGGTTTGAGGTTTTTACCATGATCCATTTCTGTTTTAGGCCTATGCTAAGTTGGTGTGACAATTGGTGTCACACATGTGCTTATTGTGCTTGTCTTGACTTATGCTATGTGATTGCCATGCCTAGTTATGTCCAATGCCTCTAATTTTCTGTGTGATGCTCATGTTGTATGTCCTGTTTACTCATGAATTTTGCCAAGATTATTTGAATCATTTTTTATTTAATGTGCATTCATTGCTTCTGATGTCATAATGTGGTCACAACTTGCATACCTTGCCATGTTTGGTTCATGAAATGAACTTGGTGAATGATATTGATATGGGACTTTTTGGATTGTGTTCTTGATTGAGTGAAGTTGATTCATGTTAAATTTCATGTTCTGTTTTGAATGTTTGACTTGCTGTTGACCCTAGGCTTTGACCTAGTGGTTTGGACTCACTGTTTGGATTGTGGATTTTAGGTTAAGAAGCACATTGCCATGGTTGTATTGATTCACTCATTTGGATTGATTAAGTTGATAGATGTTAGCTAACCTTATGTTTTTTTGTAGGTCGATGCCAAGTTATTTGTGTTATGTCCATTGGCTTGTGCCTTGCACACTGTTGCATTGATGCTTGTCTGTCTGATTGTGTACTATTGTCTGATGATTGTTGTCTGTTTGACTTTTTGACTTGTAAACTGATTGGTTTAGACTTTTTTCAGGTACCTAAGTTTCTTAGAGTTCTTTTGAACTTGCTTTGCTAGCTTGTGGGTTGCTTAACCTATGTATAATTCTCTGACTTCATGTAGTCTGGAAGACCTGTCCTGTTATGTGGGCAGGCACCTGTCTGAAGTCCTCCTTAAGAGGCAATGCTTGTGTTTGTTTATCTTTGTACCCTGTACATATCAAAGACCTCATAAGTGAAGAGGCATTGGCAGATACAAGGGATGTGCAATCCATCCCCTGCTATTCAGTGTGTCATTCACTTTGCTCACACCATTGTGTTGATGCATTGTGGATACTAACCCAAGATCCAGTTGTGTCAGTCATGTGGAGTAGAGTCCCACATTCTGGACTCCCACACTTTTATTTGTCTGAAGCTCTCCCAGGCCAGGGATAAGAGCTGTGAGGTCTCATCCTCACTTCCCATTTCATCTGCTTCACTCTAACTCTCAATGTTAGGGTTAAGAGCTAACATCACCCTGATACAGTGGCTTGTTTGTCGAGGTTGACATGACCCCTTGACTAAAGCCTAGCCTTGTTTGAGCCCCTCTAATTGTATATAGTGTGTGTGCTTGCTTTTGCGATTATGACTGTTTGTGCTATTAAGATAGCTTGCTCCCTGTGCAAGTTAGATAGAAACCTTAACATAGGGATCGTATGCATGACAACTTCTAGGCTCGAGTCGTAGTCTCCCTAGTAGTTTGTGTCTCCCTTTGTATCTGGTTAGGCTAGTCCTTTTTCCCTGTTAAGGGGAACTACGTCGCCCTGATCCTCATACCAGATGAGGTACGTAGGCAGGAGATGAGCTGATCTCTCCGGGCAACCTTTTTGTTTTCAACCCCTTTGTGTTGTGTGGAGTCTGACATAAGTCCAGTGATTGGCAGTCGGTTTCTTGTGTCTGGTTTGTTTTGTTTGGAGTCTGACGTAAGTCCAGCGATTGGCAGTCGGTTTCCTGTGTGGTTTTGTTTGGCGTGTGTTAGCCGAGCTACGAGTGCTCTGATTCTTCTCCGGTTAGAGAAGATACGTATGCATAGGATGCGACATCCTAGCGAGCACATTTCCCCCCGTCCCGAACTACGTCGACTTTGATGTCTATGCCTGACACACTACATAGGCCTAGGATGCGATATCCTGCCGAGTTAGTTTCTTTTGTCGTTCCTGTGTCTCCTTCCAGCCTTGTGTGTGCAGTTTGTGTTTAGTTTTTAGCAACCTTTATCCTTTCTTTTGAGCGTGGATCCCGTCGAGTACGACGGATGCGTAGGGGTGCTAATACCTTCCCTTCGCATAACCGACTCCCGATCCCATTTCTCTCTGGTCGCGAGACCATGTCTTTTCAAGGTTTACTTTGAGCGTTTCCTTTCCGTCTTTTGGGATAAATAACGCACGGTGGCGGCTCTGTTGTTTTGTTTTCCCGCCGGTTTTTCGCGTAATGTGACAGCTGGCGACTCTGCTGGGGACTAGAGAAGTAGACCTCTTGCTGGTCCATCTTCCCTAAGCGAGTCTCTCCTAGCGTTCTCTAGGTTAGGGTTTGGTTGCTTTTGCTGTTTCACTTATTGCATTTATTTGTTTATATCTGCATTTATGTTTGCATTTATGTTTGCATTCATCATCTGTTCATCTCTGCTGGCTGTGTTGTCTCTCTGTTGGGGTGGGAGTTACATGAGGTAAAAGGCCCAATACCCAGGCTATGAGTGAAATCTAGGACACCTAGGAATAGAGTGATTCATGGGAAGCGGGTAGTATTGCGCCACTTAGCGGAACATTGATATCACGAGCAGTTCAGACTCTGATGGGGTATTATCGTTACATACTTCGGGTGTGTACATGATGATATTCTATGAAAGGGTTATTTATGCTGCATTTCTTTCGACCTTACCCTGGCCTAGATGACACCCATGAGTGGGGAGGGAATGATCATTATTACAGGTACAGTTGGTGACTTGTTGGTGACTTGTTGGTGACTTGTGATCCTGTTGGTGACTTGGTTCTTCAGATATGGGTTTCAGATGATTTTGGGTCTCAGATGATTTTATGGTTCCGAGGTCAAGCCGAAGCTTTGATCCTGTGCTCCGAGAGGCACAACCAGCCAGTCTTGTCTGCATCATTTGCATCATAGCATGTTTATTTTCAAAAAAAATATGCAATCAAAAAAAATTGAAAAAAAAGGAAAAGAAAAAAAGAAAAAGCTAATCTCTGCATGCATATCATTTCTCAAGTTCATTCAGGGGTCTGTTCATTGATAGAGATGGAAACTGGTCCAGAGTTGAAGAGGAAGACTTGCTCCTACAGCTTTCACCATGAGCCTATGACATCTTTGATAGAGTTGAGCAACCTGGTGACCGGCGGTAATCAGAAGGGGTTTGTTGACCAGTATGGGGATTTGTTGACACTGTTAAAGATGGTAGTGGATCCAGTGCCGTTGCAGACTCTTCTACAATTCTACGATCCAAAGCTCCGTTGTTTCACCTTTCAGGATTATCAGCTAGCTCCTACTCTTGAAGAGTACTACATTCTGATGAATGTCCCGATCCGATATCAGGTTCCTTTTTTGGACGTGCCTAAGGAGGTTGATTTCAGAGTAGTTTCCAGAGCTCTTCATCTGAGTATCAAAGAAGTCAGTGATATTTGGAAGTCCAGTGGGGATGTTGTAGGGTTGCCTTTGAAGTTCCTGTTGAGGATTGCTAGAGCAGAAGCAGAGAAGGGAAATTGGGAAGTTTTCCATGCTCAGTTGGCTGTCATGATATATGGGATTGTGTTGTTCCCGAGTATGCCCAACTTTGTGGATTTTGCTGCAGTCAGTATCTTTCTTGGAGGCATGGTAAGGGTGGAGCTATCAGATGCTGTCTCCCACTTTTGCTCAGATGGTTTTTGTCTCTCTTGCCAGTCAGTGGACCTTTTGTGGATGCTCAGAGCACTCATAAGTGGACTCAGAGGGTTATGTCTCTTACATCTTACGATATCAGGTGGCAGTCTTACCGGATGGATGTGCGTAATGTCATCATGAGTTGTGGAGAGTTTCGTAATGTGCCACTTGTAGGGACTAAGGGTTGCATCAATTACAACCCGGTTCTTTCTCTTCGCCAGTTGGGGTTTGTGATGAATGGAAGACCACTTGATGTTGAGATAGCTGAGAGTGTGTGTTTTGAGAAGCGAAGTGACCCTGCTAGACTGGAGAAGATAGGAAGAGCTTGGAAGACCATTGGTGTTAAGGATGGAGCTGTTATAGGGAAGAAGTTTGCCATTGCTATGCCTGACTACGTTGAGTGGGTCAAGAAGAGAGTGGAAACTTTGTTATTGCCCTATGATAGGATGAAGCCCTTGCAGGAACAACCACCTTTGATCCTTGCTGAGAGTGTACCTGCTGAGCAGTACAAGCAATCCTTAATGGAGAATCGTCGGTTGAAGGAGAAGGAGCAAGATACACAGATGGAGCTCTACAAAGCCAAAGCTGATAAGTTGAACTTGGCTCATCAACTCAGAGACGTGCGGGGTGTAGATGCTAGTGGAGTAAAGAGCAAGAAGAGATCCTACGAAGAGATGGAGAACTTGCTGAATGCAGAACACCGTGAGTGTTTGAGGTTGCAGAGAGCTGAATCCAGTTATCAGAAGAAGATAAGAGACCTGGAGAAGCAACTTAGGGACAAAGACATCCAGTTGAAAAAAGAAGTAGACTTGAGACATGCATCAGAGAGCCAACTTGGAGGAGAAGTTGTGGAGCTCAGAAGACAATTGAAGGAGAAGCTCACTCCCTTGCCAGAATGTTCAGAGTGTGACTTGTTGATAGACCAGTGTCAGTACTTGAGGACGCTCATTTCTGGAAGCCATTTGTCTTAGCTTGTATCTCTGTTATGTATGTTGAGAATCACCTCCAGTCTTGTTGGATGGGATTCACTGTTGTACTTTTATTCTTTGGATCTCTGACTATTGTTGTTTGATCCTGTTGCTCTTATCTATAGATGAGGTTGTTGGTGTTTCACCTTGTTCTCATTTATCTTGTAGCTTGCTTCTTGGTTGTTCATTGTTGCAGGTTGCCATTTCTTGAAGATGAATTAGGCTCTTTGAATGCATGAGAAATGAACATATCATGTGCATCATACGCATCATTAGCATCATACACATATCATTTTCCATAACAGGTGTTCTTGCTCAAGACTTCTCACTCTGGTTCCTGTGTTAGGCAGGATAGCTGATCGACGACCGCACCGCTACGCAACCAGACTCAATCAACAGAGAAATATGGACCAGGTTCAAGCAGAGTTGGCTGAGATGAGGGCTAACATGGCCCAATTCATGACAATGATGCAAGGGGTCGTTCAAGGGCAAGAGGAGCTGCGTGCCTTAGCCCAGAGACAGGAAACCGTGATTCAGCCGTCCAACCGTGCTTCACCGGTGGGTGTACCCGTTCATGAGAACAATGTTGTTGCTGCTCCCGTCAATGACTACGCCGTGGGCGATGAATGGAGGGGTATTCGGATTAATGGACAGCCTCTTGCTGCAGAGACTGTTAATGCCAGAGCTACCCGGGCTCTGATTCGTCATCCTGCTCCCCTGGTTGATAGGCAGGAGGATATGTTCACTCTGCTTAGTGAAGACGACGATGTTGTGAGAGTTGAGGAGAGGGATCGAAGAGTTGATGCCCTTGCTGAGAAATTCCGAGCTATGGAATGTCAGAATTCCCTGGGTTTTAATGTGACTAATATGGGACTGGTGGAAGGATTGAGGATTCCTCACAAGTTCAAAGCACCCTCGTTCGATAAATACAATGGTACTTCTTGTCCTCGCACCCACGTGCAGGCCTATTACAGGAAAATCTCTGCCTATACGGACGACGAGAAAATGTGGATGTATTTCTTCCAAGACAGCTTGTCTGGGGCTTCCTTGGATTGGTACATGGAGCTTAAGAGAGATTTTATCCGCTGTTGGAGGGATCTGGGTGAGGCCTTCTTGAGGCAATATAAACATAACATGGACATGGCGTCGAGCCGGACTCAGTTGCAGAGTCTTTGTCAGAAATCCGGAGAAAGCTTCAAGGAGTACGCCCAGAGGTGGCGTGAGTTGGCTGCTAGAGTACAACCCCCTATGCTGGAGAGGGAACTGACCGATATGTTCATCGGTACTTTGCAGGGAGTGTTCATGGACCGGATGGGAAGCTGCCCATTCGGTAGTTTTTCCGACGTGGTGATTTGCGGAGAGAGGACAGGGAGCCTGATTAAAGTTGGGAAGATTCAGGATGTGGGTTCCTCTTCTTCGAAGAAGCCGTTTGCTGGGGCACCTCGCAGGAGAGAAGGTGAAACCAATGCTGTGCAACACAGGAGGAATGCCAACAGAAATCAGTATCGTCAGGTTGCTGCTGTAACTATTCCAGCACCTCAGCCACGACAACAGCAACAACAGAGGGTTCAACAACAACAACCGCCACAACAACAACAACAACAACAACGTCCGTATCAGCCGAGGCAGAGGATGCCTGATCGACGTTTCGACCCGTTGCCGATGACTTACGCCGAGTTGCTACCTGAGTTGCTCAAGTTAGGTTTTGTTGAGTTGCGTACCATGGCACCGTTGACAAAGATACCACCTGGGTATGATGCCAACATGCGTTGTGACTTCCACTCTGGTGCATCGGGGCACCACATTGAGAACTGTCGGGCTTTTCATCATAAGGTCCAGGACTTGATTGACGCTAAAACTATCAATTTTGCTCCTGTGCCGAATGTTGTGAACAACCCTATGCCTCAGCATGGTGAACACAGAGTGAACAATGTTGAAGGGGGACAAGCTGAAGACTTGGTGGTCAATGTTGAAGATGTTCAGACCTTATTGTTGGTTGTAAAGGACCGTTTGTTGAAAGGGGGCGTATTCCCGGGCTGTGATCAGGGTTGTGCAGACTGTGCAGAATCAGAGAATGGTTGTGATCAGTTGAGGGCTGGTATTCAGAGGCTGATTGATGAGGGATGTTTACAGTTTTCTCGGGTTGCTAGAGATCGTGGGATGGTGTCAACCGTCACCATTTATTTCAAACCGTCCGAGGGACGTGGCTAGAGGATTGCTAGTGCGCCTGCAACTGTTGGTACCCCTGTTACTATTTCTGCTCCTGTAACCGTCAGTACTCCAACTACTATTGTTGTGTCTAGTAGAAGACCTGTTGTGGATAGTAGGGTTGTGCCATGGAAGTATGACAACGCTTACCGCAGTAACAGAAGGGCTGAGAATCAGATCAGGCCAGTGAACCATTCTCATGTGACCATTGCTGTGCCCAGTAGAACTCCTGTGGTTGTTAGTCCAGTTGTGGACAATGTTGGAGGACCAGGAAGGTTTACCAGAAGTGGACGTCTGTTTGCTCCACAACCGTTGAGGGACGCTAATGCTGAGGCTCTTGCCAAAGCTAAAGGCAAACAGGCTGTGGTTGATGAAGAACCTGCTCAGAAGGAGGCGCCTGAGGGTTCGTTTGAGAAAGACGTGGAGGAGTTCATGAAGATTATAAAGAAGAGTGACTACAAGATTGTAGATCAGTTAAATCAGACTCCGTCCAAGATTTCCATACTCTCGTTGCTCCTGTACTCTAAGGCACACCGTAATGCCTTGTTGAAGATGCTGAATTTGGCTTACGTGCCTCAGGAGATTTCCGTCACCCAGTTGGAGGGTGTGATTGCCAACGTGAGCACCAGGCATGGTTTGGGATTTACGGATTTAGATCTGACGCCTGAAGGGCGTAACCATAATAAGGCCTTGCATATCACCATGGAGTGTAAGGGTGCAGTGTTGTCGCATATGTTGGTAGACACTGGCTCGTCGCTGAATGTATTGCCCAAGAAGGTCTTGACCAAGCTTGATGTGGAAGGGGTTGTCCTTACTCCAAGCGATCTGGTCGTTCGTGCTTTTGATGGATCCAAACGGTCTGTTTTTGGGGAAGTCACATTGCCGGTGAAGATTAGTCCGGAGGTGTTTGACATTATCTTCTATGTGATGGACATCCAGCCCGCATATAGTTGCTTGTTGGGGCGTCCTTGGATTCACGCAGCTGGGGCAGTTTCGTCAACTCTCCACCAAAAGCTTAAGTATGTCTGGAACGGTCAGATTGTGACCGTGTGCGGTGAAGAAGATATTCTGGTGAGTCACCTGTCCTCTTTCAAGTATGTAGAGGTGGATGGCGAGATCCATGAGACTTTATGCCAGGCATTTGAGACCGTTTCTCTTGAGAGGGTGGCTTTTGCTGAGCAGAAGAAGCCAAGTGCCTCAATTGCATCGTATAAGCAGGCCATGGAGGTTGTCAGCTCGGGCAATGCTGAAGGCTGGGGCAAGATGGTGGATTTGCCTGTCAAGGAGGACAAGTTCGGTATTGGTTATCAACCTCTGCAGGCGGAGCAGGGTGTGCAGACAGGTCCGAGTACCTTTACCAGCGCTGGGATGATGAATCACGGGGACGTCTTTGCGGCCAGTAGTGAAGATGGGGACAGTGATTGTGATCTGAACAACTGGGTTCGCCCGTGTGCACCAGGGGAGACGATCAACAATTGGACAACAGAAGATATGGTCCAAGTTACTCTTCAAACAGAGTAATTTTCTTTTGTTTTTCATTTTGCACAAAACCCTACGTTCTGCCCAAGGCGTAGTGGTTCATTTTAGGGCCTCATCATGTTTTTCAATGATATCATTAATAAAGGACGTTTTGCAAACAATTTTTGTGATCCGTGTCTTTCTATTTTTGTTTTCATTTTTCAAAAAATAAAAATGGCAATGTTTTTGGTTTTGTGACTTTCTTGAACTCTTTTTTCTAAAACAAAGTATTAAACATGCATAAGTGATCTCCCGGAATCCACTATGAACAGTTCTGTTATGGCTCATTATGAATTCAATAATCCCATCTACCAAGCTAAAGAGGAGAGTGAGGAAGACTGTGAACTCCCTAGAGAATTGGTCAGATTGTTGAAGCAACAGGAAAGGGTTATCCAACCTCATCAGGAGGAGTTGGAGATTATTAATCTTGGTACTGAGGAAGCCAAAAGAGAGATCAAGATCGGGGCTGCTTTGAAAGAAGACGTCAAGAGAAGGTTGATTGAGATGCTGAGAGAGTATGTGGAGATATTCGCTTGGTCGTATCAAGATATGCCTGGGTTGGATACCGATATTGTGGTGCATAGACTGCCTCTCAGAGAAGATTGTCCTTCAGTCAAGCAGAAGCTTCGCAGAACTAGTCCTGATATGGCTATTAAGATCAAGGAAGAGGTTCAGAAGTAGTTGGATGCGGGTTTCCTGTCAGTAACTACTTATCCCCCGTGGGTGGCCAACATTGTTCCCGTGCCGAAGAAGGATGGCAAAGTCAGGATGTGTGTCGATTACTGGGATTTAAATAAAGCGAGTCCGAAAGATGATTTCCCATTACCTCACATTGATGTATTGGTGGATAATACGGCTCAGTCCTCGGTTTTCTCTGGGTATAATCAGATTAAGATGGCGCCAGAGGACATGGAAAAGACGACATTCATTACGCCTTGGGGGACGTTCTGCTATAAGGTAATGCCATTTGGGCTGAAGAATGCCGGTGCTACCTATCAGAGGGCTATGACGACTCTCTTTCATGACATGATGCACAAAGAGATTGAAGTGTACGTGGATGATATGATTGCGAAGTCGCGGACAGAAGAGGAGCACCTGGTAAATCTGCAGAAGTTGTTTGACAGATTGAGAAAGTTCAAGCTGAGGCTGAATCCAAACAAGTGTACGTTTGGAGTAAGATCCGGGAAGCTGTTAGGCTTCATTGTCAGTGAGAAAGGGATTGAGGTTGATCCAGCAAAAGTCAAAGCTATACAAGAAATGCCTGAACCGAAAATAGAGAAGCAGGTTCGTGGGTTTTTAGGGAGATTGAACTACATTGCACGATTTGTATCTCACCTAACTGCCACGTGTGAACCAATATTCAAATTGCTGAGGAAGAATCAAGCAATCAGGTGGAATGATGACTGTCAGAAAGCTTTTGACAAGATAAAAGAGTATTTACAGAAGCCTCCAATCCTTATACCTCCAGTTCCTGGGAGACCTTTGATAATGTACCTATCAGTGACTGAGAACTCGATGGGGTATGTATTGGGACAACATGACGAGTCTGGTCGAAAAGAGCATGCCATATACTACCTTAGCAAAAAGTTTACCGATTGTGAAATCAAATATTCACAGCTTGAGAAAACTTGTTGTGCTTTGGCCTAGGCTGCTCACCGACTGAGGCAATATATGTTGAACCATACTACCTTGTTGATTCCTAAGATGGATCCAGTGAAGTACATCTTTGAGAAGCCGGCTCTCACCGGACGTGTTGCCCGTTGGCAGATGATTTTAACTGAATATGATATCCAGTACACATCACAGAAGGCCATCAAAGGTAGTATTCTGTCATACTACCTTGCCGAGCAACCAATTGATGATTATCAGCCGATGATGTTTGAATTCCCTGATGAAGACATCATGTATCTGAAGATGAAAGATTGTGAAGAGCCTCTTGTCGAGGAAGGACCGGATCCTGATGACAAGTGGACATTGATGTTTGATGGGGCTGTGAATGTGAATGGCAACGGTGTTGGGGCAGTGCTTATTAATCCTAAAGGTGCTCATATACCTTTTTCTGCCAGATTGACTTTTGATGTCACCAACAATGAAGCTGAGTATGAGGCTTGTATCATGGGGATAGAAGAAGCCATTGATATGAGGATCAAAACGCTTGACATTTATGGAGATTCCGCTCTCGTGATCAACCAGGTCAATGGAGATTGGAATACAAACCAGCCGCATTTGATTCCTTACAGAGATTACACTAGAAGGATACTGACGTTCTTCAAGAAGGTGAACCTGTATCACGTCCCCCGGGATGAGAATCAGATGGCTGATGCCTTGGCTACTTTGTCTTCGATGATCAAAGTCCATTGGTGGAATCATGTGCCACATGTTGCGGTGAATCGACTCGAGAGGCCTGCGTATGTGTTTGCAGCCGAGTCTGTTGTTGATGAAAAGCCGTGGTACTTTGACATCAAGAATTTCCTCAAGAGTCAGGAGTATCCTGAAGGTGCGTCAAAAAATGACAAGAAAACCCTGAGAAGGCTAGCTGGGAGCTTTTATTTGAATCAGGATGATGTGTTGTACAAGAGGAACTTTGACATGGTTCTGCTCAGATGCGTGGATAGACACGAAGCAGACATGTTGATGCAGGAAGTGCATGAAGGATCGTTTGGTACCCATGGTGGTGGTCATGCAATGTCCAAGAAGTTGTTGAGAGCCGGTTATTACTGGATGACTATGGAATCCGATTGTTTCAAGTACGCTCGGAAGTGCCATAAATGTCAAATCTATGCTGATAAGGTGCATGTACCACCAAGCCCTCTGAATGTCATGAATTCTCCTTGGCCGTTCGCCATGTGGGGCATTGATATGATTGGGAAGATTGAGCCCACTGCTTCTAATGGACATCGCTTCATCCTGGTTGCGATTGATTACTTCACCAAGTGGGTGGAAGCAGCTTCCTATGCTAATGTTACCAAACAAGTGGTTGCCCAGTTCATTAAAAAGGAAATCATCTGTCGTTATGGAGTTCCTAAGAGAATCATCACTGACAATGGTTCGAATCTCAATAACATGATAATGAAAGAGCTTTGCAGAGATTTCAAGATTGAACATCACAATTCTTCTCCTTACAGACCAAAGATGAATGGTGTTGTAGAGGCGGCAAACAAGAATATTAAGAAGATTGTGCAGAAGATGGTCGTTACGTACAAGGATTGGCATGAGATGCTGCCTTTCGCTTTGCATGGGTACCGTACCTCAGTACGTACGTCGACCGGGGCAACCCCTTACTCCCTTGTGTATGGTATAGAAGCAGTCTTACCTGTTGAAGTGGAGATTCCTTCTCTTAGGGTCCTGTTGGATGTTAAGCTTGATGAAGCTGAGTGGATTCGAATAAGGTTTAATGAGTTGAGCCTTATCGAGGAGAGACGGCTAGCAGCTGTGTGCCATGGGCAATTGTATCAGAGAAGGATGAAGAGAGCCTTTGATCAGAAAGTGCGTCCTCGAAGCTATCAGACTGGTGATCTAGTTTTGAAGAGGATCCTTCCTCCCGGTACAGATAACAGGGGCAAGTGGACTCCTAATTACGAAGGTCCATATGTTGTGAAGAAGGTTTTCTCCGGTGGAGCCTTGATGCTTACCACTATGGATGGTGAAGATTTCCCGTCCCCTGTTAACTCAGATGTAGTCAAAAAATACTTCGCGTAAATTGACCCGCTGGACAAAAAGAATAAAAGAGTCCAGGCAAAAAAGGGCATCCCGGTGAACCAAAAAAAAGAGAAAAGTTTCGGGCAAAAGTTAGGGATAAAAATGAAAAGAGTTTGTACACCCGGTAAGTCGAACACCCGCAAGGGCGGCTTAGGCAAAAATGGGTATCCCGGTGGATTGAAAACCCGAAAGGGCGATCCAGCCAAAAGAGGGATTAAAGCGAAGACTACAGTCTGAGTTATCTGTACTTCATCGCGCTTTGTCGCTTGCCATCTCGAAAGATGTCATCGATCTAGTCATTCTTCTCCGAAAGCAAGGAAGTTGGGAGGAAAACTGATGATCTGTGAGTCATAACAGAATTGGGAAATAGTGGATGTCGTATTCACATTGCCATTAGGATAGATTTTTTCCTATTGTGCGCAATTACCTCTTTCTAGGAATTGCTTCCCAATGTATTCGCCTTTTCAGGCCCATTTTCAATCAATAAAAGTCGTTATTCAGATAAATAGCTCTTGTGTTTTATTTTACTGTTTTGTTTGCAAAAACGTCCGAATTTTTGATAAACATTGCATATAAGAACATGAAGGCTAGACAATAACGTGCAGAAAGATAAAACATTTGAAAATCATTTTGAATGTTGAGGACACTTGAGCGTATCTTGTCCATGCAATTCCCTGGGGCATGTATGTCGTGCTGTTTTGCAGGTTGTTACCTTTTGATTCCTGGCTGAAGCAGTTAAGCCACGATTGGTTCCTCAGCAGTGTGAGAGGATGGGGATGTTCCCCAGCAGATGAAACAGGTTCAGGACTTGTCTCCTCAGCATATGTCAAGATCAGGAATTCCTCAGCCGGGTTGAGGATGATTCCCCAGCAGATGTTTCCCCAAGCAAGTCTGAGGGCTATCAGAATTCTTTTTCTCCCCTGCAGAGACGTCTATGGATAGTGCCTTCTATCCCCAGCAGGCCTAAGAATTCTTCAATCCCTAGCAGGCCTGAGGGTGTTGTACTCCCCAGCTAGTCTGAAAGCTATTGAATTCCCAGCTGAGTCTGAAGATTGTTAATCCCCACCGAGTTGGAAAGATGTTGTATCCCCAGCGAAGGTGTCATTGGAGTGGTTTTATCCCCCAACAGACTGTTTTGAAGTACTACTATCCCCAGCGTGGTCGTGAGCGCTTGTCCCCGGCAGAGTTGTGGATGTCTATCTCCAGCGTGGTCTGGTATATTATTCTCCCAACAGAGTTATGCCTTTCCTCAGTAGAGTGGTGTAGGCCTTTCCCCATCAGGGTTGTGAAAGTTTTCCCCTAGCAGAGTTAAACCATAGATGCATGCAATGCTTGTGCGTATGATTTGTTTTTATTTATCAGAGGAACTTTTAGAGATTCTATTTGCAAACATTGGAAATATTAAACATTTATCACATATGGAAATATCTCATCAAATAATATCTGGAAACATTTTTACACTAAAGAAGTACAATTTTGGTAACCAAATATAATACAAGAGAGAAGGAAAAATGATCATCCCATGGATCCCTAGAAGCAGTCATCTAAAGCTCTGGACACAGGAAGATAAGATGCACAAAGCCTCTTCACCTCCCTCTCGTAGGCTTCCTCCATATCTACCTTCTCTTTGGCGAGTCGATCGTACTTCCTCTTCCAAAACTTGGAAGACTGAGGAAGTAGAGAAGTCCATGCATCGTCAGGATCATCAATAACCTGATGTTCGAGGAACTCTATCAAAGCATCCTTCTCCTTGATTTGTTGAAGCAACTCCTCCCGTTCACGGATCCAAGCACGTGATCAGTCTTCGTCTCTCAACTCCTCTACTCCTTAGTCAGGGAGGGTTGAAGGCCCAGCCACAACCAAAGGTGTAGGTCTTGGATAATCGTAAGGCATGAGGTATTCAGAAGCTCTCCTCCTAACCCAAGAAGTATAAGGTTCCAAAGCGATACAGTTCTTCGGTCCTAGCTCCTTCCTTCCTTTCTTATGGATCTTGCGCCAAGCGCGAACCATCCTTCCCTTCAAGCCCTAGGGATCTTTACCCTCCTGAAATAACACACCCTCTAACAGAATGTTATTGGGTTTATCCTTTAGGGGGAACCCAAGTTGACGACGTGCCAAAATAGGGTTGTAGTTAATCCCACCACATGTACCAAGAAGAGGTACATTGGAGAATTCACCACAAGAGTCGATAATTTGCACACCATCATACACACGGTTGTACCAAAAGATATCATCATTGGTGAGAGACATAAGTCTCGTAGGCCACCGTAGACATCCTTTGTTCTCCTTGAAGGCGACCGTCTGCGGCAAGTGAGAAATAAACCACTTGTACAATAGAGGAAAACAGCACACAATGGTACCATCACCCTTTGCATTCCTCATATGTAAAGAAAAGTAAGTGTCACCCAACAGAGTCGGAACGAGATTAAGAGTAGAGAAAATCCTAATAGCGTTCACATCCACAAACTTGTCGATGTTGGGGAATAACACTAGCCCATAGATGAGAAGTACAAATATGGCCTCAAAGGCGTCCTCACTCATGCCCTTCCCATACATAGTAGCTTGAGTAATGAGGAAGTCAGAAGGGAGACCTTGAATTCCACCTTTGGTAGTCATATGCGCACCAACCAGAGATTCATCTATATGCAACATGTCAGCTATCTCTTGAGAAGTAGGAATACTCTCTAAGCCAATGAACGACAACTGGTCTAGAATAGGTATACCCACAAGGTAGGCATACTCTTCAAGCGTGGGCAAAAGCTGAAAATCCAGAAATGTGAAACAACGGTACAAGGGATCATAAAACTGCACCAATACACTCATCAATCCTTCGTCCACTTGAGTAGTCAGAATAGACAGAAGCTTCCCAAAACGAGCCTTGAAACCCAAGGGATCTAATACATAGGATGTCAAATTCCTTAGCTCTTTTAGGTCGGGTTGTCTAAAACTGTACTTCTTCGTATTCTTTCTTTGTCTTTCCATGTCTGAAAATTTGCAAATAGACCCCTTAAGTTCCTTGAAAATTTTCTTATTATTGATGATATGGATGCAAATGGGTGCATGAATGCATGAATGCAACAATCACAATCAAGGATCAAGCAAAGCACACCAAACAAAGGTCATGGGATGGATCATGTCATCCTTAATATCAATCATCCATTTTGGTGGATTATGGTTTACACCTTATCAACACCCAAGTTCCATTGATATTAAGGATACACATGAACGGATCAACCATGAATCAAGGGTTTGTTGCAAGTCACGAGCATGGAGTCTCGGTAAGAACCACCCAAAGGGAGTGTACTAGGGTTTAAACCTGCCAAACATGTTCTACAAGAGGTTCCCATATGCATCATCCCATCTTTCGGATATTATCAGATAAACGACTACTCGTATTCCAAAATATTCTCAAGAGAGACTCTTATGAGTGTAGTATCGCGTAACAATCGTATCAAATCTTACACTTGAACGACTTTCGCACTACATCCTAAGAATGGGCCAAGATGGGCTTGGTAAACTAAGGTCCTTGGCTTCTAAGGTCTATATTAGAAAGAGTAATGTCTAACCACAACTACTTGTGTAACATTATTGATCCCAACATGACCTCCACCAAGTGAATGGACTTGCAAGTCAACTTGCTAAGGAATAACTCCACAAAAGTCAACAAGACTATGCCATTCTCCTATCCTAAGTGCACTCGAGTCCGGGTATAGAACTCATCTCACAAAGATCACCAAGCATACAAGGAATTGATATTCAAACAATTCAATCATTACATACAATACAGTAATCCCAAATTGCACAAAAATATGTCACAAAACAATATACAATACAATACAACAAATATGAAAAGTAGGCAAAACCCACTAGGCAAATGTCCCCAGCAGAGTCACCACTTTTCTGTAGCGGGGTATTCGTTACCATTAGAGATATTTATTAAATCTAAGGTAAACCATACAAGTCGAGTCGCCACCCCACTTCTATTTATCCAAAGAAATGGTTAGAAAACGAACAAAAACCTAAAAGTGTTATCGAATCAAAAACTAGTAAAAATGTCAGAGATCGGGGTAAGGGGGTTGGTTATGCAATGGGAAGGTTTTAAGCACCCAAAACATCCTAGGTACTCCTAGGGAGCCCTTTTCATACTTGTTGTAAGGTTGGTATTTTGTGAAAATTTGTTTTGTGCAAACATGATTGAAGAGATGAGAAAAGAATATACAAGTTATTTACATTTTTTGTGTTTGGATGGATAAACTCATTTCCTACGTACCATCTTAAAAAAAGATTAGGATCAAAACCTCGTAGTTCGGGGTAAAAATCTCAAAATGAGTTGGTGAATTGATTTGTCCAAAAGCCTTAAGGTCTTTTGTTATCCAAGGTAGAAAACTCAACCTAAAACCACAAATCCACCATGTGAGGATAACTTCAACATGCTAGTGAGTGGTTAACCCTATAATAAGCATGGAAGACTCATTGTCCATCACTGAGGATATAGGTGAGTATTACATCTACCTCAAGGATAACTCAAACCTAATAGCTAAAGGTTATGAAAAGTTTTGATAAGAAAGTGGCCATTGAAACCACAAAAAGACATTTGAATGGGTTATATTTACCAATGAAAAGTATGTACAAAATATGGTCAAAGTTGACTTAAAAGTTCAATTCAAAATAAGTGTTATGAAAAGAAAGTTTGAAAATCAAAAGCATAAGGCTTAGGTTTCTAATGTTTGAAAAGAAGTGTTAAATGTTTGCACAAAAGTTTTGGCTTGGGTTAGAGTGGAAGGAAGAAGAAGAATGGCTAAAGTCCTAATCATACAAAAGATAAGGGATAAGAAACTAGACCACAAATGGAGTTCCTCTCTTGAGATCATATTGATGATCCAAGTAGCTCCCATCCTTTGGAATATGCAAGCATAATGATAGTAAGCTCAAACAACAATCAAACAAGCCTCTTAATAGATCCTCAATGCATTTGTATCTTTCACTTTGGATGAACATGGCAATGGTCCTTCAATTTGAGCTCTCATAGAATTCCCTAGCACAAAAGCACACACATCAAAAGTTCCATGAAGTAAATCAAGAATGGACAAGAGTGACTTCAGAGGTTTGGTCCTTCTAATCCTTCTTCAACATTAAGGTCCTTTTACTCCAATTTGCATAGGGAAAGTCCTAGAAACTAAGTCCATTTGTTCATTTCTTTGCATTTGGTCCACAATAATCAAAACAAAACACAAGCA
Organism: Lathyrus oleraceus; assembly: GCF_024323335.1. Lineage (NCBI taxonomy): Eukaryota > Viridiplantae > Streptophyta > Magnoliopsida > Fabales > Fabaceae > Lathyrus > Lathyrus oleraceus. Next base: position 196,347,018 of record NC_066580.1, on the reverse strand, counting down.
CAATAATATATACACAAATATGTGCTCAAGTGAGCAAAAGGAAAATTGCATTAACATAAACATGTGCTCAAGTGAGCAAAGAGCAAAAGCAAATGAATAATATGTACAAGAATAGTAAATTGCATAAAAGTAAAGAGCAAAAACTAAATGTTAATGGTTAATGGTTAGTAGTTAGTGTGCCATAAGGCAAATTTAGCGCTATGTTAAGCAATTGTAATTGGATTTATGTAGAAGTCACAACTATCTGAGGCCGGTCAATAATAATGTAGGCAATAACACAAGTTAGAGATCTTGATTAGTGAATCAAACTCCAACAACTTGCCATGCCGAAAAAGAAGAAGAGAAATGATCTTGTATTGGTTTAAGTTCTTTGCATGATTTAGAAATCAATATATCCTTAATGCAAAGCCATTCATTTGATCATTTGATCAAGATAAATTAGATTTGAATCAAGGAAGATTAAACCTTCCTAATCAATGCTAACCATCAACCTTTAACTCATTGATCAAAAAGAAGAAAAGAAGAATAAGAAGAAGAAGAAATAGAAATAAAGAATTAAAGTGCATTAAATGAAATGGAATGTACCAATCAACAAATGTTGACCAAAGATAGGAAAGATCAAGGTCAAACAATAGAAAACAGAAGCAACATGAAGATTGGAAGTCAAGAAATAAACAAAATATTTTTGCCATTTTTAATATTTAAAATAAAACTTGAATTAAAATATTAAAGAAAGGTCAAACATCAAACTCACTTCAAATCAACTTTGAAAAGTCCAAGTGAATTATCACAAGTTCAACAAGGTCAAACAAAGTTTGAAAAAAATTCAGCATTTTTAAAAGTCAGAAACTATTTTTAATCAACTAAAAATGAATAAAAATAACCTAATTGATCTAAAATCTCAAATAGATCTCAAATCAATTAATAAATTGATGAGAATATGTTTCATAGATCTATCATCATTCAAAGAGGTTGAGAAAATATTTTTGTATTTTTTGAATATCAAAAACTATCTAAAATAAATTAAAAATAACCAGAAAAGAAAAAATTATTAAAAAATAGCCAATGATAAAAGAGATATGAATTTTTGAAAATGAAATGGAATTAAAAAATGAAATAGAAAATAAAATTAGAAAATGAAAATATGGAAAATCCACACGCGTTGGATCTAAGCTCATTAATTGAGCTGGATCATCAAACGACTATGACATGCGCGCGCATCAAACACTCCAGTCAATGAGTCACATGGATATTAAATAAAAGTCATAACAATGGAGCATGGAGATTAAATCTGGAGAATGCATCGTACGACTCAGATTGGATCTGGCAAACAGAAGGTGGCCAGTGCCACCGTCTTCTTCGGCAAGCTCCGGTGAAGATCAAAAAACACAGAGATTCAAATGTTAACTAAAATGAACGATCCAGGCACCATTCGAAAGATGAAGTGATGTACATCACTCCTATGCCACTCAATTCCACTCTAGATTCCTATTAAGAGAGAAATCAGAGATGGAAGTTTGGTGGTGTTCAACTGAACTTGCTCGATTCCAACAATTAAACACACAATAATGATGCCTCTATAGAGAGGACTTCAGACAACACAAGATCAAGGCAAATGGAGCAAAGTATGATGAGATTCGAAGCAAATTTCAGTCGAGTAAAACCTTTGGATTGTGAAGAATTGAGTCACTCTCTTTGGTTCCTTTTGCAAATAGAAGCTTCAATGGATCAAAGTGAAGAGGCTTAGGAACTTTAGATCTTAAAATTCAACCAAATGCAATTGAATTTCAGATCTGAATTTTTGGAGAAAAATGAAGTTTTTTCCTTTGGTATGGATGGGGATTCAATTCAGTAGGTATTTAGGCACCATTAGGTTGCAGAATTATGAAGGCAAGGCATGGTATTTATAGATGGAGAGAGCTGAATGCATGAGCTAACTCGTGTGCATGGCAAATGGATTTTGAATTTCATGGGCCTGTGTGAGCATGTGGAAGGCCCAATGAAGGCTGAAATAACTTGCTGAGTTCATGTGAAAGGCAAATGGACGTGTACATTAAGTGTAATCAGCTCATGCATGGCAATTGAGATAGCTTTCACAAAATGCACTTAATTCTTCATGTCTTCAAAAATGATGCTTCCAAACTCCAAATGCAACCTTATCAGTAATGGTTAGAAAGCTTATTGCATAAGGAAAAAATGCTATGTTGATCAAAACTCCAATTGGGCCTTGGAAATTAAAGAAATTTGAGCTTGAAGTGTAGGGTGCAAAACATGCATATGTGAAGTTTCCAAATTTGGCCAATGTTCAAGCCCTCCAAATGATAAAATCTTCAACATGAAAGTTTTAGATATATTCAAGACAATCAATTTGGACTTACATTTTGCATCATTTGGATTTTTAATGAAGAAGTTATGGGCACTTGAAGTTGGACTTTTTCACATTTCAATGCATTTGGCCCAAAGTGACCTATAATGTTTTGCATTATCGCATGTATTTCTTTTGAGATTTTGCAATTTTTCTCAAAATAAAATTTGAAGTAGACACAATAATATTACCAATGCATTAAGTCTCACCTCAAGATCATGAAAAATGAATGATTTATATGTTTGGGAAGTTGACCCAAAATTAGGGTTTAAGTCAAAATGACCTATAATGTCTTGGAATGGATGATGACCTTCCAAGATTCAAATAAAAATTTTAAGAACATGAAAGTTGTTCATATTATCCTTAATAACATTTTTTATCTTAGGGTCATCTCCATTTAACCAACACATAAAAATTTAGGTCTCAGTGTATTTCCAAATAGTCAGATGAATTGATTGATCAACTTCTCAAGTCCACAACTCATATCTTGATGAATTGATGATTGAGGGCACTCAAATAAGTTCAAATATGCATGAAATGATGAATTAAATAAACTCCCCTAGATTGTATTTGACCATGGGTTGAGGTTGCTTCATGATCAAGGCATTATTGATGATCAGATGAATTAGGGTTTCCTTGGGAAACAAACCTCAAACCCCTTGACTTGCTTTGATCAAAATGATGAATTGAGATACTTGGGAGGCATATTTGATGGATGATATATTTGGGAACCATTACCATGCCTGCTTTCATCTTCTCTTGACCATATCATTGCACAAAGGATCTCCTAGAAGCTTTTAGACCTTGTGATTGCTCAAGATACAAACAAGAAATGTTAGTGACATACTTTTGTGCTTTTGTTTAGTAAATAAAATGAGAAAAGCAATGATATACAATTCAAGCATGCTTGGTGATCTCAAACCACTCACAAGAGGTCCCACCCAAAGGCAAAGGGAACCAAGATGCTCATGATCCTTGAGGCTTTGCAAATGCAATGTTATGATGCCATGAGGGATCTTAGGGCCAAAATTGGGGTCTTACATTATCAGGATGCAGTTACTTGCCAAATCCCTAATTCTTGCCTAGGTTGCCCCAGGGTGAGGTACTCAATCTAGCGGGATATATATATTCATTTTTTTCATGTCTCTAACTTTTGCCGGGATCGCCCTTTCGGGTTTTCAATCCACTGAGACGCTCATTTTTGCCTAAGTCTCCCTTTCGGGTTTTCAACTTAGCGAGCTATTCTGTTTTTATTTTTAGGAGAAGTATTTCTTGACTACATCTGAATTCACAAGACGAGTGAAATCCTCCCCATCCATAGTTGTAAGGAACAAAGCACCGCCTGAAAAGGCTCTCTTAACAACGTATGGACCTTCATAGTTTGGAGTCCACTTGCCTTTGGAATCGGATGCGAAAGACAAGACTTTCTTGAGCACGAGGTCACCTTCTCAGAACACACGAGGCTTGACCTTCTTATCAAAAGCTTTCTCCATCCTTTGCTGATACAACTGACCATGGAACATGGCAATTAATCTCTTCTCTTCAATCAAATTAAGTTGGTCATAACGACTCTGAACCCATTCAGCCTCAGTCAACTTGGCTTTTATCAAGACTCTCATTGATGGGATCTCGACCTCCACGGGGAGCACATCCTCCATGCCATATACAAGAGAGAAAGGGGTTGCCCCTGTTGAAGTGTGAACAGATGTACGATAGCCATGCAAAGCAAATGGAAGCATCTCATGCCAATCTTTGTACGTAACCACCATCTTCTGAATAATCTTCTTGATGTTCTTGTTAGCAGCCTCAACAACCCCATTCATCTTGGGTCTATAGGGAGAAGAATTGTGATGTGTAATCTTGAACTCGCTACACAACTCTTTCATCATCTTATTTTTCAAGTTAGATCCATTATCAGTAATGATCTTGTCCGACACACCATATCGGCATATGAGTTGGTTCTTGATAAACTTCACAACCACTTGCCTGGTCACGTTTGCATACGATGTCGCTTCAACCCACTTGGTGAATTAATCAATGGCTACGAGAATAAATCAGTGACCGTTCGACACATTAGGTTCAATCATGCCAATCATGTCAATTCCCCACATGGAGAAAGGCCATGGTAAGGAAATAACATTCGGAAGTGTCGGGGGAAGATGAATCTTATCCGCATAAATCTGACACTTATGGCATTTCTTCACATACTTGCAACAATCAGACTCCATTGTCAGCCAATAGTAGCCTGCTCTCGACATCTTCTTTGCCATAGCATGTCCATTGGAATGAGTACCAAATGAACCCTCGTGGACCTCAGTCATCAACAGGTTTGCTTCGTGTCTATCCACGCATCTGAGCAGAACCATGTCAAAATTCCTCTTGTAAAGCACATCACCATTAAGGTAGAAACTGCTAGATAATCTCCTCAAAGTCTTCTTGTCTTTAACAGATGCCCCAGACGGGTAAGTCTGACTTTGGAGAAACACTTGATATCATAATACCATGGCTTATCATCTTTCACTTCTTCAACTGTAAACACATGAGCTGGTCTATCCAAGCGCATCATAGTAATATTTGGGACTTCATTCCAATAATTGACAACAATCATTGAAGCAGGCGTAGCGAGAGCATCCACCATCCGATTCTCATCTCGAGGAATATGATGGAAGTCAATTTCAGTAAAGAAAGTTGAAATCCTCCTCGCATAATCTCTGTATGGGATGAGGCCAGGGTGATTCGTCTCCCATTCACCCTTAATCTGATTTACATCATGGGCCGAATCACCATAAACATCAAGATATTTGATCCTAAGATCAATACATTCTTCCAAACCCATAGTACAAGCTTCATACTCCGCCATATTATTCGTGCATTTGAAAGTTAGCCTTGTTGTAAAAGGAAAATGTGTGCCTTGAGGAGTAATAATCACTGCCCCAATCCCATTTCCATACTGATTGATAGCACCATCGAACACCATGCCCCGTCGGGAACCAGGCTCTGGCCCTTCATCTAGCGTAGGCTCATCACAATCATTCATCTTCAATTGGTTGATGTGCCAAATGATCAGCCAAGATACTACCTATAATAGCTTTTTGAGCTCGATAATCAATATCATACTCAGATAATAACATTTGCCAACGAGTAATTCTCCCAGTTAATGCAGGCTTCTCAAAGATATACTTGATCGGATCCATTTTGGATATTAACCAAGTTGTATGATTCAACATATACTAGTGTTAACGCTTAGCAACCCAAGCCAAAGCACATCATGTCTTCTCAAGCATTGAGTACCGAGACTCACAGTCAGTGAACTTCTTACTCAAGTAGTATATTGCATATTCTTTCTTTCCTGATTCATCTTGCTGACCAAGGACACAACCCATGGAATAGTCGAGCACGGTCAAGTACATAATCAACGGTCTCCCTTCAACAGGCGAAGATAAAATCAGGGGCTCGGAGAGATACTCTTAAAGGTGAGAAAAACAAGAAAGGGGGGTTTGAATTGTTTTGGAAAATAAGCGCTTTTTCAAATAAAGACCACACAAGGAATTTATACTGGTTCGCTTATAACACAAAGCTACTCCAGTCCACCCGGCCAAGGTGATTTCGCCTTCAACAAGGACTTAATCCACTAATCTTGAAAGATTGTTTACATCCAACGTCTAAGAGAAGGATCTCTTAGTCCTCTCAAGTATACAGACTGCGCAGAGTCACTTGGGGAAATAAAACAATAGACAAAAAGCTATGTAATCTAGAGTGCTTCTAGGATAAGCAAAATATTACAATAGTAAGAACAAGAAGGTGTTTCACGTTCTAAGCAAAAGCTTCGTGAAAGATGAGAGAGAGAGAGAGAGAATATTTCAGTATTCTTGCGCGCCTCTCAATGTTGATTGTTGTCCTTTATATAGGAGTGATATGACCGTTGAAATTGATGGCAGATAATTTGTCTTGAATAGGAATTAATGCCATAACTTCTGTTGTTTCTTGCCAAAACAACTTTGTCTCCCTGAATAACTTCTTTCCAAATATAGTTCCTTTCCATTTGAGTTTTACGTTACTTTTTCTGCATTAGGAAATCCATTGTCAAAGTCTACGTGACTCTGGGAATCTTGGAATCTTGCTATGTAGATTCGGAGCTTCTGATGTTGATCTCACAGAGTTCTGATGATGTCTTCAGATGACGCTGAGAGCTTCTGGAATGATACGCCGTTGTTCAGAGTCAGAACTTCTAGAGTGCACTTCTTCTTTAGATGCTTCTGATATTTTGCTGTTTTGCTCAGAGTTAGAACTTCTTGAGCGAGTTTATACTTCAGATGCTTCTGATCTTCTGCTGATTTGTATCTGATATGATTCTGTATCTGATGACGTCATCAGATCTCTTCCTTCTTTTCTTAGAACCCTGCACACTTAGAAACTTTTTGTTAGGGTGCCATTTTTGGTTTCATCCTTTGTTATCATCAAAATCATGGAATCTGTTGTAGAACAATTTTTGTTCTTACAATCTCCCCCTTTTTGATGATGACAAAACAAACTTAAATAGCAGATGAAACAAGAAAATATCAGATTAGGAGCTCCCCCTGAGATGAGCTAGGGAGTTCAGAAGTTCTTACCAGAGCTTCCAAGAAATGAAGTTTCGATACCTTCTGCAATTTCTTAAGTCCAATGTTAGATGAATAATTTATTTTTAAGAAAAGTATGTTGCAGAGTGCTTTAAGGTATTAGTCAATTTTTCATCAGAGCTATATTTGATTTCTCCCCCTTTTTGTCAGAATCAAAAAGACTTAGCAAAAAAAAAATCAAGAAAAGGATATTATATTTAGATAATAGAGCAACAGAGACAATGGCAAGCAAAACAAACAAACAAACATCAAAAACAAGAAAAAAACAGAGCAACAAGCAAATGATCCTATGTGCCTAAGGGTTGGGAGGAGGAGGCATTCTCTGGAGCAGTTGAGCCAGCATGTTCTGAATATTGTCGTTGACGGTGTCTTGTTTATCCATTCTGGCACAGAGTTCCTTCTGGTCTTTCTTAAGTTCTTTAAGCGTCTGGAGAACCATAGGGACAACAGTGGAGGACTCCCCCTGAGTCAGAGCGCTCTGTGCTTCAGCAGCGGCCTTCGCTTTAGCTTCAGCAGCAGCTTGTGCTTCAGCTTCAGCAGCAGCAGCAGCATCGTCCAGAGCTTTGGCTTCAGCTTCCCTTGCCCTTTGGATTTCGGCTTGACGAGCTCTTTCTTCCTCTTGCCTTCAGGCTTCTTCTTCAGCTTCTCTGGCTTCTCTGGCAAGTCGGTTAGATGAAGTCGTTTCTGACTTGCTCAGAGATGTGCTTCAGTTTGAAAGCCTCAGAGGTCATTCAACGAATGACTCTGTTCCAGTGTGTCCTTACAGAATCAGGATCATCACTGATGCCAGAGTTAATGGTCAGAGACTTGACCTTTTATACTGAAGCCCCTGCGAACAGCATTATGGCTTCCTCAAGGGTAGGTATGGAAAGGTCAGGTTCAGAGGTTTGAGGTGGAGAGGTTGGAGGGCTGAGGTTTAGTGTTTGAGGTTCAGGTTCAGCGGAAGTGTTTGGAGGGGTGATATCAGAGGTGTGGAGGTCAGAGGGTTGAGCTTCAGAGGGTGTGTTTGTTGGTTGTTGTGGGGGTGGTGAAGTTACTTCAGGTTCTGGTGGAGGTTGTTGTGGTTGTTGTGTGTTATGGTTTAGAGAATTGAGGTGGGCTAGAGTGGGAGAAGGAGGATCAGATGGTTCTGGGTCAGAGGAGAGAATAAAGTAGGGAGGTGATTCTAGGGCTGTGGAAGATGAAGTGGTTTGATTCATTTCTTCGGCTTCAGATAGAGGTAGGGTTGTACGGGCAAGATTAAATTTAAGTTGTGGGGATCTGGTAGTAGAAGGTGGGGCGTCAGATGATGTGTAGATGGCTTTAGGTAGAGGTGTTGAGGAAGGAGTAGAGGAAGCCAGCAGAGGTTCAGAGGGAATAGAGGGAGTAGACTTACCAGTAGTTACTTGCAGAGGCGCTGGAGATCTTGTTTCAGAAGTTTCTCCTAGCCTTGCTTTCTTTGCCTTTGAAGACTTCTTTTCAGAGGGACCTCTTTTGAACTTGACGAAGTCTGCTTCTGAATCTAGAGCATCGTCTAGTCTGAAGTCAGAGATGTCAACTCCTTCATCCTTCAGACGCTGGAGATAGTGAAGAATTGCCTCTCTGGGTTCATTCTTGTAGAACCTTGGAAGACCATGTGGCAGCTTCTTCTGATCTTTCAAGGCATCCTAGGAGGTATCCAGCGTGGGTTTGAATTGAATCTTCTTCAGAATTCCCATGCTCTTCAGATTTCTGGAGTTCAGAGGCCTTCCAGTATCTATCGCCAGATCTTCCATAAGCTTGTTCTTCTCCAGATGATCTACAAGCCCATTTTCGATCAAAACATCAGACAGAAGTCTTCCCAGAGGGATGTAGGTTCTGGGTTTCATGTTGTTTCTGGTCTCCCGTACAGAGTCTCTGAGATACTTGAAGAGTAGTGCTGGGAGGCAGAGCTTCAAACCCTTGTGAATGCAATACATAATGCACTTCTGATCTGTATTGATGTAGTCAGAGGAGTTTGATGTTGGGCGGTGATGAATGGTTCCCAAAATGATCTTGAGCCATTCCCTGAGGTTCTGGTGAAGTTCTTTGTTCTTTGATGGATTGCTTTCAGTGTTGAGTTTGAAGATGATGGGATTGATTTCCTGAGCAATGCGCCTTGACCTAGGGTTGATGTTGTAGATCCTTCTTCCTCCAACTTTCTCCATGTTCAGTAAAGAAGCAATTGACTTTTCAGTAATCACTATCTTGACCCCCAATACGTAGGAGACAATGAAATGATCATCAGCGTCAGCAAATCTCCAGAATTCCTTGATGAGATTTGGGTAAACAGGGCCATAGAGCCTTTGGAAGTAGTTTTCCCAACCTTGTTGACGGAGTTCTTCAGTAAGATCTACTCCATTTCTCTTCATGTTGTTGAAGTCTACAAGAGATTCACATAAAACTTCTAGTCCCTCAAAGGGAGTTGCCAGGTTGATATGAGGCTCACGATCAAGAACATGGGGTTCCTTATACACTGGAGTGATGGTTACGCCTGTAACGACTGGAGTGGGAATGCTTGAGCTTTGGACTGCGTTGCTGGATTCCATTTGTTGAGAAAGGTTGAAAACTGATTGTTGTTGAGCATCCATTGTTGAAGAAGATGAGTTGAAGATGAACTGCTTGCAGAAATGCTTCAGAGAATAGGTTTGAGAGTGAGTGAGAGTGAAAAGTGTGTGAAGTGTGAGAGGAGTGTTTAAATACCCTAAACAAAAACACATGCAAAACGACACACAAAACAGCGTTAGCACAAAAACCAAGTTAGCACGCTTAGGGGAGAAATGATTAAGGCTCATTAATGAATGTCTAATCCCAACAGTATGCACACTGCTCGAGGAGATCTCAAACGTCTTCCCTTTGAATTTTTTCTGGACAGCTGTCTAGAAGTTCCAAGGTTAGACGCAATTCACTCCACTTGTTTGCTTTATCTGATCTTCAGGAATACCAAACGAATGGATCCTAGAGATTTCTAACTCAGATATCTTCTTAACTTGGTAGAAGTATCAGAGTCAGAGGCAGAAGCTCATTTGTTTAAGTCAGAGTCTCATTTTACATCTTCAGAGGCACAATTTATTCAGGGCAATTTTGAATGTTCAGATTTTCTAAGATAAAAAGAAATCTATCTTCAGCTAAAGGCTTAGTAAAGATATCTGCCCATTGATGATCTGTATCAATGAACTTCAATGTTACTATCCCTTTCTGAACATAGTCTCTGATAAAATGATGTTTTATTTCAATGTGCTTAGCTCTGGAATGTAAAATGGGATTCTTACTTAGACAAATGGCAGCAGTATTATCACAGAAGATAGGAATGTTACTCTCAAAGATTTGCAGATCCTCTAACTGATTCTTCATCCAGAGCATCTGAGTTGTGTGAGTGATGCTGAGATGTATTCTGCTTCTGCAGTTGATAGAGCGATAGTTGACTGTCTTTTGCTGGCCCAGGATATCAGATTGCTTCCTAGGAGCTGACAGTTTCCAGATGTACTTTTTCGTTCCAATCTATCTCCTGCATAATCTGCATCACAGTAACCCGAAAGTCTATACTCTGATGTTTTCTCATACATCAGGCCTAGGTTAGGAGTTCCTTTCAGATATTTGAGAATTCTCTTAACTGCTGTTAAGTGAGTCTCTCTAGGATCTGATTGGAATCTGGCACAAAGACAAACACTAAAGAGAATATCAGGTCGAGTGGCAGTCAGATAGAGAAGAGAGCCTATCATACCACGATAGAGCTTCTGACAAACCTTTTTACTGACTTCTTCCTTCTCAAGAATGCATGTTGGATGCATGGGAGTTTTTGCAGAGTTGCATTCAGCCATGTCAAATTTCTTCAGAACATCTTTAATGTATTTGCTTTGATGAACATATGTGACTTCTGAAGTTTGATTAATTTGAATTCCTAGAAAGAACTTTAGTTCTTGCATTAAGCTCATTTCAAATTCTGCCTGCATTAACTCAGAAAATTCTTGACAAACAGAGGCGTTAGCAGAACCAAAGATAATATCATCAACGTATATCTGACATATCATGAGATCATTGTTAAGGTTCTTACAGAAGAGTGTGGAATCAACTTTCCCTCTGATAAAATTGTGTTCCAGAAGAAAGTTACTTAAACGTTCATACCAAGCTCTGGGAGCTTGTTTAAGTCCATATAAAGATTTTTTAAGTTTAAAAACATGTTCTGGAAAATTTGGATTTTCAAAACCTGGAGGTTGGTTGACATACACTTCTTCTGATATATAACCATTAAGGAATGCGCTCTTGACGTCCATTTGAAATAGTTTAATAGAATGATTAATGGCAAAAGATACAAGAAGGCGAATGGATTCTAACCTTGCGACTGGAGCAAAGGTTTCATTATAGTCAATACCTTCTTGTTGACTGTAACCTTGAGCTACCAGTCGAGCTTTGTTTCTGACGACTTCTCCTTTCTCATTCAGCTTGTTTCTGAATACCCATCTGGTTCCAATAACGTGAGTGCCTCTGGGCTTAGGAACAAGATCCCAGACATCATTCTTTGTGAATTGATCTAGTTCTTCTTGCATAGCTGAAACCCAGTCGTTATCTTGAAGTGCTTCATCACAGGACGTAGGTTCGATCAGAGACACTAGTCCCAGAGGAGTATCTTCAGAGGTCCTGAAGGTAGATCTGGTTCTGACAGGTTCGTCCTTGTTGCCCAGAATCAAATCTTCGGATACGTTGATACGACTTTTAGCTTTCTTTGGAATTACTGGGGCAATAATTTCCTCAGAGTTCTGAGTTGCAGTTGCTTCTGGAGCTTTATCAGATCCTGCAAGGGTGATTTCTAAATCTGCAAAATTTTCAACTAGCTTTGACTTTTCAGGGTCAAGCTTATCGTCAAATCTGACATGAATTGATTCTTCCACAATTTTGGTTTCTTTGTTGTATACTCTGTAGCCTTTAGAGCGTTCTGAGTATCCTAACATAATACCTTTCTGTGCTTTGGGATCAAACTTGTTCAAATGTTCTTTAGTGTTTAAAATAAAGCAAGAACATCCAAATGGATGAAAATATGAAATGTTTGGTTTTCTTCCTTTACACAGTTCATAGGGAGTCTTTTCCAAAATAGGTCTTATAAACTTTCTATTCTGAATGTAACACGTTGTATTTACGGCTTCTGCCCAAAAGTGCTTAGCCACATTAGTCTCGTTGATCATGGTTCTGGCCATCTCTTGGAGTGTCCTATTCTTCCTCTCTACAACTCCATTTTGTTGTGGAGTTCTAGGGCAGGAGAAATCATGGGATATTCCATTAGAGTCAAATAATTCCTCAAAGGATTTATTTTCGAATTCGCCACCATGATCACTTCTGACTCTGATAATTTTAGAGTCAAATTCTTTTTGCACTTTGGAGCAGAAACTAGTGAATACAGAGTGAGACTCACTCTTGTGTTTTAGGAATTTCACCCATGTCCAGCGACTGAAATCATCAACAATGACTAGTCCGTACTTCTTTCCATTGACTGATGCTGTTTTCACAGGACCAAACAGATCAATGTGAAGAAGTTCCAGAGGCTTAGAGGTAGTAACAATAGTTTTCTTTTTGAAAGATGTTTTTGAAAATTTTCCTTTCTGACATGCTTCACATAGAGCATCTGAAGAAAACTTCAATTTAGGTAGGCCTCTGACTAACTCGAGTTTATTTAGCTGAGATAGTTTTCTCATGCTAATGTGGCCCAAGCGTCTGTGCCATACCCATTGCTCTTCGTGAACAGATATCTTACATTTTACATTTTGTTCTTTCAAATTAGAAAGATTAATTTTATAAATATTGTTTTTCCTCTTGCCTGTGAATAGGGCTGAACCATTGTTTTGATTTATGGCTTTACATGTTTTTTGATTAAAGATCACGTCATAACCGTTATCACTTAATTGACTTATGGATAACAAATTATGCATTAATCCTTCTACGTAAAGAACATCAGATATAGAGGGAAGAGTACCATTACCAATAGTTCCGGAGCCTCTGATCCTTCCTTTCTGATCTCCTCCGAAGCCTACGAATCCAGCGTCTTTAAGTTCCAGGCTTTGGAACATAGACTTTCTTCCCGTCATGTGTCGCGAGCATCCAGAGTCCAGGTACCATGACTGGTGTCCGAACTTTGCTGCATAGGATATCTGCAACATAAACAATCTTATCTTTTGGTACCCAGAGTCTCTTGGGTCCTTTCTGATTAGTTTTCCCAGAGTTTCTTATAACTTTGGGTTTTCTAGCATTTTCAAATTTTTGTTCTTGTGTGTGCGTATAGTGATATGAAAATGGAGATTTAAGTTGGTCACCAGTAGAAGTTTTATCTTCCTTAGTGTAGCACCTCAAATTTGCACCCTATACTCTGTACATTCATTTTCATATTAGGTCATTAACATAATGTAATCCACTGCATAACATTGCATTGTCCCTTTGCCCAAGTGCAAGCCATCAGACAGATTAGGTCAAACTGATCAGGAGTTCAAGTCAATCAAGCAAGCATGTGCCATTTCCATTGAGACAAGGCCCTAGGGTTGACTTATCAAGTTCATATGGTCTAAGGATCATTTTGAAGTGGATTGGCCAAGGATTGGATGATCAAAGCTCAACAGTCAAGCTGAATTTTGTCAGAAACCCTAGAAAGTCAACTGTGGTCAAGTGTGGTCAACTGTGCCTGATTTTATGGATTGGAAGGTGTGAGATGGTTTGAAAGGCTTCATTCATGTCCATACAAGTCTCATTTGACATATCAAAGATCAAGATTGAAGGATTTGAAGTCAGATGAAAAGTTTCCAAAAATAGCAGGTGACCTGTAATTTCAACTGCCAAAAATGGAAAGTTTTTCTCCTCAAAATTACTTCATCATACAAGCTTCAAATGGAATTTTGTCCAACATGAAAATTAAAGATCTTGTTCTCACCTTTCCAAAAAGTCCAAGAACATGAAATTCTCATGTGTGGTTGGCAAGATATGATCAAATCATTTTCAGAAAATGTTGAAATTCAAAGTGCCATAACTTTTGAATGGAAAGGCCAAATTGGGTGATCTTTGTTTGAGAAAACCACATTTGACATGTACTTTCATGATGCATCATCACATTTCATCAAAAATAATCATAGCAAAATGGCATTTTTCAAGTGAACCATTTGAAAATTGGTGGGAAAAATAGTGATTTTCAAAATTACATGTCATTTGCATTCCAAACCTTTTCCAACACATCATAAACATCATTTTGGACTTGTTTGCATTGCAATTACACTGTTACATTGACTGCATAATAAAAAGGGCATTTTGGCCAAAACTCATGAAAATGCATTTTGCTTAATCACTTCTAATTTGCCTAAACTTGATTAACATTTGGATTAACATGTGGTATAAAGGCATAATCATAACAGAAACTCCTAATCACTTTCATTTTCTCAGATCCAAAAGAAAAATCACCAAAATCCTCTCAATTTTCTTCAAACTTTCTCACACTTTTTTCACCAATTTCATCAAATTTCATCAGTGTTTTGCCTTGTTCTTGCTTGCATCTTCATTTGCAGGTGAAATTGCACATTTGTTTGCAACCAAATCGTGGCCAAGCTTAAGGAATTGGGACTGTTGCATCCAATATCATCCATGGCAAATTGAGGATTCTTCAACCTGGTGCATAATTGAGCTACAAGAGCTACTTCATTCATCTTCTATATCATCAAGCATCATCTGTTTTGGCATTCTGGACCTGGAAACACACAAATCCAACAGTTGCATATCCATAAGGTCAGAATTCGAATCTTTTAATTCTTGCAATTGACATGTGGTTTAGGTAGATCCTTCAACATAGAGTAGAATGAAACTTGAATCGTGCGTTTTCGTTGAATATTCATGGAGAAATCTGGATCTAAAGTTTGTATGTCAAAACTATTCTTGATCGAATCTTTTTATGTGTTGATTTCTGGACAAATTCATGGTGATATTTGTGATTCTTGTTGAACGCCGGTTCCAACCATATATGGCATGATAATTTTCGTGCAAATTTGTTCATGTGGATTTTCTGGAAATGATGAACTGATGAACACGTTCAAGAACAGCTCCAGGACGCGTTTTGATCCATGTTTCTTCGTTTCAGTTTCAAATTCTTGTTTACCGCGTGCATCAGCCAATCACCCAATGCCACCGCTTTTAGTGAAACGGGGCGTTTCGCCCCTGGCTTCCCATAATTACGAATTTGCCATTGCGCGCCACTTAATTGATTTAAATTGTTGAATAAATATTTCATTTCATCACCTAACTTCAAAAATTCATAGAATATTCATGGATGATCCAATTTGAGTGAGGTTTTTTGCATTCATCTCCAAATTCTCTCTAGGTTTTTTTAGGTATGATAATCAAAGTTGTGCCTGGTGGATTTTTCGACTTTGCCTAATGCCTTTGATCATGTATGCTTCATGTGTATGTTTTACCATTTCCTTCATGAAATCTTGATGCCTTATCCAAAATGTGTGAAATTTTACATGCATATTCTTGACTCTTTTCTGGTGATTTTGATGTATAGTTTGCTATTTTTGAGTTTCTGGTTTGATAGATATGATGTGATCAAGTTGAGTGTGACAATGTGTGTCATACTATGTTATGCCATGTTCTTGAATTTTGTTTCCATGCTTATGCTTTGCCATTTGCTCTCAATTTTTGCATGTGATATCATCTAAGTGTATGGTTTGAGCTTGATTTTTTGTGGATATTGTTGATCCATTTCCTATTTGATTGGGATTTTTGTTTGCTGTTTAGTCATTTTTAGGTATTTCTTGAGTAATCAACTTACATGAATTGTAAAATTCTCATTCCCTATCATATGAAGATGAAATTTGGTGGAGTGGTTCTTAACATGCTTAACTTCATTTTGGCTTTGGTCCCATTCATTTATCATTTGTTTCCACTGTTTTACATTTGCTTGAAGTTGATGCTCCATTTGTGACCTAGTTTGGGTTGATTTTTGAATACCATGACTTCCTGAATTTAATTTCCCTACTTCCACTTGTCCAAATAGAATGAAATTTGATATGATGCTCATTGAATGTATTCTGTTTAGACTTGAATTTTTGTGGAATTTATTGAGCTGTTTTGGTATTGGATTGATTGTGATAATTCTGTTTGCTCATATGTGGTTCACACTTGCCTACTTTGACCTAAATTGTATATGAAATGGATTTGGTGCATAGTTTCGATGTGAGACCAATTGGATTCTCTTCTTGTTTGATTAATCTTGGTTTTGATCAATTTTCACTTGCTGTTTTGAATTTTTCACCTCCTTTTGACCCTAGGCTTGTCCTAGTGGTCTTGTTTCTCATGTTTAAATGTGATTTTCAGGTTGAAGAAGCATTTGCTTTAAGGAGATTAATGCACGTTGATTGAGTTTGGTTTATTTTCTTGTATGATCTAACTTGTATTATTTTGTAGGATGCTTAGCTCACTTGCTTTGAGCTTGTGCTTTGCACATATAGGATTAATTGTGTTGTCTGTTGGTTCTTATGCTGTTTGTTTTGACTTTGTGATTAGTATACTGATTGTATTTGATTGATTTCAGGTACATTAGTTGCTAATATTGCTTTGCTTTGCTTGATAAGCAATTTGCACTGAGGTATAACATTCTTCTCTCCATGTAGTCTGGAAGACCTGGCCTGTTGCTTGGCCAGGCACCTGTCTGAAGTCCTCCTTAAGAGGCAATGTTTGTGCTTGTTTATTTTTGTCCCCAAGCAGGAAAAGTCCTTGATTAAGGCAATTGGCAGAACCCAAGGGATGTGCAATCCATCCCCTGCTATTCTTGTTGAGTCATCCCTCTGCTCACACCACTGTGTTGATGCATTGGGATACAAACCCAAGATCTTGTACAGTTGTACAGTTGTGTCAGAGTCTTAAGTGTAGAAGGGTTCCCACTTTCTGGACCCACACTTCTTTGTCTGAAGCTCTCCCTGGCCAGGGATAAGAGCTGTGAAGTCTCATCTTCCAGTTTTAAACGATTTTTGTTTGCTGCATCTCTTTGTAATGTTAAAGATCTGATTTCATCCTCTCATTTTAGAATTGTCATCTCAAGTTTGCCACATTCTTCAAATTTTGCTTCAAGACAGCCTTTTATATTTTTAAACTTTTGTTTTAATTTCTGATATGAGCTAAGAGTTTCTGACAAGCATGATTCTAGATCAGATCGAGAGAGTTCAGAAAATACCTCTTCAGATTCTTCATCTGAGCTGCTCCTGGATGTGGTAGCCATAAATGCCACATTGGCCTGTTCATCAGAGTCAGATTCTGATGAGCCAGATTCACTATCATCCCAGGTAGCCATTAGTCCTTTCTTTGTCCTGAAGGTATTTTTCTTGAAACTTTCTTTTCTGGGATTGTCTTTCTTTAGCTTGGGGCATTCATTCCTGTAATGACCTGTTTCTTTACATTCATAACAAGTAATATCTTTGTTAGTTTTACCTTTTGAGGTTGATTCTGATCGATCCCCTCTGGGTCTTGGTCTTCTGAAGTTGTTGTTCCTCTTTTTCCAGAGTTGTTTAACTCTTTCGGTCAGGAGGGACAATTCTTCTTCATCATCAGAATCTTCTGGTTCAGAGTCATCAGCATCTTCAGTTTCTGCCTGGAATGCCTTGGTTCTGTCAGATTTGCGTCTTTCAGATCTGGATTTTAATGCTACAGACTTGTTCTTCTTCTGAGGCCCATCTTCCTCTAGTTCTATCTCATGACTTCTGAGGGAACTGACAAGCTCTTCGAGACTGATATTGTTCAGATATTTAGACAGCTTCAGAGCAGTGACCATGGGTCTCCACTTCTTTGGCAAGCTTCTGACTATCTTTTTGACGTGGTCTGCAGTTGTGTACTCTTTGTCTAGAACTTTGAGACCTGCAATAAGAGTTTGGAATCTAGAGAACATTACCTCTATGGCTTCGTCATCTTCCATTTTGAAAGCTTCATATTTCTGAATAAGCGTCAGAGCCTTTGTCTCTTTGACTTGAGAGTTTCCTTCATGAGTCATCCTCAGAGAGTCAAGTATGTCTTTGGTTGTTTCTCTGTTGGTGATCTTTTCATACTCGTTGTAAGATATAGCATTGAGGAGTATGGTTCTGGCCTTGTGATGATTTTTGAAGACACGCTTCTGATCTTCTGACATCTTACTTCTGGGAACTTCAACTCCATTTTCTGAGACAGGAGGTTTGTATCCATCTGTGACAATGTCCCAGAGATCAGCGTCATAGCCTAGAAAGAAGCTCTCAATCCTATCTTTCCAGTAGTCGAATTTTTCTCCATCAAAGACATGAGGCTTAGCATTGTAACTGTCTCTTTCATTTGTGTGGGCCATAGTTTTTCTCGTTCTGGATCTCTCTACACTGTTAAGTGTTTGATTAGAAAATCAATAACAGAGCCGAAGCTCTGATACCAATTGAAGGTGAGAAAAACAAGAAAGGGGGGTTTGAATTGTTTTGGAAAATAAGCGCTTTTTCAAATAAAGACCACACAAGGAATTTATACTGGTTCGCTTATAACACAAAGTTACTCCAGTCCACCCGGCCAAGGTGATTTCGCCTTCAACAAGGACTTAATCCACTAATCTTGAAAGATTGTTTACAACCAACGTCTAAGAGAAGGATCTCTTAGTCCTCTCAAGTATACAGACTGCGCAGAGTCACTTGGGGAAATAAAACAATAGACAAAAAGCTATGTAATCTAGAGTGCTTCTAGGATAAGCAAAATATTACAATAGTAAGAACAAGAAGGTGTTTCACGTTCTAAGCAAAAGCTTCGTGAAAGATGAGAGAGAGAGAGAGAGAATATTTCAGTATTCTTGCGCGCCTCTCAATGTTGATTGCTGTCCTTTATATAGGAGTGATATGACCGTTGAAATTGATGGCAGATAATTTGTCTTGAATAGGAATTAATGCCATAACTTCTGTTGTTTCTTGCCAAAACAACTTTGTCTCCCTGAATAACTTCTTTCCAAATATAGTTCCTTTCCATTTGAATTTTACGTTACTTTTTCTGCATTAGGAAATCCATTGTCAAAGTCTACGTGACTCTGGGAATCTTGGAATCTTGCTATGTAGATTCGGAGCTTCTGATGTTGATCTCACAGAGTTCTGATGATGTCTTCAGATGACGCTGAGAGCTTCTGGAATGATACGCCGTTGTTCAGAGTCAGAACTTCTAGAGTGCACTTCTTCTTTAGATGCTTCTGATATTTTGCTGTTTTGCTCAGAGTTAGAACTTCTTGAGCGAGTTTATACTTCAGATGCTTCTGATCTTCTGCTGATTTGTATCTGATATGATTCTGTATCTGATGACGTCATCAGATCTCTTCCTTCTTTTCTTAGAACCCTGCACACTTAGAAACTTTTCGTTAGGGTGCCATTTTTGGTTTCATCCTTTGTTATCATCAAAATCATGGAATCTGTTGTAGAACAATTTTTGTTCTTACAACTCTTTGATACTGTCAAAGGCCTTTTGGCAATCCTCGGTCCAATCAAGACGATGATCTTTCCGAAGGAGCTTGAATATAGGCGCACATGTGGTAGTCATGTGGGATATAAATCGCGAAATGTAATTCAAGCGGCCAAGAAAACCTCGGACTTGCTTCTCAGTTTTGGGCGAAGGAATCTCTTGTATTGCTTTGACCTTGGCAGGGTCAACTTCAATACCTCTCTCACTGTCAATAGAGCCCAATAACTTGCCGAAACGGACTCCAAATGTACACTTGTTCGGGTTCAAGCGGAGTTTGTACTTTCTCAAACGCTAGAAAAGCTTCAACAAGTGTTCTACATGTTCAACTTTTGTTTTCGACTTTGCAATCATATCATCAACATACACCTCGATCTCTTTGTGCATCATATCATGAAACAAGGTAGTCATAGCACGTTGATACGTGGCTTCGACGTTCTTCAAACCGAAGGGCATCACTCGATAACAGAATGTTCCCTAAGGTGTGATGAATGTTGTCTTCTCCATATCCTCGGGTGCCATTTTAATCTGATTATAACCGGAAAATCCATCCATAAATGAAAAGACATTGAATTTAGCTGTATTGCCCACCAGCATATCAATGTGTGGTAGAGGAAAATCATCTTTTGGACTAGCTTTATTCCATCTTTCTTAGGCACAGGCATAATATTAGCCACCCATTTAGGATATGTAGAAGTCACTAGAAACCCCGTATCAATTTGCTTCTGAACTTCTTCTTTAATCTTCACTACCATATCAAGATGAGTTCTTCTGAGCTTCAGCTTCCCAGGCACACACTCAGGCTTCAACGGTAAGAAATGTTGCAGGATATCAGTATCTAAACCAGGCACATCTTCATACGACCAGGCAAAGACGTCAACATATTCTCGTAGCAACTCAATCAACCCCTTCTTAACAGACTCTTCAAGGAGTGCCCCAATCTTTACTTCACGAATGCAGTCCTCAGACCCCAAGTTGACTGTTTCCAGATTTTCAAGATGTGGCTGAATGATCTTCTCCTCGTGCTCAAGCAGACAGGTAATCTCATCAGGAATCTCTTCAACATCATCTTCTTCTGCCTTAAATACAAGGAACTCAAAGTTGGGAGATGGTGTTGGTGAAGGAGAATTGCCATCCAAGGCGCAGCGGAATTTAAAAATTTCTCCATTTAGTGATCCTTACGAATGGGCATGATCAGTGATAGAATCATTACCTCTTGTGGCGATCACGAATGTTGAACGATGACAACGTCTCTACTCAGTCCACATGAACGGATTCCTTCAATCTCAGTGTTAGCTGGTACGAATGAAGGCTTTGAGTGAGAGAAAGAGAGATACAAAATTCCAACTCTTTAGTTGTGTTGTATTCACATGCAATGCTTCTGAACAAGAGCTCTATTTATAGAACCACTTGTGTGGGCTGCAAGCTAAAAAGCCCACTCAAGTGTATATTGCCCATATCTTTCAATATACCAAAATCACTTAAGCTCGTGGTACCTTACAATATTTCGTATTCTACTTAAGGGCACCATACATTATGGTATTCCTCAATTATTCTATCTCTCATCAATCCGTCCTTTGTGTGTGGCCCTATAGGTTTTCGCGGCGTTGGCCATTATATTAAATCACGTATTTAACATAATAAACAGTGAGCGGTATCTAGCAACACATCACTGCTACCCAAGACACGAAAATGTCATGTGATCTGACAGAACCTCCTGTGATAATAATTATGTGTATAATTACCCCTTTACCCTTACGTCTATATTAAACACAAGGTATAGACCGTGTCATCCTTGTCCAGTTCAATATTGGGCCCATAGACATTTATCCTGTTATGCAGGATGGGAAAATTCCATCTAGGTCACTCATGTCCCTCAGCATGCTTTGTGGAGTACCCATCAACTGTCTTTATGGTTATCCAGTTACGGACAACGTTGGACCAGCAATAAAGCACTCGACTCTACATCTAGGGTCCATAGTGGTTTCAGGTCGAAGAGTGGTATACACCATTATCACCATGAGAATAACTTATGACACTTTGCATAACTTTCTATACAGTATTCTCATAGCGGGTCAATCCGGTATAAATATTACTCTTAATATTCATACCTATGTTTAAGACTTGATAACTCTTTATCCATGATCCATGATATGTGATCATCAGTCTACAAACATAATAGTCTTAATGCTTTAATGTTATCCCACTTCAAAATAAAGCTCGACTACAGATACTTTAAGAATAGTGTCCCTATGTTTAATGTGCTCTCATGATCAAGTCACACTTGATACATTAAATGGACTATCTATTCCAGGGACTTTATTAAACAAACATAATAAAGAAAAAGCCTTTTATTATTAATAAATAATTCGATACAAGTACCAAAAGTATTGGCCTCTAGGGCTTACACCAACAGTTGGATCATTATGTTCAATGGGTTTGATCAACCTACATAATGATTTTGAGTATAAAAGAGATTTCAGAATTCAAACAAGGCAAATCAATATGCAGATGAAAAGATTGATTTTATTTTCTTTTCTTTTTAGGCTTTTATGGTGATCACTGATTTCATGCAAAAAGCAAAAAGGAAATATAATTTGAGAAAACAAACATTTAACATGCGATTATTGAATGAATATCATTGTATTAATCAATTATGCCAACAATGTCTTCACTTCTCCTTTTGCCATGGGAGAAGGGTTTTTAAACAATATGAACATATTATGTTGACTTATAGATAACTGTTGGAACATCAACAGCGACCCAATTATTGCAGATCCCTCCAAGTATGACAAAGTTGCCAAGGTCTCCCTCTTCATCCTCTTCAATGATGGTAGCAGCTTCCTGATCTTCAACGGTGTGGATGAAACCTCCAATCTAGAACAACCCAAGATAATTGGAAACACCAGAAGAGTACCCTATACTATCCCGGGAGTTGTTACCTTCCATCTCTATCATTTTCCCCAAACGAGTAGTTGCACCATTTTCAATGGCCAACTTCGCGTCATTATAGGAGACAAATGAAGAAAGTCCTTTCCTAGAAGGCTCAACAATAGATAAGGCTTGGAACGGAGTCCCAACCTCATCCTCAGCATCAATATAGGAAAAGGAAGATAAATGGCTGACCAAGAGAGCCTTCTCTCCCCCTATCACCACCAACTTTTTGTTCTTAACAAACTTTAACTATTGGTGTAGGGTGGAGGTCACGACGCCTACCTCGTGAATCCATGGTCTGCCAAGCAAGCAACTATATGACGGATGTATATCCATGACCTGGAAAGTGATCTGGAATCACTAAGTCCATTCTTGATCGGGAGTTCTAATTCACCAATCACATTTTTACGCGATCCATCAAAAGCTTTCACTACCACTCCACTCTGCCTCATGGGAGGCGCTTGACATGAAATTTTGGCAAGAGTGGAGTTTGGCAATACAATGAGTGATGACCCTGTATCCACTAACACATTGGACAGGGCATGTCTTTATAATTCATGGAGATATGTAAAGCCAAATTATGGTCTTTTCCCTCCTCGGGAAGATCGTCATCATAGAAGCTCAAATTGTTGCAGGCGGTTATACTTGCAACAATGTTATCAAACTGCTCAATTATGACATCGTGATCCACGTATGCCACGTCCAACACCCTCTGCAACGCTTCACGGTGTGGCTCTGAATTCATCAACAAAGATAGGACATATATCTTTGATGGAGTTTGAAGCAACTGATCCACAACATCATATCCACTCCTCTTGATGAGCCTCAGCATCTCATCACCATCCTCTTTCAACATGCCAGATTGACCAACCAGGATAGGAGATTTATTGGATTTAACAGCAACAGGGTCGACACCCTTCACAATAGGAACAAATTGATTTGAAGAAGAAGTCTCAACAGGACCAGCAGGACTGACAGCATCCTTCTTCGCGACATCTTCATGGGATTTCGGCTGAGCCGAGAAAACACGACCACTACGGGTCACACCACTAACATCGGAAATTCTCACGACAGAGGTTGAGGGCAACGACACCTCCTTCCCATCTTCTAGCATAACAACGTTATAACGGTACAGAACCGCTCTATCTGATACATACGGGATACGGCTTGCTGGCTTGATCACAAGAGTTGGCGACACTTTCTTCTTGCTGCCATCATACTGAATGACAACATGATCAGAAATTTTAAATACGGGAGTAATAACATCAACTTCATCCTCATTACGATTTTGAAGTATCTCAATCATCCCTTGATCTAGCATCTCTTGGATGTCCTTTCTCACTTGACGACATCCTCTTTCATTGGTAGTTCACACCTGGCACCTATCATGATCATGCTCATAACGACTGTGCTCACACAACAACCTATGCATCTCAACCAAGGATTGCCTTATGTCATTCACATAAAGGACTTTGTATTTACCCAGGCACCCCTGGACCATATTAACAACTGCTTTCCCATGCTCGGGCAGTGGGTTCTTCTTCACATTTGGGCCTACGTCCTCAAAGAAAAGTATCCCACTCCTCACAAGGTCTTGCACCTTGGTCTTCAAAGGAAAACAATTCTCCACATCATGTCCGGGAGCACCGGAATGATACACACAGTGAAGTTCGGGCTTGTACCACCATTGGGGATTGGTTGGCACAGTAGGAGGATCACGAGGAGTTATCAGCTTCCTATCAATTAAGGAAGGATAAAGTTCAACATACGTCATAGGAATCGGGTCAAAGGTCACCCTCTTCCTCTCATAGTTGTTGGTACTGGTGTTGTTATTGTTGCGAGGCTGGTAAGCCTGTGGTTGTTGACAATTTTGTTGTGGTTGTTGTTGAACTTCTCTAAAAGCAGGTGCTATATGAGCCACCTGGTGTTGGTTGACAGTTGGTCGGATCTCTTTCCTCCTCACAAAGGGCCTTCTCTTGACATGGGAAGAAACAACATGAGTCTCCCCTCCCTTCTTCTTGGCAAATCCTCCATACTTCTTTGCCGAGGAACCATCATCATGAGACAAGCGTCCTTCACGGACCCCCTCTTCCAGCCTCATCCCCATATTCACCATTTCGGTGAAGTCCGAGGGAGAACTAGCGATCATGCACTCGTAGTAGAAAGAGATCAAAGTCTTCAAGAAGATCTTTGTCATCTCCTTCTCCTCCAAGGGTGGCACTATCTGAGCTGCCAACTCTCGCCTCCTCTGGGCATATTCCTTGAAGGTCTCCTTGTCTTTCTGGGACATTGATCTCAGCTGATATCTATCTGGAGCCATGTCCACATTATATTTATACTGTTTCACAAAGGCCTCGCCTAGGTCGTTGAAAGTGCGGCTGCTTGCACTCTCCAGCCCCATATACCACCGGAGCACGGCACCTGTTAGGCTATCCAGAAAGTAGTGAATCAACAGTTGATCGTTGTCTGTTAGGGTTAACATCTTATGAGCATACATCACAAGATGGCTGAGTGGACATGTATTTCCCTTATACTTCTCAAAGTCGGGCACTTTGAATTTAACCGGGATTTTCACGTTGGGCACCAAGCATAATTCAGCAGCACTCTTCCCGAATAGATCTTTACCTCTCAAAGTTTTCAACTCCTTGCATAGCTCAAGAAATTGATCTTTCATCTCATCCATTTTCTCATATACCTCTGGGCCATCAGATGGCTCGGAATGATAAATGGTGTCTTCTACACGCGAGAGAGTGTGCACAACGGGAGGTGGCACAGATAGGACTGGGCTAGACGCCGACATAGAAGCAAGAGTGGGAGCGAAACCTTCTGGCACGAAGTTAGATGGCATTTCCCAAGGGAATCCAGCTGGCATATTAGGAGCGAAGTGGGCTGTGGCAGCATGCATTGTTGAGGTAACCACTTCAGAGGTGACTGTCCTCGCGGGAGGAGTTGCAAGAGCTGGAGAAGCTTGACTTTGCACCGCGAGGACTGACTTCATCATGGTAGTCAGCCTGGCAATCTCTTCCTTCAGATCTTTGTTTTCTTGTTCGAGGTGTTCCATCATCTTCTGATGATTTGCTCGGGTGTTGTACCGGTGCGTCAGCGTGTCTTCAAAATAAATGAAGAGCAAAGAGTTAGACCATTGTATCAGAGCTCGAAACCAAAACCTGCTTATGCATATGATACATGCAATGCTCGTGAATATGATTTGTTTTCTATATGAGGAACTTTACAAAGATCTATTTGCAAATATTTGAAAATATTGAACTTTTTAAGACATATATGGAATACTCATAGCAATATAATATTTGGAAACTTTTTTACACCAAAGAAGTAAGACAGTCTCGGTAACCAAATACAATACAAGATAAAAGGAGAATAAACATCCTATGGAGCTCTAGAAGTAATCGTCCAAAGCCTTCGAGATCGGAAGATACGTCGCACGAAGCCTCTTCACCTCTCTCTCATAAGCTGCTTCCATGTCGGCCTTTTCCTTGGCGAGCTGATCATACTTCCTCTTCCAAAACCTAGATTAGTGAGGAAGGAGAGAAGTAACCACATCATCAGGCTCATCAATAACCTGATGCTCTAGAAACTCTATCATTGCATCCTTATCCTTGAGCGGCTGAAGAAGCTCCTCACGCTCACGAACCCAAGCACGCCAACGGTCTTCGTATCTCAACTCCTCTACTCCTTGATTAGGGAGGGTTGAAGGCCCAACCATACCCATAGGGGTAGGTCTCAGATACTCGTATGGCATGCGGTACTCAAGAGCCCTCTTCCTTATCCAAGAGATGTAAGGTTCCAAAGCAGCACAATTCTTCGAACCAAGCTCATTCCTCCCTTTCCTATGAACCTTGCACCAGGCGCGGAACATCCTATCCTTCAAGTTTTGGGGATCTTTATCCTCAGGAAAGAATAAGCCTTCCAACGAAATGTTATTAGGTTTATCCTTTAAGGGGAACCCAGGCTGACGGCGAGCCAAAGCAGGGTTGTAGTTAATTCCACCACATGTACCAAGAAGAGGTACATTGGAGAACTCACCACAAGAGTCAATAATCTGAACGCCATCATAAACACGATGATACCAAAAGATATCATCATTAGTGAGAGATATCAGTCTCGTGGACCACCGTAGACATCCCTTGTTCTCCTTGAAGGCAAGCGTTTGAGGCAAGTGAGAAATAAACCACTTGTACAACAGAGGTAGACAACACACAATGGAACCACCACCCTTCGCATTCCTCATATGCAAAGAGAAATAAGTGTCACCCAACAGAGTCGGAACAGGACTAGGAGAAGAGAAAATCCTAATAGAGTTCACATCCACAAAGTTGTCGATGTTGGGAAATAACACTAGCCCATAGATGAGGAGTACAAATATGGCTTCAAAAGCTTCCTTACTCATGGCCTTCCCAAACAAGGTAGCTTTGGAAATCAGAAAATCAGACGGGAGACCTTGAATTCCACCTTTGGTAGTCATATTGGCAACAATGTCAGATACATCCATATGAAGCATGTCAGCGATCTCTTGAGAAGACAGAATCTTCTCTAAACCACTGAACGACAACTGGTCCAGAACAGGTATACCCACATGATAGGCATACTCCTCTTGTGTAGGAAAAAGCTGGAAATCCAGAAAAGTGAAGCACCGATATAGAGGATCGTAGAACTGCACCAACACATTCATCAGACCTTCATCCACCTTAGTAGAAAGAATAGACAAAAGCTTCCCATGGAGAGCTTTGAACTCCAAGGGCTCTAATACATAAGATGCCAAACTCCTTAACTCTTTCAAGTCGGGTTGCCTGAAACTGTACTTCTTCGTATTCCTTCTTTGCTTATCCATGTCTGAAAATTTGCAAATAGACCTCTTAAGTTCCTTGTAAAATATTTATTGTTGATGGCATGAATGTGAATGAATGCATGGATGCAACAAACACACTCAAGGATCAAGCAAGTCACACCACACAAAGGTCACGGGATGGCTCAAGTCATCGCCAATATCAATCATCCATTTTGGTGGATTATGGTTTACACCTTATCAATACCCAAGTTCCATTAATATTGAGGATATACGAGAACAAATCGACCGCGAATAAAGGGTTCGTTGTAAGTCACGAGCATGGAGTCTCGGTTAAGAACCACCCAATGGGAGTGTACTACAGTTTAAACCTGACAATCATGATCTAAAAAGGTTCCCATAGCCATCATCCCATCTAAAAATATTCTTAAGAGGAACTCTTATGAGTGTAGTATCGCGTAACAATCACATCAAGTCTTACACTTGAACGACCTTCGCACTACGTCTTAAAATAGGCCAAGATGGGCTAGGTATCTAAGGTCCTTGGCTTCTAAGGTTCTTATTGGAAAGAGTAATGCGTAACCACGACTACTCGTGTGACATTATTGATCCCAACAAGACCTCCACCAAGTGAATGGACTTGCAAGTTAACTTGTTAAGGAATAACTCCACACAAGTTAACAAGATTATGCCATTCTCCTATCATAAGTGCACTCGAGTTCGGGTATAGAACTCATCTCACAAGAAACCACCAAGCATACAAGTAATTAATATATCAAGCAATTCATACATTACAAACAATACATTCATCCCAAATTTGCACAAAAATATGTCACAAATAAATATAAACATACAACACATACAAGCAAAAAGTAGGTTGAACCCACTAGAGATTTCAGTCCCCAGCAGAGTCGCCACTTTTCTATAGCGGGGTTTTCGTTACCTTTAGGTTTATTGACTAAACCAAAAGTAAACATACAATTCGAGTCGCCACCGTATTTTTATTTGTCCAAAGGAAAGGATAAAAAGATAACAAAAGCCAAGTAAGAAGTTTTTCTAATAAAAAACTATTAAAAATATCAGAGATCTAGGTAAGGGGGTTGGTTATGAAATGGGAAGGTTTTACGCATCCAAAACATCCTTAGTACTCTAAGGGAACCCTTTTTGCAAATATGTGTTACAGATTGGTATTTGTGAAAATATTTGTGCAAAAAGATTGGAGGGATGGGAAGAGAATAGATTATATTTACAAATTTTGTTGTTCGAATGGATGAACCCATTGCCTACGTACCATCACAAAGGGGGATCAAAAACCTCGTAGTTCGGGGTAAAAATCTCAAAGATTGGTGAATTGAGTTGATCAAAAGCCTTAAGGTCTTTTGTTATCAAAGAGAGAAAACTCAACCTAAACCAACAATCCACCATGTGAGGAAGGCTTCAACATGCTAGTGAGGGGTTAACCCTATTGTAAGACCCCAATTTTGTCCCTAAGATCCCTCATGGCATCATATCATATCATATCATTGCCTCAAGGATCATTGTGCACCTTGCTTCCTTCCCTATGGGTGGGTTATCTTTTGAGGGTGATTCTTGATAACCAAGCATGTTTTGCATTTGTATATCATTGCTTTTCTCTTTATCACTAACTAAAAGTACAAAAATATGTCATCTAACCTTGGTCTTGCAGATGAAGCAACCACAGGTCAAAACAGTCAAAGGCAGTCATTGAGCAATAGATGGTGGCCATTCTTGAGAATTTGGACCCCACAATCATTCACAAGATCTCATATGAGCCATGATATCATTTTGAATCAAAATCCCAAGTGGTAGAGGCTTGAATTTCATCTGAGCATTGTCAGGTCATCTGAAGACCTAGAAAAGTCAACTGCCAAGTCAACTGTGGATTTGGAGGTGGGAAGTGATTAGAAATACTTCATTCATGTTCAAACAAGTCTCATTTGACATTTCAAACATCAACATTGAAGAAAATAAAGTCAGGTCAAAACATTCCAAAAATAGAAAGTGACCTATAATTCAAATTTGCCAAAAATGGAAAGGTTTTAACCTAAATTCAACTTCAAAATACATCATTAATAAAGCTTCAAATGAAATTTTGTTGAACATGAAAGTTGTAGATATTTCTCTCCCATTTCCAAAAAGTCCAAGATCATCAATTTCTCATGTGTGGTTAAGGAGATGTGATCAAAACTTGACAAAGTGTACTTGAAGATTCAAATGTGCATAACTTCTCAACCAAAGCTCCAATTCAAGTGGTTCTTTTTCCTAAATTCTCATTTTGACCTCTAATTTCCAAAACATGCATTGCATTACATCAATTCCATTCACATAATTATTTGCATTTCACTTGAATTTTTGGAGGGAAAAATTAAAGTTTGAAATTGGTGCATTATTTGAATATTACACCAATACCTTTAGCTCCAAAATGATATTTTAAGTGGAATTCAATTAATTTTCATGCACTATTCACCATGAATTTCATGCATAGGGTGAAAATCCCAAATTAGCATTTGCACCACATTTTGCTAAATCCCATTACCATTTGATTAAACATGATTATGAGCATGATTAGGAGGGAGGATATAACACAAATCCTAACTATTTTCAGGGGGGTTAATCACAATTTCACATTTCAAGATCAAAATTCTCTCTCCCTCCAAAATTTTCTCTCAAGCATAATTCAAATTTTCTTCAAAAAGCATTGCAATATTACTTTATATTCTGGTTCCCTAGCTTTGATTTAGTGCAGATCAAGTGCTGTTTGGTGGAATTCGTGCAAGAATCAAGTGGTTGAAGTTCATGAAGTTGAAAATGGCAATTCAATATTAAGCTAGATCTACACGTGTTCAAGCTTTCTTTTCTTCACCAAACATCATCACAAGCATCATAAAGTGGATTTGGATCGTTACAGGCTGCTGAATTGTGCAAAACAAGATTCTGCTCTTCAAGAGGTAAAAATTCGAATCTCTTAAATCTTGATGTTGTGTACATGTTTAGATAGATCTTTCCGCGCTGAGAATTCTGATTTAAATTCATAAAAAACGGATGAGAATTGCATGAGTTATGGTGATTTGAAGTTTTGTGCATGAAACTTGATGTGTTTGATTCTCTCATGATAGTTCGATTTAAGCTTAGCCGTGCGTTGATCTGTGATGTACATTGAAGGATCTACACATTAGTGTGTTTAATTTCAAGATCTGGAATATTTGTTCTTGAGCTGCTACTGTTCGTCGTCATTTTTCGCGGAGAACATGAATGCTCGCTTAGCGAAGGTTTGTTCGCTTAGCGAAGGACTGGAGTAGATGATTGCTCGCTTAGCGAAGGTTTCTGTTCGCTTAGCGAAGGACTGGATTTTAGACAAAACACTGTCGTTTCATGGCTTGGCGTGCTTCTTTTTGAATGTTGCCTCTGTTCGATTCTCCGTGCCGGCATTCTTCATTTTGCTTCATTCATTTTTTTTCTATATTCATGTGCATGCTTCACTTGCATTTTTTTTATTTTTTCTTCATCTTTCAAAAATCATATATAATTGAAAAATGCTCCAAAAAATATGTGGTCTTTTGCATTATGTCACATTTTCTGTCAATTATTTTATGATCATTTTTCCATAAATTGTGCATGGCTGGAAATTCTTTTGTGCTAGGGTTTGTAAACATGTATGCATCTTGCACCTTGCCTTGCCATATCATTTGTGAAATGCTGAGGTTTTATCCAATGAATCTGAAAATTTGCATGATGAAACTAGACTCTTGGCTTGACATTGTGGTTTTGGTTTGGTATTTTTACCACTTGTGGTTTCTGATTTATGATCATGTGAATGTAGGTGTGACAATGTGTGTCACACCTTTGCTTGTTCATCTTATGTGATGTGTTTGCCTTGCCTATTGATCTCCAAATTCTCTGGTCTTTTGCATGATACATATTCTGGATGTTGTGAATGAGCATGAATTTTCTTCGGATTATTTGATTGATTTCTGATTTTATTGAGATTTTTCATTCTGGTTGATCATATTGGTGCTTTGAAATTGCTTTGAACTTCAATTGATCATGAAATACTTTTGGTATATGATATTGATGTGAGACCTTTTGGATTGTCTTAAGATGTGTTTGAAGTTGATTCATGTTAATTTTCGGCTTCTGTTTTAAAATTTTTCTCCATCTTTGACCCTAGGCTTTGACCTAGTGGTTTGCCTCTCATCTTTGAGCTTTGTTTTCAGGTTGATCATCCAAGTTACATGGTTCATGATGCCTCATCACTTGAGCATTTGATGTTTATCATTGTCTACTAACTTTGTGTGTTTTGTAGGGTTGTTAACTCATTTGAGTTTGACTTGTGGTTTACGCCTTTGCCTATTGGGTTTTGACTGTTGATCTTGATGTTGTTTGGTTGTCTGAACAGTTTAACTGATTTGATTGATGTTTCACAGGTACATTAGTTGCTTAAGTTCATTTTGAACTTGCTTTTGCTTGGTTGCTTAACCACTTAGGTATAACCTCTCTTCTTCATGTAGTCCGGAAGACCTACTGTTACTTGGTAGGCAACTGTCTGAAGTCCTCCTTAAGAGGCAATGCTTGTGTTTGTTTACTTTTTGTGCCAAGCAGGAAAAGTCCTTTGATAAGGCAATTGGCAGATAAAAGAGATGTGTAATCCATCTCCTGCTAGTCAGTGTGTCATCCTTTTGCTCACATAACATGTTGATGCATTGTGGATATTAACCCAAGATCTATAGAGTCATTCATTTGTGGAGAGAGTTCCAACTTTCTGAATTCCCACACCTTCTATTATTCAAAGCTCTCCTAGGCCAGGGATAAGAGCTATGAGGCACACCCCTCATCTCCATTTCATCTGCTTCACCCTAACTCTCAATGTTAGGGTTAAGAGCACAAATTACCCCATTCCAGTTGGCTTCAAAGCCTAACCTTGTTTGAGCCTAATTGCTTGTGTATAGTGTATGCTATTTGCCTTGTTGGTTTGATTACCTGATTCATCTGTGCATGTTTGCTTATGTGTGCCTTGTGCATTTATCATCATTAATTATTCATCATTGCATGATTATTGTTCATATCTTTGTGACATCCTTGTTTGTCCATGGAGGAGACAATTATAAGTCCATTGAGTGGCATTTGTTTCCAATGATTTGGGAGGATTGGTAT
Source organism: Lathyrus oleraceus (assembly GCF_024323335.1). Classification (NCBI taxonomy): domain Eukaryota; kingdom Viridiplantae; phylum Streptophyta; class Magnoliopsida; order Fabales; family Fabaceae; genus Lathyrus; species Lathyrus oleraceus. The sequence goes on along the minus strand of NC_066580.1, from coordinate 196,314,665 downwards.
AAGACCATCTATTGGCATTCTAATTCCCAGGAGTCGAGGGTAAACGCATCTATTGGCACCTTGTTTCCTTTTTTGCTTTTGCATTTGTTTGCTTGTTGTGTGTGAGGATACAATTGTAAGTCCAGGTCGTTGGCATTTGTTTTCCCATGATCATTCTGTGCAGATTGGTATAAGTCCATATAGTGGCATCTGATATCCTTATTTTGTTTTAGGAGACTGGTATAAGACCATGGATTGGCATCCGGTATCCGCTTCTGTTGACTTTCTTCTGTTACCTTGTTCTTTTGATATTGCTCATTGCCTATTCCAGAGGACACACTTGGATCATCTATATATGATTTCAAGAGGTGAATATCTGAGAAGTTTTACTTCCATCCCTCCCATCCTTTTGCTTCTTTAACCATCCATTTTCATGCTAACCCAATTTTGAAGACTTTGTGCAAACATTCTCACTTCTTTTCAAATTAGAAACCTAGGCCTTAAGCCTTTGATTTTCAAACTCCATTTTCATTATACTTCTTTTGAATTGACTTTAATCATACCTTGACCATCTTTTGTGAATAAATTCTAACTCGTTAATCCAACTCATTCAATTGTTTTGTGGCTTTGTCCATTCTTGTTAAGTTTTTCATACATTAGCCATAGGTTTAAGTTCTCCTAGTTGGTTGATGTTAACCTCACCTTGTCCTTAGTGATTTGAATGTAAGTCTTCCATGCTTATTATAGGGTTAACCCCTCACTAGCATGTTGAAGCTGTCATCACATGGTGGACCTGTGGATTCTTCAGGTTGAGTTTTCTCCCGTGGATAGCGAAAGACCTTAGGGCTTTTGTTTTAAAATTAACCCACTCATAATTTGGAAATCTTTTAGCCGAACTACGACGTTTTGAACCTTACCTTCCATGGAAAGGTACGTAGGCAACGGGTTCATCCGTTCAAACACAAAAATAATTAACTTGTATATTCTTTTCTCATCTTCCCAATCATGTTTGTACAATAAATACTTCCATAACAAATAACATTTCATTCAACAAGTGTGAAAAGGGCTCCCTAGGAGTACCTAGGACGTTTTGGGTGCCTAACACCTTCCCATTGCGTAATTTACCCCTTACCCAGATCTCTGATCTTTTCATTAGTTTTCTAAGTGTAAAACTTCTTAGGCTTTTGTTCGCTTTTTAGCCAGTCCTTTGGATAAATAAAAGTGCGGTGGCGACTCGATTTCTTTGTATACTTTGCTTTTGGTTTAATCAATAAATCATAAAGTGACGAATGCACCGCTACACCTATAATAAGCATGGAAGACTTATAATCCAATCACTAAGGATGAGGTGAGATTTACATCAACCACTCTGATAACTCAAACCTATGACTAATGTTTTTGAAAGGTTTTAACAAGTGGCCATTGGAACCACAAAAACAACTTGAAATGAGTTATATTTACAAGTTAGATTTATTTACAAAATGAAGTCAAAGTTGGATTAAGATTTATTCATAATGAGTATCGATGAAAAAATAGTTTTGAAAAGTCAAAGGCATAAGGCCTAGGTTTCTAATTTGAAACAAAGTCAAAGTTTGAAGAAAAAGATTTTTGGTTTGGTTAGAGTGAGGAGAAGAAGAGAAGGGTTATTCCTAAAGCAATACAATGATAAAAGGGGAAGATAACCCTTGGAGTTCCTTTTCTTGGAGTCATAGAGATGACTCAAGATGCTCCTTTCCTTTGGACTTATCACATAAACAAGCAATCAAACAATTTGGATTCAAGCTCCTAGGATCTCCATATTGACTTGGCTCTTGACTTGGATACTCATGACAATGGTTCTCTTTTCACAATCTCAAGATGGGATCCCTATCACACAAAAGCAAACATCAAAAAGTTCACAACACAATAAAGGGAATGGACAAAGAATAAGTTTTGAGGAGAAGTCCTTTAAGATCAACTTTGAACTTTAGCATTCTAAAGGCATGAGGCCTAGTTGCTCTTTAACAATTTTGCATTCTAAAGGCATGAGGCCTAGTTGCTCTTGAACTCCTTTAAGCATATCTAAGTCCTAATTCTAAGTCCTTTCCCCTTTTGCAATGGTTTACACAAAACAAACACAAAGCAAACACAAGATAGCAATATATTTATATACAATAATGAGCTCAAGTGAGCAAAAGAAAAATGACATAAGCATAAAATATGTGCTCAAGTGAGCAAAGGGAAAATCAATATGAATAATGAGCAAGAAATAAATGGCATTAAAAGTAAATGACAAGAAATTAAATGCTCAAATTAAAGTTAGTAATTAGTGAGATTATGTTAGCTTGTCATAAGACAATGTAGCGCTATGTTAAGAAATCGTAACTGGTCTAATGTAGTAGTCACACCTATCTGAGGCCGGTCAATAAAAATATAGGAAAAGAACACAAGTTAGAGACCATGACTAGTAAGCCAAGCTCCATAAACTTTCCATGCCAAAACAAAAGGGGAAGGGCCTTGTATTGACTTTAGGTTATTTGCTTGACCAAGAAGCAACCTATCTTGGACACAAAATAACTCACTTGATCATGGATCAAGTTGAGTTTGATTTGGATCAAAGAAGGTTAAACTTCTCATTTGTCAGGACCAACCATAAGACTTTAACTCATTGGCCATTGATGGAAAGAAAGGGATGAAGATGAAAGGGAGGGAAAAATAAGACCACAACCAAATCCAATTGATCCAATATGAATCAAATCAACATTAACCAACACCAAACAGAAAAGAAATGAAGATAACAAGTCAACATGTCAACAACATTTTTTTGGTATTTTTTGAATTAAAATAAAATGCAAATAAAAAATAAACAAATAAGGTCAAACCTCAAATTCAATTCAAAGCAACTCCAAAGAGTCCAATTAAATTCTCATAGGTTCAACATGGTCAAACAAGCTTTGACTAATTTTCTCATCAATTTTTGAAATTAGAAAGCAATTAAAAACAATTAAAAATAGCACAATATGAATTAAAATCTCAAATAAATCTCAAAAAATTTATGAGACTATTTTTCATTGACTTATCATGATATATAGATGCTAGGAAAATATTTTTGGATTTTTTAAAAGTCAGAAAGTATTTTAAAATGGATTAAAACTATTAAAAATCAAATAATCCATGAAAAATATCAAATGAAGTCACAAAAATAATTAAAAATCAAAATATGAAAGTAGATTTTTCAACAATTTTTTTGGAATTGGTCTCATATTTTTATGACTTCAAATGAATTTTTTTAGGAATTTTTGAAAATAAAATGAATTAACTGAAAATAAAAGAAAATAGAATAAATGGGAAAAACCACAGCCACGGGATGGAGCTCATTAATTGACGTGGCATCAATAACTGGTTCAAATTTGATGGCGCATGGTGTACACTAGTCAAGCGCGCCACAAAATGAATTAAAATAAGTAATCCCAATGGATGGACACGATTAGATCCTGAACACATGATCCAAAGGCCAGGAATGACACACGTGGTGATGGTGGTGGAAACCACCATCTTCTCCAGTGAGACAACCACTTCCGACTACCAATTGCAGAGAAATTTTTTTTAATAAATATGAAAATAAGGACATGGAAATGAAGCTCGTGTGATGGATATCATCACTTTACCATTGGATCTTCCTCACTCTTCCTATATTAAGAGAAATGTGAAGAAGAAGATCATGGTGTTCCAACTGTAAGCTCATGAAATGATGAATTGAAAGCACCAATGGCTTGCCTCAAGTGTGAGGACTTCAGAAAACCACACAAACACAAGAATGCTACATTGAATTGAGAGTTCTAGATCCAAAAAGTTTGAATGTATACCTCTGAATTGACGCACTTTTGGCCGCGAATCCTCCAACTTCCTTGCTCCTCTTTGATCTATGGATGCAATGGAAGTGAAAGGCTAAGGAATTAAGCTTTGAAGATCAGCTAATGATGCTGAATTTCAAGCTCTAAAGTGAGATTTTTTTTGAACAATTCCTTTGGTATGGCTATGGTTTCAGTGCTGCAGCAATTCAGAACTCCAAAAGGTTCCTGAATGAATGAGAGGAAGTGGTTATTTATAGGTGAAGGTAGCTGAATCCCACGCTTCTTTCATGTGCATGGAAATTTGGAATTGGATGCATGGGCCTGTACAGGCGTGTAGAAGGCCCAATGATGAATGCAGAAGCTAGCTGAGATCACATGGAAACGATTTGGACGTGCACAATGGACTGAACAAGCTTGCATACTCAAGTTTCATCATAAAATACCAAGATGCACATAAATGGAAATGAATTCGAAACTCACAAATGGTAAGTCCAAAAGGGTATTATGAGTAATGGTTGGAAATCCCTTGAAATAAGGAACACAAGTCATGTTGGGCAAAAGTTCATTTGGCATGTGCAAATTAATGAAAACTGGCCTAGAAGATCCAAGTACAAAACATGTCTAAATCATATTTGAAAAAAAAATTCACCAAAAGCAAGCCTACTCAAACCCCTCTGTTTTCATGATGAAAGCTTAAAATGGAAAAACCTCCTAAACCAAAGTTGTATATATTTTCAAAATGATTTATTTTGACTCAAAGTTTGCATCATTTGGAATTTCTATGACAAAGTTATGGGCATCTAAAGTTGGGTACCTTTTCAAATTCAATGAATTAGGTCTAAGATGACCTAAAATGTTTTGTATTATCACATGTATTTATTTTAGGATTATGAAATTTTGTCCAACATAACATTTGAAGTATACATCTTATGATTTCCAATGCATTTGGTCTCACATGAAAATCATAAAAACTAAGGAAGTTATGCCCTTGGTAAGTTGACCCAAAATTAGGGTTTCAGTCAAAATGACCTATAATGTTTTGAAATGAATGATGACCTTCCATGTTTCAAATGGACTTTTGGTGAACATTAAAGTTATTCATATGGTTCTTAGGAACATGTTTTCTCTTTGGGTTATCTTCATTTGAAAAACACATCAATAGTTATATCTCAATGGTGTTCAGCTTAGTCAGATGACTTGACTGGTCAACTTTTCAAGGCCAAACTCCCAGTCTTGATGAATAAATGATTGAGGATCCTCAAATAGTCTCATATATGCATAAAATGATGAATGAAATAACTTCCCTTGATTAAATTTGATCATAGGTTGAGGTTGCTTCATGGGCAAGGCACGGTCAAAGCATAGTGAAATTAGGGTTTCCTGGGGAAACAAACCCCAAGCCCTTTGGGTTATCTTGATCAAATTAGCAAATTGAGATACTTGGGAGACATGTATGATGATTATGGGCTTTGTGGACCATTGTCATGCTTTTCCTCATCTTCATCTAGCTATTTCATTGGGCTTAGGAGCCTCTTAGGAGCGTTGGAGCACTTGATTACTAGAGCTTCAAAACAAAAAGAGTTAGTGACATATTTTTGTGCTTTTGGTTAGTAATCAAATAAGAAAAGAAATAATATACAATAAAAGCATGCCTGGTGATCTCTAAACACTCAAACAAGTCCCAACCCTAGGGTTAAGGAGCCAAACATGCTATGATCCTTGAGGCAATGCACTTGTGCAATAACATGATGCCATGAGGGATCTTAGGGTCAAAATTAGGGTCTTACAGTTACGAAAACCCTGCTACAGATAGCTCCTCTTGAGAGGCTTCTTGTAAATTACAATCCTAATACTCGGTGCGAATTTCATTCTGGTGGTGTAGGTTATGATGTGAAGAATTGTTTGGCGTTGAAATATGCATTGCAAAATTTGTTTGACTCAAAGGCCATCTAGTTCATGTCATACCCCATCTCCCGGACCTTCACAATAATCATTTGGCTCATTAACCCTAATCATTTGCATATCATTCCCATCCATTCATGGCATTTGAATAAGCATGGTTTGACACAAGAAGACATGTGGCTGGAATCCGTGGATTGGTGCTTGCATCAGGTGGATATTTTGGTCCATCCATAATTTGAGGAGGATCAGGAAATCAAACCCTAATCCCTTGGTGTATACCATTGGTGAGCAATTTCATTTGCTTGGTAAATTGCTTGGTTTTGAGGCATTTGATCAGGCCTGATCATTCCTTGATCATCAGATTTTACCACATATTTTGTTAATCAGGTGGCCATTTGGTTTTATATCTCACTTGGTTATTGATCCATGATCATTCTTGGTTCACCATTTGGTTCCTGATTATATGTTACTTAGGGAACTGATACATTCGTTCACTCATTTGACCCTAATTCAATCCGATTTACAAGTCGCGTCAGTTGGATTCATAAGTCCATTGCATGTCGTCAGTACAGTCATCATTTTGTCATCATTGTTCCAATTAATTACAACTTCGTGTCGGTTTCAACTTCTAATTAACTTTTAAAGTTTAAATTGATTTTTGAGGTTAGACTTGGTTTGTGAAGTTTAACTTTTAATTATTAGAAATCATTTCCTCCTTTTTTTCAAGTTAATTCTAGGAGTTGCATCATTTTCAAAAATTCAATTCAATTTTTAATGCAAAACTGATTTTTGGAGATAGAATCGATGTTTGAGTTTTTATTTAATTTTAGGTTTGTGTCATTTTAAAATCGAGTTCAGTTTCAATTTATTAGAATTTCAATCACTTTTTGTATGGATCATGGTTGGTAAGAATGATAAAGCCCATTCCTTCTTTTTTAATAAAGCCCATTAACCATTTTCCATATCCAATTCAAAATTCTCATTTTATTGTCCATTTTACAAAATCCAAATAATGCCATCTCAATCCAATCTTTATCCAATTTAGTATCCAATACCATGAACCATTTCTTTTATCCAATTAAATCCAAAAACCAATTTCCTTTGCCATGTCCATTACTATAGCCATATCCACATTCAAATAAAACAAAATACTAACCCATGTCCTAATTTCCATTTCCTTTTACCATAGAGAAATAAAAAAAATAAAGCAATTGATGAATCCATTGGCAAAGTTGAAATGCAGGTATAGTAAGCAAGTCATACGTGAGCAACTCAAAGAGTACATTACAAAAACGATAGCTACAAAACAACACCAATGACTTAAAACGCGGAACACGACATCGATGGATCAAAATTCACACCAAAACGGCAAGTGAATGTTGCATCTAAACGACATAAACATCCAGCCAAAACGACGTGAAATAACCATCCATAAAAGAAAAGGAAAACGGCATCAAAGAAAACAAAAACGCAACACAAGCCAGAACAATAATCATGATGCGGGCGAAACGCAAAATTTAAAAACAAAACGATAATCTGCAGAACACGAAATCGTATCCGAAACGCAGTGAATTGCAAAAACTCCCAAAGACTCATTTCTATAAATTCACGAGTTCAATTCATTGAAGCTCTCTTTTTCTTGATTTTTCCAGAACCCCCATTCTCTTCTTTTGAACTTTGTGAATTCTTTCATAACCGCCACCGCATGCATAATCCTCTTGGTTGAATCCAATCGCTGTCGCACTTCCCGTAACTCTCACTGCACCTCAACAGTACCTGCAAATTGAAATGTGTATCATTCGTAGTAAGGGTGCGCATGGTTCAAAATCCAAACCAAATTGAACCAAATACATGGATTAGTTTGGTTTTTAAAACCACTTTGACGAAACCGGTTCATTTTTTTAAAACTGGTTTATGTTTGGATTGGTTTGGTTAATAACTGGTTTTAAATGGATTTTGATTTTAATCAAATTTATTTAATTTTACTTCAATTTTATTTTCTTTAAATTAATATTAATTTTTAAATTTAAAAACATTAACAAATTATATGAGATTTTAACATAATTTATCTTTTACAATTTAAAAAACATAAAAAAAAAACAAATTTTTATAGAAAAAAAAATTGAAAGTAATAAAATTATTTTCTGAAACTGAAAAAAAAAATCTTAAAAAAAAGTTATTCAAAAAAATAAAAATAACTGAAAAAACTTCATTTAAAAAAAAATGGAAATCGGAAGTAAAAGAATTTTGAAAATAAAAAATAATTTATATTCTAAAATTATAAAAAAATTCTTTTTCTGAAAATAAAAGTTTTTATTATTTTGAAAATTTGAAAAAATAACCTTTTTGAAAATTAAAAAGATAATGAAAAAAAAGTTATTAAAAAAAATCTAAATTTTTTTACTGAAAAAATACAAAATATTTTTGATAAAAAATATATTTTTTTTTATTTAGAAGAAAATAATAATTTTATTTGAAAAAAAATATCAAATAAAATTTTTTTAAAAAAAATTCCGAATATAATATTTTTCGTGAAAAGAAAAAAACATTATGAATTTTATTTTTAAAATAATATTTTTATGAAATTTAAAAACATCTAAATATAAAATTAAAATAGACAAATATAAAAATTTAAGTAAAATTTGGATATCCAATAACAAAACCAAATTTTTATAATGGGTAACGGTTTATATTTGGATAACAAAATGGATACCCAAATTTTTATTTAACATTTGGTTTCGTTTTTTAAAAGTGGAACAATTTGGATACGAATTTGGTTATTAATAACCGTTTTTTTTTTGCACACCCCCTAAGTCGTAGAACGTAACAACGAGTCACAATAGAACGAGAGAAGATTGAAGAATCAGATAATACGCCGAATACCTGAGTCTTTCTCCTCTAACTCTTCGATCACCACCGTTGGACGCTTCTTTGACGGTAAGCTCGTGGAGTGTTGATTGGAATTTGTTTTTAGGAGTAGCGTAACTAATTTGAGTCAAGCGATGTGAGCAATGGATCCTTGCGTGTTGCGCCGCCGCCGACGATTGGCGCGGCGACACCGTTGAGTTTTTCGTTGCACTTGGAGCGTGAGGACTAAGAGTGTTTGAACGAAAGCAGTGGTAGATCGCGTGTCCATTTTATCGGTCATTGGTCTGGGCTCACCTTGTTTGGCCCATATTAAGTTACTTTTCGCACCTTTGGTTCCTGGATAGACCCCTAGTTTACTAGGGGATTGGTTATTGGGCCTTGCGTCCAATTCATTTGTTTGACAAGTCCCTGACCGGTGCACCCCCTGGTTTGGGCCTGGAAATTCGGCTTGATGCCCATTATGTGTTTTGTGGATCCTTATCTTGTTTTTGCTAATTAGTAATTAGGATAGTTATTTGTTATTAGGATAGTTATTAGTTAATTAGAACATGGTTAGTTTATTAGGATTAGGTTTCGTTGTAGGATCTTAAAATTTTAATTGTAGATTAATTTGTGGAATATTGTCTAGGATTTTAATTTGATAATTGTTTAATTGTTTAGGATTTTAATTTTGATATTGTTTTAATTTTAGAATTTCATTTTTGATAGTGCTTTAATTCACTTTTTTCATAATTGTCTCTATTTTAGAATTTTATTTGGTTTTAAATTTTTTGTGATTTGTTTTGAATTCTAGAATTTTCACTTGATGTCGACATTAGAATTGATTTGGTTTTAGAATGTTAATTTTGATAATTGTTTAGAATTTGGTAATCATGTAGATTTAATTTTGTTAATAATTTAGAATTAATATTTTGTTATTTGTTTTGGATTTAATTCTCTTATAATTTCTCATTTGATTTTGTTTAACTCTAACCATTAACCTCTACCTTTTAATTTCCGCTTCTAACTTCTAACTTTTAATTCTTGCACCTAACTCCTAACATTCAATTTTGTCATTTACTTTATATGCTTTTAATTTTTTATTTTATACTACATATTATACATTCATACCATCCCTATTCACTCACTTCATCTAAATGGACTTAAAATGGTAAAGACTTAAAAAATACAGAAAGATAATAATTCCCAAGCATGGAAAGAATCTTGGACAATGAACTTAGGGACTCATTAGGACCCTTGCAAAAGACCTTGGACAATTATTTGACCCAAACATGGAAGGGGTATTCAAGACTCAAGAAGACTTTGTAATCCTTTATGCGCTTTCTAGTTTAGGACATAATGCACATACAAGACTTTCTCTTGGGCTACTTAACAATGAGACCATTTATTTCTGCACTCCCTTGTATTTTTCATGTACCCCCTCCCCTTTTGGATGTATGCTTTTAATTGCTTTCTTTATCATATCTTGTTAGCTACCCCTTAGGCATTAGGAACAATCACTCTTTCGCAATCAATAAACAAACCCTTGATCTAATGTCAAGCGGTCTTTTCTCAAACCAAACTCAAAATTATAATAAATGGCGATTAGGATTGTATGTCACGAGCCTTAAGCGGTAAAGAAGGGATGATAATGGAGTTTTCCTACACTCATTCTGAATGCTTCAAACCCAAGACATTTGGCTTCGTAGTTCGAGGCATTCACCTTTATCCATAATCTTTATTGCAATCCGAAATTAATAACATATTTCTCAAAACTTAAAAATAATTACAACTCATTCAACCCTTTTGTTTGAGCCTTAGGGCATCACCATCTGAAACCCCTCTTCAAGGTAATAAAATCAATAAAATAAACAACATTTTATACCTACGAACTACGGGACTCTGATTTCTCACTTCAACAAGTGGGCATACATAGCCACGAGGATCCAAATCATTGGCGAGCACACTTATTTAAAGTCTACCTCCACTTTGCAAACCTTTGGCAAGAAAACATTTGATAAACGACACCCACTCAAGCACAAACATCCTAGATGGTTCCCATGGAGTACCATGGATATGAGGGGGGCTAATACCTCCCCCTTTCATAACCGACTTCTGAACCTGTTCGTGGTTGCGATAACCATTGGGTTTTCTCTATATTTTTCCTTTCCTTTAGAATAAATAAAAACCGATGGCGACTCTGTATTTTTGGCGTAGCGACAGCTGGAGACTCTATTGGGGACACTTCCCTAAGCAAGTCAAGCCTAATCTAGGTTGCTTCCTCGCGCGTGTGGATTTTTATCCTTTTAATTGTTTGCTTTATTTATTTCCTTTCGCTTTAAATTTTGTAATATCTGTTACATGGTTCCGTGGTTCTATGGTATTGATGGATAGTACTTTGATTGTAAGAATCCTTGTGGGAAATACTTTCTACCTGAGTTTATAGTGGAACTTGAGATATGAGAGATTGAGTAGTATGGGCCACCGAGAAGCTTTTCTCGTAAGGGTCGATACATAAACTCGCTTAGAGTAGATTCTTTTGGAGATGTTGACTACCGTCAAGCTTTTGGCGTAAGCGATCAATATTATCATTAGAATCCATAACTCTAAGGACCTTTCTAGAACATTGAACCTTTGGCCAATTAAGATTGATGGTCACGTAGTGCGGGTCCCCGAGAATATTTTCTCGCGAGGGTCAGTACGAAGATCTCACTCAAAGTAGAATTTCTTGATGGAGTTGTCGACCGGCTGATCGTGTGAATTCGCAAGTGCACGAATCGCGTCAAAGTAATATAAAAGAATATCGATCCCACAGAGACCAAATCGTCAATCTATCGATTACTATCGTTACGATGTTTATCTAAGGTGGTATAAAAGAGTTATTGGGTTTTCAAAATAACGGTAAATAATAAACGCAGTGCAAATAAAGACAGGTTTGAATGTATACACGTCAGTTAAGTGATGTTTCGATTGTCTAAATAGAACTACTTATGAGGCAATATTTTCTACTCTTGAAAAGAATCCATTTAACAGGAACTGTCGCTTTCGCATATTCAGAACCAAGTTTACCCTTAAATTAAGGCCTTTTATTGTCACTTATAAAAGGTGCGCAGAACGCTAAAGTAGTAAACTTATTTTTAAGAAATAAGACTCATGAACTTAGTTGAAAAGTGATTTTGATTTGGAAAGTTTTACCCAAGGAGTTTCCAGATTTTAAATCTATCAACGCGTCCGAAAATAGTTTCAAAATTAGTTTTTCCTTAAAGTGATAAAAATTCCTAGTTAACTAAGCCAGGGTGCTTTCGCACTCCTTGAATAGTTAAAACTAACTAAGTTTATTTTAGAAAACTGAAGTTAAAAATCGAAACAACCTTTAAAGTATTTCTAAAGATTCAATATGTGAAACATCTCTATAACCGCGATCCTTACATTCTAACCTTTAAAATATTTAGCCAAACATGGTAATACCAACAAACACAACGATATTGATCATGATGAAAATTTATTTTAGAATGTGAGGCGTAAAGAACGCGTAAAGTGCGTAAAGTAAATAAAGTAAGGTGAGTGTGGAAAATAAATAAAGGAAAGTGTAGACAGAAAGTAATTAAAGTAAAGCGAGTGCGGAAAATAAATAAAGTAAAGAGAGTGCAAAAAAAAATAAAGTAAGGCGAGTGCGGAAAATAAATAAAGTAAGGCGTGTGCAGAAAATAAATAAAGTAAGGCGTGGACAGAAAGTAAATAAAGTAACGCGAGACAAGTAAATAAATAAAAGCGATAAAATAAGAACTTGCTCTAAACGGAGTGCTTTAAATCTGGTACAAGAAAAATAAACCTCTGACTCTTGAAGATAAAGATGACAGCAACTCGAAGTGATCCAACTGAATCTCACTAAGGTGCGATAACCCCCCGATGTGACGGATTACCGCTTTTACAAATGATAAATATAGGCTTAGTGTTATAAACTAAGTTGGATGATTTGAAAATGAAATGGGACAAACTATTTATCGAGGATTTTAGCAGCTTGCAAAGACCATGGTGCCCTCCAACTTCTCCTTAGTGGGAACGTGATTTCCAAAGGTGGCGCCCACCATCCCTTCATGGCGCCCACCATGTGTGTAAATGGGAAATATCATGGGAACGTGGCGGTTACCTCCTGGTTGAGGGCTGATGAGTCATGGCTTCTCCTATAGCGGCCGCCATGTGCAACACCATGTGTACAATATTCGTCGAAAAACCCTAATTTTAGGTCTTTTTGCTTCGTTTCTTCTAAAAGGGTCCGAAATTGCTAAATATCTTAAAACAACATAAAAGAGAGCATAATACAAACAAAATGATAATAAAGCCCTAATAAACATGTGAAATCCGAGTCAAAAACACAGTGTGATCAAATTCTCCCACACTTAAAGCTTTGCTTGTCCTCAATGAAAACTCTTTATAGTTTATGCAAGAAAAATAGTATCAACCAGAGTTAATTCAAGGAAAAAAGACTTATAAGTTCATTCAAGGAATGTATCGATAGGTACTAACGAATCGAACTAAGGATATTGTAGTGACACTTCCCGCAAATGCGGTCATAGGCTTCGTTCCTATACAAATCAATCCACGTTACCCCACCATACCTAGGCCTTCTTTTAGTTTTCTTAAAGTCCTTTTCATTCAGGTGCAATCACATTAAGCCCGTTATCCGTGCAAACTCATAGTAAAGTGTCCGGTTAGTGATGATTATCTTAAGCATGGGGCTCTGGTATATAAGTTGGTGTAACCCCTTTATTTAACCCAATTTACAGTTGTGAGGGATTGGATCGTAATCCACCCTATCAAGTTCAGCACCAGATACCTCTGAACCAACCAATAAATAGGCTTATTATTATTTTTTTATTTTTCTAAGCATGGGGCTTTGGTACATAAGTTGGTGTAACCCCTTTATTTAACCCAATTTGCAGTTATGGGGGATTGCATCGTAATCCATCCTACCAAGTTCAGCACCAGATACCTCTGAACCAACCAACAAATAGGTTTATTATTTTTTATTTTTCTTCTACATGTTTCACATATGTCTTTATTTTGCTGGGTTAAATGACCGTGTGAGAGTCACCTAGCCCAAATTTTCATACGATTTGAGAATAAAGCAGGAATTTTTGTGATCATTCACTTATTTTCATCGGTCCCCTACGTAGAGCATGCTTAAGCCGGAGCTGACTACAAGGATAAACTACTTAAGGACTTATTTGGAACAAAAATTGGGGCCACAACATATGGGGTATCGGGATCGACTCTTATAATAATGAAGCCTACGGTGTTAAGACAATACCGATTTTTAGAAAAAGTTTTCCCAAGTCTTTTACATCCTGTCATAAACCTGTCTTACAACATGAATATTAAAGATGTACTATTTTCTTTGCTCACAATTTTTTTGGTAAGGTTAAAGAAATGGGAGAAATACGGATACACTACACAGATGACTCATCAAACACATGTTATTTTATTGAAAGGAAAAAGCAAACAACTAAAACAAACAAAACATACTAAAAATATAAAGGAAAGCAATAAAAAGCGATAAAAATAAAGGAAAGCGATAAAAAGTGATAAAAATCTCCTCCCACACTTAAACCGAACATTGTCCTCAATGTTTCAATATAAGATATGGTATGACTAACCTGGAAGAGACAGTGAGAGGACTAAGGGTGATCACCGGTACTGTCACCGTCAACGCCCTGGTCATGATGCCTGGGTCGACAACGTTTGCTACGAGTACTAAGTCCTTCCTGTAGCTGCTGAGAGTGACCTAAGAGAGATCCTTGGGTGGCCTCGATAAGAGTAAAGTGACGTTCATTAGCCTGTCGCTGGCGATGCTGCTCATTAGTGATCGCAAGTAAGGACTCAATGATAGTCCGATGTGCTTGCTCACTACACTACTGGGAAGCTACCATAAAACTCATATTATCTGTCAGTTGTTGGTTTATGGTATTCAGGAGGGTGCCACGCCTTTCCTCACAAGCTAGGTGCTCGCGCCACATCTCCTTGATGATGTAGAAACCGGGACTGGTACCTGCAAAATGGTGAGAAGAAGAAGGTGCAGTGTGTACAGGTGATGTAATAGGAATATCATGAGCAAGTGACTGGTCACACCGGTCATACTCATCATCGGTCTCTTGCTCATCGTCCATAGGAACTTTAGGTGGCAAAGGACCGGTAAAGGGTGGAGCAGCAAGATCATACATCCAGTTCCTTGCATGTCGCACATCTGTACGCTGAGAGCAGGGTAAAACAACATTGTATCATGAGGTGAAAACCACCTGCTCCCCGCACCTTGCAAAATTTCATATCTTTCAAAAACTTTAAGTTAATGGTGCGGTGAGGGAGTGGTTCCAAGGTGGCTAACTCAACATTGAGATTTAACGCTCTAGCAATGGAAGTAATCAAACTACCGAAAGAGATGGTTCCTCCCTTTTTAAGAATGGCAGACATATGGGCCAACATGAAAGGAACAGGATTGATCCTGCGATTAGTGAGGCAACCATGTAAAAATAGCAACTCTTGAGCATTTACTTTGTTAGAATTTTCCCGGCCAAATATAGTACATGCCAAGAGGTATCGAAAAATACGTATGGCCGGGTTATGAATATTAGAAGCTAAAATTCCTTCAAAGGAAGTGACAGTCACATTTGATAATCTATTCCAAAAAGTAAATGCTTCGAGTGCCCATTCAGCATCTAAGAGCGTCTCACAGATGGCACCCTCACCGTAAGGCATTCCTAGCAAGCCCGATAAAGCATCAGTAGTGTACTCGTGTTCCGTATTAAACATTCTAAAACAAACGGTACCTACCATGCTAGCATTGCCAGGGTAAGCAGTGTAAATTAGGGAACTTAAGAATTCCCTAGTGAGCCTATCATAGGTGGGTGCTTTACTAGCAAAAACATCGTGTAATCCTAAAGTATCAAGCATGTGGAAAACACTATGGTATGTTCCTAAAGTGTACAAACAATCTTCGTCGACATACCTGGTAGCGAGGATCTCCCGAGATTGCAATTTTTGCAAAATCTTGTTTTATCGCTCTCCAGGTTTTCCTCCACGAAGAATGATGTTGTTGAACTCCATTCCGGACATTAATGGTGATTGTAGACAAAAATGGGTATTTATAGCAAGGAAATGAAAATGGAGTTTTAGTGGGTTTTTGGTGGAGATGGTAATGGCTTGGTGTTACAGTGAGAAAGTTGGGATTTCTTTTGTGAACTTGGGTGGAGTTAGGAGGAGGAGAAAATGGGTTTGGAGAGGTTGAAGAAGGTGAAAATGGTGAAAATAGGGATTCTTTCCATTAGAGTTCCAGACATCATGGCGCCTGCCATGAAGCTCATGGCGCTCGCCATGTCTTCAGATTTGGTTGGGCCGGATTTGGTCATTACTACTTGGGCCTCAATCTTTTTGTCTTCATTTTTGTAAGGGGGTGCATATAGGTTTCTATGAATGTTGTTTTTTTTATTTAAGCTTGACAAAATAATATACTAAAATGAAATAAAATAAAATGGACATAAAAACATAATAATAATAATAATGCATATATATATATATATATATATATATATATATATATATATATATATATATATATATATATATATATATATATATATATATATATATATATATATATATATATATATATATATATATATATATATATATATATATATATATATATATATATATATATATATATATATATATATATATATATATATATATATATATATATATGAAGAGTTAATAATAATTCACGAGTCTAGAGATATTAGGAAAGATAAAGCAAGCACAATGTCAAAGGAAACAATAAAAGTAAGCATAAATAATAAATAACGGGAAAATAGGAAAATCAAACGGTATTTCTCGGTTGGTGATGGCATCAATGCTCAGGGTATAGTGGAGTCTCCTCGACTTTGTATCCTCGAAGCTCTGTGATCTGACATCGGAGGTCGGTGTCGCATCCGCGAAAAAACAACCGGCGGGCTAAAACAAAAACAGACAGAGCCGCCACCGTGCGTTATTTATCCCAAAAGAGGGAAAGGAAACGCTCAGAGTAAACCTGGAAAAAGCATGGTCTCGCGACCAAAGAGAAAGGGATCGGGAGTCGGTTATGCGAAGGGAAGGTATTAGCACCCCTACGCATCCGTCGTACGCGACGGGATCCACGCTCTAAGAAAAGAAAAGGTTGCCAAAACAAACATCACACACACACACCGAACACAACACAGGTGGGGGGAAGAGAGGAACGGGCTCGCTAGGATATCGCATCCTATGCCTACGTATCTCGTCTGGAACGAGAATCAGAGCTACCGTAGTTCGACTCACGCACGCCAAACAAACAAACACACAAGCAGGCAAACATGGAACCCGAACGCCAATCGCTGGACTTACATCAGCTTCCGAACCAAACAAACCCACACTGGAAACCAGATGCCACTTGATGGACTTATACCGGACTCCAAGCACACAACAAGAGGATACGGAATGCCAATCGCTGGGCTTACATCCATCTCCTACACACACAAGAACAGGCAAGCAACAAGTTACTAAGGAGTCGGGAACTCGAGCCTAGCAACCGTCAAGCAAACACACACAAAAAGGAAAAGGGTGCCCGGAGAGACCTCGGAAGACCTCCTGCCTACGTACCTCATCTGGTATGAGGATCAGGGCCACATAGTTCCCCTTAACAGGGGAGAAACTATCTCCTAACCAGAGACCGGGAAATGACAAACTAAAAGGGAGACTGACTCGAGCCTAATAGTTATCATGTATTCCACAATGGTCCTAGGTTGAGTTTTCTATCTACTTGCACAACAGCAAGCTATCCTAACCAGGCAAAGCAAGCATGCAAGCATAATCAACACAAAGCAAACATTCACAGTTAGCACACACTATATCCAGACAAAGTGGGCTCAATACAAGGGTTAGACTGCCCAAAGCAAGTCAACTGTATCAGGTGATGTTAGCTCTTAACCCTAACATTGAGAGTTAGGGTGAAGCAGATGAAATAGGAAGTGAGGGGTGTGCCTCACAGCTCTTATCCCTGGCCAGGGAGAGCTTCAGACAAAGAAGTGTGGGTTCATAAAGTGGGAACCCTTCTACACTTATGACACTGACTCAACTGTACAACTGTACAAGGATCTTGGGTTAATATCCACAATGCATCAACACCAGTTGTGTGAGCAAAGGGATGACTCAACAAGAATAGCAGGAGATGGATTGCACATCTCTTGTATCTGCCAATTGCCTTAACCAAGGTCTTTTCCTGCTTGGCACAAAGATAAACAAGCACAAGCATTGCCTCTTAAAGAGGACTTCAGACAGGTGCCTGGCCAAGTAACAGGCCAGGTCTTCCAGACTACATGAAGTTAGTAAGTCTACCTCAATTGGTTAAGCAACCAAGCAATAGCCAACATAAGTTCAAAAGAACTATAGCAACTAATGTACCTGAAAACAATCTAACACAATTAGTATTCAACTCAAACAGTCAAACAGACAAGCTAAACAGTCAACAGTTAACTGTACACAAGCAATGCATCAAGCAAAGCATAAGCCAATGCTCAACACAAATGGATTAGAAACCACCTACGAAACAAAATTAATGTTAATCAACATCATTCAAATGAGCAACTTAAACCAAGTGCATTAATTCCTCCACGCCATTTGCCTTTTGTCCTGAAAACACACTTCAAACATGAGAAGCAAACCCCCTAGGACAAAGCCTAGGGTCAAAATGGGATCAAAAGTTCAAAACAGAATATGAAATTTATCAAAAATCAATTTCAATCAAATAAGAATCAAATCCAATTGGTCTCATGTTCATATCATCAACCATTATCATTTCATGAAAGAAATAGTGCCAAACATGCCATTTAGAAGCTCATTGGACCCAACAGAATGATTCAACTCAAATCCAAACCAAAACATTTCAATAAATCCTCAAACAATTCATGGTTAAACAGCATCCACAACATGACCTGCACACCAAATTTCAAGCTATTTGGACAATTGGAAGCAAGTCAATTAAATTCCACAAGTCAAAGCATACTCAAACAAGTCCAAACAAGGCACAAAATCATGCATCCACTTCAATTAAGCACAAAACAGAATTGGCATAAGATAAATGCACCATACCAAAACCATGACAAACTTAAAGATGTCTATAATCCCTCCACAAAATTTCAAGTCCATCCAATACATATCAAGAATTTCACAAAACATCTAAAATCATGACTCACAAAAAGTCCACATTTGGCCAAACAGAAAGGAAATTCTCAAACAAATTGGAAATGCACTTAAAAATTCCAGAAAAATTCACATTCAAACTTAAAATCCATAAGATTCAACATGCAAAAATTCAGGTCATTTAGATTTCATATGGCATGGTAACAAAAATCATGAAGTTGCACAAGAAATGGTGTGACACAAATTGTCACACCTCCAAAGATCATAGCATATCTCACAATCCAGGAATGATAAAATAGAAAACTCAAATCCAAAAAATCCCTTAGAGTCTCTAGAATAAGCATGCAAAATTTCAGGAATTTCCAATTATGCATCATCATTTCATGATCAAAATACCAAGCAAGGTGCATGAAGCCACATACATGAACAAACCCTAGGCCATTTTTAATTCCACACGTGCACAATTTCAACAAAAATATTCATTAAATTGTAGAGATCATTAGGATCACTCCATAAAAAATTTCATTCAATTTGGACAATTATTTCATGAGTTATGAATTTTGGAAGCAAGGGAAAAAATAAAAAAAGTGAAAAGAAGCATGTGAAATATGTAAGGCATGGTGAAAATAAATTGCAAAAGCCAAATGTGGAAATGGCGTGGTCAAGAATCGAAGCAGGTACATGTTTGAAAAAGTGGCGCGCTAACACCATCCAGCATGAACAGTAGCGAAAATATGGATCTAGCAACACTTTTCTAGAAATTTTTCAACATTCATCAATGTTCTTCATGAGTTCATAGGTCCAAGAACAAATCTCCACCAAATCACACAAACTTTATATCAATGGAAAGGTCTTTCCAAGCACATCATGAATATCACCTTAATTAAACCTAACTCTTCCTAATCTAAGAGAATCGAATCAAAACATAATCATGCATGAAAGTTCAAATCAACATATCTCTCTCATTTCTCAACGAAAATCAGTGGTTCAAAGTGCAGATTTACCTACTCTAAGAGATCTATCTAAAGCACCAAACAATTTCATGAATAGTTAAACTCGAAAACTCACCTCCTTTGGATGACAGTTGCGAATTTGATGTTGTTTGGCCTTGGAACACGAAAACAGATGTGCTTTGATGATGTGGAAGATGAATGGAACAAAGTTTGTTGCTCAATTACGCACGATCTAGCTCAAATCTTGAATTGCCATTGATGCACCTCTCTTTAACAGTCCATGAATTGGCTTGATAGTGATGATTCCTTGCTTCAATTAGCTTCAACAATGATTGTAGATGATGAAACAATGAAGATCTTGGCTAGGCTTGTGAAGAAATTGCAAAAAAGTGAAGATGAAAAGTTGAGAGAATTGTGCAATTTTGGATCTAGATCTGAGATGAATGAATGTTAATCTGATTTTCTGTTATGATTAACCATTTATATGATGCACTAATCCATTTTGTTAATCAAGTTTAGCCAAATGTGAGTGATTAGTGAAAATGCACTTTTATGCTAAATGGTAATTAGCCAATCCACCCTCACTTATGCAAATCCAATGTAACAGTTCCAATTTCTGGTTTGAGCAACTTTCAAATGGTATTTGTGAGCTATTGCAAGTGGAATCATGTGAAAACAAGGTTTAATTCTCAAAATCACCTTTTTCCCAACCTTTCTCAAAATTGGTCCACTTGAAAAATGGACTTTTTATGTGATGATTTTTGATGAAATGTAATGATGGATCATGATAAAGCATGTCAAATGGAGTTTGCTCAAAAAAACCTCACTCAATTTGGCCTTATGGTTCAAGAGTTATGCCACTTTGAAAATCAACTTTTTTGGATAATGATCAATCCATAACTTGCCAACCACACATGAGAAATTCATGTTCTTGGACTTTTTGGAAAGGTGAGAGCAAGATCTTCAACTTTCATGTTGGACAAAATTTCATTTTAAGCATTTTTGGACATGTAATTTTGAGGTGAAAACCTTTCCATTTTTGGCAGTTTTGAATTACAGGTCACTTTCTATTTTTGGAAAGTTTCCATCTGACTTTATTTCCTTCATTCTTGATGTTTGAAATGTCAAATGAAACTTGTTTAGACATGAATGAAGTGTCTCTAACTCTCTCCCACCTCCAAATCCATGAATTCAGGCACAGTTGACCACAGTTGACTTTTTCTGACTGATAGATGAATTGGCCAAGCACTGATCAACTTGAGCTTCAATCTCCTGATGAAACGGCTCAATGATGAAACCCTAGCTTCCATAAGCTCAATATAATCATATGATGATCCCTCATCCATTGAAAACCTCATTTCTTTGACAAGCCCTGATTGGCACAGTGCAGCTGATTAGGGTTGACCAGAGGTCAAAACCCTAATCTCAAGGTATCTGATCAAGCATAATGAATCCCTTGGTGATGACAAGACCATGATGATGATGATGTACCATTTCTACCAAGATGATGCTCAACCTCCTTGAGGAACCATGAAACCCTAATTGATGCACAACCCTCAGATGGCTAGTGATCAATTCAATTAAACCTTTAGCTTGAATCTCAACCTCTTTGTCTTCTGATCAAGACCTAGAAGGATGACTTGATTATTGTTGCCATATGATATGCAATATGCAATGACTAATGACCTAAGAATGAAATGCAATATGCTAAGCTAGTCCCAAGAGAGGAGGGCAAATTTTGAGGTGTTACAGCTGCCCCTATTCAATCCACTGGGAACCTGTCGATATGAATAGCCTCGGCTTTCAGATGATCAGGGTGAAGAGAGATTGAATACCAAGAACAGACGAACAATTTGCACTCTAATGGGAAATAATTAACAATGCCTGTCAGAATCGACAAAGAAGCAATCTTGAAGAAGAATCCGTCTGGTACGGAGAAAAGTCGGCCCGAATACCGAAACAGAAACGTCGACCTGGATACCAAAATAAATGGTAACGCAGGGATAACCATGGCCTGAACACCACATCCGCTGAGGATTATCATCTCTTTTTTTTTTTTACTTTTCTTGAACCCCAAAATTTCCGATGATTTCTCTTTTTTCGTTTTCTTGAACCCCGAAATTTTCTTTCGCGCAAATGATCCCGGATCATTGCATTTGAACCCCGACATCTTGTTTGCCAAAATAATGAACCCCATTCTCCATTTGAACCCCAGTCGCCTGAAGATAACTTGCGATCGCCATTGTGAACCCCATTCTCCAGAAAATGCCTCAACATTTCCCTTTCTTCGTTTGAACCCCGCTCTCCAGAAAATGCCTCAACATTTCCCTTCCTCCGTTTGAACCCCGCTCTCCAATTTCTTGTGATAATTCCGCTGGCAACGTCGGAAATAACACCAAACACCACTCTGATGACGACATATCAGAGGGTACACCTTCACAAAAGGAAGGTAACATGTGCATCTCTTCCTCAGAAGACACCCATAACGACCTCCATAGGCCTCAGCCAAAGTCTAAGGTGACACACGAACAGAAGATAATCCTGAGGACCTCATCCCGGATATAATCTTCAACTCCAATCTCCATTTGGACCCTGTTCTCCAGAAAATGCCTCAACACTTCCTTTTCTCCATTTGAACCCCGATTGTCGCGCTGATCGCGTCAGGTTTCCATCTCCGCCTGACGGAAAAAATTTCCTCCAGTATCGCATTACTGGGGGAACATTACTGATCTGTCATCATGATGCTAAACTCCTCAGAGTAACATCTTCACCATCCGGCGAAACCAAACCTCAAGCGGTAACCACGGCTTGAGTCGCGCTGATCGCGTAACATTTCCATCTCTGTCCGACGGAAAAGTCTCCTCCAGTATCGCACTACTGGGGAACACCTTTGATTCAAAATCATGATGCTAAACTCCTCGGAGTAACACCTCCAAATTCTATCTCGTACGACAGAAATCTCCTCCAGTATCGCACTACTGGGAAATATCGTTGATACAGTACCAAACTCCTCGGAGTAGCACCTTCCCCTTTGGGCGAAACCACCTCTCAAACAGTGACCACGGTTTGAGACTAGCCTATGCTAGCAATATGATGCATGATTGATTTTTCAGCGTAATGCTCCATAATTATGGAAATGCTATGCGATTAACTTTTTTTATGCAATATGCTATGCTTATCTACATGATGAATGCATGAAAAGGTATCCCCCTCAAGGGACTCTTCTGAGGAGCTCGAGGCACTCTGCTGAGGAACTTGCCAACACTCCGATCTCCACCCTGATGGGGAATAGCGCTGCTGTGGGGAAAAGGCATCCCTTGCTGGGGAAGAACCTCCTTTGCACCCGATCCGCTTGGGGAATTGCTGGGGAAAACCACCAACGCACTCTGTGGGGATACAACTGTCTTTGACTTGCTGGGGATATCAATCCCGACTCCGCTTGGGAAACCACCGCACACAGATACTTCCGCTGGGGAAATTGCAACCTTCAGACCTGGCGACCGGGGAAGCATCGATCTAAAACCTGCTGGGGATAACCATCTTGACCCTGCTAGGGAGGCCACATACCTTGAATCTGCTGGAGAACCAGTCATTCCGACTCTGCTTGGGGGGATGAGGAAAGTCTGGTACCGAACACCCGTCGACTCGTCGAACCATGGCATCCACCATCTAACTCCCACGTCAGCTTTCCACTTTTGAGAGCTCCCAGACTCGTCTGGACCTTTTCTGCTCCATCATCTTATATTTCAAACTGCTCCGTTCTCGACGAAGAGCGAACTCCTGGGATTTATACAGACTTTTCAATCTTCCGACTTTGAAGAGTCTTCTTGATTAATTTCCAGGATCGCCGTACGTCTCGTCGCCTTTTCCACCGTTCTTTAATCCTTCGTCCCTGATTGGACTCCGTGGGGATTGTTTTGTCAACAGCTTCCACATCACAACCTGCAAGTGAGGGAAAATACCTAACAACACCTGCCAAAGAGATCGTTAGGTAAAACCGTGCCCCAGGCGTGTCAAGGTTTCAACACTTGGGTCACTCAACCTTCCGAATAAGATTTCAAGCTTCAATCTTATAAGCATGCATTGGAAGGGACCTGTATGTCCTAAAATGCAAAGATTCTTTATCAAAATAATCGGATGTTTTTGCAATCAAAGCGGTAATGAAAAACAAAAACAAAATTATTTGACTGAATATGCATTTTATTGATTGAAAAGTGTGGCTCAAATTGAGTAATACAAAGGAAGCAATTCCTGAAAAGAGGTAATTGCACACAAAAGGAAAAATCTATCCTAATGGCAATGTGAAACCCGTGATCTCATCGAGTTACAACTCGGTTACACCCCATATGTCCTCAGACTCTCCGTGCTTTCTGCCTTTTGAACAAGACGCTTCTGATTGATCCCCACCGGGTATTATCCATGTGCCTTAACCAAAGCAAACGACCATGCTAGACGCAGTTGTTCGTTTCAATCCCTCTTTTGCCTGGACCGCCCTTTCGGGTTTTCAGTCCACCGGGATACCCATTTTTGCCCAAGTCGCCTTTTCAGGTTTTCAACTTGCCGGGTGTACAATTTTTTTTCATTTTATCCCTAATTTTTGCCCGAACCTTTCCTTTCTGTTTTTTGGTTCGCCAGGATGCCCTTTTTTGCCTGGACTATTTTATTCTTTTCGTCCAGCGGGTCTTTTTATACGAAGTATTTTTTAACTGCGTCTGCATTCACAGGGGATGGAAAATCTTCGCCATCCATGGTCGTTAGCAACAAGGCTCCGCCAGAGAAAACCTTCTTGACCACGAATGGACCTTCATAATTGGGTGTCCATTTGCCCCTACGATCGTTTTGGGGAGGAAGGATCCTTTTCAGCACCATATCACCTACGTGATACACCCGAGGTCGCACCTTTCTGTCAAAAGCACGCTTCATCCGTTGCTGGTATAACTGCCCATGACAGATGGCTGCCAGCCTCTTCTCTTCAATTAGGCTCAACTCTTCGTACCGAGTCCTTACCCATTCAGCCTCTTGCAGCTTCACGTCCATCAGGACTCTCAAAGAGGGAATTTGAACCTCAACCGGTAGCACCGCTTCCATTCCATACACCAAAGAGAAAGGCGTTGCCCCAGTAGATGTACGCACCGACGTTCGATATCCATGCAATGCAAACGGCAACATCTCATGCCAGTCTTTATAGGTTACCACCATTTTCTGCACAATCTTCTTTATAATCTTATTGGCTGCCTCAACCGCCCCATTCATCTTTGGACGATAGGGAGAAGAATTGTGATGCTCGATCTTGAATTCCCGGCACAGTTCTGCCATCATCTTATTGTTCAAATTAGAACCATTATCAGTAATGATTCTCTCGGGAACCCCATATCTGCAAATGATGTCTCTCTTGAGAAACCTGGCAACGACCTACTTCATCACGTTCGTATAGGAGGCTGCTTCCACCCACTTGGTGAAGTAATCAATAGCCACTAATATGAACCTGTGCCCATTCGAAGTTGTAGGCTCAATCTTTCCGATCATATCAATGCCCCACATAGCAAACGGCCATGGGGACGACATTAAGCTCAACGGATTTGGAGGCACGTGCACCTTGTCAGCATAAATCTGGCATTTATGACACTTCCGCACGAAATTAAAACATTGGGCCTCCATTGTCATCCAATAATAGCCTGCCCTCAGCAGCTTCTTCACCATCGCATTCCCACTGGCATGGGTACCGAACGATCCCTCGTGAACCTCTTTCGTTAATTGGCTTGCTTCTTTATCATCAACACATCTGAGCAAGACCCAATCGAAATTTCTCTTATACAGAACCCCATCCTTATTCAGGTAGAACACCATGGCCAACCTCCGCAGAGTCGTTCGGTCCTTCTTTGATGCTCCCTCAGGATATTCTTGAGTCTCTAGATAGCGCTTGATATCGTAATACCACGGCTTCTCATCATCAGGGGCTGTATCAACAGT
Source organism: Lathyrus oleraceus (assembly GCF_024323335.1). Lineage (NCBI taxonomy): Eukaryota > Viridiplantae > Streptophyta > Magnoliopsida > Fabales > Fabaceae > Lathyrus > Lathyrus oleraceus. The sequence continues at coordinate 196,288,972 of NC_066580.1, read as the reverse complement.
AAACACATAAGCCGGTCTATCCAGACGACCTACCTCAACACTGGGGAACTGATTCCACCATTGCACCTTAATCAAGACGGCCAGAGTAGCCAAAGCATCTGCCAAAGGATTCTCCTCTCTAGGCACATGATGCATCTTCACCTTGGTGAAAAACGTCAACAATCTTCTCGTATAATCCCGGTATGGAACTAAATGAGACTGATGCGTATACCATTTTCCGTTAACCAGATTTACCACCAGAGCTGAATCTCCATATATGACAAGGTTCTTGATCCTCAAATCAATCGCCTCTTCAATCCCCAATATGCAAGCTTCATATTTAGCTACGTTGTTGGTGCACTCAAATGTTAGTCGGGCAGCAAAAGGAATATGGGATCCTTTCGGCGTAGCCAAAACAGCACCAACACCGCTTCCATTCACGTTAACGGCCCCATCAAACATCAGAATCCATTCGGATTCAGGGTCAGGCCCCTCCTCCGGGATTGGTTCCTCACAATCTTTCGATTTGAGAAACATGATGTCCTCATCAGGGAATTCAAACTTCATCGGTTGATAATCCTGAATGGGTTGCTGGGCGAGGTAATCAGATAATACACTCCCCTTGATTGCTTTCTGAGAGGTGTACTGTATATCATATTCAGTCAAAATCATTTGCCATCTCGCAACCCGTCCGGTCAATGCTGGCTTCTCAAAAATGTACTTGATTGGATCCATCTTGGAAATCAACAAAGTGGTATGAACCAGCATGTACTGCCTCAGTCGGCGAGCAGCCCAGACCAAAGCACAGCAAGTTTTCTCGAGCAGTGAATATCTTGTTTCACAGTCGGTAAACTTTTTGCTAAGGTAGTATATGGCATGCTCTTTTCGACCAGACTCGTCATGCTGCCCCAATACACACCCCATAGACCCCTCGAGGACTATCAGGTACAGAATTAACGGTCTCCCCTCCACAGGAGGCATCAGAATCGGAGGCTCCTGTAAATACTCTTTTATTTTTTCAAATGCCGCTTGGCAATCATTATTCCACCTGACCGTTTGATCTTTTCTCAACAACTTGAAAATTGGTTCACACGTGGTTGTTAGATGAGATATGAACCGTGAAATGTAGTTCAATCTACCCAAGAAACCACAAACCTCTTTCTCCGTTCTCGGTTCAGGCATTTCTCTTATCGCTTTCACTTTTGCGGGATCAACCTCAATTCCTTTCTCACTCACAATGAACCCCAGCAATTTACTGGATCGCACTCCGAAAGTGCACTTGTTCGAATTCAACCTCAGTCTGAACTGTCTCAGCCGGTCAAACAACTTGGTCAGATCTACCAAATGCCCCTCTTCTGTCTGGGACTTTGCTATCATGTCATCAACATAGCATTCAATTTCATGATGAATCATATCATGAAACAAAGTCACCATGGCTCTCTGACAAGTAGCACCGGCGTTCTTGAGACGGAATGACATCACCTTGTAACAAAAAGTGCCCCATGGTGTGATGAACGTTGTTTTCTCCATATCATCTGGCGACATTTTGATTTGATTATAGCCAGAAAAGCCATCCATGAAGGAAAACACCGAGAATTGAGCTGTATTATCTACCAACACATCAATGTGAGGTAGCGGAAAATCATCTTTCGGGCTAGCTCTGTTCAGATCTCGGTAGTCCACACACATTCTCACCTTCCCATCTTTCTTCGGGACCGACACGATGTTCGCGACCCATTGAGGATAGTTAGTGACAACAAGGAAACCAGCATCCCACTGCTTCTGCACTTCCTCTTTAATCTTCATCGCCATATCAGGTCGAGTTCTGTGCAACTTCTGCTTCACTGGAGGACAATCTGCTCTCAATGGTAGCTTGTGCACAACGATGTTAGTATCCAACCCTGGCATATCTTGATAAGACCAGGCAAAGATGTCGACATACTCTCTCAACAGTGCCACCATTCTGCTCTTGACACTTCCCTCCAAAGCAGCCCCGATTTTCATCTCTTTCTTGACCTCATCGGTACCCAAGTTTACAATCTCAACCTGCTCTTCATGCGGCTGAATCACCTTCTCCTCTTGTTTTAACAACCTGGCTAATTCCCCTGGCAGTTCACAATCTTCTTCGTCTTCTTCTTCAGCATGATAGATTGGATTGTCGAAGTCATACAAGGGTGTAACAGGATTGTTATCAATGAGATCCGGAGAGAAATCGCATCTGCATGAATGTTGATTCATGCATTGCTTTAGAACCGGGGCGAGACAAATTGAAAAGAAAAATGAAAACATTGCCATTTTTATTTTTGTTTTATTTTAAACTGCAAAAATAAATGAAAAACAGGGAACACCGCTTTTAATTGAAAAACATCCGTTTATTGATGATGCAAAATTGCAAATTTTAAACATTAGGTGGCCCTTACAATGAACCATTACGTGTCGGGCAACACGTAAGGCTTTCATGCAAATAAAATCAAAACAGGAAAAATATTACTCTTCGAGCAGAGTGACCCGGATGATCTTTTCAGCCTTCCAGTTCTGGATTTCCATCCCTGGTGTGCACGTCTTTATCCACCGATCCATTTCACAATCGCTGTCAGTTTCATCACCCATCATGCAGATGTGATCCGGATCCAGCATTCCGGCACTAGTGAACGTGACTGGCGTACGGCGTCCTCTGCCTTGTCCTGAGCCTCGGCCCGGCTGGTACCCCACTCCGAAGCGGTCTTTCTTGGCGGAGATATCCATCATCCTACCCCAACCAGGAGCTTCCCCATTCTTCACCACCTCAGCGGCCTGTTTGTATGAAGATATGGACGGTTTTTCCTCCTCTTTTGCAAACAGGGCATTCTCCACCTTAACGGTTTCGAATGCTTGACTTGGCGTCTCCCATATCTCACCGTCCATCTCAACGTATTTGAATGAGGACAGGTGGCTGACAAAGATGTCCTCTTCCCCGCACACGGTGACAACTTGCCCCTCCCATATATACTTCAACTTTTGGTGCAAAGTCGAGGTCACTGCCCCAGCAGCATGGATCCATGGGCGACCCAACAGGGAACTGTATGCCGGCTGAATATCCATGACGTAGAATGTCGACTTGAACACCTCGGGGCCTATCTTCACCGGAAGCTCAACTTCTCCAAATACAGCCCGCTTCGACCCATCAAAAGCCCGCACGATCAGATCAGTGGGTGTCAGAATGAACCCTTCACAATTCAGCTTTGCCAGAGCCTTCTTTGGCAACGCATTTAAAGAGGAGCCGGTATCAACCAGCACATGCGAAAGCACGGCTCCTTTACACTGCATTGCGATGGTTTATTGTGATCTCTTGAGGAACATAGGCTTTCTTCAGGATCTTCATCAAAGCCTCTCTATGCTCCTCAGAGCTCAGCAATAACGACAGAATCGATATCTTGGAAGGAGTCTGCTGGAGATGGTCCACAAGCTTGTACTCTGACTTTTTGATGATTCTTAAGAATTCTTCTGCATCATCATCAAGCTTCTCTTCCGACCCACCTGGCATCGGTGTCGCTACTGGAGTACCTTCATTCACCACTGCTTGTTTTCCTTTCGCCCTGGCTAAAGCCTCGGCCTTTTCTTTCTTCTCTTTTTCTCCTTCTTCTCTCCTCAACGCATCAGGAGCAAACAATCTTCCACTGCGAGTGAAACCACTGGGACCGACATTATCCACCTTTAAAACGGTGGTTTCACCTGCAGTCTGGTCTTCTACTTTCTCTCCGTTGCAGTACACCTCTCCCCCGTAATGCCACGGCACGGCATCATTTTTGTCATAGGGAATTGGTCCAGGTACCGTGATGGTAACTGGAGCCGCCTCCGCTAGAGTAGACAAATCCACCGGGTCAAAGTAAATTGTTATGGTGGAGACTTCGTCCTTCCCCATATCAGCCCTCTCAATCTGAATACTTCCATCGTCCATCAGCCTTTGGACAGTTTCTTTCAAGAGTATACACCCCTCAGGGGTAACAGTGCACTCAGCACAATCATCGCCACAGCCCGGATGTACCCCATTCAATAATAACTGCCGCTTAACCTCAGCCGACGGAGTCTTCAACTGATCAACAGACAACAACCCGATTCGACCCTCCTCAGAGACAATATTCACCCCCCTTTGACCATGCGCGAGCATGGGATTAACATTGACATTGGGAGATGGTGCAAAGTTGATCGCTTTTGAATCCACTAGGTCTTGAACAACATGCTTAAAAGCTTTGCAGTTCTCTACGTTGTGTCCAGGTGCACCTGAGTGAAATTCACACTTTGCATTCCCATCATAATTGGCTGGCCTCTGATCAGGTCTCAAAGGTGCCAAAGTTCGCAACTGTACTAGCCCCAAGTCTTGCAATTTCTTCAGTAGAAAAGAATAAGTCACTGGCGGCCTGTCAAACTGCCTATCATTCATCCTCCCCCGCACCTGATAACCAGCCCTCTGAGGCCTCTGCGGAAACGGTTGTCTTTGTTGTGGTTGTTGTTGTTACTGTTGTGCAGGCTGATTCTGATTATCAGCAGGAATAGTTACTGCAGCAGTGTGCTGGAAGTAACGATCCCTACTGGGTCCTCTGTGAGTGTACACCGCACTTGTATCACCTTCTTTCTTTCTTTGGCCGTTCCCAAAAGGCTTCTTCGACCCTGAAGATGAAGCGTTACCCTAAATCTTCCCGAGCTTCAGCCAACTCTCTATCCTTTCTCCAGCCACCACTATGTCTGCAAAGTTGGTCACCGGACAACCAACCATCCTCTCGGCAAACGCCCCTTGCAGGGTACCCATAAAGAGATCAGACATCTCTCTGTCCACCAGTGGAGGTTGCACTCTGGCAGCCAATTCCCTCCACCTTTGAGCGTATTCTTTAAACCCTTCGTTATTCTTCTGAGACGTACCCTGCAGCTGGGTACGACTCGGAGCCATATCAGCGTTGAACTGATACTGTTTAAAGAATGCGTCCCCAAGATCTTGCCAATTCTTGATATCAGACGACTTAAGCTTGGTGTACCACTCCAAGGAGCCTCCGGACAGGCTGTCCTGGAAGAAGTACATCCACAACTTTTGGTCCATGGTGTATGCAGAGATCTTGAGGACAAAGGCTTGCAGATGAGTTTCGGGGCAGGAACTCCCATTGTACCTATCAAATGTGGGCGCTTTGAACTTCTCTGGGATCACAATCCCCTCCACTAGCCCCATATTTGACATGTTGACCACCCAAGGAGTGGCATAGCTTTCCAACGCTCTGATCTTTTCAGCCAGCAGCTGAATCTCCTTATTCTGTGGTTGGGCACTGTACTGACCGAACGGTTCGTTGTGCATGGAAAACTGATCTTGCTTCTCGGTCTTCCTCTATGTCATCATCAGCCCCGAAGAAAGGAGGGAATAGACTGTCCTTCAAATTCTGACCCATCGGACCAGGTTGACCACCAGTTGCAGCACCAAACCCACCAGCCATATTGGTTACCACAGGCACCATTGTCCTCTTTCCACCGTCTCTCAAACCACCGAGCCCCTGGTTGGAGACACCATCCAAGTTGACACCACTGTTTGCCGCTGAAGCCCGCTCGAGCTTCTCAACTTTGTCAGCCAACGCCTTCTGACCAACTGCAAAACCTTGCATGATGTTGATCAGCTCATTCATTTTGTCCTTTAGCTCGAGCACATCTGAATTAGGGAGATCCATCAGTCTTGGAGTATTGCGGCGAGTGAAATATCTGTGCGGGCGTGTTGAGTGCAAAGGTACAACTCTACGAGCACGAGCAATGATTCCTGAAACAATCAAGCACGTTAGAACTGATACCTGCAAAATAAAACACAAGTTATTATGATCATGCATGAATGCAGTATTTATCTGTAGCACCTCAAATTTGCACCTATCATTGTACATACCATCTCATATTAGGTCATAGCATATCATGATCCATTGCATAGCATTGCATTGTCCCCAGTTGCCTCAAGAGCAAGCAAGTCAAGAATTAGGTCAAACTGATCAGGAGATCAGTCAACCAAGCAAGCAAGGGTGTTTCTCAAGGAGCCAAGGCCCTAGGGTTTTTCCAACAAGTTCACATGTCTTGGAGGTTCATTTGAAGTGTTTAAGTCAAGGGTTGGATGTTCAGAAGTCATCATTCAATGCACAGTTAGTCAGAAACCCTAAAAAAGTCAAAGTTGGTCAACTGTGGTTGATTCTATGGTTTTGATGAATGGAAATGGTTTGAGAGAGCTTATTCATGTCCTAATAGGCCTCATATATCATATCAATCAACATCATTGAAGAATTTGAAGCCAATCAGAAAATTTCCAAAAATAGAAAGTGAACCTGTAATTTTAACTGCCAAAAATGGAAACTTCTTGATCCTCAACTTGCATCATGATACAAGCTTCAAATGAATTTTTGCCCAACAGGAAAGTTGAAGATCTTGTTCTCCCATTTTCAAAAAGTCCAAGAACTCTCAAATCCCATGTATGGTTTGCAAGATATGATCAAATCATTTTCACAATTTCATGAACTTCAAATGGCCATATCTCATGATTCCTTTGGCCAAATTTGATGGGGTTTTTTCCTACAAACCACATTTTTCCTCCTCTTTCCAAAAATATAAACATCATGTACCAAAACCTTGCCAATCAAAATGGCATTTTTTGACTTGTTTCATTAAAATTCAAGTTTGACCAATATTTGACTTTTGTGAATTAAGTGTTTCTACTCATTTTGGCCATTTGGGACTTATTGGAATTGGTATTTGCAACATGACTAAGGCCCAAATCGAGCAGCATTCCATCATACCACCTCCATATGCACCTTTGGTTCACAATTAGCAAATAATGCATTTTGGTTCATTTAAGCAAAACAAGATTACCACTTCATTAGCAGACCTTAAACAGATGAATATAAGCATATTTTCTGTCCATTCCAAACCCTAGTAGCAGCCACACTCACCAGAATTCTCTCTTCTCTTTCAATTTGCATTTTCACCAAAACTGAATTTCTGAACAAAACTCCATAACACTCGAGCATCCTTGGTTTGTTTCATCACTTGGCCAACATTTGGAGGGATTTTGGAGCATCAAACATCAGCTGGAATAGCATTTCGAGCACTGTTTCATCCAAAGCTCTCTCATGGCAGATTAGGGTTCAAGCTATCTCGTGCATTCTTGAGCTGAAAGAGCTTCATCATCCATCATTCCAAAGCCTAAAGCACACCTGTTTCGAGCTTTGAAGGACAAATAACCACTGCTACTCAACTGTGCTTCAATCTTGGTAACATTTCGAATCTCATCATTTGCCAAACTATACTATGCTTAGGATAGGTCTTTGTATGCTCATTCCATTGCGACTTGTATCATTTGAAATTATTAACCATGCTAGGAGAAATCTGAGTTTAAAGCTTGTTGGACATTTTGGTTTTGCATGGTTTCTTGTTGGTTAACTCGATTTAATGTTAATGCTTGATGGATTTATGTTGCCTGATGTTTGCTGATGCCATTGCCATGCTTAATTTCTTGTTCTGGGCATTTTGATTTTCAAGATTGAATGTTAGTGATGAAGCTTTGCTGTTGTGTTTAAACCCTAGCTCTGCCCAGAATTTTCCCTGAATCGTGTTTGGGATTATTGTTTGTTTGATGTTGCATGAACATTGTTGTATTACTGCTATGCTGTTTGCCATGAGTCTCAACTGATGATGATTGCATGAAGATGAAATGCTGCTGTTGCATAAACCCTAGGTTGCATGAACCCTGTTGGTCGTTGCCCAGAAATCATGAATGCTATTGGCTGTTGGTTTGAATTTGCTGCATAAGTACTGTTTCATTAAGCCACTAACCAATCACAACATTTTATTTCGTGGCCTGAAACTCTGCGTTTTGATAAGTGGATGTGTTAATCACGAAAATGCCACTCAGTCAACCATGTTTGACCTTCCTTTCATGTCCTTTGTTCACTTTGTTCCAAATTTTTCATCAATCTTCCAAAATTCATTTCTCATTCAATTTAGCTCCAAAATTCATGAAATTTTTTCCATCATTTTCACATGAATGTCTATTATTTAATCATGATTTTTTCTGAATTTTTGGTTGGCTGGATTTTAAATGGCATTAGACTTCTTAACATGTATGCTTATTTGACACCTTTTGCCAAAACCCTTGTGAAATGATGAGTATGTATCCATTGGTTCTGAAATTTTTTGTGGTGAATCTACACACACTCATGTTTATTTTGGTATAAAGTTTGTGGATTTCTCATTTGTGGTTTGTGTGATATGATTTTTTGAAGTAAGGTGTGACAATTTGTGTCACACCAATGATATGCAATTTCTGGATTTTTGTTCACATGCTTCCTGGCTTCCAAATAAATGTGAAATTTTGCATGAGCCATCCCTTATATGTCTAGTTGATGTGTGATTTTTCCTGGAATTAATTATGCCATTTCCCATTTGTTTGTGATTTTTCTTCCCTGCCTAGTCAAATGTTGACTTTGTGTGACACTTCTTGCCATTTCATTTGGGAAATCCTCATGCCTTATTGTATGACCATGAAATTTCATATGTGCATACTAGACATCTTGAGCTTTGCATTGGTGTTGATCCCATCCATTTCTCATCTGTTTTCATTTTGTTATGATTTTTTGAAGTTGACCCATGCTGGTTTGACTTCTTTGTGCTTACTTGATTTGATTGTGACTTTCTGATTTTAATTGACCATCTTCCCATGATCCAATTGAGCTGAAATTTCATATGCATGCTATGTTATGGATTATGATTGAGTATGTTTTATTTCATGATTTTTGGGATTGATTATGTGTGATTTTGAGGCTAAGTCTTACTGTTGACTTCTTGGTGCATGTTTGAACTTGCTTTGACTTCTTGATTTTCATTAACTGCCTTCCACTTGTCCAAATGAAATGAAATTTGACATGCTCACCATGCTAGATGTTAGGATTGAACATGAATTATTTGATGATTTTTGAAAATGTTTCGGTTGACTTTTGATGCAAGTCATTCTGTTGACTTCTTTGTGCTTTCATTTGCCATGCCTTGCCTTCCTTTGCTTTTGAATTAATGATGGTGCATGATATGAACATGAATCCAATTGTGTTTGCTTCCTAAATGTTTGAACTTGACTTTGGTTGACTTTCATTTGCTGTTTTGACTTTTTCATTTGTTTTTGACCCTAGGCTTGTCCTAGTGGTCTTTTGGGCTTATGATTGAGTTTATGTTTCAGGTTAAGCAACAATGCCTCAAAGATCATACAAATGTGATTGAGTTTGATTACATATCATGTGCTAACCTTTGTTTTGTAGGTGGCTTGACTCATTTGACTTGAGTTTGTGCTTTGCACATTGGTTCCTCTGTGTTGACTTTTGTCTACCAATCCCTTTTGTTTTAAACTGTTGAACTGTTTACTGATTGGTTTGACTTTTTCAGGTACCTTTAGTTGCTTAAGTTCTCGGAACTTGCTTTGCTTTGCTTTTTAGCAACTTGCTTGAGGTATAATCTCTTTTACTTCATGTAGTCTGGAGACCCGGCCTGTTACTTGGCCGGGCAAACTGTCTGAAGTCCTCCTTAAGAGGCAATGCTTGTGTATGTTTAAATTGTCCTTGCATTGAGTCAAAGACCTCCTAAGTGAAGAGGCAATTGGCAGAACCCAGGGATAAGCAATCTATCCCCTGCTATTCAGTGTGTCTTCTGTCTTGCTCACACCACTGTGTTGATGCATTTCAGATAAAAACCCAAGATCTTGTGCAATTGCACAATTGAGTCAGTATTAAATGTGTAGAAGGGTTCCCACTTTCTGAACCCACACATTCTTGTCAAATGCTCTCCCAGGCCAGGGATAGAAGCAATGAGGCACACCCCTCATCTCCTTTCATCCGCTTCACCTTAGCCTCTCAATGGCAAGGTTAAGAGCAACACTTCACCCCACTCCAGAGGTTTGTTTGTTGAGGTTGATATGACCCCTCGACTAAAACCTAACCCTTGTGTGAGCCTCTTGTGTGCATATAGTGTGTGCTATCTGTGCTTTTGTTTGTTTGACTTGTTTGCTTTCGCCCTCGTTGCGATCCTTTCTCTCGCCCTCGTTGCGATTGAGACTTATCCTTTCTCTCGCCCTCGTTGCGATCGAGACTTTCCCTTTCTCTTGCCCTAGTTGCAATAGAGACCTTTTTCCCCTCCGTTGCCGAACTACGGAAACTCTGATTCTCACGTTCAGGTGAGATACGTAGGCACGAGACGTGATGTCTTGCCGAGTTTGACTAACAACTAACACCAACTCTCTTCTCTCGCCCTCGTTGCGATTGAGACTTCCCCTTTCTCTTGCCCTTGTTGCAATCGAGACCCTTGCTTCCTGTGCAAGCCTTGTCTAGGATAGGTTGGCCCTTGTTCCATCTAGCTAGAAACCTTAACTTAGGGACATCCTTGCATGACAACATCTAGGCTCGAGTCGTAGTCTCCCTAGAGTTGTGTCTCCCTCTGTTATCTGGTTAGGCTAGATCCTTGTCCCTGCGTAGGGGAACTACATCGCCCTGATCTTCATACCAGATGAAGTATGTAGGCAGGAGATTGAGCTGATCTCTCCGGGCGCCCTTTTTCTTTTTGTGTGTGTTGTTTGACATTTGCTAGGCTCGAGTCCCCGACTCCTTAGCAATTCGTCGTCTGTTTGTTTGTGTGAGTGCTTGACAGTTATAGGCTCGAGTCCCCGACTCCCTATTAGCTTGTTGTGTCGTTGTGTGCTTGGAAGCTGATGTAAGTCCATCGAGTGGCATTTGGGTTCCAGTGTGCGTGTGTTTGGTTCGGATGCTGATGTAAGCCCAGTGATTGGCATTCAGGCTCCATGTTTGCCTTTGTTTTGTTTTGTTTGTGTGCGCGTCAGCCGAGCTACGAATGCTCTGATTCTTCTCTCGTCCGAGAAGATACGTATGCATAGGATGCGATATCCTAGCGAGCATGTGTCGTCTCCCCAGTCCGAACTACTTCGACTCTGATGTCTATGCCTGATAGACTAAGTAGGCCCAGGATGCGATATCCTGCCGAGTCAGTCTCAGTCAGTCTCTTGCGTTTCTTTCAGCCAGTGTGTGTGAGTATTTGAGCAGTGTTTAGCAACCAATTTTCCTTCCTAGTGTGCGTGGATCCCGTAGAGTACTACGGATGCGTAGGGGTGCTAATACCTTCCCTTCGCATAACCGACTCCCGAACCCATTCTCTTTGGTCGCGAGACCATGTTCTTTCCTAGGTTTACTTCGAGCGTTTCCTTTCCCTCTTTTGGGATAAATAACGCACGGTGGCGGCTCTGTTGTTTCTTTCTTTTCCCGCCGGTTTTTCGCGTAATGCGACAGCTGGCGACTCTGCTGGGGATGTAGAGAAGTTGACCTCTTGCTGGTCCATCTTCCCTGAGCGAGTCTCTCCTAGCGCTCTCTAGGATAGGGTTTTGGTTGCTGTTTGCTGTTTGACTTATTGCATTCATGTTATTTATTGTTTGCATTTATTGTTTGCATTTATGTTTGCATGCATCATACTGTCATTGAGCTGTCTCCTGTGCAGGTGGTTCCTCTGTTTTGGGGTGGGTGTTCTGAGTGAGGCCCAATACCCAGGCCTGAGTATACACCTAGGATTAGCGTGGTCTCATGTATCTTCACATGTTGTACGACATGATGAGGAGACATGTCACCACAGCCGGACGAGGTTCATTTGAGAGAGTCCTTCCGGGTGGAGTTATTCCGCTTAGGTCGGATTATCTCTTATGAGCTGTTGACTTCGGTGACCGTTCTTTCCCGGATCTTTGATTGAGACGATCTTAAGAGAGCTACAACGGCACACCCGAAAGGGCAAACCCGTTGAGTATCTTTGCCCGATTGTCGAGACCATTGTCCGCCTTAGGATGACCTTGTTAGAATTCACCTGTGAGGGGAGGGTTTGATCTCTACAGATATGGTTTCTGCCAGCGGTGCTGTGATGGTGACTTTGGTTCAGCCAAATTTATGGACTTTTATTTCTGGGACGCCAGAGTTCTGTCCGCGGTTTATCAACGGGTTCCGTTTATTTCGGATCCCCGGGCTGAGTTGAGAGTACTTGTTCAGAGGATCCGTTTGTCACCCGTTCAGTGGCTGTTCCTGTGAAGATGGTGACGTAATCTCCGGTTCCGTTTATTTTGGAACTCCCCAAGTCGGATTTATGGTGACTTGGTCTCGCAGATGTGACTGGGTCAGAGAAGTGTGAGGTCTTCAGATGATTTGGTGGCGCAAGGGCCTGCATTTATGCATTTGCATCATATCATCTCGCATTCATCTGCATTCAACTCATGTCTGTCCGTACTCAGGGCCCGTTATTTTTAAATTAAAACCCCGGTTGAGAGACATCCAGATGACAAAATGTTGTTGATAAAATTTTATCTGTCTCAATGAAACCAAGAAAAGAGGACTGAATATTCCTAGTACGGACAGACATTGCATGTGTGAGTCATACTAACCCATTTGCTGTTTTGTAGGTTTCAGTATTCAACCGGTGCGCATAGCTCGTCTGTTCAGATAACCTGCTGGGGGTCAGTAAATCCAAGCTGATGGATCTTCCCAACGCTGATATCCTTGAGCTGAAAGAGATGATGAGGGAATTGTTCAGTGTCGTGCAAGGACTTGCCTTAGGGCAGAAAGCCATGTCTGAGAGTTTGGAAAGGATTGAGAAATGGTTGATAGTGGAGAAAGTTCAGGAGAAGGCTCTGTCCTCCGAAGTGAACAAACCTTCTGGTACTGTAACAAGGAAACCCTCCGACAGTGGTCCATTCAAGAAGAAGGTTGAGCCAGTTGGTGTGCCCGCAAAGAAAGAACGTGGTAAAGATCGTTATCACCCTTATGCTGCCACTACAACCACTCCTGTCACTAACCCACCTGCTCAACAGCAACAACTGCCACCTCAACAGAAGACACCGGAAGCTAAGAGCCGGGTGAGGAAGAAGAATGGGGATCGTCAGTTTGAGGAACCACCTGTGACTTATGCCCTTCTTTTCCAAAGGTTGAGGGATCTAGGATTAGTTCGACCGAGGATTTTGATTCCGATAGAACAGCAGCGGAGGCATGCAAACTATGATGAGAGTGCCAAGTGCGAGTTTCACTCTGGGGCACCCGGACACAGCATTGAAGGTTGCAGAGCTTTTAAGCATATTGTCCAAGATCTGGTGGACTCCAAGGCTATCAGCTTGGCACAGATAATGAATGAGGATGTCAACCCCGTACTCAGGCAGGGACCAGTAAAGGTAAAGATGACGAAAAAGGTCAAGAAAGGAATAGAAGTGATTGAAGAAGGTCAGCTAAAAGGTCCAATGGCTATGGTTCCAAAACTTCTGCTACGGGATGGAGCCTTCCCTGCTGTTGATAATGCTTGTGCGACTGTCACTACCAAAGGGTGTGTATTGATGAAGGACCCGACCCAGAAGATGAAGAAAGTAGAAATGGACAATGAAAGATGTAAAGCACCCAGTCTGGCAGTTGAAACCGTCCAGGTGGAGAACGCTCTTGTCGCCGAGAAAGAGAAGAAGTTGTCCATTTCTTCTTATAAACAAGCTCTGGAAGTGGTGAAGAACAAAGAGGCCCAAGGCTGGGGAAGGATCATTGACATCGTGGTAAAAGCAGACATGTTTGGGGTCGGTTATCAGCCGGGTCAAGAGTCGTCTAGATCAAATAGAGGATGTCGCCCACCTTACACCTTCGTCAGTGCAGGGATGTTGGATCCTGGCCATGCCCGTTCAATGGGTGAAGATGTTGACAGCGACCGCGAGCTTGAGGCGTGGATAAAGTCGTGCGTGCCAGGCGATTGGAGGGCCTCCGAAAGCATCACTGTCGTTCACCCGGAAGTGTAGTATTTCTGTATTTTAATTTTGTTTGCATGAAAGCCATACGTGTTGCCCGACACGTAATGGTCCATTGTAAGGGCCACCTCATGTTTCATTTTGCAACATTTCTGCGTCATTAATAAATGGATGTTTCTCAATCAAAAAGCGGTGTTCCCTGTTTTTCATTTTTTTGCAGTTTTAAAAAAAAAATAATAATAAAAAAGATGGCAATGTTTTTATTCTCTTTCCTTTTGATTCATTTGGTTCCAACCTTAAAAGTGATTACTCTCCTGATCTCATCGATAACAATTTGGTTACACCTCTGTATGACTTCGACAATCCGATCTATCAAGCCAAAGAAGAAGGCGAAGAAGATTGTGATCTGCTGGAATTAGCCAGGTTGTTGAAACAAGAGGAGAAGATGATTCAACCGCACGAGGAGTAATTCAAGATTGTTATTCCAAGCACCGCCGAGGTCAGGAAGTGAAAGTTGAGGCCGCTTCATAGGCAAGTCGAGAGCAGAATGGTAGCCCTTTTGGAAGAGCAGGTTAAATATGTCTGCCTGGTTATGTCTAGATACACCAAGGTGGGATGCCAATGTTCTGGTACACAAGCTACCATCAACAGAAGGCTGTTCTCTAGAGAAGCAGGAGCTAAGGTCAGAAAAGGATGAGAAAGAGAGGATGTGTGTGGACTATTAAAATGTGAATGGAGCTAATCTGAAAGATGGATTCCCGGTACTTCACAATGAGGTATTGGTTGATTATATGGCTCAGGTCTCAGTGTTTATCTTCATGGATGGCTTCTCGGCCAAGTCCAGATTGAATTGTCGCCAGATGATATGAAGTAAACCAGGTCCATCACACAAGGGGTACCTTCTTGTTATAAGGTGATGACGTTCAGTCACAAGAGGCCGGTGCCACGTATCAGAGGTCTACGGTGACTTTGTTTCATGATATGACTCATCATGAAAGCAAATGCCATGTTGATGACATGATGGCAAAGTCCCAAGCAGAAGAGGGGCATCAGGTGGGCTTGATCGAGTTGGTTGATTGGTTGAGATAACCCACACTGTTGAGCCCGAGTCAGTACACTTAGGGGGTGTTGTTCATCAAGCTACCGAGGCTTGTTGTGAGTAAATCAGAAGAATCAAGATTGATCCTGCAAAAACAAAAAAAAAAACAAAAAAAAAAAAAAAAAAAAAACAAAAACAAAAAAAAAAAAAAACAAAAAAAAAAAAACAAAAAAAAAAAAGGGGAAAGAAATGCCTGAACCGAAAAAAAAAAGGGGATATCAAAACGGTCAGGTAGGAAAAATGATTGCCAAGGGGCATTTGAAAAAAAAAAGGTAAATTGCAGGAACCTCTGATTCCGATACTCCAGTGAAAGAAATAACTGTTAATCCGGTACTTGATAACCCTCGAGGGGTCTATGAGGTGCGTATTGGGTCAGCATGACTAGTTTGGTCGAAAAGAGTATGCAATTTACCTAAGCAAAAAGTTTATCGACTGTGAAACAATACACTCACTGTTCGAAAAAACTTGATGTACTTTGGCATAGGCTGCTCGCCGACTGAGACAGTGTATGTTGATTCATACCACTTTGTGGATGTCCAAAATGGATCTGATCAGGTATGTGTTTGAGAAGCTAGTAGCAACCCATGGAAAGGTTATCAACCAAGGAAGTTTGAGGTCCCTGATGAGGACATCTCGAGGTACTCAAATCGAAAGATTAAGAGTGACCGATCCCGGAGGAGGGGTCTGACCCCGAATCCGAACGGATTCCGATGTCTGAGGGGGAATGAGATGAGGTGAATAAGGTAGTGCTTCCCGGATCACAGTTGGTTGCACCAACAATGGTGGCTGAACATAAAGTCTGTATCCTGGATATTGAACCTAGGGATGTGCATCTACCTGGGGCAGTGTCTTCCTCACAGATGTGTGAGAAATCAGAGAAGATTGAATGGATAAGGACACAGAATGACACGTTGGGTCCAGCTGAGGAAAAGGGCTGACAGTTACTTGACATGGGACAGTTGCACCCCAAGGAACGAAGCGTGTTGTTAACCGAGAAGTGTGACCTTGTGCGTACCACGTGGGAGAACTGGTATTGAAAAGGACCCTTCCTCCTCAAGACGATCGTGGGGCAAATGGATAAACAATTAGGAGTGTCTCATCCGTGGTCAAGAAGGTTTTCTCAGACCAGGCCATGTTGTTGATAACCACGGATGACGACGATTTTTCATCCCCTGTGAATGCGGACGCAGTTAGAAAATACTTCGTGAAAGAAACCCGCTGGACAAAAAGAATAAAAGAGTCCAGGCAAAAATGGGCATCCCGGCGAACCAAGAAAAAAGAGAAAGGTTCGGGCAAAAGTTAGGGATAATAAAAGAAAAGAATTGTACACCCGGCAAGTTGAAAACCCGCAAGGGCGACTTGGGCAAAAAAGGGTATCCCGGTGGACTGAAACCCGAAAGGGCGGTCCAGGCAAAAGAGGGATTGAAACGAACAGCTGCGTATAGCATGATCATTTGTGCTCATGATGACTTGGATAATCTCCGACAGAGACCGATCGGAAGCGTCTTGTTCAGAAGACAGAAAGTGCGGAAAGTGCTGAGGACATATGAGGTGTAACTGAGTTGGAACCCGATGAGATCATGGTTTCACGTTGCCATTAGGATAGATTTTTTTCCCTTTTATGTGCAATCACCTCTTTCCAGGGTTTGCTTCCTGTGGGTTGCTCGATTGTGAGCCATCTTTTATTCCAGTCAATAAAACGTGTGTTCGCTCAAATAAATTTTGTTTTCGTGTCATTACCGTTTTGATTATGAAAACATCCGTTTATTTTGATAATAATATTTGCATTTTGAAACAGAGAGGTCCCTTCCGATGCGTGCTTGTGAGATTAAAACCTGGAAATCTGACTCGGAAGTCTGATTGACCTAAGTGTTGAAATATCAGAACACCTGGGGCATACCTGGGGCACGCTTTTATCTGACGATCTCTTGTGCAGGTACTGTTAGATATGTTCATTCACTTGCCGGTGACAATACGAACCCTTTTGACGAGAGATATCTGCAGAGCCTGATCAGGGGCAATGGATAGTTGAATGGTGAAAAGACGGTGAAAGTTACAACGACGATCCTGGAGAGTTAATCAAGAAGACTCTTCAAAGTCTGATAACTGGAAAGTATGTATAAACCCAGGAGTTCGGTCTCCGTGAAGTACGGACGAGTTGGGAATACAAGATGATGGAGCAGAAAAGTCCAGAAGTCTGGGAGTTTCTTAAGAATGGAAAGTCAACACTGTGGGTGGACGATGAATACCAGTGTTCAACGAGTCGACCGATGTTCCTGTCAAACAAGTTGTATCTCCCCAGTGGGTTGGAAGTGTGATCTTGCCGGCAAATTCGAGATCAGTGTCTCCTTAGCAAGCCTGAAGGTTGTCACGTCCCCGGTGGGAGTGTCAGGGGCAGATGTTTCCCAGGATGGAAGACGTTTCCCCAGCCCGTATTGAAGCTATCAGAGTTATTTTCCCCTGAAGAGATGTCTTGGGACAGTACCTTCTTTTCCCAGCAGATCTAAGGATTGCTTCTCCCCAGCAGGCCCGTGCTTGCAGATTTTCCCAGTTGAGAATCCCCGCTGAGCGCCTGGCATTTATTTTCCCCGGGAGTTACCCCAGCGGAGTCTATCAGTAGACTGTTTGTGTGTTCCCCAACAATTGGTTTGTGATGCTGTTATCTCCAGTATGGTCGTGAGTGCTTATCCCCAGCAGATCTGTGGGAATTCGTCTCCAGTATGATATGACGTGTTATCATCCTCAAAAGAGTTGTTACCCTCACCACTATGGTTGTTCTCCCCACTTTGGTCGTTCTCCTCAACAGAATGGTGTGGTTTTTCCTCAGCAAGTTCCCCGAGTGGAGCGGGTTTCAATGAAATACATCTCCAGCAGTGATTCTCCTACATATAGATTGGTTGGGTCGTCCCTAGTGGAGTAGCATTTATTTTTCCAGCAGAGTTCATCCTACCAGCGGATTGGACGGGTTTCTGTAGTAGACCGATATCTGCGTCCCCAGTTGGAACCTAGTCTACCTGTGGGTTGCGTGGGTCGTCCCCAGCGGAGTAACAGATATTCTCCAAGCAGAGTTTATCCTATCCGAGGATTGGTTGGGTCTTCTTCCCAGTGAAGTCGCTTTGCTATTCCCCAAGCAGAGTTCCCCGCAGAGTTACCTCAGTCAGAGTCTCCCCATAGAGTTGGAATGTCTGATCATTTTGGCTCCCCAGCCAGGGTTCATATTGCATTTTACATATAGTAATCATTGCATCCTCAAAAAAAAAAAAAAAAAAAAAAATCGCGTAGCATTTCCATTCATAAATGGAGCATTACGCTATAGAAAAAATTCAAACATATGCATTCATGTGTTCGAAACCCCATCAGACCGTATCCCCTGCAGAGACGGATTTTTGTTCAACCTGTACAACGCATTTGCTACAGTTGCTCCAGTCAACATTTGGTGTTTATAATCCCCACAGAGGTTTATTTCCTCACCTGTTGGTGACAGAAAGTTTGTTTCTTCCCAGTGAGACCCCCTGCAAGTGTTCAGCCTAGCCCTGTCATCTTGAGAATGTCAGTATACCCTGTCAGCACCCGTGTGTGTTGTTTCTTTGGTGTCGGTAAACACCATCTTTCGGTGATTTCCAGCCATGCGTAAGTGTCTGATCTTCTTTGGTGTCGGTAAACACCATCTTTCGGTGATTTCCAGCCATGCGTAAGTGTCTGGTTTTCTTTGGTGTCGGTAAACACCATCTTTCGGTGATTCCCAGTCATGCGTAAGTGTCTGGTTTTCTTTTGATGTCTGTAAACATCGTCTCTCGATGTTCGTAACATCGTTATCCCTTCCCTAGTGAAGATTACTCCTCTCCGTTGGTGTCGATAAACGTCGAGTTTTTCCCGATCATCCTTTGATGATTTGGTTGTGTTCATTATCTCCAATACTCCTCTCCGTTGGTGTCGATAAACGTCGAGTTTTTCCTAGTCATCCGATGATGTCTAGTTGTATCATTCCCCACGTGGATTTACCTCTCCGTTGGTTTCGATAAACGTTGAGTTTTTCCCATTCGTCCGTTGACGTCTGGTTGTATTTCTCCTATTCCCATTCATCTGTAAATGTCTGGTCGATCTTTTTGGTGTCTGTAAACATCATCTTTCGATGTCTGTAAACGTCGAGTTTTCTCCCATTCATCCGTCGATGTCTGGTCGAGTCTTCCCATTCATCTGTAAATGTCTGGTCGATCTTTTTGGTGTCTGTAAACATCATCTTTCGATGTCTGTAAACGTCGAGTTTTCTCCCATTCATCCGTCGATGTCTGGTCGAGTCTTCCCATTCATCTGTAAATGTCTGGTCGATCTTTTTGGTGTCTGTAAACATCATCTTTCGATGTCTGTAAACGTCGAGTTTTCTCCCATTCATCCGTCGATGTCTGGTCGAGTCTTCCCATTCATCTGTAAATGTCTGGTCGATCTTTTTGGTGTCTGTAAACATCATCTTTCGATGTCTGTAAACGTCGAGTTTTCTCCCATTCATCCGTTGATGTCTGGTCGAGTCCTCCCAGTCATTCATTAATGTCTGGTTACCTCTCCGTTGGTCTTGGTAAACGTTGAGTTTTTCCCATTTCGTCCGTTGACGTATGGTTGTATCCCTTCCAGTCATTCATTAATGTCTGGTTACCTCTCCGTTGGTCTTGGTAAACGTTGAGTTTTTCCCATTTCGTCCGTTGACGTATGGTTGTATCCCTTCCAGTCATTCATTAATGTCTGGTTACCTCTCCGTTGGTCTTGGTAAACGTTGAGTTTTTCCTAGTTGTCTGTTGGCATCTAGTTGTGATTTCTTTTCCCATTCATTGTCATTGCGATGTCTGGATGTGGCTATAGCCTTTAAAAAAAAAAACCCAAAAAAAACCCAGTAATAAAAATCAAATCCCAGTGGACGTTTCCATTGGTGGATCCCTGTTGTGCAAATTCTACGGTTCTTTTGTATTCAATCCCTGTTTACCCTGAAAGTCTGACAGCCGTTGCTATCATCCGTTCGAGTTCCCAGCTGATTGAATAGGGGCAGCTGTAGCACCTAAAATTTGCACCTATCATTGTACATACCATCTCATATTAGGTCATAGCATATCATGATCCATTGCATAGCATTGCATTGTCCCCAGTTGCCTCAAGAGCAAGCAAGTCAAGAATTAGGTCAAACTGATCAGGAGATCAGTCAACCAAGCAAGCAAGGGTGTTTCTCAAGGAGCCAAGGCCCTAGGGTTTGTCCAACAAGTTCACATGTCTTGGAGGTTCATTTGAAGTGTTTAAGTCAAGGGTTGGATGTTCAGAAGTCATCATTCAATGCACAGTTAGTCAGAAACCCTAAAAAAGTCAAAGTTGGTCAACTGTGGTTGATTCTATGGTTTTGATGAATGGAAATGGTTTGAGAGAGCTTATTCATGTCCTAATAGGCCTCATATATCATAGCAATCAACATCATTGAAGAATTTGAAGCCAATCAGAAAATTTCCAAAAATAGAAAGTGAACCTGTAATTTTAACTGCCAAAAATGGAAACTTCTTGATCCTCAACTTGCATCATGATACAAGCTTCAAATGAATTTTTGCCCAACAGGAAAGTTGAAGATCTTGTTCTCCCATTTTCAAAAAGTCCAAGAACTCTCAAATCCCATGTATGGTTTGCAAGATATGATCAAATCATTTTCACAATTTCATGAACTTCAAATGGCCATATCTCATGATTCCTTTGGCCAAATTTGATGGGGTTTTTTCCTACAAACCACATTTTTCCTCCTCTTTCCAAAAATATAAACATCATGTACCAAAACCTTGCCAATCAAAATGGCATTTTTTGACTTGTTTCATTAAAATTCAAGTTTGACCAATATTTGACTTTTGTGAATTAAGTGTTTCTACTCATTTTGGCCATTTGGGACTTATTGGAATTGGTATTTGCAACATGACTAAGGCCCAAATCGAGCAGCATTCCATCATACCACCTCCATATGCACCTTTGGTTCACAATTAGCAAATAATGCATTTTGGTTCATTTAAGCAAAACAAGATTACCACTTCATTAGCAGACCTTAAACAGATGAATATAAGCATATTTTCTGTCCATTCCAAACCCTAGTAGCAGCCACACTCACCAGAATTCTCTCTTCTCTTTCAATTTGCATTTTCACCAAAACTGAATTTCTGAACAAAACTCCATAACACTCGAGCATCCTTGGTTTGTTTCATCACTTGGCCAACATTTGGAGGGATTTTGGAGCATCAAACATCAGCTGGAATAGCATTTCGAGCACTGTTTCATCCAAAGCTCTCTCATGGCAGATTAGGGTTCAAGCTATCTCGTGCATTCTTGAGCTGAAAGAGCTTCATCATCCATCATTCCAAAGCCTAAAGCACACCTGTTTCGAGCTTTGAAGGACAAATAACCACTGCTACTCAACTGTGCTTCAATCTTGGTAACATTTCGAATCTCATCATTTGCCAAACTATACTATGCTTAGGATAGGTCTTTGTATGCTCATTCCATTGCGACTTGTATCATTTGAAATTATTAACCATGCTAGGAGAAATCTGAGTTTAAAGCTTGTTGGACATTTTGGTTTTGCATGGTTTCTTGTTGGTTAACTCGATTTAATGTTAATGCTTGATGGATTTATGTTGCCTGATGTTTGCTGATGCCATTGCCATGCTTAATTTCTTGTTCTGGGCATTTTGATTTTCAAGATTGAATGTTAGTGATGAAGCTTTGCTGTTGTGTTTAAACCCTAGCTCTGCCCAGAATTTTCCATGAATCGTGTTTGGGATTATTGTTTGTTTGATGTTGCATGAACATTGTTGTATTACTGCTATGCTGTTTGCCATGAGTCTCAACTGATGATGATTGCATGAAGATGAAATGCTGCTGTTGCATAAACCCTAGGTTGCATGAACCCTGTTGGTCGTTGCCCAGAAATCATGAATGCTATTGGCTGTTGGTTTGAATTTGCTGCATAAGTACTGTTTCATTAAGCCACTAACCAATCACAACATTTTATTTCGTGGCCTGAAACTCTGCGTTTTGATAAGTGGATGTGTTAATCACGAAAATGCCACTCAGTCAACCATGTTTGACCTTCCTTTCATGTCCTTTGTTCACTTTGTTCCAAATTTTTCATCAATCTTCCAAAATTCATTTCTCATTCAATTTAGCTCCAAAATTCATGAAATTTTTTCCATCATTTTCACATGAATGTCTATTATTTAATCATGATTTTTGCTGAATTTTTGGTTAGCTGGATTTTAAATGGCATTAGACTTCTTAACATGTATGCTTATTTGACACCTTTTGCCAAAACCCTTGTGAAATGATGAGTATGTATCCATTGGTTCTGAAATTTTTTGTGGTGAATCTACACACACTCATGTTTATTTTGGTATAAAGTTTGTGGATTTCTCATTTGTGGTTTGTGTGATATGATTTTTTGAAGTAAGGTGTGACAATTTGTGTCACACCAATGATATGCAATTTCTTGATTTTTGTTCACATGCTTCCTGGCTTCCAAATAAATGTGAAATTTTGCATGAGCCATCCCTTATATGTCTAGTTGATGTGTGATTTTTCCTGGAATTAATTATGCCATTTCCCATTTGTTTGTGATTTTTCTTCCCTGCCTAGTCAAATGTTGACTTTGTGTGACACTTCTTGCCATTTCATTTGGGAAATCCTCATGCCTTATTGTATGACCATGAAATTTCATATGTGCATACTAGACATCTTGAGCTTTGCATTGGTGTTGATCCCATCCATTTCTCATCTGTTTTCATTTTGTTATGATTTTTTGAAGTTGACCCATGCTGGTTTGACTTCTTTGTGCTTACTTGATTTGATTGTGACTTTCTGATTTTAATTGACCATCTTCCCATGATCCAATTGAGCTGAAATTTCATATGCATGCTATGTTATGGATTATGATTGAGTATGTTTTATTTCATGATTTTTGGGATTGATTATGTGTGATTTTGAGGCTAAGTCTTACTGTTGACTTCTTGGTGCATGTTTGAACTTGCTTTGACTTCTTGATTTTCATTAACTGCCTTCCACTTGTCCAAATGCAATGAAATTTGACATGCTCACCATGCTAGATGTTAGGATTGAACATGAATTATTTGATGATTTTTGAAAATGTTTGGGTTGACTTTTGATGCAAGTCATTCTGTTGACTTCTTTGTGCTTTCATTTGCCATGCCTTGCCTTCCTTTGCTTGTGAATTAATGATGGTGCATGATATGAACATGAATCCAATTGTGTTTTCTTCCTAAATGTTTGAACTTGACTTTGGTTGACTTTCATTTGCTGTTTTGACTTTTTCATTTGTTTTTGACCCTAGGCTTGTCCTAGTGGTCTTTTGGGCTTATGATTGAGTTTATGTTTCAGGTTAAGCAACAATGCCTCAAAGATCATACAAATGTGATTGAGTTTGATTACATATCATGTGCTAACCTTTGTTTTGTAGGTGGCTTGACTCATTTGACTTGAGTTTGTGCTTTGCACATTGGTTCCTCTGT
This sequence comes from Lathyrus oleraceus, assembly GCF_024323335.1. Lineage (NCBI taxonomy): Eukaryota > Viridiplantae > Streptophyta > Magnoliopsida > Fabales > Fabaceae > Lathyrus > Lathyrus oleraceus. Next base: position 196,265,571 of record NC_066580.1, on the reverse strand, counting down.
GTTGACTTTTGTCTACCAATCCCTTTTGTTTTAAACTGTTGAACTGTTTACTGATTGGTTTGACTTTTTCAGGTACCTTTAGTTGCTTAAGTTCTCTGAACTTGCTTTTCTTTGCTTTTTAGCAACTTGCTTGAGGTATAATCTCTTTTACTTCATGTAGTCTGGAGACCCGGCCTGTTACTTGGCCGGGCAAACTGTCTGAAGTCCTCCTTAAGAGGCAATGCTTGTGTATGTTTAAATTGTCCTTGCATTGAGTCAAAGACCTCCTAAGTGAAGAGGCAATTGGCAGAACCCAGGGATAAGCAATCTATCCCCTGCTATTCAGTGTGTCTTCTGTCTTGCTCACACCACTGTGTTGATGCATTTCAGATAAAAACCCAAGATCTTGTGCAATTGCACAATTGAGTCAGTATTAAATGTGTAGAAGGGTTCCCACTTTCTGAACCCACACATTCTTGTCAAATGCTCTCCCAGGCCAGGGATAGAAGCAATGAGGCACACCCCTCATCTCCTTTCATCCGCTTCACCTTAGCCTCTCAATGGCAAGGTTAAGAGCAACACTTCACCCCACTCCAGAGGTTTGTTTGTTGAGGTTGATATGACCCCTCAACTAAAACCTAACCCTTGTGTGAGCCTCTTGTGTGCATATAGTGTGTGCTATCTGTGCTTTTGTTTGTTTGACTTGTTTGCTTTCGCCCTCGTTGCGATCCTTTCTCTCGCCCTCGTTGCGATTGAGACTTATCCTTTCTCTCGCCCTCGTTGCGATCGAGACTTTCCCTTTCTCTTGCCCTAGTTGCAATAGAGACCTTTTTCCCCTCCGTTGCCGAACTACGGCAACTCTGATTCTCACGTTCAGGTGAGATACGTAGGCACGAGACGCGATGTCTTGCCGAGTTTGACTAACAACTAACACCAACTCTCTTCTCTCGCCCTCGTTGCGATTGAGACTTCCCCTTTCTCTTGCCCTTGTTGCAATCGAGACCCTTGCTTCCTGTGCAAGCCTTGTCTAGGATAGGTTGGCCCTTGTTCCATCTAGCTAGAAACCTTAACTTAGGGACATCCTTGCATGACAACATCTAGGCTCGAGTCGTAGTCTCCCTAGAGTTGTGTCTCCCTCTGTTATCTGGTTAGGCTAGATCCTTGTCCCTGCGTAGGGGAACTACATCGCCCTGATCTTCATACCAGATGAAGTATGTAGGCAGGAGATTGAGCTGATCTCTCCGGGCGCCCTTTTTCTTTTGTGTGTGTGTTGTTGACATTTGCTAGGCTCGAGTCCCCGACTCCTTAGCAATTCGTCGTCTGTTTGTTTGTGTGAGTGCTTGACAGTTATAGGCTCGAGTCCCCGACTCCCTATTAGCTTGTTGTGTCGTTGTGTGCTTGGAAGCTGATGTAAGTCCATCGAGTGGCATTTGGGTTCCAGTGTGCGTGTGTTTGGTTCGGATGCTGATGTAAGCCCAGTGATTGGCATTCAGGCTCCACGTTTGCCTTTGTTTTGTTTTGTTTGTGTGCGCGTCAGCCGAGCTACGAATGCTCTGATTCTTCTCTCGTCCGAGAAGATACGTATGCATAGGATGCGATATCCTAGCGAGCATGTGTCGTCTCCCCAGTCCGAACTACTTCGACTCTGATGTCTATGCCTGATAGACTAAGTAGGCCCAGGATGCGATATCCTGCCGAGTCAGTCTCAGTCAGTCTCTTGCGTTTCTTTCAGCCAGTGTGTGTGAGTATTTGAGCAGTGTTTAGCAACCAATTTTCCTTCCTAGTGTGCGTGGATCCCGTAGAGTACTACGGATGCGTAGGGGTGCTAATACCTTCCCTTCGCATAACCGACTCCCGAACCCATTCTCTTTGGTCGCGAGACCATGTTCTTTCCTAGGTTTACTTCGAGCGTTTCCTTTCCCTCTTTTGGGATAAATAACGCACGGTGGCGGCTCTGTTGTTTCTTTCTTTTCCCGCCGGTTTTTCGCGTAATGCGACATTATCCACATGAGGAACACTTTGTCTCTTGATCCTGGCTTCATCGAGACAAACAATAATCCGGCAGCAATATTTCGACATTCATCATTCAATTTTATCATACAGATCAGAGATATATGATTTAGCAAAATACCCCCCAACCATGTGTGTGCCGTGTGAGTGCATACGGTAAAGCAAATAAAGCTTGAAGATCGATCACTGAATGAAAACAATCATTGCATAGCAAAATGCACAATAAGCGCCATAGTCATACATCAAAGCTGATACAAGTCAAATACAATTCTCCAGAATCAGAAAGGAAATACAAGCAAGTGAATTCCGTCAACAGGCCTGACGGTAATCCACACAAATAAGAAAGGTCTATCCTGACGAAGGTCCCACAGAAGGCCCTATATCATCAACCATCTTCGCGAACTCTGCGGCGAACCTGAGCTCGGTATTCTCCTGCTGTAATCTCCCCACCTCTTTCTGGTGAATCTTCATCTGCCTGAAGTAATGATCTCTCTCATCAATGTAATGATCTCTCTCGGCGATACAATGATCTCTCTCGGCGATGATCTTCACATTCTCTGATTCCTTGGTCTTCAGCTTTGCCTCCCACTCAGCAATGAGGACTCTGACTCTGTCGTCCCTCTGATCCCTTACCTGAATTTGCCTTCTCCTCTGATCTTCAATGACCTTTGAAGCTCTGGATAGCTTCTCCTTAGTGATGTCGTGCTCCCTTGTTGACGATGCTAACGCCTGATTGACCTTCCCATAGTAAGCAGTATCCATCTCAAAGCGCTTCGCTTCTAGGGCATGTCGCTTGTCCTGATCTTCCATCTTCACCTTAGTCTCCTGATTAGCCATCCGGACCCGAGCAACACTCATCTCCAACTCAGCTTTCTCTGCAAGCAACTGATCTCTCTCCCACTTCATCTCTAGGAACTCTTCCATACTAACAGAAGAAGGAGATTCCTCAATCAACGGATACCAAGGATCAACCATAGGAAACGGTAGACAAGTGAGCTCCACTCTCTTGCTGAGCCAGTCATCAAACGGAGGAAAAGACCTGTTATTGGCTCTACCCCAAGAAAACTTGCCTTTCTTTTGAATGCTGCGCCATGCATCAGATACCTGCTTTAGCTTGGCCTGATTGCCCTCAACCGGGAAGTACAAAGTTTCCTGAATCTTACTCTTGAACGGAGGAAGCTCCATAGCGAATCCCATTTGTCTCTTAAGAAGTGTCGAGTTATAATTAATGCAACCCTGAACTCCTATAAGTGGCACATTGGGAAAACTCCCACAACTGCAGATGAAATCCTGTCCAACCCCGCTACTGTGAGTCCAAGCTATGTCTTTGGCCCGCAAACCCATCAACTTGGTCGCCCAATTGACAGTATGGTCAAGCAGAACAAAAGCACCCTTGGAAGGCAAATATCCCATAAACCACTTGTATAGCAGCTGAGTGCAACATCGAATCAATCCCCCGCGCCTCTTCTCGTTCCGATTATGGACCGAGTAATAGACATCTCCGATCAAAGTGGGAATAGGATTCCTCTGAACAAACAAGCGGATGACATTAATATCTACGAAGCCCTTCTGATTAGGAAACAAAATAATCCCATAAATGCCCATAGCAATCAAAGCACAGATAGCTTTCCAGTTACCCAACTCAGCATGCTCCTTGGCCTTAGCTTCTAGGAAACTCAGATGAAAACCAGGTAACTTCCCCTTCTCTTTCAGGCTCCCCTTAACCATCTCCGGACTCAAATAAAGAGCACGGGAAATCCCACCAATATCAGGTTCTTCCTTAGTAGCATAGAAAGGAACCTGATTTCTGATCTGAATGCCCAGAATACCAGCATAGTCCTCCATCAAGGGCCCTAATAAGTAATCGGGGAAGACAAAACACCTCAAACCAGGATCATAGAACTGGAGAAGAGTATGAGTGGCGCTCCTGTCTCTGTCAGTGAGTCTGAAAACCATCTTCAGAATACCCCCATACATCTCACGAAACATCCCCACATGGTCGGGTGCAATCAATGCTATCATATCCTTCAGCACACTGATCTCTGGGTCAAAGAAGCTGTAGACAACATCATCCTTCATGCCGGGCCTCATATCTGAACAAGAAGTCTCTCAACCAGGATCTCGGTCGAAAATGTCCCTGCATATGGATAAACATGTGTTAGATGCAGGTAAATGCAGAATGTTAATGATGCTGATGAATGAATGCAATGCATTGCCATCCTCCAAGTCATCTGGACATCTGTTTCACTGAAGCCTGATCTCTGAACTGATCATAACCATCTGAGGTACTGAGCAAACACAAGTCCAACTCAAAGATTCTGAAATAAACGGAACTGAAAGATACACCATCATCATCATCAAATAATCTCTGAGCAGATAACCATGATCTCTGAATCGGCCCGGGGAATCCTGAAATAAACGGATCCCCACTGATAAATAACACGGACAGCACTTCGGCGTCTCAGAAAGAAATGACCATAAATCCGACTTATAAATAGGACTCTGATCAACGGAACCAAAAGTCACCATCTGAACATGCATCTGAAAGAATCACCCTCCCCTCGCAGGTAAATTCTAATCAGGTCATCCTAAGGCGGATAATAGTCTCGACAATCGGGCAAAGATACTCAATGGGTTTGCCCTTTCGGGTGTGCCATTGTAGCTCCCTTAAGATCGTCTAAACCAAAGATCCGGGAAAGATCAGTCACCGAAGTCAATAGTTCAAAAGAGGTCACCCAACCAAAGTGGAAAACCCCACGAAGGAAGAGCTCTCTCAGATGAACCTCGTCCGGCTTGTGGTATGTCACGTCGCAACAACATGCCCAACCAGCATGTGAGGAACGTGAGACCACACTAATCCTAGGTGTACACTCGGGCCTGGGTTTTAGCCCCACTCAGAACACCCACCCCAAAATAGAGGAACCACCTGCACAGAGGACGACACCATGATAGTCTGATGCATGCAAAGTTTTATGCAAATATATACACAGTCAGAATAATAAATGCAATAAATAAAGCAACACAAGCAACCTAAACTATCCTAGAACGCTAGGAGAGACTCGCTCAGGGAAGATGGACCAGCAAGAGGTCAACTTCTTGAATCCCCAGCAGAGTCGCCAGCTGTCGCATCCGCGAAAAAACAACCGGCGGGCTAAAACAAAAACAGACAGAGTCGCCACCATGCGTTATTTATCCCAAAAGAGGGAAAGGAAACGCTCAGAGTAAACCTGGAAAAAGCATGGTCTCGCGACCAAAGAGAAAGGGATCGGGAGTCGGTTATGCGAAGGGAAGGTATTAGCACCCCTACGCATCCGTCGTACTCGACGGGATCCACGCTCTAAGAAAAGAAAAGGTTGCCAAAACAAACATCACACACACACACACACCGAACACAACACAGGTGGGGGGAAGAGAGGAACGGGCTCGCTAGGATATCGTATCCTATGCCTACGTATCTCGTCTGGAACGAGAATCAGAGCTGCCGTAGTTCGGCTCACGCACGCACGCCAAACAAACACACAAGCAGGCAAACATGGAACCCGAACGCCAATCACACAACAAGAGGATACGGAATGCCAATCGCTGGGCTTACATCCATCTCCTACACACACAAGAACAGGCAAGCAACAAGTTACTAAGGAGTCGGGAACTCGAGCCTAGCAACCGTCAAGCAAACACACACAAAAAGGAAAAGGGTGCCCGGAGAGACCTCGGAAGACCTCCTGCCTACGTACCTCATCTGGTATGAGGATCAGGGCCACGTAGTTCCCCTTAACAGGGGAGAAACTATCTCCTAACCAGAGACCGGGAAATGACAAACTAAAAGGGAGACTGACTCGAGCCTAATAGTTATCATGTATTCCACAATGGTCCTAGGTTGAGTTTTCTATCTACTTGCACAACAGCAAGCTATCCTAACCAGGCAAAGCAAGCATGCAAGCATAATCAACACAAAGCAAACATTCACAGTTAGCACACACTATATCCAGACAAAGTGGGCTCAATACAAGGGTTAGACTGCCCAAAGCAAGTCAACTGTATCAGGTGATGTTAGCTCTTAACCCTAACATTGAGAGTTAGGGTGAAGCAGATGAAATAGGAAGTGAGGGGTGTGCCTCACAGCTCTTATCCCTGGCCAGGGAGAGCTTCAGACAAAGAAGTGTGAGTTCAGAAAGTGGGAACCCTTCTACACTTATGACACTGACTCAACTGTACAACTGTACAAGGATCTTGGGTTAATATCCATAATGCATCAACACCAGTTGTGTGAGCAAAGGGATGACTCAACAAGAATAGCAGGAGATGGATTGCACATCTCTTGTATCTGCCAATTGCCTTAACCAAGGACTTTTCCTGCTTGGCACAAAGATAAACAAGCACAAGCATTGCCTCTTAAGGAGGACTTCAGACAGGTGCCTGACCAAGTAACAGGCCAGGTCTTCCAAACTACATGAAGTTAGTAAGTCTACCTCAATTGGTTAAGCAACCAAGCAATAGCCAACACAAGTTCAAAAGAACTATAGCAACTAATGTACCTGAAAACAATCTAAGACAATTAGTATTCAACTCAAACAGTCAAACAGACAAGCTAAACAGTCAACAGTTAACTGTACACAAGCAATGCATCAAGCAAAGCATAAGCCAATGCTCAACACAAATGGATTAGAAACCACCTACGAAACAAAATTAATGTTAATCAACATCATTCAAATGAGCAACTTAAACCAAGTGCATTAATTCCTCCACACCATTTGCCTTTTGTCCTGAAAACACACTTCAAACATGAGAAGCAAACCCCCTAGGACAAAGCCTAGGGTCAAAATGGGATCAAAAGTTCAAAACAGAACATGGAATTTATCAAAAATCAAGTTCAATCAAATAAGAATCAAATCCAATTGGTCTCATGTTCATATCATCAACCATTATCATTTCATGAAAGAAATAGTGCCAAACATGCCATTTAGAAGCTCATTGGACCCAACAGAATGATTCAACTCAAATCCAAACCAAAACATTTCAATAAATCCTCAAACAATTCATGGTTAAACAGCATCCACAACATGACCTGCACACCAAATTTCAAGCTATTTGGAAAATTGGAAGCAAGTCAATTAAATTCCACAAGTCAAAGCATACTCAAACAAGTCCAAACAAGGCACAAAATCATGCATCCACTTCAATTAAGCACAAAACAGAATTGGCATAAGATAAATGCACCAAACCAAAACCATGACAAACTTAAAGATGTCTATAACCCTCCACAAAATTTCAAGTCCATCCAATACATATCAAGAATTTCACAAAACATCTAAAATCATGACCCACAAAAAGTCCACATTTGGCCAAACAGAAAGGAAATTCTCAAAAACATTGGAAATGCACTCAATAATTCCAGAAAAATTCACATTCAAACTTAAAATCCATAAGATTCAACATGCAAAATTTCAGGTCATTTAGAGTTCATATGGCATGGTAACAAAAATCATGAAGTTGCACAAGAAATGGTGTGACACAAATTCTCACACCTCCAAAGATCATAGCATATCTCACAATCCAGGAATGATAAAATAGCAAACTCAAAGCCAAAAAATCCCTTAAGGTCTCTAGAATAAGCATGCAAAATTTCAGGAATTTCCAATTATGCATCATCATTTCATGATCAAAATACCAAGCAAGGTGCATGAAGCCACATACATGAACAAACCCTAGGCCATTTTTAATTCCACACGTGCACAATTTCCACAAAAATATTCATTAAATTGTAGAGATCATGAGGATCACTCCATAAAAAATTTCCCTCAATTTGGACAATTATTTCATGAGTTATGAATTTTGGAAGCAAGGGAAAAAATAAAAAAAGTGAAAAGAAGCATGTGAAATATGTAAGGCATGGTGAAAATAAATTGCAAAAGCCAAATGTGGAAATGGCGTGGTCAAGAATCGAAGCAGGTACATGTTTGAAAAAGTGGCACGCTAACACCATCCAGCATGAACAATAGCGAAAATATGGATCTAGCAACACTTTTCTAGAAATTTTTCAACATTCATCAATGTTCTTCATGAGTTCATAGGTCCAAGAACAAATCTCCACCAAATCACACAAACTTTATATCAATGGAAAGGTCTTTCCAAGCACATCATGAATATCACCTTAATTAAACCTAACTCTTCCTAATCTAAGAGAATCGAATCAAAACATAATCATGCATGAAAGTTCAAATCAACATATCTCTCTCATTTCTCAACGAAAATCAGTGGTTCAAAGTGTAGATTTACCTACTCTAAGAGATCTATCTAAAGCACCAAACAATTTCATGAATAGTTAAACTCGAAAACTCACCTCCTTTGGATGACAGTTGCGAATTTGATGTTGTTTGGCCTTGGAACACGAAAACAGATGTGCTTTGATGATGTGGAAGATGAATGGAACAAAGTTTGTTGCTCAATTACGCACGATCTAGCTCAAATCTTGAATTGTCATTGATGCACCTCTCTTTAACAGTCCATGAATTGGCTTGATAGTGATGATTCCTTGCTTCAATTAGCTTCAACAATGATTGTAGATGATGAAACAATGAAGATCTTGGCTAGGCTTGTGAAGAAATTGCAAAAAAGTGAAGATGAAAAGTTGAGAGAATTGTGCAATTTTGGATCTAGATCTGAAATGAATGAATGTTAATCTGATTTTCTGTTATGATTAACCATTTATATGATGCACTAATCCATTTTGTTAATCAAGTTTAGCCAAATGTGAGTGATTAGTGAAAATGCACTTTTATGCTAAATGGTAATTAGCCAATCCATCCTCACTTATGCAAATCCAATGTAACAGTGCCAATTTCTGGTTTGAGCAACTTTCAAATGGTATTTGTGAGCTATTGCAAGTGGAATCATGTGAAAACAAGGCTTAATTCTCAAAATCACCTTTTTCCCTCCCTTTCTCAAAATTGGTCCACTTGAAAAATGGACTTTTTATGTGATGATTTTTGATGAAATGTAATGATGGATCATCATAAAGCATGTCAAATGGAGTTTGCTCAAAAAAACCTCACTCAATTTAGCCTTATGGTTCAAGAGTTATGCCACTTTGAAAATCAACTTTTTTGGACAATGATCATTCCATAACTTGCCAACCACACATGAGAAATTCATGTTCTTAGACTTTTTGGAAAGGTGAGAGCAATATCTTCAACTTTCATGTTGGACAAAATTTCATTTGAAGCATTTTTGGACATGTAATTTTGAGGTGAAAACCTTTCCATTTTTGGCAGTTTTGAATTACAGGTCACTTTCTATTTTTGGAAAGTTTCCATCTGACTTTATTTCCTTCATTCTTGATGTTTGAAATGTCAAATGAAACTTGTTTAGACATGAATGAAGTGTCTCTAACTCTCTCCCACCTCCAAATCCATGAATTCAGGCATAGTTGACCACAATTGACTTTTTCTGACTGATAGATGAATTGGCCAAGCACTGATCAACTTGAGCTTCAATCTCCTGATGAAACGGCTCAATGATGAAACCCTAGCTTCCATAAGCTCAATATAATCATATGATGATCCCTCATCCATTGAAAACCTCATTTCTTTGACAAGCCCTGATTGGCACAATGCAGCTGATTAGGGTTGACCAGAGGTCAAAACCCTAATCTCAAGGTATCTGATCAAGCATAGTGAATCCCTTGGTGATGACAAGACCATGATGATGATGATGTACCATTGCTGCCAAGATGATGCTCAACCTCCTTGAGGAACCATGAAACCCTAATTGATGCACAACCCTTAGATGGCTAGTGATCAATTCAATTAAACCTTTAGCTTGAATCTCAACCTCTTTGTCTTCTGATCAAGACCTAGAAGGATGAATTGATTATTATTGCCATATGATATGCAATATGCAATGACTAATGACCTAAGAATGAAATGCAATATGCTAAGCTAGTCCCAAGAGAGGAGGGCAAATTTTGAGGTGTTACAGTCGGCTATCTCATCATTTAGTATATCAGTTTTAGTGTCATGTGAGGCAACTAATACTTCGACCTGCAAAGCAACATCAACAAGTTCCTGGGGAAGTTGGGCTATCTCCATGCGAAGCTTAACAAGTTCAGACTGCATGCTCGGACTCTGGAGATTCAGATTGTTGGTGCGGACTTTGATTCTGATAGGTGCGATTTTCGACTCGTCTACTGTCTCTCCCTGCCCTTTTATGGCATAGGCCCAGTTGGCCTGATTAATAACACAAATTACCTGAGGGTCCGGTAAAGTGAAGTAGTGAATAGTCTCACCCTCGATTAATAGCCTGTATTGGAACGATGATCTCCTCATGAGGCCACGGTCCAGACAGAAGTCAATATCCATCAAGGTGTAGCTGCAGTAAGACGTCAGGTGAGATAGTCTTCTATCAAGTTCCAGAGCTGAGGCTATATGAGTCACCGTGCTTCCAACGTGTATAGGGCTCACAGCGGAACGAGCATTAAGATATAGACTCTCGACCAAGAAAGCTCCGCAATCTACTGGGCGTGACTGAGTGGTACAGTACACGAAGAAGATCTCTTCAGCACTCACATGTGTATCAGGGTCACTCTTCCCCAGGAAGAAGTGGGCAATGATCATCTGAAAGTATCTGAAATCAGGGTTATGAATCTTGTTGGAGATTTGGGTGGAAGGGTCAGGACTACCTCCACATGTAATATCACTCCAAAACTTCTCGACGTCTCGGCTCAGGAAATAGCTCATGGGGAGCTCAGATGAAGCATCATAGGCAATCTGAAATCCAAGCAAGTCACTGAAACACTTGTGGTTGAAGGTGTATTCTTCCCCAAACAACCTAAGATTAATGTATCCACCATCAGTAGCGTGACCAACATAGGGCTCGTAGGTCAGCGAGCTCAAGAACTCCAAATGCCTGACACTAGGCTCAATGCTTAATGCCTCCATGCATCTCGAGTCGGGATATCTGGTGGGCAGCATTGGGCGTTGGGAAAGCATGGCGTAGCGCTGCTCTTGAACTGGGTCACAAAACATTACTGGCATAGTGTCGCAATTTTCCATCCTGAAAAGTTAGATTAGAAAAAGAGGACAACTGAAATTGCAAATATTATAACTGTTAGTCTCCACATAGATATACATATAAAAATATAAATTTAAATGGTAAAAGTAAATTAAAAGAAAAGAAATCATGGGTTGCCTCCCATGGAGTGCTTGTTTAACGTCGTTAGCTTGACGATTCGAACTTTATATGTTAGAGGTAGGAACTGGAGAGTCGATCGGAGTTTGGTCTTGGCATTCCGTGGGGATGTCACCTCCTTGGTATTGCTTCTGTATTTCTCCATTTACCACAAACGGATTACAGGAACTGTTCCGGATTTGAACTGCTCCAGATTTTAGGATTTTGGAAACCTCAAAGGGGCCTGCCCATCTCGAACGCAACTTACCTGGAAAAAGTCGTAATCTCGAATTGAAGAGGAGAACAAAATCGCCTACATTAAATTCCTCTTTCACAATTCTTTTCTCATGCCAAGCTTTGGTTCTTTCTTTGTATATAATGGCATTCTCGTAAGCATTCTGGCGGAGTTCCTCCAATTTGTGGATATCAAGGATTCGCTTCTTGCCAGATGCTAGGTAATCCAAATTCAGGGTCTTGATGGCCCAATAGCCTTGTGCTTGAGTTCAAAAGGTAAGTGGCATGACTTCCCGTAGACCAACTGGTATGGTGTAGTTCCAATGGGGGTTTTGTAAGCAGTTTTGTAAGCCCACAGTGCTTCTGTTAGCTTTTCAGACCAATCTTTTCTAGATATTGAAACAGTTTTCTCCAAGATCTTGTTAATCTCTTTGTTAGATACTTCCACTTGACCATTAGTCTGGGGATGATATGGTGTTTCTACTCTGTGTTTTACTCCATATATCCTTAAGAGTTTATTAAATATCCTGGATATAAAATGTGATCCACCATCACTTATGACAAGTCGTGGTATTCCAAATCTGGGAAAAATATTATTCTTGAACATCTTGATGACTACTCTTGTGTCATTGGTGGGTACGATTATAGCTTTTATCCATTTGGACACATAGTCAACGACTACCAAAACGTACTTGTTTCCCATCAAATATGGAAAAGGTCCCATGAAATCAATACCCCAAACGTCAAATAGTTCTATTTCTTGGATATTCTTCAAAGGCATTTCGTCACGTCTTGAGATGTTTCCAGCGCGCTGGCACCGGTCACATTGGACAATATAAGCATGGACATCAAGCCATAGTGTTGGCCAATAAAGACCAGCTTGAAGGATCTTAGCGTATGTCTTGGATGTGCTTGAATGTCCACCATTGGGTGAAGAGTGACAATTCTCTATGATGTTTCTGACTTTTTCTTCTAGGACGTACCGTCGAAATATGTTATCTGTTCCTCTCTTGAAAAGGAGTGGTTTGTCCCAATAGAAATGTATTATACCTTTAAAGAACTTCTTCTTCTGTTGAAGGTTGAGGTCAGGTGGTATGATATCAGTGGCTAGATAGTTCACAAAATCAGCGTACTATGGCACTTGCTAATTTCGGAAATTGTCCCAAAGTTGTCTCTATCGGGTTCGAGGGGAACGATATCTAACTTAGCTATCAATCTGTCATAGGTGAAATCATCATTTATAGGTAAATGATCTGGCTTCAAATGCTCTAGTCTGGAAAGATGGTCAGCAACTACGTTTTTTATTCCTTTTTTGTCTCTAATATCTAAGTCGAATTCTTGTAGCAAAAGGATCCACCTGAGTAATCTAGGTTTCACATCCTTTTTGCTTAAAAGGTAACGGATAGCTGCATGGTCTGTATAGACTATAATCTTAGATCATACAAGATAAGACCTAAATTTATCGATTGCGAAAACTACAGCTAAGAGTTCCTTCTTTGTTGTTGTATAATTTAATTGAGCGGCGTCTAGGGTTCTACTAGCATAATATATTACGTGTAGTTTCTTATCTTTTCTTTGCCCTAAAATAGCTCGTATAGCGAAATCGCTAGCATCACACATTATTTCAAAGGGTTTAGTCCAATCCGGAGGTTGTAAAATGGGTGCTGAGAATAGTGCTTGTTTTAAACGGTTAAAGGCTTCGATACATTTTTTTATCAAAAATGAAATCAATGTCTTTCATCAGAAGGCCGGTCAGGGGTTTAGTTATTTTAGAGAAATCTTTTATGAAGCATTGGTAGAAACCGGCGTGTCCAAGAAAACTACGGACTTCTATAACTGTCTTAGGAGGGTTAAGGTTTTCTATAACTTCTATCTTTGCTTTGTCGACCTCAATGCCTCTTTCAGATATTATATGTCCTAACACTATGCCTTCTTTAACCATAAAGTGACACTTCTCCCAGTTTAACACAAGGTTGACTTCTACACATATCTCTAGGATTTTCTCAAGGTTATTGAGGAAATTCTCAAAGTCGAACCCACATACCGAGAAATTGTCCATAAATACTTCCATAATTCCGTCGAGATAATCTGCGAAGATCATACAACATTGGGAAGTAGCCGGCGTATTACAGAGTCCAAACGGCATTCTTCTGTAAGCAAACGTTCCGTAAGGACAGGTAAAGGTTGTTTTCTCTTGATCCTTGGGGTGTTTGGGTATTTGGAAAAATCCAGAATATCCATCCAGATAACAAAAGTAAGAGTGTTTGGCAAGACACTCAAGCATTTGATCTATGAATGGAAGGGGAAAATGGTCTTTCCTTGTTGCCTTATTGAGCTTCCTATAATCTATGCACATTGTAAGACCCCAATTTTGTCCCTAAGATCCCTCATGGCATCATATCATACTATTCATTGCCTCAAGGATCATTGTGCACCTTCGCTTCCCTCCTAGTGGGTGGGTTATCTTGTGAGTGTGATTCTTGATCACCAAGCATGTATTGCATATGTATATCATTTCTTTTCATTTGTTTACTAACCAAAAGTACAAAAATATTGTCATCTAACCATGTTACTTGCAGATGAAGCAAACTAGGTCAAATCAATCAAATCATTCATTGAGCAATGGATGGTGGCCATTCTTGAAGAATTTGGGCACCATGATCATTCATTAAGAGTTCATTTGAGTTGTGATATGATTTGGAATCAAGATCTCATGTAGAAGAGGCTTGAAGTTCATCAGAACATGGCTCAGTCAACCAAAACCCTAGTAAAGTCAACTGTGGTCAACTGTGCATTTAATCAGGGATTGGAAGGTGGGAGATGGTTGGAAAGATCTCATTCATGTCCATATAAGTCTCATTTGACATTTCAAAGATCAACATTGAAGAATTTGAGGTCAGATGAAAAGTTTCCAAAAATAGTAAGTGACCTGTAATTTCAAACTGCCAAAAATGGAAAGTCCTTCTCCTCAAAATTACATCATCAAGAAAGCTTCAAATGAAATTTTGTCCAACATGAAAGTTGAAGATCTTGCTCTCACCTTTCCAAAAAGTCCAAGAACACTCATTTCTCATGTGTGGTTGGCAAGTTATGATCAAATCATTTTCAAGAAAAGTTGAACTTCAAGGAGGCATAACTCTTGAACCATTTGGCCAATTTGAGTGATTCTTTTTTGAGCAAACCCCATTTGACATGCTTTATCATAATGCATCATCACATTTCATCAAAAATCATCACATCAAAAGGTCATTTTTCAAGTGATCAATTTAAATTTTGGTGGGAAAAAGGTCAATTTGAAAAGTACATGCAATTTTCATGCCAAATCAATTCAAATGGCTTTCAAACAGAAATTTGGACTTGCTGCAAGTGGAAATTTACTGTTCCATTGGTTTCACAAGCATAAGGGCATTTTGGCCAACTTGACATAAAGCTCATTTTCACTAATCCATTTGGTTTGGCCTAAGCATGATTAGCAAAGGTGATTAACAAGGACTATATAGTCCTAATCATAACAGAAAATTGGGATCAACAATCACAATCTCAGATCCAAATCCAAAAAATCTCCAAATTCTCTCAAATTTCTTCCAAACTTTTTTGACTTTGTTCATCCAATTTCACTGTTCTTTTGGCTTGTACTTGTGTTGATCTTCATCTACAGGTACTGTTAGAGATCTGTTGAAGAAGAAAGGTGGAAAATCTTGAAGAAATCGCAACTGTTGGAACCTTGCATTCACATGGCAGTTTGAGAATTCTTCGAACCTGAACATTGTTGAGCTAAAGAACACACTTCATTCATCTTCCTATTGATCATTGAGCATTTGTTTTCACCATTGGGGCTTTGAAACCAACAGATTCAAGATCTGCAACTTCAAGAGGTAAGAATTCGATTCTTACAATTGCTAAAATTAAGCTATGGCTTTGGTAGATCTTTCATTATAGAGCATGCTACAAGTTGAATCGTGTGATTTCATTGAGATTTGAGCAAGATATCTGGATTTGAATATTGATTGTTAGAATTTGTTTTGCTCGATTCTTTTCATGTGGTTAGAGTTAAGAGAAATTGATGCTGGATTGTTAATGTAGGATGAATAAGGATTCGAATGATATATGTTTTATGCATTTTGGTGAACTTTGGATCTTGAGCATTATGAACAGCAAGAACACGTTGAGTTTGCTTCAATTTCTTTTCCAGATGACACTTAGATCTTGCCTGACTTGAATTTGCATGGATTTTGTGTTTATTCGCCATGAGCCAATCAGAACGCGTCGTGTGTTTAAATGAAACGAAGCATTTCATCCTAGCGCGCTTCTTTTTGAAAATGCCAGGGGATCAATTCCCCGCTCCATCATTTTCTCATGGCCTTATGTATTTCTTTTCATATATGTTCATCATGTTAACTTGCCTTGTTTCACATTTTTTTTAATTTTCTTTCACATTCTTGATATGCATTGGATGGACTTGAAATTTGGCATGTGTATTGTAGACATCTTGAAGTTTTCCATGGCTTTGGTTGCATTCATTTATCATGTTTGGTTCCTGTTTTATGATTGCTTGAAGTTGATGCACCATTTGTATCCTTGTTTGAGTTTGCTTTTGCTTACCATGACTTCATGATTTTCATTGACATGCTTCCTCTTATCCAATTGCCATGATTTTTGGTATGTTTCTCATTGAATGTGTTCTGTTTAAGCATGATTTTCCTTGGAATTTATTGAGCCATTTTGGTATTGATTTGCTTGTGATCATTCTGTTTGCACCAATGTGATTCCAACTTGCCTAGTTTGACATATTTTGTTCATGAAATGGATTTGGTGCTTACTTTTGATATGAGACTAATTAGACTTTGTTCTTATTTGATTAATCTTGATTTTGATCCACTTTCATGTTCTGTTTTGGTTTCTTTTTCCTCCTTTGACCCTAGGCTTTGTCCTAGTGGTCTTGCTTCTCATGTTTGAGTTTGATTTTCAGGTTAAGAAGCAAATGCTTTAAGGAGATTAATCCAAGTTGATTGAGTTTGGTTTGTTTGATTGTATGAACTAAGTTGGTTTGTTTTGTAGGATGCCTCTAGCTCATTTGATTTGAGCTCTTGTGCTTTGCACATGTGATTGATTGTATTGACTGTTGGTTCTTATCTTGTCTGCTTTGACTTTGTGATTGGTGTACTGATTATATTTGATTGATTTCAGGTACATTAGTTGCTATAGTTCCTTTGTGAACTTGTTTGTGCTTTGCTAAGCTAGGTATAACCTCCTCTTCTTCATGTAGTCTGGAAGACCTAGCCTGTTATGTGGCTAGGCAACTGTCTGAAGTCCTCCTTAAGAGGCAATGCTTGTGCTTGTTTAACTTTGTCCCCAAGCAGGAAAAGTCCTCATTTGAGGCAATTGGTAGATAAAAGAGATGTATAGTCCATCTCCTACTATTCTATGTGTCTTCCCTTTGCTCACATTACATGTTATAGCATTGTGGATCCTAACCCAAGATCTATAGAGTCAATAACTTGTGGAGAGAGTTCCATCATTCTGAACTCCCACATCTTTTATCATTTGAAGCTCTCCCTGACCAGGGATAAGAGCATGAGGCACACCCCTCATATCCTTTCATCTGCTTCACCTTAACTCTCAATGTTAAGGTTAAGAGCACCATTCACCCCATTCTAGTTGACTTTAAAAGTCTAACCCTTGCTTGAGCCTAATTGTTTGTGTATATTGAGTGCTATTTGACTTTGTTTGATTGATTTGATTGATTCATTTGTACATGGTTGCTTGTATGCCTTTGTGCATTTATCATCATTAATTGTTCATTATTGCATGATCATCATTTCATATCTTTGTGACCATCTTTAGTTTGCCCATTGAGGACAATTGTAAGTCCATGTTGATTGGCCTTTGTTCCTATGATTTGGAAGGGATTGAGTGTAAGACCATGTTGTTGGCAACTTATATCCTCTTTGTTTTGCTTATTTGCTTTTGTTGTTGTATGTGAGGGATTCAATTGTAAGTCCATGTTGTTGGCATTTGTACTCCCATGACCATACTGTGGAGATTAGAATAAGTCCAGATAGATTGGCATCTGATATCCATTGTTTTGTTTCTGTTCGTTGTTGTATGTGAGGATTCAATTGTAAGTCCATGTTGTTGGCATTTGTATTCCTATGATCATCCTGTGGAGATTGGAATAAGTCCAGATAGATTGGCATCTGACATCCATGTTTGGTTTTGTTTTGTGGAGATTAGTATAAGTCCATTTATTGGCATCTGATATCCTTGTTTGTTTTAGGACATTGGTGTAAATCCATTGATTGGTATCCGGTATCCATTTTCTGTTTGTGAGATTGGTATAAGTCCATTGATTGGCATCCGGTATCATTTGTTTGTTTATTTGCTATTGCTCTTTGCCCATTCCTAAGGACACACTTGGATCATCTTCTATATGATTTCAAGAGGTGAACCCTTCTAAGAAGTTTTACACTCCTTCATTTCCCATCCTTTTTGTTTCAAAATCCTTTTCACATCTTGTTTCAAAACTTGAGAGTATTATTGTGCAAACTTCTCACCTGTTTCAAATTAGAAACCTGGACCTTAAGTCCTTGACTTTTCAAACTCCATTTCTTAACACTTCTTTTTGAATTGAATCTTAATCATACTTTGACCAACTTTTTGTGAATACTCATAATCAATTAACTCCACCCATTCAATTGTTTTGTGGCTTTGTCCATTGTTAATAACTTTTCATACATTAGCCATAGGTTTCAATTATCATAGTGGTTGATGTAAATCTTACCATATCCTTAGTGAGTTGATTGTAAGTCTTCCATACTTATTATAGGGTTAACCCCTCACTAGTATGTTGAAGTCGTCCTTGCATGGTGGATTGTTGATTGGTTGAGTTTTCTCCCGTTGATAATGAAAAGCCTTAGTGCTCTTGTTTTAAAATTGAATCCACTGATGTTTGGAAATCTTTTAGCCGAACTACAGCGTTTTGATCCTTACCTTTCATGGAAGGTACGTAGGCAACGGGTTCATCCGTTCAAACACAAAATTAATAACTTGTACATTCTTTTCTCATCATCCCATTCATGTTTGCACAATAATATTTTCATAACAAATAACATTTTCTTACAACAAGTGTGAAAAGGGCTCCCTAGGAGTACCTAGGACGCATTGGGTGCCTAACACCTTCCCATTGCGTAATTTACCCCTTACCCAGACTCTCTGATCTTTTCATTGGTTTTCTATGTGTTAAACTTCTTAGGCTTTTGTTCACTTTTTAGCCATTCCTTAGGATAAATAAAAGTGCGGTGGCGACTCGATTTCTTTGTATGCTTTGCTTATGGTTTAATCAATAAATCATATAGCGACGAATACACCGCTACAGAAAAGTGGCGACTCTGCTGGGGAGAAATCCTTGGTGGTATTGCCCACTTTTCACCCTTGTTGTGCTATATTGTTATTTGTTATTTGACATATTTTTGTACAATTTGGGATAACTGTATTGATTGTAATGTCTGAATTGCTTGATATACAAATGCTGTTTGCTTTGGTGATCTCTGTGAGATGAGTTCTATACCCGAACTCGAGTGCACTCTAGGATAGGAGAATGGCATAGTCTTGTTGACTGGTGTGGAGTATTCCTTAGCCAGTTGACTTGCGAGTCCATTCACTTGGTGGAGGTCATGTTGGATTAATAATGTCACACAAGTTATTTGTGGTTAGGCATTATTCTTTCAATCATGTGCCTTAGAAGCCAAGGACCTTAGTTTACCAAGCCCATTATTCTTTCAATCATGTGCCTTATAAGAGTTTCTCTTGAGAATATTTTTGGAATACGAGTATTCGTTCCTCTGATAATATCCGAAAGATGGGACGATGATTATGGGAACCTCTGGTAGAACATGTCTGGCAGGTTTAAACCCTAGTACACTCCCTTTGGGGTGGTTCTTAACCGAGACTCCATGCTCGTGACTCTCAGCAAACCCGTGATTCATGGTTGAGTCGTTCAGACACCGTTAATATCAATGGAACCTGGGTGTTGATAAGGTGAAAACCTAAATCCACCAAAACGGATGGTTGATATTAAGGATGTTCGAGCCGGTTCATGTACCGTTAATATCAATGGAACTTGGGTGTTGATAAGGTGAAAACCTAAATCCACCAAAATGGATGATTGATATTAGGGATACAATGAGCTTTCCCATGACCTTTGTTTGGTGTGATTTGCTTGATCCTTGAGTGTGATTGTTGCATTCATACATTCATGCATTCATCTGCATTTCATGTCATCAGAAAAAAAAAGAAAATTTTCAAGGAACTTAAAGGGTTTATTTGCAAAATTTTCAGACATGGAAAGACCAAAAAGGCATACGAAGAAGTACAGCTTTAGACAGCCCGACGTGAAAGAGTTAAGGAATCTGACATCTTATGTACTAGATCCCTTGGGTTTCAAGGCTCGTTTTGGGAAGCTTCTGCCTCTGCTGACTACTCAGGTTGATGAGGGACTGATGAGTACTCTGGCGCAGTTTTATGATCCTCTGTATCATTGCTTCTCTTTCCCGGACTTCCAGTTGCTGCCAACTTTGGAGGAGTATTCTCACCTTATTGGGATCTCGATTCTGGATCAGGTGCCGTTCAGTGGCTTGGAGAGTATTCCGACCGCTCGAGAGATTGCAAGTTTGTTGCACATAGATGAAGACTTGATTAAAGCTAATCTGACTAACAAAGGTGGAATTCAGGGTTTTCCTTCTGAGTTCCTCATTGCTCAAGCTACCTTGTATGGGAAGGCCATGAGTGAGGATGCCTTTGAGGCTTTATTTGTGTTACTCATCTATGGTTTGGTGTTGTTTCCCAACTTCGACAAATTCGTAGACATGAACGCCATTAGGATCTTTTCAGTTCTTAATCCCGTTCCGACTTTGTTGGGTGATGCATATGTCTCTTTGCACTCGAGGAATGCAAAGGGTGGAGGAGTTATTGTCTGCTGTCTACCCCTGCTGTATAAGTGGTTTATTTCGCACTTACCGCAGACAGTTGCTTTCAAGGAGAACAAGGGATGTCTACGGTGGTCTCAGAGACTTATGTCTCTCACTAATGATGATATCTCTTGGTATGATTGTGTGTATGATACCGTTCAGATTATTGATTATTATGGTGAATTCCCTAATGTGCCTCTTCTTGGTACATGTGGTGGGATCAGCTACAATCCCATTCTCGCACGTCGTCAGCTTGGGTTCCCCCTGAAGGATAAACCTCATAACATTCTGTTAGAAGGTGTATTCTTTCTGGAGGGTAAAGATCCTCAAGGCCTGAAAGCCAAATTTGTCCGCGCTTGGCGCAAGATCTGCAAGAAGAGTAGGAATGAGCTAGGTCCAAAGAACTGCATTGCTTTGGAGCCTTATACTTCCTGGGTCAGACAGAGAGCTGTCGTGTACTTGATGCCTTATGATCATCCAAGACCTACACCTTTGGATGTGGCTGGGCCTTCAACCCTCCCTATCCAACGTGTAGAGGAGTTGAGAGAAGAAGACCTTTCACGTGCTTGGATTCGTGAAAGAGAGGAATTGCTGCAGCAGCTTAAGGAGAAAGACGCTCTGATTGAGTTTCTCGAGCATCGAGTGATCGACGATCCGAACGACACTTGGACTTCCCTACTTCCTCAGTCTTCCAAATTCTGGAAGAGGAGGTATGATCAGCTTGCTAAGGAGAAAGCGGATATGGAAGCAGCCTATGAGAGAGATCAAGAAGCTGCGTGTGTCTCGTCTTCCAGCATCCCGAGCTTCTAGGGATCCATAGGATGTTGTTTTCCTTTTCTCTTTGTAATAATCAAAAATGCTGTACTTCTTTGTCTCGATTATATATTGAATGAGATATTTTCCATATGAAATCAAAATGCTTTAAATATTCAAAAATTTGCAAATAATTCCCTAAGGGTTCCTTGAAAATTAATCAAAGCATATGCACAAGCATTTCATGCATCATTTTGCATAGCAGGTACCTTGTTTCTGGTATTCTTGTCTGTGGCCTAACTCTTTGCTCTTCATTTATTTTGAAGACAAGATGACTCACCGGTATTATACTCGAGCCAATTCTGCAAGAGTTATGGATCAGCTAGAACAAGAGAACCGAGAACTGAAGGAAGAGGTCGCTCGCCTGAGCGCTTTGATGGAGCAGTTTCTGTCTGCTCAGAACCAGCCTTCTCCACCTCCTGCAACTCCTCCCCAGAGGACGGTTATATCAGAGGTCGTCGTTCCGTCAGTGCCTGCTGCTAGTGCTCATTATGTGCCCAATGCTATGCCACCCGGGTTCCCTTGGGGTATGCCTCCAGGTTTTATGCCTGATTTGCCTGCTCCAACTTTTGCTCACATGCCGGCATCTAGCCCGGTCCCTGTTGCTGCTCCTCCAGTCGTGCACACCACGCCGAGGGTAGAAGAAACCATCTATCATTCCGAGCCGTCTGAGGGCCCGGATGTTAATGAGAAGATGGAAGCCATGAACGACCAATTCCTTGAGTTGAGAAAGGAATTAAAGACCCTCCGAGGGAAGGATTTGTTCGGCAAGTCTGCTGCCGAGTTGTGCTTAGTTCCCGGTGTCAAAATACCGATCAAATTCAAAGTGCCTGACTTTGAAAAATATAAAGGGAACACTTGCCCTCTTGCTCACCTGGTTATGTACGCCAGGAAGATGTCTACCCAAACTGATAATGATCAACTTCTGATCCATTATTTTCAGGACAGCCTGTCCGGTGCTGCGCTCAGATGGTATATGAATCTGGACAGTGTTAATATTCGATCCTTCAACGATCTTGGCGAAGCCTTCGTCAAGCAGTACAAGTACAACGTTGATATGGCTCCTGACCGTGATCAGCTCAGGGCCATGTCTCAGAAGGACAAGGAGACATTCAAGGAGTACGCCCAGAGGTGGCGAGAGCTGGCAGCTCAAATTACTCCCCCTCTAGAAGAGAAAGAGATGACTAAGATCTTTTTGAAGACTCTTAGCTCTTTTTATTATGAACGGATGGTTGCAAGCGCTCCCTCTGATTTCACCGAGATGGTGAACATGGGGATGCGTCTCGAAGAAGGAGTCCGTGAAGGACGATTGGCAAAAGATGATAGCTCTTCTTCTAAACGATATGGGGAGTTTAAGAAGAAAGATGGGGAAGCACATGTTGTGCAGTCCCATCCCAAGCCTAGAAGACCCTCTGTTCAGAGGAAGCCTGCGCGGCGTAGCAGCAATCAGCACCAGGTGGCTCATATAGCACCTGTTTTCAGAGATAGTGCTCAATATCAGCAACCGCAGCATCAGCATCAGCAACCACAGCAACAGGCTTACCAGCCTCGTGGCAGCACAACCAACCAAGCTAACTTGAGTTATGATAGGAAGAAGATCAGCTTCGATCCGATTCCTATGTCATATGCAGAGCTTTATCCTTCCTTGTTGGAAAGGAAGTTGGTTTCTCCCAGGGATCCTCCTGCTATTCCTGCGAATCCTCAATGGTGGTATAAGCCAGACCAACATTGTGTATATCACTCCGGTGCTCCGGGTCATAACATTGAGAACTGTTATCCACTGAAGACTAAGGTTCAAGACCTTATGAGATGTGGAATTTTGAGCTTTGAAGATTCAGGCCCGAATGTCACCAAGAACCCATTGCCTGCGTATGGGAAGTCTGTGAATATGGTCCAGGGGTGTCCTAGCAAATACAAAGTCAAATATGTAAGCCATATTCGACAGTCGTTGGTCGAATTACATCGGTTGCTATGTCAGTACAGCCACATGGAGCATGACCACGACAAGTGCCGCATCTGCTCGGTGAACCGTTTGGGTTGTAACCAGGTACGCAGAGAACTCCAAGAATTGTTGGATGAGGGTACCATTGAGATTCTGCAGAATCGCAATGTTGATGAAGAAGAACCAGAGGTGAATGTGATTTCGCCAGTGTTCAAGCTACCTGAGCCTGTTGTTATTCACTATGATAGCAGCAAGCCAAAGGTTTCTCCGTCTCTAGTCATCAAGCCTGCAGGCCCTGTGCCTTACTCTTCTGACAGAGCTGTGCCATTCAGATATAACCCTGTTGCTGTGCAAGATGGGGTGGAAGTGCCTTTGCCTTCAACATCTGTAACCAACATCGCTGATGTGAGCGGGTTGACCCGAAGTGGTCGTGTGTTCTCTGCACCACCCAAGGCTCCTGTGGTTTCTGATACCGTTGAGCGTTCGGTTGGGACGGCTATTAGTGTTCAGAATCCGGCACCTGTTGCCAAACCCTCCTCTGTACAAAAGACTCCTGCTTCTTTAGTTGGCCCTAGTGGCATTGTGAATGAAGAATCTGATGAGATGCTAAGGCTCATCAAAAAGAGTGAGTACAACGTTGTAGACCAGCTTCTACAAACGCCATCCAAGATTTCCGTCTTATCTCTGCTGTTGAATTCAGAACCCCATAGGGAGGCTCTGCAGAGGGTCTTGGATCTGGCGTATGTTGATCACGACGTCACCATTGAGCAATTTGATAGTATTGTTGCAAACATTACTGCTTGCAACACTTTGAGTTTTTGTGACGCTGATCTCCCTGAGGAGGGAAGAGACCACAACATGGCTTTACACATCTCCATGAATTGCAAATCTAATGCCATGTCCAACGTGCTGGTGGACACTGGATCATCTTTAAATGTATTGCCAAAGACCACACTCTCCAGATTGTCATATCAAGGGCCTCCCATGAGACAGAGTGGTGTTGTTGTGAAAGCATTCGATGGGTCGCGTAGGACCGTGATTGGGGAAGTTGATCTCCCAATCAAAATTGGACCAAGTGATTTCCAGGTTACCTTCCAGGTAATGGATATCCACCCATCGTATAGCTGTCTCCTTGGTAGACCATGGATTCACGAGGCTGGCGCCGTGACATCCACCCTACACCAGAAGCTGAAATTCGTGAAGAATAAGAAACTGGTTGTGGTAGGGGGAGAAAAGGCTCTCCTGGTTAGCCACTTGTCTTCTTTCTCATATATTGACGCTGAGGATGAAGTTGGAACTCCTTTCCAAGCTTTATCTATTGATGAACCAATTGAGAAGAAGTCTGCTTCATTTGCTTCCTACCGTGATGCAAAGCTGGCCATTGAGTGTGGTGCAGTTGCTGGTTTAGGGAAGGTGATTGAGCTTGAAGACAATAGATCCCGGGCTGGCATTGGCTACTGTTCTGGGGCATTTAATGAGCAAGGTTTGTTCCAGAGTGGAGGATTTATCCATGCTGATCAACCTGAAGAAGAGGAAGTTGCTGCTATCTTAGAAGAGGATGCGGAGGATGTGAACAACTTCGTTATTCCTGGTGGTGTCTGCCACAATTGGGTCGCTGTAGATGTTCCTACAGTCATCCATAGATCAGAGTAATTGTTCACTTTGTTTGAAACCCTTCTCCCATGCCAAAAGGAGAAGTGATGACATTGTTGGCAAAGCATATATACAATGATGTTTTCATTCAATTAATGCATTGTTAAACATTTGTTTTTCCATTTGTTTTCACTTTTTGCTTTTGCATGAAATCAGTGATCACAAAAAACCCTAAAAACAAGAATAAAAACAACCTTTTCATCTGCATAATGGTTTGTTTGTTTAAATTCTAAAGTTTTTATTATCCAAAATCATTATGCAGGGATTTCTAAACCCATTGAACATAATGATCCAATGCCATCTCCCAATCTTGAATTCCTTGTATTTGAGGTAGAGGAGGATAATGTTGAAGGGGATTCCTGATGAGATTACTCGTCTTCTTGAGCACGAAAAGAAGCTCATTCGGCTGTATCATGAGAATCAGCAAAACAGTCAAACTGGGGCATTGCAAATGCAATCAAAAAGAAAAAAGAGAGGGTGAAAAACAAAGTGAAAAAAAAATCACAAAAATTTTTTAAGAAAAAAAGAAAAAAAGGTATACCCTCAAATCCCTAGTCGACTGATGCTGAATGGATTCAGAGTCGTTACGACCAGTTGAATTTGATTGAAGAGAAGAGATTGACTGCCATGTGCCATGGTCAGTTATATCAGTAGAGAATGAAGAAAGCATTCGATAAGAAGGTCAAGCCTCGTGTGTTCCGAGAGGGTGACCTTGTGCTCAAGAAAGTCTTGTCTTTCGCGCCCGATTCTAGGGGCAAGTGGACTCCAAACTACGAGGGTCCATATGTTGTTAAGAGAGCCTTTTCAGGCGGAGCTTTGATGCTCACAACTATGGATGGGGAGGATTTCACTCGTCCTGGGAATTCAGATGCAGTCAAGAAATACTTTGCCTAAAAAAAAGTATATGCAAATGAAAAACAGAATAGCTCGCTAAGTTGAAAACCCGAAAGGGCGGCTTAGGCAAAAATGAGTGTCTTGATGGAGAACCCGCAAGGGTAATCCAGGCAAAAGTTAGAGACATGAAAAAAAAGGGTATATTTGCATCCCTCTAGATTGAGTACCTCACCCTGGGGCAATCTAGGCAAAATTTAGGGATTTGGCAAGTAACTGCGTCCTGACAAGACTTTCTGTTCCGCAGCCGTCTGTTCGTCAGAGATTCTCGATTCGTCGTCAACTGAAGCTTCGAATACATCGAGATTCAAATTGGTAGAGAAAGGATCATTATGTTCAATGTAGCCCTTTTCCAATATACATCACTGATTTCAAATTTGTACAGATCTATGGAGTCTTGCCCTTTGCAGGCTACCATTCCATCAAATAAATTTGAGCTTTTTATCCAATTATTTGCACTCTTATTTGTTTCAATTCAACAAATGTTTTGCATGTTTTAATTGATAAAATGTCATTGTTTCAAACAAATCAAAATTTTTGAAAATTTGTTGTTTTAAACAAAGTGAATATTCACAATGTTGAAAGGATACTTGAGGATTTCTCAGTGCTCTCCCGAGGATGGCATGACTCCCAACAGGTAAGACATTCGTTCATATTCCTGGTTTGTTTGTATCCTCTTTTCTCCAAATCTTTGTTGGGGTTGTTCGTCAAGCAGATTGGTTGGTGGGGTTGTTCCCCAAGCAGAGTGTTGTTGAAGACTTCGTTTTCTCCAGCAGCAGTATTCCCCAGCGTGGGTGCTTTCCTTTTGGAAAGATTCGGCGGTGGTTGGTTTGTCATCCTGATACCCCGTCCTTTCCCCAGTATAGTCGCAGACAGAGTGTTGTTGAAGACTCAGTTTTCTCCAGCATCATTCTTCCCCAGCATGGATATTTTCTTCAGAAGATTTCGTCGGTGGGTTGACCTCCCCAGACTTTATTTGTCTCCTCAGCACAGTTGCGAGCAGAGTTGTTGTCACTCTCCCCAGTGCAGTTGCCAGTGGAGTTGTTGCTTTCTCTCCATCAGAGTGCTTGTTTCCTTCAGCGGAGCAGGATTTATTTTCCTACTCGGCGGTGGTTTGGGTTTCTTTGGAAGATTCAACATGGTTGCCTTCCATTTTTTTCCCAGCGTAGTCTGCAGATGTTTGTTGTGGCAGTTCTGCCTGTTGAACGCTTCTTCAATCCCCGGTAGGATCGGTTGGTGGCTATAGCATCCAGAATTTGGATTGATTTCCTGATGGCTTTTGATCCCCAGTAGAGTGGCTTATATCGCAGAATCTACTTGTGTGATCTGCTAGTAGCTGACAGTTTTCCCCAGTAGAGTTGCTTGTGCAGTTAGATTCTACTTGTATGATGTTGTCCTCTCAGTGGGTTGTTCCCCGGTGGAGTTGTGTGGAGTTGCTTTTTCAGCAGTTCTTGCTTGTACAACGCATTTTTGTTTCTCAGTTGATACTGGGATCCCCTGCAGATATTTTAGAATTTCTCTTGTTCCGCAGATTTGTCTTGGTGGCAGTTTTGCCCGTTGTGACTTTCTGTGCCCCGCAGATCTTTGCTTTCTAGCTTAAAGATCTCCAGCAGGTTGGCTTTCCAGTTGGTTTTGCCCCTGGAAGTATAATACCGGACGTTTGGTTCCTGGGCCTGTTTGTGTTAGATATGTCTGTTTTGTCAGCATTCATCAAACATAATCACACATATTCATGCATATTCATAAACATTCAGATATTCATGTTGCATTGTTTGCCATATATCTTTTGTTTGTTGTTCCCTGCTTTGAGTGGTATGGATCTCTTTATAGATCTTCCCAAGCAGATGTCAGGTGTTAAATCTCTCCATATAGAGTCAGCCCCATAGGCAGAAAGTGTCTGTATTTCCTTCTGCAGTTCCCCACTGAGATATGCCCTCTTGGATGACGGTTGTTTCCGTTTCCTCCCAACATATATATTGGGATGGAGGTTCCTATTGAGTTATATCCTCATTAGGACGTGTCTTGATTCAGTCTGTCTTTTCGGATTAATCCCGAACTAACGTATTGTCTGCTGTTCTTGTGCTTCCCTGTGGAATGAATGAACGAATTGCCCAGTAACCGGCAATAATTCTTTCTATCCCCAGCGAGTTTTTGGACCTCTACCCAGTAACCGGTAGTTGTAAGTCCTACTTTCCTTGCCTTTTTGACGGAATTGGTGGTTATATACCTTTTATTCCTCCGCAAGAGTTTTGGTTTTCTACCTAGTAGTCGGTAGTCGTAAATCCTATTTTGCCTGCTCTCCAGCAGTTTGTGGTTTGTTATGAACCCCACCTTTTGGTTTCCCGTGCGGGTTTGTGATTCTTTCCTTCCCCACGTGGAGTTGTTGGTTTTCTGCCCAGTATTCGGTAGATGTAAACCCTAATTTGTGTTTATCCCCACCAGAGTATGGCTACTACCCTGTATTCGGTAGTCGTAAGTCCTATCTCTTTTTCCCCTATGCAGAGGTAACCTTTGTGGTTCGTTCTGGTTGTTGGTGGATTTTCTGTTGTTGTGATTTTTATCCCCAACAGATTGTTGTCTCCTTGTGGGTTGTTCCCCAGTGGAGTTTGTGGTCTTCTACCCCGTATTCGGTAGTTGTAATTCCCATGTTGTGATTTTTCTCCCCAGCGGAGTTCGTGCCTTGTGGTACAGGTGGATAATTGCCGGTTGCTAGCAATTTTATCCTCAGCTGAGTCTTTGTTTTCTACCCAGTAGTCGGTAGTGTTAATCTCTTGTTTCCTCAGCCAGATTTTTGGTATTCTACCCCGTATTCGGTAGTTGTAAACCCTAATTTCTCCCTTTGCAGAGTTAACCTTGTTGTTCATCCTAACCGATGAAGGTTTCTCTTTGTGGTTATCTTCATTCGTTGTTCGATGTTGATATTCCCTGTTGCTTCTGGGCAATTGCCGGATGCTAGCAATTGTTTCCCCAACAAGTTGTCTTCTGGATCATTGCCGTATGCTTTCAATGTTATCCTTTTGAAGTCGCCAGTGGGTCTTTTCACCGTTTGCTAGTGATTTGTTCCCCGGATCATTGATTGTTTATCAATGTATCCCCAGATAGTCCCTGTGGATAATTGCCGGATGCTTGCAATTCATCCTCAGCGGATCGCCCTTCATTTACCCGTTTGCTTGGTAATGATTGTTGCTCCCTTTGATTGGTCATCTTTATATACCTAGTTTGGTATCTCGATGCCTTTCTTTTCGGTCGATTTATCCTTTGTTAACCCAGTAACCGGTTTTTGATAATCTTCCATGCGAGTATGTTATCCACGTTCTGACGGTAATGGATAATATGCCTCATGCGCTCTTCAGTCGAAGCCTTTTGTGTTTCCCTGGTCGAGTAAGATTCGTATTTCCCTCTGTGGAGTCGGATATTTCTTTGTTTCTTGGATAATTGCCGGATGCTTGCAATTTATCCCTTTGAGTTGTCTTTCGTTTACCCGGATGCTTGGTATCGATTGTCTCTCTTTTTGGTTAGTCACCTATTATATACTTTGGTATCTCTGGTGTCTTTTCCTTTCGAGTATATTATTCACGGTCTGCCGGTAATGAATAATATGTCTCATGCGCTCTTTGGTTGGAGTCCTTTGTTGATTTTCCCCTGCTGAGTAAGATTCGTATTCTTTGTAGAATCGAATATCCATCCTTTAACCAGTTTGTGTTTTGGATGATGAGTGTTTTGGCATATATACCAATCCCTGTTTTCGGTAGATCACCTATTATATACTTCGGTATCCCTGGTGTTTCTTACCATGCGAGTTTATTATCTATGTTCTGACGGTAATAGATAATATATCTCATGCGAGTATTCTATCCATGTTCTGACGGTAATGGATATTATATCTCATGCACTCTTTGGGTTTGTGTCCCCAGTTTGAGTAAGATTCGTTTTCCAGTTGCGGATTCGAATGTCCATCCTGTAAGTCGATTTGCTTTTTAAGCCCTCCTTTCGGATGATGAGTGTTTTGGCATATATACCAATTCACGCTTTGGTCGGTCACCTATTATATACCTCGGTATCCCTGGTGTTCCTTCCTTTCTGCTCCCTATTATGACTTTGGTCCCTTGTGGAGTCAGATGTTTCTGAGTTAATGTACCTTTTTCAGGTCTTTCTCAGATGTTGGTTGATTGATATCTCTCACCCTTATACCGGTCTTAGATATTCATTCTTCATGAGTTTGTTACCCTTATACCGGTAACACCTCGTCTTGTTGCTTTTTCCCCAGGAGAGTCTTTTTGTTAGACCTTTCCTTGTGGATTCCGTGTTGTGATTTTTACCCTTTGCTGTATTGGCGTTTTCCCCAATATATGCATTTTTTCCCGGCAGAGAGATTCTTTGGGGATCTTTTCCTGGTCCGAGTCCGGATTTTTATCCGAAGTATCCTTTGTGGATAGTTTGAGTCAGCTTGTGTCTTTCCAATGGATGTTTCGTCCTTTGGAATTTTCTTTTCCTAGTGTGAGTCCTTTACTTTCCAGTGAGGTATCCAGTCTGATCTCTGTTATCCCTAATCAGAGTCGTGTCTTATTCACGTTGTGTCAGTTTTGTTTCCCCCAACGCAAAGTCGTGTCCTGCTCACACATTCTTTTTCTTTTTTATTATCCCCTATAAGAGTCCCCAATAAGAGTCTTGTTAGAGTCTCTGTTCCTGGTGAGTGTATTACTCTGACGGATCGTCTTTTCTTCTGTGTGAACCATATCCCCACAAAATTTTTGTCTTTTGCATGCATACATTTGCATCATGAGGTCTCTTAGGGACCAAAATTTGTCTCATTACCGTTATTTAAGCCTATTCTACCGCGTCGAGATGAAGATTTCTAAACTTCATTTCTCCGGCTAGAATGACCTTAAATAGGGGCATCTATAAGACCCCAATTTTGTCCCTAAGATCCCTCATGGCATCATATCATATCATTCATTGCCTCAAGGATCATTGTGCACCTTTGCTTCCCTTCTAGTGGGTGGGTTACCTTGTGAGTGTGATTCTTGATCACCAAGCATGTCTTGCATTGTATATCATTGCTTTTCATTTGTTTACTAACCAAAAGTACAAAAATATTGTCATCTAACCATGTTACTTGCAGATGAAGCAAGCTAGGTCAAAACAGTCAAATCATTCATTGAGCAATGGATGGTGGCCATTCTTGAAGAATTTGGGCACCATGATCATTCATTAAGAGTTCATATGACTTATGATATCATTTTGAATCAAGATCTCAAGTGGAAGAGGCTTGAAATTCATCAGAACATGGCTCAGTCAACCAAAACCCTAGCAAAGTCAACTGTGGTCAACTGTGCATAAAATCAGGGATTTGATGGTGGGAGATGATTGGAGATGTCTCATTCATGTCCATACAAGTCTCATTTGACATTTCAAAGATCAACATTGAAGGATTTGAGGTCAGACAAAAAGTTTCCCAAAATAGTAAGTGACCTATAATTTCAAACTGCCAAAAATGGAAAGTCCTTCTCCTCAAAATTACATCATCAAGAAAGCTTCAAATGAAATTTTGTCCAACATGAAAGTTGAAGATCTTGCTCGCACCTTTCCAAAAAGTCCAAGAACACTCATTTCTCATGTGTGGTTGGCAAGTTATGATCAAGTCATTTTCAAGAAAAGTTGAACTTCAAGGAGGCATAACTCTTGAACCATTTGGCCAATTTGAGTGATTCTTTTTTGAGAAAATCCCATTTGACATGCTTTATCATAATGCATCATCACATTTCATCAAAAATCATCACATCAAAAGGTCATTTTTCAAGTGATCAATTTAAATTTTGGTGGGAAAAAAGGTCAATTTGAAAAGTACATGCAATTTTCATGCCAAATCAATTCAAATGGCTTTCAAACAGAAATTTGGACTTGCTGCAAGTGGAAATTTACTGTTCCATTGGTTGCACAAGCATAAGGGCATTTTGGCCAACTTGACATAAAGCTCATTTTCACTAATCCATTTGGTTTGGCCTAAGCATGATTAGCAAAGGTGATTAACAAGGACTATATAGTCCTAATCATAACAGAAAATTGGGATCAACAATCACAATCTCAGATCCAAATCCAAAAAATCTCCAAATTCTCTCAAATTTCTTCCAAACTTTTTTGACTTTGTTCATCCAATTTCACTGTTCTTTTGGCTTGTACTTGTGTTGATCTTCATCTACAGGTACTGTTAGAGATCTGTTGAAGAAGAAAGGTGGAAAATCTTGAAGAAATCGCAACTGTTGGAACCTTGCATTCACATGGCAGTTTGAGAATTCTTCGAACCTGAACATTGTTGAGCTAAAGAACACACTTCATTCATCTTCCTCATCATCACTAGACATCTGTTTCAACCTATCCAATCCAAATTCGCGCGAAATCAAAAGCTGCATCTCCAAGAGGTAAGAATTCAACCACTTCAATTCTTGAAATTATGATATGGCTTTGGTAGATCTTTTAACATAGAATACACTGCAACTTGAATCGTGCCATTCCATTAAGTATTGATAAGGATATCTGGATTTGAATGTTTGATGCCAAAACTTATTTGATTCGAATCTTTCGCTATGAGTGAAATTAAAACAAATTAGCTTGATATTGTTGATCTATGTGAAAAGACGAGTTGATCCATATATGGTTTGCCAATTTCTGTGATGAAAAGTTCTTAGTGGTGATGAACAGCAAGAACACGATGAATGTGTTCAAATTTCGTTTCCAGATTTCAATTTGATCCGTTTGCCTAGCTGTTGCATGTATTTCTTTGTTTTTGTGCCATGCAGCGAATCACCACGTGCCACGTAATTAATGAAACGGGGCGTTTCATCATGAAACGCACCCCATGTGATCCGGCCAGGGGTTCGATTCCCCGCTGGCTACAAAATTCATTGGCCTTTTGCACATTTCTTCCAATTGCATTCCATATGTTCCTCACTTGTTCATGCTTTTTTTATTTTCATCATAATCAAAAAAATCATAAATCAAAAAATAATGATCCAAATTTCATGATTCTTTTTCTGATTTGTTCATCATCATGTGTACTATTTTACGGACATTTTTAATAAATTTGTGCACGGTTATATTTTTAAAATGCCTAGGGTTTACTTTCATGTGCCATACCTTGCACCTTGCTCACCTTTTCTTTCATGAAATCTTGATGCTTAATTGGAAATGCTTGAAATTTTACATGTGTGTTCTAGACTCATTCCTGGTCATTTTGGTATATAGTTTGCTACTTTTGAGTTTCTGGATTGAGAGATATGATGTGATCTTTGGAGGTGTGGCAATGTGTGTCACACCATTTCTTGTCCATGTTCTTGATTTCATTTTCCATGCCTATGTTATGCCAATTGTTCTGGATTTTTGCATGATGATTCTCATGAATGTTAAGCTTGCTCATCAAAATTTGTGGATTTTTTGAATGCATTTTCCATTTGATTGAGAATTTCTCTTCTGTTTGATCATTTGTGAACCTCTCTTGAGTGTTCAACTTCCATGATTTGTGAAATCCTTGATATGCATTGGATGGACTTGAAATTTGGCATGTGTATTATAGACATCTTGAAGTTTTCCATGGCTTTGGTTGCATTCATTTATCATGTTTGGTTCCTGTTTTATGATTGCTTGAAGTTGATGCACCATTTGTAGCCTTGTTTGAGTTTGCTTTTGCTTACCATGACTTCATGATTTTCATTGACATGCTTCCTCTTATCCAATTGCCATGATTTTTGGTATGTTTCTCAATGAATCTGTTCTGTTTAAGCATGATTTTCCTTGGAATTTATTGAGCCATTTTGGTATTGATTTGCTTGTGATCATTCTGTTTGCTCCAATGTGATTCCAACTTGCCTAGTTTGACATATTTTGTTCATGAAATGGATTTGGTGCTTAGTTTTGATATGAGACTAATTAGACTTTGTTCTTATTTGATTAATCTTGATTTTGATCCACTTTCATGTTCTGTTTTGGTTTCTTTTTCCTCCTTTGACCCTAGGCTTTGTCCTAGTGGTCTTGCTTCTCATGTTTGAGTTTGATTTTCAGGTTAAGAAGCAAATGCTTTAAGGAGATTAATCCAAGTTGATTGAGTTTGGTTTGTTTGATTGTATGAACTAACTTGGTTTGTTTTGTAGGATGCCTCTAGCTCATTTGATTTGAGCTCTTGTGCTTTGCACATGTGATTGATTGTGTTGACTGTTGGTTCTTATCTTGTCTGCTTTGACTTTGTGATTGGTGTACTGATTATATTTGATTGATTTCAGGTACATTAGTTGCTATAGTTCCTTTGTGAACTTGTTTGTGCTTTGCTAAGCTAGGTATAACCTCCTCTTCTTCATGTAGTCTGGAAGACCTAGCCTGTTATGTGGCTAGGCAACTGTCTGAAGTCCTCCTTAAGAGGCAATGCTTGTGCTTGTTTAACTTTGTCCCCAAGCAGGAAAAGTCCTCATTTGAGGCAATTGGTAGACAAAAGAGATGTATAGTCCATCTCCTACTATTCTGTGTGTCTTCCCTTTGCTCACATTACATGTTGTAGCATTGTGGATCCTAACCCAAGATCTATAGAGTCAATAACTTGTGGAGAGAGTTCCATCTTTCTGAACTCCCACATCTTCTATCATTTAAAGCTCTCCCTGACCAGGGATAAGAGCATGAGGCACACCCCTCATATCCTTTCATCTGCTTCACCTTAACTCTCAATGTTAAGGTTAAGAGCACCATTCACCCCATTCCAGTTGACTTTAAAAGTCTAACCCTTGCTTGAGCCTAATTGTTTGTGTATAGTGAGTGCTATTTGACTTTGTTTGATTGATTTGATTGATTCATTTGTACATGGTTGCTTGTATGCCTTTGTGCATTTATCATCATTAATTGTTCATTATTGCATGATCATCATTTCATATCTTTGTGACCATATTTGGTTTGCCCATTGAGGACAATTGTAAGTCCATGTTGATTGGCCTTTGTTCCTATGATTTGGAAGGGATTGAGTGTAAGACCATGTTGTTGGCAACTTATATCCTCTTTGTTTTGCTTATTTGCTTTTGTTGTTGTATGTGAGGGATTCAATTGTAAGTCCATGTTGTTGGCATTTGTACTCCCATGACCATACTGTGGAGATTAGAATAAGTCCAAATAGATTGGCATCTGATATCCATTGTTTTGTTTCTGTTCGTTGTTGTATGTGAGGATTCAATTGTAAGTCCATGTTGTTGGCATTTGTATTCCTATGATCATCCTGTGGAGATTGGAATAAGTCCAGATAGATTGGCATCTGACATCCATGTTTGGTTTTGTTTTGTGGAGATTAGTATAAGTCCATTTATTGGCATCTGATATCCTTGTTTGTTTTAGGAGATTGGTGTAAATCCATTGATTGGTATCCGGTATCCATTTTCTATTTGTGAGATTGGTATAAGTCCATTGATTGGCATCCGGTATCATTTGTTTGTTTATTTGTTATTGCTCTTTGCCCATTCCTAAGGACACACTTGGATCATCTTCTATATGATTTCAAGAGGTGAACCCTTCTAAGAAGTTTTACACTCCTTCATTTCCTATCCTTTTTGTTTCAAAATCCTTTTCACATCTTGTTTCAAAACTTGAGAGTATTATTGTGCAAACTTCTCACCTGTTTCAAATTAGAAACCTGGACCTTAAGTCCTTGACTTTTCAAACTCCATTTCTTAACACTTCTTTTTGAATTGAATCTTAATCATACTTTGACCAACTTTTTGTGAATACTCATAATCAATTAACTCCACCCATTCAATTGTTTTGTGGCTTTGTCCATTGTTAATAACTTTTCATACATTATCCATAGGTTTCAATTATCATAGTGGTTGATGTAAATCTTACCATATCCTTAGTGAGTTGATTGTAAGTCTTCCATACTTATTATAGGGTTAACCCCTCACTAGTATGTTGAAGCCGTCCTTGCATGGTGGATTGTTGATTGGTTGAGTTTTCTCCCGTTGATAATGAAAAGCCTTAGTGCTCTTGTTTTAAAATTGAATCCACTGATGTTTGGAAATCTTTTAGCCGAACTACAGCGTTTTGATCCTTACCTTTCTTGGAAGGTACGTAGGCAACGGGTTCATCCGTTCAAACACAAAAATAATAACTTGTACATTCTTTTCTCATCATCCCATTCATGTTTGCACAATAATATTTTCATAACAAATAACATTTTCTTACAACAAGTGTGAAAAGGGCTCCCTAGGAGTACCTAGGACGCATTGGGTGCCTAACACCTTCCCATTGCGTAATTTACCCCTTACCCAGACTCTCTGATCTTTTCATTGGTTTTCTATGTGTAAAACTTCTTTGGCTTTTGTTCGCTTTTTAGCCATTCCTTAGGATAAATAAAAGTGCGGTGGCGACTCGATTTCTTTGTATGCTTTGCTTATGGTTTAATCAATAAATCATATAGCGACGAATACACCGCTACACACATACGCCATCCGCCTTCTATACGTTTAGCTACATGCTCGCCCTTCTCGTTCTGCACGACTGTGATGCCTCCCTTTTTGGGTACCACATGTACAGGACTTACCCATTTACTATCAGAGATTTGATAGATTATGCCAGCCTCTAGCAGTTTAAGGACTTCCTTCTTGACCCCCTCACTCATTACATGGTTGATTCTTCTCTGATGTTCTCTGGAAGGTTTTGAATCCTCCTCTAGCGAGATCCTATGCATACATATGGATGGGCTTTATTCAAAACTCTATAGTCAACACACATGCAGACTTTTCCATCCTTCTTCGGCACAGGCACAATATTGGCCACCCATTGCGGATATTCAGCAGTTACAAGGAAACCGACCTCATTCCGCTTATGCATTTCCTCTTTGATCTTCACAGCCATATCAGGATGTGTTCTTCTCAAGTTCTGTTTGACTGGCGGGCATTTTGGCTTCAACGGCAATCTATGCTCCACAATATCAGAATCCAACCCAGGCATGTCTTGATAGGACCAAGCAAACACATTTGAATACTCTCAAAGAAGATCAATCAACCCCTTGTTAGCATCTTGATATAGTCGAGAATCTTGACTTCCTTCACATCATCCTTGGAACCCAAGTTGACTAGCTCAATCTTCTCTTCAAATGGCTGAATAATCTTCTCATCTTACTCAAGAAGACGAGATAATTCATCACTCACTTCTACATCACTTTCCTCCTAGGCCTCAAACACAGGGAATTCAAAATTTGGAGAAGGAGAAGGACCATTGTATTCAATGGGGTTAGGACCCAACCTGCATAATGATTTGATATTTTGATTTTAGAGAAGTGATTTTGTGACCAAATATTATGCAGATGGATAATTATATTGTTTATTTATGTTTTTTGTGATTACCATTTTCAGAAATAAACAAAAATTACAAACAAAACATCAAAGATGTGGATGAATAGAATTAATTTTATTGATGATCAATTTAAAATGCCCAACAATGTTCACTTCTCCCTTAGGCATAAGAGAAGGATTTTTAAAATATAAAAAGCAATTACTTAGATCGATGAAAAATAACAGTAATACCAACAGCAGTCCAATTGTTGCATGTCTGTCCAGGCGTCACAAAGTTGGTGCAGTCTTCCTCTTCATTATCCTCTAGCACAACAATTAAGTGTTGTTCATTCCTATGAATGAACCCTCCGCTACGGAAGCTGAGTTGCATATCTTCAGATCTAGTAGTTGACGAGCCCTTCTGGAACCCCAAACCAGTTATTCCCTTATTCTCGGCGACCTCTACCACGCACCCCCACTGATCAACAGGACCTTCTTCAACAATCTCTCGCGCATCTTTCAGAGAGGACATAGGTGCCCCAACTCTCTTCCCAGCAGCAATAGACAAGGCTTGGAATGGCGCCCCAACCTCATCCTCAGCTTCCACATATGAAAAAGATGATAGATGGCTGACCAACAGTGCTTTCTCACCTCCCACAATCACCAACTTGCCATTCTTGACAAATTTGAGCTTCTGATGCAGAGTGGAAGTAATAGCTTCTGCTTCATGAATCCATGGCCTTCATAATAAACAACTGTAGGCCGGGTGAATATCCATTACCTGGAAAGTAATCTAAAAATCACTCAGACCTATCTTGACTGGAAGGTCCACTTCTCCAATGATAGTCTTGCGCGAGCCATCAAAGGCTTTGACAATCACTCCACTATACCTCATGGGAGCTCCTGGATAAGATAACTTTGACAATGTTGATTTTGGAAGCACATTGAGTGACGACCCAGTATCAACTAGCACGTTTGACAAAGCATATTCCTTGTAATTCATCGAAATATGCAAAGCCAGATTGTGATTTCTTCCCTCCTCAGGGGGTTCTTAATCATAAAAACTCAAATTGTTGCATGAAGTGATGTTAGCTACAATATGATCAAATTGAGCCACAGTAACATCTTGCTCCATATATGCCTATTCAAGAACTCTCTAGAGTGCTTCTCTGTGCGCTTCAAAATTCAAAAGTCGAGACAACATAGAAATCTTTGAGGGAGTCTGGAGCAACTGCTCTACTACGTTGAATTCACTCCTCTTGATCAGTTAGAGTACCTCATTATCATCACTATTGGCTTTCAGATTGCTGGATTCACCAGACTTATCCTTTGAATAACCAACTGGATCTACCATAGGCACCTCCACCTTCTTACCAACAATCAATTCTTCCTTATTCTCTAGGACAACTGGCCCAAAAACTCGACCACTACAGGTCACCTTCGTAACATCTGTAATGCTCACTACTGAACTGGTCGTAGGCAATGAGACCTCTTGACCTTTCTCTATCATCGTAGCATTGTATTGATACGATACAGCTTTATCATATGCATATGGGATTGGGCCCGCCAACCGTATTACCAACGACGAAACTGATCTATTGCTG
This sequence comes from Lathyrus oleraceus, assembly GCF_024323335.1. Classification (NCBI taxonomy): domain Eukaryota; kingdom Viridiplantae; phylum Streptophyta; class Magnoliopsida; order Fabales; family Fabaceae; genus Lathyrus; species Lathyrus oleraceus. Next base: position 196,227,017 of record NC_066580.1, on the reverse strand, counting down.
ACGTTCTGGTTATTGCTGCTATCGTACTGAATTACCAACCGCTCTGGTTGCTTGAAAACGAGAACAATGACATTAACATTGTCATCTTCATGACGGGATTGACAAATCTGGATCACGCCTTCATCCGTCAGGCGCTGGATGTCCCTTTTCTCAACAACGCACCCCCTTGGGTTCACACTACAAATATCACACCCTTCGTGATCATGTTCACATTCACTCACCATACATATGTCTTTGTGTATCTGCACCAAGGATCCACGAATGAAACACACATTAAAAGCTTTATATTCACCTGGACAACCGTCCACCATATTCACTGAGGTATTCCCATGAGTGGGCAAAGGATTAGCTTTCACATTGGGCGCACGATCTTCAAAAGACACCATGCCACTCTTCATCAGCTTTTGCACCTCATATTTCAGTGGATAACAGTTCTCAATATCGTGCCCAGGTGCACGCTGGTGAAAAGCACAGCGAAGTTCAGGTTTATACCACCATGGAAGTGGTTCTGGGATTTGTGGCAGATACCTAGGTTGAATCAAATTCTTGAGGACTGAAGATAGGTACAGCTCGGTATATGACATAGGAATCGGGTCAAAATAGACCTTTTTCCTCTCGAAATTTTGTTGCTGGTGATGATTGTTGTTGAAATTGTTGTTGTTGTAGGTGTTTGTTCTTTGTTGCAGTTGTTGTTGTTGTTGACGTTGATTTTGATACTGATGTTGTTGTTGTTGAATTGGTATTGTTGACTGCTTTGAAAACACTGGAATAATAGAAGATACTTGATGATGATGATGTTGACGTGGTGGTAAATTCCTTCTTGCTTGAGGCATCCTCTGTCTCCCACTACTTACTGCATTTGTTTAATTGTCTTTCCTCTTGCTAAAATTGCTCCCATACTTCTTGCCAGTTGATGCCTCTTCTTTCCACAATCTTCCCTCACGGACCCCTTTTTCAAGTCTCATCCCCATATTTACAATTTAGGTAAAATCACTGGGGGAACTGGCTGTAGCACCTCAAATTTGCACCCCCCATTCATGCATTCATTTCATTTTTTTAGGTCATATATCATTCCATATTGCATTGCATCTTGGCAGTCAGCATTGGCATCAAGAAGATTCCTCAGTGAAAAAGAGAAAGTCTCCTTGAGATGAAGGCCACATGATTATTCTAAGGAGCTTATATGAGCCAAGGTTCATTTTGAAGCAACTTTACCAGGTGGTAGAGGCCCAAATCCATCAGTGCATTTCCAGGTCATCTGAGGCCCATAAAAGTCAACTGTGCAGTCAACTGAGGGCTTTGAGTTGGAGAAATGGTTTGAGACACTTCATTCATGTCCAAAAGTGGCCTATTCATCATGTCAAACACCTATCTTCAAGATTTTGAAGTCAAATCAAAAGTTTCCTGAAATGGAAAGTGACTTGTAATTTCAAGTCTCCAAAAATGGCAAGTTTTTAATTCACATTCAACTTGACTTTCCAACATCAAAGAAGCTTCAAATGAAATTTTGGTCAACAAGAAAGTTGAATATATTTCTCTCCCCTTTTCAAAAAGTCAGAGATCATGAGCATCTGATAAAGGGTTGAGAAGTTATGAGCAAATGATCACCAAGTGTGCATGGAAGTTCAACATGGCATAACTTTGGCTACAAAACTCCAAATGGAGTCACTCTTTTTGCAAATTGTTTCTTGTGACCAATATTTTTCAAATCCATCATTGCATTGCATGTAAAAATCTCACATGATAATTGGCTTACACAAGTACATTTTGGAGGGAAAATGCCTAATTCAAATTTTGTGCATTATATGAGCCAAATTCCAACTCCATCTTGCTTATGAGCTGATTTTAAATTATTTTGAACCTTGCATGGGCACTGTTCACGTGCATTTTTGCCATGCAAGGGTGAATTTTCCAAATTGGTCATACACCTCATTCCTCCTTAATTTTCCATTAGCCAAGCTTAATTTGGATTAGCATTGTAATTAACACAACATATAAAAGCTTAATTCTAACTCTTTTGCTCAGATTACACATTCTAGATCTAGAATCTCATTTCCCTCCAAATTTTGCTCTCATCTTAAACTTCAAATTTCTCCAGACAACTCATTGATTTTACTGCATAATCGTGTTGCTTGAGTATCATTGAGTAGGAATCGAGCATTGGATTGAAGAATTTGGCCAAGATTCGTGCACATCAAGATCATGAACATGAATATGGAAGCTGCAAGTTAAGCAAGATCCAAGCCATTTCAAGTGATATTTCGTGCATAAAGCTTCAATACACAAGTTGAGGATAAGATCTGGACACTTTTGAGGCCTTGAATCCACGAAATCACCACACTGCTCTCCAAAAAGGTTGGAATTTGAATCTCATTATTCTTCATTTTATGCACATGATCTTGTAGAGTTTTCATTGTTGATGATCCTGATGTGATTAGAATTTGAAATGTTTAAGAATTGCATGAGATACGATGACTTGAAGTTTTGTAGATCATAATGTTTCTCTTCGATTCGCTCTTGTTAGGAAGTTTTAATGTGAATTGAACCTGGATTTGGAATGTACGTTATGCAAGCTTTCGAACCATATGCTTTTTGCACGTTTCTGGAATTTTTTTTATGAATCTTCATCGGAAGCCGCCGGAGAAGACGACCGGAATTACTATTCCGGCCGTCTGGTTCAAGCGCTAGGGCTTTGAACAGTGCGCGCTTGTAACCTCGTCGCCTTCAGTTCGAATCCTCGCCGGGCCTTTTTATTTTTCCACGTATATCCCTCACTTTGCCAAACGATGCGTTTTGATGCTACCACGCTTGCAACCTTCACGTACCGAGTTCGAGTCCTACGCCTGGCATTTGTGTTATTCATTTTTTTAGCGCTCTTGAAACTGTAGTGACCTTGGTTCGATCCTTGGCCAAGCGCATTTTCCATTTTTATTTTCCAGCGCTTATGGTGACCTCATAGTCCTGGGTTCAATCCTCACCTGTTGCACTTTCCATTTCATTCATTTCATTGTTTTCACATTTATCTTCACATTTATTTCATTTTATTCATGCAAATTCAAAAAATCATAAAAAATAGAAAACTAACCCAATTTAATTCAAATTTTTTCTCACATGTTTCTTTGAATGTCTATTATTCGTTGATGGTGATTTCCTGATTTTTTCCTTGTTAGAATTTTAATTGAGCTTGCTTATTTGAACATGATGCAAATGTGACATGTTATGCTAATTGTTTTGTGAAATGCTCATGCTTAATCCAATTGCCTTGAAACTTTATATGCTCATTCATGACATGTAACATGATCTTTTGGCTTTTGTTTGGCATTTTTACCATTTACTATCACTATTTTACACACATGGACATATGTTGCAACATTTGGTGTCACATTCTTGACCTTATACTTGTGCATTTTCATTCATGTGCCATTTGTTTGCTTCTGGACTTAATTTTTGGTATGATGCTTGTTCGTAACATGTTGTGTGCACGTAAAAATTTTCATGATCATTGGACTCATTTCTGTTTTAATGTGTATTTTCTATTCTTGATGTCCAATTTTGATCACTTTGCTTGCCTTTGCCTTATCTTGATTCATTGATGGCTTTGCCTTATGATTTGGCTTTGATCCTTTTTAGGACATGTTCTTGTTTGATTAAATATGCTTCATGTGGAATATTGGTTGCTGTTTTGACTATTTGCTTTGCCTTTGACCCTAGTCTTTGCACTAGTAGTTTGTACTCACCATTTGAGCTTTGTATTTCAGGTTCAAGCATTTAGCTCTATGGTTGATGTGATCTCATTACTTGAGATGCAAGTTTCTCTTATCACTAACTCTCATTGTGTTTTAGGTCCCTTGATGTGATGAACTCACTTGAGTGATTGCATTTGAGACTTACCTTGTGTAGATGATGAATAAGCACCACTGCTGATTGTCTGTTTGGTTTGTCTGAATATGATATTGGCTGTTTGACTTTTGTACAGGTACATTAGTCGCTTTTAGCTCTTGCTTGAGCTTTGCTTTGGTTGTGGTTGATATACCACCTAGGTATCCACTCTGTTTCTCCATGTAGTCTGGAAGCCCTGTCGTTTCTTTTGGCAGACATTTGGCTGAAGTCCTCCTTAAGAGGCAATGATTGTGATTGTTTATATTTGTGCTAAAGACCTCCTTGTCGAGGCATGGTACTTGTTAAGTCCTCCTAAGTGAAAAGGAAATTGAAAGATAGAAGGGACTAGTAGCCAGTCCCCTGTTAGTCGTTGAGTCGTTCATTATGCTCGCACTACGTGCTAATGCTCTTGAACCTAACCCAAGATCTTTGTATATAGAGTCAGTCAAGTGGAGTAGGGTCCCTCATTCTGGATCCCCATGTTTTCTTTGATTGAAGCTCACCCAGGCCAGGGTTAAGAGGTATAAGGTCTTATCCTCATTACCTTTCATCTGCTCACCCTGACGGTCAATGTCAGTGGTGAAGAGCTTCATCATACCCTTCCAGTGTTGGCTTGTTTGTCGAAGTTGATATGACCCCTTAACTAAAGCCCAGCCTTGTATGAGTCGCTTGTTTGCATATAGAGTGTGATACTTGTTCACCTGTGATTGATGTTATTTGCTGTTTGAGCTAGCTTGCTTCCTGTGCGAGTTAGGTTTTGATTAGAGACCTTAATTTAGGGATCGTTTGCATGATAACTTTTAGGCTCGAGTCGTAGTCTCCCTATTATTCTGTTATCTCCCTAGTCTCTGGTTAGGAGAAGTTTCTCCCCTGTTAAGGGGAACTACGTCGCCCTGATTCTCATACCAGATGAGATACGTAGGCAGGAGATTGAGCGAGATCTCTCCGGGCACTCTTTTCATTTTTACCTTTTTCTCTTGTGTGTGTTAGGAGTTGGATGTAAGACCAGCCATTGGCATTCTGTTTCCTGTTTGCTTTTGTTTGTGAGGAGTTGGACGTAAGCCCATTTATTGGCATTCCGTTTCCGATTTGCATTTGTTTGTTGGGGAGTCAGATGTAAGACCATCGATTGGCATTCCATTTCCTGTTGTGTGTTTGCTTTGACGTCTCAACGTCTCTTTTCAGTGTTTTGTTTCGGCGTGCGTTAGCCGAGCTACGAGTGCTATTATTCTTACTCTGGTTAGAGAAGATACGTATGCATAGGATACGATGTCCTAGCAAGCATGTTTCCCATTCCCCCCGAACTACGTTAACTCTGATGTTTGTTTCTGACAAACTACGTAGGCCCAGGATGTGACATCCTGCCGAGTCCGTTTCCTCCATCTTCTTCCATCTGTGTTTTATTCCAGTTTTGTGCAGTTTTTGAGCAGTTATTTAGCAACCTTATTCTATTCTTTTGAGCGTGGATCCCATCGAGAACGATGGATGTGAGGGGGTGCTAATACCTTCCCCTTGCGTAACCGACTCCCGTACCTTGCAGTCTCTGGTCGTAAGACTATTCCTTTCCTTTCCAGGTTTACTTCGAGCGTTTCCTTTCCCTCCTTTGGGATAAATAACGCACGGTGGCGGCTCTGTGTCTTTTCCCGCCGGTTGTTTTTCGCGTATGCGACAGCTGACGACTCTGGTGGGGACAAAAGAGAAGTTAACCTCTTGCTGGTCCATCTTTCCCTAAGCGAGTCAATCCTAGCGCTCTTTAGGATAGTTTTGGTTTCTTTTACTGTTTTATTTATTGCATTTATGATTATTACATTGTGATTGTATATACTTGCATAGATGTTTGCATGCATCATATCATCATTGTGTTGGATTCTGTACAGGTTGGTTCCTCTGATTTGGGGTGGGTGTTCTGAGTGGGGCTAAAACCCAGACCCGAGTATTCACCTAGGATTAGTGTGGTCTCATGTCTCCGCACATGTTGTTATGACGTGATGTTGAGACATGACATGCCACAGTCGGACGAGGTTCTTTTGAGAGAGTCCTTTCGTTTGGAGTATTCCACTCTGGTAGGGTTATCTCATTTGAGTTGTTGACTTCGGTGACCGTTCTTTCCCGGATCTTTGGTTTAGACGATCTTATGAGAGCTGCAACGGCACACCCGAAAGGGCAAACCCGTTGAGTATTTTGCCCGATTTTAGAGACCATTATCCGCCTTAGGATGACCTTGTTAGAATTCACCTGTGAGGGGAGGGTTTGATCCTTACAGATACAGTTTCTGCCAGTGATTCTGTGATGGTGACCTTGGTTCAGTTGGATTTATGGATGTTTATTTTTGAGACGCCGGAGTTGTGTCTGTGGTATTTATCAGAGGGTTCCGTTTATTTCGGATCCCTGGGCTGAATTTGAGGGTATTTGCTCAGATGAGGACTTACTCTGTTGTTGACCGTTGGTTCTGATGCCGAAGTTCTGATCTTATACCGTGTGACACACAACCAACCTGCCATGGCTTCATCATTTTGCATCATAGCATGTTTATTTTCAAAAAATATAATGCATAAAAAAGGGAAAGAAAAGTTAACCTGCATATGTATCATACACATATCATTCTTGCATTACAGGTATTCTTGAAGAGGATTTATCATTCTGGTTCCTGTCCTAGGCAGGATTGCTGATCATCGTCCACACTGTTACGCGACAAGGTTGAATCAACAGAGGAGCATGGATCAAGTTCAAGCAGAATTAGCAGAGATGAGGGCTAACATGGCCCAATTCATGAGTATGATGCAAGGGGTTGTGCAAGGGCAAGAGGAACTTCGAGCCTTGGCCCAGAGACAAGAAGCTGTGATTCCACCTGTCAACCGTAATTCGCCAGAAGGAGTCCCTGTCCATGACGCTGCTGCTGCCACCATTCCTGTCAATAACTATGCTATGGGTGATGAATTGAGGGGTATCAGAATCAATGGACAACCTATCGCTGCAGAGACTGCTAATACTAGAGTGGCCCGTGCTCCGGTTCTCCATCCTGCTCAGTTGGTCGACAGACAGGAGGATATGTTCACTCTCCTCAGTGATGATGATGAAGTAGGAAGGACGGAAGAGAGGGATAGAAAGGTTGATGCCCTTGCTGAGAAGATCCGTGCCATGGAGTGCCAAAACTCTTTGGGCTTTGATGTTACGAATATGGGCTTGGTTGATGGATTGAGGATCCCTTACAAATTCAAAGCACCCTCTTTTGACAAATACAATGGCACTTCTTGTCCTCGCACCCATGTGCAAGCATACTACAGAAAGATATCCGCATATACTGATGATGAAAAGATGTGGATGTACGTTTTCCAAGACAGCTTGTTTGGAGAGTCTTTGGACTGGTACATGGATTTGAAGAGAGAATCTGTCAGAAGCTGGAGAGATTTGGGTGAAGCTTTTCTAAGACAGTACAAGCACAACATAGACATGGCTCCGAGCAGAACCCAGTTGCAGAGCTTGTTTCAGAAGACTGGTGAGAGCTTCAAGGAATACGCCCAGAGGTGGCGTGAATTAGCGGCAAGAGTGCAACCTCCGATGTTGGAGAGGGAATTGACTGATATGTTTATTGGGACCCTGTAGGGTGTGTTCATGGACCGTATGGGAAGTTGCCCATTTGGTAGCTTTTCGGATGTTGTAATCTGCGGAGAGAGGACTGAAAGTCTTATCAAAGCAGGAAAGATCCAAGACCCTGGTTCCTCAAGTTCTTCGAGTTCTAAGAAACCATTTTCGGGGGCACCCAGAAAGGGAGAGGGTGAAACAAATGTTGTGCACCATCGGAGAAATATGAATAGAGGACAGTATCATCAGGTTGCTGCTGTGACCATCCCAACAACTCAACCTCAGCAACAACAAAGGGGACCACCACAACAACAACAACAACAACAACGCCCATTTCAGCCAAGATAGAGAATGTCGGAGCGTCATTTTGACCCGTTGCCAATTACTTATGCTGAATTGCTTCCCGAACTTCTCAGGTTGAAGTTTGTTGAACTTCGCACTATGGCTCCGTTAATGAGGATTCCTGCTGGGTATGATGCTAATGTCCGTTGTGACATTCATTCTGGTGCTTCCGGGCATCACATTGAGAATTGTCGGGCTTTTCATCATAAGGTTTAGGAATTGATTGATGCCAAAGCGATTAATTTTGCTCCTGTTCTGAATGTGGTGAATAATCCTACGCCTCAGCATGGTGGGCCTTGAGTGAACAGTGTGGAAGATGAGGAAGCTTTGGACTTGGTAGTCGATGTTGATGATGTTCAAACTTCATTGTTTGTGGTGAAGGAACGTCTGCTGAAAGGGGGAGTGTTCTCGGGTTGTGATGAGACTTGTTCAGATTGTGATGGTCTTGAGAATGGTTGTGTGAAGTTGAAAAGAGGTATCCAGGGGTTGATGGATGAAGGTTGCTTGCAGTTTGGTCGAGTGGTGAAAGACCGTGGAGAGGTGTCAACTGTTACCATTTACTTCAAACCGTCAGAAGGTCCTGGACGTGCTCCGAGAACTGTTAATGCGTCGGTAACCATTGGTACTCCTGTGACCATATCTGCTCCGGTAACTGTTGGTGCTCCTACCACCATTACTGCTTCTAGTGGAAGACCTTTTGAGAATGGTAGAGCAATTCCGTGGCAGTATGACAATGCTTTCCGCAGTAACAGAAGATCAGGAAATCAGACCAGACTGGTAAATCAGGTTCCAGTGACGATTAGTTTGTCAGATAAGACTCCCGTAACCGTTGGTCCGGCTGTGGACAATGTGGGAGGACCCGGAGGGTTTACAAGAAGTGGTCGTCTGTTTGCACCGCAGATCCCGAAAGATAGCAATGCTAAGGCTCTTGCTAAAGTGAAAGGGAAACAAGTTGTGAGTGAGGAAGAACCAGTGCGGAAGGAAGTGCCCGAGGGTTCTTTTGAGAAAGATGTAGAGGAGTTCATGAAAATCATCAAGAAAAGTAATTATAAGATTGTGGATCAGCTGAACCAGACACCGTCGAAAATCTCTATTCTCTCTCTATTGTTGTGTTCCAAGGCACATCGTAATGCCTTGTTGAAAATGTTAAATATGGCTTACGTGCCTCAAGAGATTTCCGTTAACCAGCTCGAGGGTGTTATTGCAAATGTTAGCACGCGACATGGTTTGGGGTTCACAGATCTGGATTTGACGCCTGAGGGTCGCAATCACAATAGGGCTTTGCATATCACGATGGAGTGCAAAGGCGCAGTGTTGTCACATGTGTTGGTTGATACTGGTTCGTCTCTGAATGTGTTGCCCAAGAAGGTTCTGAGTAAGCTTGATGTTGAAGGGGTTGTTCTCACACCGAGTGATCTCATTGTCCGTGCTTTTGATGGATCCAAGCGATCAGTTTTCGGCGAGGTCACGTTGCCTGTAAAGATTGGCCCAGAAGTGTTTGATATTGTCTTCTATGTGATGGATATCCAACCATCATATAGTTGTCTGTTGGGGCGTCCCTGGATACATGGGGCCGGAGCAGTATCGTCAACTCTCCATCCAAATCTGAAGTATGTGTGGAATGGTCAGGTTGTGACTATGTGTGGCGAAGAGGACATCCTTGTGAGTCATTTATCCTCTTTCAAATATGTGGAGATGGATGGCGAAATTCATGAAACTCTGTGCCAAGCTTTCGAGACTATTGACATTGAGAAGGTGGCTTTTGTTGAACAGAAGAAGCCAGGTGCCTTAATTACGTCCTATAAGCAAGCTCTGGAGGTCGTTAATTCAGGTAACGCGGAGGGTTGGGGCAAGAGAATTGATGTGCCTGTGAAGGAAGACAAGTTTGACATTGGTTATCAGCCTCTTAATTCATAGCAGGGTGTCCAGAGTCAGAAAGGGCCGTGTACCTTCACCAGCGCTGGATTGATGAATCACGGTGATGTCTTTGCAGCAGGTAGTGAAGACGGTGACAGTGATTGTGATTTGGACAACTGGGTGCGCCCCTGTGCTTCAGGGGAGAAGGTCAACAACTGGACTACCGAAGAAATAGTCCAAGTTACTCTTCAGACAGAGTAATTTTATTTTGTTTTTCATTTTGCACAAAAACCCTACGCTCTGCCTGGGGCGTAGTGGTTCATTGTAGGGCCTCATCATGTTTTGAATTTTCAATGATTATCATCAATAAAAGACGTTTTGCAATCAAACTTGTGCTCACTGTCTTTCTGTTTTTATTTTCATTTTCAAAACAATAAAAATGGCAATGTTTTTTGTTTTTGTGACTTTCTTGAACTCTTTTATAAAATAAAGCATTAAACATCGTTCGTGCAGAATCGATCTTGCAGACTCCATTAAAAACGGTTCTGCTATGGCTCAGTATGATTTCGATAATCCCATTTACCAAGCCGAAGAGGAGAGTGAAGAAGATTGTGAACTCCCCAAAGAATTGGTCAGACTATTGAAACAGGAGGAAAGGGTCATCCAACCTCATCAGGAAGAGTTGGAAGTCATTAACCTTGGTACTGAGGACGCCAAGAAAGAGATCAAGACAGGGGCTGCTTTAGAGGAAAAGGTCAAGAGAGGGCTGATTGAAATGCTGCGAGAATATGTGGAGGTATTCGTATGGTCGTATCAAGATATGCCTGGCTTAGATACAAATATTGTGGTGCACAGGCTACCTCTCAGAGAAGATTGTCCTTCAGTAAAACACAAGCTTCGCAGAACTAGTCCTGATATGGCTGTCAAGATCAAAGAGGAGGTTCAGAAGTAGTTGGATGCGGGTTTTCTGGAAGTTACCAATTATCCCCCTTGGGTGGCCAACATCGTACCCGTGCCGAAGAAGGATGGTAAAGTCAGAATGTGTGTCGATTACCAAGATTTAAACAGAGCCAGTCTGAAAGATGACTTCCCATTACCTCACATTGATGTATTGGTTGATAACACTGCTCAATCCTCGGTTTTCTCTTTCATGGATGGATTTTCTGGCTATAATCAGATCAAGATGGCGCCAGAAGACATGGAAAAGAAGACATTCATTACACCTTGGGGCACGTTCTGTTACAAGGTAATGCCATTTGGGTTGAAGAACGCTGGTGCTACCTATCAGAGGGCTATGACGACTCTCTTTCATGACATGATGCACAAAGAAATTGAAGTGTATGTGGATGATATGATTGCGAAGTCTCAGACAGAAGAGGAGCACTTGGTGAACTTGTGAAAGTTGTTTGAAAGATTGAGAAAGTTCAAACTAAGGCTGAATCCAAACAAGTGTACGTTTGGGGTGAGATCAAGAAAGTTGTTGGGTTTCATTGTCAGCGAGAAAGGGATTGAGGTTGATCCAGCGAAAGTAAAAGCTATTCAAGAAATGCCTGAACCATGAACGGAAAAGCAGGTTCGTGGGTTTTTAGGGAGGTTGAACTACATTGCACTGTTCGTATCTCACCTAACAGCCACGTGCGAATCGATATTCAAATTGCTAAGAAAAGATCAAGCAATCAGGTGGAACGATGATTGTCAAAAAGCTTTCGATAAGATAAAAGAATACTTGCAGAAACCTCTAATTCTTATACCTACAGTCCCTGGGAGGCCTCTGATAATGTACCTTTCAGAAACCGAGAATTTGATGGGGTGTGTATTGGGACAACATGACGAGTCTGGTCGAAAAGAGCATGCAATATACTACCTTAGCAAAAAGTTTACCGATTGTGAAATAAGATATTCGCAGCTCGAGAAAACTTGTTGCGCTTTGGCATGGGCTGCTCGCCGACTGAAACAGTATATGTTGAACCATACTACCTTGTTGATTTCTAAGATGGACCAAGTAAAGTATATCTTTGAAAAGTCGGCTCTTATCGGACGGGTGGCTCGTTAGCAGATGATTTTAACTGAGTATGATATCCAGTATACGTCACAAAAGGCCATCAAGGGTAGTGTTCTGTCTGACTACCTTGCCGATTAACCAATTGATGACTATCAGCCGATGATGTTTGAATTCCCCGATGAAGACATCATGTCCTTAAAGATGAAAGGTTGTGAAGAGCCTCTTGTCGAGGAAGGACCAGATCCTGATGACAAGTGGACACTGATGTTTGATGGGGCAGTAAATGTGAATCGAAATGGTGTTAGGGCAGTACTCATCAATCCTAAAGGTGCACACTTACCTTTTTCTGCCAGATTGACTTTTGAAGTAACCAACAACGAGGCTGAGTACGAGGCTTGTATCATGGGGATTGAGGAAGCCATCGATCTAAGGATCAAAACTCTGGACATATTTGGAGATTTTGTTCTAGTGATTAATCAAGTCAATGGAGACTGGAATACTCATCAACCGCATTTGATTCCTTATAGAGATTACACCAGAAGGATCCTGACTTTCTTCAAGACAGTAAAATTGTATCATGTACCCCGAGATGAAAATCAAATGGCTGACGCCTTAGCCACTTTGTCTTCCATGATTAAAGTCCATTGGTGGAATCACGTGCCACACGTTGCTGTGAATCGACTCGAGAGGCCTGCGTATGTGTTTGCAGCCGAGTCTGTTATTGATGAGAAGCCGTGGTTCTATGATATTAAGAATTTTCTCAAAAGCCAGGAGTATCCTGAAGGAGCGTCAAAGAATGACAAGAAGACATTGAGAAGGCTAGCTGGAAGTATTTATTTGAACCAGGATGATGTGTTGTACAAGAGGAACTTTGACATGGTTCTGCTCAGATACGTGGATAGACATGAAGCAGACATGTTGATGCAGGAAGTACACGAGGGATCTTTCGGTACCCATGTTGGTGGTCATGCAATGTCCAAAAAGTTGTTAAGAGCCGGTTATTACTGGATAACCATGGAATCTGATTGTTTCAAATACGCTCGGAAGTGCCACAAATGTCAGATCTATGCAGATAAAGTGCATGTACCACCAAACCCTCTGAATGTTATGAATTCTCCTTGGCCATTCGCGATATGGGGCATCGACATGATTGGGAAGATTGAACCTACTTCTTCTAATGGGCATCGCTTCATCCTAGTCGCGATTGATTACTTCACCAAGTGGGTGGAAGCATCTTCCTATGCTAATGTTACCAAACAAGTGGTTGCTCGATTCATTAAGAAGGAGATTATCTGTCGTTATGGAGTTCCTGAGAGAATCATCACTGACAATGGTTCGAATCTCAATAACAAGATGATGAAAGAGCTTTGCAAAGATTTTAAGATCGAACACCACAATTCTTCTCCTTACAGACTAAAGATGAATGGTGTTGTAGAAGCGGCAAACAAGAACATTAAGAAGATTGTGCAGAAGATGGTCGTGACGTACAAGGATTGGCAGGAGATGTTGCCTTTCGCTTTGCATGGGTACCGTACCTCAGTACGTATGTCGACCGGGGCAACCCCTTACTCCCTTGTGTATGGTATGGAAGCAGTCCTACCGGTTGAAGTGGAGATTCCTTCTTTGAGAGTCCTGTTGGACGTCAAGTTAGACGAAGCTGAATAAGTTCGGACAAGGTTCAATGAGTTAAGCCTTATTGAAGAAAAGCGATTAGTAGCTGTGTGCCATGGGAAACTATATCAGAGAAGGATGAAAAAGGCCTTTGATCAGAAAGTGCATCCTCGAAGCTATCAAACAGGTGACTTGGTTTTGAAGAGGATCCTTCCTCCCGGTACAGATAACAGGGGCAAGTGGACTCCGAATTATGAAGGTCCATATGTTGTTAAAAAGGTTTTCTCTGGTGGGGCCTTGATGCTTATAACTATGGATGGTGAAGATTTCCCGTCCCCTGTGAATTCAGATGTAGTCAAAAAATACTTCGCATAAATTGACCCGATGGACAAAAGAAAAAGAGAGTCCAGGCAAAAAAAGGGCATCCCGCCGAACCAAAAGAAAAAAGAAAAAGGTTCGTGCAAAAGTTAGGGATAAATAATAAAAATAATATGTACACCCGGTAAGTCGAAAACCTGCAAAGGCGGCTTAGGCAAAAATGGGTATCCCGATGGATTGAAAACCTGAAAAGGCGGTCCAGGCAAAAGAGGGATTAAAGCGAAGACTACAGTCTGAGTTATCTGTACTTCATCGCGCTTCAGTGTCTACCATCTCGAAGGATATGACCGGTCCAATCATTCTTCTCAGAAAGCACGGAATTTGGGGGAAATTGAGGATCTATGAGTCATAACAGAATTGGAAAATAGTGGATGCCGTGTTCACATTGCCAATAAGATAGTTTATTTCCTTTTTTTGGCGCAATTACCTCTTCCTAGGAATTTCTTCCTGATGTATTTGCCTTTATAGGACATTTTCAATCAATAAAAGTCGTTATTCAGTCAAATTGCTCTCTTGTTTTTATTTTACTGTTTTGTTTGCAAAAACGTCCAAATTTTTTATAAACATTGCATCTAAAAAACATGAAGGCTAGACAATGATGTGCGGAAAGATAAACATTTGAAAATCATTTTGAATGTTGAGTACACTTGAGTGTATTTTGTCCATACGATCCCCTGGGGCATGTATGTCTTGCTGTTTTACAGGTTAATATCTTTGATTGTTGGCTAAAGCAGATGAGCCACAGTTTGTTCAAAGGTGTTTCAACGCTGTCCAGTAGTGTGAGAAGTTGGGTCGTCTAAGACGAGGTCAGAACTTGTCTCCCCAGCAGTTTCGAGATTGGTGTTTCCTCAGCAGCCAAGTCTGGAGTTTGCTATAATCCCCAGCAGGGTTGAGAGTGCTATAATCCCCAGCAGGGTTGAGAGTGTTTCCCCAGCAAGTCTGAAGGTTGCTGTTCCCCAACGGAGGTGTGTGTTGGTAGTTTTCCCCCCAGCAAAATACCCAAGCAGATCGGGTTCAGTGGAGGTCGTCCCCAGTGAGGATTATACTTTCTCCAGCAGCAGTGCTATTCCCTAGCATGATCGAGAGGTTGGTGTTTCCCCAACAAGTGACTCCCCAGTTGAGTGGTTTTCTCTGCCGTTCCGAGAATGTCAGATCAGTAAGTTTCCGCAGCAGAATTGTTGTGTGTCCCCACAGAGTTGGAAGATCGAATCAGAATTGCATGCTCAGCAAAGTGATCGTTTGCTCCCCCAGCAAGAGTTTTCTCCGTTTGCATCTTGCATATAGTAATCATCATTTGCATTTGCATCCTCAAATCGCGTAGCATTTCCATTCAATATGGAGCATTACGCCATAGAAAACTCAAACATATGCATACCTGTGTTAAGCCGGATTGGATCATATTCTCCGGCAGAGGCGGATCATTCTTCAACATCTATATGGCACATTTGCAACAGTTGCTCTTGGCAGCATTCAGGATTGATAATCCCCGGAGAGATTTGTTTCCTCACCCGTCCGTGAAAGGAAACCTTGATTTTCTCCCCAGTTCAGTCCCCGGCAAGTGTCTGCTTTGTTTTGACATATGTAGATGTCATCTTTGCGATATCGGTAAGTGTCGTGTTGGTCCCCGTGAGGCCTGCTTTCTTTGGTGTCAATAAACATCGGGTTTCTTCCCATTCGTCGGTAGATATTTGGTCGTGGTTTCTTTCTTCCCATTCACCGGTAGATGTCTGGTCTTGGTTTCTTGCTTCCCATTCATCGGTAGATGTCTGGTCGTGGTTTCTTTCTTCCCATTCATCGGTAGATGTCTGGTCGTGGTTTCTTGCTTCCCATTCATCGGTAGATGTCTGGTCGTGGTTTCTTTCTTCCCATTCATCGGTAGATGTCTGGTCGTGGTTTCTTTCTTCCCATTCATCGGTAGATGTCTGGTCGTGGTTTCTTTCTTCCCATTCATCGGTAGGTGTCTGGTCGTGGTTTCTTTCTTCCCATTCATCGGTAGATGTCTGGTCGTGGTTTCTTTCTTCCCATTCATCGGTAGATGTCTGGTCGTGGTTTCTTGCTTCCCATTCATCGGTAGATGTCTGGTCGTGGTTTCTTTCTTCCCATTCATCGGTAGATGTCTGGTCGTGGTTTCTTTCTTCCCATTCATCGGTAGATGTCTGGTCGTGGTTTCTTTCTTCCCATTCATCGGTAGGTGTCTGGTCGTGGTTTCTTTCTTCCCATTCATCGGTAGATGTCTGGTCGTGGTTTCTTTCTTCCCATTCATCGGTAGATGTCTGGTCGTGGTTTCTTTCTTCCCATTCATCGGTAGATGTCTGGTCGTGGTTTCTTTCTTCCCATTCATCGGTAGATGACTGGCCGTGGTCTCTCTCTTCCCATTCATCGTAAGATGTCTGGTCGTGGTTTCTTTCTTCCCATTCATCGGTAGATGTTTGGTCGTGGTTTCTTTCTTCCCATTCATCGTAAGATGTCTGGTCGTGGTTTCTTTCTTCCCATTCATTCGTAGATGTCTGGTCGTGGTTTCTTTCTTCCCATTCATCGGTAGATGTCGGGTCGTGGTTTCTTTCTTCCCATTCATCGGTAGATGTCTGGTCATGGTTTCTTTCTTCCCATTGATCGGTAGATGTCTGGTCATGGTTTCTTTCTTCCCATTCATCGGTAGATGTTTGGTCGTGGTTTCTTTCTTCCCATTCATCGGTAGATGTCTGGTCGTGGTTTCTTTCTTCCGATTTATTGGTAGATGTCTGGTCGTGGTTCCTTTCTTTGATAAACATCAATTCCTCAGTAGAGTCATCGGTAAACGTCTGGTCTTGTTCCAGTCGTAAACAACTTTTTCCCCCCAGTGAAGCCGCCATCGGTAAAGGGCCTCGCTTTCCTTGATATGAGTGAATATCGACTGTTTTGAAGCCGCCGTCGGTGAATGGCCTCGCTTTCCTCGTTTCTTCGCCTGCAGAGTGCAAATTTTACGGTTCTTTTGGTATTCAATCCCTGTTTACCTTGAAAGTATGATAGTCATTGCTCTCATCCGTTCAGGTTCTCAGTTGATTGAATAGGGGCAACTGTAGCAACTCAAATTTGCACCCCCCATTCATGCATTCATTTCATTTTTTTAGGTCATATATCATTCCATATTGCATTGCATCTTGGCAGTCAGCATTGGCATCAAGAAGATTCCTCAGTGCAAAAGAGCAAGTCTCCTTGAGATGAAGGCCACATGATTATTCTAAAGAGCTTATATGAGCCAAGGTTCATTTTGAAGCAACTTTACCAGGTGGTAGAGGCCCAAATCCATCAGTGCATTTCCAGGTCATCTGAGGCCCATAAAAGTCAACTGTGCAGTCAACTGAGCGCTTTGAGTTGGAGAAATGGTTTGAGACACTTCATTCATGTCCAAAAGAGGCCTATTCATCATGTCAAACACCTATCTTGAAGATTTTGAAGTCAAATCAAAAGTTTCCAGAAATTGAAAGTGACCTGTAATTTCAAGTTTCCAAAAATGGCAAGTTTTTTATTCACATTCAACTTGACTTTCCAACATCAAAGAAGCTTCAAATTAAATTTTGGTCAACATGAAAGTTGAAGATCTTTCTCTCCCCTTTTCAAAAAGTCCAAGATCATGAGCATCTGATAAAGGGTTGAGAAGTTATGAGCAAATGATCACCAAGTGTGCATGGAAGTTCAACATGGCATAACTTTGGCTACAAAACTCCAAATGGAGTCACTCTTTTTTCAAATTGCTTCTTGTGACCAATATTTTTCAAATCCATCATTGCATTGCATGGAAAAATCTCACATGATCATTGGCTTACACAAGTACATTTTGAAGGGAAAATGCCTAATTCAAATTTGGTGCATTATATGAGCCAAATTCCAATTCCATCTTGCTTATGAGCTGATATTAAATGTTTTTGAACCTTGCATGGGCACTGTTCACGTGCATTTTTGCCATGCAAGGGTGATTTGCCAAATTGGTCATACACCTCATTCCTCCTTAATTTTCCATTAGCCAAGCTTAATTTGGATTAGCATGGTAATTAACACAACATATAAAAGCTTAATTCTAACTGTTTTGCTCAGATTACACATTCTAGATCTAGAATCTCATTTCCCTCCAAATTTTGCTCTCATCTCAAACTTCAAATTTCTCCACATAACTCATTGATTTTACTGCATAATCCTGTTGATTGAGTATCATTGAGTAGGAATCGAGCATTGGATTGAAGAATTTGGCCAAGATTCGTGCATATCAAGATCATGAACATGAATTTGTAAGCTGCAAGTTAAGCAAGATCCAAGCCATTTCAAGTGATATTTCGTGCATAAAGCTTCAATACACAAGTTGAGGAGAAGATCTGGACACTTTTGAGGCCTTGAATCCACGAAATCACCACACTGCTCTCCAAAAAGGTTGGAATTCGAATCTCATTATTCTTCATTTTATGCACATGATCTTGTAGAGTTTTCATTGCTGATGATCCTGATGTGATTAGAATTTGAAATGGTTAAGAATTGCATGAGATACTGTAAGACCCCAATTTTGTCCCTAAGGTCCCTCATGGCTCATATCATATCATATCATATCATTGCCTCAAGGATCATTGGACACTTAGCTTCCTTCCCTATGGGTGGGATACCTTTTGAGAGTGATTATTGATCACCAAGCATGTATTGCATTTGTATATCATTGCTTTTCATTTGTTTACTAACAAAAAGTACAAAAATATGTCATCTAACCATGTTACTTGCAGATGAAGCAAACTAGGTCAAGACAGTCAAAGACATTCATTGAGCAATTGATGGTGGCCATTCTTGAAGAATTTGGGCACCATGATCATTCATAAGAGCTCATATGAGTTGTGACATCATTTTAAACCAAGATCTCAAGTGAAAGAGGCTTGAAATTCATCAGAACATGGCTCAGTCAACTGAAACCCTAGCAAAGTCAACTGTGGTCAACTGTGCATTTAATCAGGGATTTGAAGGTGTGAGATGGTTAGAAAGACCTCATTCATGTCCATACAAGTCTCATTTGACATTTCAAACATCAACATTGAAGGATTTGAGGTCAGATGAAAACTTTCCAAAAATAGAAAGTGACCTGTAATTTCAAACTGCCAAAAATGGAAAGTCTTTCTCCTCAAGATTACATGTCCAAGAATGCTTCAAATGAAATTTTGTCCAACATAAAAGTTGAAGATCTTGCTCTCACATTTCTAAAAAGTCCAAGAACATCCATTTCTCATGTGTGGTTGGCAAGTTATGATCAAATCATTGTCCATAGATTTTGAACTTCAACAAGGCATAACTTTTGCATAGAAAGGCCAAATCATGTGGTTCTTTTTTGAGCAATTTTCTCTTGATCCCGACTATCATGATCATGCATCATATTTCACAAATTCTCATCACAAAAAAGTGCATTTTTCACTTGACTTCATTTTGAATTTTGGTGGGAAAATGTAAATTTGAAAAGCATGCATTATTTTCACTTCAAACCAATTCCAATTGCCTTAAAACAGATTTTTAGACTTGCTTTAAGGGGAATTTGCACTGTTCCATTGGCCACATATGCATAAGGGTGATTTTGGTATTTTTGGCATAAACCTTCATTTTACTTAATCCATTTGCATTGTTGCTAATCATGATTAGAAGTGTGATTAACATGTGGTATAAAGCACTAATCATAACAGAAAATTGAAGAACACATTCACAATTTCAGATCCAAACCCAAATCATCTCAAATTCTCTCAAAATTTTCTCAAATTCTCTCAACTATTGCCATCGAATTTCTTGATTTCTTTTGCTTTGTTCTTGGTTTATTCATCTTCTACAGGCATAGTTGAAGATCTGTTGAAGCAAAAGTGTGAAGAATCCTTGAAGAATCGCAGTTGTTGAGCTTGAACATTCACATGGCAGTTGGAAATTTTTTCGAATCTAAGCATTGCTGAGCTAAAGTCTTGCTTCCATACATTCATCCAAGCATTATTGAGCACCTGTTTCATACTTCCAGGCCTTGATTCACACGATTACAACTGCTGCATCTTCATTGAGGTAAAATTCGATCGTGCCAATTCTTGAAATCTTCATGTGGTTCTTATAGATCTTAGCACGTAGAGCATTCTGCAATTTAGATAATGAAATTTCATTAAGTTTTGAGCAAGATATGTTGATCTGAATATTGATGAGTGGAACTTATTTGGATCGGTTCTTGTGATATGGTTAGAATTAGAACAAATCATTACTAGATTATTGATGTATGATGAAGGCTGATTCGATTGACATAAGTTTCATGAATTTTTGTGGAGTTTTGTTCTTGACGAGTATGAACAGGATGAATGCGTGATGAATGTCTAGGTTTTCATTTCCCAGCGCTGCTTTGATCTTCATTAGCCATGATTTGCATGTATTTCGTGTTTGTGTGACATGTAGCCAGTTACCGCGCGACACCTCACTTAATGAAACGATGTGTTTCATTAAGTGAGCGCCTCCGTTCCAATATCGCGCGTGTTCGAGTCCGGTCTCATGCAATCTCATTTTGTGGTTTTGGCATTTATCCAATTACACTTCACATGTTTACATACACTCCTTTCACAATTTTTTAATTTTTCACTTCATCAAAAAATCCATAACTCATAAAATAATAATCCAAATCACATGCAATTTTTTGTGAATTGTTCATCATCATGTCTACTTTTTTTTGGATATTTTTTTAAGATTTGTGCTCGGATGGATTTAATATTTGCCTAGGGTTTGTTTTCACATGTCATTTCTTGCACAATGATTGCCATTTATTTCATGAAATCTTGATGCTTGATCCAAAAATTTTGAAATTTTATATGTGTAAACTAGACACCTTGAGGAGCATTTTGGTATATAGTTTGTGATTTTTGCATTTCTGGATTGTGAGATATGATGTGATCAATCTAGGTGTGACAATGTGTGTCACACCATTTCTTGTCCAACTTATCGATTTTATTTGCCATTCCATTTGATTGCTAAATGCTCTAAATTTTTGCATGTTTATTCTTCTGGATGTTAAGTTTGAGTTTGAATTTTTGTAGAAGTTTTGAGTGCATTTTCAATTTGTTTGAGGATTTATCTTCTGTTTGACCAATTGTGGACTTCTTGTGAGTCATGATCTTAAATGATTTGTGAAATTCTTGTTGTTTATTGGATGGACCTGAAATTTTGCACATTGCTTATTAACATGTTGAAGTTCATTTTGGCTTTGGTTTGGTTCATTTATCTTGTGCCAATTCTGTTTTGTACTTGCTTGAAGTTGATGCACCACTTGTGGCCTTGTTTGAGCTTGTTTTTGCATACATTGACTTGTCGATTTAATTTCCATACCTATGCTTGTCCAAATGCCATGATTTTTGGTGGGTCGCTCATTTGATATGTTCTGGTTAGACATGATTTTTCTTTGTATTTATTGAGCCATTTTGGTATTGATATGATTGTGTTCATTCTGGTTGCTCCTATGTGATTCCAAATTGCATCTTTGACATGATTTGTGTATGAAATGAAATTGGTTGATGGTTTTGATATGGGACCACTTGCATGTTGTTCTCAATTGATTAATCTTTATTCATGGTGACTTTCATGTTCTGTTTTAAATTTTTCATCCATCTTTGACCCTAGGCTTTGTCCTAGTGGTCAGTTGCTCATGTTTGAAGCTTTGTTTCAGGTTACACATACAAGTTGCACAATTGATGATGCCTCTTCTTGTGAGCATTTGATACTTGCTTTTGCTTACTAATGTGTGTTTTGTAGGTTGAGTTTGACTCATTGGAGTTGAATTTGTGGCATATGCCTTTGCCTTTTGAGTTTGATGATTGTGTTGACTGTTGGTTCTTATCTTGTCTGTTTTGACTTTGTGATTGGTGTACTGATTATATTGGATTGATTTCAGGTACATTAGTTGCTTTAGTTCCTTTGAGAACTTGCTTTGGTTTGCTTGATAGCATTAGAATTGAGGTATAACATCCTCTTCTTCATGTAGTCTGGAAGACCTGGCTTGTTACTTGGCCAGGAAACTGTCTGAAGTCCTCCTTAAGAGGCAATGTTTGTGATTGTTTACTTTTGTCCCCAAGCAGGAAAAGTCCTTTGATAAGGCAATTGGTAGATAAAAGAGATGTGTAGTCCATCTCCTACTAGTCAGTGTGTCATCCCCTTGCTCACATTACATGTTGAGGCATTGGGATATGTACACAAGATCTATAGAGTCATTGACTTGTGGAGAGAGTTCCAACTTTCTGAACTCCCACACCTTTATCATTTGATGCTCTCCCTGACCAGGGATAAGAGTCATGAGGCACACCCCTCATGTCCTTTCATCTGCTTCACCTTGACCCTCAATGTCAATGTTAAGAGCAACCTTTACCCTATTCTAGTTGGCTTCGATGCCTAACCTTGTGTGAGCCTGATTGCTTGTATATAGTGGGTGCTATTTGCCTTGTTGGGTTGATTACTTGACTCAGTTGTACATGATTGTTTGAGTTTGCCATTGTGCATTTATCATCATTAATTGTTCATTAGTGCATGATCATCTCATTTGTCCTTGTGACACATCTTTGATTGCCCATTGAGGACAACTGTAAGCCCATTCATTGGCCGGTATTCCCATGATATGGAAGGGATAGAGTGTAAGACCATTTCATTGGTCACTCATATCCTCTTTGCTCTTTGCTCTTTGCTCTTTGCTTGAGCTTGTTGTTGTATGTGAGGATTCAATTGTAAGCCCATGTGATTTGCAGCTGACATCCATGTTTTGTTTTGTTTCTGATGGAGATTGGTATAAGTCCATAGAGTGGCCTCTGATATCCTTGTTTGTTTTAGGAGACTGGTATAAGACCATTGAGTGGAATCCGGTATCCGCTTTTGTTGACTTTCTTCTGTTACCTTGTTCTTGTGTTATTGCTCATTTGTTGCCTGATTCCAAAGGACACAACTTGAATCATCTTCTATATGATTTCAAGAGGTGAACCCTTCTGAGAAGTTTTACATTCCATTATCCATTCACCCCATGTTGTCCTAAACCTTTTCACACATTGCTTTCAAAAACTTGAGATAAATATTGTGCAAACATCCTCACCTCTTTTCAAATTAGAAACCTGGACCTTAAGTCCTTGATTTTCAAACTTCCCTTTTGTTAATACTTCCTTTGAATTGATCTTAATCATGCCTTGACCATCCTTTTGTGAATAATCATAATCAATTAACTTCACCCATTCAATTTTTTTGTGGCTTTGTCCATTCTTGTTAAGTTTTCCATACATTAGCCATAGGTTTCAATTATCTTGGTGGTTGATGTAAATCTTACCTTATCCTTAGTGAGTTGATTGTAAGTCTTCCATACTTATTATAGGGTTAACCCCTCACTAGTATGTTGAAGATGTCCTCGCATGGTGGATTGTTGATTCATGTTGAGTTTTCTCCCCTTGATAATGAAAAGCCTTAGTGCTTGTGTTTTAAAATTGAATCCACTAACTTTTGGAAGTTTTTAGCCGAACTACGGCGTTTTGATCCTTTACCTTTTCATGGAAAGGTACGTAGGCAACGGGTTCATCCGTTCAAACACAAAAATAATTAACTTGTACATTCTTTTCTCATCATCCCAATCATGTTTGCACAATAAATATTTCATAACAAATAACATTTTCATTCAACAAGTGTGAAAAGGGCTCCCTAGGAGTACCTAGGATGTTTTGGGTGCCTAACACCTTCCCATTGCGTAATTTACCCCTTACCCCGATCTCTGATCTTTTCATTGGTTTTCTACGCGTAAAACTTCTTAGGCTTTTGTTCGCTTTTTAGCCAGTCCTTTGGATAAATAAAAGTGCGGTGGCGACTCGATTCTTTGTATACTTTGCTTTTGGTTTAATCAATAAATCATAAAGTGACGAATACACCGCTACAGAAAAGTGGCGACTCTGCTGGGGAGATAAAAATCCTTGGTGGTATTGCCTACTTTTCACCCTTGTTGTGTGATATTGTTATTTGTTATTTGACATATTTTTGTACAACTTGGGATAACTGTATTGATTGTAATGTTTGAATTGCTTGATATACAATTGTTGTTTGCTTTGGTGATCTCTGTGAGATGAGTTCTATACCCGAACTCGAGTGCACCTTAGGATAGGAGAATGGCATAGTCTTGTTGACTGGTGTGGAGTATTCCTTAGCCAGTTGACTTGCGAGTCCATTCACTTGGTGGAGGTCATGTTGGATTAATAATGTCACACAAGTTATTTGTGGTTAGGCATTATTCTTTCAATCATGTGCCGTCGAAGCCAAGGACCTTAGTTTACCAAGCCCATCTTGGCCTATTTTAGGACGTAGTGCGGAGGTCGTTCAGATGTAAGTTCTGATACGATTGTTACGCGATACTACACTCATAAGAGTCTCTCTTGAGAATATTTTTGGAATACGAGTATTCGTTCCTCCGATAATATTCGAGAGATGGGACGATGATTATGGGAACCTCTGGTAGAACATGTCTGGCAGGTTTAAACCCTAGTACACTCCCTTTGGGTGGTTCTTGACCAAGACTCCATGCTCGTGACTCTCAGCAAACCCGTGATTCATGGTTGAGTCGGTCAAACAACCTTAATATCAATGGAACTTGGGTGTTGATAAGGTGTAAACCTAAATCCCCCAAAACGGATGGTTGATATTAAGGATGTTTGAGCCGGTTCATGTACCGTTAATATCAATGGAACTTGGGTGTTGATAAGGTGAAAACCTAAATCCACCAAAATTGATGATTGATATTAGGGATACAATGAGCTTTCCCATGACCTTTGTCTGGTGTGCTTTGCTTGATCCTTGAGTGTGATTGTTGCATTCATGCATTCATGCATTCATGCATTCATCCGCATTCCTGTCATCAAAAAAAAAAAAAAATTCAAGGAACTTAAAGGGTTTATTTGCAAAATTTTCAGACATGGAAAGACCAAAAAGGCATACGAAGAAGTACAGCTTTAGACAACCTGACGTGAAAGAGTTAAGGAATCTGACATCTTATGTATTAGATCCCTGGGATTTCAAAGCTCGGTATGGGAAGCTTCTGCCTCTGTTGACTACTCAAGTTGATGAGGGGCTGATGAGTACTCTGGCGCAGTTTTATGATCCTCTGTATCATTGCTTCTCTTTTCCGGACTTCCAGCTGTTGCCTACATTGGAGGAGTATTCTCATCTTATTGGGATCCCGATTCTGGATCAGTGCCGTTCAGTGGCTTGGAGAGTATTCCAACTGCTTGAGAGATTGCAAGTTTGTTGCACATAGATGAAGACTTGATCAAAGCTAATCTGACTACCAAAGGTGGAATTCAGGGTTTTCCTTCCGAGTTCCTTATCGCTCAAGCTACCTTTTATGGGAAGGCCAGGAGTGAGGATGCCTTTGAGGCTTTGTTTGTGCTGCTCATCTACGGATTGGTGTTGTTTCCCAACTTCGATAAGTTCGTGGACATGAACGTTATTAGGATCTTCGCAGTTCTTAATCCCGTTCCGACTTTGTTGGGTGATGCCTATGTCTCTTTGCATCTGAGGAATGCAAAAGGTGGAGGAGTCATTGTCTGCTGTTTGCCTTTGCTGTACAAGTGGTTTATTTCGCACTTGCCGCAGACAGTTGCTTTCAAGGAGAACAAGGGATGTCTACGGTGGTCTCAGAGACTTATGTCTCTCACTAATGATGATATCTCTTGGTATGATCGCGTGTATGATACCGTTCAGATCATTGACTATTGTGGTGAATTCCCTAATGTGCCTCTTCTCGGTACATGTGGTGGGATCAGCTACAATCCTATTCTTGCACGTCGTCAGCTTGGGTTCCCCCTAAAGGATAAACCTCATAACATTCTGTTAGAAGGTGTGTTCTTTCAGGAGGGTAAAGATCCCCAAGGCCTGAAAGCCATATGTGTCCGTGCTTGGCGCAGCATTCACAAGAAGAGTAGGAATGAATTGGGTCCGAAGAATTGCATTGCTTTGGAGCCATATACTTCTTGGGTCAGACAGAGAGCTGTCGAATACCTGATGCCATATGATCATCCGAGACCTACACCTTTGGATGTGGCTGGGCCTTCAACCTCCCTATCCAACGTGTAGAGGAGTTGAGAGAAGAAGACCTTTCACGTGCTTGGATCCGTGAAAGAGAGGGGTTGCTTCAGCAGATCAAGGAGAAGGACACTCTGATTGAGTTTCTTGAGCATCAGGTGATTGACGATCCGAATGATGCCTGGACTTCTCTGCTTCCTCAGTCTTCCAAGTTCTGGAAGAGGAAGTATGATCGACTTGCGAAGGAGAAAGCGGATATGGAAGCAGCCTATGAGAGAGAGATCAAGAAGCTTTGTGTTTCTCGTCTTCCAGCATCCCGAGCTTCTAGGGATCCATAGGATGTTTATTTTCCTTTTCTCTTTGTAATGATCGAAAAATGTTGTACTTCTTTGTCTCAAATATATTGAATGAGATATTTTCCATATGCAATTAAAATGATTAATATTCAAATTTGCAAATAACACCCTAAGGGTTCCTTGAAAATGAATAAAGCATCTGCACAAGCATTTCATGCATCATTTTGCATAAGCAGGTACCTTGTTTCTGGTCTTCTTGTCCTAACTCTGTGTTCTTCATTTATTTTGAAGACAAGCTGACTCACCGGTATTATACTCGAGCCAATTCTGCAAGAGTTATGGATCAGCTAGAACAAGAGAATCGTGAATTGAAGGAAGAGGTCGCTCGCCTGAGCGCTTTGATGGAGTAGTTTCTGTCTGCTCAGAATCAGCCTTCTCAACCTCCTGCAACTCCTCCCCAGAGGATAGTTATTTCAGAGGTCGCTGCTCCGACTGTGCCAGCCGCCAGTGCTCATTATAGGCCCAATGCTATTCCAGCCGGGTTCCCTTGGGGTATGCCTCCAGGTTTCATGCCTGATATCCCTGCTCCAACTTTCGCTCCCATGCCGGCACCTAGCCCGATCATTGTTGCTGCTCCTCCTATCATGCATACCATGCCCAGGGTAGACGACACCATCTATCATTCTGAGCCGTCTGAGGGCCCGGATGTTAATGAGAAGATGGAGGCGATGAATGATCAATTCCTTGAGCTGAGGAAGGAATTGAAGACCCTCCGAGGGAAAGATTTATTTGGCAAGTCTGCCGTCGAGCTTTGCCTAGTTCCCGGTGTCAAGATACCGATCAAATTCAAAGTGCCTGACTTTGAAAAATATAAGGGGAACACCTGCCCTCTTGCTCACCTGGTTATGTACGCCAGGAAAATGTCTACCCAAACTGATAATGATCAGCTTCTGATCCATTATTTTCAGGACAGTCTGTCCGGTGCTGCGCTCAGATGGTACATGAGTTTGGACAATGCTAATATCCGATCCTTCAACGATCTTGGCGAAGCCTTCGTCAAGCAATACAAATATATTGTTGATATGGCGCCTGACCGTGATCAACTCAGGTCCATGTCTCAGAAGGACAAAGAGACATTTAAGGAGTACGCCCAGAGATGGCGAGAGCTGGCAGCTCAGATTACTCCACCGCTGGAAGAGAAAGAGATGACTAAGATCTATTTGAAGACTCTTAGTTCTTTTTATTACGAGCGGATGGTAGCTAGTGCTCCCTCTGACTTCACCGAGATGGTGAACATGGGGATGCGCCTGGAGGAAGGTGTCCGTGAAGGACGATTGGCAAAAGATGAGAGCTCTTCTAAACTTTATGGGGCGTTTAAGAAGAAGGATGGAGAGGCACATGCTGTGCAGTCCCATGCCAAACCGAGGAAACCCTCTGTTCAGAGGAAGCCCGCACGTCGTGCCGAAAATCAGCACCAGGTGGCTCATATAGCACCTGTATTCAGAGAAAATTCTCAGCAGCAACAGCAATATCAACAGCCTCAGTATCAGCAGCAACAGCGTCCACAACAACAGGCTTACCAGCCTCGTGGTAGCACAACCAACCAGGCCAATTTGAACTATGATAGGAAGAAGATCAGTTTCGATCCGATTCCGATGTCATATGCCGAGCTGTATCCTTCCTTGTTGGAAAGGAAGTTGGTTACTCCCAGGGATCCTCCTGCTATTCCTGCAAATCCTCAGTGGTGGTATAAACCAGACCAACACTGTGTTTATCATTCCGGTGCTCCGGGCCATAACATTGAAAACTGCTACCCACTGAAGACTAAGGTTCAAGACCTTATGAGATGTGGAATTTTGAGCTTTGAAAATTCAGGCCCGAATGTTACCAAGAACCCATTGACCGCGCATGGGAAGTCGGTAAATATGGTCCAGGGTTGTCCTTGGAAGTACAAGGTCAAATATGTTAGCCATATTCGACGGTCGTTGGTGGAATTACATCGGTTGCTGTGTCAGTACAGCTACATGGAGCATGACCACGACAAATGCCGCATCTGTTCGGTTAATCGCTTGGGTTGTAATCAGGTACGCCGAGAGCTTCAAGAGTTGTTAGATGAGGGTACCATTGAGATTCTCCAAAATCGCAATGTCGATGAAGACGAACCGGAAGTGAATATTATCTCCCCCGTGTTCAAGCTACCAGAGCCTGTTGTTATTCGTTATGATAGCAGCAAGCCGAAGGTTTCTCCTTCTCTGGTGATTAAGCCTGCAGGCCCTGTGCCATATTCCTCTGACAAAGCTGTATCGTTCAGGTATAACCCTGTCGCTGTAGAAGATGGGAAAGAAGTGCCTTTGCCTTCTACCTCTGTAACCAATATTTTTGACGTGAGTGCGCTGACCCGTAGTGGTCGTGTGTTTTCTGCACCACCCAAGGCTCCTGTTGCTTCTGACTCTGCTGAGCGTCCGGTTGGGACGGCTGTCAATATTCAGAATCCGGCACTTGATGTTGCCAGACCCTCCTCTGTACAAAAGACTCCTACTTCTTCTATTGGCCCGAGTGGCATTGTGAATGAAGAATCTGATGAGATGCTGAGGCTCATCAAGAAGAGTGAGTACAACATTGTAGACCAGCTTCTACAAACGCCAACTAAAATCTCCGTATTATCTCTGCTGTTGAATTCAGAACCCCATAGGGAGGCTCTGCAGAAAGTATTGGATTTGGCGTATGTTGATCACGACGTCACAATAGAACAATTTGACAGTATAGTTGCAAACATCACTGCTTGCAACACTTTGAGTTTCAGTGACGCTGATCTCCCCGAGGAGGGAAGAGACCACAACATGGCTTTACATATATCCATGAATTGCAAATCTGATGCCATGTCCAACATGCTGGTGGACACTGGATCATCTTTAAATGTATTGCCCAAGACCACACTCTCCAGACTGTCATATCAGGGGCCTCCCATGAGGCAGAGTGGTGTTGTTGTGAAAGCTTTCGATGGGTCGCGTAAGACCGTGATTGGGGAAGTTGATCTCCCAATCAAAATTAGACCATGTGATTTCCAAGTTACTTTTCAGGTAATGGATATCCACCCATCGTACAGCTGTCTCCTTGGCAGACCATGGATTCACGAGGCTGGCGCCGTGACATCCACCCTACACCAGAAGCTGAAATTTGTCAAGAACAAGAAACTGGTTGTGGTAGGGGGAGAAAAGGCTCTCCTGGTTAGCCATCTGTCTTCTTTCTCATATATTGATGCTGAGGATGAAGTTGGAACGCCGTTCCAAGCTTTATCTATTGATGAACCAATTGAGAAGAAGTCTCCGTCATTTGCTTCCTATCGTGATGCAAAACTGGCCATTGAATGTGGTGCAGTTGCTGGTTTAGGGAAGGTGATCGAGCTTGAAGACAATAAATCCCGGGCTGGCATTGGCTACTGTTCTGGGGCATATAATGAGCACAGTTTGTTCACAAGTGGAGGATTCATCCATGATGATCAACCTGAAGAAGCTGCTGCTATCTTAGAAGAGGATACAGAGGATTTGAGCAACTTTGTTATCCCTGGCGGTGTCTGCCACAATTGGGTCGCTGTAGATGTTCCTACAGTCATACATAGATCAGATTAATTGTTCACTTTGTTCAAAACCCTTCTCCCATGCCAAAAGGAGAAGTGATGACATTGTTGGCGCATATATACAATGATGTTTTCATTCAATTAATGCATTGTTAAACATTCGTTTTTCCATTTGTTTTCACTTTTTGCTTTTTGCATGAAATCAGTGATCACAAAAAACCCATAAAAACAAGAATAAAAGCAATCCTTTTTCATCTGCATAATGGTTTGCTTGTTTAAATTCTAAAATTTTTTCATTAACCAAAATCATTATGCAGGTTGATTCTAAAACCCATTGAACATAATGATCCAACGCCATCTCCCAATTTTGAATTCCCTGTATTCGAGGCAGAGGAAGATGATGCTGAAGAGATTCCTCATGAGATTACCCGTCTCCTTGAGCACGAGAAGAAGATCATTCAGCCGCATCTCGAAGACTTGGAAACAGTCAACTTGGGGTCTGAAGGTTGTGTTCGTATGGTGAAGATTGGGGCACTCCTTGAAGAGTCTGTCAAGAAGGAGTTAATCAGTTTGCTACGAGAATATTCCGATATCTTTGCTTGGTTGTATGAAGACATGCCGGGTCTAGATACAGATATTGTGCAACATTTCCTACCTTTGAAGCCTGAGTGCGTGCCTGTGAAGCAAAAGCTCAGAAGAACTCATCCAGATATGGAAGTGAAGATCAAAGAGGAAGTTCATAAGCAAATTGATGCGGGGTTTCTGGTGACTTCTACATATCCTCAATGGGTGGCCAATATTGTGCCTGTTCCTAAGAAGGACGGAAAAGTCCGTATGTGTGTTGATTATAGAGATTTGAATAAAGCTAGTCCGAAAGATGATTTTCCCCTACCACACATTGATATGTTGGTAGACAATACAGCTAAATTCAAAGTCTTTTCGTTTATGGACGGATTTTCCGGATATAATCAAATCAAGATGGCACCCGAAGATATGGAGAAGACAACATTCACCACACCTTGGGGAACATTCTGTTATCGAGTGATGCCCTTCGGTTTGAAGAATGCCGGAGCCACGTATCAACGAGCTATGACTACCTTGTTTCATGATATGATACACAAGGAGATAGAGGTCTATGTTGATGATATGATTGCTAAGTCCCGAACGGAAGTTGAGCATATTGAGCATTTGTTGAAGCTTTTTCAGCGTCTAAGGAAGTTCAGACTTCGCCTGAATCCGAACAAATGTACTTTTGGAGTCCGTTCCGACAAGTTGTTGGGTTTTGTTGTCAGCGAGAAAGGTATTGAGGTTGATCCTGCAAAGGTCAAAGTGATACAAGAGATGCCTGCACCCAAAACTGAGAAGCAAGTCCTAGGTTTTCTTGGCCGCTTGAATTATATTTCCAGATTTATATCCCACATGACTGCCACATGTGCGCCGATATTCAAGCTCCTCCGGAAAGATCAGTCTCATGATTGGACCGAGGATTGCCAGAAAGCTTTCGACAGTATCAAAGAGTATTTGTCTGAACCTCCGATCTTGTCTCCACCTGTAGAAGGAAGACCTCTGATTATGTATTTGACTGTTCTTGAAGACTCGATGGGTTGTGTACTCGGTCAACAAGATGAATCAGGGAAGAAAGAATCTGTTATCTACTATCTTAGTAAGAAGTTTACTGACTGTGAGTCTCGGTACTCTACGCTTGAGAAGACGTGCTGTGCTTTGGCTTGGGCCGCTAAGCGTTTGCGCCAGTACATGATAAATCATACAACTTGGTTGATATCCAGAATGGATCCAATCAAGTATATCTTCGAGAAGCCTGCTTTAACTGGGAGGATTGCTCGTTGGCAGATGTTGTTGTCTGAGTATGATATCGAGTATCGAGCTCAGAAAGCTATCAAAGGTAGTATCTTGGCTGACCATTTAGCGCACCAGCCAATTGAAGATCATCAGTCTGTTCAGTACGACTTCCCTGACGAGGAGATTCTGTATTTGAAAATGAAAGATTGTGATGAGCCTACACTTGATGAAGGTCCAGAACCTGGTTCCAGATGGACGATGGTGTTTGATGGCGCTGTTAATCAGTATGGAAATGGAATTGGGGCAGTGATC
This sequence comes from Lathyrus oleraceus, assembly GCF_024323335.1. Lineage (NCBI taxonomy): Eukaryota > Viridiplantae > Streptophyta > Magnoliopsida > Fabales > Fabaceae > Lathyrus > Lathyrus oleraceus. Next base: position 196,195,333 of record NC_066580.1, on the reverse strand, counting down.
ATTACTCCTCAAGGTTCGCATATTCCGTTTACAGCAAGGCTAACTTTCAAATGCACGAATAATATGGCTGAGTATGAGGCCTGTATTATGGGACTTGAAGAATGCATTGATTTGAGAATCAAGCATCTTGATGTGTATGGTGATTCGGCCCTGGTTGTCAATCAGATCAAGGGTGAATGGGAGACGAATCAGCCAGGTCTTATTCCGTACAAAGATTATGCAAGAAGGATTTCAACGTTCTTTACAGAAGTTGAATTTCATCATATTCCTCGAGAGGATAATCGGATGGCAGATGCGCTTGCTACACTTGCTTCCATGATTGTAGTCAGACGGTGGAATGAGTCCCCAATATTACTGTGATGCGCTTGGATAGACCAGCTCACATATTTGCAATTGAAGAAGTGAATGATAACAAGCCTTGGTATTTTGATATCAAGAAGTTCCTTCAGAACCAGGTTTACCCGCCTGGGGCATCTGTGAAAGATAGGAAAACTTTGAGAAGGTTGTCAGGCAGTTTCTACCTCAGTGGTGAAGTGCTATATAAGAGAAATTTTGATATGGTTTTGCTCAGATGCGTGGATAGACACGAAGCAAACCTATTGATGACTGAGGTCCATGAGGGTTCATTTGGTACTCATTCTAATGGACATGCCATGACTAAGAAGATGTTGAGAGCAGGCTACTATTGGATGACAATGGAGTCTGACTGCTGCAAATATGTGAAGAAATGTCACAAGTGTCAGATTTATGCGGATAAGATTCATATTCCTCCGACACTTCTGAATGTGATTTCATCACCATGGCCTTTCTCTATGTGGGGAATTGACATGATCGACATGATTGAGCCGAAAGCGTCCAAGGGACACAGGTTTATTCTCGAAGCAATTGATTACTTCACCAAATGGGTGGAAGCCGCTTCGTATGCGAATGTGACCAGACAGGTGGTTGTGAAGTTTATCAAGAACCAGTTGATTTGCCGTTATGGTGTGCCAGAGAGGATCATTACTAATAATGGATCTAATCTGAATAATAAGATGATGGATGAGTTGTGCGCTGAGTTCAAGATTGCACACCATAATTCCTCTCCTTACAGACCCAAGATGAATGGGGCTGTTGAAGCTGTTAATAAGAATATCAAGAAGATTATCCAGAAGATGACTGTCACATACAAAGATTGGCATGAGATGCTGCCATTTGCTTTGCATGGATATCGTACATCTGTACGCACTTCAACAGGGGCAACCCCTTTCTCTCTTGTTTATGGCATGGAGGCCGTTATCCCAGTAGAGGTGGAGATCTCATCAATGAGAGTCTTGATGGAAGCCAAGTTGACCGATGTTGAATGGGTTCAGAGTCGTTATGACCAATTGAATTTGATTGAAGAGAAGAGATTGACTGCCATGTGTCATGGTCAGTTATATCAGCAGAGAATGAAGAAAGCATTCGATAAGAAGGTCAAGCCTCGTGTGTTCCGAGAAGGTGACCTTGTGCTCAAGAAAGTCTTGTATTTCGTGCCCAATTCCAGGGGCAAGTGGACTCCAAACTACGAGGGTCCATATGTTGTTAAGAGAGCCTTTTCAGGCGGAGCTTTGATACTTACAACAATGGATGGGGAGGATTTCACTCGTCCTGTGAATTCAGATGCAGTCAAGAAATACTTTGCCTAAAAAAAAGTATATAAAAACAGAATAGCTCGCTAAGTTGAAAACCCAAAAGGGCGGCTTAGGCAAAAATGAGCGTCTCGGTGGAGAACTCGCAAGGGTAATCCAGGCAAAAGTTAGAGACTTGAAAAAAGGAATATTTGCATTCCGCTAGATTGAGTACCTCACCTTGGGGCAATCTAGGCAAAAATTAGGGATTTGGCAAGTAACTGCATCCTGACAAGACTTTCTGTGCTACAGTCGTCTTTTCGTCAGATATTCTCGATTCGTCGTCAACTGAAGCTTCGAATACATCGAGATTCAAATTGGTAGAGAAAGGATCATTATGTTCAATGTAGCCCTCTTCCAATATATATCACTGATTTCAAATTTGTACAGATCTATGGAGTCTTGCCATTTGCAGACTACCATTCCATCAAATAAATTTGAGCTTTTTATCCAATTATTTGCACTCTTATTTGTTTCAATTCAACAAATGTTTCGCATGTTTTAATTGATAAAATATCATTGTTTTAAAAACAAAGATTTTTCAAAATTGTTGTTATAAACAAAGTGAACATTCACAATGATAAAAGGATACTTAAGAATTTCTCAGTGCTCTCCCAAGGGTGGCATGATTTCCAACAGGTAAGACATTTGTTCATATTCCTGGCGTAGTTGTATCCTCTTTCTCCATTTTTGTTGTTGGGGTTGCTCCCCAAGCAGAGATTGTTGTTAGGGTTGTTCCCTAAGCAGAGCTTCTGTTGAGATTTTGGTTCCCAAAGCAGATTGTTTGATGAAGACTCAGTTTCTTCTCCAGCAGTAGTCTCTCCTCAGCATGGGTGCTCTGCTTTTCCGAAGATTCGTGGTTAGTGGGTTGATATCCCCGTACCCCGTTATTCTCCCCAGTGCAGTCGCAAGCAGATTGTTTGTTGAAGACTTGGTTGCTTTTCCAGCAGCAGTTCCTCCCTAGCATGGACGTTTCCTATGGAAGGTTAGTAATGGGTCGATATCCCCGTACTTTACCTACTCTCCTCAGCACGGTCGCCGTCGGAGTTGTTTGTTTTCTCTCCATCAGAGTGCTTATTCCCTTCAGCAGAGCAGTGTTTACTTTCCTACTCAGCAGTTGTGGGTTTCTTTGGAAGATTCAGTAGTTGATTGGTTTGATATGCCAGTATTTCATCCATCTTTTCCCCAGCTTAGTCTGCAGAGCGTTTGTTGTGGCAGTTTATGCCCGTTGAAAGCTCCGTTCCCCCAGTAGGGACGTGGGTGACCTATCATCCAGAGATTTGGTTGATCTCCTGATGCTTTTGATCCTCAGTAGTGTGGCTTGTGGCAGAATCTACTTGTGTGATCTATTTTTTCCCTCAGTGGATGTATCCTCAACAGAGCGACTGGCAGTATCCCCAGTAGAGTTGCTTGTGCAGCCAGATTCTACTTGGGTGATTTTTGCTCCCTCAGTGGGTTGTTCCCCAGCGGAGTTATGTTGGATCCGTTTTCGTAGCAGTGCTTGATGGGATCCCCTGCAGAACTTTGAGATTTCTCTTGTTCCCCAACAGATTTGTCTTGGTGTCTTCGCCTGTTGTGACTTTCTGTACCCTAGTTGGGATGATTGTTGATCCATCGCTCAGAGATTTGGTATTTTCCCGATATCTCTGATTTTGCCTCCCCGCAGATCTTTGCTTTTTAGCATGTGAATCTCCTGCCGATTGGCTTTCCAGTTGGGTTTCCTCTGGAAGTATAATACCAGGCGTTGATTCCTGGACCTGTTGTGTTAGATATGTCTGTTTTGTCAGCATTCATCAAACATAAATCACGCATATTCATGCATATTCATGAACATTCAGATATTCATGTTGCATTTTTTGCCATATATCCTTTGTTTGTTGTTCCCTGCTATGGGTGATATAGATCTTTTTATAAATCTTCCTAAGCAGATGTCAGGTGTTTAATCTCTCCATGTAGAGTCAACCCATAAGCAGATAATGTCTGTCTGTCCTTCTGCAGTTCCCCACTGAGATATATCCTCGTGGATGACGGTTTCTTCCGTTCCCTCCCAACACATATATTGGGATGGATTTTCCTATTTGAGTTATATCCTCATTAGGATGAGTCTTGATTCAGTCTGTCTTTTCGGATCAATCTCGAATTGGCGTTTGTCGTCTGTTTCTTGTGCTTCCTTGTGGAAATTTTATCCCCAGCGGAATTTTGTGGCCTCTACCGTCATACCGGTAGTTGTAAGTCCTATTTTCCTTTCCCTTTCGACGGAATTGGTGGTTATATACCTTTTATTCCTCGGCAAGTGTTGGTGGTTTGTTATAAACCCTATTTTGTTTCCCGTGCGGATTTGTGATCCATGTCCATCCCCACGCAGAGTTGGTGGTTTGAGGTAAACCCTAATCTTTTTATCCTCATAAGAGTTGTTGGCCACTACCCCGTATTCGGTAGTCGTAAGTCCTATTTCTTTTCCCCTAGCAGAGGTAACCTTTGTGGTTCGATCTGGTTGATGGTGGATTCTGTTGTTGTGGTGTTATCCCCAATAGAGTTTGTATCTCCCTGTGGTGATTTATATGCCCAGTGGAGTTTGTGGTCTTCTACCCCGTATTCGGTAGTTGTAAATCCTATGTCGCTGTGATTTTACTCTCCAGCGGAGTTCGTACCTTGTGGTACAGGTGGATAATTGCCGGTTGCTAGCAATTTTATCCTCAGCTGAGTCTTTGGTTTCCTACCCAGTAGTCGGTATTGTTAAACCTCTTGTTTCCTCAGCCAAATTTTGGTCTTCTGCCCCGTATTCGGTAGTTGTAAACCCTAATCTCTCCTTTTGCAGAGTTAACCTTGTTGTTCATCCTAACCGATGATGGTTACTCTTTGTGGTTATCTTCATTCAATATTCGATGTTGATATTTCTCCTTGCTTCTGGGTAATTGCCGGTTGCTAGCAATTGTATCCCCAACTTTCTTATGGATCATTGCCGGATGCTTGCAATGTTATCCTTTTGAAGTCGCCAGTGGGTCTTTTCACCGTTTGCTAGTGATTTGTTCCCCGGATCAGTGATTGTTATCAATGAATCCCCAGATAGTCCTTGTGGATAATTGCCGGATGCTTGCAATTTATCCCCAGTGAGTCTTCTTTCATTTACCCTTTGTTGGTAATGTCGTTGCTCCTTTTGGTTGGTCATCATTATATACCTAGTTGGTATCCCGATGCCTTTCTTTTCGGTCGATTTATCCTTTATTAACCTTTATACCGGTTGTGGATAATCTTCCATGCGAGTATGTTATCCACGTTCTGACGGTAATGGATAATATATCTCATGCACTCTTCAGTCGAAGCCTTTTGTGTTTCTTTGGTCGAGTAAGATTCGTTATTTCCCTTTGCGGAGTCGAATATTCTTCCTGTTGGATAATTGCCGGATGCTTGCAATTTATCCTCTTTTGAGTTGTCTTTCGTTTACCCGGATGCTTGGTATCGATTGTCTCTATTTTTGGTTAGTCACCTATTATATACTTCGGTATCTCTGGTGTCTTTTACTTTCGAGTATATTATTCACGTTCTGACGGTAATGAATAATATGTCTCATGCGCTCTTTGGTTGGAGTCCTTTGTTGATTTTCCCCAGTAGAGTAAGATTCGTATTCTTTGTAGAATCGAATATCCATCCTTTAACCAGTTTGTGTTTTGGATGAGTGTTTTGGCATATATACCAATTCACGTTTTCGGTGGATCACCTATTATATACCTCGGTATCTCTGGTGTTTCTTACCATACGGGTTTATTATCTACGTTCTGACGGTAATAGATAATGTATCTCATGCGAGTATTCTATCCACGTTCTGACGGTAATGGATATTATATCTCATGCACTCTTTGGGTTTGTGTCCCCAGTTGAGTAAGATTCGTGTTCCCGTTGTGGATTCGAATGTCCATCCTGTAAGTCGATTTGCTTTTTCAAGCCCTCCTTTCGGATGATGAGTGTTTTGGCATATAGACCAATTCACGCTTTGGTCGGTCACCTATTATATACCTCGGTATCCCTGGTGTTCCTTCCTTTCTGCTCCCTATTATGACTTTGGTCCCTTGTGGAGTCAGATTTTCCTGAGTCGATGTACCTTTTTCAGGTCTTTCTCAGATGTTGGTTGATTGATATCTCTCACCCTTATACCGGTCTTAGAAATTCATTCTTCCCGAGTTGGTTACCCTTATACCGGTAACACCTCATTTCTTTGTTGCTTCCCCAGGAGAGTCTCTGTGTTGGACATTCCCCTACGGAGTTTCTTGTTGTGATTTTATCCTTTGCTGTATTGGAGTTTTCCCCAATATATGCACTTTTCTCGGCAGGGAGGTTCTTTGTGAATCTTTTCCTAGTCCGAGTCCGGATTTTTATCCGAAGTATCCTTTGTGGATAGTTTGAGTCAGCTCGTGTCTTTCCAATGGATGTGTCTTCCTTTGGAATTCTTTATTCCCCAGTGTGAGTCCTTCACTTCCCAGTGAGGTCTCCAGTCCAGTTGTGTCTTGATTACGCTGTGTCAGTTTTGTCTTTTTCCAATTCAAAGTCGTGTCCTGCTCACGCATTCTTATTCTTTTTTATCCCCAATTAGAGTCCCCATAAGAGTCTTGTAGAGTCTCTGTTCCTGGTGAGTGTATTACTCCGATGGATCGTCTTTTCTTCCGTGTGAACCATATCCCCACAGAGTTTGTCTTTTGCATGCATACATCTGCATCATGAGGTCTCTTAGGGACCAAAATTTGTCTCATTACTGTTATTTAAGCCCATTCTACCGCGTCGAGATGAAGATTTCTAAACTTCACTTCTCCGGCTAGAATGACCTTAAATAGGGGCATCTGTAAGACCCCAATTTTGTCCCTAAGGTCCCTCATGGCTCATATCATATCATATCATTGCCTCAAGGATCATTGGACACTTAGCTTCCTTCCCTATGGGTGGGATACCTTTTGAGAGTGATTCTTGATCACCAAGCATGTATTGCATTTGTATATCATTGCTTCTCATTTGTTTACTAACCAAAAGTACAAAAATATGTCATCTAACCATGTTACTTGCAGATGAAGCAAACTAGGTCAAGACAGTCAAAGGCATTCATTGAGCAATTGATGGTGGCCATTCTTGAAGAATTTGGGCACCATGATCATTCATAAGAGCTCATATGAGTTGTGACATCATTTTGAACCAAGATCTCAAGTGAAAGAGGCTTGAAATTCATCAGAACATGGCTCAGTCAACTGAAACCCTAGCAAAGTCAACTGTAGTCAACTGTGCATTTAATCAGGGATTTGAAGGTGTGAGATGGTTAGAAAGACCTCATTCATGTCCATACAAGTCTCATTTGACATTTCAAACATCAACATTGAAGGATTTGAGGTCAGATGAAAACTTTCCAAAAATAGAAAGTGACCTGTAATTTCAAACTGCCAAAAATGGAAAGTCTTTCTCCTCAAGATTACATGTCCAAGAATGCTTCAAATGAAATTTTGTCCAACATGAAAGTTGAAGATCTTGCTCTCACCTTTCCAAAAAGTCCAAGAACATCCATTTCTCATGTGTGGTTGGCAAGTTATGATCAAATCATTATCCATGGATTTTGAACTTCAACAAGGCATAACTTTTGCATAGAAAGGTCAATTCATGTGGTTATTTTTTGAGCAATTTTCTCTTGATCCCTACTATCATGATCATGCATCATATTTCACAAATTCTCATCACAAAAAAGTGCATTTTTCACTTGACTTCATTTTGAATTTTGGTGGGAAAATGTCAATTTGAAAAGCATGCATTATTTTCACTTCAAACCAATTCCAATTGCCTTAAAACAGATTTTTAGACTTGCTTCAAGGGGAATTTGCACTGTTCCATTGGCCACATATGCATAAGGGTGATTTTGGTATTTTGGCATAAACCTTCATTTTACTTAATCCATTTGCATTGTTGCTAATCATGATTAGAAGTGTGATTAACAGGTGGTATAAAGCACTAATCATAATAGAAAATTGAAGAACACATTCACAATTTCAGATCCAAACCCAAATCATCTCAAATTCTCTCAAAATTTTCTCAAATTCTCTCAACTATTGCCATCGAATTTCTTGATTTCTTTTGCTTTGTTCTTGGTTTATTCATCTTCTACAGGCATAGTTGAAGATCTGTTGAAGCAAAAGTGTGAAGAATCCTTGAAGAATCGCAGCTGTTGAGCTTGAACATTCACATGGCAGTTAGAAATTTCTTCGAATCTAAGCACTGCTGAGCTAAAGTCTTGCTTCCATACATTCATCCAAGCATTATTGAGCACCTGTTTCATACTTCCAGGCCTTGATTCACACGATTACAACTGCTGCATCTTCATTGAGTTTTGAGTAAGATATGTTGATCTGAATATTGATGAGTGGAACTTATTTGGATCAGTTCTTGTGATATGGTTAGAATTAGAACAAATCATTGCTAGATTATTGATGTATGATGAAGGCTGATTCGATTGACATAAGTTTCATGAATTTCTGTGGAGTTTTGTTCTTGACGAGTATGAACAGGATGAATGCGTGATGAATGTCTAGGTTTTCATTTCCCAGCGCTGCTTTGATCTTCATTAGCCATGATTTGCATGTATTTCGTGTTTGTGTGCCATGTAGCCAGTTACCGCGCGACACCTCACTTAATGAAACGATGTGTTTCATTAAGTGAGCGCCTCCGTTCCAATATCGCGCGTGTTCGAGTCCGGTCTCATGCAATCTCATTTTGTGGTTTTGGCATTTATCCAATTACACTTCACATGTTTACATACACTCCTTTCACAATTTTTTAATTTTTCACTTCATCAAAAAATCCATAACTCATAAAATAATAATCCAAATCACATGCAATTTTTTGTGAATTGTTCATCATCATGTCTACATTTTTTTGGATATTTTTTTCAGATTTGTGCTCGGATGGATTTAATATTTGCCTAGGGTTTGTTTTCACATGTCATTTCTTGCATAAGGCTTGCCATTTCTTTCATGAAATCTTGATGCTTGATCCAAAATTTTTGAAATTTTATATGTGTAAACTAGACACCTTGAGGAGCATTTTGGTATATAGTTTGTGATTTTTGCATATTTGGATTGTGAGGTATGATGTGATCAATCTAGGTGTGACAATGTGTGTCACACCATTTCTTGTCCAACTTCTTGATTTTATTTGCCATGCCATTTGATTGCTAAATGCTCTAAATTTTTGCATGTTGATTCTTCTGGATGTTAAGTTTGAATGTGAATTTTTGTAGAATTGTTGAGTACATTTTCAATTTGTTTGAGGATTTCTTTTCTGTTTGACCAATTGTGGACTTCTTGTGAGTCATGATCTTAAATGATTTGTGAAATTCTTGTTGCTTAGTGTATGGACCTTAAATTTTGAACATTTTTTGTTAACATGTTGAAGTTCATTTTGGCTTTGGTTTGGTTCATTTATCTTTTGCCAATTCTGTTTTGTACTTGCTTGAAGTTGATGCACCACTTGTGGTCTTGTTTGAGCTTGTTTTTGCATACATTGACTTGTTGATTTAATTTCCATACCTATGCTTGTCCAAACGCCACGATTTTTAGTGTGTTGCTCATTTGATATGTTGTGGTTAGACATGATTTTTCTTTGAAATTAATGAGCCATTTTTGTATTGATATGATTGTGTTCATTCTGGTTGCTCCTATGTGATTCCAAATTGCATCTTTTACATGATTTGTGTATGAAATGAAATTGGTTGATGGTTTTGATATGGGACCACTTGCATGTTGTTCTCAATTGATTAATCTTGATTTTTGGTGACTTTCATGTTCTGTGTTAAATTTTTCATCCATCTTTGACCCTAGGCTTTGTCCTAGTGGTCAGTTGCTCATGTTTGAAGCTTTGTTTCAGGTTACACATACAAGTTGCACAATTGATGATGCCTCTTCTTGAGAGCATTTGATACTTGCTTTTGCTTACTAATGTGTGTTTTGTAGGTTGAGTTTGACTCATTGGAGTTGAATTTGTGGCATATGCCTTTGCCTTTTGAGTTTGATGATTGTGTTGACTGTTGGTTCTTATCTTGTCTGTTTTGACTTTGTGATTGGTGTACTGATTATATTTGATTGATTTCAGGTACATTAGTTGCTCTAGTTCCTTTGAGAACTTGCTTTGCTTTGCTTGATAGCATTAGCATTGAGGTATAACATCCTCTTCTTCATATAGTCTGGAAGACCTGGCTTGTTACTTGGCCAGGCAACTGTCTGAAGTCCTCCTTAAGAGGCAATGTTTGTGATTGCTTACTTTTGTCCCCAAGCAGGAAAAGTCCTTTGATAAGGCAATTGGTAGATAAAAGAGATGTGTAGTCCATCTCCTACTAGTGTGTGTGTCATCCCTTTGCTCACATTACATGTTGAGGCATTGGGATATGTACCCAAGATCTATAGAGTCATTGACTTGTGGAGAGAGTTCCAACTTTCTGAACTCCCACACCTTCTATCATTTGATGCTCTCCCTGACCAGGGATAAGAGTCATGAGGCACACCCCTCATGTCCTTTCATCTTCTTCACCTTGACCCTCAATGTCAAGGTTAAGAGCAACCTTTACCCTATTCCAGTTGGCTTCAATGCCTAACCTTGTGTGAGCCTGATTGCTTGTATATAGTGGGTGCTATTTGCCTTGTTGGGTTGATTACTTGACTCAGTTGTACATGATTGTTTGAGTTTGCCATTGTGCATTTATCATCATTAATTGTTCATTAGTGCATGATCATCTCATTTGTCCTTGTGACACATCTTTGATTGCCCATTGAGGACAACTGTAAGCCCATTCATTGGCCAGTATTCCCATGATATGGAAGGGATAGAGTGTAAGACCATTTCATTGGTCACTCATATCCTCTTTGCTCTTTGCTCTTTGCTCTTTGCTTGAGCTTGTTGTTGTATGTGAGGATTCAATTGTAAGCCCATGTGATTTGGCATTTGTTTTCCTATGATCATCTGTTGGAAGTCAGTATAAGTCCAGATAGATTGGCAGCTGACATCCATGTTTTGTTTTGTTTTGTTTCTGATAGAGATTGGTATAAGTCCATAGAGTGGTGTCGCATCCGCGAAAAACAACCGGCGAGGCTCGAAGAAAAACACAACACAGAGCCGCCACTGCGCGTTATTTATCCCAAGATAGGGAAAGGAAACGCTCAGAGAAACCTGGAAAGGAAATGGTCTCGCGACCAAAGAGAAAGGGTAAGGGAGTCGGTTACGCAAGGGGAAGGTATTAGCACCCCTCACGTCCGTCGTACTCGACGGGATCCACGCTCTAAGAAAAGAAAAGGTTGCTAAAACATCACACACACACACAGGGGAACGCAGGTGGGGTTAGGAGAAGGGAGCTCGATAGGACGTCGCATCCTATGCTTACATATCTTGTCTGGAACAAGAATCAGAGCCACTGTAGTTCGGCTTACGCACGCCAAACAACACAAAACACACAAAAAGATGGCAAACATGGAGCCCGACAACCACTCGATGGAATTACGTCAGCATCCGAACCAAAACATACTCAAAAGGGCAAACGTGGAGCCCGACAGCCAATCACTGGACTTACGTCGGCATCCGAGTCAAAACACAATCAGATAACAAGTAAACACACGCAAAAAGAAAAAAAAGTGCCCGGAGAGGTCTCGCACGACCTCCTGCCTACATACCTCGTCTGGCACAAGGATCAGGGCGATGTAGTTCCCCCTCAAGGGGAAGAAAATCTAGCCAGAAACCAGGGGAAGACGCACTACCAGGGAGCTGTACTCGAGCCTAGTGTTGTCATGCATCATTTCCCTACGTTCAGGTTTCTACCTACTTGCATAAGCAAACTACTCCTATCCAGGAAAGAAGCAAGCATACAAGCATACAAGCATACATCAAATGAGAACAAGCATCTCAAACAGATATCCACATAGCACACACTATAACCAAACAAATGGGCTCAATCAATAGGTGTAACTGCCGAAGCAATTCATCTGTACATGGGTATTATTCGCTTTTAACCTTGCCATTACGAGGCTAAGGTGAAGCAGATGAAAAAGGTGAAGTGAGGATGAGACCTCACAGCTCTTATCCCTAACCAGGGAGAGCTTTAGACAAAGGAGCGTGGGTCCAGAATGGAGGGACCCTTCTACGCTCAAAGACTCTGACTCGATTGTGCAACAGCACAGATCTTGGGTTCGTGCCCCAATGCATCAACACACAGCAGTGTGAGCAGAGGGACGACACACGGAATAGTGGGGGATAAATTGCATATCCCTAGCTTCCACCAATTGCCTCATAGAGGTCTTTACCTGCTTGGGCACAAAAAGTAAACAACCACAATCATTGCCTCTTAAGGAGGACTTCAGACATTTGCCCGGCCAAGTAACAGGCCGGGTCTCCCAGACTACATGAAGTCAAGAGGACCTACCTCAAATGGTTTACACAACCAAGCAGCAGCTAGCAAGCAAGTTCTTAAAAGAACTAGAAGCGACTAAATGTACCTGAAAACAATCAAGTATCATCAGTGCTCAGACAGACAATCATAAACAGCAAATGTTAACCAGTCAGACTATACAGATAACACACAACAAGGCAAGCTATGAGCTCAAGCTCAAGCTTCGCAACCTGCAAAACAAACTCATGTTAGTTCTCAACATCAAACAATGTCAATTTAATCCACTTGGTTCAATCTCCTTAATCATGGTGCTTTTCATCCTGAAAAATCAAGCAAATGTGAGAGACAAGACCACTAGGCCAAGCCTAGGGTCCAAAAATGAGAAAAAAATCTAAACAGCAAGCAATCTTTAACCAAAATCAAATTAATGCCAAACAAAAGCAAATGCAATTGGTCCCATGCTTATATCATTTACCATATTCATTTCATGACTAAAACAATCCAAACTAGGTCAAACATAACACCAAACATCCAAACAGAATGACTTCCACCAAATCCATATCAAAACAATTCCAAAAATCCTCAAATAATTTACACCTAAACAGGACATATTCAAGGTATAGCATGTCAATTTTTAGCTCAATTGGACAGAAGGAACTATGTCAATGAAAATCAAGAAAAACAGACACAAATATATGAGCCAAACCATAACATCAGCACATGCATTCACTTCAAAAAATCATAAGTCAATGAAAACAATTAAGAAATGAATGGGACCAAAACAGGGATGTCCTACAATGTGTCTACAACCAGCATACCAAATTTCATGTTTATCCAAATCCATATGAGCATTTCACATTAAATTTACAAACATGTGTCACATGAACTTGCATAATTGACCAACAGAGATGAAAAATATCAATCAAATTGAAAATGCCACATAAAAATCCAGAAAAATGTACATAGCATCTCAACATATCAATGATCCACCATACAAAATTTCAAGCCATTCCAACATCTCTAGGTCATGAAAATAAATCCAGAAAGTTGACCTAGCTAGGTGTGACACAAATTGTCACACCTAGATTCAAAAATTCCTAACTCAATCATCAGGTATCCAAAATTCACAAAATTTACATGTAAATCACCATTGACATGTCTACAATCACCACAAAAATTTTCAAGAATTTCTTTTAAGGCATAAGAATTTCACAATAGAAATGGCAAAATGTGTCAAAAATGCATACAAGTCAAACAACCCTAGGTCAAACCTATTTTTCACCAAGCACAATTTCTAAAATTATGTCCATAAAATTCTAGAGAGAAAATGGGAACTATAGAAAAAATCCTCATATTTTTCTGATTATCCAATAATTTTCTATGAATTTTTTTAATGTTTGCGTGATTTTTTAATAATTATTTGAATTAAATTAATTAATTAAGTGAACGAATAACAGTATGGTAATTTCTCTAAGCCAGGCGCGGTAAACCTCCAATTTGAAAAATCAAATGAGAAAACGGATCAAACACTATTTTTTTCAGAATTTCTTCTCCTTCTTCACGCGTTTTCCAGATTTGGCACGAACATGAAGAACAACAAACCTCCACCAAAATCCACAAACGAATAGTCATTGGAAAGGTCTCATCACGTGGAATACGAATATCATCATGATTTTGTCTAAATGTTCCTAAATTTCACGAATCGAACGAACTAGGGTTTCACATCCTAACTTTGAATCAACAATAACACAAGCTACAGTTCACCATTGCTAAAACTAATTATATCACGATGCTCTATGTTCTTCACTCTTCAAAACGCACATAAGCATTGGCCAAATCGTGACATTCGAAAAATCGAGTACCTGAATACGGCAGTGACGATTTTGATGCTCTTTGCGCATGGAAGTCCAAAACAGATGAGGAATAAGCTTCAAGAAGTTGGATGCAATGCTCAGGTTCGATTGGATTTGCTTCTAATGCGCGAACATTCCAAAAGCCATTGATGAACCAAACTTGGACAGTTGCATTTGGTGATGAATTTGATGATGATCTCCACAAACAGTCCAAGAAGAAGTTGAATGAAGATCAAACCAAAAAGAACTTTCGATTTTGATGAAGAATTGGAAGAGATTTTGTGGTTTTTGCTTTTTTGTGTTCTTGAAGAAATTGATGAATTTGGAGGGAATTTGGAATTGTGATTTGTGAAATGGTGATTCTGTTATGAATTAGTTATGTTTAGGCTTTTGTATCTCCTCTTAATCCATGCTTAATCACTCTAATTAGCCAAATGCCAATGATTAGTAAAATGTCATTTTCCAAACTAGGGGCAAAATGGTAATTGCATATGCCAGCTCATTGACAGCTCAATGCCAGCTCACACACTCTCAAAATGACATGTGTGAGCTGTTGCAATTTGTCTCATGTTGATTGGATGTGTATTTCTCATTTTCCACATGTGATGGCACTTTGTTCATTTTTCCAAGTTCATTTCAAAAGCCAATTCTCAAACCACAAGGCCTTGGCATGTTATGATGATTCCAACAATTTCCAAATGTCAATTGTGAAGTGTTGCAAAAATCCCCATTCAAAAATTCCCATTATTTCTCAAGTTGGGCAATTTTGCCCCTGGACTTTTAACTGTACAGTTGAAATTTGACTTTTTGCATTGACCATTTTTGATAAAATCCAATTATGCACCATGAAAGTACATATCAAATGGAGTTTGTGCATATAAAGAACATCCAATTTGGACACTCCATGTGGAAGTTATGCCCTCCTGATTATGGGTCATTTTTGAAACTCACTGGACCATAACTTGCCAACCATACATGGGATTTTCAAGTTCTTGGACTTTTTGGAAAGGTGAGAACAAGATCTACAACTTTCATGTTGAACAAATTTTCATTTGAAGCTTCCTTGGACATGTAATTTTGAGGTCAAAGCTTTCCATTTTTGGAAACTTCAATTACAAGTCACTTTCTATTTTTGGCAGTTTTTGTTCTGACTTGATTTTCTTCATCCTTAAGCTTTGAAATGTCAAATAACACTTGTTTCAACATTAATGAAGTGTATCTAACTCATTTCCACCTCCAATTCCATCAAAATCAAGCACAGTTGACCACAGTTGACTTTTCAGCTGATAGATGAATCTGGCCATGCACTGATCAAACTGAGCCCCAATCTTCTGATGAAATAGCCCAAGGATGAAACCCTAGCCTCAATAAGCTCAATATAATCATAGAATGATCCTCATATACATCATAGACCCCATCTCCTGATTATGCCCTGATTGGCCCAATGCAACTGATTAGGGTTGACCAGTGGTCAAAACCCTAATCTCAAGGAATCAGCTTCAACACTTGATGATATCAAACCATGATGATGATGATGAATCATTGTAATCAAGATGAAGACCAATATCCTTTGAGAATCATGAAACCCTAATTTGAACTTGCACATCCTCAGATGATTAATGACCAGTCCAATGAAACCCTAGCTGGCACTTTGACTTCCTCATCCTCTGATCAAGACTTGTGAGGATGACTTGCACAATGTAACCACATGATATGCAATATGCAATGCCTAATGACCTAAAAATGATATGTAATATGTTATGCTAGTCCCAAGAGAGGAGGGCAAATTTTGAGGTGTTACAGCTGCCCCTATTCAATCCACTGTGAACCTGTCGATATGAACAGCCTCGGCTTTCAGATGATCAGGATGAAGAGTGATTGAATACCAAGAACAGACGAACAATTTGCACTCTGATGGGAAAATAATTAACAACGCCTCTCAGCATCGGCGAAGAATACAATCTTGAAGAAAAAAAATCCGTCGGGTACGGAGAAAGTCGGCCTGATCACCGAAACAGCAACATCGACCTGGATATCAAAATAAATGGTAACACAGGGATAACCATGGCTTGAACACCACTCATCCGCTCGGGACTGTTATTTTCTTTTTATGCTTTTCTTGAACCCCGAAATTTTCTCTGCGCAAATGATCCTCGGATCTCTGCATTTGAACCCCGAAATCTTCTTTCCTTGTGATAACTCCGCTGGCAATCGTCGGAAATAACACCAATCACCACTCTGATGGCGACATATCAGAGGGTACACCTTCAACCAGACACTGACTGATGACCGGGAAGAAGCTCGACGTTTACTGGACATCGAACGATGATGTTTTACAGGACATCAAAGAAAACTCGACCAAACATTAAACAATGACTGGGAGAAAACTCGATGTTTACAGGCATCGAACAATGATGTTGACAGGCATCAAACAAGGATGTTGACAGGACATCAAACAATGATGTTTACAGGCATCAAACAATGATGTTGACAGGACATCGAACAATGATGTTTACAGGCATCAAACAATGATGTTTACAGGCATCAAACAATGATGTTGACAGGACATCGAACAATGATGTTTACAGGCATCAAACAATGATGTTGACAGGCATCGAACAATGATGTTTACAGGCATCAAACAATGATGTTTACAGGCATCAAACAATGATGTTGACAGGACATCGAACAATGATGTTTACAGGCATCAAACAATGATGTTGACAGGCATCAAACAATGATGTTTACAGGACATCGAACAATGATGTTTACAGGCATCAAACAATGATCGACCAGACACTTACTGATGACTGGGAAATACTGCTGCTCCAAAATCCCGCTGCTGAACTCCTCGGAGTATCGTCTTCACTGTCCGGCAAAACCAATCCTCAAGCGGTAACCACGGCTTGAATCGCGCTGATCGCGTACCATTCTCCGATCTTCATTTCCATCTCTGTCCGACGGAAACATTTCCTCCAATATCGCACTACTGGGGAATATTGCTAATCTGACATCACGTGGCTAAACTCCTCAGAGTAACATCTTCCAACTTCTGTCGGAACCACCTCTCAAACAATAACCACAACTTGAGACTAGCCTATGCTTGCAATGATGCATGATTGATTTTTCTGCGTAATGCTCCATAATTATGGAAATGCTACGCGATTTATTATTTTTTCTATGCAATATGCTATGCTTATTTACATGATGAATGCATAAAAAGTATCCCCCTCAAGGGATTCTGCTGGGGAGTACGAGACACTCTGCTGAGGAACTCGTCAATACTCCGATTCTGCCCTGCTGGGGAATAGCACTGCTGCTGGAAAAAGACAACCCGTGCTGGGGAAAACCTCCTTTGCCCCCAATCCGCTTGGGAATTGCTGAGGAATAAGCACCACCAACGCTCTGTGGGGATACAACAGTCTTTAACTTGCTGAGGATATCAATCCTGACTCTGCTTCAGGGAACCCTCACAGATACCTGACAACTTCACTGGGGAAATGCTCACAGATACTCTGCTGGGAAACAGCAACCTCCAGGACTGGCAACTGGGGAAGCATCAATCTACCGCCTGCTGGGGATAACCATCCTGACCCGGCTGGGGGAAACGAAGACCACTCCGCTGGGGACGACCCATCCAATCCACCTGTAGGATACACTCAGCTGGGGATGCAGATATCAGTCTGCTACGGAAACTCATCCAATCCACTGGTAGGATGAACACTGCTGGAGATATATTTCATTGAAACCCGCTCCACTCGGGGAGTAACAACCTTCTGGCCTGGCTGCTGAGGAAACACCGTTTACCTACCGAGGATAACCATCACGACTCGGCTGGGAACCACAGACCTCGGATCTGCAGGGGATTTGGTCCTCTACTCCTGCTTGGGGACCTAGCTGGGAAATAAGAAAGGTTGGTACAGAACACCCGTCGACTCGTCGAACCATGGTATCCACCTCCCAAACTCGTACCGACTTTCCACTTCTGAGAACTCCCAGACTCGTCTGGACCTTTTCTGCTCCATCATCTTGTATTCCAAATCGTTCCGCGCTCGACGAGAACGTACTCCTGGGATTATACAGAAATTTCAATTTTCCGACTTTGAAGAGTCTTCTTGCTTAATTCCAAAGGTCGTCGGACGTCTCAATGTCTCTCCGTCATCCCTTCACATTCATTCGTCCCTGGCTGGACCCTGCGGGGAATTTCTACAAACTTTCAAATCTTCCGACTTTGAAGAGTCTTCTTGATTATCATCAAGGATCATCGTACGTCTCAACGTCTTCGTCATTCTTTCATATATTCGTTCCCGCGCGAACTCTCTGGGGATCTATTACAAAGCTTCCACATCACAACCTGCAAGTGAGTGAAAATATCCAACAGTTCCTGCAAAACAGACCGTTAGATAAAACCATGCCCCAGGCGTGTCAAGATTTCAACACTTGGGTCACTCAACCTTCCAAATAAGATTTCAAGTTTTCAATCTTATAAACATGCATTGGAAGGAACCTGTATGTCTTACAATGCAAAGATTCTTTATCAAAATAATCGGATGTTTTTGCAATCAAAGCGGTAATGAAAACAAAAACAAAATTATTTGACTGAATATGCATTTTATTGATTGGAAAAGTGTGGCTCAAATTGAGCAATACAAAGGAAGCAATTCCTGAAAAGAGGTAATTGCACAAAAGGAAAATCTATCCTAATGGAAATGTGAAACCCGCGATCTCATCGAGTTCCAACTCGGTTACACCCCATATGTCCTCAGACTCTCCGTGCTTTCTGCCTTCTGAACAACACGTTTCTGATTGATCCCTACCGGGTATTATCCATGATGCTTTAACCAAAGCGCAAACGAGCCTGCTGGACGCAGTTGTTCGTTTCAATCCCTCTTTTGCCTGGACCGCCCTCTCGGGTTTTCAGTCCACCAGGATACCCCTTTTTGCCCAAGTCGCCTTTTAAGGTTTTCGACTTGCCGGGTGTACATTTTTTATTTTTATCCCTAATTTTTGCCCGAACCATTTCTTTCTGTTTTTGGTCCGCCGGGATGCCCATTTTTGCCTGGACTATTTTATTCTTTTCGTCCAGCGGGTCTATTTATACGAAGTATTTTTTAACTGCGTCCGCATTCACAGGGGATGGAAAATCTTCACCATCCATGGTCGTTAACAACAAGGCTCCACCAGAAAAGACCTTCTTGACCACGAATGGACCTTCATAATTCGGTGTCCATTTGCCCCTTCGATCGGTTTGAGGAGGAAGGATCCTTTTCAGCACCATATCACCTACGTGATATACCTGAGGTCGCACCTTCTTGTCAAAGGCACGCTTCATCCGTTGCTGGTATAACTGTCCATGACAGATGGCTGCTAGCCTCTTCTCCTCTATCAGGCTCAACTCTTCGTACCGGGTCCTTACCCATTCAGCCTCTTGCAACTTCACATCCATCAGGACTCTCAAAGAGGGAATCTGAACCTCAACAGGTAGCACGGCTTCCATCCCATATACCAACGAGAAAGGAGTTGCCCCAGTAAATGTGCGCACTGAAATTCGATACCCAGGATACCAGTTTCCTACTCGACCACACCATCGGTGCATTCAAACGTTATCCAGGCAACAAAAGCTTATTCACCTTAACCTCTCCATCAGACATCAGAATCCGTTCGGATTCGGGGTCATGCCCCTCCTCCGGGATCGGTTACTCTCAATCTTTCGATTGGAACACCTCGAGATGTCCTCATCAGGGAATCCAAACTTCATCGGTTGACAATCCTCAATGGGTTGTTGGGCGAGGTAATCAGACAATACCCCTTTGATGGCTTTCTGAGAGTATACTGATCAGTCAATATTCTTTTGCACTCTCACAACACATCCGGTCAATGTTGGCTTATCAAACACATACTCGATCGGATCCATCGTGAAAATCCACAAAGTGGTATGAACCAGCATATACTGTCTCAATCGGCGAGCAGCCTATGCCAAAGTACAGCAAGTTTTCTCGAACAGTGAATGTATTGTTTCACAGTCGGTAAACTTTTTGCTAAGGCAAATTGCATGCTCTTTTGACAAGACCCGTCATGCTGCCCCAATACACCTTGTAGACCCTTCGAAGGCCGTCAAATACTTGATTAACAATTGTTCATTCCGCAGGAGACATCGGAATCAGAGGTTCCTGTAATTTATTCTTTTTATTTTTCAATGCCCCTTGGCAATCATTATTTCACCTGACCGTTTGATCTTTTTTTTTTCAACATCTTGAATATAGGTTCGCACGTGGCTGTTAGATGAGATGTGAACCATGACAGGTAGTTCAATCTATCTATGAAACCACGAACCTCTCCTTTATGTTCTCGGTTCAGGCATTTTTCTCATATTTTCTTTTTTTTTTTTTTTTTTTTTTTTTTTTTTAGCAGGACCAACCTCGATTCCTCTCTGACAATGAACCCCAACATCTTACCGGATCGCACTCCGACAGTGCACTTATTTGAATTCAACCTCAGTCTGAATTATCTCAACCAGTCAACCGACTTGTCCCGGTCTGCCAGATGCCCCTCTTCTGTTTGGGACTTTGCTATCATGTCATAGCATTCGATTTCATGATGAATCATATCATGAAACAAAGTCACCATGGCTCTCTGCTAAGTAGCACCGGCGTTCTGCTTCTCTGGAGAACAGTCTCCTTCCCATGGTAGCTTGTGCACAACGACATCGGTATCCGACCCTGGCATATCCTGACATGACCAGGCGAAGATGTCCACCTGTCCTCTCAACAGGACTACCATTCTGCTCTCGACTTTCCTCTGAAACGGCCTCATTTTCCTATTTCCTTCCTGACCTCGGCGGTGCTTGGAATAACAATCTCAACCCGCTCTTCTCGCGGCCGAATCACCTTCTCCTCTGGTTTTGACAACCTGGCTAATTCCAGCAGATCACAATCTTCTTCGCCTTCTTCTTCGGCATGATTGCTCGGATTGTCGAAGTTATATGTGGTGTAACCAAATTGTTATCAATGAGATCCGGAGAATTATTTTTGAATTCGGAACGATACAAATCAAAAAGGAAAAATAAAAATAAACATTGCCATTTTTATTTGTTTTTAAACTGCAAAAATAAATGAAAAACAAGGAACACCGCTTTTTGACTGAAAAACATCCATTTATTAATGATGCAGAAAAATGCAAATTTAAACATGAGGTGGCCCTTACAATGAACCGTTACATGTCGGGCAACACGTATGGCTTTCATGCAAATAAAACTGAAAACAGGAAATATCACTCTTCCAGATGAGTGACAGTGATGATCTTTTTAAGCCTTCCAGCTTCCTGGTACGCACGGCTTTATCCAACCATCAAACTTGCAGTCACTGTCGTTCTCTTCACCTACTGTATAGGTGTGATCTGAATCTAGCATTCCGGCACTGACAAAGGTGAACGACGGACGACGTCCTCTGTTCTGCTCAGACGAGTCTTGACCTGGATGATAACCAATCCCAAACATATCCGCTTTTACCACAATGCCTATGATCTGTCCCCAGCCTGGGATCCCTCCATTTCTCACCACTTCCAATGCCTGCTTGTAAGAAGAAATGGACGGCTTTTTCTCTTTCTCAACACCAACGGCATTTTCCACCTTGACGTTTTCAGCGGCCAGACTGGGTGCTTTACGTCTTATATCATCCATTTCTGCTTTCATCTTTCTCTGGACCGTTTCCCCAATTACCACATACCCTTTTGTAGCGATGGCTGCACAACAATCGTCAACACAAGGGAAAGCTCCATTCTTCTTCGGGCGTTTTGGGACCATGGACATTGGCATTTTTAACTGATCCTTCTCAGTCACCTCTATCCCTTTCTTGTCCTTCGACATCATTTTCGCTTTTACAGGACCATGCCTTGCCACGGGGTTAGCACTATCATCTGCCATTGGTGCAAAGCTGATTGCCTTAGAATCCACCAAGTCCTGGACTACATGCTTAAAAGCTTTGCAATCCTCAACGTGATGTCCGGGTGCACCAGCATGGAACTCACACCTGACATTCTCATCATAACTGGCAACCCTCTGATCCGGTTTCCCTGGAACCAATATCCTTGGCTGCACCAACCCAAGATCCTTCAACTTTTTAAACAGAGAGGCGTAAGTCACATGCGGCTTATTGAAATGACGGTCTGTCGTCCTCCTTCTCACTTGGCCCACAGCTCTTTGTGTCCTCTGTTGAGGTAGTGGTTGCCGCTGTGGTGCAGATGAATCACTAACAGGAATGGTTACGGTGGCAGCATAAGGGTGGTAACGATCCTTACCGCATTCTCTTTTAGTCTGCGCACCACCTGATTCAACCTTCTTCTTGGGCCGACCACTGTCAAGGGATTTCTTTGCTACAGAGCCAGAGGGATTTGTTACTTCAGATGACGGAGCCTTTCCCTGAACTTTCTCCTTAATCATCCAGCCCTCAATCCTTTCTAATCTCTCGGCCATGGCTTTCTGCCCCAGGGCAAGCCCTTGCACAACACTGAACAAATCCCTCACCATCTCTTTCAGCTCAAGGATGTCGGCGTTGGGAGGATCCATCAGTTTGGATTTGTTGCCCCCAGCAAGATATCTGAGCAAACAAGCTATGCGCACCGGTTGACACCTACAAAACAGCAAATGGGTTAGTATGCATGAATGCAACGTCTATCCATATGAGGAAGATTCTGTCCTTTGATTCTGGTTTCATCGAGACAGATAATATTTTGACAATAACATTCTGAAATTCAAGATGTCTCTCAACCAGATTCTCAATCCGTAATACTCCCCATATGACTAGACGTAGGTTTGACGCAGATGAATGCAAAATGAGAATGATGCTGATGAATGACTGCAGTGCATTGCCATCCCCCAAGTCATCTGATCATCTGTTGCTCTGAACTACAGCTCTGGTTCCCGAACTGATCACAACCATCTGAGGGAATATGTAACCACAAATCCAACTCAAGGGTTCCGAAATAAACGGAAGAAAGATAC
Source organism: Lathyrus oleraceus (assembly GCF_024323335.1). NCBI lineage: Eukaryota > Viridiplantae > Streptophyta > Magnoliopsida > Fabales > Fabaceae > Lathyrus > Lathyrus oleraceus. The sequence continues at coordinate 196,172,437 of NC_066580.1, read as the reverse complement.
ATCATCATCATCACCATTCTCTGAGCAGACACTCACAACCATCTGAATCGGCCCAGGGAATCCTGAAATAAACGGATCCCCACTGATAAATAACTCGGCCCGGGGAATCCTGAAATAAACGGATCCCCACTGATAAATCACGGACAGCACTCCGGCGTCTCGGCAATAAATGGCCATAATTCCGACTTATAAATAGAACTCTGATCCACGGAACAATTAGTCACCATCTGAGTCACCATCTGAACATGCATCTGAAAGAATCACCCTCCCCTCACAGGTAAATTCTAAACAGGTCACCCTAAGGCGGACAATAGTCTCGACAATCGGGCGGAGATACTCAATGGGTTTGCCCTTTCGGGTGTGCCATTGTAGCTCCCTTAAGATCGTCTAAACCAAAGATCCGGGAAATGATCGGTCACCAGAGTCAATAGTTCAGATGAAGTAACTCAACCAAAGTGGAATGCCCACAGAGGAGAGCACTGTCAAATGAACCTCGTCCGGCTTGTGGTACATCATGCTGCCAGGCACATGTTGACTTAACATGAAAGAGGCAACATGAGACCACACTAATCCTAGGTGTATACTCGGGCCTGGGTTTTAGCCCCACTGAGAACACCCACCCCAAACAGAGGAACCACCTGCACAGAGGACGGCAACAACATGATAGTATGATGCATGCAAATATTTATGCAAATATATACACTGGTTAGAATAATAATTGCAATAAATCAAGCAAAACAAGCAACCTAAACTATCCTAAAACGCTAGGAAGAACTCGCTTAGGGAAGATGGACCAGCACAGGTCTACATCATGTGTTCCCCAGAAGAGTCGCCAGCTGTCGCATCCGCGAAAAACAACCGGTGAGGCTCGAAGAAAAACACAACACAGAGCCGCCACTGCGCGTTATTTATCCCAAGATAGGGAAAGGAAACGCTCAGAGAAACCTGGAAAGGAAATGGTCTCGCGACCAAAGAGAAAGGGTAAGGGAGTCGGTTACGCAAGGGGAAGGTATTAGCACCCCTCACGTCCGTCGTACTCGACGGGATCCACGCTCTAAGAAAAGAAAAGGTTGCTAAAACATCACACACACACACAGGGGAACGCAGGTGGGGTTAGGAGAAGGGAGCTCGATAGGACGTCGCATCCTATGCCTACATATCTTGTCTGGAACAAGAATCAGAGCCACTGTAGTTCGGCTTACGCACGCCAAACAACACAAAACACACAAACAGATGGCAAACATGGAGCCCGACAACCACTCGATGGAATTACGTCAGCATCCGAACCAAAACATACTCAAAAGGGCAAACGTGGAGCCCGACAGCCAATCACTGGACTTACGTCGGCATCCGAGCCAAAACACAATCAGATAACAAGTAAACACACGCAAAAAGAAAAAAAAAAGTGCCCGGAGAGGTCTCGCACGACCTCCTGCCTACATACCTCGTCTGGCACAAGGATCAGGGCGATGTAGTTCCCCCTCAAGGGGAAGAAAATCTAGCCAGAAACCAGGGGAAGACGCACTACCAGGGAGCTGTACTCGAGCCTAGTGTTGTCATGCATCATTTCCCTACGTTCAGGTTTCTACCTACTTGCATAAGCAAACTACTCCTATCCAGGAAAGAAGCAAGCATACAAGCATACAAGCATACATCAAATGAGAACAAACATCTCAAACAGATATCCACATAGCACACACTATAACCAAACAAATGGGCTCAATCAATAGGTGTAACTGCCGAAGCAATTCATCTGTACATGGGTATTATTCGCTCTTAACCTTGCCATTACGAGGCTAAGGTGAAGCAGATGAAAAAGGTGAAGTGAGGATGAGACCTCACAGCTCTTATCCCTAACCAGGGAGAGCTTTAGACAAAGGAGCGTGGGTCCAGAATGGAGGGACCCTTCTACGCTCAAAGACTCTAACTCGATTGTGCAACAGCACAGATCTTGGGTTCGTGCCCCAATGCATCAACACACAGCAGTGTGAGCAGAGGGACGACACACGGAATAGTGGGGGATAGATTGCATATCCCTAGCTTCCACCAATTGCCTCATAGAGGTCTTTACCTGCTTGGGCACAAAAAGTAAACAACCACAATCATTGCCTCTTAAGGAGGACTTCAGACATTTGCCCGGCCAAGTAACAGGCCGGGTCTCCCAGACTACATGAAGTCAAGAGGACCTACCTCAAATGGTTTACACAACCAAGCAGCAGCTAGCAAGCAAGTTCTTAAAAGAACTAGAAGCGACTAAATGTACCTGAAAACAATCAAGTATCATCAGTGCTCAGACAGACAATCATAAACAGCAAATGTTAACCAGTCAGACTATACAGATAACACACAACAAGGCAAGCTATGAGCTCAAGCTCAAGCTTCGCAACCTGCAAAACAAACTCATGTTAGTTCTCAACATCAAACAATGTCAATTTAATCCACTTGGTTCAATCTCCTTAATCATGGTGCTTTTCATCCTGAAAAATCAAGCAAATGTGAGAGACAAGACCACTAGGCCAAGCCTAGGGTCCAAAAATGAGAAAAAAATCTAAACAGCAAGCAATCTTTAACCAAAATCAAATTAATGCCAAACAAAAGCAAATGCAATTGGTCCCATGCTTATATCATTTACCATATTCATTTCATGACCAAAACAATCCAAACTAGGTCAAACATAACACCAAACATCCAAACAGAATGACTTCCACCAAATCCATATCAAAACAATTCCAAAAATCCTCAAATAATTTACACCTAAACAGGACATATTCAAGGTATAGCATGTCAATTTTTAGCTCAATTGGACAGAAGGAACTATGTCAATGAAAATCAAGAAAAACAGACACAAATATATGAGCCAAACCATAACATCAGCACATGCATTCACTTCAAAAAATCATAAGTCAATGAAAACAATTAAGAAATGAATGGGACCAAAACAGGGATGTCCTACAATGTGTCTACAACCAGCATACCAAATTTCATGTTTATCCAAATCCATATGAGCATTTCACATTAAATTTACAAACATGTGTCACATGAACTTGCATAATTGACCAACAGAGATGAAAAATATCAATCAAATTGAAAATGCCACATAAAAATCCAGAAAAATGTACATAGCATCTCAACATATCAATGATCCACCATACAAAATTTCAAGCCATTCCAACATCTCTAGGTCATGAAAATAAATCCAGAAAGTTGACCTAGCTAGGTGTGACACAAATTGTCACACCTAGATTCAAAAATTCCTAACTCAATCATCAGGTATCCAAAATTCACAAAATTTACATGTAAATCACCATTGACATGTCTACAATCACCACAAAAATTTTCAAGAATTTCTTTTAAGGCATAAGAATTTCACAATAGAAATGGCAAAATGTGTCAAAAATGCATACAAGTCAAACAACCCTAGGTCAAACCTATTTTTCACCAAGCACAATTTCTAAAATTATGTCCATAAAATTCTAGAGAGAAAATGGGAACTATAGAAAAAATCCTCATATTTTTCTGATTATCCAATAATTTTCTATGAATTTTTTTAATGTTTGCGTGATTTTTTAATAATTATTTGAATTAAATTAATTAATTAAGTGAACGAATAACAGTATGGTAATTTCTCTAAGCCAGGCGCGGTAAACCTCCAATTTGAAAAATCAAATGAGAAAACGGATCAAACACTATTTTTTTCAGAATTTCTTCTCCTTCTTCACGCGTTTTCCAGATTTGGCACGAACATGAAGAACAACAAACCTCCACCAAAATCCACAAACGAATAGTCATTGGAAAGGTCTCATCACGTGGAATACGAATATCATCATGATTTTGTCTAAATGTTCCTAAATTTCACGAATCGAACGAACTAGGGTTTCACATCCTAACTTTGAATCAACAATAACACAAGCTACAGTTCACCATTGCTAAAACTAATTATATCACGATGCTCTATGTTCTTCACTCTTCAAAACGCACATAAGCATTGGCCAAATCGTGACATTCGAAAAATCGAGTACCTGAATACGGCAGTGACGATTTTGATGCTCTTTGCGCATGGAAGTCCAAAACAGATGAGGAATAAGCTTCAAGAAGTTGGATGCAATGCTCAGGTTCGATTGGATTTGCTTCTAATGCGCGAACATTCCAAAAGCCATTGATGAACCAAACTTGGACAGTTGCATTTGGTGATGAATTTGATGATGATCTCCACAAACAGTCCAAGAAGAAGTTGAATGAAGATCAAACCAAAAAGAACTTTCGATTTTGATGAAGAATTGGAAGAGATTTTGTGGTTTTTGCTTTTTTGTGTTCTTGAAGAAATTGATGAATTTGGAGGGAATTTGGAATTGTGATTTGTGAAATGGTGATTCTGTTATGAATTAGTTATGTTTAGGCTTTTGTATCTCCTCTTAATCCATGCTTAATCACTCTAATTAGCCAAATGCCAATGATTAGTAAAATGTCATTTTCCAAACTAGGGGCAAAATGGTAATTGCATATGCCAGCTCATTGACAGCTCAATGCCAGCTCACACACTCTCAAAATGACATGTGTGAGCTGTTGCAATTTGTCTCATGTTGATTGGATGTGTATTTCTCATTTTCCACATGTGATGGCACTTTGTTCATTTTTCCAAGTTCATTTCAAAAGCCAATTCTCAAACCACAAGGCCTTGGCATGTTATGATGATTCCAACAATTTCCAAATGTCAATTGTGAAGTGTTGCAAAAATCCCCATTCAAAAATTCCCATTATTTCTCAAGTTGGGCAATTTTGCCCCTGGACTTTTAACTGTACAGTTGAAATTTGACTTTTTGCATTGACCATTTTTGATAAAATCCAATTATGCACCATGAAAGTACATATCAAATGGAGTTTGTGCATATAAAGAACATCCAATTTGGACACTCCATGTGGAAGTTATGCCCTCCTGATTATGGGTCATTTTTGAAACTCACTGGACCATAACTTGCCAACCATACATGGGATTTTCAAGTTCTTGGACTTTTTGGAAAGGTGAGAACAAGATCTACAACTTTCATGTTGAACAAATTTTCATTTGAAGCTTCCTTGGACATGTAATTTTAAGGTCAAAGCTTTCCATTTTTGGAAACTTCAATTACAAGTCACTTTCTATTTTTGGCAGTTTTTGTTCTGACTTGATTTTCTTCATCCTTAAGCTTTGAAATGTCAAATAACACTTGTTTCAACATGAATGAAGTGTATCTAACTCATTTCCACCTCCAATTCCATCAAAATCAAGCACAGTTGACCACAGTTGACTTTTCAGCTGATAGATGAATCTGGCCATGCACTGATCAAACTGAGCCCCAATCTTCTGATGAAATAGCCCAAGGATGAAACCCTAGCCTCAATAAGCTCAATATAATCATAGAATGATCCTCATATACATCATAGACCCCATCTTCTGATTATGCCCTGATTGGCCCAATGCAACTGATTAGGGTTGACCAGTGGTCAAAACCCTAATCTCAAGGAATCAGCTTCAACACTTGATGATATCAAACCATGATGATGATGATGAATCATTGTAATCAAGATGAAGACCAATATCCTTTGAGAATCATGAAACCCTAATTTGAACTTGCACATCCTCAGATGATTAATGACCAGTCCAATGAAACCCTAGTTGGCACTTTGACTTCCTCATCCTCTGATCAAGACTTGTGAGGATGACTTGCACAATGTAACCACATGATATGCAATATGCAATGCCTAATGACCTAAAAATGATATGTAATATGTTATGCTAGTCCCAAGAGAGGAGGGCAAATTTTGAGGTGTTACAAGTGGCCTCTGATATCCTTGTTTGTTTTAGGAGACTGGTATAAGACCATTGAGTGACATCCGGTATCCGCTTTTGTTGACTTTCTTCTGTTACCTTGTTCTTGTGTTATTGCTCATTTTTTGCCTGATTCCAAAGGACACAACTTGAATCATCTTCTATATGATTTCAAGAGGTGAACCCTTCTGAGAAGTTTTACATTCCATTATCCATTCACCCCATGTTGTCCTAAACCTTTTCACACATTGCTTTCAAAAACTTGAGATAAATATTGTGCAAACATCCTCACCTCTTTTCAAATTAGAAACCTGGACCTTAAGTCCTTGATTTTCAAACTTCCCTTTTGTTAATACTTCCTTTGAATTGATCTTAATCATACCTTGACCATCCTTTTGTGAATAATCATAATCAATTAACTTCACCCATTCAATTGTTTTGTGGCTTTGTCCATTCTTGTTAAGTTTTCCATACATTAGCCATAGGTTTCAATTATCTTGGTGGTTGATGTAAATCTTACCTTATCCTTAGTGAGTTGATTGTAAGTCTTCCATACTTATTATAGGGTTAACCCCTCACTAGTATGTTGAAGCTGTCCTCGCATGGTGGATTGTTGATTCAGGTTTAGTTTTCTCCCCTTGATAATGAAAAGCCTTAGTGCTTGTGTTTTAAAATTGAATCCACTAACTTTTGGAAGTTTTTAGCCGAACTACGGCGTTTTGATCCTTTACCTTTTCATGGAAAGGTACGTAGGCAACGGGTTCATCCGTTCAAACACAAAAATAATTAACTTGTACATTCTTTTCTCATCATCCCAATCATGTTTGCACAATAAATATTTCATAACAAATAACATTTTCATTCAACAAGTGTGAAAAGGGCTCCCTAGGAGTACCTAGGATGTTTTGGGTGCCTAACACCTTCCCATTGCGTAATTTACCCCTTACCCCGATCTCTGATCTTTTCATTGGTTTTCTACGCGTAAAACTTCTTAGGCTTTTGTTCGCTTTTTAGCCAGTCCTTTGGATAAATAAAAATGCGGTGGCGACTCGATTCTTTGTATACTTTGCTTTTGGTTTAATCAATAAATCATAAAGTGACGAATACACCACTACAGATACGATGACTTGAAGTTTTGTAGATCATAATGTTTCTCTTCGATTCGCTATTGTTAGTAAGTTTTAATGTGAATTAAACCTGGATTTGGAATGTATGTTATGCAAGCTTTCGAACCATATGCTTTTTGCACGTTTCTGGATTTTTTTTTATGAATCTTCATCGGAAGCCGCCGGAGAAGACGACCGGAATTACTATTCTGGCCGTCTGGTTCAAGCGCTAGGGCTTAGAACAGTGCGCGCTTGTAACCTTGTCGCCTTCGGTTCAAATCCTCGCCAGGCCTTTTTATTTTTCCACGTGTTTCCCTCACTTTTCCAAACGATGTGTTTTGATGCTACCACGCTTGCAACCTTCACGTACCGAGTTTGAGTCCTACGCCTGGCATTTGTGTTATTCATTTTTTTTTGAGCGCTCTTGAAACTGTAGTGACCTTGGTTTGATCCTTGGCCAAACGCATTTTCCATTTTTATTTTCCAGCGCTTATGGTGACCTTCATTCATTTCATTGTTTTCACATTTATCTTCACATTTATTTCATTTTATTCATGCAAATTAAAAAAATCATAAAAAATAGAAAACTAATCCAATTTAATTCAAATTTTTTCTCACATGTTTGTTTGAATGTCTATTATTTGTTGATGGTGATTTCCTGATTTTTGCCTTGCTGGAATTTTAATTGAGCTTGCTTATTTGAACATGATGCAAATGTGACATGTTATGCTAATTAATTTGTGAAGTGCTCATGTTTAATCCAATTGCCTTGAAATTTGATATGCTCATTTATGACATGTAACATGATCTTTTGGATTTTGTTTGGCATTCTTACCATTTAATCTCACTGTTTTACACACATGGACATATGTTGCAACATTTGGTGTCACATTCTTGACCTTATACTTGTGCATTTTCATTCATGTGCCATTTTTTGCTTATGGACTTAATTTTTGGTATGATGCTTGTTCATAACATGTTGTGTGCACATAAAAATTTTCATGATCATTGGATTCATTTCTGTTTTAATGTGTATTTTCTATTCTTGATGTCCAATTTTGATCACTTTGCTTCCCTTTGCCTTATCTTGATTCATTGATGACTTTGCCTTATGATTTGGCTTTGATCCTTTTTAGGACATGTTCTTGTTTGATTAAATATGCTTCATGTGGAATATTGATTGCTGTTTTGACTATTTGCTTTGCCTTTGACCCTAGTCTTTGCACTAGTGGTTTGTACTCACCATTTGAGCTTTGTATTTCAGGTTCAAGCATTTAGCTCTATTGTTGATGTGATCTCATTACTTGATGTAGCGGTGTATTCGTCACTTTATGGTTTATTGATTAAACCAAAAACAAAGCATATAAAGAATCGAGTCGCCACCGCACTTTTATTCATCCAAAGGAATGGCTAAAAAGCGAACAAAAGCCTAAGAAGTTTTACACTTAGAAAACTAATGAAAAGATCAGAGATCTGGGTAAGGGGTAATTTACACAATGGGAAGGTGTTAGGCACCCAAAACGTCCTAGGTACTCCTAGGGAGCCCTTTTCACACTTGTTGAATGAAATGTTATTTGTTATGAAAATATTTATTGTGCAAACATGATTGGGAAGATGAGAAAAGAATGTACAAGTTATTATTTTTGTGTTTGAACGGATGAACCGGTTGCCTATGTACCTTTCCATGGAAGGTAAGGATAAAAACGTCGTAGTTCGGCTAAAAGATTTCCAAATTATGAGTGGGTTAATTTTAAAACAAAAGCCTTAAGGTCTTTCATTATCCATGGGAGAAAACTCAACCTGAAGAATCCACAGGTCCCCCATGTGATGACAACTTCAACATGCTAGTGAGGGGGTTAACCCTATAGTAAGCATGGAAGACTTACAATCAAATCACTAAGGACAAGGATGAGATTAACATCAACCAACTAGGAGAACTCAAACCTATGGCCAATGTATGAAAAACTTAACAAGAATGGCCAAAGCCACAAAACAATTGAATGAGTTGGATTAACCAGTTAGGATTTATTCACAAAAGATGGTCAAGGTATGATTAAAGTTAATTCAAAAGAAGTGTTATGAAAAATGGAGTTTGAAATCAAAGGCTTAAGGCCTAGGTTTCTAATTTGAAAAGAAATGAGAATGTTTGCACAAAGGTTTTCAAATTTGGGTTAGCATGAAAATGGATGCTTCAACGGAAACAAAAAGGTGGAGGGATGGAAGTAAAACTTCTCAGATGTTCACCTCTTGAAATCATATATAGATGATCCAAGTATGTCCTCTGGAATAGGCAATGAGCAATAACAAATGAACAAGGTAACAAAAGAAAGTCAACAGAAGCGGATACCGGAGGCCACTCAATGGTCTTATACCAGTCTCCTAAAACAAACAAGGATGTCAGATGCCACTATATGGACTTATACCAATCTCCAAGGGATGATCACAGGAGAACAAATGCCAAATATATGGACTTACAATTGTATCCTCACATACAACACACAAAACAAATGCAAAAGCAAAAGGAAACAAGGTGCCAATAAATGGGCTTACCCTCGACTCCAAAGAATTAGGATGCCACTAAATGGTCTTAGTCCCACTCCTTCCAAATCATTGGAAACAAATGCCATTCAATGGACTTATAATTGTCTCCTCCATGGACAAACAAGGATGTCACAGAGATATGAACAATAATCATGCAATGATGAACAATTAATGATGATAAATGCACAAAGACACACTCAAGCAATCATGCACAGATGAATCAAGTAATCAAACAAGCAATGCAAATAGCACACACTATACACAAGCAATTAGGCTCAAACAAGGTTAGGCTTTGAAGCCAACTGGAATGGGGTAATTTGTGCTCTTAACCCTAATATTGAGAGTTAGGGTGAAGCAGATGAAATGGAGATGAGGGGTGTGCCTCATAGCTCTTATCCCTGGCCTGGGAGAGCTTTGAATAATAGAAGGTGTGGGAGTTCAGAAAGTTGGAACTCTCTCCACAAATGAATGACTCTATAGATCTTGGGTTAATATCCATAATGCATCAACATGTTATGTGAGCAAAGGGATGACACACTGACTAGCAGGAGATGAATTACACATCTCTTTTATCTGCCAATTGCCTTATCAAAGGACTTCTTCTGCTTGGCACAACAAGTAAACAAACACAAGCATTGCCTCTTAAGGAGGACTTCAGACAGTTGCCTACCAAGTAACAGTAGGTCTTCCAGACTACATGAAGAAGAGAGGTTATACCTAAGTGGTTAAGCAACCAAGAAAAAGCAAGTTCAAAATGAACTTAAGCAACTAATGTACCTGTGAAACATCAAACAAATCAGTTAAATTGTTCAGACAAATTAAACAACATCAATATCAACAATCAAACCCAATAAGCAAAGGCATAAGCCACAAGTCAAACTCAAATGAGTTAACAACCCTACAAAACACACAAGGTTAGTAGACAATGGTAAACATCAAATGCTCAAGTGATGAAGCATCAACAACTATGGAACTTGGATGATCAACCTGAAAACAAAGCTCAAAGATTAGAGGCAAACCACTAGGTCAAAGCCTAGGGTCAAAGATGGAGAAAAAATTTAAAACATAAGATGAAAATTAACATGAATCAACTTCAAACACATCTTAAGACAATCCAAAAGGTCTCACATCAATATCATACACCAAAAGTATTTCATGATCAATTGAAGTTCAAGGCAATTTCAAAGCACCAATGTGACCAACCAGAATGAAAAATATCAATAAAATCAGAAATCAATCAAATAATTCCAAGAAAATTCATGCTCAATCATAACATCCATAATATGTATCATGCAAAAAATCAGAGCATTTGGAGATCAATAGGCAAGGAAAACACATCACACATAAGATGAACAAGCAAAGGTGTGACACACATTGTCACACCTACATTCACATGATCATAAAACATAAACTACAAATGGTAAAAATACCACATCAACCCCACAATGTCAAGCCAGGAGTCTAGTTTCATCATGTCAATTTTCAGATCCATTGGATAAACAACCAGCATTTCACAAATGTAGAAGCAAGGCAATGTACAAAATGGACACAATGGACACAAACCCTAGGCAGAATAATTTTCCAGCCAAGCACAATTTATGGAAATATGAGGATAAAATACTAGAAACAAAAAGGAAAGCAATGCAAAAATCCTCATATTTTTTGGATCATTATATAATTTGATATGGATTTTATAACATGAAGAAAAAATGAAAAAATGATGTAAAGCAATGCATGGAAATACATGAGGAAAATAAATGAAGCCTATGAAGAAACGCTGGCACGGAGAATCGAACCGAAGCAAAATTCAAATTGGAGCGTGCCTTGGCTGAAACACAGTCGTTTTGGTACAAACCCTAAGTGCACGTGCATGCATAATCCGCAGGTAATGGTGATGAACACGCAGCAAAATTCGCAGGTAACGGTATGAAGGTCATAGCAAAATTCGCAAGTAATATGCAGGTATGAAGATCATATGAAGAACACGATGAAGATCATGAAGATCTTCATCCAATTTTTCCAGAAATTCTCAAAATGTCCAGAAATCACAAATGAGCATGGCAACATGTAGATCTTACATCACACAACAAGAATCAACAAGCTTTTCATCAAAAAACATCACAACACGCATGGATCGAAGCAAGGAAGATTCACCAACAAAACTTTAAACAATCAGTTCTCCCTCAATTTTGCACGAAATTCATTGATTCAAAGCTCATAATACTCAGTGTAGCAAGATCTATAACATCAACATAATAATTTCAAGAATTAAAGAGGTCGATTTGGAACCTTGCTGAAGTGCAGAACTGGAATTTTGTGGATCCAAGGCTTGCAAAACTCAAACAGTCCTTCTATGATGCTTCTACAAGTGTTTGGAAAGAAAATCAAAGCTCAATTGTACACGATCTTGCGAGAATCTTGATTCACCATTGTTGCTTCCAAGCTTGCATATGCTTCAATGCTGCACGATTTCCTTTGGTTCTATGTGTAATCCTGGTCAATAACAACTCATACACAAGGATTAAGCAAGAAGAATGGATTGGAAAAGAAGAAATTGCAAGAAAAAAGTGAGAGAAAATTTTGGTGTTTGGATCTAGATCTGAGAATTGTGACTCTCCCCTCTGAAAACAGTTAGGTTTTAGGCTTTATACTTCCTACTTATCACTCTCCTAATCATGTTTAGGCAATGGTAATTGGAATTAGCTAAAATGTGGTGCATATGCAAATTGGCAATTTCACCCCATGCATGAAAATGCATGGTGAACAGTACACGAAATTGGAATGATTTCACTTAAAACATCATTTTGGAGGGAAATGCAATGGTACCATGCTTAAACAATGCACCACTTGAAATGCAATGGTACAAACTTTGAAAATTCCCTCCAAAAATCCAAGAATGTGCAAATGATTATGTGATGAGAATTTGTGTAATGCAATGCATGTTTTGGAAACTAGAGGTCAAAATGAGAATCTAGCAAAAAGAACCACTTGAATTGGAGCTTTGGTTGAGAAGTTATGCACATTTGAATCTTCAAGTACACTTGGCCATGTTTTGATCACATCTCCTTAACCACACATGAGAAATGGATGCTCTTGGACTTTTTGGAAATTGGAGAAAGAGATCTACAACTTTCATGTTCAACAAAATTTCATTTGAAGCTTTCTTGATGATGTAATTTGAAGTTGAAGTTAGGTTAAAACCTTTCGATTTTTGGCAAGTTTGAATTATAGGTCACTTTCTATTTTTGGAAAGTTTTGACCTGACTTTATTTTCTTCAATGTTGATGTTTGAAATGTCAAATGAGACTTGTTTTAACATGAATGAAGTATTTCTAATCACTTCCCACCTCCAAATCCACAGTTGACTTGGCAGTTGACTTTTCTAGGTCTCTAGATGACCTGGCAATGATCTGATGAAATTCAAGCCTCTACCACTTGGGACTTTGATTCAAAAAGATATCATGGCTCATATAAGTTCTTGTGAATGATCATGGGGTCCAAATTCTCAAGAATGGCCACCATCTATTGCTCAATGACTGCCTTTGACTGCTTTGACCTGTGGTTGCTTCATCTGCAGGGCAAAGGTTAGATGACATATTTTTGTACTTTTGGTTAGTGGTAAAAAGAAAAGCAATGATATACAAATGCAAAACATGCTTGGTGATCAAGAAATCACTCTCAAAAGATAACCCATCCATAGGGAAGGAAGCAAGGTGTACAATGATCCTTGAGGCAATGATATGATATGATATGATGCCATGAGGGATCTTAGGGACAAAATTGGGGTCTTACAGATGCCCTTATTTATGGTCATTCTAGCCGGAGAAGTGAAGTTTAGAAATCTTCATCTCGACGCGGTAGAATGGGCTTAAATAACAGTAATGAGAAAAATTTTGGTCCCTAAGAGACCTCATGATGCAGATGTATGCATGCGAAAACAAAACAAACTCTGTGGGGAGTATGGTTCACGCAAAGAAGAAAAGACGATCAATCGGAGTAATACACTCACTAGGAACAGAGACTCAAACAAGACTCTCATGGGGATAAGAAAAAGAAAAAGAATGCGTGAGCAGGACACGACTCTGAATTAGGGGAAAAAGAATTAGACACTGCGTGAACAGGACACGACTGGACTGGAGACCTCACTGAGGAGTGAAGGACTCACACTGGGGAAAAGGAGAATTCCAAAGGAAAACACATCCATTGGAAAGACACAAGCCGACTCAAACTATCCACCAAGGATACCTCGGATAAAAATCCGGACTCGGACCGGGGAAAATTCACAAAGAACCTCCCTGCCGGGGAACATGCATATATTGGAGAAAACGCCAATACAGCAAAAGGGTAAGATGACAACAAGAAACTCCACAGGGGAAATGTCTAACAAAGAGACTCTCCTGGGGAAGCAACAAAGATGAGGTGTTACCGGTATAAGGGTAACAAGATTAGGAAGAATGAATATCTAAGACCGGTATAAGGGTGAAAGATATCAATCAACCAGACATCTGAGAAAGACCTGAAGAAGGTACATCAACTCAGGAAAATCTGACTCCACACGGGGACCAAGGTCATAATAGGGAGCAGAAAAGGAAGGAACACCAGGGATACCGGTTACTGGGTATATAATAGGTGACCGACCGAAACGTGAATTGGTATATATGCCAGGACACTCATCATCCGAAAGGAGGGTTTTGAAAAAACAAATCGACTTACAGGATGGACATTCGAACCCACAACGGGAAAACGAATCTTACTCAACCGGGGACACAAACCCAAAGAGCGCATGAGATATAATATCCATTACCGTCAGAACGTGGATAAGATACTCGCATGAGATATATTATCTATTACCGTCAGAACGTAGATAATACACTTGCATGGAAGAAACACCAGGGATACTAAACTAGGTATATAATAGGTGGCCAACCGAAACGTGAATCGGTATATATGCCAAAACACTCATCATGCAAAACACAAATTGGTTAAAAGGATGGATATTCGATTCTACAAAGAATACGAATCCTACTCTACTGGGGAAAATCAACAAAGGACTCCAACCAAAGAGCGCATGAGATATATTATTCATTACCGTCAGAACGTGAATAATATACTCGAAAGGAAGACACACCAGAGATACCGGGGTATATAATAGGTGACCTTTCCGAAAAGAGAGACAATCGTCACCAACAACAACTGGGTAAACGAAAGACAACTCACAGGGGATAAATTGCAAGCATCCTGCAATTATCCGAAAGAATATTCGATTCTGCAAAAAGGAATAACGAATCTTACTCGACTGGGGAAACACAAAAAGGCTTTGACTGAAGAGTGCATGAAATATATTATCCATTACCGTCAGAACGTGGATAGTATACTCGCATGGAAGATTATCCACAACCGGCTACTGGGTTAATAAAGGATAAATCGACCGAAAAGAAAGGCATCGGGATACCACTACTAGGTATATAATGATGACCGATCAAAGGGAACAACAATCATTACCAACAAAAGGGTAAATGAAAGAAGACCCGCTGGGTATGGATTGATAAGAATCAACGATCCGGGGAACTTGCTGGGGATACAATTGCTAGCAACCGGCAACTATCCAGAAGCAAAAGGAGGAGTATCAACATCGAATATTGAATGAAAATAACCACAAAGAGTAACCATCATCGGTTAGGATGAACAACAAGGTTAACTCTGCAAAGGGGAGAAATTAGGGTTTACAACTACCGAATACGGGGTAGAATACCAAAGATCTGGCTGAGGATACAAGAGGTTTACCATTACCGCCTATTGGGTAGAAAACCAAAGACTCAGCTGAGGATAAAGTTGCTAGCATACGGCAATCATCCCACTATTCCACAAGGAAGCAAACTCCGCTGGGGAGAAAACCACAACAACATAGGATTTACAACTACCGAATACGGGGTGGCAGACCACAAAATCCACCATCAACCAGAACGAACCACAAAGGTTACCTCTGCTAGGGGAAAAGATAATAGGACTTACAACTACCGAATACGGGGTAGTGGCCAAAAACTCTGATGAGGATAAAAAGTAGGGTTTACATCTACCGAATACGTGGTCGAAAACCAACGCTCCGCGCGGGGAATGAAAGAAACACAAATCCGCATGGGACACAAAATAGGGTTTACAACAAACCACAAACTGCTGGAGAGCAGGAAAAATAGGATTTACGACTACCGACTACTGCGTAGAAAACCAACAACTCTTGCCGAGGAATAAAAGGTATATAACCACAAATTCCGCCAAAAGGGCAAGAAACATAGGACTTACAACTACCGAATACGGGGTAGTGGCCAAAAACTCTGATGAGGATAAAAAGTAGGGTTTACATCTACCGAATACGTGGTCGAAAACCAACGCTCCGCGCGGGGAATGAAAGAAACACAAATCCGCATGGGACACAAAATAGGGTTTACAACAAACCACAAACTGCTGGAGAGCAGGAAAAATAGGATTTACGACTACCGACTACTGCGTAGAAAACCAACAACTCTTGCCGAGGAATAAAAGGTATATAACCACAAATTCCGCCAAAAGGGCAAGAAACATAGGACTTACAACTACCGGTATAGGGGTAGAGGCCGAAACTCCGTTGGGAATGAAATAATTATTGCCGGTTACCGGGCAATTCATTCATTTATTCCACAGGGAAGCACAAGAAACAGCTGACGAAATAGCCAGTTCGGGAATGATCCGAAAAGACAGACTAAATCAAGACTCGTCCTAATAAGGATATAACTCAATAGGAAGCTCCATCCCGATACATATGTTGGGAGGAAATGGAAGCAACCGTCATCCACGAGTGTATAGCTCAGTGGGGAACTGCAGAAGGAAAGCCAGACACTTTCTGCTTATGGGGCTGACTCTATATTGAGAGATGAGACACCCGACATCTGCTTGGGGGGATCTATAGCACCCAATAACAGGAGACAACAAACAAAAGGTATATGGCAAAAAAAATACAACATGATTATCTGAATGTTTATGAGTATGCATGAATATGCGTAATTTATGTTTGATGAATGCTGACAAAACAGACATTTCTAACACAAACAAGCCCAGGAATCAAACGCCCGGTACTACACTTCCAGAGGAAACCAGACTGGAAAGCCAATATGCTGGAGATCCACGTGCTAAATAGAAAAAGATTTGCGGAGAGCAAACAAAACCAGAGATGTCAAAGAAATATCACAAAATCTCTGAGTGATGGATCAACAAATATCCCATCTAGGGCACAGAAATATCACAACAGCCAGAAACTGCCACAAAGACAAATCTGTTGGGGAAAAAGGAGAAATCCCAAGATTTCTGCAGGGGATTCTCAGTATCAACTGAGAAACAAAAGTCCAATGCATAAGCAAGAGCTGCTGAAGAGAACAGAACACCCAAGTAAAATCCGGATGCACAAGCAACTCTACTGAGGAAACTGACAGCCACTCCATTGGGGATAAACCCACTGAGGGAACAGATAGATCACACACGTAGATTCTGCAACAAACCACTCTACTGAGGGTCAAAAGCATCAGGAAGTCAACCGAATCTCCGGATGATAGACCACCAACGACCCTACTGGGGGAAACAGAGATTTCAACAGGCAGAAACTACCACAACAGCCACTCTTCCAAGGACACCGACTCTAGCAGGGACCCTGGGGGAAAATCAAACAGATACAATCCACCAACTCACCAATCTACTGGTGAACCCACCGGGGATCTACTGGGGGTTCCTCATGGAGAGGAAGAGGAGAACTAGGGATCAACCACCAAACACTGAACCTTCTAGGAGAAAACCAAAAACAGCTGAGGAGGAAATACTCTCTGCTCTGCTGAAGGAATAAGAGGTGAACACCTTAACAAGCGCTCTGATGGAGACAAAACAAAAAATGCAACACATCATATCAACAAACCTTCCAGCGGCTGAGCTGAGGCAACAAATGAAGTACCGGGATGTCAACCCACCAACCACTGAATCTTCCAAAGGAAAGCACCCATGCTGAAGAGGGACTACTGCTGGAGAAGACTACGAAGTCTCAAACAACACTCCGCTTGGGGAACAACCCCAACAAAAGCTCTGCTTGGGGAACAACCCCAACAGCAAAATCTGGTGAAAAAGGATACAACCAAGCTAGGGATATGAAAAAATGTCTTACCTGTTGGAAGTCATGCCACCCTTGGGAGAGCACTGAGAAATTCTTAAGTATCCTCTCATCATTGTGAATGTTCACTTTGTTTAAAACAACAATTTGAAAAAATTTATTTGTTTAAAACAATGACATTTTATCAATTAAAACATGCAAAACATTTGTTGAATTGAAACAAATCAGAGTGCAAATAATTGGGTAAAAAGCTTAAATTTATTTGATGGAATGGTAGCCTGCAAATGGCAAGACTCCATAGATTTGTACAAATTTGATATCAGTGATATATATTGGAAGAGGGATACATTGAACATAATGATCGTTTCTCTACCAATTTGAATCTCGACGTATTCGAAGCTTCAGTTGACGACGAATCGAGAACCTCTGATGAAATGACGGCTGTGGAACAGGAAGTCTTATCAGGATGCAGTTACTTGCCAAATCCCTAATTTTTGCCTAGATTGCCCCAGGGTGAGGTACCTAATCTAGCGGGATACAAATATTCTTTTTTTTTCCATGTCTGTAATTTTTGCCTGGATTGCCCTTTCGGGTTCTCCACCGAGACGCTCATTTTTGCCTAAGCCGCCCTTTCGGGTTTTCAACTTAGCGAGCTATTCTATTTTTATATACCTTCTTTTTCCTTTTTTTTTAGGCAAAGTATTTCTTGACTGCATCTGATATCACAGGACGAGTGAAATCCTCCCCATCCATTGTTGTAAGCATCAAAGCACCGCCTGAAAAGGCTGTCTTAACAACATATGGACCCTCGTAGTTTGGAGTCCACTTGCCCCTGGAATCGGGCGTGAAAGACAAGACTTTCTTGAGCACAAGGTCACCTTCTCGAAACACACGAGGCTTGACCTTCTTATCAAATGCTTTCTTCATCCTCTGCTGATATAACTGACCATGACACATGGCAGTTAATCGCTTCTCTTCAATCGAATTCAGTTGGTCATAAAGACTCTGAACTCATTCAGCATCAGTCAACTTGGCTTCCATTAAGACTCTCATTGATGGGATCTCCACCTCTACTGGGAGAACAACCTCCATGCCATAAACAAGAGAAAAAGGGGTTGCCCCTGTTGAAGTGCGGACAGATGTACGATATCCATGCAACGCAAATGACAGCATCTCATGCCAATCTTTATACGTAACTGTCATCTTCTAGATAATCTTCTTGATATTCTAATTAGCAGCTTCAACAGCCCCATTCATCTTGGGTCTGTAAGGAGAAGAATTATGGTGTGCAATCTTGAACTCAGCGCATAACTCATCCATCATCTTGTTATTCATATTAGATCCATTATCAGTAATGATCTTATCTGGCACACCATAACGGCAAATCAGCTGGTTCTTGATAAACTTCACAACCACCTGTCTGGTGACATTCGCATACGATGCAGCCTCAACCCATTTGGTGAAGTAATCAATTGCTACGAGAATAAACCTGTGTCCGTTGGACGCTTTCGGCTCAATCATGCCGATCATGTCAATTCCCCACATAGGGAAAGGCCATGGTGATGAAATCACATTCAGAAGTGTCGGAGGAATATGAATCTTATCCGCATAAATCTGACACTTGTGGCATTTCTTCACATATTTGCAGCAGTCAGACTCCATTGTCAGCCAATAGTAGCCTGCTCTTAACATCTTTCTAGTCATGGCATGTCCATTAGAATGAGTACCAAATGAACCCTCATGGACCTCAGTCATTAACAGGTTTTCTTCGTGTCTATCCATGCATCTGAGCAAAACCATGTCAAAATTTCTCTTATACAGCACTTCACCACTGAGGTAGAAACTGCCTGACAACCTTCTCAAAGTTTTCCTATCTTTCACAGATGCCCCAGGCGGGTAGACCTGGTTCTGGAGGAAATTCTTGATATCAAAATACCAAGGCTTGTCATCTTTCACTTCTTCAACTGCAAACACGTGAGCTGGTCTATCCAAGCGCATCACGGTAATATTGGGGACTTCATTCCACCGTCTGACTACAATCATGGAAGCAAGCGTAGCAAGAGCATCCGCCATCCAATTATCCTCTCGACGAATATGATGAAAGACAACTTCTGTAAAGAACGTTGAAATCCTTCTTGCATAATCTCTGTATGGAATGATACCGGGTTGATTCGTCTCCCACTCTCCCTTGATCTGATTAACAACCAGGGCCGAATCACCATACACATCAAGATGCTTGATTCTCAAATCAATGCATTCTTCTAATCTCATAATACAGGCCTCATACTCAGCCATGTTATTCGTGCATTTGAAAGTTAGCCTTGCTGTAAACGGAATATGTGAACCCTGAGGAGTAATGATCACTGCCCCAATTCCATTTCCATACTGATTCACAGCACCATCAAACACCATCGTCCATTTGGAACCAGGTTCCGGACCTTCATCAAGTGTAGGCTCATCACAATCTTTCATTTTCAAATACAGAATCTCCTCATCTGGGAAGTCGTACTGCACAGACTGATGATCTTCAATCGGCTGGTGCGCCAAGTGGTCAGCCAAGATACTACCTTTGATAGCTTTTTGAGCTCGATACTCAATATCATACTCAGACAATAATATCTGCCAACGGGCAATCCTTCCGGTTAAAGCAGGCTTCTCGAAGATATACTTGATTGGATCCATTCTGGATATTAACCAAGTTGTATGATTTATCATGTACTGGCGCAAACGCTTAGCAGCCCAAGCCAAAGCACAACACGTCTTCTCAAGCATAGATTACCGAGACTCACAATCAGTAAACTTCTTACTGAGATAGTAGGTAACAGATTCTTTCTTTCCTGATTCATCTTGTTGACCGAGTACACAACCCATCGAGTCTTCAAGAACAGTCAAATACATAATCAAAGGTCTTCCTTCCACAGGCGGAGACAAGATCGGAGGTTCAGACAGATACTCTTTGATACTGTCGAAAGCTTTCTGGCAATCCTCGGTCCAATCATGAGAATGATCTTTCCGGAGGAGCTTGAATATCGGCGCACATGTGGCAGTCATGTGGGATATAAATCTGGAAATGTAGTTCAAGCGACCAAGAAAACCTCGGACTTGCTTCTCAGTTTTGGGTGTAGGCATTTCTTGTATTGCTTTGACCTTTGCAGGATCAACCTCAATACCTCTTTCGCTGACAACAAAACCCAACAACTTGCCGGAACGGACTCCAAATGTACATTTGTTCGGATTCAGGCGAAGTCTGAACTTCCTCAAACGCTAAAAAAGCTTCAACAAATTCTCAATATGCTCAACTTCCGTTCGGGACTTAGCAATCATATCATCAACATAGACCCCTATCTCCTTGTGCATCATATCATGAAACAAGGTAGTCATAGCTCGTTGATACGTGGCTCCGGCGTTCTTCAAACCGAAGGGCATCACTCGATAACAGAATGTTCCCCAAGGTGTGATGAATGTTGTCTTCTCCATATCTTCGGGTGCCATCTTAATTTGATTATATCCGAAAAATCCGTCCATAAATGAAAAGACCTTGAATTTAGCTGTATTGTCTACCAACATATCAATGTGTGGTAGAGGAAAATCATCTTTAGGACTAGCTTTATTCAAATCTCTATAATCAACACACATACGGACTTTTCCGTCCTTCTTAGGCACAGGCACAATATTGGCCACCCATTGAGGATATGTAGAAGTCACCAGAAACCCCGCATCAATTTGCTTCTGAACTTCCTCTTTGATCTTCACTGCCATATCTGGATGAGTTCTTCTGAGCTTCTGCTTCACTGGCACGCACTCAGGCTTCAAAGGCAAGAAATGTTGCACAATATCTGTATCTAGACCCGGCATGTCTTCATACGACCAAGCAAAGATATCGGAATATTCTCGTAGCAAACTGATCAACTCTCTCTCGACAGACTCTTCAAGAAGTGCCCCAATCTTTACCATACGAACACAATCTTCAGACCCCAAGTTGACTGTTTCCAGATCTTCGAGATGCGGCTGAATCATCTTCTTCTCGTGCTCAAGGAGACGGGTAATCTCATCAGGAATCTCTTCAACATCATCTTCCTCTGCCTCAAATACAGGGAATTCAAAATTGGGAGATGGCGTTGGATCATTATGTTCAATGGGTTTTAGAATCAACCTGCATAATGATTTTGGTTAATGAAAAACTTTAGAACTTAAACAAACAAACAGTTATGCAGATGAAGAAAGATTGCTTTTATTCTCGATTTATGGGTTTTTTGTGATCACTGATTTCATGCAAAAGCAAAATGTGAAAACAAATGGAAAAACAAATGTTTAACAATGCATTAATTGAATGAAAATATCATTGTATAAATGCTGCCAACAATGTCATCACTTCTCCTTTTGGCATGGGAGAAGGGTTTTGAACAAAGTGAACCATTACTCTGATCTATGAATGACTGTAGGAACATCTACAGCGACCCAATTATGGCAGACACCACCAGGTATGATGAAGTTGCTCAAATCCTCTGCATCCTCTTCCAAGATAGCAGCAGCTTCTTCGGATTGATCAGAATGGATGAAACCTCCACTCTTGAACAAACCTTTCTGATTGAATGCCCATGAAGAATAGCCAATGCCAGCCCGGGATTTATTGTCTTCAAGCTCAATCATCTTCCCCAAACCAGCAACTGCACCACATTCAATGGCCAGTTTTGCATCTCGATAGGAAGCAAATGAAGGAGACTTCTTCTCAATCGGCTCAGCAATAGAAAAAGCCTGGAAAGGCATTCCAACTTCATCCTCAGCATCAATATACGAGAAAGAAGACAAGTGGCTAACCAGGAGAGCCTTTTCTCCCCCTACCACAACCAGTTTCTTATTCTTCACAAATTTCAACTTCTGGTGTAGGGTGGACGTCACGGAGCCAGCCTCGTGAATCCATGGTCTACCAAGGAGACAGCTATAAGATGGGTGGATATCCATAACCTGGAAGGTAAATTGGAATTCACTTGGTCCAATCTTGATTGGGAGATCAACTTCCCCAATCACGGTCTTACGCGACCCATTAAAAGCTTTCACAACAACACCACTCTGCCTCATAGGAGGACCCTGATATGACAATCTTGAGAGTGTGGTTTTTGGCAGTACATTCAAAGATGATCCAGTGTCCACCAGAACATTCGACATGGCATCATTCTTGCAATTCATAGAAATATGTAAAGCCATGTTGTGGTCTCTTCCCTCCTCGGGGAGATCGGCGTCACTGAAACTCAAAGTGTTGCAAGCAGTAATGTTTGCAACGATACTATCAAACTGTTCAATAGTGACGTCGTGATCAACATACGCCAGGTCCAATACTTTCTGCAGAGCCTCCCTATGGGGTTCTGAATTCAGCAGCAAAGATAGAACAAAGATTTTGGATGGCGTTTGTAGAAGCTGGTCTACAACATTGTACTCACTCTTCTTGATGAGCCTTAACATCTCATCAGATTCTTCATTCACGACGCCACTCGGGCCAACAGAAGAGACATGAGTCTTTTGTACAGAGGAGGTTTTGGCAACAGGTGCCGGATTCTAAACATTCACTGCAGTCCCAACCGGACGCTCAGCAGAATCAGAAGCAACATGAGGCTTTGGGGGTGCAGAAAACACACGACCACTACGGGTCAACCCACTCACGTCAGCAATATTGACAACGGAAGTTGAAGGCAACGGCACTTCTTTCCCATCTTCCACAGCAACGGGATTATATCTGAAAGGAATAGCTTTATCCGAAGAATAAGGCACAGGGCCTGCAGGCTTGATTACTAATGAAGGAGAGATCTTCGGCTTGCTACCATCGTAACGGATGACAACAGGCTCGGGCAGCTTGAACACAAGAGAAATAACATTCACCTCTGGTTCATCTTCATCAACATTCCTGTTCTGAAGAATCTCTATGGTACCTTCATCTAACAGCTCTTGAAGCTCTCTTCGCACTTGGCGACAACCCAGTCTATTGACGTAGCAGATGCGACACTTGTCATGGTCATGCTCCATATAGCTGTATTGACACAGAAAACAATGCAACTCGACCAATGACTGTCTAATATGACTGACATATTTGACTTTATACTTGCCAGGGCACCCCTGGACCATGTTCACTGATTTCCCATGCTCGGGCAATGGGTTCTTTGTAACATTGGGGCCTGAGTCCTCGAAGCTCAGAATGCCGCACCGCATAAGGTCTTGAACCTTAGTCTTCAATGGATAGCAGTTCTCAATATTGTGTCCCGGAGCACCGGAATGATACACACAGTGTTGATCTGGCTTGTACCACCACTGCGGGTTAGCAGGCACAGCAGGAGGATCCCTGGGAGTAACCAGCTTCCTCTCCAACAAGGAAGGATACAATTCAGCATATGACATAAGAATAGGATCGAAGTTGATCTTCTTCCTATCATAATTCAGATTGGCCTGATTATTGGTGCTGCCACGAGGCTGGTAAGCCTGTTGCTATGGACGGTGTTGCTGTTGATACTGAGGTTGTTGCTGATGTTGGTGTTGATGAGGCTGCTGATATTGAGAATTATCTCTGACAACGGGTGCTATATGAGCCACATGGTTCTGGTTGCCGGCGTGACACACAGGCTTCCTCTTAGCAGAGGGTCTTCTTGGCTTAGCATGGGATTGCACAGCATGTGCCTCCCCATCTTTCTTCTTAAACGCCCCATACCGTTTAGAAGAGCTCTCATCTCTAGACAGACGTCCTTCACGGACTCCTTCCTCCAGACGCATCCCCATGTTCACCATCTCGGTGAAATCAGAGGGAGCACTCGTAACCATTCGCTCGTAATAAAAAGAACTAAGAGTCTTCAAAAAGATCTTAGTCATCTCTTTCTCTTCCAGCGGAGGAGTGATCTGAGCTGTTAACTCTCGCCACCTCTGGGCGTACTCCTTGAATGTCTCTTTATCCTTCTGAGACATGGCCCTGAGTTGATCACGGTCAGGCGCCATATCAACATTGTACTTGTATTGCTTGACAAAGGCTTCGCCAAGATCGTTGAAGGATCGGATGTTTGCACTATCAAGGCTCATATACCAACAAAGAGCCGCACCGGACAAACGATCCTGGAAGTAATGAATCAGAAGTTGATCATTATCTGTTTGTGTAGACATTTTCCTGGCGTACATGACCAGGTGAGCAAGAGGGCAGGTGTTCCCCTTATATTTTTCAAAGTCAGGGACTTTGAACTTGACTGGTATCTTCACACTGGGAACCAGGCATAACTCGACAGCAGACTTGCCGAACAGATCTTTCCCTCGAAGGGTCTTCAATTCCTTTCGCAGCTCAAGGAATTGATCATTAATCGCTTCCATCTTCTCATTGACATCTGGGCCCTCAGACGGCTCAGAATGATAGATGGTGTCGTCTACCCTGGGAATGGTATGCACGACAGGAGGAGCAGCAGCAAGGACCGGGCTAGATGCCGGCATAGAAGCAAAGGTCGGAGCTGGAATATCAGGTATGAAACCTAGAGGCATACCCCACGGGAACCCGGCTGGCATGGCATTAGGCATGAAGTGGGCACTGGCAGCTGGCATAGTCGGAGCAACCACTTCTGATATAACCGTCCTCTGGGGAGGAGTTGCAGGAGGTGGAGAAGGTTGGTTTTGAGCAGACAAAAACTGCTCCATCAGAGCACTCAGACGAGCGACCTCTTCCTTCATCTCTCTGTTCTCTTGTTCAAGTTGATCCATCACTCTAGCAGAATTGGCTCTGGTATAGTACCGGTGAGTCAGCCTGTCTTCAAAATAAATGAAGAGCACAGAGTTAGGTCACAGACAAGAAGACCAGAACAACACCTGCTTATGCAAAATGATGCATGCAATGTTTGTGCATATGCTTTGTTTTTATTTCAAGGAACTTTTAGGGTTCTATTTGCAATTTTTGAATATTTAAGCATTTAATCTCATATGGAAAATATCTCATTCAATATATTTGAAACAAAGAAGTACAACATTTTTTATTATTACAAAGGAAAAGGAAAATAAACATCCTATGGATCCCTAGAAGCTCGGGAGGCTGGAAGACGAGATGCACACAGCTTTTTGTCTCTCTCTCATAGGCTGCTTCCATGTCGGCTTTCTCCTTTGCAAGTCGATCATACTTCCTCTTCCAAAACTTGGAAGACTGAGGAATCAGAGAAGTCCAAGTATCATTCGGATCGTCGATCACTTGATGCTCGAGAAACTCAATCAGAGCGTCCTTCTCTTTAAGCTGATGAAGCAACTCTTCTCTTTCACGGATCCAGGCACGTGAAAGGTCTTCTTCTCTCAACTCCTCTACGCCTTGGTTAGGGAGGGTTGAAGGCCTAGCCACAACCAACGGTGTAGGTCTCGGATAATCATACGACATAAGGTACTCAGAAGCTCTCTGTCTGACCCAAGAGGTATATGGCTCCAAAGCGATGCAGTTCTTCGGACCCAATTCATTCCTACCCTTCTTGTGAATATTGCGCCAAGCGCGGACCATTCTGGCTTTCAGGCCTTGGGGATCTTTACCCTCCTGAAAGAACACACTTTCTAACAGAATGTTATGAGGTTTATCCTTTAGGGGGAACCCAAGCTGACGACATGCTAGAATAGGATTGTAGCTGATCCCACCACATGTACCAAGAAGAGGCACATTAGGGGATTCACCACAATAATCAATAATCTGAACAGTATCATACACGCGATCATACCAAGAGATATCATCATTAGTGAGAGACATAAGCCTCGTGGACCACCGTAGACATCCCTTGTTCTCCTTGAAAGCGACCGTCTGAGGTAAGAGAGAAATAAACCACTTATACAACAGAGGCAGACAACACACAATAACTCCTCCACTCTTTGCATTCCTCAGATGCAAAGAGAAATAGGCATCACCCAACAGAGTCGGAACGGGATTAAGGACTGAGAAGATCCTAATGGCGTTCACATCCACAAATTTTTCGATGTTGGGGAACAATACCAAACCATAGATGAGCAGCACAAATAAAGCCTCAAAGGCATCCTCACTCCTGGCCTTCCCATACACGGTAGCTTGAGCAATGAGGAACTCGGAAGGAAGACCTTGAATTCCACCTTTGGTCGTCATATTAGCTTTAATCAAGGATTCATCTATGTGCAACAAGTTTGCAATCTCTCGAGCGGTCAGAATACTCTCTAAGCCACTGAACGGCACCTGATCTAGAATAGGAATGCCCACAAGATGAGCATACTCCTCCAAAGTAGGCAACAACTGGAAGTCCGGAAAAGAGAAGCAGTGACACAGAGGATCATAGAATTGCGCCAAAGTATTCATCAATCCCTCATCAACCTGAGTAGTCAACAGAGGAAGAAGCTTCCCATACCGAGCTTTGAAACCTAAGGGATCTAGTACATAAGATGTCAGATTCCTTAACTCTTTCACATCGGGTTGTCTAAAGTTTTACTTCTTTGTATGCCTTTTCGGTCTTTCCCTGTCTGAAAATTTTGCAAATAAACCCTTTTTAAGTTCCTTGAAAATTTTCTTTTTCTGATGACATGAATGCAGATGAATGCATGAATGCATGAATGCAACAACCACACTCAAGGATCAAGCAAAACACACCAGACAAAGGTCATGGGAAAGCTCATTGTATCCATAATATCAATCATCCATTTTGGTGGATTATGGTTTTCACCTTATCAACACCCAAGTTCCATTGATATTAACGGTACATGAACCGGTTCAATCATCCTTAATATCAACCATCCGTTTTGGTGGATTTAGGTTTACACCTTATCAACACCCAGGTTCAATTGATATTAAGGTTGTCTGAACGACTCAACCATGAATCACGGGTTTGCTGAGAGTCACGAGCATGGAGTCTCGGTTAAGAACCACCCGAAGGGAGTGTACTAGGGTTTAAACCTGCCGAACATGTTCTATCAGAGGTTCCCATAATCATCGTCCCATCTTTCGGATATTATCGGAGGAACGAATACTCGTATTCCAAAAATATTCTCAAGGGAGACTCTTATGAGTGTAGTATCGCGTAACAATCGCATCAAATCTTACATTTGAACGACCTCCGCACTACATCCTAAAAATAGGCCAAGATGGGCTTGGTAAACTAAGGTCCTTGGCTTCTAAGGCACATGATTGAAAGAATAATGCCTAACCACAAATAACTTGTGTGACATTATTAATCCAACATGACCTCCACCAAGTGAATGGACTCGCAAGTCAACTGGCTAAGGAATACTCCACACCAGTCAACAAGACTATGCCATTCTCCTATCCTAAGGTGCACTCGAGTTCGGGTATAGAACTCATCTCACAGAGATCGCCAAGCAAACAACAATGGTATATCAAGCAATTCAAACATTACAATCAATACAGTAATCCCAAATTGTACAAAAATATGTCATATAACAAATAACAATATCACACAACAAGGGTGAAAAGTAGGCAAAACCACCAAGGACATAGTCCTCCCCAACAGTGTCGCCACTTTTCTGTAGCGGTGTATTCATCACTTTATGATTTATTGATTAAACCAAAAGCAAAGCATACAAAGAATCGAGTCGCCACCGCACTTTTATTCATCCAAAGGAATGGCTAAAAAGCGAACAAAAGCCTAAGAAGTTTTACACTTAGAAAACTAATGAAAAGATCAGAGATCTGGGTAAGGGGTAAATTACGCAATGGGAAGGTGTTAGGCACCCAAAACGTCCTAGGTACTCCTAGGGAGCCCTTTTCACACTTGTTGAATGAAATGTTATTTGTTATGAAAATATTTATTGTGCAAACATGATTGGGAAGATGAGAAAAGAATGTACAAGTTATTATTTTTGTGTTTGAACGGATGAACCCGTTGCCTACGTACCTTTCCATGGAAGGTAAGGATCAAAACGCCGTAGTTCGGCTAAAAGATTTCAAAATTATGAGTGGGTTAATTTTAAAACAAAAGCCTTAAGGTCTTTCGTTATCCACGGGAGAAAACTCAACCTGAAGAATCCACAGGTCCCCCATGTGATGACAGCTTCAACATGCTAGTGAGGGGTTAACCCTATAATAAGCATGGAAGACTTACAATCAAATCACTAAGGACAAGGATGAGATTAACATCAACCAACTAGGAGAACTCAAACCTATGGCCAATGTATGAAAAACTTAACAAGAATGGCCAAAGCCACAAAACAATTGAATGAGTTGGATTAACCAGTTAGGATTTATTCACAAAAGATGGTCAAGGTATGATTAAAGTTAATTCAAAAGAAGTGTTATGAAAAATGGAGTTTGAAAATCAAAGGCTTAAGGCCTAGGTTTCTAATTTGAAAAGAAATGAGAATGTTTGCACAAAGGTTTTCAAATTTGGGTTAGCATGAAAATGGATGCTTCAAAGGAAACAAAAAGGTGGAGGGATGGAAGTAAAACTTCTCAGATGTTCACCTCTTGAAATCATATATAGATGATCCAAGTATGTCCTCTGGAATAGGCAATGAGCAATAACAAATGAACAAGGTAACAAAAGAAAGTCAACAGAAGCTGATACCGGAGGCCACTCAATGGTCTTATACCAGTCTCCTAAAACAAACAAGGATGTCAGATGCCACTATATGGACTTATACCAATCTCCAAGGGATGATCACAGGAGAACAAATGCCAAATACATGGACTTACAATTGTATCCTCACATACAACACACAAAACAAATGCAAAAGCAAAAGGAAACAAGGTGCCAATAAATGGGCTTACCCTCGACTCCAAATAATTAGGATGCCACTAAATGGTCTTAGTCCCACTCCTTCCAAATCATTGGAAACAAATGCCATTCAATGGACTTATAATTGTCTGCTCCATGGACAAACAGGGATGTCACAGAGATATGAACAATAATCATGCAATGATGAGCAATTAATGATGATAAATGCATAAAGACACACTCAAGCAATCATGCACAGATGAATCAAGTAATCAAACAAGCAATGCAAATAGCACACACTATACACAAGCAATTAGGCTCAAACAAGGTTAGGCTTTGAAGCCAACTGGAATGGGGTAATTTATGCTCTTAACCCTAACATTGAGAGTTAGGGTGAAGCAGATGAAATGGAGATGAGGGGTGTGCCTCATAGCTCTTATCCCTAGCCTGGGAGAGCTTTGAATAATAGAAGGTGTGGGAGTTCAGAAAGTTGGAACTCTCTCCACAAATGAATGACTCTATAGATCTTGGGTTAATATCCATAATGCATCAACATGTTATGTGAGCAAAGGGATGACACACTGACTAGCAGGAGATGGATTACACATCTCTTTTATCTGCCAATTGCCTTATCAAAGGACTTCTCCTGCTTGGCACAACAAGTAAACAAACACAAGCATTGGCTCTTAAGGAGGACTTCAGACAGTTGCCTACCAAGTAACAGTAGGTCTTCCAGACTACATGAAGAAGAGAGGTTATACCTAAGTGGTTAAGCAACCAAGCAAAAGCAAGTTCAAAATGAACTTAAGCAACTAATGTACCTGTGAAACATCAAACAAATCAGTTAAACTGTTCAGACAAATTAAACAACATCAATATCAACAATCAAACCCAATAAGCAAAGGCATAAGCCACAAGTCAAACTCAAATGAGTTAACAACCCTACAAAACACACAAGGTTAGTAGACAATGGTAAACATCAAATGCTCAAGTGATGAAGCATCAACAACTATGGAACTTGGATGATCAACCTGAAAACAAAGCTCAAAGATGAGAGGCAAACAACTAGGTCAAAGCCTAGGGTCAAAGATGGAGAAAAAATTTAAAACAGAAGATGAAAATTAACATGAATCAACTTCAAACACATCTTAAGACAATCCAAAAGGTCTCACATCAATATCATACACCAAAAGTATTTCATGATCAATTGAAGTTCAAGGAAATTTCAAAGCACCAATTGACCAACCAGAATGAAAAATATCAGTAAAATCAGAAATCAATCAAATAATTCCAAGAAATTTCATGCTCAATCACTACATCCATAATATGTATCATGCAAAAAATCAGAGCATTTGGAGATCAATAGGCAAGGAAAACACATCACATAAGATGAACAAGCAAAGGTGTGACACACATTGTCACACCTACATTCACATGATCATAAAACATAAACTACAAATGGTAAAAATACCACATCAACACCACAATGCCAAGCCAAGAGTCTAGTTTCATCATGTCAATTTTCAGATTCATTGGATAAACAACCAGCATTTCACAAATCTAGAAGCAAGGCAATGTACAAAATGGACACAATGCACACAAACCCTAGGCAAAATAATTTTCCAGCCAAGCACAATTTATGGAAAAATGAGGATAAAATACTAGAAACAAAAACGAAAGCAATGCAAAAATCCTCATATTTTTTGGATCATTATTTAATTTGATATGGATTTTATAAGATAAAGAAAAAATGAAAAAATGATGTAAAGCAATGCGTGGAAATACATGAAGAAAATAAATGAAGCCTATGAAGAAACGCTGGCACGGAGAATCGAACCGAAGCAAAATTCAACTTGGAGCGCGCCTTGGCTGAAGCGCAGCCATTTTGGTACAAACCCTAAGTGCACGTGCATGCATAATCCGCAGGTAATGGTGATGAACACACAACAAAATTCGCAGGTAACGGTATGAAGGTCATAGCAAAATTCGCAGGTAATATGCAGGTATGAAGATCATATGAAGAACACGATGAAGATCATGAAGATCTTCATCCAATTTTTCCAGAAATTCTCAAAATGTCCAGAAATCACAAATGAGCATGGCAACATGTAGATCTTACATCACACAACAAGAATCAACAAGCATTTCATCAAAAAACATCACAACACGCATGGATCGAAGCAAGGAAGATTCACCAACAAAACTTTAAACAATCAGTTCTCCCTCAATTTTGCATGAAATTCATTGATTCAAAGCTCATAATACTCAGTGTAGCAAGATCTATAACATCAACATAATAATTTCAAGAATTAAAGAGGTTGATTTGGAACCTTGCTGAAGTGCAGAACTGGAATTTTGTGGATCCAAGGCTTGCAAAACTCAAATAGTCCTTCTATGATGCTTCTACAAGTGTTTGGAAAGAAAATCAAAGCTCAATTGTACACGATCTTGCGAGAATCTTGATTCACCATTGTTGCTTCCAAGCTTGCATATGCTTCAATGCTGCACGATTTCCTTTGGTTCTATGTGTAATCCTGCTCAATAACAACTCATACACAAGGATTAAGCAAGAAGAATGGATTGGAAATGAAGAAATTGCAAGAACAAAGTGAGAGAAAATTTTGGTGTTTGGATCTAGATCTGAGAATTGTGCCTCTCCCCTCTGAAAACAGTTAGGTTTTAGGCTTTATACTTCCTACTAATCACTCTCCTAATCATGTTTAGGCAATGGTAATTGGAATTAGCTAAAATGTGGTGCATATGCAAATTGGCAATTTCACCCCATGCATGAAAATGCATGGTGAACAGTACACGAAATTGGAATGATTTCACTTAAAACATCATTTTGGAGCTAAATGCAATGGTACCATGCTTAAACAATGCACCAATTTCAAACTTTGAAAATTCCCTCCAAAAATCCAAGAATGTGCAAATGATTATGTTATGAGAATTGGTGTAATTCAATGCATGTTTTGGAAACTAGAGGTCAAAATGAGAATTTAGCAAAAAGAACCACTTGAATTGGAGCTTTGGTTGAGAAGTTATGCACATTTGAATCTTCAAGTACACTTGGCCAAGTTTTGATCACATCTCCTTAACCACACATGAGAAATGGATGATCTTGGATTTTTTGGAAATGGTAGAAAGAGATCTACAACTTTCATGTTCAACAAAATTTAATTTGAAGCTTTCTTGATGATGTAATTTGAAGTTGAAGTTAGGTTAAAACCTTTCCATTTTTGGCAAGTTTGAATTATAGGTCACTTTCTATTTTTGGAAAGTTTTGACCTGACTTTATTTTCTTCAATGTTGATGTTTGAAATGTCAAATGAGACTTGTTTGAACATGAATGCAGTATTTCTAATCACTTCCCACCTCCAAATCCACAGTTGACTTGGCAGTTGACTTTTCTAGGTCTCCAGATGACCTGGCAATGATCTGATGAAATTTAGCCTCTATCACTTGGGACTTTGATTCAAAAAGATATCATGGCTCATATAAGTTCTTATGAATGATCATGGGGTCCAAATTCTCAAGAATGGCCACCATCTATTTCTCAATGACTGCCTTTGACTGCTTTGACATGTGGTTGCTTCATCTGCAAGGCAAAGGTTAGATGACATATTTTTGTACTTTTGGTTATCAAGAAATCACTCTCAGAAGATAACCCACCCATAGGGAAGGAAGCAAGGTGTACAATGATCCTTGAGGCAATGATATGATATGATATGATGCCACGAGGGATCTTAGGGACAAAATTGGGGTCTTACACTTGAGATGCAAGTTTCTTTTATCACTGACTATCATTGTGTTTTAGGTCCCTTGATGTGATGAACTCACTTGAGTGATTGCATTTGAGACTTACCTTGTGTAGATGATGAATAAGCACCATTGCTGATTGTCTGTTTGGTTTGTCTGAATATGATATTGACTGTTTGACTTTTGTACAGGTATATTAGTCGCTTTTAGATCTTGCTTGAGCTTTGCTTTGGTTGTGGTTGCTATACCACCTAGGTAACCACTCTGTTTCTCCATGTAGTCTGGAAGCCCTGTCGTTTCTTTTGGCAGGCATTTGGCTGAAGTCCTCCTTAAAAGGCAATGATTGTGATTGTTTATATTTGTGCTAAAGACCTCCTTGTCGAGGCATGTTACTTGTTAAGTCCTCCTAAGTGAAGAGGCAATTGACAGATAGAAGGGACTAGTAGCCAGTCCCCTGTTAGTCGTTGAGTCGTTCATTATGCTCGCACTACGTGCTGATGCTCTTGAACCTAACCCAAGATCTTTGTATATAGAGTCAGTTAAGTGGAGTAGGGTCCCTCATTCTGGATCCCCGCGTTTTCTTTGATTGAAGCTCACCCAGGCCAGGGTTAAGAGCTATGAGGTCTTATCCTCATTACCTTTCATCTACTCACCCTAACGGTCAATGTCAGTGGTTAAAAGCTTCATCATACCCTTCCAGTGTTGGCTTGTTTGTCGAGGTTGATATGACCCCTTAACTAAAGCCTAGCCTTGTATGAGCCGCTTGTTTGCATATAGAGTGTGATACTTGTTCACCTGTGATTGATGTTATTTGCTGTTTGATCTAGCTTGCTTCCTGTGTGAGTTAGGTTTTGATTAGAGACCTTAACTTAGGGATCGTTTTAATGATAACTATTAGGCTCAAGTCGTAGTCTCCATATTAGTCTGTTATCTCCCTAGTCTCTGGTTAGGAGAAGTTTCTCCCCTGTTAAGGGGAACTACGTCGCCCTGATTCTCATACCAGATGAGATACGTAGGCAAAAGATTGAGCGAGATCTTTCCGGGCACTCTTTTCCTTTTTACCTTTTTGTCTTGTGTGTGTTAGGAGTTGGATGTAAGACCAGCCATTAGCATTCCATTTCCTGTTTGCTTTTGTTTGTGAGGAGTTGGACGTAAGCCCATTTATTGGCATTCCGTTTCCGATTTGCGTTTGTTTGTTGGGGAGTCAGATGTAAGACCATCGATTGGCATTCCGTTTCCTGTTGTGTGTTCGCTTTGACGTCTCAGCGTCTCTTTTCAGTGTTTTGTTTCGGCGTGCGTTAGCCGAGCTACGAGTGCTATGATTCTTACTCTGGTTAGAGAAGATACATATGCATAGGATACGATGTCCTAGAGAGCATGTTTCCCATTCCCCCCGAACTATGTTAACTCTGATGTTTGTTTCTGACAAACTACGTGGGCCCAGGATGCGACATCCTGCCGAATCCACTTCCTCCGTCTTCTTCCATCTGTGTTTTATTCCAATTTTGTGCAGTTTTTGAGCAGTTATTTAGCAACCTTATTCTATTCTTTTGAGTGTGGATCCCATCGAGTACGATGGACGTGAGGGGGTGCTAATACCTTCCCCTTGCGTAACCGACTCCCATACCTTGCAGTCTTTGGTCGTAAGACCATTCCTTTCCTTTCCAGGTTTACTTCGAGCATTTCCTTTCCCTCCTTTGGGATAAATAACGCACGGTGGTGGCTCTGTGTCTTTTCCCGCCGGTTGTTTTTCGCGTATGTGACACTGGCGATCATGCGTTCATAGTAAAATGAACTTAGGGTTTTAAGAAAGATTTTTGTCATCTCCTTCTCCTCTTAAGGAGGAGTAATCTGGGAAGCCAACACCCTTCAACGCTGGGCGTACTCTTTGAACGTCTCCTTGTCTTTATGAGACATGAACCTCAACTGGTCCCTATCTGGCGCCATATCCAAGTTGTAGTTATACTGCTTCACAAAAGCCTCACCTAGATCATTGAAAGTGCGAATGCTTGCACTATCTAACCCCTTATACCACCGGAGTGCAGCACCTGTCAGGCTATCCTAGAAATAATGAATCAGTAGTTGATCATTATCTGTCTGGGTTGACATCTTACGGGCATACATTACAAGATGACTGAGTGGACACGAGTTTCCCTGATACTTCTCAAAGTCAGGCACTTCGAATTTGACTGGGATTTTCACATTGGGCACTGTAACACCTCAAATTTGCCCCCCTCATTCATGCATTCATTTTAGGTCATTTAACATTTCATACTGCACTTCAGCAAAGTTCATCCGGATTATCTCTGGTCAACTTTGGTCAACTTTGGTCAGCTGAAGGTCAAATGGCTAGAGAATGATTTGATTTACTTCCAACATGTTCAAATGGGGTCTAATTCGCAGCCAACATAGTACTCTTGAAGGAACAAAGGTCCAGTGCACAGGTTACCAAATTTGGAGAGACTTCCTGAGCTGTCATGTTCGCTAGGGGAGCAAAATGGGTCGCCTAGCGAGTCTCATCTGTCATGCTCGCTAGGCGAGCAAATCCTTCTCTAGGCGAAGACCACGCGTTTTAAGAATACAGCAGAAAAATCTTGGACTTGGACCTCTCTCATTTGAGCCCACAAAGCCACGAAAATCAGACTATAAATTCTAAACTTCAGTAGAAGAAAAACCCTGGAAGCTAATAAAGAGATCATTCTACCTGAGAAAGAACAGACAGGGAATTGGTGAAGGCTAAAAACACTCTGAAGCTTCCTTGGAACAGAACCCTAGAGAAGAGCTAACGAAATTCAGAGCACCCTCCAGAGACTGAAGGGAACTCATCTGCAAAGAATCAATCCCATCTCATATAAACCCTAAGATCGCTTTGCAAACGGCACCGGGCAATTCAATTTCATT
Source organism: Lathyrus oleraceus (assembly GCF_024323335.1). Taxonomy (NCBI): domain Eukaryota; kingdom Viridiplantae; phylum Streptophyta; class Magnoliopsida; order Fabales; family Fabaceae; genus Lathyrus; species Lathyrus oleraceus. Next base: position 196,136,524 of record NC_066580.1, on the reverse strand, counting down.
CGATCTCTCCAATCAGGTTTGCTCTATTCCCATTACTTTACGCCTTCAATTCGAAATTTCTTAATGTATGAGGCATTTGGGTTTCGATGTGCATGAATGTATAAAATATTGCCTTGAATGTTTAATCTCTTTGTTTCTGAGATGGATACCATAGGGTTTGGGATTTCCGATATCAGACTGTTATCAAGGAAGAAACCAAAACCCGCATACGCTCGCTAGCACCTCGCTAGGCGAGCATGTAGTGAAGCCTCACTAGCACCTCGCTAAGCGAAGCAGTAACGAGCGTGACAGTAACTTTTTTGTTTGCCCTATTTTGTTTTGACATATTTCCTCTTGATTGCATCTTGTTACTCTAACCTGTTTGTTGAGTTTTTGTGAGGGCTCACATGACTCCTGAAGAGATAGCTTGTTTGGTATTCCACTTTATTTGTGGGATACCATCGGGAGATTTATTCCGATTACCTGTGCTGATTTGCTTTCTTTGATGGTGCCAGCTTGAGAGATCTTTGGGTTTCTTGTTTCTCTAGTTGCTGTTATTTCAGTTCTTTATCCGTGTGGTAGATCTTTTGATCCTTTTTACCTATTCCCGCATTTTACCGCTTTCTTAGATGGAAGACCTCGATAGGAGGCAATGTTTTTTGTGTGTTTACTTTTATGATAAAGACCTCCATGAAGAGGCAATTGACAGATAAAAGGGATTAGCAGTCAATCCCCCGTTATTCAGTGTGTCGTTCTTTATGCTCGCACTACGTGTCGATGCTCTAGAACAAAAGCCCAAGATCTTTCGTCCGGTCAGTCAGTGGAGAGGGTTCCACCTTTATGAATCCCCAATTTTTGTCACGAGCTCACCCCGTCCAGGGTTAAGAGCTATGAGGTCTCATCCTCATTACACTTTTGATTTGCTCACCCTTACGTTCAATGTCGGTGGTTAAGAGCTAGTTTGATTACCTTTCCATAGCTTGTCTGTCGAGGTTGATATGACCCCTCTTGACTAAAGCCCTACCCATGTAGGTTTGAGCCTCTTGTTGGTATGTTTACTTTAAGATACATGTTTTGTGTAGTGTGATAGTCTTACCCATAGGATTGCTAGGCTTTGTATAATCTCTCGTATGCATGACAATTAAGGTAGCACGGTTCCTTCGTCTAGGACTTCCTTTTTGCATGAGCATCCCTAAAACACAACCCCCCATAGGATTGCTAGGCTTCGTATAGTCTCTCGTATGCATGACAATTAAGGTAACACGGTTCCTTCGTCTAGGACTTCCTTTTTGCATGAGCATTCGTAACACACAAACAAACTCATTGATTTTTCTTCTCCTAAGAACATGTTAAATCCTTCTAGTACATGTTAAATCCTTCTAGTAACGTCGTTCACCTAAAAAACACAAAACAAACAAAAGTGGATAGTACATAGTACATTAGATAAACCCACACCCTTTAGACAAGAACAACAAGAGTGGATCCCGTAGAGTACTACAAATGCGTAGGGGTGCTAATACCTTCCCTTCGCATAATCGACTCCCGAACCCAAGATTTGGTTGCGAGACCTTGTCTTTTACTTTCCTTTTTCCAGGTTTACTTCAAGCGTTTCCTTTCCCTCCTTTGGGATAAATAATGCACGGTGGCGACTCTTCTGTCATCTGTCTTTTCGCCGGTTGTTTCTTTTCGCATTTTTAGGTTGTGACAGCTGGCGACTCTGTTGGGGACACGGTTTCCCTAAGCGAGTCCCTCCTAGCTTTTGTACTTTGTTTGTTTATGGGGTGTTTATTCTTTTGTACAGTTATTTATTTACCTGCTTTACCTTATTGCATTCATGTACATATGTCTGTTGTATCTGTGGGTTTTGTGGTTTGTTTGTTTGTTGGGGTGGGATATTCTATGAGATAAGCCCACTACCCAGGCTTGAGCGAACACACAGGTTTTAGAGTGGATAGTCATGAGGCTTGCGTGCCATGTTGCTACATTAAGTCGTTCATGAGACCCACATTCCAGACGAGGTTTCTGTTGGATATATTTTGTCCTACGGGTGTTCCGTAACAACATGATGTTCCTCTAGAAATTGTCGACTCTGGTGACCATTTCCCGAGAACTCAGTCGAGGCCTCTCCTCCGAGACGTGATTATGTTAGCTATGGTGGACGCATTCTCGCTGCTCAACCTGAGGACCCCGAGACTGGGAACTTGCTTTAGGATATCCTGTTGAGGGGAGTCAGTGGAGGTCTTTTGTCTAGTAATAATGCCAAACCTTCATTGGTAAACGTATTATTCTCGACTGAAGGACTGAAGCTGACAAACTTCTGTTCTTAGAACCTACTAGTGAGGGGCGGGATAAATTCAGGAAACCTTAACCTCCAACCAACCCGGTTTTCTGGAGCAGAGTTTTGATCTTGTATTACGTTCCTCAATGGGTTTCACTTCGAACAGTACAACCCAACAGTTGTTCAAGCAGACACAGCAATCCTGATTTCCATGCCATTGCATTGCATTACATCATTTGCATCACATCATTTGCATCTACATCATTTAATACATGTTTATCAATTACCAGGGATTTACATCTTCTTCTCGATTCCGGTCGGTGTTTTCTGGTTCCCCTGAGATGGATATTGACAGAAAGAGACATGTCACCTACAAATTTTCAGTGGTCTGTTTGGAGCCTATTCAACAGCTGATGAAGTTAATGGATCACGATTCTCTAGAAGGATTCCTGAAGGATTATGGTTTGATTCTAAGTTTCGTTACGGTTCTCTCCAAAGATCAACATGATGCCCTCTTTACACTGCTGCAGTTCTATGACCCTCCATTAAGGTGTTTCACGTTCCCAGATTATATTTTGGTCCCTACTTTGGAGGAGGTTTCTAGTTTTCTTAGAGTTCCTATCAAGCCGTAGTTGTTATTCTACTCTTCTGAGTTTCTGCCCGATCTCAGCATGGTTGCTTCAGCCACATGTCTAGGGAAGTCAGTCTTGCAGTCTAATATGTGTCAGAAAGGAGGAGTCGGTGGTTTTCATTTGAGTTTCCTAGTGGGAGAAGCTAAGAAGAAGCTTGAAGAAGGTGATCAGAGGGGTTTCAATGTTGTGTTGGCTCTTTGTGTGTACGGGATTATCTTGTTCCCTAATGTGGCGAAATTTGTGGATGTGGACGCCATACGCCTCTTCGTGTTGGGTAATCCGGTGTCGACCTTGTTGGGAGATTTCTTTCATTCAGTGCATCACATGAATAAGAATAGAAGGGGAGGAGTGGTGAATTGTTGTGCGCCGTTGTTTTATAAGTGGTTCAGTTCCCACCTACCCAAGTCTGGGGCATTCATTGATCTCGAGGACTCGTCGAGTTGGTCAAAGAGGCTGATGAGGTTAAGAGCTAAAGATATTTCTTGGTGGTCAGACCAGAACTTGCTTCGGGCAGATATTATTCATAGTTGTGGGAACTTCCCGAATGTGCCCTTGGTAGGAAGAAGAGGAAGTATCAATTACAATCCTTCTCTGGTAGTCAGACAGTTTGGATATGCTTTAAGAACTCCGCCTTTGGAAAAAGATGTGGAGGAATCTCTGTTTTTCCATTCTTCATCTGATGTAACTCTATCCCGTAAGGCAGCTGAGGCTTGGTTCAAGGTGATCAAGAGAGGAAGAATTGTGATTGGAAAAGGAGATTGTAGAACTTACCCTCAGTATGAAGAGTGGCTTCAAGGAAGAGTCAAAGAGTTAGGTCTGCCATTTCCTATTGAAGAACCTTTGTATCCGCCTACTCCTGAGCAGTCAACAATGGTGAGCCGAGAGGAATATGAAAAATTGAAGAATTCCATGGAGGAGCTTCAAACCGAAAACTCGGATTTAAGTGTAAAGCTGCAAGACGGTATGCATCAATTCCATGAGGCAGAATATCAGAAGGGGGAAGCCGTTAGATTGCAAGGAGAAGTAGAGAGGAAATTAGTTGTGAAGGTGGACTTCTTCAGGAAGACAGACAAAGCCTTGGGATCATCCAATTTTGAGTTGAGGCGAGTCAAACAGCAGTTAACAGATGCTCATGGTAAGTTAGCTGGTCGGCAAGAGCAATGGGATACATTTTAGGCTTCTAGGAAGGTAAAGGAGGAGGAGATGGTGGCCGAATGACTGGTCAGATGGAGAAGTTGAAGATTTTGCCAAAGGAGAAGAACAATGAGCTTCTGTGCGCCCGTTCAACCAATGGTTATATCATAAATCAACTCAATAAAGCTCAAGGACAGATTGAGGAACTAAAAGTGCTGGCAGGTTTGAAGAAATCCAGACTTGAAGAGGTATTTGGAGAAGATGATGGGAATTACTACACAGAGCACATCAACGAGTTGGATGGAGTTATTCACAAGAGGAATCTTCTTATCCGGCGTTTGACAGAATCTCCAGATCATCCTGACACAGTGGCACTACTGGCTGAAGTGAGGAGCAGTCCTTATGGGTTGTATACAAGAGGTTGATTCCTGATTTTTGTTCCTCTCTTTACTTATTATATTGTAGTGATGATCCACAGGCTTGTTGTGGAGATATTTTTTGATGAACGATTGGCTAAGGCCTTTCCCTTCTTGAACCCATTTACATGATGGTTTTCCTTATTGCATCTTGATCTCAGAAGTTTATCCACAACTCGGTCTTCTTGTGCTTTCTGTCGAATGTGGGACTGGAATCAAGGGGGTCGAATACCCGTTGGAATTGATAAACATGTCATTGCATTTACATATTCATTTGCATATCTTGCATAACAGGTATCGTTGCGGTGTTCTTATATTATTTGGTGTTCCACTAGCAGGATAGCTGATTCAAGAATTCACCGGTACGGTACCCGCAGAAACCAGCAGAGAGTAATGGAAAGCTTTCAAGCAGATCTGGCAGAGATGAGGAATAACATGGCCCAATTCATGAGTATGATGCAAGGGGTAGTGCAAGGGCAAGAGGAACTCCGAGCCTTGGTACAGAGACAAGAAACTGTGATTCCCCCTGTCAGTCAGAACCCGCGAGAAGGGACCTCTGTCGATGACGCTGCTGTTACCAACCCTGTCAATAACCATGGTAATGGTGACGAATTGCGTGGTATTAGAATCAATGGACAACCCATCATTACGGAGGCTGCTAATGCTCGAGTGGCACATGCTCCAGTTCACCATCCTTCTCATTTGGTTGACAAGCAAGAAGATATGTTCACTATTCCCAGTGATGATGATGAATTTGGAAAGGCGGAAGAGAGAGATAGAAAGGTTGACGCCCTTGCTGAAAAGATTCGCGCCATGGACTGCCAGAATTCTTTGGGTTTTGATGTTTCTAACATGGGTCTAGTTGATGGGTTGAGGATCCCGTACAAGTTCAAAGCGCCGTCTTTCGACAAGTAGAATGGCACTTCTTGTCCCCAAACTCATGTGTAAGCTTACTATCGGAAGATATCCGCCTATACTGATGATGAGAAAATATGGATGTACTTTTTCCAAGACAGCTTGTCTGGAGCCTCTTTGGATTGGTACATGGACTTAAGAAAAGAATCTGTCAGAAGATGGAGAGAGTTAGGTGAAGCTTTTCTGAGGCAGTACAAGCATAACATGGACATGGCTCCGAGCAGAACCCAGTTACAGAGTTTGTTTCAAAAGACCGGTGAGAGTTTCAAGGAATACGCCTAGAGGTGGCGTGAACTAGTTGCGAGAGTACAACCTCCGATGTTGGAGAGAGAATTGACAGATATGTTCATTGGAACCCTGCAAGGTGTTTTCATGGATCGTATGGGAAGTTGCTTGTTTGGTAGTTTTTCGGATGTTGTGATTTGCGGAGAAAGAATTGAAAGTCTTATCAAAGCGGGAAAAATCCAAGACCCTGGTTTTTCAAGTGCTAAGAAACAATTTTCAGGGGCACCCAGAAGGAGAGAGGGTGAGACGAATGCTATACATAATCAGAGAAGTGGAAACAGAGGACAACAATACCGTCAAGTTACTGCTGTGACTATTCCAGCAACCTAACCTCAACAATAACAAAGAGAACAACCACAACAACAACAACAACAACGCCAATTCCATCCAAGACAAAGAATTCCAGATCGTCATTTTGATCCGTTGCCAATGACTTATGCTGAATTACTCCCTGAACTGCTCAGGTTAAAGTTTGTTGAACTTCGCACTATGGCTCCGTTGACAAGGATTCCCGTTGGTTATGATGCTAATGTCTGTTGTGATTTTCATTCTGGTGCGCCAGGGCACCACATCGAGAATTGTCGGGTTTTTCACCATAAAGTTCAAGACTTGATTGATGCCAAGACGATTAAATTTGCTCTTACTCCAAATGTGGTGAATAATCCTATGCCTCAACATGGAGGGCCCATAGTAAATAGTGTGGAAGATGGGGAAAATTTGAACTTGATAGTCAATGTTAATGATGTCCAGACTTTGTTGTTTGTCGTGAAGGAACGTCTGCTTAGAGGGGGAGTTTTCCCGGGATGTGACGAGAATTGTTCAGATTGTGGTAATCACGAAAACGAGTGTGTGAAATTGAAAGAAGGTATCCAAGAATTGATGAATGAAGGTTGTTTACAGTTTGATCGGGTAGTGAAAGACCGTGAAGAGGTATCGATTGTTACCATTTACTTTACACCGTCAGAAGATCATGTACATGCCCTAAGAACTATTAGTGCGCCTGTGACTATTGGTACTCATGTTACCATAGCTGCGCCCGTGACCATATCTGCTCCGGTGACTATTGGTGTTCCCGCGATTATTAATTCCCCAGTAACTATCAGTACTCCTACCACCATTGCTGCTTCAAGTGAAAGACTTTTTGAGAATAGTAGAGCAATTTCGTGGCAATATGACAATACTGTTTACAGAAATAAAAGACCAGAGAATCAGACCAGATCAGTAAATCAGACTCCCGTAACAGTTGGTTCGGCTGTGGATAATGTGGGAGGACCCGGAGGATTCACGAGAAGTGGTCGTTTGTTTGCACCACAGGTCCCGAAGGAAAACAATGTTGAGGCTCTAGCTAGAAAAAAAGGAAAACAAGCTGTAGTTGAAGAAGAACCGGTGCGAAAGGAAGTTCCCGAGGGTTCTTTTGAAGAGGACGTGGAGGAATTTATGAGAATTATCAAGAAAATTGATTACAAGATCGTAGATCAGTTGAATCAGACACCGCCAAAAATTTCTATCCTCTCTCTGTTGATGTGTTCCAAGGCTCATCGTAACGCCCTGTTGAAAATGTTGAACAATGGCTTATGTGCCTCAAGAGATTTCTGTTAACCAGCTTGAAGGTGTTATTGCAAATGTTAACACGAGACATGGTTTGGGATTCACGGATCTAAACATGACACCTGAGGGTCGCAATCACAATAGAGCTCTGCATATCACGATGGAATGCAAAGACGCCGTTTTGTTGCATGTTTTGGTTGACACCGGTTCCTCCTTGAATGTGCTGCCCAAGAAGGCTCTGAGTAAGCTTGATGTCGAAGGGGTTGTTCTCACACCAAGTGATATTGTTGTCTGTGCTTTTGATGGATCCAAGCGGTCGGTTTTTGGTGAAGTCATGTTGCCTGTGAAGATCGGCCCGAAAGTGTTTAGTATTGTCTTCTATGTGATGGATATTCAACCAGCATATAGTTGTTTGTTGGGGCGTCCCTGGATACATGGAGCCGGAGCAGTTTCTTCGACTCTCCACCAAAAGCTAAAATATGTGTGGGATGGTCAGGTTGTGACTGTGTGTGGCGAAGAGGACATTTTTGTGAGCCATTTATCCTCCTTCAAATATGTGGAGATGGATGGTGAAATTCATGAAACTCTATGTCAAGCTTTTGAGACTGTCAGTATTGAGAAGGTGGCTTTTGTTGAACAGAAGAAACCAGGTACCTCGATTGCGTCCTATAAACAAGCTTTGGAGGTCATTCATCCAGGTAACGCGGAAGGTCGGGGCAAGGTGATTAATGTGCCCGTAAAAGAAGACATGTTTGGCGTTGGTTTTCAGCCTTTTCAATCGTCAGAACAGGGTGTCCAGAATCAGAAAGGGCCGTGTACTTTCACTAGCGCGGGATTGATGAATCACGAGGATGTCTTTGCAATAGACAATGAAGATGGTGACAGTGATTGTGATATGAATAATTGGGTGCGCCCATGTGCTCCATGGGAGAAGATCAACAATTGGACTGCTGAAGAAATAGTCCAAGTTACTCTTCAGACAGAGTAATTTTATTTTGTTTTTCATTTTGCATGAAAGCCCTACGCTCTACCCAAGGTGTAGTGGTTCATTGTAGGGTCACATCATGTTTTGAATTTTCAATGATTATCATCAATAAAGGACGTTTTGCAATCAAATATGTGCTCCCTGTTTTTCTTTTTTTTTCTTCTTTCATTTTCAAAACAATAAAAATGGCAATGTTTTCTTTTTCTTTTTTGTGACTTTCTTGAACTCTTTTCTAAAATAAAGCGTGAAACATCGCTCGTGCAGAATCGATCTTGCGGATTCCATTAAAAACAGTTCTGTTATGGCTCAGTATGACTTTGATAATCCCATTTACCAAGCCGAAAAGGAGAGTGAAGAAGATTGTGAACTCCCCAAAGAAATGGCCAGACTATTGAAACAGGAGGAAAGGGTCATTCAACCTCATCAGGAAGAGTTGGAAGTCATTAACCTTGGTACTGAGGACGCAAGGAAAGAGGTCAAGATAGGGGTTGCTTTAGAGGAAAAGGTCAAGAGAGGGTTGATTGAAATGCTTCAAGAATATGTGGATGTATTCGCATGGTCGTATCAAGATATGCCTGGTTTGGATACAGATATTGTGGTGCATAGGCTGCCTCTCAGAGAAGATTGTCCTTCGATAAAGCAGAAGCATCGCAGAACTAGTCCTGATATGGCTGTCAAGATCAAAGAGGAGGTTCAGAAACAGTTGGATATGGGTTTCCTAGCAGTTACCAATTATCCCCCTTGGGTGGCCAACATCGTACCCGTGTCGAAGAAGGATGGTAAAGTCAGGATGTGTGTCGATTACCGAGATTTAAATAGAGCCAGTCCGAAAGATGACTTCCCATTACCTTACATTGATGTATTGATCGATAACACCGCTCAGTCCTCGGTGTTCTCTTTCATGGACGGATTTTCTGGCTATAATCAGATCAAGATGGCGCCAGAAGACATGGAGAAGAAGACATTCATTACACCTTGGGGCACGTTCTGTTATAAGGTAATGCCATTTGGGTTGAAGAACGCCAGTGCTACTTACCAAAGAGGTATGACGACTCTCTTTCATGACATGATGCACAAAGAAATTGAAGTGTACGTGGATGATATGATTGCGAAGTCTCATACAGAAGAGGAGCACTTGGTAAACTTGCAAAAGTTGTTTGAAAGATTGAGAAAATTCAAACTGAGGCTGAATCCAAACAAGTGTACGTTTGGAGTGAGATCTGGAAAGCTGTTAGGTTTCATTGTTAGTGAGAAAGGGATTGAGGTTGATCCAGCGAAAGCAAAAGCTATTCAAGAAATGCCTGAACCAAGAACGGAAAAGCAGGTCCGTGGGGTTTTAGGGAGGCTGAACTACATTGCACGGATCATATCTCACTTAACAGCTACATGTGAACCAATATTTAAATTGCTAAGAAAAGATCAAGCAATCAGGTGGAACGATGATTGTCAGAAAGCTTTTGATAAGATAAAAGAATATTTGCAGAAACCTCCAATTCTTATACCTCCAGTTCCTGGGAGGCCTCTGATAATGTACCTTTCAGTAACAGAGAATTCGATGGGGTGTGTATTGGGACAACATGACGAGTCTGGTCGAAAAGAGCATGCAATATACTACCTTAGCAAAGAGTTTACCGACTGTGAAACAAGATATTCATTGCTCGAGAAAACTTGTTGCGCTTTGGCATGGGCTGCTCGCCGACTAAGACAGTATATGTTGAACCATACTACCTTGTTGATTTCTAAGATGGATCCAGTGAAGTATATCTTTGAAAAGCCGGAACTTACCGGACGAGTGGCTCATTGGCAGATGATTTTGACAGAGTATGACATCCAATACACGTCGCAAAAGGCCATCAAGGGTAGTATTTTGTCTGATTACCTTGTCGAGCAACCAATTGTTGACTATCAGCTGATGATGTTTGAATTCCCCGATGAAGATATCATGTACTTAAAAATGAAATATTGTGAAGAGCCTCTCGTCGAGGAAGGACCGGATCCCGATGACAAATGGGAACTGATGTTTGATAGAGCGGTAAATATGAATGGAAATGGTGTTGGAGCAGTACTCATTAATCCTAAAGGTGCACACATACCTTTTTCCGCCAGATTGACTTTCGAAGTAACCAACAACGAAGCTGAGTACGAGGCTTGTATCATGGGGATTGAGGAAGCCATCGATCTAAGGCTCAAAACTATGGACATTTATGGAGATTCTGCTCTAGTGATTAACCAAGTCAATGGAGACTGGAATACTCATCAGTCGCATTTGATTCCTTATAGAGATTACACCAGAAGGATCCTTACTTTCTTCAAGACAGTAAAGTTGTATCATGTACCCCAAGATGAAAATCAAATGGCTGATGCCTTAGCCACATTGTCTTCCATGATTAAAGTTCATTGGCAAAATCATGTGCCACACGTTGCCGTGAATCGACTCGAGAGGCCTGCGTATGTGTTTGCAGCCGAGTCTGTTATTGATGAGAAGCCGTGGTTTTATGATATTAAGAATTTCCTCAAAAGCCAAGAGTATCCTGAAGGAGCGTCAAAGAATGACAAGAAGACACTGAGAAGGCTGGCTGGAAGCTTTTATTTGAACAAGGATGATGTGTTGTACAAGAGGAACTTTGACATGGTTCTGCTCAGATGCGTCGTTAGACATGAAGCAGACTTGTTAATGCAGGAAGTACACAAGGGATCTTTCGGTACCCATGATGTTGGTCATGCAATGGCCAAGAAGTTGTTAAGAGCCGGTTATTACTGGATAACCATGGAATCTGATTGTTTTAAATACGCTCGGAAGTGCCACAAATGTCAGATCTATGCAGATAAAGTGCATGTACCACCAAACCCTCTGAATATTATGAATTCTCCTTGGCCATTCGCGATGTGGGGCATCAATATGATTAGAAAGATCGAACCTACTGCTTCAAATGGACATTGCTTCATCCTAGTCGGGATTGATTATTTTACCAAGTGGGTGGAAGCAATTTCCTATGCTAATGTCACCAGACAAGTGGTTGCTCGATTCATTAAGAAAGAAATTATCTGTCGTTATGGGGTTCCTGAGAGAATCATCATGGATAATGGTTCGAATCTCAATAACAAGATGATGAAATAGCTTTGCAAAGACTTTAAGATCGAACACCACGATTCTTCTCCTTACAGACCAAAGATGAATGGTGCTGTAGAGGTGGCAAACAAGAACATTAAGAAGATTGTGCAAAAGATGGTTGTGACGTATAAGGATTGGCATGAGATATTGCCTTTCACTTTGCATGGGTATCGTACCTCAGTACGTACGTCAACCAGGGCAACTCCGTTTTCGCTTGTGTATGGCTTGGAGGCAGTCTTGCCAGTAGAAGTTGAAATCCCTTCTTTGAGGGAGATGATGGATGTAAAACTTGACGAGGCTGAGTGGGTTCAAGCCAGGTTTGATAAGTTAAATTTAATTGAGGAAAAGCGATTAGCAGCCGTGTGCCATGGAAAACTATATCAGAGAAGCATGAAGATGGCCTTTGATCAGAAAGTGCGTCCTCGAAGCTATCAGATAAGTGACTTAGTTTTGAAGAGGATCCTTCCTCCCGGTACAGATAACAGGGGCAAGTGGACTCCGAATTATGAAGGTCCATATGTTGTTAAAAAGGTCTTTTCTGGTGGAGCCTTGATGCTTACAACTATGGATGGTGAAGATTTTCCATCTCCTGTAAATTCAGATGTAGTCAAAAAATACTTCGCATAAATTGACCCGCTGGACAAAAAAGAAAGTCCAGGCAAAAAAAGGGTATCCCGGCGAACCAAGAGAAAAAAGAAAAAGGTTCGGGCAAAAGTTAGGGATAAAGAATAAAAAATAATATGTACACCCGGTGTAGCACCTCAAATTTGCACCTCCCATTTTATATATACATTTTCATTTTTAGGTCATTAACATTGCATTGTCATTGCATTAGTTCACCAAGTCATCAGGCAAGACTGGTCAAGAGATTCAGTTGTGCAAGCAAGCAAGTTCATTTTACATGATATCAAAGCCCTAGGGTTGGTATATTGAGTTCATATGATTCAAGGATCATTTTGAAGTGGTTTGGCCAAGAATTGAAGGCTCAAAGCTCATCAGTCAAGGTGCAATTCATCTGAAACCCTAAAAAGTCAACAGAAGTCAACTGTTAGTTTAACTGTGGATTTGGAGGTGGGAGATGGTTAGAGATGTCTCATTCATGTGTAAACAAGTCTCATTTTACATTTCAAACATCAACAATGAAGAATTTGAAGTCAGATCAAAACTTTCCAAAAATAGCAGGTGACCTGTAATTTGAATTTGCCAAAAATGGAAAGGTTTTCAACTCAAGATTACATCATCAAGAATGCTTCAAATGAAATTTTGTCCAACATGAAAGTTGAAGATCTTGCTCTCCCATTTCCAAAAAGTCCAAGATCATGGATTTCTCATGTGTGGTTGAAGAGATATGGATCAATCTTGGCCAAGTGAACAAGGAACTTCAAGTGTGCATAACTTTCAAACCAAAAGTCCAATTCAAGTGGTTCTTTTTGCATTGTTCATATTTTGGCCTATACTTTACAAAACATACATCACATACCATGCATTCTCATCACATACTCATTTGCCAATCCACTTGATTTTTGGAGGGAATTTTTAAAGTTCAAATTTGGTGCATTGTTTAAGCATTCTATCATTGCCAATAGCTCAAAAATGGTTTTTAAGTGGATTTGAGTTCATACCCGTGTATTGTTCATCCATGATTTCATGCATAAGGGGAAATTCCTAATTTTGCACTTACACTCCATTTCCCTAATTACACTTGCCAATTGCTTAAACATGATTAGAATAGTGATTAGGAGCTAGTATATAAGACTAAACCTAACTGTTTTTCAGCATAACAACCATCACAATTCAGATCTAGATCCAAGTTATTGAAATTTTCTCTCAAAATTTTCTCACAATTTCTTCACATAACATCCAATTCCATTGCTTGATCTTTGGTCCTGAAGAGTTCTTGAGGAGGTTTGTATGTAGAATCGAAGAAAACAGTGCCTGTTTGTTCATACTTGGAGCTTTGATGCAACAATGGTGAAATCATATTGTGGAAAGATCGTGCACAATTAAGTCTCAAGCATTCATTCAATCAACTCTACAAGCATCCTGGAAGATCATTTGAGCATTGCAAGGCCTGGATTCATTGAATTCCAACTTCTGCTCTTCAAGAGGTTCTAAATCGAATCTCTCAATTTTTAAAATGGTTATGCTATTGTTGTTCATCTTTTGATGCTGGTAAATCTGAGCTTTATTTCATGAAAATCCATGCCAAATTAAGTAAGTTAGGTCAAGTTAAAGATTCATGCATGAAAATAGATTGCTTCGATTCTCCCTTAGCATGATGATTTAGCCTTAGCCATGCATTTATCCTTGTTCTATGTTGGAAGATTTACACGATGATGTGTGTTTAATTGCCTTTTCTGAGAAATTTGTTCTTGAGCTGTGTACTGTTCATGCATGAACACGATGATGGTGATGAGATTTCATTTCCAGGCCTTGTTTGATCCATTAGAATGTGTTTTCTGCGTTTGCATGTGTTTGTGTAATAACGTGCATGTATTGGTCCACCTCATAGTCTGCATGGCAAAATGATTGGCCAGCATTGCTTGACCGTGCCACATGCGTTTAATGAAACGCAGAGTTTTGATACAAGGCGCGCTCATTCAAATTTCGCCTCTGTTCGATTCTGGCTCATCACATTCTTTCAAATGCTCTTTTGATTATTTCATTTCCCTCCACATATGTTCATGTACCATGTTTCATGCATTTTTATTTTTTCCATCTTCCAAAATTCATAACAAATGGAAAATTGATCCAAAAATTGTGTGGTTTTTTGCAGTGCCTTCCTTATCCTCTCTAGTTTTTTATGAATATTATTTTGCAAATTGTGCTTGGCTGGAAAATTATTTTGCCTAGGGTTTGTGTACACATGTCCATTTTGTACCTTGCCTTGCCATATCTTTTGTGAAATGCTGAGATTTTATCCAATGCTCATGAAGTTTTACATGCTATAACTAGACATCTTGCTTGACATTTTGGTGTTGATTTGGTATTTTTACCATTTGTGGTTTCTGTTTTATGATCATGTTAAGGTAGGGGTGACAATTTGTGTCACACCTTGTGATGTTCAACTTGATGGATTAATTTTCCATGCCAAATGAACTCCGATTGCTATGATTTTTTGTGTGTTGCTTGACATTGAAGTTGTGGGTGCTCATGATTTTTGTTGGATTTTTTGGGTTGATTTCTGATTTAATTCAGATTTTTCATTCTGGTTGGTCATTTGTGAGCTTTTGAATTGTCTTGAATTTCATTTGATTGTGAAATGCTTGTGGTTTATCCTATGAATTTGAAATTTTGCACACTATTTCTAGACACGTTGAATGGTGTTTTGACTTTGGTTTGAGGTTTTCACCATAATCCATTTCTGTTTTAGGCCTATGCTAAGTTGGTGTGCCAATTGGTGTCACACATGTGCTTGTTATGCTTGTCTTGACTTATGCAATTTGATTACCATGCCTAATGTTGTCCAATGCTTCTAAATTTTTGTGTGATGATCATGTTGTATGTGCTGTTTACTCATGATTTTTGCCAAGGTTATTTGAATCATTTTTGATTTAATGTGCATTTGTTCATTCTGATGTCACAATGTGGTTACAACTTGCATACCTTGCCATGTTTGGTTCATGAAATGAATTTGGTGAATGATATTGATATGGGACTCTTTGGATTGTGTTCTTAATTGATTGAGGTTGATTCATGTCAAGTTTCATGTTCTGTTTTGGATGTTTGACCCTCTTTTGACCCTAGGCTTGGACCTAGTGGTTTGGACTCACTGTTTGGGTTGTGGATTTCAGGTTAAGAAGCACATTTCCCTAAGTGAAGTGGTTCACTCATTTGGATGGATTAATTGGTTGATGTTGACTAACTTTGAGTTGTTTTGTAGGTTGATGCCAAGTTATTTGTGTTATGCTCATTGGCTTGTGCCTTGCACACTGTTGCTTGTTTGACTGTGTACTGTTGACTGTTGACTATTGACTGTCTGTTTGATTGTTTGACTTGTAAACTGATAGGGTTAGATTTTTTCAGGTACCTAAGTTGCTTAGAGTTCTTTTGAAGTTGCTTTTGCTTTACTTGGTTGCTTAACCATTTGAGGTATAACTCTTTGACTTCATGTAGTCTGGAAGACCTGTCCTGTTATGTGGGGCAGGCACCTGTCGGAAGTCCTCCTTAAGAGGCAATGCTTGTGTTTGTTTATCTTTGTCCCTGCACATATCAAAGACCTCCTAAGTGAAGAGGCATTGGCAGATACAAGGGATGTGCAATCCATCCCCTGCTATTCAGTGTGTCATCCACTCTGCTCACACCACTATGTTGATGCATTGTGGATAGTAACCCAAGATCCAGTTGTGTCAGTCATGTGGAGTAGAGTCCCACATTCTGGACTCCCACACTTTGATTTGTCTGAAGCTCTCCCTGGCCAGGGATAAGAGCTGTGAAGTCTTATCTTCACTTTCCATTTCATCTGCTTCACCCTAACTCCCAATGTTAGGGTTAAGAGCTAACATCACCCTGTTACAGTGGCTTGTTTGTTGAGGTTGACATGACCCCTCGACTAAAGCCTAGCCTTGTGTGAGCCCATCTGTTTGTATATAGTGTGTGTGCTTGCTTTGTGCTTGTGTTTGTGCTTCTGTGCTGTTTAAGATAGCTTGCTCCCTGTGTAAGTTAGGTAGAAACCTTAACATAGGGATCGTATGCATGACAACTTCTAGGCTCGAGTCGTAGTCTCCCTAGTAGTTTGTGTCTCCCTTTGTTTCTGGTTAGGCTAGTCCTTTTTCCCTGTGTAGGGGAACTACGTAGCCCTGATCCTCATACCAGATGAGGTACGTAGGCAGGAGATGAGCTGATCTCTCCGGGCAACCTTTTGCTTTTCTCCTTTGTGTTGTGTAGGAGTCTGACATAAGTCCAGCGATTGGCAGTCGGTTTCCTATGTGTGTGTGTTTGTTTGTGTGGAGTCTGACGAAAGTCCAGCGATTGGCAGTCGGTTTCCTGTTTTGTGTGTTTTGTTTGGCGTGCGTTAGGGAGCTACGAGTGCTCTGATTCTTCTTCGGTCAAAGAAGATACGTATGCATAGGATGCGACATCCTAGCGAGCACGTTTCCCCTTGTCCCGAACTACGTCGACTCTGATGTCTGTGCCTGACAGACTACGTAGGCCCAGGATGCGATATCCTCCCGAGTTAGTTTCTTTTGTCTTTCTTGTGTCTCCTTTCAGCCTGTATGTGTGCAGTTTGTATTCAGTTTTTAGCAACCTTTATCCTTCCTTTTGAGCGTGGATCCCGTCGAGTACGACGGATGCGTAGGGTTGCTAATACCTTCCCTTCGCATAACCGACTCCCGATCCCATCTCTTTGGTTGCAAGACCATGTCTTTTCCCGGTTTACTTCGAGCGTTTCCTTTCCCTCTTTGGGATAAATAACGCACGGTGGCGGCTCTGTTGTTTTGTTTTCCCGCCGGTTTTTCGCGTAATGCGACAGCTGGCGACTCTGCTAGGGACAAGAGAAGTTGACCTCTTGCTGGTCCATCTTCCCTAAGCGAGTCTCTCCTAGCGTTCTCTAGGTTAGGGTTTGGTTGCTTTTGCTGTTTCATTTATTGCATTCATTTGTTTATTGTTTGCATTTGTTGTTTGCATTTATGTTTGCATTCATTCATATTCATCTGTGCTGGATGTGTTGTCTCTCTGTTGGGGTGGGAGTTACATGAGGTAAAAGGCCCAATACCCAGGCTATGAGTGAAATCTAGGACACCTAGGAATAGAGTGATTCATGGGAAGCGGGTGGTATTGCGCCACTTAGCGGAACATTGATATCACGAGCAGTTCAGACTCTGATGGGGTATTATCGTTACATACTTCGGATGTGTATATGATGATATTCTATGAAAGGGTTATTTATGCTGCGTTTCTCTAGACTTTACCCCGGCCTAGATGACACCCGTGAGTGGGGAGGGAATGATCATTATAACAGGTACAGTTGGTGACCGGTTGGTGACTTGTTGGTGACTTGTTGGTGACTCGTGATCCTGTTGGTGACTTGGTTCTTCAGATATGGGTCTCAGATGACTTGCAGATGACTTTGGGTTTTAGATGATTTTGTGGTTCCAAGTTCAAGCCGAAGCTCTGATCCTGTGCTCCGAGATGCACAACCAGCCAGTCTTGTCTGCATCATTTGCATCATAGCATGTTTATTTTCAAAAAAATATGCAATCAAGGAAAAAATTGAAAGAAAAGAAAAGAAAAGAAAAAGCTAATCTCTGCATCCATATCATTTCTCAGGTTCATTCAGGAGTCTATTCATTGATCGAGATGGCAACTGGTCCAGAGTTGAAGCGGAAGACTTGCTCCTACAGCTTTCACCATGAGCCTTTGACATCTCTGATAGAGTTGAGCAACCTTGTGATTGTCGGTAACCAGAAGGGGTTTGTTGATCAGTATGGGGATTTGTTGACACTATTGAAGATGGTAGTAGATCCAGTACCGTTGCAGACTCTTCTTCAGTTCTACGACCCAGAGCTTCGTTGTTTCACTTTCCAGGATTATCAGCTGGCGCCTACTCTTGAAGAGTACTCCATTCTGTTGAATGTTCCTATCCAGTATCAGGTTCCTTTCTTGGATGTGCCTAAGGAGGTTGATATCAGAGTTGTCTCTAGAGCTCTCCATTTGGGTATCAAAGAAGTCAGTGATAATTGGAAGTCCAGTGGGGATGTTGTAGGGTTGCCATTGAAGTATCTGTTGAGGATTGCTAGAGAAGAAGCAAAGAGGGGAAATTGGGAAGCTTTTCATGCTCAGTTGGCTATCATGATTTATGGGATTGTGTTGTTCCCGAGTATGCCCAACTTTGTGGACTATGCTGCAGTCACTATCTTCCTTGGAGGAAACTCGGTTCCTAGTCTGTTAGCTGACACTTACTATGCTATTCACAATAGGTATGGTAAGGGTGGAGCTATCAGATGCTGTCTCCCACTTTTGCTCAGATGGTTCATGTCTCTCCTGCCAGTCAGTGGGCCTTTTGTGGATACTCGGAGCACTCATAAGTGGACACAGAGGGTTATGTCTCTTACATCTTATGATATCAGATGGCAGTCTTACCGGATGGATGTGCGTAATGTCATCATGAGTTGTGGAGAATTCCGTAATGTGCCACTTGTAGGGACTAAGGGTTGCATCAATTACAATCCAGTTCTTTCTCTTCGCCAGTTGGGGTTTGTTATGAATGGAAGACCACTTGAAGCTGAGATAGTTGAGAGTGTGTATTTTGAGAAGCGGAGTGACCCTGCTAGACTGGAGCAGATAGGAAGAGCTTAGAAGACCATTGGTGTTAAGGATGGAGCTGTTCTAGGGAAAAAGTTTGCCATTGATATGCCTGACTACATTGAGTGGGTCAAGAAGAGAGTGGAAACTTTATTGTTGCCCTATGATAGGATGAAGCCCTTGCCAGAATAACCACCTTTGATCCTTGCTGAGAGTGTACCTGCTGAGCAGTACAAGCTAGCCCTGATGGAGAACCGTAGGTTGAAAGAGAAAGAGCAAGATACCCAGATGGAGTTGTACAAAGCCAAAGCTGATAAGTTGAATCTGACTCATCAACTCAGGGACATGCAGGGTGAAGGTGCTATCAAGAGCAAGAAGATATCCTATGAAGAGATGGAGAACTTGCTGGATGCACAACACCGGGAGTGCCTGAGGATGCAGAGAGTTGAAGCCAGCTATCAGAAGAAGATAAGAGACTTGGAGAAGCAACTCAGAGACAAAGATATCCAATTGAAGAAGGAAGTGGACTTGAGACATGCATCAGAGAGCCAACTTGGAGGAGAAGTTGTGGAGCTCAGAAGACAATTGAAGGAGAAGATCACTCCCTTGCTAGAATGTTCAGAGTGTGGCCTGTTGATAGACCAGTGTCACTACTTGAATACTCTCATTCCTGGAAGCCATTTGTCTTAGCTTGTATTTCTGATGTTATGTTGAGGATCACCGCCAGGCTTGTTGGGTGGGATTCACTGTTGTACTCTGATTCATTTGGATCTTTGAATATTGTTGTATGATCCTGTTGTTCTTATCTATAGATGAGGTTGTTGGTTTCACCTTGCGCTCATTACTCCTATATGTGTTGCTTCCTGGTTGTGTATTGCAGGTTGCCATTTCTTGAAAGATGAGTTAGGCTCTTTGAATGCCTGAGAAATGAACATATCATGTGCATCATACGCATCATTAGCATCATACACATATCATTTGCATAACAGGTGTTCTTGCTCGTGACTTCTCACTCTGGTTCCTGTGTCAGGCAGGATAGCTGATCGACGTCCGCACCGCTACGCAACCAGACTCAATCATCAGAGAAGTATGGACCAAGTTCACGAAGAGTTGGCTGAGATGAGGGCTAACATGGCCCAATTCATGACCATGATGCAAGGGGTCATTCAGGGGCAAGAGGAGCTGCGTGCCTTAGCCCAACGACAAGAAACCGTGATTCAGCCGTCCAACCGTGCTTCGCCGTGGGTGTACCCGTTCATGAGAACAATGCTCCTGCTGCTCCCGTTAATGACTATGCCGTGGGCGATGAACTGAGAGGGATAAGAATCAATGGACAGCCTATTGCTGCAGAGACTGTTATTGCCAGAGCTACCCGGGCTCCTGTTCATCATCCTGCTCCGCTTGTTGACAGACAGGAGGACATGTTCACTCTGCTTAGGGAAGATGACGATGTTGTGAGAGTTGAAGAGAGGGATCGAAGAGTTGATGCCCTTGCTGAGAAAATCAGAGCTATGGAATGTCAGAACTCCCTGGGTTTTGATGTTACGAATATGGGGCTGGTGGAAGGATTGAGAATCCCTCACAAGTTTAAGGCGCCCTCATTTGACAAGTACAACGGTACTTCTTGACCTCGCACCCACGTGCAGGCCTATTTTCGGAAAATCTCTGCTTATACAGACGATGAAAAAATGTGGATGTACTTCTTCCATGATAGCTTATCTGGGGCTTCCTTGGACTGGTACATGGAACTGAAGAGAGATTCTATCCGCTGTTGGAGGGATCTGGGTGAGGCCTTCTTGAGGCAGTATAAACATAACACGGACATGGCGCCGAGCCGGACTCAGTTGCAGAGTCTTTGTCAGAAATCCGAAGAAAACATCAAGGAGTACGCCCAGAGGTGGCGTGAGTTGGCTGTAAGAGTACAACCCCCTATGCTGGAGAGGGAGTTAACTGACATGTTTATCGGTACTCTACAAGGTGTTTTCATGGACCGGATGGGAAGCTGCCCGATCGGTAGTTTCTCAGATGTTGTGATCTGTGGAGAGAGGACAGAGAGCCTGATCAAAGCTGGTAAGATTCAGGATGTGGGTTCCTCGTCTTCAAAGAAACCGTTTGCTGGGGCACCTCGCAGGAGAGAGGGTGAAACCAATGTCGTGCAACACCGAAGGAGTGCAAACAAAAATCAGTATCGTTAGGTTGCTGTCGTAACCATTCCAGCACCTCAGCAACGTCAACAGCAACAACAACAGAGAGTACAACAACCGCCGCATCAACAACAACAACAGCAACGTCCGTATCAGCCGAGGCAGAGGATGCCTGATAGACGTTTTGACCCGCTGCCAATGACTTACGCCGAATTGCTGCCCGAACTGCTCAAGTTAGGGTTTGTCGAGTTGCGTACTATGGCACCGTTGACAAAGATACCACCTGGGTATGATGCCAACATGCGTTGTGATTTCCACTCTGGTGCACCGGGGCACCATATTGAGAGCTGTCGGGCTTTTCATCATAAGGTCCAGGACTTGATTGACGCTAAAACTATCAATTTTGCTCTTGTGCCGAATGTTGTTAATAACCCTATGCCTCCGCATGGTGCACACCGGGTGAACAATGTGGAAGATGGTAGAGCTGAAGACTTGGTTGTTAGCATTGATGAGATTCAGACTCCGCTGTCAGTTGTCAAGGACCGTCTGTTGAATGGGGGAGTCTTCCCGGGCTGTGATCAGGGCTGTGTGGGCTGTGCTGATTCTGAGAATGATTGTGATCAGTTGAGGGTTGGTATTCAAGGGCTGATTGATGAGGGTTGTCTGCAGTTTGCTTGGGCTGTAAGAGATTGTGGGGTGGTGTCAATCGTCACTATTTATTTTAAACCGTCAAAAAGACGTGGTCAGAGGGCTATCAGTGCACCAGTTGTTGGTACCCCTGTTACTATTTCTGCTCCCGTAACCGTCAGTACTCCAACTACTATTGCTGTGTCAGGTAGAAGACATGTTGTGGATAGTAGGGTCGTGTCATGGAAGTATGACAACGCTTACCGCAGTAACAGAAGGGCTGAAAATCAGGTCAGGCCGGTGAACCAAGCTCCTGTGACTATCAGTGTGCCAGTAAGAACTCCTGGGGTTGTGAGTCCAGTTGTGGACAATGTTGGAGGACCAGGAGGTTTTACCAGAAGCGGTCGTTTGTTCGCTCCGCAACCTTTGAGGGACAATAATGTTGAGGCTCTCGCCAAGGCTAAAGGAAAACAGGCTGTGGTTGATGAAGAACCTGCTCAGAAGGAGTCGCTTGAGGGTTCGTTTGAGAAAGACGTGGAGGAGTTCATGAAGATAATCAAGAAGAGTGACTACAAGATTGTAGATCAGCTGAATCAGACTCCGTCCAAGATTTCTATCCTCTCATTGCTTCTGTGCTCTGAGGCACACCGTAATGCCTTACTGAAGATGTTGAATCTGGCTTACGTGCCTCAAGAGATCTCTGTCAACCAACTGGAGGGTGTGATTGCTAACGTCAGTACCATGAATGGTTTGGGGTTTACTGATTTGGACTTGACGCCTGAAGGGTGCAACCATAACAAGGCCTTGCATATCACCATGGAGTGTAAGGGTGCAGTGTTGTCACATGTGCTGGTAGACACTGGCTCGTCGCTGAACGTGTTGCCCAAGAAGGTCTTGACCAAGCTTGATGTTGAAGGGGTTGTCCTTACTCCGAGCGATCTGATTGTGCTTGCATTTGATGGATCCAAACGGTCTGTTTTTGGTGAAGTCAACTTGCCAGTAAAGATTGGCCCGGAGGTGTTTGACGTTATCTTCTATGTGATGGACATCCAGCCAGCATATAGTTGTTTATTGGGGCGTCCTTGGATTCACGCGGCTGGGGCAGTTTCGTCAACTCTCCACCAGAAGCTGAAGTACGTATGAAATAGTCAGATTGTGACTGTGTGCGGGGAAGAAGATATTCTGGTGAGTCAGCTATCCTCTTTCAAGTATGTAGAGGTGGATGGTGAGATCCATGAGACGTTGTGCCCGACATTCGAGACTATTGCTCTTGAGAGGGTGGCTTTTGCTGAGCAGAAGAAGCCAAGTGCCTCAATTGCATCCTATAAGCAAGCTTTGGAGGTTGTCAGCTCGGGTAACACTGAAGGCTGGGGCAAGATGGTGGATTTTCCTATCAAAGAGGATAAATTCGGAATTGGTTATCAACCCTTGCAGACATAGCAAGGTGTGAAGACAGGTCCGAGTACCTTTACCAGCGCTGGGCTGATGAATCACGGTGATGTCTTTGCGGTCGGTAGTGAAGACGGTGACAGTGATTGTGATCTGAACAACTGGGTTCGCCCGTGTGCACCAGGGGAGACGATCAACAACTGGACAGCAGAAGAGGTGGTCCAAGTTACTCTTCAAACAAAGTAATTTTCTTTTGTTTTTTCATTTTGCACAAAACCCTACGTTCTGCCCAAGGCGTAGTGGTTCATTGTAGGGCCTCATCATGTTTTAAATGATTATCATTAATAAAGGACGTTTTGCAAACAATTTTGTGATCCCTGTCTTTCTATTTTTGTTTTTCATTTTTCAAAAAAAATAAAAATGGCAATGTTTTTGTTTTTGTGACTTTCTTGAACTCTTTTTCTAAAACAAAGCATTAAACATGCAGAAGTGATCTTACGGAATCCACTATGAATAGTTCTGTTATGGCTCAGTATGATTTCAATAATCCCATCTACCAAGCTGAAGAGGAGAGTGAGGAAGACTGTGAACTCCCTAAAGAATTGGTCAGATTGTTGAAGCAAGAGGAAAGGGTCATCCAACCTCATCAGGAGGAGTTGGAGATTGTTAATCTTGGTACTGAGGACGCCAGAAGAGAGATTAAGATCGGGGCTGCTTTGAAAGAAGATGTCAAGAGAAGGTTGATTGAGATGTTGAGAGAGTATGTGGAGATATTCGCCTGGTCGTATCAAGATATGCCTGGGTTGGATACCGATATTGTGGTGCATAGACTGCCTCTCAGAGAAGATTGTCCTTCAGTCAAGCAGAAGCTTCAGAGAACTAGTCCTGATATGGCTGTTAAGATCAAGGAAGAAGTTCAGAAGCAGTTGGACGCGGGTTTTCTGTCAGTAACTACTTATCCCCCGTGGATAGCTAACATCGTTCCCATGCCGTAGAAGGACGGTAAAGTCAGAATGTGTGTCGACTACCGGGATTTGAATAGAGCGAGTCCGAAAGATGATTTCCCATTACCTCACATTGATGTATTGGTTGATAATACGGCTCAATCCTCGGTATTCTCTTTCATGGATGGTTTCTCTGGGTATAATCAGATTAAGATGGCGCCAAAGGACATGGAAAAGACGACATTCATTACACCTTGGGGCACATTCTGCTATAAGGTGATGCCATTTGGGCTGAAGAATGTCGGTGCTACCTATCAGAGGGCTATGACGACTCTCTTTCATGACATGATGCACAAAGAGATTGAAGTGTATGTGGATGACATGATTGCAAAGTCACAGACAGAAGAGGAGCACCTGGTTAATTTGCAGAAGTTGTTTGACAGATTGAGAAAGTTCAAACTGAGGTTGAATCTAAATAAGTGTATGTTTGGTGTGAGATCTGGTAAGCTGTTAAGCTTCATTGTCAGTGAGAAAGGGATTGAGGTTGATCCAGCGAAAGTCAAAGCTATTCAAGAAATGCCTGAACCGAAAACAGAAAAGCAGGTTCGTGGTTTTTTAGGGAGATTGAACTACATTGCAAGGTTTGTATCTCACCTAACTGCCACGTGTGAACCAATATTCAAATTGCTGAGGAAGAATCAAGCAATTAGGTGGAATGATGACTATCAGAAAGCTTTTGACAAGATAAAAGAGTATTTACAGAAACCTCCAATCCTTATTCCTCCCGTTCCGGGGAGACCTCTGATAATGTACCTGACAGTGACTGAGAACTCTATGGGGTGTGTATTGGGACAGCATGACTAGTCTGGTCGAAAAGAGCATGCCATATACTACCTTAGCAAAAAGTTTACCGACTGTGAAATCAAATATTCACAGCTTGAGAAAACTTGTTGTGCTTTGGCCTGGGCTGCTCGCCGACTGAGGCAGTATATGTTGAACCATACTACCTTGTTGATTTTTAAGATGGATCCAGTGAAAAATATTCTTTGAGAAGCCGGCTCTCATCGGGCGTGTTGCCCGTTGGCATATGATTCTAACAGAATATGATATCCAGTATATGTCACAGAAGGCCATCAAAGGTTGTATTCTGTCAGACTACCTTGCGGAGCAACCGATTGATGATTATCAGCCGATGATGTTTGAATTCCCTGATGAAGACATCATGTATCTTAAGATGAAAGATTGTGAAGAACCTCTTGTCGAGGAAGGACCGGATCCTGATGACTAGTGGACATTGATGTTTGATGGGGCTGTGATTGTGAATGGTAACGGTGTTGGTGCAGTGCTTATCAATCCTAAAGGTGCTCGTATACCTTTTTCTGCCAGGTTGACTTTTGACTTCACCAACAACGAAGCTGAGTATGAGGCTTGTATCATGGGGATAGAAGAAGCCATTGATTTGAGGATCAAAACTCTTGACATATATGGAGATTCCGCTCTAGTGATTAACCAGGTCAATGGAGATTGGAATACCAACCAGCCGCATTCGATTCCTTATAGAGATTACACCAGAAGAATACTGACGTTCTTCAAGAAGGTGAAGTTGTATCATGTCCCCCGGGATGAGAATCAGATGGCTGATGCCTTGGCTACTTTGTCTTCTATGATCAAAGTTCAGTGGTGGAATCATGTGCCACATGTTGCGGTGAATCGACTCGAGAGGCTTGCGTATGTGTTTGCTACCGAGTCTATTGTTAATGAGAAGCCGTGGTACTATGATATCAAGAATTTCCTCAAGAGCCAGGAATATCCTGAAGGTGCGTCAAAGAATGATAAGAAAACCCTAAGAAGGCTAGCTGGAAGCTTTTATTTGAATCAGGATGATGTGTTGTATAAGAGAAACTTTGACATGGTTCTGCTCAGATGCGTGGATAGACACGAAGCAGACATGTTGATGCAGGAAGTGCATGAAGGTTCGTTTGGTACCCATGTTGGTGGTCATGCAATGTCCAAGAAATTGTTGAGAGCCGGTTATTACTGGATGACTATGGAATCCGATTGTTTCAAATACGCTCGGAAGTGCCATAAGTGTCAAATCTATGCTGATAAGGTGCATGTACCACCAAGCCCTCTGAATGTCATGAATTTGCCTTGGCCGTTCGCCATGTGGGGGATTGATATGATCGGGAGGATTGAACCTACTGCTTCTAATGGACATCGTTTCATCCTGGTTGCGATTGACTACTTCACCAAGTGGGTGGAAGCAGCTTCCTATGCAAATGTCACCAAACAAGTGGTTGCCCGGTTCATCAAGAAAGAAATCATCTGTCGTTATGGGGTTCCTGAGAGAATCATCACTGATAATGGTTCGAATCTCAATAACAAGATGATGAAAGAGCTTTGTAAAGATTTCAAGATTTAACATCACAATTCTTCTCCTTACAGGCCGAAGATGAATGGTGTTGTAGAGGCGGCAAACAAGAATATCAAGAAGATTGTGCAGAAGATGGTCGTGACGTATAAGGATTGGCATGAGATGCTGCCTTTCGCTTTGCATGGGTACCGTACCTCAGTACGTATGTCGACCGGGGCAACCCCTTACTCCCTTGTGTATGGTATGGAAGTTGTCCTACCTATTGAAGTGGAGATTCCTTCTCTGAGAGTCTTGCTAGATGTCAAGCTTGACGAAGCTGAGTGGATTCGAACAAGGTTAATGAGTTGAGCTTTATCGAAGAGAGACGGTTAGCAGCTGTATGCCATGGGCAGTTGTATCAGAGAAGGATGAAGAGAGCCTTTGATCAGAAAGTGCGTCCTCTAAGCTATCAAACTGGTGATCTAGTTTTGAAGAGGATCCTTCCTCCCGGTACAGATAACAGGGGCAAGTGGACTCCTAATTACGAAGGTCCATATGTTGTTAAGAAGGTTTTCTCCGGTGGAGCCTTGATGCTTACAACTATGGATGGTGAAGATTTCCCGTCCCCTGTTAACTCAGATGTAGTCAAAAAATACTTCGCGTAAATTGACCCGCTGAACAAAAAAGAATAAAAGAGTCCAGGCAAAAAAGGGCATCCCGGCGAACCAAAAAACAGAAAGAAAAGGTTCGGGCAAAAGTTAGGGATAAAAAATGAAAAGAATTTGTACACCCGGTAAGTCGAAAACACGCGAGGGCGGCTTAGGCAAAAATGGGTATCCCGGTGGATTGAAAACCCGAAAGGGCGATCCAGCCAAAAGAGGGATTAAGGCGAAGACTACAGTCTGAGTTATCTGTACTTCATATCACTTCGTCGTCTGCCATCTCCAAAGATGTGATCAGTCCAGTCATTCTTCTCAGAAAGCAAGGAAGTTTAGAGGAAAGCTGATGATCTGTGAGTCATAACAGAATTGGGAAATAGTGGATGTCGTATTCACATTGCCATTAGGATAGATTTTTTCCTTTTGTGCACAATTACCTCTTTCTAGGAATTGCTTATCGATGTATTCGCCTTTTCAGGCCTGTTTTCAATCAATAAAAGTCGTTATTCAGATAAATTGCTCTGTTGTTTTTATTTTTACTGTTTTGTTTGCAAAAACGTCCGAATTTTTGATAAACATTGCATATAAAAACATGAAGGCTATAACGTGCAGAAAGATAAAACATTTGAAAATCACTTTGAATGTTGAGGACACTTGAGCGTATCTTGTCCATGCAATCCCCTGGGGGCATGTTGTTGTGTTGTTTTGCAGGTCATTACCTTTGATTCCTGGCTGAAGCAGATAAGCCACGGTTGATTCCTCGGCAGTATGAGAGGATGGGGTGTTCCTCAGTAGATGAAGCAAGTTCGAGGCTTGTCTCCCCAGCATATGTCAAGATCAGGAATTCCTCAGCCGGGTTGAAGATGTTTCCCCAGCAGATATTTCCCCAAGCAAGTCTGGAAGCTATCAGAGCTGTTGTCCCCTGCAGAGGTGTCTATGGATAGTGCCTTCTATCCCCAGCAAAGCTCAGGATTGTTATATCCCCAGCAGGCCTGGAAGTGGGTTTACTCCCCAGCTAGTCTGAAAGCTATCCAATTCCCAGCTGAGTCTGAAGATTGCTTGTCCCCACTGAGTTGGAAAGATGTTGTATCCCTAGCGAAGGTGTCAGTGGAGTATGTTATTCCCCAGCAGTCTGGTTTGAAGTACTGCTATCCCTAGCGTGGTCGTGAATGATTTTCCCCGGCAGGGTTGTGGATGTCTATCTCCAAAATGGTCTGGTATATTATTTCCCCAACAGAGTTATGCTCTCCCCCGCAGAATGGTGTAGGCCTTTCCCCAGCAGGGTTATGTAGGCTTGTCCTCATCAGGGTTGTGAAGGTTTTTCCCCTAGCAGATCTCCCGAGCAGAGCTTTGTTGTTGTTTTCCCCAGTAGGTTCCCCGAGTGGATCAGGTTCGGTGAAAATTATCTCCAGCAGAGGTT
This sequence comes from Lathyrus oleraceus, assembly GCF_024323335.1. Taxonomy (NCBI): domain Eukaryota; kingdom Viridiplantae; phylum Streptophyta; class Magnoliopsida; order Fabales; family Fabaceae; genus Lathyrus; species Lathyrus oleraceus. Next base: position 196,108,459 of record NC_066580.1, on the reverse strand, counting down.
ATCCTACTTGTGGATGGGTCGTCCCCAGTGAGTCGTTTGGTTGCTTCCCAAGCAGAGTCCCGAGTGGAGTGGGATTTATCTTTTCCCCAGCAGCAGTGCTATTCTCCAGCATGAGTGAGAAGTCGGTGCTACTCCCCGCAGAGTGTTCCTCAAATAGAGTCTCCCCACAGGGTTGGAGTATTTAATCAGTTTGCTCCCCAGCAGGAGTTTTCATCATTTGCATTTGGCATGTAGTGATCATTGCATCCTCAAATCGCGTAGCATTTCCATTCAATATGGAGCATTACGCCATAGAAAAATTTAAACATATGCATTCATATGTCAAACCTAATTGGACCCTATCCCCAGCAGAGGCGGGTCATTGTTCAACACATGCACAGTACGTTTGCTATAGTTGCTCCAGACACCATTCAATATTGATAACCCCCTCAGAGAGGTTTATTTCCTCACCACCCGTGGAAGGAAAGATTGACTCCCCAGTGAGATCCCAGCCAGTGCTTAGCCTTGCCCTGACATATGCAGATGTCGTTCCTTGAGATATCGGTAAATGTCCGGTCGTCGTTTCCTTGGTGTCGGTACACACCATCTTTCGAGGTCGGTAAACATCGAGTCCTCTCCCAGTCATCGGTAAATGTCTGGTCTTCTTTGTTGATGTCGGTAAACATCATCTTTCGATGTTCGTAACATCTGTTCCTTCCCTAGTGAAGTGTTCACCTCTCCGTTGGTGTCGATAAATGTTGAGTTTTTCCTATTCGTCTGTTGACGTCTAGTGGTATCTTCCCCACAGGTCATCCGTTGATGTCTGTTCACCTCTCCGTTGGTGTCGATAAACGTTGAGTTTTTCCTATTCGTCCGTTGATGTTTGGTTGTATCAGCTTTTTCCCCAGTGGATTCACCTCTCCGTTGGTGTCGATAAACGATGAGTTTTTCCCAATCATCCTTTGACGTTTGGTTGTATATCCTGAGTCCCAGTCATCGATAAATGTCGGGTCGTCCTTTTGTTTGGTGTCGGTAAACATCATTCTTTCGATGTCGGTAAACGTCGAGTCTTATCCCAGTCATCGGTAAATGTCTGGTAATTCCCAGCCAGAAATCCCCAGTAGAGTCGTCGGTAAACGTCCTATCTGGTTTCCGGTTGCAAGCATTTGCTTTTCCTTCCCTAGGGAAGTGTTCACCTCTCCGTTGGTGTCGATAAACGTCGAGCTTCTCCCGTTCGTCCGTTGACGTCTGGTCGAGTCTTTCTCAGTCATTCGTTAATGTCTGGTCACCTCTATGTTGGTGTCGATAAACGTCGAGCTTCTCCCGTTCGTCCGTTGACGTCTGGTCGAGTCCTTCCCAGTCATTCGTTGATGTCTGGTCACCTCTCCGTTGGTTTCGATAAACGTTGAGTTTTTCCCATTCGTCCGGTGACGTCTGGTTGTACCTTTCTTTTGATAAAAATCAAAATCCCCAGTAGGGTCGTCGGTAAACGTCTTGTCTGGTTACTTGGCTTTTCCTTTAAGTCATCCCCCGCAGTGTGCAAATTTCTACGGTTCTTTGGTATTCAATCCCTGTTTACCCTGAAAGTCTGACAGCCATTGCTCTCATCCGTTCGGGTTCCCAGTTGATTGAATAGGGGCAGCTGTAGCACCTCAAATTTTCACCTCCCATTTTGTATATACATTTTCATTTTTAGGTCATTAACATTGCATTGTCATTGCATTAGTTCACCAAGTCATCAGGCAAGACTGGTCAAGAGATTCAGTTGTGCAAGCAAGCAAGTGCATTTTACATGAGATCAAAGCCCTAGGGTTGGTATATTGAGTTCATATGATTCAAGGATCATTTTGAAGTGGTTTGGCCAAGAATTGAAGGCTCAAAGCTCATCAGTCAAGGTGCAATTCATCTGAAACCCTAAAAAGTCAACAGAAGTCAACTGTCAGTTTAACTGTGGATTTGGAGGTGGGATATGGTTAGAGATGTCTCATTCATGTGTAAACAAGTCTCATTTTACATTTCAAACATCAACAATGAAGAATTTGAAGTCAGATCAAAACTTTCCAAAAATAGCAGGTGACCTGTAATTTGAATTTGCCAAAAATGGAAAGGTTTTCAAGTCAAGATTACATCATCAAGAAAGCTTCAAATGAAATTTTGTCCAACATGAAAGTTGAATATCTTGCTCTCCCATTTCCAAAAAGTCCAAGATCATGGATTTCTCATGTGTGGTTGAAGAGATATGGATCAATCTTGGCCAAGTGAACAAGGAACTTCAAGTGTGCATAACTTTCAAACCAAAAGTCCAATTCAAGTGGTTCTTTTTGCATTGTTCATATTTTGGCCTATACTTTCCAAAACATACATCACATACCATGCATTCTCATCACATGATCATTTTCCAATCCACTTGATTTTTGGAGGGAATTTTTAAAGTTCAAATTTGGTGCATTGTTTAAGCATTCTATCATTGCCAATAGCTCAAAAATGGTTTTTAAGTGGATTTGAGTTCATACCCGTGTACTGTTCATCCATGATTTCATGCATAAGGTGAAATTTCTAATTTTGCACTTACACTCCATTTCCCTAATTACACTTGCCAATTGCTTAAACATGATTAGAATAGTGATTTGGAGCTAGTATATCAGACTAAACCTAACTGTTTTTCAGCATAACAACCATCACAATTCAGATATAGATCCAAGTTCTTGAAATTTTCTCTCAAAATTTTCTCTCAATTTCTTCACATAACATCCAATTCCATTGCTTGATATTTGGTCCTGAAGAGTTCTTGAGGAGGTTTGCATGTAGAATCGAAGAAAACAGTGCCTGTTTGTTCATACTTGGAGCTTTGATGCAACAATGGTGAATTCATATTATGGAAAGATCGTGCACAATTAAGTCTCAAGCATTCATCCAATCAACTCTACAAGCATCCTGGAAGATCATTTGAGCATTGCAAGGCCTGGATTCATTGAATTCCAACTTCTGCTCTTCAAGAGGTTCTAAATCGAATCTCTCAATTTTTAAAATGCTTATGCTATTGTTGTTCATCTATTGATGTTGGTAAATCTGAGCTTTATTTCATGAAAATCCATGCCAAATTGAGTAAGTTAGGTCAAGTTAAAGATTCATGCATGCAAATAGATTGCTTCGATTCTCCCTTAGCATGATGATTTAGCCTTAGCCATGCATTGATCCTTGTTCTATGTTGGAAGATCTACACGATGATGTGTTTAATTGCCATTTTTGAGAAATTTGTTCTTGAGCTGTGTACTGTTCATGCATGAACACGATGAAGGTGATGAGATTTCATTTCCAGGCCTTGTTTGATCCATTAGAATGTGTTTTCTGCGTTTGCATGTGTTTGTGTAATAACACGCATGTATTGGTCCACCTCATAGTCTGCATGGCAAAATGATTGGCCAACATTGCTTGACCGTGCCACATGCGTTTAATGAAACGCAGAGTTTTGATGCAATGCGCGCTCATTCAAATTTCGCCTCTGTTGGATTCTGGCTCATCACATTATTTCAAATGCTCCTTTGATTATTTCATTTCCCTCCACATATGTTCATGTACCATGTTTCATGCATTTTTATTTTTTTCCATCTTCCAAAATTAATAACAAATGGAAAATTGATCCAAAAATTGTGTGGTTTTTTGCATTGCCTTCCTTATCCTCTCTAGTTTTTTATGAATATTATTTTGCAAATTGTGCTTGGATGGAAAATTAGTTTGCCTAGGGTTTGTGTACACATGTCCATTTTGTACCTTGCCTTTCCATATCTTTGTGAAATGCTGAGATTTTATCCAATGCTCATGAAATTTTACATGCTATAACTAGACATCTTTCTTGACATTTTGGTGTTGATTTGGTATTTTTACCATATGTGGTTTCTGTTTTATGATCATGTTAAGGTAGGTGTGACAATTTGTGTCACACCTTGTGATGTTCAACTTGATGGATTAATTTTCCATGCCAAATGAACTCCAATTGCTATGATTTTTTGTGTGATGCTTAATATGAATGTTGTGAGTGCTCATGATTTTTGTTGGAATTTTTGGATTGATTTCTGAGTTAATTGAGATTTTTCATTCTGGTTGGTAATTTGTGAGCTTTTGAATTATCTTGAATTTCATTTGATTGTGAAATGCTTGTGGTTTATCCTATGAATGTGAAATTTTGCACACTATTTCTAGACATGTTGAATGGTGTTTTGGCTTTCGTTTGAGGTTTTTACCATATTCCATTTCTGTTTTAGGCCTATGCTAAGTTCGTGTGCCAATTGGTGTCACACATGTGCTTGTTATGCTTGTCTTGACTTATGCAATTTGATTACCATGCCTAATGTTATCCAATGCTTCTAATTTTTTGTGTGATGATCATGTTGTATGTGCTGTTTACTCATGATTTTTGCCAAGGTTATTTGAATCATTTTTGATTTAATGTGCATTTGTTCATTCTGATGTCACAATGTGGTTACAACTTGCATACCTTGCCATGTTTGGTTCATGAAATGAATTTGGTGAATGATATTGATATGGGACTTTTTGGATTGTGTTCTTAATTGATTGAGGTTGATTCATGTCAAGTTTCATATTCTGTTTTGGAGGTTTGACCCTCTTTTGACCTCAGGCTTGGACCTAGTGGTTTGGACTCAATGTTTGGGTTGTGGATTTCAGGTTAAGAAGCACGTTGCCCTAAGTGAAGTGGTTCACTCATTTGGATGGATTAATTGGTTGATGTTGACTAACTTTGAGTTGTTTTGTAGGTTGATGCCAAGTTATTTGTGTTATGCTCATTGGCTTGTGCCTTGCACACTGTTGCTTGTTTGACTGTGTACTGTTGACTGTTGACTATTGACTGTCTGTTTGATTGTTTGACTTGTAAACTGATAGGGTTAGATTTTTTCAGGTACCTAAGTTGCTTAGAGTTCTTTTGAACTTGCTTTTGCTTTACTTGGTTGCTTAACCATTTGAGGTATAACTCTTTGACTTCATGTAGTCTGGAAGACTTGTCCTGTTATGTGGGGCAGGCACCTGTCTGAAGTCCTCCTTAAGAGGCAATGCTTGTGTTTGTTTATCTTTGTCCCTGTACATATCAAAGACCTCCTAAGTGAAGAGGCATTGGAAGATACAAGGGATGTGTAATCCATCCCCTGCTATTCAGTGTGTCATCCACTCTTCTCACACCACTGTGTTGATGCATTGTGGATAGTAACCCAAGATCCAGTTGTGTCAGTCATGTGGAGTAGAGTCCCACATTCTGGACTCCCACACTTTCATTTGTCTGAAGCTCTCCCAGGCCAGGGATAAGAGCTGTGAAGTCTTATCTTCACTTCCCATTTCATCTGCTTCACCCTAACTCTCAATGTTAGGGTTAAGAGCTAACATCACCCTGTTACAGTGGCTTGTTTGTTGAGGTTGACATGACCCCTCGACTAAAGCCTAGCCTTGTGTGAGCCCATCTGTTTGTATATAGTGTGTGTGCTTGCTTTGTGCTTGTGTTTGTGCTTCTGTGCTGTTTAAGATAGCTTGCTCCCTGTGCAAGTTAGGTAGAAACCTTAATATAGGGATCGTATGCATGACAACTTCTAGGCTCGAGTCGTAGTCTCCCTAGTAGTTTGTGTCTCCCTTTGTTTCTGGTTAGGCTAGTCCTTTTTCCCTGTGTAGGGGAACTACGTAGCCCTGATCCTCATACATGATGAGGTACGTAGGCAGGAGATGAGTTGATCTCTCCGGGTAACCTTTTGCTTTTCTCCTTTGTGTTGTGTAGGAGTCTGACATAAGTCCAGCGATTGGCAGTCGGTTTCCTGTGTGTGTGTTTATTTGTGTGGAGTCTGACGTAAGTCCAGCGATTGGCAGTCGGTTTCCTATTTTGTGTGTTTTGTTTAGCGTGCGTTAGCCGAGCTACGAGTGCTCTGATTCTTCTTCGGTCAAAGAAGATATGTATGCATAGGATGCGACATCCTAGCGAGCACGTTTCCCCCTGTCCCGAACTACGTCGACTCTGATGTCTGTGCCTGACAGACTACGTAGGCCCAGGATGCGATATCCTGCCGAGTTGGTTTCTTTTGTCTTTCCTGTGTCTCCTTTCAGCTTGTATGTGTGCAGTTTGTGTTCAGTTTTTAGCAACCTTTATCCTTCCTTTTGAGCATGGATCCCATCGATTACGACGGATGCGTAGGGGTGCTAATACATTCCCTTCGCATAACCGACTCCCGATCCCATCTCTTTGGTCGCGAGACCATGTCTTTTCCAGGTTTACTTCGAGCGTTTCCTTTCCCTCTTTGGGATAAATAACGCACGGTGGCGGCTCTGTTGTTTTGTTTTCCCGCCGGTTTTTCGCGTAATGCGACACCCGGTAAGTCGAAAACCTGCAAAGGCGGCTTAGGAAAAAATGGGTATCCCGGTGGATAGAAAACCTGAAAAGGCGGTCCAGGCAAAAGAGGGATTAAAGCGAAGACTACAGTCTGAATTATTTGTACTTCATCGCGTTTCGGTGTCTACCATCTTGAAGGATATGATCGGTCCAATCACTCTTCTCAGAAAGCAAAGAATTTGGGGGAAATTGAAGATCTATGAGTCATAACAGAATTGGAAAATAGTGGAATTCCGTATTCACATTGCCAATAGGATAGTTTATTTTCTCTTTTGGCGCAATTACCTCTTCCTAGGAATGGCTTCCTGATGTATTTGCCTTTATAGGCCATTTTCAATCAATAAAAGTCATTATTCAGTCAAATTGCTCTCTTGTTTTTTATTTATTTATACTGTTTTATTTGCAAAAACGTCCGAATTTTTGATAAACATTGCATCTAAAAAACATAAAGGTTAGACAATGACGTGCGGAAAGATAAAACATCTGAAAATCATTTTGAATGTTGGGTACACTTGAGTATATTTTGTCCATAGAATCCCCTGGGGCATATATGTCTTGCCGTTTTGCAGGTTATTAGCTTTGATTGATTGCTAAAGCAGATGAGCCAAAATTTGTTCGAAGGAAGACCCTGTTGCTTCAGCACTGTCCAGTCACGTAAGAAGTTGGGTCGTTTAAGTCGAGTTCAGAATTTGTTTTCCCAGCATAGTTGAGAGCTTGGTGTTTTCCGAACAAGTGACTCCCCCATTAAGTTGGTTTCTCTATCGTACCGAGAATGTCAGATCAGTAAGTATCCTCAGCAGAATTGTTGTATGTCCCCACAGAGTTAGAAGATCGAATTAGAAATGCGCACTCAGTAAAGTGATCATTTGCTTTCCCAGCAGGAGTTTTCCTCCCTTTGCATCTTACATGTAGTAATCATCATTTGCATTCGCATTCTCAAATCGCGTAGCATTTCCATTTAGTATGGAGCATTACGCCATGAAAAACTCAAACATATGCATACATGCATTAGACCAGATTGGATCTTATCCCCAGCAGAGGTGGATCATTTTTCAACATCACTGCAACACATTTGTAGCAGCTTCTCTTGGCAACATTCAGAATCGATAATCTTAGTGAGATTTATTTTCTCACCGGTCCGTGAAAGGAAAGCTTGATCGTCTTCCAATTTAGCCCCCGACAAGTGTCTGCCTTATTTTGACATATGTAAATGTCATCCTTGCGATACCGGTAAGTGTCGTGTCGATCCTCAGTGAGGTTGCCAAAACATCATCTTTGTTCGATGTTGGTAAACGTCGAATTCCAATCGTTGGCCATCAGTAAATGGCATGTCTCTCATGATGTCTATAAAAAAGTCATTTTGTCAACACCAGTGTGTGTCCTTTCTTTTTTTGTGTCTGTAAACATCATTGTTCGATTTCGGTAAACGTCAGCCACTTGTAAACCATCGATAAATGGTTTTGTCGTTTACATAACTATGTGTTCTCGGTATCCGTAAATATCGAGTATTTCATTTTCGCCATCGGTAAATGGTTCCGTTTCATAAATGTATTCTCTCCTTGGTGTCGGTCAACATCATTGTTCGATGTCGGTAAACATCGAGTTCCTTCCCAGTCATCGGTAAATGTTTGGTCTTGTTTCACTCGTAAATATCATTGTTCGATGTCGGTAAACATCGACTTCCTTCCCAATCATCGATAAATGCCTGGTCTTGTTTCATTTGCTCCTCCCTAGTGAAGCCGCCATCGGTAAATGGCCCCACTTTCTTTGATATCGGTAAATATCAAATCTGTTCTGAAGCCGCCATCGGTAAATGGCCTCGCTTTCTTTGATATCGGTAAATATCAAATCTGTTCTGAAGCCGCCATCGGTAAATGGCCTCGCTTTACTTGATATCGGTAAATATCAAGTTTGTCCTGAAGCCGCCATCGGTAAATGGCCTCGCTTTCTTTGATATCGGTAAATATCAAATCTATTATGAAGCCGCCATCGGTAAATGGCCTCGCTTTACTTGATATCGGTAAATATCAAGTTTGTCCTGAAGCCGCCATCGGTAAATGGCCTCGCTTTCTTTGATATCGGTAAATATCAAATATGTTCTGAAGCCGCCATCGGTAAATGGCCTTACTTTCCTTGATATCGGTAAATATCAAATTTGTTTTGAAGCCGCCATCGGTAAATTGGCCTCGCTCTCCTTGATTCGTCACCTACAGAGTGCAAATTCTCCGGTTCTTTTGGTATTCAATCCCTATTTACCTTGAAAGTCTGACAGCCGCTGCTTTCATCCATTCAGGTTCACAGTTAATTGAATAGGGGCAGCTGTAGCACCTCAAATTTGCCCCCCTCATTCATGCATTCATTTTAGGTCATTTAACATTTCATACTGCACTTCAGCAAAGTTCATCCGGATTATCTCTGGTCAACTTTGGTCAACTGAAGGTCAAATGGCTAGAGAATGATTTGATTTACTTCCAACATGTTCAAATGGGGTCTATTTAGCAACCAACATAGTACTCTTGAAAGAACAAAGGTCTAGTGCACAGGTTACCAAATTTGGAGAGACTTCCTGAGCTGTCAAGTTCGCTAGGCGAGCAGAATGGGTCGCCTAGCGAGTCTCATCTGTCATGCTCGCTAGGCGAGCAAATCCTTCACTAGGCAAAGGCCGCGCGTTTTAAGAATACATCAGAAAAATCTTGGACTTGGACCTCTCTCATTTGAGCCCACAAAGCCACGAAAATCAGACTATAAATTCTAAACTTCAGTAGAAGAAAAACCCTGGAAGCTAATAGAGAGATCATTCTACCTGAGAAAGAACAGACATAGAATTGGTGAAGGCTGAAAACACTCTGAAGCTTCCTTGGAACAGAACCCTAGAGAAGAGCTAACGTAATTCAGAGAACCCTCTAGAGACTGAAGGGAACTCATCTGCAAAGAATCAATCCCATCTCATATAAACCCTAAGATCGCTTTGCAAACGGCATCGGGCAATTCAATTTCATTCGATCTCTCCAATCAAGTTTGCTCTATTCCCATTAATTTACGCCTTCAATTCGAAATTTCTAAATGTATGAGGCATTTGGGTTTCTATGTGCATGAATGTATAAAATATTGCCTTGAATGTTTAATCTCTTCGTTTCTGAGATGGATACCAAAGGGTTTAGGGTTTCCGAGATGGGACTGTTATCAAGGAAGAAACCAAACCCCGCAGACGCTCGCTAGCACCTCGCTAAGCGAAGCAGTAGCGAGCGTGACAGTAACTTTTTTGTTTGCCCTATTTTGTTTTGACATATTTCCTCTTGATTGCATCTTGTTACTCTAACCTGTTTGTTGAGTTTTTGTGAGGGCTCACATGACTTCTGAAGAGATAGCTTGTTTGGTATTCCACTTTATTTGTGGGATACCATCTGGAGATTTATTCCAATTACCTGTGCTGATTTGCTTTCTTTGATGGTGCCAGCTCGAGAGATCTCTGGATTTCTTGTTCCTCTAGTTGCTGTTATTTCGGATCTTTATCCGTGTGGTAGATCTTTTGATCCTTTTTACCTATTCCCGCATTTTACCGCTTTCTTAGCTGGAAGACCTCGATATGAGACAATGTTTTTTGTGTGTTTACTTTTATGCTAAAGACCTCCATGAAGAGGCAATTGACGGATAAAAGGGATTAGCAGTCAATCCCCCGTTATTCAATGCGTCGTTCTTTATGCTCGCACTACGTGTCGATGCTTCAGAACAAAAGCCCAAGATCTTTCGTCCGGTCAGTCAGTGGAGAGGGTTCCACCTTTCTGAATCCCCACTTCTTGTCACGAGCTCACCCTGTCCAGGGTTAAGAGCTATGAGGTCTCATCCTCATTACCCTTTTGATCTGCTCACCCGGACGTTCAATGTCGGTGGTTAAGAGCCAGTTTGATTACCTTTCCATAGCTTGTTTGTCGAGGTTGATATGACCCCTCTTGACTAAATCCCTACCCATGTAGGTTTGAGCCCCTTGTTGGTATGTTTACTTTATGATACATGTTTTGTGTAGTGTGATCGTCTCACCCATAGGATTGCTAGGCTTTGTATAGTCTCTCGTATGCATGACAATTAAGGTAGCACGGTTCCTTCGTCTAGGACTTCCTTTTTGCATGAGCATCCCTAAAACACAACCCCCCATAGGATTGCTAGGCTTCGTATAGTCTCTCGTATGCATGACAATTAAGGTAGCACAGTTCCTTCGTCTAGGACTTCCTTTTTGCATGAGCATTCCTAAAACACAAACAAACTCATTGATTTTTCTTCTCCTAAGAACACGTTAACTCCTTCTACTACAGGCGAGTAAGTCTCCAAAGGTTGAGCATCCGGTAGATTGCGTAGTAACGTCGTTCACCTAAAAAACACAAAACAAACAAAAATAGGTTAGCCAAACTACGGTTTGCTCTGATTTTCATTCCAGATGAGATACGTAGGCATAAGACGCGATGTCTTAGCGAGCACACTTATCTTTAACCCATAGGTAGCCGAGCTACGAAGACTCTGATTCTCATATTCAGATGAGATACGTATGCAGTGGATGCGACATCCGTGCGAGTCATTTTCTTTTGACACCTCTTTAGTAAATAGTACATTAGATAAACCCACACCCTTTAGACAAGAACAACAAGAGTGGATCCCGTTGTAGCGGTGTATTCATCACTTTATGATTTATTGACTAAATCAAAAGCAAAGCATACAAAGATAGAGTCGCCACCGCACTTTTATTTATCAAAAGGAATGGCTAAAAAGCGAACAAAAGCCTAAGAAGTTTTACACTAGAAAACTAATGAAAAGGTCAGAGATCTGGGTAAGGGGGTAATTATGCAAAGGGAAGGTGTTAGGCACCCAAAGCATCCTAGGTACTCCTACGGAACCCTTTTCACAACTTGTTGTAAAAAGATATTGTTTATGAAAATATTTATTGTGCAAACATGAGGGAAGAGGTGAGAAAAGAATATACAAATTTTTATTATTTTTGTGTTTGAACGGATGAACCCGTTGCCTACGTACCTCTCATGAAAGATAAGGATCAAAATGTTGTAGTTCGGCTAAAAGATTTCCAAAAAGTGAGTGGATTGATTTTAAACAAAAGCCCTAAGGTCTTTCGTTATCCATGGGAGAAAACTCAACCTATACAACCACAAGTCCACTGTCGCAACCTGAAAAATACAGTGCGCAAAAAAACAACCGGCGAAGGAAAAAGACAGAAGAGTCGCCACCGTGCGTTATTCATCCCAAAGGAGGGAAAGGAAACGCTCGAAGTAAACCTGAAAAAGGAAAGGACAAGACGGGGTCTCGCAACCAAATCTTGGGTTCGGGAGTCAGTTATGCGAAGGGAAGGTATTAGCACCCCTACGCATCCGTAGTACTCTACGGGATCCACTTTTGTAGTTCTTGTCTAAAGGTGTGAGTTTATCTTGTGCTGTTTACCAAAAAAAAGGTTAAATGAAAATGACTCGCGCGGATGTCGCATCCACTGCATACGTATCTCATCTGAATATGAGAATCAGAGTCTTCGTAGCTCGGCTGACCTATGGGTTGGGGGGATGTGTGCTCTCTAAGACATCGCGTCTTATGCCTACATATCTCATCTGGAATGAGAATCAGAGCAAGCCGTAGTTTGGCTTACTATGGGGTTATGGATTGGGTTTTGGACGAACGACGTCACTACGCAATCTACCGGATGCTCGACCTTTGGAGACTTACTCGCCTGTAGTAGAAGGAGTTAACGTGTTGCTTTGGGTTTTAGGGTTTGGGGATGCTCAAGGGCAAAAAGGCAGTCCTTGACGAAGGAACCGCGCTACCTGCAGGGATACAAACACATACAAAACAAACATGTATAAAGTAAATGTGCCAACAAGGGGCTCAGAAGTAAATAAACAAAAGAAAACAAATGCCTCCTATCGAGGTTTTCCAGCTAAGAAAGCGATAAAATGCGGAAAAGAGGTAAAAGTACCACACGGATGAATATCCGAAGTAACATCAATTGAAGGAGTAAGAAACCCAGGGATCTCCCAAGCTAATGCCATCAAAGAAAGGTGAGTCAGTACAGGTAATCGGAATGAAACTCCAGGGGGTATCCCACAAATAAAGTGGGAAAACCACGCAAACCATCTCTGCAAGAGTCTGTGAGCCCTCACAAAAACTCAACAAAAGGGTTAGTGAAACACGATAAGCATTTTTTTCATGGATAACAGTATGGTTTCAGAAACCTCAAACCCTGTGGCATACATTTCAGAAATCATGTGATTAAACATTCAAGGCATCGGTTTCACCCATTCATGCATAATTAAACCCGTGGGCAAAAACATAATGAAATTCATCCATCATACCTCATACATTCAGATGATCCAAATTAAGAGCATAAAATCATGGGAATGAGGCAAACCTGATGGGAGAGACCAGTTGAAATCAAATGGCACGGCTGGGTTTGCAAGGCAATGTTAGGGTTTGCGTGAGATGAAAGTGTGTGAGTCAGATTAAATTTTTCAGAGCTGCCTGGGGGTTGCTCTGAATTCTCTGTCAGGTTTCTCTTCAGGTTTTGTCAAGAGTTTTGTTTCAAGGAAACCTCAGAGTATTTTGCTTCTCTTCCTTTTTCTGTCTGATCTCCCTCTTTTATAACCTGATTTTCATGGATTTGTGGGTTCAAATGAGAGAAGTCCAAGTCCAAGTTTTTTCTATTATATATATATATATATATATATATATATATATATATATATATATATATATATATATATATATATATATATATATTTTTATTATTTTTATTTATTTTTTTATTTATTTTTTCGTTTTATTTTTCGTTTTATTTTTTTTATTTTTTATTTTTTATTTTTTTATTTTTTATTTTTCTTTTTCGTTTTTCTTTTCGTTTTTTATTTTTATTTTTATTATTATTTTTTTTGGATCTAATTCTGATTGACATCATGAAATGCAATATGAAATGCTAAATGAATGCATGAATGAGGAGGACAAATTTTGGGGTGTTATAGCTGCCCCTATTCAATCATCAGCTAACCCGAGTAGGATGAAAGCGAACAACTTATCAGACAAACGGGGTGAGCTGTGATTGGATACCAAAGACAGACCGAAAATTTGCGCTCCGAGAACACCATAAAAATGCGGAAATACACCGCGCTGTTTATTTTTCTTCCGATCCTCTGGCTGGATCTGAATCAGTCTTCTGGCTTAATCTGGAGTTTCGATCCTCTGGATGAACCTATACTCAATTTAGTCCTCTGGTTGGATATTAATTTTGATCCTCGGGCTGGATACGATTTTGATCTTCTGGCTAGATCTTCTTCGATCTTCTGGTTAGATCTCCTTCGTTTCGATTCTCTGGCTGAATCTATTTCCTTTGATTCTCTGGCTGAATCTACTTCGATCTTCTGGCTAGATCTGAATTGTTGCGATTTTCGATCTTCTGGCTAGATCTTCTTTGTTTCGATTCTCTGGCTGAATCTACTTCGATCTTCTGGCTAGATCTGGATTGTTTTGATGATAATTTCCCATCATTAGGATCCCGCATCTGAGGCATGCGCTGGTTGACCCTCTTTTGAAATTTACACCCAACCTTCATATTAGATATGCAGCTTCGAGAATATTCCACTTTTGGGCTTCGTACATATTCTTCGGGCTAGAACATGTTGTAACGACTCCTCAATTGGGCTTTCTGGGGAAATAAAACTTGTAGGCGACTTCACTGGGGAATCTTCAAATTGAGCCTTAGGTTGGATTACTAGAACACGATTCTCAGGCTGAATCTTCGAAATGACCCTCAGGCTGGATCACTGGAAAACGATTCTCAGGCTGAATCTTCAAAACGACCCTCAGGCTGGATCACTCACGCTTGATCCTCTAGCTGGATCTCATGACCTTGGTTGTAAAGTAATTCTTCAGTTTGCTTGGAAGAACCTGTTTATCAGCTTATGTGTATGCTTGATATGATATGCATGCAAATGCAAATGTTATGCATGGTGTAAAAAGAAATCTGCTTGGGGAAGCAAACTCCGGTAGGGAACAGATCGATGTATCAATCCTTGAATGCTCTGTGGGGAATGATCCGTCTGCCGGGACCAATGAGCCACCAAAAATAAATTGGCTGCTTGAAAAGTTGACCTTGCAGGGGGAGTATCAACTATGGAAACATTGTTCGGCGAGGCTCTGTGAGGAGAGTCTGTGGGGAAAACACTTCCTGGGGAAATGTCATAGGAAACGACCTTTGCTGGGGATATGAACTTGCTAATCTCCCTCAAGCTGGGGATTAACAAATCTGTTAAAAATAATCTGCTGGGGAATGAGATGAACACTGGGAACACCACCCTCTCATCTGTTGGTTATGCAACCACTCCGTTGTTGCTAGGAAGATACAGTCTGACACTGTCAACTCCGCTGGGGATATATAGTCTGGATACTGTCAACTCTGCTAGGGAACATGCTCTGTTGAGGAGAGACTTTGTCAACCGCTTGGGTATGAGGATTCATGACTTGGCATCCGGTTCCTGTGACCTGCAACCAAAAATACACGTATGCCTCGGGGGAATTACTCTGTTTGAATTCACCGTCCGGGATTAAGCACATTCAAAGAAATTTTAAATGTTTTCCTGTGCAAATCATCTGCAAAAGCCACCATTATGTTCATATGCAATATGTTTTATCAAAAATTCGGACATTTTTGCAAACAAACTGATAAATGAAAAATAAAGAGGCTCTTTAACTGAATTATTCGACTCTTACTGGGGAGAAAATTTGTGTCAAGAATAGGCGAGGGTATCAGGAAGCTGATCCCTGAAAAGAGGTGATCGCTATAAAAAGAGAACTATCCTAATGGCAATGGGGATACGGGGTCCCACCGAGTTTCGACTCTGCTATGGCTCGTATGTCCTCAAGACGCTCTGCTCATCTTGCTTTCTAAAGTGGATGATTAGTCGATCTTTAACCTTCGAAGATTGCCGGATTGAATGAAACGGTGATATAACACTGATGAACTCAAATCACAGTCATTCGCTTATTCCCTAACTTTTTTCTGGATCGCCCCCTTTTCGGGTTTTCAATCCACCGGGATACCTATTTTTTCCTGAGCCGCCCTTTTGGGTTTTCGACTCACCGGGTGTACTCTTTTTTTATATCCCTAATTTTTGCCCGAACCTCTTTATTCTTTTTTTTTTGGTTCGTCGGGATGCCCTTTTTTTCCTGGACTATTCTTTTTATCGTCCAGCGAGTCTATTTCATGCGAAGTATTTTTTTTTAACTGCATCTGAGTTAATAGGGGACGGGAATCCTTCGCCATCCATGGTTGTTAGCATCAAAGCTCCGCCATAGAAAATCCTTTTAACCACGTACGGACCCTCATAGTTCGGTGTCCATTTTCCCCTGTGATCTGTGTTGGGAGGAAGAAATCTTTCGAGTACCAATTCACCGACTTGACACCCCCGAGGGCGCACTTTCTGACCAAATGCTTTCTTCATTCGTCTCTGACCGAGATACGTCAATTCTGGGTACGTAGTTCCAGCATAGCACCTTAATCATCGAACACAAGGTAAACAAAGCATCTGCAAATTGGTTTTCTTCAAAAGAAAGTCAACAATCTTCTCGTGTAGTCTCTGTAAGGAGCCAGATGATGCTGAGGTGTATACCATTTCCCGTTGGTTTGATTGATGACCAAAGTTGAATCCCCGTATACATCCAGGGTTTTAATCTGTATATTGACGGCTTCCTCAAGTCTTAGGATACAAGCTTCGTATTCGGCTTCATTGTTGGTGCAGGGAAAAGTTATTCTGGCACCAAATGGCATATGAACCCCCTTCCGGTGTGATCAACACTACACCAACTCCGCGACCATTGACGTGGACCGCCCCATCAAACATCATAACCCATTTGGATTCAGGGTCAGGCCCCTCCTCCGGGAGTGGTTCCTCTCAATCTTTCGATTTGAGAAACATGATGTCCTCATCAGGAAAGTCAAACCTCATAGGTTGGTAATCATCAATCGGTTGCTCTGCAAGATAGTCTGACAAGACACTTCCCTTGATGGCTTTTTGTGAAGTGTATTGGATGTCATACTCTGTCAGTATCATTTGTCACCTAGTAACTTTTCTGGTAAGTGCTGGATTTTCAAAAATATACTTGACTGGATCCATTTTTGATATCAATAGAGTCGTGTGAGTCAACATATACTGTCTTAGTCGGCGAGCAGCCCATGCCAAAGCGCGGTAAGTTTTCTCGAGCAATGAGTATCTTTGCTCACAGTCGGTAAACTTTTGCTAAGGTAGTATATTGCATGCTCTTTTCGACCTGACTCGTCATGCTGACCGAGCACACAACCCATTTACCTTTCTAACACAGTCAAGTACATGATCAACGGTCTTTCCTCTCGGCCTCTAGACTTGCCCCGATCTTGATCTCTTTCTTGTCGTCTGCGGTACCGATGGTGACGGTCTCAATCACCTCCTGATAAGGTGTAATAGCTCGGTCCTCCTGTTTCAACAATCTGGCTAACCCTTCAGGCAATTTACAATTTTCCTCAACCCCTTCTTCGGCTTAATAGATAGGATTGTCAAAGTCATACTTGGCCATAGAAGTGTCGTTAGTAGTGAGATCCGGGTGGTCCGCTCTGCATGATGGAGGATCATGCTTTACCTTAGAATGAGAGATTTTTTTTTGGAAAGAAAGAAAAAACGAAAAAAGAAACATTGCCATTTTTTTTTGTAAAAGTAAAAAAAAACTGAAAGAAAGAGAACACAAAATTGTTTGCAAAAGCCGTCCTTTATTGATGATAGAAATAATTGCGAAATGTAACTAAATGGATGGCCCTACAAATGAGCCGTTACACCTTGGGCAAAGTGTAAGACTTTATTATGCATGTAATAAAGGAAAACAATAAAAATCACTCTTTCAGTAGAGTAACCCGGACGGTTTTTTCAGACGACCAATTGTCGAGCTTTTCTTTCGGGACACACGGGCGAATCCAGCTATCTAAGTCACAGTCGCTGTCAGCCTTGTCTTCATCTGCAGCATTGACGATGTGGGGAGAAACCAAACCCTCGCTGGAGAGAGTACCAGTTTCATTCCTCTGAGATCCCGGAGCATACCCCAATCCAAACTTGTCTTCTTTGATGACTGGCTACACAAATTTGCCCCAGCCTTGGGCATTACCAACTTTAACCACTTCGACAGCTTGCTTGTATGAAGAGATAGAAGTCCCGACCTTCTCAAACTCAGGTGAAAAGACAGCTTCGGGCGCGACCTCATTGACGTTTATGGCTTCGAAGCCCTGACACAGCATCTCGTGCATCTCGCCGTCCATCTCTACATACTTAAATGTAGACAGGTGGCTAACAAAAATATTCTTTTCACCACAGACAGTGACGACCTGACCTTCTAGTTCATATTTGAGCTTCTGGTGGAGGGGAGAAGTAACAGCACCGACAACATGAATCCAAGGCCAACCTAGCAGACAGTTGTAGGCAGGCTGGATATCCATCACATAAAAGGTGCTCCTGAACACCTGCGGTCCAATCTTAACTGGCAACTCAACTTCGCCAAAGACAGCTCTCTTAGAGCCATCAAAAGCCCTCACAACTAAGTTACTTGGCCTCAGGATGGTGTCATCGTAATCCAACTTCATTAAGGCTTTCTTTGGAAGAACATTCAGAGAAGAGCATGTATCAACCAAAACATGGGAAAGCATCACCCCTTTGCACTCCATTGTGATATGCAAGGCTTTGTTGTGATTCCTGCCCTCAGATGTCAGGTCATTATCAGTGAAACCTAGCCCCCGGCTAGCGTTTACATTGGAAACTACCGACTCCAGCTGGTTAACAGTTATCTCCGATGGAACATATGCCATATTCAGTACTTTCAACAAGGCTGCTCTGTGTGTAACACCCCGATAAAATATGATAATTATTTAATTTAAGTTAATAGTATATTTATTAATTTAATTAAATAATTGGAATATTATTGGATTATTATTATTGGAATATATAAAGTGGGAATCAGTAGAAAGTCCCATTTTGGTAAAAAGGTTTTTTTTCACGTGAAAACAAGAGAAGCGACAGAAAAGAGGAAAAGGGTTGAAGAAGGGAAAAGCTTGAAGCTGAAGGATTCGCCAAATTAACTCAGGTAAGGGGGGTTTATCATCGTTTAATGGGTATTATGGGTTAACATGTAATGGGTAGTGATAAACCATTGAATTGACCCTAATTGGGATGATGCATGCTGCAAAATTGTGAACTTTTGGATGAATGAGATATGAGTTTATAATTGAAGAAATTCGTAGGAATTAGATGTAATAAGGTTAGAAATTGTGAAACTGAATGAGTATGATCTGTGTTAGATAATATGAACGAATGCTGTGTAAAAATTGGACTGTGGGATGTTGGATTTGGGAAATCTCGTAGCAGAGAAAAACCCATAGCAGATCTGGAATTTTGTTTCTGGTCATACGCGTATGACACTAGGCCATACGCGTATGAGATGGCCTGGAGGGGAGGAAATTGGCCATGATACGCGCCATACGCGCGTATTACGCGTAGCCTGTGAGTGGTACGCGTATGGGGTGAGGCCATACGCGTATGGATGAAGAAGATGATGATTCTAACGTAGTTTTGTCTCTGTTGGTACGCGTATGGGAGAAGTGGTACGCATAGCATACGCGTATGAGACAGGCAATACGCGTATGGGCTTGGCTAGGAAATGGGCCATACGCGTATGGGCATGAGGCATACGCGTATGAGCAGAAGTTTGATTTCTTCTGAGCTGTTGTTGTGCAGTTGTGGTTGTTTCAATTGAGTAATGTAATTTAGCTGATGTATGATATAGTAGGGATCATTTCCCGTTGTTTGGAGCAGTATAGGTATTAGTAGAGTGTGCTAATACTGTGATTGATTATGTGGCATGACATGATATGATTATGTGATAAATATGTTGATGATGTATGATTGTATGCATAATGCTGTGAATATATCTATTATGTAAGCAATTGTGAATGGACTGTTTATGGCTTAGAGTGTGAGCATATGTCCATTGTGGATTGTTGTTGATGTTTGCATGCTAGGTGATTTAGCGTGCATAGCATGGCCTTTATGGTGGTAGCTAATTCCCATGGTGAGGAATTAGTGAGTGAGTCACTAGGTCTCAAATGAGTGGGACTAGTGAGATTGGTAGCCGTATCTGGGTTTGATCGGTGAGGTTGAACTATGTGTTCACGAATAGTCGGTACCGCATGCATGGAGTCTCATTGCATAATGTATGTATGGCGTATAATATGAATGGATGTATTCCAATATTATACGTGTGTTTTGTGGTTGTGTTGAGTATGAGTATGAGTATGATTATGAGTTGATGTTGCCGTTGCTGAATGTGTGATATGATTAGGGTGATTGAATGTGTTAATTTACTTAACATTACATGATATTTTATAATGCTTATTATATCGATTGAGGAACTCACCCTTACAACTATGTTTCAGGTAACGAGCAGTGATTGAGTAGAAGCTAGTGTTTGGAGTCTAGTGTAGTTCCTTAGTGGGTCATGCTCTGGTAGATGTAACATCGGGACGGGATGTTTTGCTTGTTTTCATTGTTGGTTGTTGAACAACTTTGCATGTAATGTATTACATGGTTTGCATTGTTGTTAGATTTTATCCGCTGCGAATTATGCAATGTTTTATTTTGATTAAATAAATGAGCATGACAAGTTATTTTGGTGAATGGTGTGAAGTGTCAAGTGTGACACCCTTAACTGCATATCTACTCTGATTTATATTTCGTTATTTTAATTAATTATTGGGGTATTTTAGAAGGGTGTTACACTGTGCGCCTCAGAGCACAGCAATAGTGAGAGAATGGAGATCTTTGAGGGTGTCTGATTAACTGGTCGACTACCTTGTAGTCACTTTTCTTGATAATCCTCATAAACTCATCCACTTCCTTCTCGAATGCGGTCTTAGGAGGATCTTCCTCAGTAGTAACCTCTTCGGCGACCATCTGTTTCCCTTTAGCCTTGGCAGCTGCCTCGGGTTCAGTATTCGCGCGTAATGTTGATGGTGCAAATAGGCGTCCACTGCGAGTGAAGCCACCAACCCCTCCAACATTGTCTACATCGTTAACTCTCTGCCCCTAGCAGTAGATATGAGCCCCATAATGCCATGGGATAGCACTGTCTTTCTTATACGGAACGGGTCCTGGTATTGTGATGGTGATCAGACCAACCAAAGTCGGTTGAGGCTGGTGCTGAACTTTCGATGTTCACCGCTGCTGGTTCTGTACTTTCTGGGAAATATATTGTTGTCGGAGCGAGTCTCTCGGGAACATATATTTCTTCAGGAGTGAAATAAAACGTCACCGTCGATACATCATTCTTCACTGGATGGGCCTGATCGAACTGAAGACAACCTTCATCTATCAGTTGCGGAATACCCCTTCTCAAACTGTCACATCCGTTTTCGGCAGCTTGACAATTTCTGCATTCTTCCCCACAGCCCAGGAATATCTGTCCTTTCAGAAGTCGGTCTTTAACCACCGATAGCGAAGTCTTCACCTTAGTCACATCAGAAACCAAATTCAGAGTTTCCCCACTATCAACAGCATTAATCCTCTGCCCGCCGTGAGCCGGCATTGGGTTCTGGATAAGATTAGGCACCGGAGCAAAATTGATAGCCTGGGCATCTCTCAAATCTTGTACCTTTAACTGGAGAGCCTTGCAATTATTTGTAGTATGGCCAGGTGCGTTGGAGTGAAAAGCACATCTGGTGTTGACATCATAACCTCTAGGCAGATTATTGGGATCGATTGGTCGGGCCAGAGTTCTCAACGTAACCAGATTCATGTCAATCAGCTTGGGAAGTAATACTGAATAAGGCATTGGGATTGGCTCGATGACCCGGTCCGTCTGCCTTGGACGTTGTTGATAGTGTCTCTGCTGACCCGGATTACCTCCTTGTTGTTGATTGTTGTACCTGGGTTGTTGTTGCGGATGATATTGTGGTTGAGGAACAGGTGTTGGAATAGTGACTGCGGCCACTTGATCTTGATAATAATTAGGGCATCCTCTACCCCTTCCTCTGCCGGCATACACAGCGCTTTCTCACCTTCTCTTCTTCGCTGACCGTTACCAGCAAACGGTCTCTTGGGACCTGATGAATTGGAAGCACTATTGTCTTGAATTCGGCCCATATTCAACAGACTCTCGATTCTTTCTCCAGCAATTACTATCTCTGCAAAGCTGATTGACGGGCAAGCATCCAATCTCTCAATATAATTGCCTTGAAGAGTGTTCATGAACATGTCCGCCATCTCCCTTTCAGACATAAGGGGTTGGACGGACGTAACAATCTGTCTCCAACGCTGAGCATACTCTCTAAAGGTTTCCTTGGCAGTCTGAGACATACCTTGCAACAAGGTCTGATTTGGAGCCATGTCCAAGTTGTATTGATATTGCTTGACAAAAGCCTCTGCCAAGTCTTTCCAACTCTTGATGGTAGTACGAGACAAATGAGAATACCATTCACGAGAAGCTCCAGTTAGACTGACTTCAAAATAGTACATCCACAACTTTTCATCTTCCGTGTGAGCTCCCAACCTTCCCAGATAAGATTGGAGATGAGTGCGTGGGCAAGAAGCCCCGTTGTATTTCTCAAAAGTAGGGGGTTTGAACTTGTGAGGAATCCTTACTCCCTTAACCAGACCAAGATTTGTGACATCAAAGCCTAAGGAATTTTGAGACTCATAAGATTTGAGCTTCTCAGCAAGCTCATCTATACGGCGAGTGGTCTCGAGGGCCTCGTCGTGCAAAGAAAATTGATCATACTGATAATCTTTAGTAACGGGGCGCCCGTTAATCCGAATTCCTTGATTCACATTGTACCTTCCGCCAATACCATTTCCAACATTCCCCGTGTTGCCAACATTACCCGGGTTTCCATCAGCATTTGCGTTACCCGCGTTACTAGTGTTCACAGGGTTATCAGTGTTCCCAGGGTTACCAGGGTTTCCCTCAGCATTTGGTATCTCCACCTCCGGATTGGGTCTTGGTTGCTCAACCAATTCCCTCAGCTTTTCCTGGCCTTCTGCCATACCAGTCATCAATGTCATGAACTGATCCATCCTTTCACGCATATCAGCCAGCTCTATCTGTACTTGGTCCATCGCTAGCTGTGGACGATTTTCCTTTGTCGGGTACCTGTGGACTCGCTTGGGACCAATAACTGCCTGATACAGGGAACAAACATTAGACACTACGGTGACACCTACAAAACAGACAAGGGTTAATATGCATGGTATGCGATGCACTGCTTGTTCAGTTTTAAGGCACCCCTGTTTTGAAAGGGAATACCCTGCAAATGAAATAGCATGAGATGTTGGATGCAAATATGCAGATGATGTTATGCAATGCAAAGGCATGTCAATCAGAATTGATGGATCCTCTTGAACATCTGTCAAGTTGCACTGCCTGGAGAGAAATTCACTGAGGAATATAATACAAGACCAAAACTCTGCTCCAGAAAACCGGGTTGGTTGGAGGTTAAGGTTTCCTGAATTTAGCCCGCCCCTCACTGGTAGGTGCTAAGAACAGAAGTTCGTCAGCTTCAGCCCTTCATTCGCGAATAATACGTTTACCACTAAAGGTTTGGTATTATTACGGGACAAAAGACCTCCATTGACTCCCCTCAATAGGACATCCTAATAGCAAGTTCCCAGTCTCGGGATCGTCGGATTGAGCAGCGAGAATGCGCCCACCAGAGCTAACATAATCACGTCTCGGAGGAGAGGCCTCGACTGAGTTCTCGGGAAATGGTCACCAGTGTACGATTTATAAAGGAACATCCTGCAGGTACGGAACACCCGTAAGACATAATATATCCAGAAGAAACCTCGTCTGGGTGTGGTTCTTCACGAACGACTTAACGTAGCAACACGCCACGCAAGCCTAATGATTATCCACTCTAAAACCTGTGTGTACACTCAAGCCTGGGTAATGGGCTTATCTCTCATAGAACACCCCATCCCAACAAACAAACAAACAAACAGATCCAACAGATACAACAGATGCATGCAAGCAGGTAAGCAAATAAAGGTACAAAAGCATGAACACCCAATAAACAAGAAATCACACAAGCTAGGAGGGACTCGCTTAGGGAAGATGGACCAGCAAGAGGTTAACTTCTTTCATTCCCTAGCAGAGTCGCCAGTTGTCGCAACCTGAAAAATACAGTGCGCGAAAAAACAACCGGTGAAGGAAAAAGACAGAAGAGTCGCCACCGTGTGTTATTCTTCCCAAAGGAGGGAAAGGAAACGCTCGAAGTAAACCTGAAAAAGGAAAGGACAAGACGAGGTCTCGCAACCAAATCTTGGGTTCGGGAGTCGGTTATGCGAAGGGAAGGTATTAGCACCCCTACGCATCCGTAGTACTCTACGGGATCCACTTTTGTAGTTCTTGTCTAAAGGGTGTGAGTTTATCTTGTATTGTTTACCAAAATAAAGGGTTAAATGAAAATGACTCGCGCGGATGTCGCATCCACTACATACGTATCTCATCTGAATATGAGAATCAGAGTCTTCGTAGCTCGGCTGACCTATGGGTTGGGGGGATGTGTGCTCGCTAAGACATCGCGTCTTATGCCTACGTATCTCATCTGGAATGAGAATCAGAGCAAGCCATAGTTCGGCTAACTATGGGGTTATGGATTGGGTTTTGGACGAACGACGTCACTACGCAATCTACCAGATGCTCGACCTTTGGAGACTTACTCGCCTGTAGTAGAAGGAGTTAACGTGTTGCTTTGGGTTTTAGGGTTTGGGGATGCTCAAGGGAAAAAAGGCAGTCCTTGACGAAGGAACCGCGCTACCTGCAGGGAAACAAACACATACAAAACAAACATGTATAAAGTAAATGTGCCAACAAGGGGCTCAGAAGTAAATAAACAAAAGAAAACAAATGCCTCCTATCGAGGTCTTCCAGCTAAGAAAGCGATAAAATGCGGAAAAGAGGTAAAAGTACCACACAGATAAAGATCCGAAGTAACATCAATTAAAGGAGTAAGAAACCTAGGGATCTCCCAAGCTAATGCCATCAAAGAAAAGTGAGTCAGTACAGGTAATCGGAATGAAACTCCAGGGGGTATCCCACAAATAAAGTGGGAAAACCACGCAAACCATCTCTGCAAGAGTCTGTGAGGCCTCACAAAAACTCAACAAAAGGGTTAGTGAAACACGATAAGCATTTTTTTCATGGATAACAGTATGGTTTCAGAAACCTCAAACCCTGTGGCATACATTTCAGAAATCATGTGATTAAACATTCAAGGCATAGGTTTCACCCATTCATGCATAATTAAACCCGTGGGCAAAAACATAATGAAATTCATCCATCATACCTCATACATTCAGATGATCCAAATTAAGAGCATAAAATCATGGGAATGAGGAAAACCTGATGGGAGAGACCAGTTGAAATCAAATGGCACGGCTAGGTTTGCAAGGCAATGTTAGGGTTTGCGTGAGATGAAAGTGTGTGAATCAGAGTATTTTGCTTCTCTTCCTTTTTCTGTTTGATCTCCCTCTTTTATAACCTGATTTTCATGGCTTTGTTGGCTCAAATGAGAGAGGTCCAAGTCCAAGTTTTTTCTATTATATTTTATTTATTTTTTTATTATTTTATTTATTTATTTATTTATTTATTTTCGTTTTTTTATTCGTTTTTTTTATATATTGTTTTTTA
This sequence comes from Lathyrus oleraceus, assembly GCF_024323335.1. Lineage (NCBI taxonomy): Eukaryota > Viridiplantae > Streptophyta > Magnoliopsida > Fabales > Fabaceae > Lathyrus > Lathyrus oleraceus. Next base: position 196,083,363 of record NC_066580.1, on the reverse strand, counting down.
TTTCGTTTTTTTTTTTGATCTAATTCTGATTGACATGATGAAATGCAATATGAAATGCTAAATGAATGCATGAATGAGGAGGGCAAATTTTGGGGTGTTACATCCACCACGTGAGAATAGCTTCAAATTTCTATTGAGGGGTTAACCCTATAATAAGCAAGGAAGTCTTATAATTCAATCACTAAGGACAAAAGGTGAGAATCACATCAACCACTAAGATAACTGAGATCTATGGCTAACGTATGAAAACATGATTAAGAAGTGGACAAGGGCCACAAAAACAATTGAGTGGGCAGAATTAACTAATTAGAATTATGCACAAAAAGAAGTCAAAGTATGATTAGAATTCAATTCAAAGAAGTATTATGAAAATGAAGTTGGAAAATCAAAGGCATAAGGCCTAGGTTTCTAGTTTTGAAAAGCAAGTGAAAGTGTTTGCACAATAGTTTTCTGGTTTGGGTTAACATGCAAATGGGGGTTTAAAGAACAAAAGGTGGGAGGATGAGTGTAGCACCTCAAATTTTCACCTCTCCTTTGTACATACATTTCATTTTTAGATCATTAACATTGCATTCACATTGCATAGTCCATTGCATATCATCAGTCAAGACTGGTCAGGAGATTCAATTGTGCAAGAGAGAAAGAACATTTTCCATGAGATGAAAGCCCTATGGTGGTTCAAATGAGCTTACATAACCCAAGGATCATTTTGAAGCAACTTGGCCAAGTGTTGAAGGCTCAGGATCCACAATGCATGTCCAAGTCATTTGAGGCCCACAAAAGTCAACTGCAAAGTCAACTATGGATTTTGGAGGTGGGAAGTGATTAGAGATACTTCATTCATGTCCAAACAAGTCTCATTTGACATTTCAAACACTCACATTGAAGAATTTGAAGTCAAGACAAAAATTTCCTAAAATAGAAACTGACCCATAATTTGAATTTTCCAAAAATGGAAAGGTTTTGGACCAACTTCAACTCAATTTTACATCATCAAAAAAGCTTCAAATGAAATTTTGTCCAACACGAAAGTTGAATATCTTTCCCTCTCATTTCCAAAAAGTCCAAGATCATGGATTTATGATGTGTGGTTGGGGAGATATGATCCAATCATGGCAAAGTTTGCTTAAAAATTCAAATGGGCATAACTTTTGAACCAAGGCTCCAATTTTGGTGGTTCTTTTTGCATTTTGTTCATCATGACATGCACTTTCCAAATATCTCATTAGATGGCATGAAATTTCTTTGCATGATCATATGCTCATTCATGAAGTTTTTTGAAGGAAATTTATCAAAATCAATTTGGGTGATCATATGCATGAAATACCAATTCAAAAGTGTGCATGGGCCTCTTTTGAGTGGATTTGGATCAGCATTATGCACTGTTCACGCATGCATTTCATGCATGGGGGTGAAAATCCAATTTTCTCATACACCTTATAACTTGTTAATCTCAATTGATGTTGGCTTAAACATGTTTTCAGAATCATTAACAAGTCATATATAATGATAATCACAACTGCATTTGCCATTAACAATAGTTTTCAGATCTAGATCTTGAAATCAATCAAATTTTTCTCTCACCAAGAACTTCCAATTTTCTCACACAAAGGCCATTTCTCTTGTTGGAATCATGATCATGAAGTATTTCTGAGGAAGATTGGACGTGGATTTGGAGGAATTCATGCCATACTTGACCATACATGAAGCTTGAAGCATTAATGGAATTTTCAAATTCAACTGGATTCGTGCGTGTTTGAGCTTCAATCTCTCCATTAATCATCTCAACAAGCATTGTAGAAGAGTTTTGGACCATTGCTGAGCCTTGTAGCACGAGTTTCCACTTGTTGTTCTTCAAGAGGTCAAGTTTCGATCTCATTTATTCTTGAATTCATCATGATATTTGTGTAGATCTTTGCTTGGTGATCATTCTGGTATAAAAATTGAGTGAAATGGTGCATTATTCATGAAGTTATGCATGTTTAAAAGTTTGATGCCAATTTTTCTTTTCTTCGATTTGGATGATGCATGATGTTTTGGAATGATTTGTTGCTTGATCTTGCATGTGCATGAAACGAGGAACCGATTAGCATTAAAATTTTTGATTTCTGGAATTTTATGGGTTTGTGCATGAAGTTCATCTTCATCTTCATCTTCAACCTCGTCAAGAAGATGAAGATCATGAGTTTCCAGATTTAGATACGAAATCTGCATGATTTACTACGAACTTCTGTGATTAGCTACGATTTCTGAAATGTTTGCCAGGCTTAGGGTTTAAACCAAAACGCTTTCGTTTTGGTGAAGCGCGCAAATTTGAATCTGGCCAGGGTTCGAGTCCCACCGAGCGCATATGTTCAAATGCTTCATGTTTTTTCACATATTCCCTCCTTATTCCATGCCTTGGTCCATTTTGATTTCAAAATATTTCCCAAACTTCATAAAATCATATAAAATTTAAAAATCATCCAAATTGATCCCAATTTTTTGCAAAATGCTCCTTAGAATGTCTAGTTTTTTTATGATCATGAATTTGCAAGTTGTGCTTGGCTGAAAAATTAATTTGCTCTAGGATGATTGAGCACATATGCATTTGTGACATTGCCTTGTTCTTACCATCATAAAATTCTCAAAAATAATCCAATGACCATGAAATTTTGTGTGTAGGCTCTTAACATGTTGATTGACATTTTGGCTTTGGTTTGGAATTTTTCTCATTCATCATTTCTAATTTATGCTTGTGTTAACATGGTGTGGCAATTTGTGTCACACATTTGACTGTCCAACTTGTACAATGTGATTTCCATGCCAAATGACCTCTAATGCTTCTGATTTTTTGTGTGATGATCATGTTAGATGTCTTGATTGCTCAAGAATTTTTCCAAAATTATTTGAACCATTTCTGTTTTGATTGGGAATTTTCATTCATGATGTTCAAATGTGTGCCTTGAATTGGTCATTGACTTCACTTGCTTGTTACATGGCCTTGCTTGTTGATTATGATTTGGTCCTTTTTAGGACTTGTTCTTGATTGTTTAAATATGATTCATGTTAAGTTTGAGCTTCTATTTTGGATTTTTGATCCTCTTTTGACCCTAGGCTTTGACCTAGTGGTTTGGACTTATTATTTGGTTGTGAATTTCAGGTTCAAGTATACCCTTCCATGATTGGAGTGGCTCCTTCATTTAAGCTTGGTCACTTGTTGTTATTTGTTAACCTTTGTGTGTTTTGTAGGCTTTGAAGACAATTCATTTGTGTTTGCCTTATGCCTTGCATCATTGTTGCCTGATTGGATTTGTCTTATCTGTTTGCTATTGACTGTTGATTGTTGGTCTGTACAGTTGAACTGATTGGTTTAGTTGTTTTCACAGGTACCTAAGTTGCTTTAAGTTCATTTGAACTTTGCTTTGCTAGCTTGTGGTTTGCTTACCACTGAGGTATAACTCCTTGATCTTCATGTAGTATGGAAGACCTACTGTTATTGGTAGGCACCTGTCTGAAGCCCTCCTTAAGAGGCAATGTTTGTGATTGTTTAACTTTGTGCCCTGTACATTCAAAGACCTCCTGAGTGAAGAGGCATTGGCAGATACAAGGGATGTGAAATCCATCCCCTGCTATTCAGTTGTGTCATTCATCCTGCTCACACCATTGTGTTGATGCACTTTGAATCAATACCCAAGATCCTGTTGTGTCAGTCATGTGGAGAAGAGTCCCACATTCTGGACTCCCACACTTTCATTTGTCTGAAGCTCTCCCAGGCCAGGGATAAGAGCTGTGAGGTCTTATCCTCATTCTCATTTCATATGCTTCACCCTAACTCTCAATTTTATGGTTAAGAGCTAACCACACCCCATTCCATTTGGCTTGTTTGTCGAGGTTGACATGACCCCTTGACTAAAGCCTAGCCTTGTATGAGCTAATTGTTTGCATATAGTGTGTGCTACTTGCGCTTGTGCTTTATTGTGTTGTTTAAGCTAGCTTGCTTCCTGTGCAAGTTAGGATAGAAACCTCAACATTGGGATCGTATGCATGACAACTTCTAGGCTCGAGTCGTAGTCTCCCTAGTAGCTTGTTATCTCCCTTTGTCTCTAGTTAGGTCAAAAGTTCTTTCCCTTTTAAGGGGAACTACGTCGCCCTGATCCTCATACCAGATGAGGTACGTAGGCAGGAGATTGAGCTGATCTCTCCAGGAAACTGTTTGCTTTTTCAACCCCTTTGTGTTCTGTAGGAGTCTGACATAACTCCAGCGATTGGCAGTTGGTTTCCTGTGTCTGGTTTGTTTTTGTTTGGAGTCTGACATAAGTCCAGCGATTGGCAGTTGGTTTCCTGTGTGTGTTTGTTGGTTCGGAGTCTGATGTAAGTCCAGCGATTGGCATTCGGTTTCCATGTTTGCCTGTTTTGTGTGGAGTCTGACATAAGTCCAGCGATTGGCAGTCGATTTCCTGTTTGTGTTTTGTTTGGCGTGCGTTAGCTGAGCTACGAGTGCTCTGATTATTTCTCTAGTCAGAGAAGATACGTATGCATAGGATGCGACATCCTAGCGAGCACGTTTCCCCTGTCCCCGAACTACGTCGACTCTGATGTTTGTGTCTGACAAACTACGTAGGCCTAGGATGCGATATCCTGCCGAGTCCGCTTCCTCCGTCTCTTCTGTGTTTGTTTCCAGTGTGTGTGCAGTTTGTGAGCAGTTTCTAGCAACATTATCCTTTCTTTTGAGCGTGGATCCCATCGAGTACGACAGATGCGTAGGGGTGCTAATACCTTCCCTTCGCATAACCGACTCCTATACCCATCCATCTCTGGTCGCGAGACCATTCCTTTCCAGGTTTACTTCGAGCGTTTCCTTTCCCGCCTTTGGGATAAATAACGCACGGTGGCGGCTTTGTTGTTTCGTTTTCCCGCCGGTTTTTCGCATAATGCGACAGCTGGCGACTCTGCTGGGGATATCCCAAGAAGTTGACCTCTTGCTGGTCCATCTTCCCTAAGCGAGTCAATCCTAGCGTTCTGTAGGATAGGGTTTGGTTGCTTTTACTGGTTTATTTATTGCATTTATGATTATCATGTGATTGTATATATGTGCATTATGTGTTTGCATTCATCATATTTTCATTGTGCTGGCTGTGCTGTGTGTCTCTCTCTGTGGGGTGGGAGTTACATGAGGTAAAATTCCCAATACCCAGGCTATGAGTGAACTCTAGGATACCTAGGAATAAAGTGATTCATGGGAAGCGGGTGGTATTGCGCCACTTAGCGGAACATGATATCACGAGCAGTTCAGACATCTGGTGTGTACATGATGATATTCTTGAAAGGGTTATTTATCCTGTGTTTCTCTTGACCTTACCCTGGCCTAGATGACACCCGTGAGTGGGGAGGGAATCAATCATTACAGGTACTGTTGGTGACTTGTTGGTGACTTGTTGGTGACTCTTGGTCCTGTTGGTGACTTGGTTCTGCAGAATGGGTCTCAGATGACTTTGTGGTTCCGAATTCAGGCCGAAGTTCTGATTCTGTGCTCCGTGATACATAGCCATCCAGTCATATTTGCATCATTTGCATCATAGCATGTTTATTTTCAAAAAAAAAATATGAAAAAAAGAAAAGAGAAAAGAAAAAAACTAATCTCCTCATGCATATCATTTCTCAGGTTCATTCAGGAATCTATTCACTATAAGAGATGGCAGCCATTCTCGAGTTGAAGAGGAAGACTTGCACCTACAGTTTTCACCGTGAGCCGTTGGCGTCTTTGATAGAGTTGAGCAACTTTGTGACCGGCGGTAATCAGAAGGTGTTTGTTGATCAGTATGGGGATATCTTGACACTATTGAAGATGGTGGTAGATCCAGTACCGTTGCAGACTCTCCTACAGTTCTATGACCCAGAGCTCCGTTGTTTCACTTTCCAGGATTATCATTTGGCTCCCACTATTGAAGAGTATTCTATCCTGATGAATGTCCCGATCAAGTACCAGGTGCCTTTCCTGGATGTGCCTAAGGAGGTGGATTTCAGGGTTGTTGCCTGAGCTCTTCATTTGAGTGTCAAGGAAGTGAGTGATAATTGGAAGTCGAGTGGTGATGTTATGGGTTTACCTTTGAAGTTCCTGGTGAGGATGGCTAAAGAAGAAGCAAAGAAGGGAAATTGGGAAGCTTTTCATGCCCAGTTAGCTATCATGATCTATGGAGTTGTGTTGTTCCCGAGTATGCCTAATTTTGTGGATCTTGCTGCTATCACTATTTTCATTGGAGGAAATCCGGTTCCTACCTACTTTGCTGACACTTATTATGCTGTACACAGCAGGCATGGTAAGGGTGGAGCTATCAGATGCTGTCTCCCTTTATTGCTCAGATGGTTTCTGTCTCTTTTGCCAACCAGTGGACCTTTTGTGGATGCTCAGAGCACTCATAAGTGGACTCAGAGGATTATGTCTCTTACCTCCTATGATATCAGGTGGCAATCATACCGGATGGATGTGCGTAATGTCATCATGAGTTGTGGAGCGTTTCATAATGTGCCACTCGTAGGGACTAAGGGTTGCATCAATTATAGCCCGGTTCTTTCTCTTCTCCAGTTGGGGTTTGTGATGAATGGAAGACCACTAGATGCTGAGATAGCTGAAAGTGTGTATTTTGGGAAGCGGAGTGACCCTGCTAGATTGGAGCAAGTGGGAAGAGCTTGGAAGACCATTGGTGTCAAAGATGGATCTGTTTTAGGGAAGAAGTTTGCCATTGCTATGCCTGCTTACATTGATTGGGTGAAGAATAGAGTTGAGACTTTGTTGTTACCCTATGATAGGATGGAGCCATTGCAAGAGCAACCACCTTTGATCCTTGCTGAGAATGTACCTGCTGAGCATTACAAACAGGCTTTGATGGAGAATCGTTGGTTGAAAGAGAAGGAACGAGATACCCAGATGGAGCTTTACAAAGCCAAAGCTGACAAGTTGAATTTGGCTCATCAACTCAAAGGCATGCAGGGTGAAGATTCTAGCAGATTGAAGAGCAAGAAGAGGTCCTATGAGGAGATAGAGACATTGTTGAATGAAGAACACCGTGAGTGCTTGAGGTTGCAGAAAGCTGAAGCTAGTTACCAGAAGAAGATAAGAGACTTGGAAAAGCAACTTAGAGACAAAGATATCCAGTTGAAGAAAGAGGTAGACTTGAGACATGCATCAGAGAGCCAGCTTGGAGGAGAAGTTATGGAGCTCAGAAGACAACTGAAGGAGAAGCTCACTCCTCTGCCAGAGTGTTCAGAGTGCGACCTGTTGATAGACCAGTGCCAGTACCTAAAGACTCTCATTCCTGGAGGACATTTTTCCTAGCTTGTACCTGTTGTTTATGTTGAGAATCACCTCCAGGCTTGTTGGATGGGATTCATTGTTGTACTCTGATCATTTGAACCATGTTGTATGATCTTTGTTGCTCATGTCTATAGATGAGGTTGTTGATGTTTCACCTTGTGCTCATTACTCCTATGTAGGTTGTTGCTTTGTTGTTTGTTGTAGGTTGCCATTTCTTGAAAGATGAATCAGGCTCTTGAATGCCTGAGAAATGAACATATCATGTGCATCATACACATCATAAGCATCATACACATATCATTTTGCATTACAGGTGTTCTTGATCGAGACTTCTCACTCTGGTTCCTGTTTTAGGCAGGATTGATGATCAATGTCTGCACCGCTACGAAACCCGATTAAATCAACAGAGGAACATGGACCAAGTGCAAGCTGAGTTGGCTGAGATGAGGGCTAACATGGCCCAATTCATGACCATGATGCAAGGAGTGGTTTAAGGGCAAGAGGAGCTGCGTGCCTTAGCCCAGAGACAGGAAGCTGTGATTCCACCTGCTAGTCATGCTTCACCAGTGGGTGTTCCTGTGAATGATGCTGCTGCTGCTGCCCCTGGAAATGATTATGCTATGGGTGAAGAGTTAAGGGGTATTCGAATCAATGGAAAGCCTCTTGCTGCAGAGACTGTTAATGCCAGAGTGACTCGTGCTCCGGTGCACCATCCTGCTCCGCTGGTTGACAGGCAGGAAGACGTGTTTACTCTCCTCAGTGATGAAGACGAGGTTGGAAGAGTTGAAGAGAGGGACAGAAAGGTTGATGCCCTAGCTGAGAAGATCAGGGCCATGGAGTGTCAGAACTCTTTGGGGTTTGACGTGACAAACATGGGTTTGGTTGAAGGGTTGAGGATTCCTTATAAATTCAAGGCGCCCTCATTTAACAAATACAACAACACTTCTTGTCCTCGCACCCATGTGCAGGCTTACTACAGAAAAATATTTGCCTACACCGATGATGAAAAGATGTGGATGTACTTCTTCCAGGATAGCTTGTCTGGAGCTTCCTTGGATTGGTACATGGAGCTGAAAAGAGAATCCATCAGAAGTTGGAGAGATCTGGGTGAAGCCTTCTTGAGGCAATACAAGCACAATATGGACATGGCTCCGAGTCGAACTTAGTTGCAGAGCCTATGTTAGAAGTCTGGTGAGAGTTTTAAGGAGTACGCCCAGAGATGGCGTGAATTGGCCGCAAGGGTGCAACCTCCGATGCTGGAAAGGGAGTTGACCGATATGTTTATTGGGACTTTACAAGGAGTGTTCTTGGACCGGATGGGGAGTTGCCCATTCGGTAGTTTCTCTGATGTAGTGATTTGTGGGGAGAGGACCGAGAGCCTTATTAAAGCCGGAAAGATTCAGGATGCTGGTTCTTCATCCTCGAAGAAGCCATTTTCTGGGGCACCTCGTAGGAGGGAGGGTGAGACTAATGCCGTGCACAGTCGGAGAAATACAAACAGAAGTCAGTATCGCAAGGTCGCTGCTGTATCTATCCCAGCACCTCAACCACGACAACATCAACAACAGAGAGCACCACCACCACAACAATAACAACAACAGCAACGTCCGTTTCAGCCGAGACAAAGAATGCTGGATCGTCGATTCGACCCGTTACCTATGACCTACGCTGAATTGCTGCCCGAATTGCTCAGATTGGGGTTTGTGGAATTGTGTACAATGGCTCCGTTGACGAAGATACCTGCTGGGTATGATGCCAACGTTCGTTGTGACTTTCACTCTGGTGCACCGGGGCACCATATTGAAAACTGTCGGGCTTTCCATCATATGGTCCAGGACTTAATTGACGCCAAGACGATCAACTTTGCTCCAGTGCCGAATGTCGTGAACAATCTTATGCCTCAGCATGGAGGGAATAGGGTGAATAATGTGGAAGATGGAGAAGCTGAAGACTTGGTGGTCAGTGTTGAAGATGTTCAGACGTCGTTGTTTGTTGTGAAAGAGCGTCTATTGAATGGGGGAGTGTTCCCAGGCTGTAATAAGGGTTGTTCAGACTGCGAGAATTCAGAGAATGGTTGTATGTAGTTGAAGAATGGTATCCAGGGTTTGATCAATAAGGGTTGTTTACAGTTTGCTAGGACTGTGAAAGATCGTGGTGTGGTGTCAACTGTCACCATTTACTCTAAACCGTCCGAGGGACGTGGCCAGAGAACTGTCAGTGCATCCGCAACCGTTGGTACTCCTGTTACCATATCTGTTCCAGTAACTGTCAGTGCTCCCGCTACTATCGTTGCTTCTGGTAGAAGACCGGTTGAGAATAGTAGAGCAGTGCCATGGAAGTATGATAATGCTTTTCGCAGTAACAGAATGGCAGAGAGTCAGATCAGGCTTGTTAACCAAGCTCCGGTAACCATTGGTTTGCCAATCAAAACTCCTGTAAATGTTGGTCCAGTTGTGGACAATGTAGGAGGACCTGGAGGTTTCACAAGGAGTGGTCGTCTATTTGCACCGCAGCCTTTGAGAGTCAACAATGTTGAGGCTCTTGCCAAAGCAAAGGGTAAGCAAGTTATGGTTGACGAAGGGTCAGTGCAGAAGGAAGCGCCTGAGGGGTCGTTTGAGAAGGATGTGGAGGAGTTTATGAAGATTATTAAGAAGAGTGACTACAAGATTGTAGATCAGCTGAATCAAACTCCGTCCAAGATTTCTATACTCTCATTGCTATTGTGCTCTGAGGCACACCGTAACGCCTTGCTAAAAATGTTGAATTTGGCTTACGTGCCTCATGAGATTTATGTCAATCAACTTGAGGGTGTTATTGCGAATGTGAGAACGAGACACAGTTTGGGGTTCACAGACTTGGATCTAACGACTGAAGTTCGCAATCATAACAAGGCCTTGCATATCACCATGGAGTGCAAAGGCGCAATATTGTCACATGTGTTGGTGGATACTGGCTCGTCTTTGAACGTGTTACCCAAGAAGATTCTGAGCAAGATAAATGTTGAAGGGGTTGTCCTCACTCCGAGTGATCTTATTGTCCGAGCTTTCGATGGATCCAAACGGTCTGTTTTTGGTGAAGTCACGTTGCCAGTGAAGATTGGCCCGGAGGTATTCGATATTATCTTCCATGTGATGGATATTCAACCAGCATATAGTTGCTTATTGGGGCGTCCCTGGATACATGCGGCTGGGCAGTTTCGTCAACTCTCCATCAGAAGCTGAAGTATGTATGGAACGGTCAGATTGTGACTATGTGCGGCGAGGAGGACATTCTGGTGAGTCATTTATCCTCTTTTAAGTATGTGGAGGTAGATGGTGAGATCCATGAAACTCTGTGCCAGGCGTTCGAGACCGTTGCTCTTGAGAGGGTGGGTTTTGCTAAGCAAAAGAAGCCAAGTGCCTCAATTGCATCATACAAGCAGGCTATGGAGGTCGTCAACTCGGGCAAGGCAGAAGGCTGGGGCAAGATGGTGGATTTGCCCGTTAAAGAAGACAAATTCGGTATTGGTTATCAACCTCTGCAGGCGGAGCAGGGTGAGCAGAAAGGGCCGAGTACCTTTACCAGCGCTGGGCTGATGAATCATGGTGACGTCTTTGCAGCCGGTAGTGAAGACTATGACAGTGACTGTGATCTAAACAACTGGGTTCGCCCATGTGCTCCAGGGGAGTCAATCAACAATTGGACAGCCGAAGAAGTGGTCCAAGTTACTCTTCAAACAGAGTAATTTTCTTTTGTTTTTCATCTTGCACAAAACCCTACGTTCTCCCAAGGCGTAGTGGTTCATTGTAGGGCCTCATAATGTTTTTCAATGATATCATTAATAAAGGACGTTTTGCAAACAATTTTGTGTTCCCTGTCTTTCTGTTTTTATTTGCAGTTTTCAAAAAATAAAAATGGCAATGTTTTGTTATTGTGACTTTCTTGAACTCTTTTTTCTAAAATAAAGCACTAACATGCAGAATTGATCTTACGGACTCCAATATAAACAGTTCCGTTATGGCTCAGTATGATTTTAATAATCCCATCTACCAGGCTGAAGAGGAGAGTGAGGAAGATTGTGAACTCCCTAAAGAACTGGTCAGATTATTGAAGCAGGAGGAAAGGGTCATCCAACCTCATCAGGAGGAGTTGGAGATTATTAATCTGGGTACTGAGGACGCCAGGAGAGAGATCAAAATCGGGGCTGCTTTGAAGGAAGACGTCAAGAGAAGGTTGATTGAGATGCTGAGAGAATATGTGGAGATATTCGCCAGGTCGTATCAAGATATGCCTGGGTTGGATACCGATATTGTGGTGCATAGGCTACCTCTCATAGAAGATTGTCCTTCAGTCAAGCAGAAGCTTCGCAGAACTAGTCCTGATATGGCTGTTAAGATCAAGGAAGAGGTTCAGAAGCAGTTGGATGCGGGTTTTCTGTCAGTTACTACTTATCCCCCGTGGGTGGCCAACATTGTACCCGTGCCGAAGAAGGATGGTAAAGTTAGGATGTGTGTCGATTACCGGGATTTAAATAGAGCCAGTCCGAAAGATGACTTCCCATTACCTCACATTGATGTATTGGTTGATAATACTGCTTAATCCTCGGTTTTCTCTTTCATGGATGGTTTTTCTGGTTATAATCAGATTAAGATGGCGCCAGAGGACATGGAAAAGACGACATTCATTACACCTTGGGGCATGTTCTGCTATAAGGTGATGCCATTTGGGCTGAAGAATGTCGGTGCTACCTATCAGAGGGCTATGACGACTCTCTTTCATGACATGATGCACAAATAGATTGAAGTGTACGTGGATGATATGATTGCGAAGTCGCAGACAGAAGAGGAGCACCTGGTAAACTTGCAGAAGTTGTTTGAAAGGCTGAGAAAGTTCAAACTGAGGCTGAATCCAAACAAGTGTACGTTTGGGGTGAGATCCGGTAAACTGTTGGGTTTCATTATCAGTGAGAAAGGGATTGAGGTTGATCCAGCGAAAGTAAAAGCTATTCAAGAAATGCCTGAACCGAAAAGAGAAAAGCAGGTTCGTGGGTTCTAAGGAAAAATCAAGCAATCAGGTGGAATGATGACTGTCAAAAAGCTTTTGACAAGATAAAAGAGTATTTGCAGAAACCTCCAATCCTTATACCTCCAGTTCCTGGGAGGCCTCTGATAATGTACCTGTCAGTGACTGAGAACTCGATGGGGTGTGTATTGGGACAGCATGAAGAGTCTGGTCGAAAAGAGCATGCTATATACTACCTTAGCAAAAAGTTTACCGACTGTGAAATCAAATATTCAATGCTTGAGAAAACTTGTTGTGCTTTGGCCTGGGCTGCTCGCCGACTGAGGCAGTATATGTTGAACCATACTACCTTGTTGATTTCTAAGATGGATCCAGTGAAGTACATCTTTAAGAAGCCGGCTCTCACCGGACGTGTGGCTCGTTGGCAAATGATTTTAACTGAATATGATATCCAATACACGTCGCAGAAGGCCATTAAAGGTAGTATTCTGTCAGACTACCTCGCCGAGCAACCGATCGATGATTATCAGCTGATGATGTTTGAATTCCCTGATGAAGACATCATGTATCTAAAGATGAAAGATTGTGAAGAGCCTCTTGTCGAGGAAGGACCGGATCCTGATGACAAGTGGACATTGATGTTTGATGGGGTTGTGAATGTGAATGGTAACGGTGTTGGGGAAGTGCTTATCAATCCTAAAGGTGCTCATATACCGTTTTCTGCCAGACTGACTTTTGACGTCACCAACAGCGAGGCTGAGTATGAGGCTTGTATCATGGGGATAGAAGAAGCCATCGATCTAAGGATCAAGACTCTGGACATCTATGGAGATTCCGCTCTAGTGATTAACCAAGTCAATGGAGATTGGAATACCAATCAGCCGCATTTGATTCCTTACAGAGATTACACCAGAAGGATCCTGACTTTCTTTAAGAAGGTGAAGTTGTATCACGTCCCCCGAGATGAAAATCAGATGGCTGATGCCTTGGCTACTTTGTCTTCTATGATCAAAGTTCATTGGTGGAATCATGTGCCACATGTTGCGGTGAATCGACTCGAGAGGCCTGCGTATGTGTTTGCAGCCGAGTCTGTTGTTGATGAGAAGCCATGGTACTATGATATCAAGAATTTCCTCAAGAGCCAGGAGTATCCTGAAGGAGCGTCAAAGAATGATAAGAAAACCCTGAGAAGGCTAGCCGGAAGCTTTTATTTGAATCAGGATGACGTGCTGTACAAGAGGAACTTTGACACGGTTCTGCTCAGATGCGTGGATAGACACGAGGCAGACATGTTGATGCAGGAAGTGCATGAAGGATCTTTCGGTACCCATGCTGGTGGTCATGCAATGTCCAAGAAATTGTTGAGAGCCGGTTATTACTGGATGACTATGGAATCCGATTGTTTCAAATACGCTCGGAAATGCCATAAATGTCAGATCTATGCTGATAAGGTGCATTTACCACCAAGCCCTCTGAATGTCATGAATTCGCCTTGGCCGTTCGCAATGTGGGGCATTGATATGATTGGGAAGATTAAGCCTACTGCTTCTAATGGAAATCGCTTCATCCTGGTTGCGATTGATTACTTCACCAAGTGGGTGGAAGCAGCTTCATATGCTAATGTTACCAAACAAGTGGTTGCCCGATTCATCAAGAAGGAAATCATCTGTCGTTACGGGGTTCCTGAGAGAATCATCACTGATAATGGTTCGAATCTCAATAACAAGATGATGAAGGAGCTTTGTAAATATTTCAAGATTGAACATCACAATTCTTCTCCTTACAGACCAAAGATGAATGGTGTTGTAGAGGCGGCGAACAAGAACATTAAGAAGATTGTGCAGAAGATGGTCGTGACGTACAAGGATTGGCATGAGATGCTGCCTTTCGCTTTGCATGGGTACCGTACCTCAGTACGTACGTCGACCGGGGCAACCCCTTACTCCCTAGTGTATGGTATGGAAGCAGTCCTACCATTTGAAGTGGAGATTCCTTCCCTGAGAGTCTTGTTGGATGTCAACCTTGACGAAGCTGAGTGGATTCGAACAAGGTTTAACGAGTTGAGCCTTATCGAGGAGAGACGGTTAGCAGCTGTGTGCCATGGGCAGTTGTATCAGAGAAGGATGAAGATAGCCTTTGATCAGAAAGTGCGTCCTCGAAGCTATCAGACTGGTGATTTGGTCTTGAAGAGGATCCTTCCTCCCGGTACAGATAACAGGGGAAAATGGACTCCTAATTACGAAGGTCCATATGTTGTTAAGAATGTTTTCTCTGGTGGAGCCTTGATGCTTACAACTATGGATGGTGAAGCTTTTCCGTCCCCTGTTAACTCATATGTAGTCAAAAAATACTTCGCGTAAATTGACCCGCTGGACGAAAAGACTAAAAGAGTCCAGGCAAAAAAGGGCATCCCGGCGAACCAGAAAAAAATAGAAAAGGTTCGGGCAAAAGTTAGGGATAAAGAATGAAAAGATTGTACACCCGGTAAGTCGAAAACCCGTAAGGGCGGCTTAGGCAAAGATGGGTATCCCGGTGGATTGAAAACCCGAAAGGGAGATCCAGGCAAAAGAGGGATTAAAGCGAAGACTACAGTCTGAGTTATCTGTACTTCATCGCGCTTCATTGTCACCTATCTCGAAGGATGTGGTCGGTCCAATCATTCTTCTCAGAAAGCAAGGAATTTGGGAGAAAATTGAGGATTTGTGAGTCATAACAGAATTGGGAAATAGTGGATGCCGTGTTCACATTGCCATTAGGATAGTTTATTTTCCTTTTGTGCGCAATTACCTCTTCCTAGGAATTGCTTCCTGATGTATTTGCCTTTTCAGGCCCATTTTCAATCAATAAAAGTCGTTATTCAGATAAATTGCTCCCTTGTTTTTATTTTACTGTTTTGTTTGCAAAAACGTCCGAATTTTTGATAAACATTGCATATAAAAACATGAAGGCTAGTCAATAACGTGTAGAAAGATAAAACATTTGAAAATCATTTTGAATGTTGAGTACACTTGGGTGTATCTTGATCATATCATCCCCTGGGGCGTGTATGTCTTGATGTTTTGTAGGTCGTTACCTTTGGTTCCTGGCTGAAGCAGATAAGCCACGGTTTGTTCAGGGATGATTATCAGCAATGTCCAGTAGTGTGAGAGGATGGGGATCTTCCCCAGCAGATGAAGCAAGTTCAGGACTTGTATCCCCAGCTAGTCTGAAGGTTGGTGGTCCCCCACTGAGCTGGAAGGTTGTCGTATCCCCAGCGGAGGTGTCGGTGAGTAGATTTATCCCTCAGCAGTCCGGAATGAAGTACTGTAATCCCCAGCAGGGTTGTGAACGTTTTCCCCTAGCAGATCTCCCCAACAGAGGTTTGTGTTGATGGTTTTCCCCAGCGAAGTCCCCAGGTGGATCGGGTACGGTGAGAATTATCCCCAGTAGAGTTTATCCTGCCCGTGGATTAGCAGATCTCCTCAGCAGAGGTGAGTAATGGTTGTTTCCCCCAGCGGAGTCCCCAAGTGGATTGGATTCGGTGAAGTTTGTCCCTAGTGGGATTTATCCTTTCTCCAACAGCAGTGCTATTCCTCAGCATGATTGAGAGGTTGGTGTGTTCCCCAGCCAGAGATCTCCCTAGTTGACTTGGTTTCTCTGCCGTCCCCAGAGTATCAGATCAGCAAGGCACCCCCAGCAGTGCATCTCCCCACAGAGTTGGAGAATCTAATCAGATTGTGCGCTCAGCATAGCGACCTTTTGCTCCCTAGCAGGAGTTTTCATCATTTTGCATCTTGCATATAGTAATCATGGCATCCTCAAATCGCGTAGCATTTACATTCAATATGGAGTATTACGCCATAGAAAAATTCAAACATATGCATTCATGTGTTAAACCTAATTGGACCATATCCCCAGCATAGGCGGATCTTTGTTCAACGTCTGTACGACACATTTGCTACAGTTGCTCTTGACAGACAGCATTCAAGATTGATAATTCCCCAGAGAGGTTTATTTCCTCACCCGTCCGTGAAAGGAAAGTTTGATTCTCCCCAGTGTTTGGCCTTGCCTTGACGTATGCAGATGTCACTCTTGTGATACCAGTGAGTGTCATGTCAACACCCGTGTGTGTTCTTTCTTTGGTGTCGGTAAACACCATTGTTTCGGTGTCGGTAAACATCGAGTTTCTCCCATTCATCCGTTGATGTATGGTCACCTCTCCGTTGGTGTCCATAAACGTCGAGTTTTTCCTAGTCGTCCGTTGATGTCTAGTTGTATCTCTTTCACATTCATCCGTTGATTTCTGGTCACCTCTCCGTTGGTGTCAGTAAACGTCGAGTTTTTCCCCTTCGTCCGTTGACGTCTGGTTGTCTCTTTCACATTCATCCGTTGATGTCTAGTCACCTCTCAGTTGGTGTCGGTAAACGTCGAGTTTTTCCCATTCGTCCGTTGACGTCTGTTTGTCTCTTTTCCATTCATCCGTTGATGTCTGGTCACCTCTCCGTTGGTGTCGGTAAACGTCGAGTTTTTCCCATTCGTCTGTTGACGTCTTGTTGTATATCTCGTTTCCCCAGTCATCGGTAAATGTCTGGTCGTCCCCTTTTTGATGTCGGTAAACATCGAGTCTTATCCCAGTCATCGGTAAATGTTTGGTTCTGTATCGAATCCCCAGTTGAGTCGTCGGTAAACGTCTTGTCTGGTTCCAGTTGCAAATATCATTCTCCTCCCCAGTTGGAGATGCCATCGGTAAATGGCCTCGTTTTCTTCGATATCGGTAAATATCGAATGCCCAGTTCAGCCGCCATCGGTAAATGGCCTCGCTTTCTGTGACATCTGTTCCCCAGCAGCCATCGGTAAATGGTCTTGCTGAAGTCGATATCGGTAAATATCAAGTTGTTTTGAAGCCACCATCGATAAATGGTCTTGCTTCCTTCTAATATCAAATTCCCAGTTGAAGCCACCATCGGTAAATGGTTCCGCTTCCTTTGGATGTTGTTTCCCAGCAGCCATCGGTAAATGGTCTCGCTGAAGTTGATATCAGTAAATATCAAGTGTCCAGTAAATTCAGCCATCGGTAAATGGCCTAGCTTTTCTTTGAATCATCTCCCGCAGAGTGCAAATTTCTACGGTTCTTTGGTATTCAATCCCTGTTTACCTTGAATGTCTGACAACCGTTGCTCTCATCCGTTCAGGTTCCCAGTTGATTGAATAGGGGCAGCTGTAGCACCTCAAATTTGCACCTCTCCTTTGTACATACATTTCATTTTTAGGTCATTAACATTGCATTCACATTGCATAGTCCATTGCATATCATCAGTCAAGACTGGTCAGGAGATTCAATTGTGCAAGAGAGCAATAACATTTTCCATGAGATGAAAGCCCTATGGTGGTTCCAATGAGCTTACATGGCCCAAGGATCATTTTGAAGCAACTTGGCCAAGTGTTGAATGCTCAGGATCCACAGTGCATGTCCAAGTCATCTGAGGCCCACAAAAGTCAACTGCAAAGTCAACTATGGATTTTGGAGGTGGGAAGTGATTAGAGATACTTCATTCATGTTCAAACAAGTCTCATTTGACATTTCAAACACTCACATTGAAGAATTTGAAGTCAAGACAAAAATTTCCTAAAATAGAAAGTGACCCATAATTTGAATTTTCCAAAAATGGAAAGGTTTTGGACCAACTTCAACTCAATTTTACATCATCAAAAAATCTTCAAATGAAATTTCGTCCAACATGAAAGTTGAAGATATTTCTCTCCCATTTCCAAAAAGTCTAAGATCATGGATTTATGATGTGTGGTTGGGGAGATATGAACCAATCATGGCAAAGTATGCTTAAAAATTCAAATGGGCATAACTTTTGAACCAAGGCTCCAATTTTGGTGGTTCTTTTTGCGATTTGTTCATCATGACATGCACTTCCCAAATATCTCATTACATGGCATGAAATTCCTTTGCATGATCATATGCTCATTCGTGAAGTTTTTTGAAGGAAATTTATCAAAATCAATTTGGGTGATCATATGCATGAAATACCAATTCAAAAGTGTGCATGGGCCTTTTTTGAGTGGATTTGGATCAGCATTATGCACTGTTCACGCATGCATTTCATGCATGGGGGTGAAAATCCAATTTTCTCATACACCTTATAACTTGTTAATCTCAATTGGTTTTGGCTTAAACATGTTTTCAGAATCATTAACAAGCCATATATAATGATAATCACAACTGCATTTGCCATTACCAACAGTTTTCAGATCTAGATCTTGAAATCAATCAAATTTTGCTCTCACCAAGAACTTCCAATTTTCTCACACAAAGGCCATTTCTCTTGTTGGAATCATGATCATGAAGTATTTCTGAGGAAGATTGGACGTGGATTTGGAGGAATTCATGCCATACTTGACCATACATGAAGCTTGAAGCATTAATGGAATTTTCAAATTCAACTGGATTCGTGCGTGTTTGAGCTTCAATCTCTCCATTAATCAGCTCAACAAGCATTGTAGAAGAGTTTTGGACCATTGTTGAGCCTTGTAGCACGAGTTTCCACTTGCTGTTCTTCAAGAGGTCAAGTTTCGATCTCATTTATTCTTGAATTCATCATGATATTTGTGTAGATCTTTGCTTGGTGATCATTCTGGTATAAAAATTGAGTGAAATGGTGCATTATTCATGAAGTTATGCATGTTTGAAAGTTTGATGCCAATTTTTCTTTTCTTCGATTTGGATGATACATGATGTTTTGGCATGATTTGTTGCTTGATCTTGCATGTGCATGAAACGAGGAACCGATTGGCATTAAAATTTTTGATTTCTGGAATTTTCTGGATTTGTGCATGAAGTTCATCTTCATCTTCATCTTCAACCTCATGAAGAAGATGAAGATCATGAGTTTTCCAGATTTAGCTACGAAATCTGCATGATTTGCTATGAACTTCTGTGATTAGCTACGATTTCTGGAAATGTTTGCCAGGCTTAGGGTTTAAACCAAAACGCTGTCGTTTTGGTGAAGCGTGCAAATTTGAATCTGGCCATGGTTCGAGTCCCACCGAGCGCATATGTTCAAATGCTTCATGTTTTTTCACATATTCCCTCCTTATTCCATGCCTTGGTCCATTTTGATTTCAAATTTTATCCCAAACTTCATAAAATCATATAAAATTGAAAAATAATCCAATTGGATCCCAATTTTTTGCAAAATGCTCCTTAGAATGTCTAGTTTTTTATGATCATGAATTTGCAAGTTGTGCTTGGCTGAAAAATTAATTTGCTCTAGGATGATTGAGCACATATGCATTTGTGACATTGCCTTGTTCTTACCATCATAAAATTCTCAAAAATAATCCAATGACCATGAAATTTTGTGTGTAGGCTCTTAACATGTTGATTGACATTTTGGCTTTGGTTTGGCATTTTTCTCGTTCATCATTTCTGATTTATGCTTGTGTTAACATGGTGTGACAATTTGTGTCACCCATTTGACTGTCCAACTTGTACAATGTGATTTCCATGCCAAATGACCTCTAAGGCGTCTGATTTTTTGTGTGATGATCATTATAGATGTCTTGATTGCTCATGAATTTTTCCAAAATTATTTGAACCATTTCTGTTTTGATTGGGAATTTTCATTCATGATGTTCAAATGTGTGCCTTGAATTGGTCATTGACTTCACTTGCTTGTTACATGGCCTTGCTTGTTGATTATGATTTGGTACTTTTTAGGACTTGTTCTTGATTGTTTAAATATGATTCATGTTAAGTTTGAGCTTCTGTTTTGGATTTTTGATCCTCTTTTGACCCTAGGCTTTTACCTAGTGGTTTGGACTTATTATTTGGTTATGAATTTTAGGTTCAAGTATACCCTTCCATGATTGGAGTGGCTCCTTCATTTAAGCTTGGTCACTTGTTGTTATTTGTTAACCTTTGTGTGTTTTGTAGGCTTTGAAGACAATTCATTTGTGTTTGCCTTATGCCTTGCATCACTATTTCCTGATTGGATTTGTCTTGTCTGTTTGCTATTGACTGTTGATTGTTGGTCTGTACAGTTGAACTGATTGGTTTAGTTGTTATCACAGGTACCTAAGTTGCTTTAAGTTCATTTGAACTTTGCTTTGCTAGCTTGTGGTTTGCTTACCATTGAGGTATAACTCCTTGATCTTCATGTAGTCTGGAAGACCAACTGTTATTGGTAGGCACCTGTCTGAAACCCTCCTTAAGAGGCAATGTTTGTGATTGTTTAACTTTGTGCCCTATACATTCAAAGACCTCCTGGGTGAAGAGGCATTGGAAGATACAAGGGATGTGCAATCCATCCCCTACTATTCAGTTGTGTCATTCATCCTGCTCACACCATTGTGTTGATGCACTTTGAATCAATACCCAAGATCCTGTTGTGTCAGTCATGTGGAGAAGAGTCCCACATTCTGGACTCCCACACTTTCATTTGTCTGAAGCTCTCCCAGGCCAGGGATAAGAGCTGTGAGGTCTTATCCTCATTCTCATTTCATCTACTTCACCCTAACTATCAATATTAGGGTTAAGAGCTAACCACACCCCATTCCATTTGGCTTGTTTGTCGAGGTTGACATGACCCCTTGACTAAAGCCTAGCCTTGTATGAGCCAATTGTTTGCATATAGTGTGTGCTACTTGTGCTTGTGCTTTATTGTGCTGTTTAGGCTAGCTTGCTTCCTGTGCAAGTTAGGATAGAAACCTCAACATTGGAATCGTATGCATGACAACTTCTAGGCTCGAGTCGTAGTCTCCCTAGTAGCTTGTTATCTCCCTTTATCTCTGGTTAGGTCAAAAGTTCTTTCCCTGTTAAGGGGAACTACGTCGCCCTGATCCTCATACCAGATGAGGTACGTAGGCAGGAGATTGAGTTGATCTCTCCGGGCAACCTTTTGCTTTTTCAACCCCTTTGTGTTGTGTAGGAGTCTGACATAAGTCCAGCGATTGGCAGTTGGTTTCCTGTGTCTGGTTTGTTTTTGTTTGGAGTCTGACATAAGTCCATCGATTGGCAGTTGGTTTCCTGTGTGTGTTTGTTGGTTCGGAGTCTGATGTAAGTCCAGCGATTGGCATTCGGTTTCCATGTTTGCCTGTTTTGTGTGGAGTCTGACATAAGTCCAGCGATTGGTAGTCGGTTTCCTGTTTGTGTTTTGTTTGGCGTGCGTTAGCCGAGCTACGAGTGCTCTGATTCTTTCTCTGGTCAGAGAAGATACGTATGCATAGGATGCGACATTCTAGCGAGCACGTTTCCCCTGTCCCCGAACTACGTCGACTCTGATGTTTGTGTCTGACAAACTACGTAGGCCCAGGATGCGATATCCTGCCGAGTCCGTTTCCTCCGTCTCTTCTGTGTTTGTTTCCAGTGTGTGTGCAGTTTGTGAGCAGTTTCTAGCAACCTTATCCTTTCTTTTGAGCGTGGATCCCGTCGAGTACGAAGGATGCTTAGGGGTGCTAATACCTTCCCTTCGCATAACCGACTCCCGTACCCATCCATCTCTGGTCGCGAGACCATTCCTTTCCAGGTTTACTTCGAGCGTTTCCTTTCCCGCCTTTGGGATAAATAACGCACGGTGGCGGCTCTGTTGTTTAGTTTTCCCTCCGGTTTTTGGCGTAATGTGACAATGAGGAAGAAAAAGTTCTTAGGAGTTCCTCTCTTGAGATAATATGTAGATGATCCAAGTGGTTCCTTTGGAATAAGGCAACACAAAGCAATAAGCAAACAAGCAAGGTTCAAAAAAGAATAAAAGCTGGAGACGGATTGCCAATAAATGGTCTTACATCAAACTCCGAAAACGGAACGGGAAACGGAGTGCCAATAAATGGTCTTACGTCCAACTCCACAAAGCAACATGGGAAACAGATAGCCAATCAATGGTCTTACATCTAACTCCAAAAAAAGAAACAAAATAGG
Organism: Lathyrus oleraceus; assembly: GCF_024323335.1. NCBI lineage: Eukaryota > Viridiplantae > Streptophyta > Magnoliopsida > Fabales > Fabaceae > Lathyrus > Lathyrus oleraceus. The sequence continues at coordinate 196,061,164 of NC_066580.1, read as the reverse complement.
AAACAGATAGCCTATCAATGGTCTTACACCTGACTCCACAAAAAGAAACAAAATAGGAAACAGATAGCCAATCAATGGTCTTACACCTGACTCCACAAAATGATCACAGGAAACAGACGGCCAATCAATGGTCTTTCGTCTGACTCCTCACATAAACAAGCATGCAATGAAAAGCAAAAACAATCACATGAAATGATGCAAGTAAGCAAACAAACAATCAAACATCACCCTCTATACACAAACAAGGGGGCTCAATCAAAGTGGTTAGGCTTTAGTCAAGGGGTCATATCAACCTTGACAAACAAGCCAACTGAAAGGGTGTTTTGAGCTCTTAACCCTAACATTGAGAGTTAGGGTGAAGCAGATGAAATAGGAATGAGGATTAGACCTCATAGCTCTTATCCCTGGCCTGGGAGAGCTTGAAACAAAGAAGGTGTGGGAGTCCAGAATGAGGAACTCTACTCCACATGACTGACTATACAAGATCTTGGGATGTTTATTCAAAGTGCATCAACACATAGTGTGAGCACGATGAAAGACTCAACTGAATAGCAGGGGATGGATTGCACATCCCTTTTATATGCCAATTGCCTCTTAAGAGGACTTAACCTGCTTGGTACAAAATTTAAACAAACAAAGACATGGCCTCTTAAGGAGGGCTTTAGACAGGTGCCTGCTAAAATAACTTGATAGGTCTTCCAGACTACATGAAGAGCAGGGATTATACCTAAGTGGTATGCCAACCACAAGCAAAGCAAAGCAACTCAAATAATGAGTTAAAGCTACTAAGGTACCTGTGTAAACAACCAAACAATCAGTAAAGTGTTCAGACAAACAGACAACAGTTACTAGATCTCAACAGACAGACAATCCCAATATGTACAACAAGCCATAAGGCAAACACTCAAGTGAATTATCATCAAAGCCTACAAAACAACCAAATGTTAGAAAAAACTAGCAAATAGCCAAGCTCAAATGATGAAGCAACATCAATCATGGAGATGAATGCTTGAACCTGAAATTCAAAGCTCAAATGTGAGTTCAAACCCCTAGGGCAAAGCCTAGGGTCAAAAGTGGATCGAAAAGCCAAAACAGCAACCAAAATTCAACATGAAGCATGTTTAAACAAGTAAGAACATGTCCTAAAAACGACCAAGTCAAAATCATCAAGCAACATCATTTCATGAGCATGAGAAGGCAAAGGCAAATCCAAAGCACACAATTGATCATTGAGAATCAAAATTCCATATTAAAACAGAAAAGATTGAAACAATTATGGAAATTTTTATGAGCATACAACACATCACACACAATCATCATACTAAAAATCAAAAGCATTAGAGTTCATTTGATATGGAAATGAAAATGTACAAGCAGGACATCCAATTGTGTGACACAAATTGTCACACCTAAAGTACATATGTCCCAAACAATGAAGACCATAGCAAAAAAATGCCAAATAAAATCACACAAATCCACAAACATGTTAAAAGTCATCATGCAAAATTTCATGGCATTTGGATAATGTATGAGCATTTCACAATAGAAAGAATGGAGCAATGTCACAAATGTACACATGTTCATATAGTCTAACACAATTCAAAATCCAGCCATGCACATTTCCAAAAATTTGCATCAAAAAATAGAGGACATTTTAATGAACAAGTAGCAAAAAACCAGGAATTATTTGGATCATTTTTCAATTTATTATGCATTTTTGAAGTTGGAAAAAAATATGAAATAATAATGAAGCATGTATATGAAGTTATGGAGGGAAATATTAAAATGAAGAATTAATTTGAAAATGTGATGCACGCTGGGATCGAACTCAGGAAACAGCGCTAGCCAAACCAAAACAAAGTCGTTTCATTTATTGACGTGGAAGCCACATCAACAAGTCAAGGCACAAATGGATGCGGTCAAAGCATACGAACCAATCAACTTACCAAATAGACACTCGCGTGGACATATGAATAGTACAAACCCTAGCCAAATCAGCATGAACCAGACGGTGGTTCTTGCAGCCGCTCACGGTGGAAAACACCGTCTTCCTCGCGAAGACGGTGATGAACAGTATGAGGTTCAAGATTTTTTTTTTGCAGAAATCAATGATGCTTATACCAATCGAACCGTTATTCCAAGGACAAACCAAATCTAACATCCAATTGTCATAACAAGCCATGGATTAAGAGATACGAGCAAAAACACTTTGATGCATCAAACTTTAATCAAGCATATCTCTCTCAATAATTCATCATTTTCAATTCTAAAAGCATCAGCAAACTCAGCATGGAAAGATCTACATGAACATGTTAATGAATTGAAGAATTATGAGATTCGAAAACTGAACCTCTTGAAGAGCAGTTCTTGAAAGCGCACGATCTAAGGCCTTGCAAGCTGCAAATCTACTCCTGAAGTGATGTCTTGAAGCTTTGTGCAATAATTGAGCCTTGAAGATGCTTGGATCAAGCTCAAATTTCCACTTCCGTTTTTGTGTTCTTGAGATTCAAGTGCTGGATTATGGATCGAATTCCTCAAACTAAAGCTGGATTCACACTCAATCAAGCTCACTGATCATGAATCTTCAATAAAAACAGGGTGCTATGTGGAAGAAATTGAAATTCCAATTGAGAGAAAATTTTGGTGTGAGATGAAAACTAGATCTAAAAATGGTGAATCCCTCAAATTCTGTTATGATTTTGTATATATACTCTGTCCTAATCCTATTCTAATTGAAATTAGGCATGGTTTAATTTTAGATTAGCAAAAACAAGGTGCATGAGCAAAAATGACAATTTGGAGGTGTATGGAGCATGCATACGTGAACAGTAACCAATGCATGATTAAATTCACTCAAAATCATTTTTTGAACACAATGGCAATAGTAAAAAGTTCATGTAATGCACCATTTTTTAATTTTCAAATTTCCACCAAAATGGACATGGATATGCAAATGATCATGTGATGCAATTTTATGCAATGTGATGATTGATTTGGAAACTTCATGTCATGGGAAAAAAATGCAAGAAGAGCCACTCAATTTGGAGTTATGAATCAAAAGTTATGGCCTTTTGAAATTCCATGCACACTTGGCAATGATTGGGCCATATCTCCTAAACCATTCATCAGATGCTCATGATCTTGGACTTTTTGGAAATGGGAGCGAGATATCTTCAACTTTCATGTTGGACAAAATTTCATTTGAAGCTTCTCTGATGTTGGAAAGTTGAGTTCAAGTTGATCCAAATACTTTCCATTTTTGGAAACTTTAAATTATAGGTCACTTTCCATTTTTGGAAACTTTTGATTTGACTTCAAAATCTTCAATGTAAGCATTTGACATGATGAATAAGAATTGTTTGGACATGAATGGGATGAAGAAACTCAATTCCCACACTTAAAGTCCACAGTTGACTTTTCAGTTGACTGCATTGGCCACAGATGACTTGAACATGTTCTGATGAATTTGAGCCTCAACCACTTGGGGAATTTGCTCCAAAATGAACCTCTAGCTCATATAAGCTCAAAATAATGATCACATGATCCATATACCAAGAAAATACCATCTGTTCTTTCTACCATGAATTCACCTGATGCCTTGATCTGTTGACTGTCTAAGCTACAAAACAAATGTTAGATGACATATTTTTTGTACATTTGGGTTAGTGATTTAAGGAAAAGAAATGATATACAAATGCAAGCAATGCTTGGTGATCAAGAACCACTCTCAAGAAAGATCCCACCCACAGGGAAGGAAGCAAGGTGTCCAATGATCCTTGAGGCCTATGCAATGATATGCTATGATGCCATGAGGGATCTTAGGGACAAATTGGGGTCTTACAGATGCCCCTATTTAAGATCATTCTAGCCGGAGGAGTGAAGGTTAAAATCTTCATCTCGACTCGGTAGAATGGGCTTAAATAACAATAATGAGACAAATTTTGGTCCCTAAGAGACCTCATGATGCAAATGTATGAATGCAACAGAAACAAATTTTGTGGGGAATATGGGTCCACAAAGAAGGAAAGACGATCCATCGGAGTAATACACTCAACAGGAAGAGAGACTCTAACAGGACTCTCATGGGGATAAGAAAAGACTGCGTGAGCAGGACACTACTCTGAATTAGGGGGAAAAATAACTTGACACTGCGCGAGCAGGACACGACTCGACTGGAGACTTTACTGGGGAGTAAAGGACTCAAACTGGGGAAAAGAAGAAGTTTCCAAAGGAAAAAATCCATTGGAAAGACTCAAGCTGACTCAAAGATGCGTGTATTGGGGAAAACGCCAATACAGCAAAATTATCCACAAAGGATACTTCGGATAAAAATCCGGACTCGGGCTGGGGATAAGATTCACACAGAACCTCCCTGCCGGGGAAAAATTGCATATATTGGAGAAAACGCCAATACAGCAAAAGGGTAAATCACAACAGAAAATCCACTGGTGAATGTCTAACAAAGACTCTCCAGGGGAAGCAAAAGGATGAGGTGTTATCGGTTACTGGGTAACAAGCTCAAAGAGACATGTGATCTGAACACCAGTTACTGGGTGAAAGAACAACAAGCTCAGGAAGAATGAATATCTAAGACCGGTATAAGGGTGAGAGATATCAATCCACCAATCATTTGAGGAAGACCTGAAAAAGGTATATCAACTCAGGAAAATCTGACTCCACAGGGGACCAAGGTCATAATAGGGAGCAGAAAGGAAGGAACACCAGGGATACCGGTTACTGGGTATATAATAGGTGACCGACCGAAAACGTGAATTGGTTTTTACTGCCAAAACACTCATCATCCGAAAGGAGGGCTCGAAAAAGCAAATCGACTTACAGGATGGACATTCGACTCCCCAACGGGAAAACGAATCTTACTCAAATGGGGAAGGACAAAAGGCTTCAACCAAAGAGTGCATGAGATATATTATCCATTACCGTCAGAACGTGGATAGTATACTCGCATGGCAGGAACACCAGGGATACCGGTTACTGGGTATATAATAGGTGACTGACCGAAAAGAGAAACAATCGTTACCAACAACAACAGGGTAAACGAAAGATAACTCACTCGGGATAAATTGAAAGCATACGGAAATTATCCAGGAGACATATCACCGGTTATTGGGAGGTAGGCTCAAAAAAGGGGAAGAAAGAATATTCGATTCCACAAAGGAACACGAATCTTACTCGACTGGGGAAACGCAACAAGCTTCGACTAAAGAGTGCATGAGATATATTATCCATTACCGTCAGAACGTGGATAATACACTCGCATGGAAGATTATCCACAACCGGTTACTGGGTCAATAAAGGATAAATCAACCGAAAAGAAAGGCATCGGGATACCAAAACTAGGTATATAAAGATGACCGATCAAAGGGAGCAACAGTCATTACCAACAAAAGGGTAAATGAAAGAGGACTCACCGGGGATGCATTGATAAAAAATCAATGATCCGGGGAACAAATCACTGGCAAACGGTGAAAGGACCCGTTGAGGATAAAATTGCTAGCATACAGCAATTATCCACAAAAAGACTTGCTGGGGATACAATTGCTTACTCAGAGCAATTGCCCAGAAAAGGGAGGAAAGATCAACATCGAATACTGGATATTGATAACCACCAAGAGTAACCGTCATCGGTTAGGATGAACACCAAGGTTAACTCTGCACAGGGAGAGAACATAGGCTTTACAACTACCGAATACTGGGTAGAAGACCAAAGACTCAGCTGAGGAGAAGATGAATGATTGCTGATTACTGAGCAATTATCCAATTATTCCACAAGGAAGCACAAACTCCGTTAGGGAGACAACAACAACATAGGATTTACAACTACCGAATACTGGGTAGAAGACCGCAAAATCCGCCATCAACCAGGATGAACTACAAAGGTTACCTCTGCTAGGGGATGAAAGTAGGATTTATAACTACCTGTTACTGGGTAGAAAACCAACAAAGATAGGACTTACAACTACCGGATACTGGGTAGAAGCCAAACTCTGCGTGGGGAGCGAAAGGAACACTACTCCGCACGGGGAGCAAATAGGGTTTATAACTACCAGTTACTGGGTAGAAAACCACAAATCTGCTGGAGAGCAAGGAAATAGGATTTACAACTACCGAATACTGGGTAGAAACCACTGACTCTTGCTGAGGAACAAAAAGTTCACAAATACCAGTCTCTTGATAAACAACCACAGATTCCGCAAAGAGGGAAAAAGGTATATAGGATTTACAACTACCGAATACTGGGTAGAAAACCACAAAGGTAGGATTTATAACTACCGAATACTAGGTAGAAGCCAAAAAAACTCCGCTGGGGATAGAGTGAACTATTGCCGGTTACTGGGCAAATATTCATTTATTCCACAGGGAAGCACAAGAGACAGTTGCAAAAAAATTGCCAATTCAGGATCGATCCAACAAGGCAAACTGAATCAAGACTCGTCCTAATGAGGAAAGAACTCAAAAGGGAAAACCCATCCCAATATATGTGTTAGGAGGAAACGGAAACAACCGTCATCCACGAGGATATATCTCAGTGGGGAACTGCAGAAGGAATGACAAACACTTTCTGCTTAAGGGGCTGACTCTATATTGAGAGATTAAACACCCGACATCTGCTTGGGGAGATCTACTGAGGAGATCTATATCACCAATAGCAGGAGACAACAAACAAAAGATATATGGCAAAAAAATGCAACATGAATATCTGAATGTCGAAAGTATGCATGAATATGCGTGATTTATGTTTGATGAATGCTGACAAAACAGACATATCTAACACAAACAGGTCCAGGAATCAAAGGCCCGGTACTACACCACAGGAGAGAAAACCAGGACCACCGGAGAATAAACAATCTGCCGGGATCAGGAAACAACAAGATCTCTGCAAGGATGGATCATCCGTCTCATATGAGAAAAAGGAGCTCACTGCACAGGCGAAAACTGCCACGAAAGCAACTCGAAACAAACTCCACTAGGGGAAACCCACTGAGGGAGAAAAGATCACACAAGTAGATTCTGCCACACAAGTAACTCTACAGGGGATCAGAAACATCAAGAAATCACCACATCTCTGCATGGGAGGAACCATCACAGATACAATCCACCATAGCACAAATCTACTGGGGATTTATTTGAGGTAGAGAAGGAGAACTGGGGATCAACCACCAAATACTGAACCTTCCAAAGGAAAACCACAACTGCTGAGGAGGACATACTCACTGCTCTGCTGAAGGGATAAGAGGTGAAGACCTCAACAAGCACTCTGATGGGGAGAGTCCTAACAAAGGCTCTGCTCAACAAAATAATCTGCTCAGGAGAAACACAAAATCTCAACAGAAGCTCTGCTTGGGGAGAAACCCCAACAACACTCTGGAGAAAGAGGATACAACCATGCCAGGAATATGAACAAATGTCTTACCCTGTTGGATGTCATGCCACCCTTGGGAGAGCACTGAGAATTCTTAAGTATCCTTTCATCATTGTGAATGTTTACTCTGTTTAAAAACAAATTTTTTTGAAAAATTTGTTTGTTTAAAACCATGACATTTAATCAATTAAAACATGCAAAACATTTGTTGAATTGAAACAAATAAGAGTGCAAATAATTGGATAAAAGCTCAAATTTATTTGATGGGATGGTAGCTTGCAAATGGCAAGACTCCATAGATCTGTACAAATTTGAAATCGGTGATATATATTGGAAGAGGGCTACATTAAGAATAATAACCATTTCTCTACCAATTTGAATCAGATGTATTCGAAGCTTCAGTTAACGACGACTGAGCGAGAATCTCTGACGAAAAGACAGTTGTGAAACAGAAAGTCTTGTCAGGATGCAGTTACTTGCCAAATCCTTAATTTTTGCCTAGATTGCCCCAGGGTGAGGTACTCGATCTAGCGGGATGCAAATATTCTTTTTTCATGTCTCTAATTTTTGCCTGGATCGCCCTTTCGGGTTTTCCACCGAGACGCTCATTTTTGCCTAAGCCGCCCTTTCGGGTTTTCAACTTAGCGAGCTATTCTGTTTTTCTTTTATTATATTTTTTTAGGCGAATTATTTCTTGACTGCATCTGAATTCACAGGATGAGTGAAATCCTCCCCATCCATTGTTGTAAGAATCAAAGCACCGCCTGAAAAGGCTTTCTTGACAACATATGGACCTTCGTAGTTTGGAGTCCACTTGCCCCTGGAATCGGGCGCGAAAGACAAGACTTTCTTGAGCACAAGGTCACCTTCTCGGAACACGCGATGCTTGACCTTCTTATCGAATGCTTTCTTCATTCTCTGCTGATATAACTAACCATGGCACATGGCAGTCAATCGCTTCTCTTCAATCAGATCAGCTGGTCATAACGACTCTGGATCCATTCAGCATCGTTCAACTTGGCTTCCATCAAGACTCGCATTGATGGGATCTCCACCTCTACTGGGAGAACAACCTCCATGCCGTAAACAAGAGAGAAAGGGGTTGCCCCTGTTGAAGTGCGGGCATATGTATGATATCCATGCAAAGCAAATGGCAGCATCTCATGCCTATCTTTGTACGTGACTGTCATCTTCTGGATAATCTTGATATTCTTATTAGCAGCTTCAACAGCCCCATTCATCTTGGGTCTGTAGGGAGAGGAATTATGGTGTGCAATCTTGAACTCAGCGCACAACTCATCCATCATCTTATTGTTCAAGTTAGATCCATTATCAGTAACGATCTTATCAGGCACATCATAACGGCATATCAGCTGATTCTTGACAAACTTCACGACCACCTGCCTGGTCACATTCGCATACGATGCCGCTTCAACCCACTTGGTGAAGTAGTCAATTGCTACAAGAATAAACTTGTGTCCGTTGGACGCTTTCGGTTCAATCATGCCGATCATGTCAATTCCCCACATGGAGAAAGGCCATGGTGATGAAATCACATTCAGGAGTGTCGGAGGAATATGAATCTTATCCGCATAAATCTGACACTTGTGGAATTTCTTCACATATTTGCAGCAGTCAGACTCCATTGTCAGCCAATAGTAGCCTGCTCTCAACATCTTTCTAGCCATGGCATGTCCATTGGAATGAGTACCAAATGAACCCTCATGGACCTCAGTCATCAACAGGTTTGCTTCGTGTCTATCCACGCATCTGAGCAAAACCATGTCAAAATTTCTCTTGTAAAGCACTTCACCCCTGAGGTAGAAACTGCCTGACAACCTTCTCAAAGTTTTCCTATCTTTTATTGATGCCCCAGGCAGGTAGACCTGGTTCGGGAGGAAATTCTTGATATCATAATACCAAGGCTTATCATCATTCACTTCTTCAAATGCAAATACGTGAGCTGGTCTATCGAAGCGCATCACAGTGATATTGGGAACTTCATTCCAATATTTGACCACAATCATAGAAGCAAGCGTAGCAAGAGCATCTGTAACACCCTTCTAAAATACCCCAAATATTTAATTAAAATAAACACACAACAAATATATATATATCAGAGTAATTATACCATCAAGGGTGTCACACAACACTTCATACATTAATAACTGTCACGCTCTTTATTCAATCAAAATAAACATTTTTGTTTGCATAATTCGCAGCGGATATAAATCAACCAACCATTCCAACATATAACATATTACAGATAAAAAGGTTCGACAATCAACAATAAAACAATTAAAACATCCCGTCCCGATGTTACATCTATCAGAGCATGACCCACTACGGAGACTACACTAGACTCCAAGCATTAACTTCTACTCAACTCATTGCTCGTTACCTGAAAAATAGTTGTAAGGGTGAGTTCCTCAATCGATGTAATAAGCATTATAAATCATCATGTAATGCTAAGTAAATTTACACGTTAATCACCCTAATCATATCATGCGTTCAGTAACGGCACATCAACTCAAATATCATACTCAATAACGACGTAAAAGGCAACTCAATAACGACATAAAATGCAACTCAATAACAACAAAAAATGCAACTCAAATGAGACTCGACTCGTCATGCATGTGGTACCAATCGGAGTAAAACTCCCAACTTAAAATCATTGCCATTTTAGTGGGCATCAAGGCATAAGCCTTCAACTTTCAACTTAAAATTTGCCAATCCAGGCCAACGTGGTGTGAGCAAAGCTCCGATTTTTGCCAATCCAGGCCAACGTGGTGTGAGCAAAGCTCCGACTTAATGCATATGAAATGTACATGGCATACACGACTTAAAAACTTCGACAACATGATAATAACAGCAACACAACAAGGTTTTCAACATAATCAACTTATAATCAACTTTGGCTCATCAAGCCTGCAACTTAGTATTTTCAACAACTTTAACACAACCTATCAACATATTTGTATCAACACTTCATAACATAAACTCAACAAATTTACTCATCGAAATCAACGATAATAGGCCAAACACCAATTATGTTTACAACATTAAAATATCAATTTTTCCAATTTCCAACAGTGTTAACCGGTTAACGCCCTGGGTTAACCGGTTAACGCAGGACAAAATACACTTTCTGGCAAAACGCAACAGTGTTAACCGGTTAACGCCCTGGGTTAACCGGTTAACGCAGGCAAAACAGCACATTTTCACAAAATATAACAGTGTTAACCGGTTAACACCCTGGGTTAACCGGTTAACGCAGGCAAAACAGCAGTCCCTGCGCTAACACAAGGCAGAATGCAGAGTTCTCCGCATTTTCCGCCGTTGGAGGACTTCCGGACCTCCGATTAAACTTCCGTAAAAAGCTACATTATCGGAAAATCACGACACATACAATTATCGATTCAATTTCAGTTTTCCTACAACTTATTCATCACAATTATCTCAGCATCCTAAATCCCAATTAGGGTCAATTCAACGGTTTATCACTACCCATTACATGTTAATCTATAATACCCATTAAATGACGATAAACCCCCTTACCTGAGATAATCCGGCAATCTCTAAGCTTCGAGCTTTTCCGTTCTTCAACCTTTGCTCTCTAGCTCTTCCTCGTTGCCCTTTCTCCACTTTTCACCTTTCAGCCGCTTCTCTGTTTCACGTGAAAATTCTTTACCAACAATGAAACCCTTTTCTCTTATTCCAACTTATATATTTTCCAATAATTATTATTCCAAATAATAATAATAATAATAATAATCCAATAATTCAATTTATTTAATTAAATTAATAAATATATTATTAACTTAATTTAAATAATTCTCTTATTTTATTCGGGGTGTTACAACTCTCCCCCACTAAAAGAGTTTTCGTCCTCGAAAACATACCTCAAGCAAATAACTATGGATAAGACTCTTTCATCTGACTCTCCAGTTCCCAAGTCACATTGCCACCTGCTGGTACTCCCCAAGCTACTTTCACTAAGGCAATCTCTTTACCCCGCAACTGCTTCAACTCTCGATCCTCAATCCTCATAGGCGATATTTCAACAGTCAGGTTATCTCTCACCTGTACATCATCTACTTGGATCACATGCGACGGATCATGAATGTACCTCCTCAACTGAGACACATGAAAAACCTCATGCAAATTCGCAAGTGACGGCGGTAAAGCGATACGATAGGCTACCTCTCCTATCCTCTCCAAAATCTGATAAGGACCAATAAAACGAGGTGTCAACTTCTTTGACTTCAGAGCTCGACCAACCCCAGTTATCGGAGTAACACGAAGAAACACATGATCTCCCTCTTGGAACTCAAGTGACTTCCTCCTCTTGTCATGATAACTCTTCTGACGACTCTGAGCAATTCTCATCTTCTCCTGAATCATCTTAATCTTTTCCGTAGTTTGTTGAACAATCTCCGGTCCAACCACAACACTCTCACCGGACTCATACCAACATAAAGGTGTCCGACATCTCCTACCATACAAAGCTTCAAACGGCGCCATACCAATGCTCGAATGAAAACTATTGTTGTAGGTAAACTCAATCAAAGGTAAATAACAATCCCAAGCACCTCCCTTTTCCAAAACACAAGCCCTCAAAAGATCCTCTAATGACTGAATCGTCCTCTCAGTCTGACCATCAGTCTGCGGGTGATATGCAGAGCTCAATCTCAGTTTAGTTCCCAAAGCCTTCTGCAAACCTTCCCAGAATTTCGATGTAAATCTAGGATCTCTGTCCGAAACAATACTCGACGGAATACCATGCAAACTTACAATCTTCTCAATATACAACTCCGCTAATTTCCCTAACGGATAATCCATTCTGATCGGAATGAAATGAGCCGATTTTGTCAACCTGTCAACAATCACCCAAATGGCTTCAAAATTCTTATTTGTCCTCGGTAAACCAGACACAAAATCCATACTGATACTATCCCACTTCCACTCTGGAATAGCCAACGGTTGCATTAGCCCAGACGGCTTCTGATGCTCAACCTTCGACTTCTGACAAGTCAAACAAGAATAAACAAAACTCGCAATTTCTCTTTTCATTCCCGGCCACCAAAATAACTTTTTCAAATCATGATACATCTTCGTAGCTCCAGGATGAATACTCAACCCACTACGATGTCCTTCTTCAAGAATACTCTTTTTAAGTTCGGTAACATCCGGAATGCACACCCGACTACCGAATCTCAAAACACCATTCTCATCAACTCTGAATTCGCCACCTTGACCTTGATTCACTAAAGTCAACTTATCAACCAAAAGCACATCGGATTTCTGACCCTCTCTGATCTCATCCAGAATACCACTTGTTAACTTCAACATTCCCAATTTAACACTATTGTGAGTACTCTCACACACCAAACTCAAGTCTTTAAACTGCTCAATTAAATCCAATTCTTTAACCATTAGCATAGACATATGTAATGATTTCCGACTCAATGCATCAGCCACTATGTAGGTGTTTAATTGGCTGCATTATATGGTAAAACACTAATGTCTTGACTGATGTCATGACATGCATATGTGACTACTTTGTAGTTACTGCAGGACTAGCTAACACAGGATTTATTGAATGTCAAACTGGACGTTGTGACATTCATACCTGTCAACAGATACTAAGGAATAGAACATCAGGAGTTCTGTTAGAACTTAGTATTCACTTGCAGTCTGGTTATCAAGGAAGAACCAGACCTGGCATAAGGCCTACTGACTGAATGTCAAACTGGATGTTGTGACATTCATCATTGACAGCAGCTACTGAAGATTGGGCAGAGTGGTGTTCTGCTATACTTCAGCATTTTACTTAGTTTGTTCTTCAAGAGAATAACAGAACTAACTTAAGGCCAACTGTGTAAATGTTAAGTTGGACACTTTGACATTTACTAATGTAAGCTGGTACTGTAGTATGGTCATTTTGATCATGTACAGGTCAGCAGATTTGTACAGTCTGTTTTCTGGAAAAACAGACTCAGCATATGGACCTTGATGTCAAGCTGAATGTCGTGACATTCATTCCTGACAGCATATGCTAAATTGTAGGTTGTTCAGTTTTCTGTTACAGCTTTCTCAGGCTATTCTTTAGGAAGTCAACAGCTTAGAGAAAATCCAGGAAATCAACAACCAAGCTACATTCAATGAACCTAACAAATAGCCTATTTGTTAGCAACCTAAATATTGAATTTGTGGGAACTTATGTGACCTAAAATTCAGGAAAATACAGGTGCAAAAGCCCAGGTGCTGCAATATAAAAAGGAAGGCATTCCTCCATTCAGTTTCAGGGATTTTGAGGCGTGAAGATTTAGTGTGTCCATCATACTTCACTGCTGTATTTTTGTGAGTCTAGAATTAGACGTATCTTGTAAGCCAAGTCATTATCAAGTAGATGATTGCTTTGGCATAGGGTGTTCATTGAGTTGTAAGTGTTGTGTCACTCGAAGCTTTTAAGCGTGAGTGCTGTGTATCTTGGTTCAAGCTGTGAAGCATAACCAAGAGTTGTTTTTGAAGTGTGACTTCAAAGTGTTTTTAATATCACTGAGGTGATTGAGGGGGAGTGAGTAGGAACTCTGATCTTAGGTTAAGATTGAAATTGCATTGGGTAGGGATTAAGTGATAAGTTGTAAACGGGTGAGTTTAGCTTTGAATTGATACTACTAATAGTGGATTTCCTCCCTGGCTTGGTAGCCCTCAGATGTAGGTCATGTTGGACTGAACTGGGTGAACAATTACTTGTGTTATTTACTGCACTTACTGTTAAGTTCTGCATAATCCCTGTCTGTGCAGAATTGGATGTCATAACAACCAGTGTGACATCCAAAGTCTGATAACTAGAATTTCACACTACATTTGCTTTACCCGGATGGTAATTCAAACCAAAGTCATATTCCTTCAGAAACTCTAACCATCTTCTCTGTCTCATATTCAGCTCTTTCTGATCAAATAAATACTTTAAACTTTTATGGTCACTGAAAACCTCAAATCTTGACCCATACAAGTAATGTCTCCATAACTTCAGAACAAACACCACAGCCGCCAACTCTAAATCGTGCGTCGGATAGTTCCTCTCATGAACCCTCAGCTGTCTTGAAGCATAAGCTATAACCTGCTTATTCTGCATCAACACACCACCTAAACCCAACAATGAAGCATCACAGTAAACTTCAAATGATTCCGACGGACTCGGTAATATCAGAATAGGAGCAGTAGTCAACCTTCTCTTTAACTCTTGGAAACCTTCTTCACATTTCGAGTCCCAAACAAACGCTTGCCCCTTTCTAGTCAACATCGTCAACGGTAACGCCAACTTAGAAAATCCCTCAATGAACTTCCTATAATAACCAGCCAAACCAAGAAAACTTCGAATCTCGGCAACAGACTTCGGAGCTTCCCACTTAGATACCGCTTCTATCTTAGAAGGATCAACAGCAACACCACCTCTTGAAATCACATGACCAAGAAAACTCACTTCTTCTAACCAAAATTCACACTTGGATAGTTTAGCAAATAACTTCTTTTCTCGTAGAATTTCTAAAACCACTCTCAAATGCTCAGCATGCTCTTCTTCAGACTTCGAATACACCAAAATGTCATCAATAAACACCACAACAAACTTGTCTAGGTACGGATGGAAAATCCTATTCATATACTTCATAAATACTCCAGGCGCATTAGTCACACCAAAAGGCATTACAGAATACTCATAATGACCATACCTTGTTCTGAAAGCAGTCTTCTGAATATCCTCGGTTTTCACACGTATCTGATGATACCCAGATCTCAAATCTATTTTGCTGAACACTCTTGCACCAACCAATTGATCCATCAAATCATCAATCCTCGGGAAAGGATACCGATTCTTGATCGTCACTTTATTCAGTTGCCTGTAGTCCACACACAACCTCATAGTACCTTCTTTCTTCTTAACCAATAGCACTGGTGCACCCCACGGTGACACACCCGGACGAATAAATTTCTTATCCAACAGATCTTCCAACTGACTCTTCAATTCAGTTAACTCAACAGCAGACATACGGTACGGAGCCATCGATATCGGCCTAGTACCAGGTACCAAATCAATCGAGAACTCCACTTCACGCTCTGGCGGCAATTCATTCACCTCTTCCGGAAACACCTCAGGAAAATCACACACCACGGCTAGATCGCCGATCACCAGTTTATCTTTAGCCTCCAAAGTCGCTAACAGCATAAACAACTCTGCCCCATCAGCTACTGCCTCATTCACTTGCCTTGCTGATAGAAACAAACTCTTTCCCTCCTCAATCTCAGGAAAGACCACCGTCTTATCAAAACAATTGATAGCAACTCGGTTAAACACCAACCAGTTCATACCCAGAATAACATCAATCTGCACTAGTGGAAGACACACTAGGTCCATCCCAAAGTCTCTACCAAAAATACTCAAAGGACAATTTAAACAAACCGACGTAGTAGTCACTGAACCCTTCGCAGGAGTATCAATCACCATACTACCAAACATCTCAGATATCTCTAACTTAAGTTTCACAGCACAATCCAAAGATATAAAGGAATGAGTCGCACCTGTGTCAATAATAGCTACAAGAGGAAAGCCATTAATATAACACGTACCTCGGATAAGCCTGTCCTCACTGGAGGTTTGAGTTCCGGTCAATGCGAACACCTTTCCAGTCTGAGATTTCTTTGGCTTCTGACACTGACTTCCAATATGCCCTTCTTCGCCACAATTAAAACAAATCACTTCCTTGTGCTTGCAATCAGCTATTGCATGACCAATCTTACCACAACGAAAACACCTCTTTACTTCAGCAGTGCATACATTACTCTTATGACCAGCCTGACCATATTTGAAGCAAACTATACCAGCAGGAGCACCTCCCCCACTAGCTCTCTGAGCCGGAGCAGCTCTTTGCTTCCCTTTTCCAGCTGGAGCATCATACGGCTTGCCACGGTTTTGATGTTGCTTGCCTCTGCGATCACTGACAATCTTGTAATGAGCATTATTGTCTTCTTCAAATATCCTGCAGCTATCAACCAATTCAGTAAAAATGCGTATCTTCTGATACCCAACAGCCTTCTTAATTTCAGAGCGCAGTCCGTTTTCAAACTTGATGCACTTCGAAAATTCAGCACCAGCACCAGTGTAATGAGGATAAAATTTGGACAGCTCCACAAATTTCGCAGCATAATCAGTGACAGACATGTTTCCTTGCTTCAGCTCAAGAAACTCAATTTCCTTCTTACCACGAACATCTTCCGGATAGTACTTTCTCATGAATTCCCTACGAAATACATCCCAAGTAATGACTTCACCTGCCACGGTCAACCTCTCGTGAGTCTCTAGCCACCAGTCATCAGCTTCGACTGCTAGCATGTGAGTACCATACCGAACCTTCTGAGCTGGAGTGCAATCCATAACACGGAAGATTCTCTCAATCTCTTTCAACCATCCCAAGGCTGCATCTGGATCATGCTTCCCTTTAAACACCGGCGGATTCTCTCTCTGAAAAGTCGCCAAGCTACGTGATCCAGCATCTCCACCAGCATTTGGCAAGTTCTGCACAGCTTGTGCCATTGCTTGCATTGCGGCAGCCATTGCAGCGTCATTCCTTCCAGCCATTTCAACTTATCAATACAACACAACTTAAGTTAGATTAGTAACAATTACATAATTGTTAGACAGTAACGACACAACAACTGGCCGGACAGACCGACCTGCTCTGATACCACTAATGTAACACCCTTCTAAAATACCCCAAATATTTAATTAAAATAAACACACAACAAATATATATATATCAGAGTAATTATACCATCAAGGGTGTCACACAACACTTCATACATTAATAACTGTCACGCTCTTTATTCAATCAAAATAAACATTTTTGTTTGCATAATTCGCAGCGGATATAAATCAACCAACCATTCCAACATATAACATATTACAGATAAAAAGGTTCGACAATCAACAATAAAACAATTAAAACATCCCGTCCCGATGTTACATCTATCAGAGCATGACCCACTACGGAGACTACACTAGACTCCAAGCATTAACTTCTACTCAACTCATTGCTCGTTACCTGAAAAATAGTTGTAAGGGTGAGTTCCTCAATCGATGTAATAAGCATTATAAATCATCATGTAATGCTAAGTAAATTTACACGTTAATCACCCTAATCATATCATGCGTTCAGTAACGGCACATCAACTCAAATATCATACTCAATAACGACGTAAAAGGCAACTCAATAACGACATAAAATGCAACTCAATAACAACAAAAAATGCAACTCAAATGAGACTCGACTCGTCATGCATGTGGTACCAATCGGAGTAAAACTCCCAACTTAAAATCGTTGCCATTTTAGTGGGCATCAAGGCATAAGCCTTCAACTTTCAACTTAAAATTTGCCAATCCAGGCCAACGTGGTGTGAGCAAAGCTCCGATTTTTGCCAATCCAGGCCAACGTGGTGTGAGCAAAGCTCCGACTTAATGCATATGAAATGTACATGGCATACACGACTTAAAAACTTCGACAACATGATAATAACAGCAACACAACAAGGTTTTCAACATAATCAACTTATAATCAACTTTGGCTCATCAAGCCTGCAACTTAGTATTTTCAACAACTTTAACACAACTTATCAACATATTTGTATCAACACTTCATAACATAAACTCAACAAATTTACTCATCGAAATCAACGATAATAGGCCAAACACCAATTATGTTTACAACATTAAAATATCAATTTTTCCAATTTCCAACAGTGTTAACCGGTTAACGCCCTGGGTTAACCGGTTAACGCAGGACAAAATACACTTTTTGGCAAAACACAACAGTGTTAACCGGTTAACGCCCTGGGTTAACCGGTTAACGCAGGCAAAACAGCACATTTTCACAAAATATAACAGTGTTAACCGGTTAACACCCTGGGTTAACCGGTTAACGCAGGCAAAACAGCAGTCCCTGCGCTAACACAAGGCAGAATGCAGAGTTCTCCGCATTTTCCGCCGTTGGAGGACTTCCGGACCTCCGATTAAACTTCCGTAAAAAGCTACATTATCGGAAAATCACGACACATACAATTATCGATTCAATTTCAGTTTTCCTACAACTTATTCATCACAATTATCTCAGCATCCTAAATCCCAATTAGGGTCAATTCAACGGTTTATCACTACCCATTACATGTTAATCTATAATACCCATTAAACGACGATAAACCCCCCTTACCTGAGATAATCCGGCAATCTCTAAGCTTCGAGCTTTTCCGTTCTTCAACCTTTGCTCTCTAGCTCTTCCTCGTTGCCCTTTCTCCACTTTTCACCTTTCAGCCGCTTCTCTGTTTCACGTGAAAATTCTTTACCAACAATGAAACCCTTTTCTCTTATTCCAACTTATATATTTTCCAATAATTATTATTCCAAATAATAATAATAATAATAATAATAATAATAATCCAATAATTCAATTTATTTAATTAAATTAATAAATATATTATTAACTTAATTTAAATAATTCTCTTATTTTATTCGGGGTGTTACAGCATCTGCCATGCGATTATCTTCTCGAGGGATATGATGAAAATCAACTTCTGTAAAGAACGTTGAAATCCTCCTCGCATAATCTCTGTACGGAATGAGACTGGGTTGATTCACTTCCCATTCACCCTTGATCTGATTGACAACGAGGGCCGAATCACCATACACATCGAGATGCTTGATCCTTAGATCAATGCACTTTTCTAATCCCATAATGCAGGCTTCGTACTCCGCCATATTATTCGTGCATTTGAAAGTTAGCCTTACTATAAAAGGAATATGTGTGCCCTGAGGAGTAATGATTACTGCCCCAATTCCATTTCCGTACTGATTTACAGCACCATCAAACACCATACTCCACCTGGAACCCGGTTCCGGACCTTCATCAAGTGTAGGCTCATCACAATATTTCATTTTCAAATACAGAATCTCTTCGTCTGGCAAATCGTACTGAACAGACTGATGATCTTCAATCGGCTGATGTGCCAAATGGTCAGCCAAGATACTACCTTTGATAGCTTTCTGAGTTCGATACTCGATATCATACTCAGATAACAACATCTGCCAACGGGCAATCCTCCCAGTTAAAGCAGGCTTCTCGAAGATATACTTGATTGGATCTATTCTGGATATCAACCAAGTTGTATGATTTATCATGTACTGGCGTAAACGCTTAGCAGCCCAAGCCAAAGCACATCACGTCTTCTCAAGCATAGAGTATCGAGACTCACAATCAGTGAACTTCTTACTCAGGTAGTAGATCGCAGATTCTTTCTTTCCTGATTCATCTTGCTGACCGAGTACACAACCCATCGAGTCTTCAAGCATAGTCAGATACATGATCAGAGGTCTTCCTTCTACAGGGGGAGACAAGATCGGAGGTTTAGACAGATACTCTTTAATACTGTCGAAAGCTTTCTGGCAATCCTCGATCCAATCATGAGACTGATCTTTCTGGAGGAGCTTGAATATCGGCGCACATGTGGCAGTCATGTGGGATATAAATCTGGAAATGTAGTTCAAGCGGCCAAGAAAACCTCGGACTTGCTTTTCAGTTTTGGGCGCAGGCATCTCTTGTATTGCTTTGACCTTTGCAGGATCAACCTCAATACCTCTTTCGCTGACAACAAAACCCAATAACTTGCCAGAACGGACTCCAAATGTACATTTGTTCGGATTCAGACGAAGTCTGAACTTCCTCAGATGCTGAAAATGCTTCAACCAATGCTCAACATGTTCAACTTCCGTTTTCGACTTGGCAATCATATCATCAACATAGACCTCAATCTCCTTGTTGATCATGTCATGAAACAAAGTAGTCATAGCTCGTCGATACGTGGCTCCGGCATTCTTCAAACCGAAGGGCATCACTCGATAACAGAATGTTCCCCATGGTGTGATGAATGTTGTCTTCTCCATATCCTCGGGTGCCATTTTGATCTGGTTATATCCAGAAAATCCGTCCATAAACGAGAAGACTTTGAATTTAGCTGTATTGTCTACCAACATATCAATTTGGGGTAGAGGAAAATCATCTTTCGGACTAGCCTTATTCAAATCTCTGTAATCAACACACATCCGGACTTTTCCGTCTTTCTTAGGTACAGGCATAATATTGGCCACCCATAGAGGATACGTAGAAGTCACCAGAAACCCCGCACCAATTTGCTTCTGAACTTCTTCTTTGATCTTCACTGCCATATCGGGATGAGTTCTTCTGAGCTTCTGCTTCACAGGCACACATTCAGGCTTCAGAGGCAGGAAATGTTGCACAATATTTGTATTTAGACCCGACATGTCTTCATACGACCAAGCGAAGATATCAGAATATTCTCGTAGCAAACTGATCAACCCCTTCTTAACAGACTCTTCAAGGAGTGCCCCAATCTTCACTATTCGAACACAATCTTCAGACCCCAAGTTGACTGTTTCCAGATTCTCAAGATGCGGCTGAATGATCTTCTCTTCGTGCTCAAGCAGACGGGTAATTTCATCAGGAATCTCTTCAACATCATCTTCCTCTGCCTCGAATACAGGGAATTCAAAATTGGGAGATGGCGTTGGATCATTATGTTCAATGGTTTTAAGAATCAACCTGCATAATGATTTGATATAAAAGCTTTTTAGAAAACACACAAGACCATCATTATGCAGATGAAAAGACTGCTTTTATTCTTGTTTTTAGGGTTTTTTGTGATCACCAATTTCATGCAAAAAGCAAAAAGTGAAAACAAATGGAAAAACAAATGTTTAACATGAATTTATTGAATGAAATATCATTGTATAAATGTTTCCAACAATGTCATCACTTCTCCCTTTGGCATGGGATAAGGGTTTTAAACAAAGTGAACATATTACGCTGACTTATGAATGACTGTAGGAACATCCACAGCGACCCAATTGTGGCAGATCCCGCCTGGGGAGACAAAATTGTCGGTATCCTCTGCATCCTCTGCATCCTCTTCCAGAATAGCAGCAGCTTCGTCAGCTTGATCGGCGTGGATGAAACCTCCACTCTTGAACAGCCCTTTGTCGTTGAAGACCCCAGAAGAATAGCCAATGCCAGCCCGGGAGTTGTTGTCTTCAAGCTCAATCATCTTTCCTAAACCAGCAACTGCACCACATTCAATGGCCAGTTTCGCATCACGATATGAAGCAAATGAAGGAGTTTTCTTCTCAATTGGCTCAGCAATAGAAAAACCTTGGAAAGGCATTCCAACTTCATCCTCAACATTAATGTATGAGAAAGAAAACAGGTGGCTAACCAGGAGAGCCTTTTCTCCCCCTACGACAACTAGTTTCTTATTCTTAACGAATTTCAGCTTCTCGTGTAGGGTAGATGTCACGGCGCCAGCCTCGTTAATCCATGGTCTACCAAGGAGACAGCTATAAGATGGGTGGATATCCATAACCTGAAAGGTGATTTGGAAATCACTTGGTCCAATCTTGATTGGGAGATCAACATCCCCAATCACGGTCTTACGCGACCCATCAAAAGCTTTCACAACAACTCCACTCTGCCTCATGGGAGGCCCTTGATATGACAATCTAGAGAGAGTGGATTTCGGCAATACATTCAAAGATGACGCAGTGTCCACCAGCACGTTGGACATGGCGTCGCTCTTGCAATTCAGGGATATATGTAAAGCCATGTTGTGGTCTCTTCCCTCCTTAGGGAGATCAGCGTCACAGAAACTCAAAGTGTTGTAAGTAGTAATGTTTGCAACAATGCTGTCAAACTGTTCTATAGTGACATCATGATTAACATAAGCCACGTCCAGAACTTTCTGCAGAGCCTCTCTATGCGGTTCTGAATTCAGAAGTAAAGATAACACAGAGATTTTGGACGGTGTTTGTAGAAGCTGGTCTACAACGTTGTACTCACTCTTCTTGATGAGCCTCGACATCTCATCACAGTCTTCATTCACCATGCCACTAGGGCCAACAGAAGAAGCATGAGTCTTTTGTACAAAGAAGGATTTAACATAAAGTGCCGGATTCGGTGGATTAACAACATTCCCAACCGGACGCTCCACAGAGTCAGCTACAGCCTGAGGCTTCGGAGGTGAAAACACGCGACCACTACGGGTCAATCCGCTCACATCATCTATGTTCACAACAGAGGGAGAAGGCAAGGGCACTTCTTTCCCATCTTCAACAGCGACGGCATTATAGCGGAATGGAATAGCCTTGTCAGATGAATAAGGCACAGGGCCAGCAGGCTTGATAATCAGAGCAGGAGAAACCTTTTGCTTGCTGCCATCATATCGAATGACAACAGGCTCAGGGATCTTAAACACCGGAGAAATCACATTCACCTCTGGTTCGTCTTCATCAACATTCCTGTTCTGAAGGATTTCAATAGTCCCCTAATCCAGCAATTCTTGCAGATCTTGGCGCACTAGGCGACACCCGAATCGATTGACAGAACAGATACGGCATTTGTCATGGTCGTGCTCCATATGACTATACTGACACAGCAATCTGTGCAACTCAACAAGTGACTGTCGAATATGGCTTACATATTTGACCTTGTATTTGCCAGGGCAACCTTGGACCATGTTAACTGATTTCCCATGCTCGGGTAATGGGTTCTTCGTAACATTGGGGCCTGAGTCCTCAAAGCTTAGAATTCCGCATCTCCTAAGGTCTTGAACCTTAGTCTTCAACGGAAAGCAGTTGTCCACATTATGGCCGGGAGCACCCGAATGATAAACACAATGCTGATCGGGCTTGTACCATCACTGAGGGTTAGCAGGTACAGCCGGTGGGTCCCTGGGAGTAATCAATTTCCGCTCTATCAAAGAGGGATACAACTCTGCATATGATACAGGAATCGGATCGAAGGTGATCTTCTTCCTTTCATAATTCGTACTTGCTTGATTACTGTTGTTGCGAGGCTGGTAAGCCTGTTGCTGAGGACGATGTTGTTGTTGATATTGTTGAGTTGGTTACTGATTAGCACGTTGCTGATAATATTTCTGGTTATCTCTGAATACAGGTGCTATATGAGCCACCTGGTGCTGATTACCGGTTGAACGCACAGGCTTCCTCCTAACAGAGGGTCTTCTCGGTTTGATATGGGATTGGACAGCATGCGCCTCCCCATCTTTCTTCTTTGCAAACGCCCCATATCGCTAGCTAGAAGAGCCTTCATCTTTAGTCAGCCGTCCTTCACAGACTCCCTCCTCTAGACGCATCCCCATGTTCACCATCTCGGTGAAATCAGAAGGAGCGCTAGCAATCATTCGCTCATAATAAAATGAACTCAAGGTCTTCAGAAAGATCTTGGTCATCTCTTTCTCTTCCAGCGGAGGAGTAATCTGAGCTGCCAGCTCTCGCCACCTCTGGGCGTACTCTTTGAATGTCTCTTTGTCCTTCTGGGACATGGATCTAAGCTGATCCCGATCGGGATCCATATCAACATTATATTTGTATTGCCTGACGAAAGCTTCGCCAAGATCATTGAAGGAACGGATGTTTGCACTATCCAGACTCATATACCATCTCAGTGCAGCACCGGACAGACTGTCCTGAAAATAATGAATCAACAATTGATCATTATCCGTTTGGGTAGACATTTTCCTGGCATACATAACCAGGTGACTGAGCGGGCAGATGTTCCCCTTATACTTCTCAAAGTCTGAGACCTTGAACTTGACAGGTATTTTCACATCGGGAACTAAGCAGAGCTCGGCTGCAGACTTGCCGAACAAATCCTTTCCTCGAAGGGTCTTCAATTCCTTGGGGAGTTCAAGAAATTAATCATTCATTGCATCCATCTTCTCATGAAAATCTGGGCCCTCAGATGGCTCAGAACGATAGATGGTGTCGTCTACCCTGGGAACGGTATACACGACAGGAGGAGGCACAGCAAGGACCGGGCTAGATGCCGGCATAGAAGCAAACGTTGGTGCAGGAATATCAGGCATAAAACCAGGAGGCATACCCCACGGAAACCCGGCTGGCTAGGCTATTGGCACAAAATGGGCATTGGCAACTGGCACTGTTGAGGAAGCAACCTCAGAAATAACAGTCCTCTAGGGAGGAGTTGCAGGTGTTGGAGACGGTTGATTCTGAGCAGCTAGGAATTGCTCCATCAGAGCACTCAGTCTGGCGACTTCCTTTTTCAGCTCACAATTCTCTTGCTCGAGATGATCCATCAAACTTGCAGAGTTGGCTCTGGTGTAGTACCGATGAGTCAGCTTGTCTTCAAAATAAATGAAGAGCACAGAGTTAGGCCACAAACAAGAAGACCAGAACAAACACCTGTTTATGCAAATGATGCATGCAATTCTCGTGCATATGCTTTGTTTTTCATTTCCGAAGGAACTTTTAGGGTATTATTTGCAAATTCTTGAATATTAAGCATTTTATCGCATATGGAAAAATATCTCATCAAATATATTTGAGAAAAGAAGTACAACATTGTCAATCATTACAAGAGAGAAGGAAAATAAACATCCTATGGATCCCTAGAAGCTCGGGACGCCGGAAGATAAGTTGCACGAAGCCTCTTAATCTCTCTCTCATATGTTGCTTCCATATCCGCCTTCTCTTTGGCGAGTCTGTCATACCTCCTTTTCCAGAACTTGGAAGACTGAGGAAGTAGAGAAGTCCATGTATCATTCGGATCATCAATCACTTGATGCTCTAGAAACTCGATCATAGTATCTTTCTCCTTAAGTTGTTGAAGCAACTCTTCTCTTTCACGGATCCAGGCACGTGAAAGGTCATCTTCTCTCAACTCCTCTACGCCTTGGTTAGGGAGGGTTGAAGGCCCAGCCACAACCGAAGGTGTAGGTCTTGGATAATCATAAGGCATGAGATACTCAGATGCTCTCTTCCTCACCCAAGTCGTATACGGCTCCAAAGCTATACAGTTCTTCGGACCCAATTCACTTCTACCCTTCTTGTGAATCTTGCGCCAAGCGCGGACCATCCTTGCTTTCAGGCCTTGGGGATCTTTACCCTTCTGAAAGATCACACCTTCTAACAGAATGTTATTAGGTTTATCCTTTAGGGGGAACCCAAGCTGGCGTCGTGCTAACACAGGGTTGTAGCTAATCCCACCACATGTACCAAGAAGAGGCACATTGGAGAATTCACCACAAGAATCAATAATCTGGACACCGTCATATGCACGATCATACCAAGAGATATCATCCTTAGTGAGAGACATAAGCCTCGTAGACCACCGTAGACATCCCTTGTTCTCCTTGAAGGCGAGCGTCTGAGGTAAGTTAGAAATAAACCACTTATACAACAGAGGCAAACAGCACACAATAGCGCCACCACCCTTCGCATTCCTCAGGTGCAAAGAGACATAGGTATCACCCAACAGAGTCGAAACGGGATTAAGAACAGAGAAGATCCTAATAGCGTTCACATCCACAAATTTGTCGATGTTGGGGAACAATACCAATCCATAAATGAGAAGCACAAATATGGCTTCAAAGGCATCATCACTCATGGCCTTCCCATAAACGGTAGCTTGAGCGATGAGGAACTCGGAAGGGAGACCTTGAATTCCACCTTTGGTAGTCATATGAGCTTTAACCAAGGATTCATCTATGTGTAACATGTCAGCTATCTCTCGAGAAGTAGGAATACTCTCCAAGCCACTGAACGACACTTGATCCAGAATAGGAATACCCATAAGATAAGCATACTCCTCAAGGGTAGGCAATAGCTGAAAGTCTGGAAAAGTGAAACAGTGATACAGAGGATCATAGAACTGAACCAGAGTACCCATCAACCCTTCATCAACCTGAGTAGTCAGCAGAGGCAGAAGCTTCCCATAACGAGCTTTGAAACCCAAGAGATCTAATACATAGGAGGTCAGATTCCTTAGCTCTTTCAGATCGGGTTGTCTGAAGCTGTACTTCTTTGTATGCCTTTTTGGTCTTTCCATATCTGAAAATTTTGCAAATAAACCCCTTAAGTTCCTTGAAAATTTTCTTTTTTTGATGATATGGGTGCAGATGAATGCATGAATGCATGAATGCAACAATCACACTCAAGGATCAAGCAAAGCACACCAGACAAAGGTCATGGGATGGTTCATATTATCCTTAATATCAATCATCCATTTTGGTGGATTATGGTTTGCACCTTATCGACACTCAAGTTCCATTGATATTAACGATATATGAACGGTTCAAACCTCCTTAATATCAATCATCCGTTTTGGTGGATTATGGTTTTCACCTTATCAACACCCAGGTTCCACTGATATTAAGGATGTCCGAACGAATCAACCATGAATCACGGGTTTGTTGTGAGTCACGAGCATGGAGTCTCGGTTAAGAACCACCCAAAGGGAGTGCACTATGGTTTAAACCTGCCGAACATGTTCTAACAGAGGTTCCCATAGTCATCATCCCATCTTTCGAATATTATCGGAGGAACGAATACTCGTATTCCAAAAATATTCTCAAGAGAGACTCTTATGAGTGTAGTATCACGTAACAATCGCATCAGATCTCACATCTGAACGACCTCCGCACTATGTCCTAAAAATAGGCCAAGATGGGCTTGGTAAACTAAGGTCCTTGGCTTCTAAGGCACATGATTGGAAGAATAATTCCTAACCACAAATAACTTGCGTGACATCATTAATCCAACATGACCTCCACCAAGTGAATGGACTCGCAAGTCAACTTGCTAAGGAATAACTCCACACAAGTCGACGAGACTATGCCATTCTCCTATCATAAGGTGCACTCGAGTTCGGGTATAGAACACATCTCACAGATCACCAAAGCATGCAAGCAATTTATATATCAAGCAAATCAATCATTACAAACAATACATTCATCCCAAATTTGCACAAAAATATGTCATAAACAATATATCACAACAATTGTGAAAAGTTGGCAAACCCACTAGGAATTGTCCCCAGTGAAGTCGCCACTTTCCTGTAGCGGTGTATTCATCACTTTATGATTTATTTACTAAATCAAAAGCAAAGCATACAAAGATAGAGTTGCCACCGCACTTTTATTTATCCAAAGGAATGGCTAAAAAGCGAACAAAAGCCTAAGAAGTTTTACACTAGAAAACTAATGAAAAGGTCAGAGATCTGGGTAAGGGGGTAATTATGCAAAGGAAAGGTGTTAGGCACCCAAAGCATCCTAGGTACTCCTAGGGAACCCTTTTCACAACTTGTTGTAAAAAGATATTGTTTATGAAAATATTTATTGTGCAAACATGAGGGAAGAGGTGAGAAAAGAATATACAAATTTTTATTATTTTTGTGTTTGAACGGATGAATTCGTTGCCTACGTACGTCTCATGAAAGATAAGGATCAAAGCGCCGTAGTTCGGCTAAAAGATTTCCAAAAAGTGAGTGGATTGATTTTAAACAAAAGCCCTAAGGTCTTTCGTTATCCATGGGAGAAAACTCAACCTATACAACCACAAGTCCACCACGTGAGAATAGCTTCAACTTGCTAGTGAGGGGTTAACCCTATAATAAGCAAGGAAGTCTTACAATTCAATCACTAAGGACAAAAGGTGAGATTCACATCAACCACTAAGATAACTGAGATCTATGGCTAACGTATGAAAACATGATTAAGAAGTGGACAAGGGCCACAAAAACAATTGAGTGGGCAGAATTAACCAATTAGAATTATTCACAAAAAGAAGTCAAAGTATGATTAGAATTCAATTCAAAGAAGTATTATGAAAATGAAGTTGGAAAATCAAAGGCATAAGGCCTAGGTTTCTAGTTTTGAAAAGCAAGTGAAAGTGTTTGCACAATAGTTTTCTGGTTTGGGTTAACATGCAAATGGGGGTTTAAAGAACAAAATGTGGGAGGATAAGGAAGCAAAACTTCTTAGGAGTTCCTCTCTTGAGATCATATGTAGATGATCCAAGTGGTTCCTTTGGAATAAGGCAACACAAAGCAATAAGCAAACAAGCAAGGTTCAAAAAAGAATAAAAGCTGGAAACGGATTGCCAATAAATGGTCTTACATCCAACTCCGAAAACGGAACGGGAAACGGAGTGCCAATAAATGGTCTTACGTCCAACTCCACAAAGCAACATGGGAAACAGATAGCCAATCAATGGTCTTACATCTAACTCCAAAACAAGAAACAAAATAGGAAACATATAGCCAATCAATGGTCTTACACCTTACTCCACAAAAAGAAACAAAATAGGAAACAGATAGCCAATCAATGGTCTTACACCTGACTCCACAAAATGATCACAGGAAACAGACGGCCAATCAATGGTCTTACGTCTGATTCCTCAGATAAACAAGCATGCAATGAAAAGCAAAAACAACCACATGAAATGATGCAAGTAAGCAAACAAACAATCAAACATCACCCTCTATACACAAACAAGGGGGCTCAATCAAAGTGGTTAGGCTTTAGCCAAGGGGTCCTATCAACCTTGACAAACAAGCCAACTGAAAGGGTGTTTTGAGCTCTTAACCCTAACATTGAGAGTTAGGGTGAAGCAGATGAAATGGGAATGAGGATTAGACCTCATAGCTCTTATCCCTGGCCTGGGAGAGCTTGAAACAAAGAAGGTGTGGGAGTCCAGAATGAGGAACTCTACTCCACATGACTGACTATACAAGATCTTGGGATGTTTATTCAAAGTGCATCAACACATAGTGTGAGCAAGATGAAAGACTCAACTGAATAGCAGGGGATGAATTACACATCTCTTTTATCTGCCAATTGCCTCTTAAGAGGACTTAACCTGCTTGGTATAAAATTTAAACAAACAAAGACCTGGCCTCTTAAGGAGGGCTTCAGACAGGTGCCTGCCAAATTAACATGACAGGTCTTCCAGACTACATGAAGAGCAGGGATTATACCTAAGTGGTATGCCAACCAACAGCAAAGCAAAGCAACTCAAATAATGAGTTAAAGCTACTAAGGTACCTGTGTAAACAACCAAACAATCAGTAAAGTGTTCAGACAAATAGACAACAGTTACTAGATCTCAACAGATAGACAATCCCAATATGTACAACAAGCCATAAGGCAAACACTCAAGTGAATTATCATCAAAGCCTACAAAACAACCAAATGTTAGCAAACAATAGCAAATAGCCAAGCTCAAATGATGAAGCAACATCAATCATGGAGATGAATGCTTGAACCTGAAGTTCAAAGCTCAAATGTGAGTTCAAACCCCTAGGGCAAAGCCTAGGGTCAAAAGTTGATCAAAAAGCCAAAACAGCGACCAAAATTCAACATGAAGCATGTTTAAACAAGTAAGAACATGTCCTAAAAAGGACCAAGTCAAAATCATCAAGCAACATCATTTCATGAGCATGAGAAGGCAAAGGCAAATCTAAAGCTCACAATTGATCATTGAGAATCAAAATTCCATATTAAAACAGAAAAGATTCAAACAATTATGGAAATTTTTATGAGCATATAACACATCACACACAATCATCATACCAAAACTCAAAATTATCAGAGTTCGTTTGATATGGAAATGAAAATGTACAAGTAGGACATCCAATTGTGTGACACAAATTGTCACACCTAAAGTACATGTGTCCCAAACAATGAAGACAATAGCAAAAAATGCCAAATAAAATCACACAAATCCACAAACATGTTAAGAATCATCATGCAAAATTTCATGGCATTTGGATCATGTATGAGCATTTCACAATAGAAAGAATGGAGCAATGTCACAAATGTACACATGTTCACATAGTCTAACACAATTCAAAATTCAGCCATGCACAATTCCAGAAATTTGCGTCAAAAAATAGAGGACATTTTAATGAACAAGTAGAAAAAACCAGGAATTATTGGATCATTTTTCAATTTATTATGAATTTTTGAAGTTGGAAAAAAATATGAAATAATAATGAAGCATGTATATGAACTTATGGAGGGAAATATTAAAATGAAGAATTAATTTGAAAATGTGATGCACGCTGGGATCGAACTCAGGAAACAGCGCTCCATGAAGCGCTAGCCAAACCAAAACACAATCGTTTCATTTATTGACGTGGAAGCCACATCAACAAGTCAAGGCATAAATGGACGCGGTCAAAGCATACGAACCAATCAACTTGCCAAATAGACGCTCGCGTGGACATATGAATAGGACAAACCTTAGCCAAATCAGCATGAACCAGACGGTGGTTCTTGCAGCCGCTCACGGTGGAAAACATCGTCTTCCTCGCGAAGACGGTGATGAACAGTATGAGGTTCAAGATTTTTTTTTGCAGAAATCAATGATGCTTATACCAACTGAACCGTTATTCCAAGTAAAAAACCAAATCTAACATCCAATTGTCATAACAAGCCATGGATTAAGAGATACGAGCAAAAACACTTTGATGCATCAAACTTTAATCAAGCATATCTCTCTCAATAATTCATCATTTTCAATTCTAAAAGCATCAGCAAACTCAACATGGAAAGATCTACATGAACATGTTAATGAATTGAAGAATTATGAGATTCGAAAACCGAACCTCTTGAAGAGCAATTCTTGAAAGCGCACGATCCAAGGCCTTGCAAGCTGCAGATCTACTCCTGAAGTGATGTCTTGAAGCTTTGTGCAATAATTGAGCCTTGAAGATGCTTGGATCAAGCTCAAATTTCCACTTCCATTTTTGTGTTCTTAAGATTCAAGTGCTGGATTATGGATCGATTTCCTCAAACTAAAGCTGGATTCACACTCAATCAAGCTCACTGATCATGCATCTTCAATAAAAACAAGGTGCTATGTGGAAGAAATTGAAATTCCAATTGAGAGAAAAATTTGGTGTGAGATGAAAACTAGATCTAAAAATGGTGAATCCCTCAAATTCTATTATGATTTTGTATATATACTCTGTCCTAATCCTATTCTAATTGAAATTAGGCATGGTTTAATTTGAGATTAGCAAAAACAAGGTGCATGAGCAAAAATGACAATTTGGAGGTGTATGGAGCATGCATACGTGAACAGTAACCAATGCATGATTAAATTCACTCAAAATCATTTTTTGAACACAATGGCAATGGTAAAAAGTTCATGTAATGCACCATTTTAAAAATTTTAAATTTCCTCCAAAATGGACATGGATATGCAAATGATCATGTGATGCAATTTTATGCTATGTGATGATTGATTTGGAAACTTCATGTCATGAGAAGAAAAATGCAAGAAGAGCCACTCAATTTGGAGTTATGAATCAAAAGTTATGGCCTTTTGAAGTTCCATGCACACTTGGCAATGATTTGACCATATCTCCTCAACCATTCATCAGATGCTCATGATCTTAGACTCTTTGGAAATGGGAGAGAGAGATATTCAACTTTCATGTTGGACAAAAATTCATTTGAAGCTTCTTTGATGTTGGAAAGTTGAGTTGAAGTTGATCCAAAAACTTTCCATTTTTGGAAACCTGAAATTATAGGTCACTTTCCATTTTTGGAAACTTTTGATTTGACTTCAAAATCTTCAATGTAAGCATTTGACATGATGAATAAGCATTGTTTGGACATGAATGGGATGAAGAAACTCAATTCCCACACTTAAAGTCCACAGTTGACTTTTCAGTTGACTGCATTGGCCACAGATGACTTGAACATGTTCTGATGAATTTGAGCCTCAACCACTTGGGGAATTTGCTCCAAAATGAACCTATAGCTCATATAAGCTCAAAATAATGATCACATGATCCATATACCAAGAAAATACCATCTTCTCTTTGTACCATGAATTCACCTGATGCCTTGACCTATTGACTGTCTAAGCTACAAAACCAATGTTAGATGACATATTTTTTGTACATTTGGGTTAGTGATTTAAGGAAAAGCAATGATATACAAATGCAAGCAATGCTTGGTGATCAAGAACCACTCTCAATAAAGATCTCACCCACAGGGAAGGAAGCAAGGTGTCCAATGATCCTTGAGGCCTATGCAATGATATGCTATGATGCCATGAGGGATCTTAGGGACAAAATTAGGGTCTTACACCCGTAGAGTACTACGGATGCGTAGGGGTGCTAATACCTTCCTTTCGCATAATCGACTCCCGAACCCAAGATTTGGTTGCGAGACCTTGTCTTTTCCTTTCCTTTTTCCAGGTTTACTTCGAGCGTTTCCTTTCCCTCATTTGGGATAAATAACGCACAGCGGCGACTCTTCTGTCATCTGTCTTTTCGCCGGTTGTTTCTTTTTGCATTTTTAGGTTGCGACAGGCACTAAGCACAGTTCAGCAACACTTTTCCCAAACGAATATTTGCCTCTCAGCATTTTCAGTTCCTTGCGCAGCTCAAGGAATTGATCATTCATCTCATCCATCTACTTGTAGACGTCCGGGCCCTCAGATGACTCGGAATGATAAATGGTGTCTTCTACTTGTGGAAAAGTGTTCACAATGAGAGGCGGTACAGAAATGATCGGGCTAGATGTCGGCATGGAAGCAAAAGTGGGAGCAAAACCCTCTGGCACAAAATTAGCTGGCATTCCCCAAGGGAATCAGGCAGGCAAATTAGGAGCGAAGTGGGTGGTGGCAGCAGGCACAGTAGAGGTAACCACTTCAGAAATGATAGTCCTCGCGGGAGGAGTTGCAGGAGTTGGAGATGCTTGGCTCTGGGCAGCAAGAACTGAATCCATCATGGCAGTCAGTCGGGCAGTCTCCCCTTTCAAGTCTATGTTCTCTTACTCAAGGTGTTCCATGATCTTTGAATGATTGGCTCGAGTGTTGTACCGGCGAGTCAGCTTGGCTAAAGCACAGAAGAACACTGATCAGACACCTGGAAAAAACGTACTTATGCAAATGATGCATGAAATGCAATGCTTGATTATTTTTATTTCTAAGGAACTTACTATATCATTTGCAAATATATATAATTGCAATAATTTGATATGACCAAAAAAATCTCTTTTCATTTATATAAATTGGAACGATTACACTGAGTACAATTTCAGAAACAAAAAATAAAAATATACAAGAGAAAAGGAGACTAGTCATCCTAAGGATCCCTAACAACAATGTCAGCAGATCTGGCTGAAGGCGCGTACTTCCTTCGAATGCGACGAATCTCGGTCTCAAAAGAAGCCTTCATCCGGGTCATCTCGAGGACAAGCTGGTCAACAATCTTCTTCCAAGCAACGAAAGGTTGAGGCATGCTAGAAGATAAAACCTCTGGCTCTCTCTGTCTCTTTGTCACTCGGTCTTCAAGTAGCTCAATCAGTGCATCTTTGTCCTTAAACTCCAATATCAACTCTTCATGCTTCTTGCTTAAAGCATGGAAACGCTCTTCCCACATATCCTTCTCTTTCTTCATCTTGATGAGCTCTGTAAGACCCTAATTTTGACCCTAAGATCCCTCATGGCATCATATCATTGCTCATTGCATTGCCTCAAGGATCATAGCATATGTGGCTCCTTAACCCTAGGGTTGGAACTTGTGTGAGTGGTTTGAGACCACCAAGCATGCTTGAATTGTATATTATTTCTTTTCTTATTTTGTTTACTAACCAAAAGCACAAAAATATGTCACTAACTCTTTTTATTTTGGAGCTCAAGTGGTCATGTGCTCCCCTGCTCCTAGGAGGCTCCTATGCTCAATGAAGTGGCTAGATGAAGGTGAAAACAAGCATGAAAATGGTCCAAAAAGCTCCTAATCATCATATATGTCTCCCAAACATCTCAATTTGCCAATTGATCAAGATAACCAAAGGGCTTGAGGATTGTTTCCCAAGTAAACCCTAATTCAACTATGCATTGAATGCGCCTTGCTCATGAAGCGACCTCAACCTATTATCAGATTAAATCAAGGGAAGTTCTTTAGATCATTATTTTATGCATATATGAGCTTATGTGAGTATCCTCAATCATTCATTCATCAAGATTTGAAGTTTGGCTTTGAGAAGTTGACCAGTCAAGTCATCTGACCAATCTGAGATCCACTGAGACACAAATTGTGATGTGTTTGTCAAATGAAGATGACCCCAAGAGAAAAAATGTTCTTAAGAACTATATGAACAACTTTAATGTTCATCAAAAATTAATTTGAAAATTGGAAGGTCATCATTCATTTCAAAACATTATAGGTCATTTTGACTGAAACCCTAATTTTGGGTCAACTTCCCAAAGACCCAACTTCTTCATTTTTTATGATTTTGAGGTGAGACAAATTGAATTGGAAAGATTAAGATGTCTAATTCAAATGTTATGGTGGACAAAAGTTCATAATCCTAAAAGAAACACATGTGATAATACAAAACATTATAGGTCATTTTGGACAAAAACCATTGAATTTGAAAAATGTCCAACTTCAAGTGCCTATAACATTCTCATTAAAAATCCAAATGATGCAAAATTTAAGTCTAAAGTTATCAGATTGAAAATATATACAACTTTTATGTTGGAGGTTTTTCCTTTTAAGGCTCTCATCATTGAAACAGAAGGGCTTGAACTTGGTAACTTTTGGCAAAAAAATTCATAGGAAACCTAGACATGTTTTGTACCTTAACCTTCAAAGCCAATTTTCATAAATTTCCAAACTCCAAATGGATTTTTGCCCAACATAGATTTTTTTCATTATGTCAAGAGCTTTCCAACCATTACCATGTTTGGATTTTCCATGTTTGGATTTTCCATGTGGGAGTTTCAAAGAGCTAAAGGTTTATGTCCAATTATGCAATTCACATTGAAACTTCAAATGCAAGCTAACATCAGGCCAATTGCACGTCCAAACCATCTGCAAATGATCTCAGCTTGCAATTCCATCCACTTTTGGACCTCACATGCGCCTGTACAGACCCATGCATAGAGGTGCTTCTCCATTCAAATTTCAAGCTATAAATATAGGTGCTTCTCCATTCAAATTTCAAACTCAAGATGATCTGAAACTCTGCTGGATTCAAAACCTAACCTCACTGAAAGGAATTTCACTTTTCGTTTCTCAATTTCAATCTTGAATTTCAACACAATCAGTTGATCTTCAAGACTTAATTCCTTAGCCTTGCATCCTCATTACCTCAAGATCAAATTGGAATCAAAAGCTTGAAGAGATCGTGTTGTTTAAAGTTGCACTTCAAAGGTATATCACTCAACTGTTTTGATCTGAATCTTGCCATACAATGTGAATTACTTGTGTTTTAACTGTTTTCTGAAGTCCTCGAGCAAGAGGCAGGCCAGTGGTGGTCTTGATTTCATAAATTGAGCCATTTCAGTTTGTGTACCTTGATTTTCCAACTCAGATTTCACACTTAATAGAAACATTGAGAATAATCCAAGGTTACAGGGGTGATGTACATCACCCCAGCTTCATTTTGGTACCATAGTTTTTCATTTTGGTTGAGGTTGAAAAATCTACGCGTGGTGGCTGGAGTTTGTTCTCTGGCCGGAGAAGATGGTGGTTTCCACCACCATCCCCACGTGGATGCATCTGAGCCATTGGATGATGTTCATACGTTCTAATCTCAGCCTTGCATTTGTTTGACTTATTTTAAATATGCATGTTGCGCATTTGACTTGAGACCATGGTGCATCAGCACTTCTGGACCGCTTGATGGAGCCACGTCATTTAATGAATCCAATCCAAGCGCTCCTGATATTTCCTATTTTCCATTTTTCTGTTTTAATTTCTTTAATTCCTTTTAATTTCAAAAATTCATAACTATTTTATTTGAAGTCACAAAAATATGAGACCAATGGCAAAAAAAATCTTGAAAAATCTAGTTTCATAATCTGTTTTTTAATTATTTTTGTGACTTCATTTAATATTTTTTGTGAATTATTTTGTTTTTAATAGTTTTTAATTCATTTGAAATACTTTTTGAT
This sequence comes from Lathyrus oleraceus, assembly GCF_024323335.1. Taxonomy (NCBI): domain Eukaryota; kingdom Viridiplantae; phylum Streptophyta; class Magnoliopsida; order Fabales; family Fabaceae; genus Lathyrus; species Lathyrus oleraceus. The sequence continues at coordinate 196,024,916 of NC_066580.1, read as the reverse complement.
ATCTGGAAATTCCAAAAATATTTTCTTAACACATATGGATCATGATAAGTCTGGGAAAAATAATCTCATGAAATTCTTAGTTGATTTGAGATTTATTTGCGATTTTAATTCATTTATGTTATTTTTCATTGTTTTTTAATTGTTTTAAAATAATTTCTATTTTCAAAAATTGTTGAGAAAATTTTTCAAACCTTGTTTGACCATGCTAGACCTATGAAAATTTAATTGGACTTATCCAAGTTGATTTGAATTGAATTTGAGGTTTGACCATATTTTGTTCATTTTAATTTTGCATTTATTTTAATTCCCAAAATATCAAAAAAATATATTTGACTTGTTGACTTCATGTCTTCATTTCCTCTTCTGTTTTACATTGGTTGATGATGATTTGATTCACATTTTGACCATTGTGTTTTGATATGTCATTTGAATTCTCCTTTTATTCATTTCATCTTCATCTCTTTTCTTCTTTTTATTTTGGCCAATGAGTTCATGATTTATGGTTGGTCTTGACATATGAGAGGCTTATCCTTCTTTAATCCAAATAAAACTCAACTTGATCAAAGATCAAGTAAGTTTCTTTGTGTCCAAGATAGGTTGCTTCTTGGTCAAGCAAAAAGCCTAAAGTCCATACAAGGCCTTTCCTCTTTCCTTTTGGCATGGCAAGTTGTAGGAGCTTGGCTTACTAGTCATGATTTCTAACTTGTGTTTATTTGCCTATAGTTTTATTGACCGACCTCAGATAGGTGTGACTACTACATTAGTCCACTTATGATTGCTTAACATAGCGCTAAATTGTCTTAAGACACACTAACATAACCACTAATTACTAACTTTAATTTGAGCATTTAATTTCTTGCAATTTACTTTAATGCACTTTATTTTTTGCTCATTTATTCATATTGCTTTTTACTTGGCTCACTTGAGCACATATTTTATGTTTATTCCATTTTCCTTTTGCTCACTTGAGTTCATTATTGTACATAAATATATTGTTGCTTTGTGTTTGGTTTTGTATTTGTTTGTGTGAGCCCAATGCAAAAAGGAGAAAGGACTTAGAATTAGGACCTTACATATGCTTAAAGGAGTTCAAGAGCAACTAGGCCTCATGCCTTTAGAATTCTAAACTTGTTGAAGAGCAACTAGGCCTCATGCCTTTAGAATGCTAAATCTTAAAGTTGACTTCAAAGGACCCCTAATCTAAACTCATTCTTTGTCCATTCCTCTTATTGTGTTGGGAACTTTTTGATGTTTGCTCTTGTGTGATAGGGATTCCATCTTGAGATAGTAAGAAGGACCATTGTCATGAGTAGCCAAGTTAAGAGAGACAAACCAAATGGAGATCCTAGGAACTTGAATATACATTTGTTTTGATTTTTTGTTGCTTGCTAAGTCCAAAGGAAAGGAGCATCTTGAATCATCTTTATGATCTCAAGAAAAGGAACTCCAAGGGTTTTATCTCTTTTCTTATCTTTGTATGCTTTAGGACTAGCTCTTCTCTTCTTCTCCTCACTCTAACCCAAGCCAAACTCTTTTTGTGCAAACTTTGACATTGTTTTTCAAACTAGAAACCTAGGCCTTATGCCTTTGACTTTTCAAAGTCTTTTCATTAATACTCATTATGAATAAACTTTAAGTCAACTCTGACCTCATTTTTTGTGAATACTTCTAACTTGTAAATACAACTCACTTCAAGTTATTTTTGTGGTTCCAATGGCCACCTTTGTTAAAACCTTTTTTCATAAACATTAGCCATAGGTTTGAGTTATCATAGTGGTTGATGTAAACCTCACCTTATCCTTAGTGATTTGACTATAAGTATTTCATACTTATTATAGGGTTAACCCATCACTAGTATGTTGAAGCTCTCCTCACATGGTGGATTGTTGGTTTAGGTTGATTTTTCTCCCTTTGATAACAAAAGACCTTAAGGCTTTTGGTCAAATCAATTCACCAATCTTTGTGATTTTTACCCCGAAATACGAGGTTTTGATCCTACCTTTGTGATGGTACGTAGGCAATGGGTTCATCCATTCAAACAATAAAATTGTAAATAATATGTATATTCTCTTCTCATCTCCCCAATCTTGTTTGCACAAATCTTTTTCACAAATACCAACCTACGACACATTTTGCAAAAAGGGCTCCCTTAGAGTACGAAGGATGTTTTAGATTCTTAAAACCTTCCCATTTAATAACCAACCCCCTTACCCAGATCTATGAAATTTTTATTAGTTTTTGATTTGAAAAACTTCTTACTTGGCTTTTGTTCGCTTTTTAGCCTTTCCTTTTGGAGAAATAAAAGTATGGTGGCGACTCGAATTGTATGCTTACTTTTGGTTTAGTCAATAAGCCATAAGGTAACGAATACCCCGCTACAGAAAAGTGGCGACTCTGCTGGGAATGAGTTATCTTCCTAGTGGGTTTAGCCTACTTTTTTCTTGTTGTATTGTATGTTTATATTTACTTGTCACATAATTTTTATGCAAATTTGGGATGACTGTATTGTTTGTAATGTATGAATTGCTTGATATATATCAATTGCTTGTGTGCTTGGTGGTATCTTGTGAGATGAGTTCTATACCCGAACTCGAGTGCATTTATGATAGGAGAATGGCATAGTCTTGTTGACTTGTGTGGAGTTATTCCTTAGCAAGTTGACTTGCAAGCCCATTCACTTGGTGGAGGTCTTGTTGGAATCAATAATGTCACATGAGTAGTCATGGTTAGGCATTACTCTCTCTAATATAAACCTTAGAAGCCAAGGACCTTAGATTACCTAGCCCATCTTGGCCTATTTTAGGACGTAGTGAGAAGGTCCTACAAGTGTAAGATTTGATACAATTGTTACACAATACTACACTCATAAGAGTCTCTCTTGAGAATATTTTTGGAATACGAGTAGTCGTTTTATTCGGTAATATCCGAAAGATGAGATGATGACTATGGGAACCTCTTTTAAACATGATTGTCAAGTTTAACCATAGTACACTCCCTTTGGGTGGTTCTTAACCGAGACTCCATGCTCGTGACTTACAACAAACCCTTGATTCGCGGTTGATCCGTTCTCGTATATCCTCAATATCAATGGAACTTGGGTGTTGATAAGGTGTAAACCTGTTAGATGCCCAAAAGTGCTTATTTGAGCTATCATATGTGGGCATCTTTCACTCTTATTCCTTGCTAAAGTGGTAAAAACCACATTCATTTTACATAGAATGCATCACATTGATAAGCAAGCTTGGTACCTTTGATTTGTGTGTTATTGTGCAGGAGAAGGCATGAACTAATTGAAAATGAAGACACAAGAAAATTGGCAAAGGAACCAAGTTCACAAGCATTCTATCTGCCAGCTCGCTAGGCGAGGATGTGGCGAAGCAAAACCTTCGCTAGGCGAGCTCCTGGCGAAAGGCTCCAGTAAATTGGTTAATTAATTCGCTAGGCGAACTGAAGGCGAGGTGGCAGCGAATTCAGTCTGTTTTTGGTGAAAAGAGCAGCCAGCACTAGCTCGCTAGGCGAGGCTCTAGCGAGTCCCCAGCGAGCATTCCAGTAGCAAAACCTCTCAACCTCGCTGGGGCGAAGGTTGAAGCGAGTTCTTCGCTAGGCGAAGGTCTGTTCGCTAGGCGAACATGACAGTTCCACAGGCCCAGTTTTCTCTGGGCGCAGGGGCATTTTGTGCCCATTTTTGGCCTTCGCTAGGCGAGCCATTCTGCTCGCCTAGCGAACGTGACAGTTCTGCACTTCTCTATAAGTAGCAGGTGCCACTTTTTGAGCAAAAAAACCACTTTTTACCAACTTTTCCATTTTTTGTATTTTCTCCTAGATATTTTCCAGCATTGCTTTGTGGGGGATTTTATGCCCTAATTTCATTTCTCTTCATCTAGCAACCATCTTCCACAAAAAGAAGGTGGATTCCCATCCAACTTCGATCATTCGACTTGGATGTTGATCAACCCTCTTTTCTTACTTGCCGACCAAGCTACCATGAAAATGAGTAGCTAAGTCTCCATTTGTCAAGGTTAGATGTAGGTGATTTCCAAGCTTTGTGTGTAAATGTAAGGATCCTCATATGTAAACTCTTTAACGGTAAATATATGATGAAAACTTTGTTTCTATTTAAAACTCTTTGTGTTGGTATTTGATCGAGAGATGTTTACCGATTCTTGACCTAGGTTCTCATCCAAACTTGTTTGTTAGCTAGAGATAGTAACGAATAATTTTGTTCACCATAAGGTTGAACCAAAAAGTTGTCATTTTGATAGATTGTGTTCGAGAGAAACAATGGATCAAAATGGCAAAACTCACAATGGGTGTTCGAGAGAAACGCATTGAGAGGACCTTGTGAAATAGTTTATCATCTAAAGGAGTTTATAAGATTGTTGACCGAGCAAAAACATGCAAAGCAAATGTAATCATTGAAACCTAACTTTGACAATATTTCTCATATTAATCAAAACATAACTTTTACCGCAATTAATTACTTTGTATGCAAGATAACTTGATCATAACCAAAACCCTAGTGTTACATTAAGTTAAAATCAATTCAACCATTGAACGGCAGTGATATCTTACAATCTCTGTGGATACGATAACAAAACCCGACACTTAAAAACTGTCTCCAACAAAATGGCGCCGTTGCCGGGGATTGTAAATTGATATTGCGAGCATCGCATTGGTTGTTTAAGTTTTAACTTGTGAATTTTTGACTTGTGCTTGTAATTTGTTTGGTTTAGTGTGCAGCTTACGTTTTATGCGAGGGAAAATCCCTGTGGACGAACTTCTTTTTGATCCTGAGATCGAGAGAACCGCAAGGAGGCTCAATAGCAAAACGAGACGTAGGAGGGAACAGGCTAGACAACGCCAAGAGCAAGGAGAAAGTTCTTCAACCACCAATCCACACACATTCGTACCAAACATGGAGCCACAACCACCACCACCGATTTCTACTCCATGTATCAACAGTCCAAGGAACACCGCTCAGTTTGCTAACCACACAGGAAGGCAAGCTGAGATGAAGACGGGAACTCTGAATTTATTGTATGGGAGTCCATTCACCGGAATGGACCATGAAGACCCATTTGCTTTTCTCACAAAATTCTATGAGATAGCATTGGCTGCCGGAGTGGATCAGGCTCAGGAGCTTCCGTTGTTCAGACGTTTATTTCCTCACGCTTTGCTCGGTAAAGCAAAGGATTGGTATCTCGATCAAACACCCGCCGTAATGACAGATTGGAATGTGTTAGAAGAGAAATTCATTGAAAGATTTTTCTCTCATAACCGATTCATGGAATCAAAGACGGCCATCTCGGTGTTTTCTCAAGGAACCAATGAATCTTTGAATGAAGCGTGGGAGAGATTCAAGTCCATGCTTAGGAAATGCAAAGGGCATGGATTTGATGAATTAACTCAAATCCATATCTTCCGAAATGGACTTCAACCAAACTGTAAGACGTTGTTGGATGCCACCTCGGGTGGCTCGTTGATGTCAAAAAGTGCCGAAGAAGCCACAAACATTATCAATCGCATGGCTTTGAATGATCTTCAAAGTCAAAGTCGTGGAAATTCTTTGAAGAAAGCGGGAGTGCTTGAGTTAGGGACGAATGATGCCATACTTGCCCAAAACAAGCTCATCTCACAACAAGTGGAACTTTTAACTCAACAAATCAAAGAGTTAAGAGAACCGTCAAAAGCTAAACAAATAGCTTGTTGTGAACTTTGTAAAGGTGAACATGACACCGGATTTTGTCCACCTCCCGGTTTTGACGAAGTAAATTACATGGCCAATCAACGGGACTATCAACCAAGACAACAACAACCTTATCAACCGCACCCTCAACAACAACAACAACAACAATTCCAAGGGAACCAAGGGTTCCAACCTAGAAGCAACTATTATCATAACCAAGGTTATGGAGGTGGTTCTTCTAGCCGTCAAAATCCTCCCCAAAATCCGTATCAATCTCAACAACCGCCGGTAGTCAATTCTAAATTGGAAGAGACATTGACGCAATTCATGCAAATGTCAATGGCCAATCAAAAGAGTAATGACGCGGCCATAAAAAATCTTGAAACTCAAGTTGGGCAACTTGCCAAGCAACTAGCTGAACAACAAACCGGTCCGTCTTTCTCGGCCAATACGCAAACAAATCCTAAGGAGCATTGTAAGGCGATTATGACGAGAAGTGGAAGGGAGTTGGGTAGTGAAAATGAAAAACGAGTTGAGAGTGAACAAAGAGAGAAGGAGAAGGAGATTGAGGAGGAGATAGTGGAAGAAAATGTTGATGGTGAAGTAGGAGTGTGGAGTGATGAGGAAGTAGTTGAAAAGAATAAAAATAATGGTGAAGTTGAAAATGAAAAAAATGTGGAGATTGAGGAGAATAAAAATGATGAGGTAATAAGGGAAGTAGTGAAGAAGCCTAGATGGAAAAGTGCTAGAATTGCAAAGGGAAAGGAGGTAGTGAGCGCTACTCCGGTCCAAAATCTTCCTTACCCTCATGCCCCTTCCAAAAGGGAAAATGAACGGCATTACGCCCGGTTCATGGATATTTTTAAGCAATTACAAATAAACATTCCGTTTGCTGAAGCTTTGGAACAAATGCCAAAGTATGCCAAGTTCATGAAAGACATACTAACCAAAAAGCGGAGGTATACGGAACCGGAGACCATCGTCCTTGATGCAAGCTGTAGTGCCATCATTCAAAGGACGCTTCCTAAGAAAGAGGTTGATCCGGGAAGAGTTACATTGCCGGTTAAGATTGGTGACGTTTATGTCGGAAAGGGACTTATTGACTTGGGGTCAAGCATAAATCTTATACCTTTGTCAATTATCAAAAGGCTTGGCAACATCGAGATTAAGTCCATCCGAATGACATTACAATTGGCGGATAAGTCGACGACCCATCCTCATGGCGTAGCCCAAGATGTGTTGGTGAAGGTCGACAAATTCTTTTTCCCGGTGGATTTTATTGTAATTGATATGGAGGAAGATGATGATGCTCCGCTCATATTGGGCCGACCATTCATGAAGACCGCAAGAATGATGATTGATGTTGATGACGGTTTAATGAAGGTGCGTGTTCAAAATGAGGAGGTCACCTTTGATCTATTCGAGGCGATGAAGCATTCCAAGGATAGACATGATAGCTTTCGAATCGATGTGATCGAAGACGCTATTATGGAAGTTTCAAAGCATATTCACGAGATATCTCCTATGGAGTTAGCTCTCGACGACTCATTGGAGGTTTTCACTGTTGAAGAGGAGCTAGCTCTTGAGGAATGCTTGAAGGAACTTGATAGCTTGGAAGACCTACAACCGTGGGAAGTAGAGGAAGAAAATTTGAAGAAGGAGGTAATTGACGAGAAAGCGTCAATTGAATTAAAAGAGTTACCTTCAACTTTGAAATATGTATTCCTTGATGATACCGAGGACAAGCCGGTTATCATAAGCAACCTTTTGACAATTGAAGAAGAAGCCCGTCTCATATTTGTGCTAAAGACCAATCAAGAAGCTATGGGTTGGACTCTTTCCGATCTAAAGGGAATTAGTCCATCCTATTGTATGCACAAGATTTTGATGGAGGAGGATTTCAAGCCGGTGGCTCAACCACAACGCCGCTTAAATCCTACGATGAAAGAGGTTGTAAGAAAGGAAGTGGTGAAGCTTTTGGATGCGGGAATGATTTACCCGATCTCGGATAGTCCGTGGGTTAGTCCCGTGCACGTGGTTCCGAAGAAGGGTGGAATGACCGTAATCCGTAATGACAAAGACGAATTGATCCCGACTAAAGTAGCAACGGGGTGGAGAATGTGTATAGATTATAGACGGTTGAATACCGCGACTCGTAAGGACCATTTTCCACTCCCATTTATGGATCAAATGCTTGAAAGACTATCGGGCCAACAATACTACTGTTTTTTAGACGGCTACTCCGGGTACAACCAAATTGCGGTTGACCCGGTTGATCATGAGAAGACGGCTTTCACGTGTCCGTTTGGAGTGTTCGCATACAGAAAAATGCCTTTTGGGCTTTGCAATGCGCCGGCGACATTCCAACCATGTGTCCAAGCTATTTTTGCCGATCTAATAGAGAAAACAATGGAAGTCTTCATGGATGACTTCTCGGTGTTTGGTGGGACGTTTAGTCTATGCTTGGCAAATTTGAAGACGGTGTTGGAAAGGTGTGTGAAGACTAATTTGGTGCTAAATTGGGAAAAGTGTCACTTTATGGTGACCGAGGGGATTGTGCTAGGCCACAAAGTCTCTAAAATGGGGCTTGAAGTGGATAGAGCTAAGGTTGATGTAATTGAAAAATTACCCCCTCCGGTCAACGTGAAGGGCATCCGTAGTTTTTTGGGGCATGCGGGGTTCTACCGGCGCTTCATCAAGGACTTCTCAAAGGTGGCTAAGCCTTTGAGCAATTTACTCGCCAAAGATCAGGTATTTCTCTTCACCGACGATTGTTTGCAAGCTTTCGAGGTTTTAAAAGAAAAATTGGTTACCGCTCCAATAATAGTCGCTCCCGATTGGAATGAAAATTTTGAACTAATGTGTGACGCGAGTGACTATGCCGTTGGAGCGGTACTTGGCCAAAGAAAGGACAAAACTTTTCATGCGATACACTATGCGAGTAAGGTTCTAAACGAGGCTCAAATTAATTATGCCACAACGGAAAAAGAACTACTCGCAATAGTGTATGCGCTAGAAAAGTTTAGGTCCTATCTTATAGGGTCTAAAGTCGTGGTGTACACCGACCACGCGGCGATTAAATATTTGCTAACCAAGCCGGATTCGAAGCAAAGGCTCATCCGTTGGATCCTCTTGTTACAAGAATTCGATGTCGAAATTAAAGACAAGAAGGGGTCGGAAAACTTGGTAGCGGATCATTTATCCCGCTTGGTGAATGTCGAGGTTACCGCATCTGAAAAGGAAATCCGGGAAGAATTTCCCGATGAAAAACTGTTTAAGGTCCAAGTCATGCCGTGGTTTGCAGACTATGCGAACCACAAGGCTTGTGGTTTTGTGCCTACGGACCTAACCTCGAACCAGAAACGGAAGTTCCTTTCGGATGCGAAGTATTATGTTTGGGATGACCCATACTTGTTTAAGTTGGGTAGCGATAACCTGTTAAGGAGATGCGTAACTGGTGATGAGGCCAAGAGCATCCTTTGGCATTGTCACAACTCGCCTTATGGCGGACATTATAATGGGGTTAGAACGGCCACTAAAATTCTTCAATCGGGATTTTATTGGCCAACTATTTTCAAAGACGCACATGCCCATGCGCAAAGTTGTGACAGTTGCCAAAGAAGCGGGGGGATAGGTAAAAGAGATGAGATGCCTCTGCAAAACATCCAAGAAGTGGAAGTTTTCGATTGTTGGGGCATAGATTTTGTAGGACCTTTCCCACCCTCTCATGGGAATGAGTACATGCTAGTGGCTGTCGATTATGTCTCTAAGTGGGTTGAGGCGATTGCCTCACCTCGGGCGGATGCCAAAACGGTGATAAATTTTTTAAAGAAAAACATCTTTTCCCGTTTTGGAACCCCCCGAGTGTTGATAAGTGACGGAGGGTCACACTTTTGCAACGCACCTTTGGAAACAATTCTAAAACATTATGGTGTGTCGCATAGGGTGACAACTCCGTACCACCCTAAAGCCAACGGGCAGGCGGAGGTCTCTAATCGAGAGATTAAGAGAATCCTAGAAAAAACCGTGTCTAACTCGAAAAAGGAGTGGTCCCAAAAATTGGACGAAGCATTATGGGCCTACCGTACGGCCTTTAAAGCTCCAATTGGCCTAACTCCCTTTCAATTGGTATTTGGTAAAACTTGCCATTTGCCGGTTGAATTGGAGCACAAGGCCTTGTGGGCCCTCAAATTTTTAAATTTTGAGAATGAGTCGGCCGGTGAAAAAAGGAAAGTACAACTACTTGAGTTGGAGGAGATGCGCAATGCCGCATACCACTCAAGTTGGTTGTACAAGGAAAAAGCCAAGAAGTATCATGACAAAAAGATCCGAACCAAAGAATTCGTGCCCGGACAATTGGTCTTATTGTTCAACTCCCGGTTGAAGTTGTTTCCCGGGAAGTTGAAATCGAAATGGTCCGGGCCATTTCGGGTGAAAGAAGTCAAAGAGTATGGGGCCGTTATCATTGAAGATATGGACGAGAAAGACAGTTGGACAGTGAATGGCCAACGATTGAAAGTGTATCTCGGCGGTCATGTTGATCGCGAGAGATGTGCTCAGCCGCTCGATGCTCCTCTGTGAGCATCGCACCGTCGAGCTTAGCCGACGTTAAACAAGCGCTAGTTGGGAGGCACCCCAACATTGTAAGTATTTCCTGTTTTATGTTTGATGTTGTATGAGTATTGTGTGCTTTTTCAGGCTGGATGACATGCAAGTGCTGCATTTGCAAAAGCACTTGCTGTCATGCTCGCTTGCAGCTCGCTAGGCGAGGCTGCAGCGAGCGCGCTCGCTGGCTGCTCGCTAGGCGAGGCAGTAGCGAGCGCACCAGTACTGATCTATTTAAACAGTTCAGCAGGGCAGTTTTGCCCTTACCCTAAAAATTCTTCTAAACTGCTCTGCTGAAGATTGCGATTTGCCTTCTCAAATTCTCTACTGTGCATCCATATCAACAACATTTGTGTGTCGGTCAATTGCAAACACTTCCCACTTCTCCTTCCCAAATCCGTTTACCTCAAGGTTTGCCCTATTGCATGTTTCTTTTGTTGCATTATTTATTTCCAAATTTGAATGGTAAATAGGATAGGTGTGATAGGAACCTTGAGGTTGCATGCAATTTTGGGAGTTTGCAATGTTGTGCATTTAGGTTTTTAAATTGGGGATTTACTCTTACTTAGGTTTTCCATGAAATTAGGTATCCCCAATAGCATAAGAACAATTCATAGTCATGAGAAATCATTGGGTTTTGCTGTGGAAACCTTGTATGTACGGGTTTTGGGGGAAACAATTTTGAAAATGCAGAAAACCCCAAAACCCGTAAGGTTCGCTAGCACTCGCTAGGCGAACCTGGGGCGAGCATTCGCTGCCACTTCGCTAGGCGAAGCAGCAGCGAGCAAACCAGTCCCTTATAAAAACTGTTTTGGTTCTAATCTGTTTGTTTCGTGTTTGTTGCTTTATCTCTTGTTTTGCAGAATGGAGTCAAGATCGAGTGCTGGCAAGAAAAGAAAGGGAGCGGCAACTACTTCACGAACCGTGCCGATCCAATTCGATACCGACAAGTTTGTCGGTGCAAAGCAAGCGGCACGGTACATCGCTTTGGAGAAGCGAAAAATTTTGCCTGAGAAGCGTTTTCTGATCAACCCACAGGGCACGTATAGGAGTTTTGCCGGGTTGATCGATACGAAGAAATGGGATAGGTTGATAAATCCCTTGGAACACTATGACATCGCTACAGTGCGGGAGTTCTACGCTAACGCATTGCCAGATGATGATGAGCCCTTCACTTGGGTCTCTAGAGTGGCCGGTCGGCCAGTTCCTTTTGACAGGGATTCCATCAACCAAATCCTCGGAGAACCGCTCCAGCTGGGAGCTGATGAGACAGACCAGTACCATATTGACCTCCGGCTGCACAAGGATATCCCAGCAATTACGGCCGCCCTGCTTTTGAACGGGAAGTCAGTTGAGCTGAACCCATCTGGGGTTCCAGTCAGGTATCATCGGGAGCACATGACTCCCATGGCTCAGCTGATCCTGTTATTAGTTCTGACCAACATACAACCCAAATCCCACTCCTCCACTGTGCCGATCCCAGTGGCACATCTAGTACATTCCATCCTCGCCAATGTCGAGATTGATGTGGCGAGGATCATTGCCAATGAGCTGAAGACGGTAATAGAGAGCGGACTGAAGTCGGGGGCTCGGGTGAATTGCCCCCTTGCATTTCCATGTTTGATTATGAGGTTGTGCATTAAGGCACGAGTGCGACTTCCGTCTCGGGGTCAGGTTAGGATCCCGGCTCCTATTGATGACCGGTATGTGGCAAAATATTGCAGAGCTAAGGCCACCGGCAGCAGTGCAGCCTCAGGTAGCACTAGGGTTTCTGATGGTCCTAGTGCTTCTACTCCCAGGGTCGATCCATACCTGCGGGCTGCGTGTGAATTCAATTTCGAGTGGATGGCAGCATCACAGAGGGCTATGATTGACATGCACGACTCGATGCAGCGTTTGCAGCTGCAGGGTAGTGGTGCACATGCTTTGATGACACGGGAGCAGTTTCTGACTAATGCTAATTGGCCCGTGGACGTGCCAGTTTATTCGGAGGGGGTGGACGCTACTGCTGATGATGATGATGAGGATGATGATGAGGCTACCGGTTCTGAGGCCGGTAGTGAGGAGGAGTCTTGAGCCCTTTGTGGGTTAAGTTTTTGTTTTTGTTTTTCAGTTTTATGTCATTTTTATTTGTATTTTTGAATTTTGTATTTTGACCATGGGTTGTACTATTGGGGTGTTTTGTCCCCCACGAACAAAATTTTATTTTTCAGTTAATGTTATTTAATTATGTTTTTAATTTTGTGTGTTTAATAAATTTTTGGTTGAATGAGTGGCAAACCCTTCTAGATTGGTTGCTCCTCAAGAAGTACCCAATGAAGGTGCATCCGAGCTTGGATGGCAATGATAAGAATAACAAGTGAATGAAGCTAAGGCACATGGTTACCGTCGGCTAGAATTTTAGAATGCATTAGGAACTTTACTCTTTTTGGTAAATTGAATATTGTCTTTGTGCAACAATAATTGAATGAATGTTTCATCTAGAACCTAAAACCACAAAGTGTGAGGAAACCTCCATTGTTCACTTAAATGCTGGATTCTAATAAGTTTTGTTGATTCATGTGATTCATTATTTGTCTGTTGTTATTGTGAAATTGTGGAAGCAATTAGAAATGATCAAGGCACTTGTTTTCTTTCGAGCACAACTACATCCAAAAACAACTTACCTGTGAGCAGAGAGAGTATTTGTTAACCCCTTTGAGCCTGAACAGTTGAATCTCGGCTTGAAATAAAGCGAGATCTCAAAAATCTTTTTTTTACACAACCCGGAAAATCTTGTTTATTGTTCTGTTGCCGTAAAAAGTTAAGAGCATTCACTTAGGGTGTGGAAGAAATAAGTTGGGGAGAACGAAAAAGAATTGGTAAGTACCACAACTCTTGAAAAAGAAAAGAAAAACCGAGCAAGCATAGAAAAAAATATGTAGAGAAAATGTAGAAAATAAACATCTGTTTTGTATATTTGATGTGAAAGAAAAGAACAAAAAAAAAAAAAAAATAGAAAATGAATGCTTGCTTGGAAGAAAAATAGTGAAAAATAAAAATTGAGTTGTGGAATATGTGTTGTGAAGGTTACAAATAAGAAACAAAGGAAACAAAGTCGAGTAGTGTGAATAATACTGTGAATGTCTCTTTTGCATCAGCACTTTCGTTTCAATGGCCTTAGAAATGTCCCTTGTTTGTTAACCCGACCAAGTTTCAACCGAAAAGCCCTTAGTGATCTTTATGCTTCCACAGTACCATTTATGATTGATTAGACATTGTATGAATCTGTTTGATTTCTTCATTATTTGTTAGAGAGTGAGATTAGTCCCGCGGTTGCAAACGCGCAAAATCTTCATTCCTTATTCGAAGAGGAGAGATAGGATGATTCATTCAGAATAGCATTGTTGTAGATAGATAAATATTTTGCATTGCTATTTAAGTTTTAGTTCTTATGTATTATTTTATTCAAAACCGTTGGAAACGTGTATTTGCGGATTTCGCTTGTGTTTGAGCCGTTTATCCAACTTCGGAGAAACCGTTTTCTTAAAAGCAAATCCTCTTGTTCTTCAAAGAGGCATACTTTGCTTGAGGACAAGCAAGAATCTAGTTGGGGAGAGTTGTTAGATGCCCAAAAGTGCTTATTTGAGCTATCATATGTGGGCATCTTTCACTCTTATTCCTTGCTAAAGTGGTAAAAACCACATTCATTTTACATAGAATGCATCACATTGATAAGCAAGCTTGGTACCTTTGATTTGTGTGTTATTGTGCAGGAAAAGGCATGAACTAATTGAAAATGAAGACACAAGAAAATTGGCAAAGGAACCAAGTTCACAAGCATTCTATCTGCCAGCTCGCTAGGCGAGGATGTGGCGAAGCAAAACCTTCGCTAGGCGAGCTCCTGGCGAAAGGCTCCAGTAAATTGGTTAATTAATTCGCTAGGCGAACTGAAGGCGAGGTGGCAGCGAATTCAGTCTGTTTTTGGTGAAAAGAGCAGCCAGCACTAGCTCGCTAGGCGAGGCTCTAGCGAGTCCCCAGCGAGCATTCCAGTAGCAAAACCTCTCAACCTCGCTGGGGCGAAGGTTGAAGCGAGTTCTTCGCTAGGCGAAGGTCTGTTCGCTAGGCGAACATGACAGTTCCACAGGCCCAGTTTTCTCTGGGCGCAGGGGCATTTTGTGCCCATTTTTGGCCTTCGCTAGGCGAGCCATTCTGCTCGCCTAGCGAACGTGACAGTTCTGCACTTCTCTATAAGTAGCAGGTGCCACTTTTTGAGCAAAAAAACCACTTTTTACCAACTTTTCCATTTTTTGTATTTTCTCCTAGATATTTTCCAGCATTGCTTTGTGGGGGATTTTATGCCCTAATTTCATTTCTCTTCATCTAGCAACCATCTTCCACAAAAAGAAGGTGGATTCCCATCCAACTTCGATCATTCGACTTGGATGTTGATCAACCCTCTTTTCTTACTTGCCGACCAAGCTACCATGAAAATGAGTAGCTAAGTCTCCATTTGTCAAGGTTAGATGTAGGTGATTTCCAAGCTTTGTGTGTAAATGTAAGGATCCTCATATGTAAACTCTTTAACGGTAAATATATGATGAAAACTTTGTTTCTATTTAAAACTCTTTGTGTTGGTATTTGATCGAGAGATGTTTACCGATTCTTGACCTAGGTTCTCATCCAAACTTGTTTGTTAGCTAGAGATAGTAACGAATAATTTTGTTCACCATAAGGTTGAACCAAAAAGTTGTCATTTTGATAGATTGTGTTCGAGAGAAACAATGGATCAAAATGGCAAAACTCACAATGGGTGTTCGAGAGAAACGCATTGAGAGGACCTTGTGAAATAGTTTATCATCTAAAGGAGTTTATAAGATTGTTGACCGAGCAAAAACATGCAAAGCAAATGTAATCATTGAAACCTAACTTTGACAATATTTCTCATATTAATCAAAACATAACTTTTACCGCAATTAATTACTTTGTATGCAAGATAACTTGATCATAACCAAAACCCTAGTGTTACATTAAGTTAAAATCAATTCAACCATTGAACGGCAGTGATATCTTACAATCTCTGTGGATACGATAACAAAACCCGACACTTAAAAACTGTCTCCAACAAAACCATAATCTGCCAAAATGTATGATTGATATTAAGGATGACTTGATCCATCCCGTGACCTTTGTGTGGCGTGATTTGCTTGATCCTTGAGTGTGATCGTTGCATCCATGCATTCATTTGCATCCATATCATCAACAATGAGAAAATTTTCAAGGAACTTAAGAGGTCTATTTGCAAATTTTCAGACATGGATAAGCAAAGAAGGAATACGAAGAAGTACAGTTTCAGACAACCCGACTTGAAAGAGTTAAGGAGTTTGACACCCTATGTATTAGATCCCTTTGAGTTCAAAGCTCACAATGGGAAGGTTTTGTCTATTCTTTCTACCCAAGTGGATGAAGGTCTGATGAGTGTGTTAGTACAGTTCTATGATCCTCTATATCGGTGCTTCACTTTTCCGGATTTCCAGCTTTTGCCTACACTTGAGGAGTATGCCTATCTTGTGGGTATACCTATCTTGGATCAGTTTCCATTCAGTGGTTTGGAGAGGGTTCCTTCTTCCCAAGAGATTGTTGATCTGCTCCACATAGATGTATCTGATATTGTTGCTCATATGACTACCAAAGGTGGAATTCAAGGTCTCCCATCTGATTTTCTCATTGCCCAAGCTACTTTGTTTGGGAAGGCCATGAGTGAGGACGCCTTTGAAGCCATATTTGTACTTCTCATCTATGGGCTAGTGTCATTCCCCAACATCAACAATTTTGTGGATGTGAACGCTATTAGGATTTTCCCTAATCTTAATCTCGTTCTGACTCTGTTGGGTGACACTTATTTCTCTTTGCAAATGAGGAATGCAGAGGGCGGTGGATCCATTGTGTGCTGTTTGCCTCTGTTGTACAAGTGTTTTATTTTGCACTTGCCTTAGACGATCGCCTTCAAGGAGAACAAGGGATGTCTACGGTGGTCCACGGGGCTTACGTCTCTCACTAATGATGACATATTTTGGTATAACCGTGTGTATGATGGTGTCCAGATTATTGATTCTTGTGGCAAATTCTCCAATGTGCCTCTTCTTGGTACATGTGGTGGAATTAACTACAATCCTATTTTGGCTCGTCATCAGCTTGGGTTCCCCGTAAAGGATAAACCTAATAACATTTTGTTGGAAGGTGTGTTCTTTCAAGAGGGTAAAGATCCCCAAAACTTGAAGGGAAGAAAGGTCCGCGCCTGGCGCAAGATTCATAGGAAGGGAAGGAAGGAGCTTGGTCCAAAGAATTGTATTGCTTTGGAACCCTACACCTCTTGTGTGAGGAAGAAAGATCTTGAGTACCGTATGCCTTATGACTATCCGAGACCTACCCCTATGGTTATGGTTGGGCCTTCAGCCCTCTCTAACCAAGGAGTTGTGAGATGAAGACCGTTCACGTGCTTGGGTTCGTGAGCGAGAGGAACTACTTCAGCAACTCAGAGATAACGGTGCAGTGATAGAATTTCTGGAGCATCAGGTTATTGATGAGCCTGATGACGTGGTTACTTCTCTTCTTCCTCAGTCATCCAGGTTTTGGAAGAGGAAGTATGATCGACTCTCCAAGGAGAAGGCAGATATGGAAGCAGCTTATGAGAGAGAGGTGAAGAGGCTTCGTGCAGCTTATCTTCCGGTCTCAAGAGGTTTGGACGATTGTTTCTAGGGCTTCATAGGATGTTTACTCTCCTTGTATCTTGTATTATATTTGGTTACCAAGACTGTACTTCTTCATTGGTGTAAAAATTTTCCAAATATTATTGCTATGAGTATTCCATATATGTCTAAAAAGATTAATATTTTCAAATATTTGCAAATAGGACTCTATAAAGTTCCCCTGATAAAAAAATAATAATAAGTCATATGCACAAACATTGCATGCATCATATGCATAAGCAGGTTTTATTCAGCTCAGTGGTCTAACTCTTTGCTCTTTATTTATTTTGAAGACAAGCTGACGCACCGGTATAACACAAGAACCAATCTTCCAAGACTAATGGAGCATCTAGAGAAGGAGAACCAGGAACTTAAAGAGGAAGTAGCTAGGCTGAATGCCATGATGGAGTCAGTGCTAGCTGCCCAGAGCCAATCATCGCCAACTCCTGCAACTCCTCCCGTGAGGACTATTATATCTTAGGTAGCTTCTTCTATTGTGCCTTCTGCCACATCCCATTTTTATCCAACCATGCCAGCTGGGTTCCCCTGGGGAATGCCCACCAACTTTGTGCCCGAGGGTTTTGCTCCAACTCTCGCTTCTCTGTCGGCATCTAGCCCGGTTTTTTCTGTGCCACCTCCCGTTGGGCACACCTTACCAAGAGTTGAAGACACCATCTATCATTCTGAGCCTTCTGAGGGCCCAGATGTTTATGAGAAGATGAATGAGATGAAAGACCAATTCCTTGAGTTGCGCAAGGAACTGAAGACTCTGAGGGGTAAGGACCTCTTCGGTAAAAGTGCTGTTGAGTTGTGCCTTATGCCCAACGTTAAGATCCCTGTAAAATTCAAAGTACCTGACTTTAAGAAATACAAGGGAAACACATGCCCGCTCAGCCATCTTGTGATGTATGCTCACAAGATGTCAATGCAAACAGATAATGATCAGCTTCTTATCCACTACTTCCAGGACAGCCTGTCTGGTGCTGCTCTCAGGTGGTACATGGATCTTGATAGTGAGAACATCCGCTCCTTCAACGATCTTGGCGAGGCCTTCGTCAAGAAACATAAGTACAATGTGGATATGGCTCCTGATAGGGATCAACTGAGGGTAATGTCCTAGAAAGAGAAAGAAACTTTCAAAGAGTACGCCGAGAGATTGCACGAGTTGGCAGTTCAGATAGTGCCACCCCTTGAAGAGAAAGAAATGACAAAGATCTTTTTGAAGACTTTGAACTCTTTCTACTATGAGAGGATGATAGCCAGTGCTCCCTCGGATTTCACCGAAATGATGAATATGGGAATGAGACTGGAAGAAGGAGTCCATGAAGGACGTTTGACTAGAGATGAAGGCTCTTCAGCAAAGAGGTATGGGAACTTTGCGAAGAAGAAGGAGAGAGAGGCACATGTTGTGTCTTCCCATATCAAGAGAACACCCTCTTTGAAGAGGAAGAACGTGCGTCCTATCGTCAGCCAACACCAGGTGGCTCATATAGCACCTGCCTTTCGAGAAGTTCATCATCATCAACAACAACAACATCAACAATATCAACAACAACATCGTCAGCAACAACAGGCCTACCAGCCTCGAAACAACAATAACACCAGCACCAGCTACGAGAGGAAGAGGGTCACTTTTGATCCAATTCCAATGTCATATGCGGAACTTTTTCCATCTCTGATTGATAGAAAATTGATTACTCCACGAGACCCACCCGCTGTACCAACCATCCCTCAATGGTGGTACAAGCCTGAATTACACTGTGTATATCATTCCGGTGCTCCCGAACATGATGTGGAGAATTGCTATCACTTGAAGACCAAGGTGCAAGACCTTGTGAGAAGTGGGATTTTGTTTTTCGAGGACGTAGGTCCTAGTGTTAAGAAGAACCCATTTCCCGAGCATGGGAAAGCTGCTGTGAATATGGTCCAGGGTTGCCTTGGCAAATATAAAGTCCTGTACGTTAATGATATCCGACAATCTTTGGTCGAGATGCATAGACTATTGTGTGGATATAGTCATTATGAGAATGACCATGATAGGTTCCAGGTATGCACTATGAACGAGAGAGGATGCCGACAAGTAAGGAAGGACATCCAAGAGATGCTGGATCAGGGTATGATCAACATACTTCAGAATCGTAATGAGGACGAAGTTGATGTTATAACCCATATGTTTAATATTCCTGAGCCTGTTGTCGTCAAATATGATGGTAGCAAGAAGAAGGTTTCTCCAGCTCTTGTATCAAGCCAGCGGGCCATGTCCCGTACGTATCTGATAAGGTTGTTCCCTACAGATATAATGCAGTAATGCTAGAAGATGGAAAGGAGGTTCCGTTGCCCTCAACTTCCGTAGTGAGCATTTCTGACGTCAGTGGTGTGAGCCGTAGTGGTCGTGTTTTCTCGGCACCGCCGAAACCCCATGAAGACGTATTGAAGAAAGCAGTTGTTAATCCTGCCGGTCCCGTGGGGACTTCTTCTTCTAATGTTGATACTGTCGTGAAGGGTGTTGACCCTGTTGTTAATAAATCTGTTAAAACTCCTGTCCGGGTTGGCCAGCATGGCATTTTGAAAAAGGAATGTGATGAGATGCTGAGGCTCATCAAAAGGAGTGAGTACAATATTGTTGATCAGCTGCTACAAACACCATCAAAGATATTTTTCATATCTTTGTTAATGAATTCTGAGCCACACCGCGAAGCTTTGCAGAGGGTGTTGGACGTGGAATACGTTGATCACGATGTCACTATTGAGCAGTTTAATAGCATTGTTGCAAACATAACCGCTTGCAACAATTTAAGCTTCTGTGATGCTGATCTTCCCGAGGAAGGAAAAGACCACAATTTGGCTTTACACATATCAATGAACTACAAAGATGATGCCTTGTCTAATGTGTTGGTAGACACAGGATCATCACTGAATGTGTTGCCAAAATCCACTATGGCCAAACTTTCTTATCAGGGGCCTCCCATGAGGCAAAGTGGAGTGGTTGTTAAAGCTTTTGATGGATCGCGGAAAACTGTGATCGGCGAAGTAGAACTCCCGATCAAGATTGGACCTAGTGATTTCCATATCACTTTCCAGGTCATGGATATCCATCCATCATACAGCTGTTTGCTTGGTAGACCATGGATTCACGAGGCAGGCGCAGTGACATCCACCCTACACCAGAAATTGAAGTTTGTTAAAAACAAAAAGTTAGTGATGATAGGGGGAGAGAAGGCTCTCTTGGTTAGCCATTTATCTTCCTTTTCCTATATTGATGTTGAGGATGATGTTGGGACTCCGTTCCAAGCCTTATCTATTGCTGAGCCTACAAGGAGAGGACCTTCTTCATTTGCTTCCTACAATGATGCTAAGTTGGCCATTGAACATGGTGCAACTACTGGTCTAGGACAAATGATCAAATTGGAAGATAACAAATCCCGAGCTGGCATAGGGTATTCTTCAGGAATTTCCAATGAGCGTGGGTTGTTCTAGAGTGGTGGTTTCATCCATATTGTTGAAGATCAAGAGGCTGCTGCCATAGTGGAAGATGATGAAGGGGAAGATCTTGGCAACTTTGTAATCCCTGGTGGAGTCTGCAATAATTGGGTCGCTGTTGATATTCCAACAGTTATCTACAAGTCCACGTAATAAGTTCATTTTGTTTGAAAACCCTTCTCCCATGCCAAAAGGAGAAGTGATGACATTGTTGGCACATTTTGATTAGTATAATGATATTCATTCAATAATCACATCTTAAATGTTTGTTTTTCCAAATTATTTTTCATTTTTGCTTTTTGCATGAAATTGGTGATCACCATAAAACCCTAAAAAGAGAATAAAATCAATCTTTTCATTTGCATAATGATTTTCCCTGTTTGAATTCGGAAATCTCTTTTATACTTAAAATCATTATGCAGGTTGATCAAACCCATTGAACATAATGATCCAACACCATCTCCCAACTTTGAGTTCCCTGTATTTGAGGTCGAAGAAGATGATGTTGAAGAGATCCCTGATGAGATTACCCGTCTGCTTGAGCACGAGGAAAAGATCATTCATCCGCATCTTGAGAATCTGGAAACAGTCAACTTGGGGTCTGAAGATTGTGTTCGTGAAGTGAAGATTGGGGCACTCCTTGAAGAGTCTGTGAAGAAGGGGTTGATTGAGTTTCTACGAGAATATGTCGACGTCTTTTCCTAGTCATATGAAGACATGCCTAGTCTAGATATTGATATTGTGCAACATTTCTTGCCTTTGAAACCTGAGTGTGTGCCTATGAAGTAGAAGCTCAGAAGAACTCATCCTGATATGGTAGTGAAGATTAAAGAAGAAGTTCAGAAGCAAATTGGTGCGGGGTTTCTAATGATTTCTACATATCCTCAATGCGTGGCCAATATTGTGCCTGTGCCTAAGAAAGATGGAAAAGTCTGAATGTGCGTGGATTACCGTGACTTGAATAAAGCTAGTCTGAAAGATGATTTTCCTCTACCACACATTGATATGTTGGTTAATAATACAGCTAAATTCGATGTCTTCTCATTTATGGACTGATTTTCCGATTATAATCAAATTAAAAAGGCACCCGAGGATATGGAGAAGACAACATTCATCACACCTTGGGGAACATTCTGTTATCGAGTAATGCCCTTCGGTTTGAAGAACGCCGGAGCCACGTATCAACGAGCTATGACTACCTTGTTTCATGACATGATGCACAAGGAGATCGAGGTGTATGTCGATGATATGATTGCGAAGTCGAAAATGGAAGTTGAACATGTAGAGCACTTGTTGAAGCTTTTTCAACATTTGAGGAAGTACAAACTCTGCCTGAATCCGAACAAGTGTACATTTGGAGTCCATTACGGCAAGTTATTGGGCTTTATTGTCAGCGAAAGAGGTATTGAAGTTGATCCTGCCAAGGTCAAAGCAATACAAGAGATGCCTACGCCCAAAATTGAGAAGCAAGTCCGAGGTTTTCTTGGCTGCTTGAATTATATTTCGAGATTTATATCCCACATGCTTGCCACATGTGCGCCTAGATTCAAGCTCCTCCGGAAAGATCAACGTCATGATTGGACCGAGGATTGCCAAAAGGCCTTTGACAGTATCAAAGAGTATCTGTCCGAGCCTCCGATTTTGTCTTCGCCTGTTGAAGGGAGACCCTTGATTATGTACTTGATAGTGCTTGATGACTCCATGGGTTGTGTACTAGGTCAGCAAGAGGAATCAGGGAAGAAAGAATATGCAATATACTACTTGAGTAAGAAGTTAACTAATTGTGAGTCTCGATACTCAATGCTTGAGAAGACATGCTGTGCTTTGGCTTGGGCTATGAAGCGCTTACGCCAGTATATGTTGAATCATACAACTTGGTTGATATCCAAAATGGATCCAATCAAGTATATCTTTGAGAAGCTTGCTTTAATTGGGAGGATTGCCCGTTGGCAGATGTTGTTGTCTGAGTATGATATTGAGTATCGAGCTCAGAAAGCTATTAAAGGTAGTATCTTGGCTGACCACTTGGCACATCAACCAATTGAGAATTATCAGTCTGTTCAGTATTTGAAGATGAAAGGTTGCAATGAGCCTACGCTCGATGAAGGGCCAGAGCCTGGTTCCCGATGGGATATGGTGTTCGATGGCGCTGTTAATAAATATGGAAATGGTATTGGGGCAGTGATTATTACTCCTCAGGGCACACATTTTCCTGTCACAGCAAGGCTAACTTTCAAATGCACAAATAATATGGCGGAGTATGAGGCCTGTATTATGGGTTTGGAAGAATGTATTGATCTTAGGATTAAACATCTTGATGTTTATGGTGATTCGGCCCTTATTTTAATCAGATTAAGGGTGAATGGGGGACGAATCAGCCTGGCCTCATCCCATACAGAGATTATGTGAGGAGGCTTTCAACTTTCTTTACTAAGGTTGACTTCCATCATATTCCTCGAGATGAGAATCGGACAGCGGATGCTCTTGCTATGCTTGCTTCGAAGATTATGGTGAAATATTGGAATGAAATCCCTAATATAACTGTGATGCGCTTGGATAGGCCAGCTCATGTGTTTGCAGTTGAAGAAGTGAAAGATGATGAGCCATGGTATTATGACATCAAGTGTTTTCTCCAGAATCAGACTTACCCGCCCGGGGCATGTGTTAAAGATAAGAAGACTTTAAGGAGATTATCTGGCAGTTTCTACCTCAATGGTGATGTGCTTTATAAGAGGAATTTTGACATGGTTTTACTCAGATGTGTGGATAGACATGAAGCAGACCTGCTAATGACTGAAGTCCATAAGGGTTCATTTGGTACTCATTCAAATGGGCATGCCATGGCAAAGAAGATGTAAAGAGAAGGCTACTATTGGCTGACAGTGGAGTCTAACTGCTGCAAATATGTGAAGAAATGCCACAAATGTCAGATTTATGCGGATTAGATTCATATTCCCCCGACACTTCTGAATGTTATTTCCTCACCATGGCCTTTCTCCATGTGGGGAATTGACATGATTGGCATGATATAGCCTAAGGAATCGAACGGTCACCGTTTTATTCTCGTAGCTATTGATTACTTCACCAAGTGGGTTGAAGCGGCATCGTATGCGAATGTGACCAGGCAAGTGGTTATGAAGTTTATCAAGAATCAACTCATATGCCGGTATGGTGTGCCAGACAAGATCATTACTGATAATGGATCTAACTTGAACAACAAGATGATGAAAGAGCTATGTAGCGAGTTCAAGATTGCACATCATAATTCTTCTCCCTATAGACCCAAGATGAATGGGGATGTTGAAGCTACTCACAAGAACATCAAGAAGATTATTCAGAAGATGGTTGTTACGTACAAAGATTGGCACGAGATGCTGCCATTTGCTTTGCATGGCTATCGTACATTTGTCCGCACTTCAACAGGGGAAACACCTTTCTCTCTTGTATATGGCATGGAGGTTGTGCTCCCCGTGGAGGTTGAGATCCCATCAATGAGAGTCTTGATGGAAGCCAAGTTGACTGAGGCTGAATGGGTTCAGAGTCGTTATGACCAACTAAATTTGATTGAAGAGAAGAGATTAACTGCCATGTGCCATGGTCAGTTATATCAGCAAACGATGAAGAAATCCTTTGATAAGACGGTCAAGCCTCGTGTGTTCCGAGAAGATGACGTCGTGCTCAAGAAAGTTTTGTCTTTTGCACCCGATTCTAGGGGCAAGTGGACTCCAAACTATGAAGGTGCATATGTTGTTAAGAGATCCTTTTCAGGCGGTGCTTTGATACTTACAACTATGGATGGGGAGGATTTCACTCGTCCTGTGAATTCAGATGCAGTCAAGAAATACTTCGCCTAAAATAAAAACAGAATAGCTCACTAAGTTGAAAACCCGAAAGGGCGACTTAGGCAAAAATGAGTGTCTCGGTGGATTGAAAACCCGAAAGGGCGGTCCAGGCAAAAATTAGAGACATAAAAAATGAATATATATCACACTAGATTGAGCATCTCACCCTGGGGAAATCTAGGCTAAAATCAGGGATCTGGCAAGTAACTGCATCCTAACAAGACTTTGTTCTACAAGCTGTCATTTGTCAAAGATTCTCGCTCAGTCATCATCATTTGAAGCTTCAAATACATTGGATCCAGAGTTGGTGGAGAAATGGTCATTATGGTCAATGTAGTCCTTTTTCCAATATATTTCACCAATTTCAAATTTGTAAAGATCCATGGAGTCTCGCCATTTGCGGATTACCATTCTATCAAATAAATTTGAGCCTTTATCCAATTCTTTGCACTCTTATTTGTTTCTGCTTAACAAATGTTTGCATGTTTTAATTGATAAATATCATTATTTTAAACAAATAAAGTTTTTATAAACTATTTTTAAACAAAGTGAACACTCACAATGACTGAAAGGATAAATGGAATGTCTTCAGTGCTCTCCCAAGGATAGTACGATCTCCAAAAGGGTAAGACATTTTTCAGGTTGTCTCCCCAGCGAGCGCAGAAAGAATTAAACATTATCAAATCCCCAGAGTGTTTAGAGTTTTGGCCACGATCTTTCAGAGATGTGTATACCTCTATGTCAGGCACTAGCATTTGTGTTTTATCAATCATACGGTTGTCATCCCTTGTGTGGACTGACCTAAAATCCCTTATAAATTGATAAAAGTTGATATGCTACCTATTCATGAGAAAGTTTGTCTTTCTCCAGTGAGCAGAAATTCCCAACATGAGTAGAAGTCCTCAACAAGAGTAAACATGTGTTCCCTGCAAAGCTATCTTTCAAATATCCCCTTAGCAGTAGTTTCCTAAAGCAGTTGGTGAAGGGTTTGTTCCCCTTTTCATCCCTAGCATAACACGTGCTGATGAAGGATTCGTTTCCGATTCCCTCAGCCAGGACAGTTCCTCCAGAGGTACTTGTAGTTATCCCCAACAGGTTTTCTTACAACTCATCCCTAGTAGGGTTGCTCGCAGCAGACTATCCCCAATATGGTCACCTGCAGTTTTTCCCCAGTGGAGTTGCCTGATCAGAGCCTGGTAATTTGTTATTCCCCTCAGTATTGGAAGGTTTCCTCCAAGTTGAGATGGTGGTGAAGATGTTGTATCCTTCCCCAGCAGAGTAATTGGTTCTCTCTCCCCTTAGCAGAGATGTCTCTCTAGCAGATAAGAGGGAATGTTTTGATTGTTAGAACTTCTGTTTGACAGTTGTTCTCCATAAAGTTTCATATAATTCCTTGTTAAGTTCCCCAGTAGAGTTTCTTCTACGATGGATCTTATCCGTGTTGAGCTCCCCAATAGAGTTTCCTCTACGATGGATCTTTTCCTCAGTGGAACTTTGTGGCCTTCTACCCAGTAACCAATCTGAGACCCACTGAGACACAAATTGTGATGTGTTTGTCAAATAAAGATGACCCTAAGAGTAAAAGTGTTCTTAAGAACCATATGAATAACTTTAATTTTCATCAAAAATTCATTTGAAACTTGGAAGGTCATCATTCATTTCAAAACATTATAGGTCATTTTGACCGAAACCCTAATTTTGGGTCAACTTCCCAAAGACCCAACTTCTTCATTTTTTATGATTTTGAGGTGAGACCAATTGCATTGGAAAGCTTAAGATTTCTAATTCAAATGTTATGTTGGAAAAAAGTTCATAACCCTAAAAGAAACACATGTGATAATACAAAACATTATAGGTCACTTTGGACCAAAACCATTGAATTGAAAAATGTCCAACTTACAGTGCCCAAAAAGTTCTCATTAAAAATCCAAATGATGCAAAACTTAAGTCTAAATTTATAATCTTGAAAATATAAACAACTTCGGTGTTGGAGGGTTTTCCATTTGAGGCTTACATCATTGAAACAAAAGGGCTTGAAGTTGGTCACTTTTGGCAAAACTTTTCAAAGGAAACCTAGACATGTTTTGTACCTCAACCTTCAAATCCAGTTTTCATAAATTTCCAAACTCTAAATGGATTTTTTCCCAACATAGCTTTTGTTGCTTATGTCAAGAGCTTTCCAACCATTACCTACACCACCATGTTTGGATTTTCCATGTGGGACTTCAAAGAGCTAAAGGTTTATGTCCAATTATGCAATTCACATTGAAACTTGAAATGCAAGCTAACACCAGGCCAATTGCACGTTCAAACCATCTGCAAATGATCTCAGCTTGCAATTCCATCCACTTTTGGGCCTCACATGCGCCTGTACAGGCCCATGCATGGAGGACCCAATTCTCATGCACACGAGTATTGCACATCATCACCTCATCTCCATCTATAAATACAGGTGTTTCTCCATTCAAATTTCAACCTCAAGGTGATCTGAAACTCTTCTGGATTCAAAACCTAACCTCACTCAAAGGAATTTCACTTTTCATTTCTCAATTTCAAGCTTGAATTTCAACACAATCAGTTGATCTTCAAGTCTTAATTCCTTAGCCTTGCATCCTCATTAGCTCAAGATCAAATTGGAATCAAAAGCTTGAAGAGATCGGGCTGCTTAAAGTTGCACTTCAAAGGTATATCACTCAACTGTTTTGATCTGAATCTTGCATACAATGTGAATTACTTGTGTTTGAACTCTTTTCTGAAGTCCTCGAGCAAGAGGCAGGCCAATGGTGGTCTTGATTTCATAAATTGAGCCATTTCAGTTTGTGTACCTTGATTTTCAAGCTCAGATTTCACATTTAATAGAAACATTGAGGACAATCCAAGGTTACGGGGGTGATGTACATCACCCCAGCTTCATTTTGGTACCATAGTTTTTCATTTTGGTTGAGGTTGAAAAACCTGTGTGTGGTGGCAGGAGTTTGTTCTCTGGGCAGAGAAGATGGTGGTTTCCACCACCATCCCCACGTGGATGCATCTGAGCAATTGGATGATGTTCATACGTTCTAATCTCAGCCTTGCATTTGTTTGACTTATTTTAAATATGCATGTTGCGCATTCGACTTGAGACCATGGTGCATCAAGCGCTCCCAATTTTTCCTATTTTCTATTTTTCTGTTTTAATTTCTTTAATTCCTTTTAATTTCAAAAATTCTTAACTATTTTATTTGAAGTCACAAAAATATGAGACCAATGGCAAAAAATTTCTTGAAAAATCTAGTTTCATAATCTGATTTTTAATTATTTTTGTGACTTCATTTAATATTTTTTGTGAATTATTTTGTTTTTAATAGTTTTTAAATCATTTTAAATACTTTTTGATATCTGAAAATTCCAAAAATATTTCCTTAACACATATCGATCATAATAAGTCTATGAAAAATAGTCTCATCAATTTCTTAGTTGATTTGAGATTTATTTAAGATTTTAATTCATTTGTGTTATTTTTCATTGTTTTTTAATTGTTTTAAAATAGTTTTTTTTTTTTCAAAAATTGTTGAGAAAATTTGTCAAACCTTGTTTTACCATGTTAGACCTATGAAAATTTAATGGGACTTATCCAAGTTGATTTGAATTGAATTTGAGGTTTGACCATAGTTTGTTCATTTCAATTTTGCATTTATTTTAATTCCAAAAATACCAAAAAAACATATTTGACTTGTTGACTTCTAATCTTTATTTTCTCTTCTGTTTTACATTGGTTGATGATGATTTGATTCACATTTTGATTATTGTGTTTTGATATGTCATTTGAATTCTCCTTTTATTCATTTCATCTTCATCTCTTTTCTTCTTTTTATTTTGGCCAATGAGTTAATGATTTGTTGTTGGTCTTGACATATGAGAGGCTTAACCTTCTTTGATCTAAATCAAACTCAACTTGATCAAAGATCAAGTGAGTTGCTTTGTGTCCAAGATAGTTTGCTTCTTGGTCAAGCAAAAAGCCTAAAGTCCATTTATGGCCTTTCCTCTTTTCTTTTGGCATGGAAAGTTGTAGGAGCTTGGCTTACTAGTCATGATCTCTAACTTGTGTTTATTTGCCTATAGTTTTATTGACTGGCCTCAGATAGGTGTGACTACTACATTAGTCCACTTACGATTGCTTAACATAGCGCTAAATTGTCTTATGACACACTATCATAACCACTAATTACTAACTTTAATTTGAGCATTTAATTTCTTGCAATTTACTTTAATGCACTTTATTTTTTACTCATTTATTCATATTGCTTTTTACTTTGCTCACTTGAGCACATATTTTATGTTTATGTCATTTTCCTTTTGCTCACTTGAGTTCATTATTGTACATAAATATATTGTTGCTTTGTGTTTGTTTTTGTCTTTGTTTGTGTGAGCCCAATGCAAAAAGGAGAAAGGACTTATAATTAGGACCTTACCCATGCTTAAAGGAGTTCAAGAGCAACTAGGCCTCATGCCTTTAGAATGCTAAACTTGTTGAAGAGCAACTAGGCCTCATGCCTTTAGAGTGCTAAATCTTAAAGTTAACTTCAAAGGACCCCTAATCTAAACTCATTCTTTGTCCATTCCTCTTATTGTGTTGTGAACTTTTTGATGTTTGCTTTTGTGTGATAGAGATTCCATCTTGATATAGTAAGAAGGACCATTGTCATGAGTAACCAAGTTAAGAGAGACAAGCCAAATGGAGATCCTAGGAGCTTGAATATACATTTGTTTTGATTGCTTGTTGCTTGCTAAGTCCAAAGGAAAGGAGCATCTTGAATCATCTTTATGATCTCAAGAAAAGGAACTCCAAGGGTTTTATCTCTTCTCTTATCTTTTATGCTTTACGACTAGCCCTTCCCTTCTTCTCCTCACTCTAACCCAAGGCAAAATCTTTTTATGCAAACTTTGACATTATTTTTTAAACTAGAAACCTAGGCCTTATGCCTTTGACTTTTCAAAGTCTTTTCATTAATACTCATTGTGAATAAACTTTAAGTCAACTTTGACCTCATTTTTTGTGAATACTTCTAACTTGTAAATACAACTCACGTCAAGTTGTTTTTGTGGTTCCAATGGCCACCTTTGTTAAAACCTTTTTTCATAAACATTAGCCATAGGTTTGAGTTATCATAGTGGTTGATGTAAACCTCACCTTATCCTTAGTGATTGGACTATAAGTCTTCCATACTTATTATAGGGTTAACCCCTCACTAGTATGTTGTATCTCTCCTCACATGGTCGATTGTTGGTTTAGGTTGAGTTTTCTCCCTTTGATAACAAAAGACCTTGAGGCTTTTGGTCAAATCAATTCACCAATCTTTGTGATTTTTACCCCGAACTACGAGGTTTTGGTCCTACCTTTGTGATGGTACGTAGGCAATGGGTTCATCCATTCAAACAACAAAATTGTAAATGATATGTATATTCTCTACTCATCTCCCCAATCTTGTTTGCACAAATATTTTTCACAAATACCAACCTACAACAAATTTTTCAAAAAGGGCTCCCTTAGAGTACTAAGGATGTTTTGGGTGCTTAAAACCCTCCCATTTCATAACCAACCCCCTTACCCAGATCTATGACATTTTTATTAGTTTTTGATTTGATAAAACTTCTTACTTGGCTTTTGTTCACTTTTTAGCCTTTCCTTTGGCCAAATAAAAGTGCGGTGGAGACTCAAATCGTATGCTTACTTTTGGTTTAGTCAATAAGCCATAAGGTAACGAATACCCCACTACAAGCGCGTCTTCCAACTCCTCTACATCTTGGTTAGGGAGAGTTAATGGCTCAACCACAACCATAGACATAGGTATCTCACAAGGATAAGGAATCTTAAACTCCATAGCTTTCTTCTTCACCCAAAGTGTGTACGCTTCCAAATCTACACAATTGCACGGACCAAGCTCGCATCTTCCTTTCCTATGCACATTATGCCAAACGTGCACAATCTTCTGCTTCAAATGTTGGGGATCTTTACCCTATTTATAGAAAAGACCTTCTAACAAAGTGTTATTAGGTTTGTCTCTCAAGGGGAACCTAAGTTGACGACGAGCCAAAGCAGGGTTGTAGTTAATTCCTCCTTGTGTACCAATGAGGGGCATATTAGAGAATTCACCACAACTATCAATAATCTCCAAACTGCTTAAGGACGGATCATACCAAACTATATCATTATTAGTGAGAGACATAAGTCTCTGAGACCATCTTAGACATTGTTTGTTCTCCACAAAAGTAGGCGTTTGAGGCAAGTGCGAAATAAACCACTTGTATAGAATAGGAGTACAACAAACGATCGTTCCACCACCCTTAGAATTCCTTAGATGCAAAGATAAATACATATCACCCAACAAAGTAGGCACATGATTCCCAATTAAGAAAAGTCTAATGGCGTTAACATCAACAAAACCGTCAATGTTAGGGAACAAAGCTAATCCATAAATGAGTAGCACAAAAATAGCTCTAAAAGCATCCCCACTACCAGCTTGAGCAAAAGTGGTAGCTTCCTAGATTTGGAAAACAGATGGCAATCCAAATAACCCTCCTTTCTTCACCCAATGAGCCTCTATCTCAGACTTCTTTAAGTGAAGAGCTTCAATAATAATATTAGATCGGGGAATCTCCTCCAATCCACTAAAAGGCACTCTACTAGAAACAGGTATCCCCAAAAGATGAGAATACTCCTCCAAGCTATCTCAGACCTCTTTGTGTTCCTTCGTCCATAATCCATGGTCTGAAAATATTTGCAAATGACACCTTAGTTCCTTGAAATTTTGTGTGATGAATGTTATGATGCGCATGAAATGCATGAATGCCACAATCACAAGCAAGGGATCACACACAAGGCAAACAAAGGTCAAGGGATGAATCAAGTCATTGTCAAGATCAATCATCCATTTTGGTGGATTATGGTTTACACCTTAGCAACACCCAAGTTCCATTGATATTGACAAGACTTGATTGGATCAACCAAGAATCAAGGGTTTGTTGCAAGTCCCTAGCATGGAGTCTGGGTAAGAACCATCCCAAAGAAGTGAACTAAGGATAAAAACTTGTAGGTCATGTTCTAAAAAGTTCCCAGAGTCTTAATTCCATCTATCGGATATTACAGGTTAAGATGACTGACTCATCAACCCATAATATTCTCAAGAGAAACTCGTCCGAGTGTAGTATCGGGTAACAACAGTTATCAAGTCTACACCTGAACAGGTACCGCACTACGTCCTAAATAGGCCAAGATGGGTTAGGTGTTCTAAGGTCCTCAACTTCTCTGATCCAATTTGAAATAGTGATGCCTAACCATAAATACTTGTGTGACATTTCCAAATCCAAAGGAGTCTCCATTGAGTAGATGGATCTCAAGCCAACTTGTTAAGGACAACTCCACACAAGTCGAACATGACTATACCATCCTCTTATCTTAATTACACTCAATTTCGGCTTAAAACGTATCTCACCACTCAGAGATCACCAAGCACAACAAGCAGATTATATCACACATACATATATACAAACATCCCATATATACAAATATATTCACACAAAAAGTAGGCTAAACCCACTAGAGACTACTCGCCAGCAGAGTCGCCACTTAATTTCTGTAGCGGGAAATTCATGATCATTAAGCTATTGATAAGCTAGAGATCAATTAACAAGAGTCGCCACCGCGATTTTATTATATCCAAGGGAAAAGGGAAAAAATGCGAACAAAACCCAAATAGTAAGAAGTTTTCAAATAAAAACTAATAAAAGTCAGAGATCACAGGTAAGGGGGTTGGTTACACAGAGGGAAGGTGTTAGCACCCAAAGTGTCCTAGGTACTCCTAGGGAGCCCTTTTTGTGTGCATATGGGTGGATGAGAAAAGAATTGATTAATTATATTTTTGTGTTTGGCAAGAGCTTCGGTCTTGTGCCTACGTACCAACATATAAATGAGGGATTAAAACCTCGTAGTTCATGTTATAAATATCAAAGTGAGTATGTTAATTTTAACAAAATTAAGCTTGAAAGGCACAAAGGCCTAAAACGGTTTTAATGAGTTAGTTCTTTTTTTTGGCTTTTTGAAAGTTTAAGTCAAGTATGGTTAAGTTTATTTATAAGTTTGATTTAAGAAAATGAGTTTAAAAATGCAATGGCGTAAGGCCAAAGTTTCTACCTTTTTGTAAAAGTGGTCTAAGTTTAGAACAAAGGTAGTTCACACAAAGAAGATTTTTAAAATGGAGGGAGAGATTTTGAAATTAAATAAATGGGGAGAACATGAAGAGACTACCCTAGATACAAGAAATTTAAAAGTTTAAAGTTGAAAAGATCTGACCAAATGGGAGAAATCCAATAAACAAGTATGTCAATAGAAACCCAGAATTCCCTTTGACTTTTTAGATTCAAGCAACACATAAATGCATAATTATATCAATCTTGAATAGCAAAGACATCAAATAAAGATGGCCTCTTCCAAACTTATCCACTTCACGATCTTCTTCAAAATGGCCTATGTAGCATATGAAATCCACAAGTCATAGGTTCAAAATAACAACTTAACAATGATCAATGTTGCAGATGGCTCTGGAGAGATCTTGAATGAGGTATCAAATGAATTCAAACTTGAAAGTTCTTGGTTCTTCAACAAATTAGCATTGGCCAAGTCCATTAGCAAAGGAATATTGCCTAAGTTCTAAATCCAATTGGGGAGATCAAAACAACCGTCCACTCAAAAGTCTTTTAGGGTTTTTGTTATTATTATGCGCATTTATGGTCAAAGACCAATCCAACAAACAAAGCAATATAGTATATCACACAATATGGTCCAAGTGGACAAAGTGGAAATTTCATAAACCTAAATAATTAGAATGATATGTACAATGACAAATGATAATAGAATACTAAAAATAAATTGCATTATAAATAAAAGCTTGAAAGTAAAAGTCAATGGTTAGTAAATTAATAGTTAGTTTTGTTTTGCTTTTTTTTTTTTAATTTCAAGACATTCTTTGGAGAACATTCAACCCACTTGCCACAAACATGGATCCTTGAACCAAAACATCTTCCAAAGGAAGGAAAGAAGGAAAAGTTTCCACATAATACCATGGAAGAGGGGAGACTTACAATCTCACTAACTAGAATGCTTATGCCTTTTATGTCACAAATTTAGCGCTATGTTAAGCAATCGTAATTGGACTTATGTAGAAGTCACAACTATTTGAGGTCGGGCAATAAACTTTGGGTGTTAATGCATGTTGGAGACATAGTATTAAGAAATATGCTCATTAAACATACCACACACAAAAAATATGCAAAGGTGTGGTCTAATCTCATTCATACTCATGTTAATCTTTCAATCAACTAGCATTAGGATTTTTGAGATGTCATCGGCCAATTGAAATGAATAGATGAAGAAGGGGAATTAGATGAAGAGGGAAAAGGATGAATGATATCACAAATTGGTCAAAGGATGACTTTTACCAAATTAATATTATTCATTCTTTTTGGGAGATGGAATATACATTCCATTAATCCCTTAAATCCAATAATATTAACTTGACAAAGTCAAATCAACCTTGACCAAGGCCCAACAACAAATGAGAAACTCAAACAAGTCAATCCAAATGGTCAACACAATTAAAATGGCATTTATTCAATTAAAATATTAAAATAATACATTAAATTCAAATATGTTTTGGTCAAGTCCTAAAATCACATCAAAACACCAAATAAATGGCCATGTGATTTATCATAGGTCAAACAAGGTCAAAGGACCTTGGATAAAAAAATTCATAATTTTTGGACACTTCAAAATATTTTTAAATAATTAAAAACAAATGAAAAATCAATTAATTCATGAAAAATATCAATAATGGTCCAAAAAATAATTTTAATTTTGAATATGAAAGAGAAAAATATTTTAATTTTTTTGGTGAAAGTCCCATATTTTTTGGATCAATATTAAATTTATTATGATTTATTGAAAATAATGGAATTAAATGGAAAATCAGAAAATGAAAAAATACGTGGACCATCTGATCTCCCTCATTAATTGAGGTGGCAGATCTGATGATCCATAGCGCGCGTTCCACCAATGCACGAGTCCACTGCGATGTAAACTTGGTAATCACAATGCACGACTAAAATTATAACACAAAAGTTGGATCACACGGTCTAGACCTTAAACACATCATCACCGGAGCCAGAGCTCCGGTTGTGTTCTCCGGCGAGCTTCGTCGGACTGGTCATCATAAACCATCACCAAAATTTCAAACAGGGACATGATTTTAAAGAGAAAACATCACTGAGCACGAATATCACCTCCATTTCTTCCAATTCCAGCTATATTGAGAGATATGTAGAATTGAAAAATGAGGTTCATGATCTGAGATGCTTCGATTCAGCATCAAAACAACTCAAACACCTTTCATACATTGGTAAGACTTCAGCCAACACAATAATCAAGAGAATTGAGCAAGAAACAAGGAGAATCGAAGATATCAAATTTTCTGCAAATTACCTTCATTGGAGGTCTGAGCTTGCTAGATCTTGATCTAACTCGTGCTTTGCTTCACTCCAATTTCTTATAGAAGAGGAATGGAATGGCTTAGAATCAAGGGACTCCTGGAGAATTGAATTCCAAAACAATGGAGATTCAAGCTCAAATTCAACCGAATTTTTCAGGTTTATCCTCTTTGTATGAAGGGTTTTCTGTGGGGAATCAAAGCTTGCACAGTGTGTGTCTTGATTCTGAGTAATTGAGCTTCAATTTACAAAGAATTCAAATTATAATTGCAAACTCTTTCAAGTTTCCAAAATTGGCAAAATGATGTAAGTAAGCTGCATGAACATGTATAGGCCCATCAAATGATTGTTCAAAAATCCATAATGAATTTCAAATGCATTGGAGGTGGATGGGATTGCAAGGCAATTGAGCATTTTTATTTGAAGTTTGTTCCATGACACATGATACCAACCTGTTTAAGCCATGCGCAGCCTATGCATTTCTCATCCAAAATGTATGAATTTTAGCTCTTTGGAAAGGTGAGATCAAGAGGAACAAGTTTGATGTTGAACACCTTTTCATTTGGAGCTTGAAACTTGGAGATATTTGAGGTTGAAGTTTGGAAAAATTTGACATATCAAAATTTTTCTAAGTGTCAAGACATATGTCTCAATATTCCACCTTGCTTAACTTTTTATGGGAGCTTCAAATTAGAAAAGTGTCTTTATAAAAGTTGTATCTTTCTCAAAGACCTTCAAAATGGTCACCAATTTAATGTCATTTGTATTTGAAATGATAGAGCTATGCGTTTTTGAAGTTTGGCAAAATCACTTGATTAGTGGTATAGGTCAAAAGTGACCTATTGTGTAGCCTTATATCACATGTTCAAAGAAGTTGAATTATGTAACATCCTAATTTTCCATACCTTAAATAATATATATGATTATAATTGAGATTTTAACACCGCTAATTATTACAAACTAAACATTGAAACTAGCAGCTATAATAATTAATTTATCAACTAATTACTCTTTATTTTATTATTAATATTATTATTCAATTTGAATATTATCGTTTTATTTTACAAACTAAACTTTGAAATTAGTCATTTAAAATACTTAATTTTAAGTTAATTAATTATCCATATTATTTTTATTATTATTACTTTTGTTATTATATTATTTGATGTTATTTGATTTGAATATCACTATTTTACTCTACAAACTAATAGTAAATAAAATAGCCTTAAGTTAATAAATGTATTAAATAATTACCCTTATTATTATTATTATTATTATTATTATTATTATTATTATTATTATTATTATTATTATGTCATGAGATAGTAGAAAAATCAAACTTTCATTCACTTCTTACCAACTATTTTCACAAAGTGATATTAGAACACCTATAAAACTATTCATGCAAGACTTGTAAATATTTGACAAAGACATATTTACTAGCAAGAGTTGAAAAGTTAGAAAGCATGGGCAAAAGGAGATAAATTTACATTATTTTAATATCATACAACTAGTATAAATAGGGGTCTTTCTCACCCCATTTTCATTCATTCATTCACAAATCTTCTTTCTTACCTCTTCATTTCCTTCTTTCTCTAGTTTCTTCATATAGAAATATTAGTTTTAGTTGTCGAAGTTTTCACGGTGTCGGTTTGTAGTTTTTAGAGATATTTTGGGGTCAAAGTTCTTCTAAAGTTTTAAAGGAGTTTGATACGTCAAAGTTCTGCTCAAATCATTTTCATAAGTAACCGGTAAGTCGTTATAATTTAATTATTTTAATTATTTTATTTATATAAAGGTTATTTTAAGATTTTGATTTAAATTTCCGTTAAGACGTTGAGATATTGAACTTATAAAGTCCAAGATAAGTTTTACCATTTTAAGTTGTTATAATGCCCAAATATAATTATAAAATTAAAATGTTATTAGGAATACACTCTTGAGAATTTTCTAAAACAAACAAATTCAAACGAGAGTATAGTCTAATTTATACTTGAATTTAATAACGATTTAAATATAGTGGAGGTGATTATTAAATATTTTAAATAAATAAATATTTTAATTTGTAACGGGATTATGTTTATTTAACCGTAAATTATATTCTAATTATTTTATAAATTTCGTACAATTCAACGGTTATCGTAAATTAGGTTCTGGGCAAACATCAAAGAAAACGCTCGTGGACTTTCAACAACGACCAACAACAAAAGGTGGGGGCAAGGTCTCGTATACGTTGGGACGGTTAGCGTAAAATAGCTTAATATATATATATATATATATATATATATATATATATATATATATATATATATATATATATATATATATATATATATATATATATATATATATATATATATATATATATATATATATATATATATATATATATATATATGTGGGTAGTGGTGACCCAAGCCCTACTAGCGATAAATAAATAAGGAGAGCCTATTCTCGAATAGTGATTTTCCCAAATCATTAAGCGAGGTTATGCCGACCTTAATTATTTATCATAAGAATGATCTATGATAATTTGAGGTTGTATTGTGCTTACATTGTTTGATTAATTGTCTAATTGCTTATTTTTATTTATACTTGAATGATTGTGATTGATAGACTAAGAAAATGATCTATTAAGGAGAGAAACAACAACATTGATTAGATATTAAGTGTTAGATCCCCAATGAAATAAGGGAAGTTGGATACATTGAGTAGTTGTATTCGGTTGGGTTCTGGCTAAGGATAAGACTTGGTCGACCATGTCCTTTACGGTCCACCTCTCTTACCTGGGAAGTCAACCATACATTATTCACTGTATAAACTGAACTAGTTATATAGAGATAAGGATCACGCCAAGGAGAAATAGACAAGACATTTAATGGATTTGACACTCAACCGAAGTAATTAGATAATAACTATGACCTGAAAGGTTAATACGATATTTCCCAAATATGAACTAAATACTTATAGTTGAGAGTTGCTACAAGATGGTTGAGTGATCATATAGACCTGCATTGAGGAATGTATAAGTCCACTGCCGTGCGGTATGGGACGTACGAGGTTGATCAGTCGCCTACAATCCCGACGGGGATTATTATTTATGCATGTTAGGCAAGACAAGGGTCTTGGCCTGAATCCTCAGGGACGATCGACTTATAACACCTGGACTCCATGTGAAGTTAGGTGGCGTAGCTCTTGGTAATTGGGAGTATGTTGGTGGCATGTGGTCTTGTGATATCTGATCTTGGTAAATGGGATAGGTATCCTTGACAATGTTTAGTGGCTTGAGTCAGCATATAGTTCAGGGTTGTATTAGAATAAACACTTATAGAGTATAGGTAAATATGGGATAAAGATACGCTTGTTTGAATAATTGTGGTTGTCATATATATATATATATATATATATATATATATATATATATATATATATATATATATATATATATATATATATATATATATATATATATATATATATATATATATATATATATATATATATATATATATATTACTATTTTACATCCTATTCCCATTTTTAAACTTGTACGTAAATCTTAGCCCTGTATTCTTTTTGTCTTGCATCTTTGGATTGATCTATGACGATCAGGCGACGAGCTAGACCCTTTAGGAGGGAAGGCTATGGAGTGATAGATTACGATATTGTCAAGGCTGAAGGTTGCTAGCGTTTTGTCAAACGCTTATCACATCGTTACTAGTACGTAATGTTATATACAGTCAGTATAAGTGTCAGTCATGTTGGACTTAGGAGGTCCTTCTGTTAAGCTTTCTTTTGATTTTCTTCATGTACTTTTATTTTATGTTTTATCTACGTGGCAAGGCCACTAGCCTTAACGGTATCAAACTTTATGTAAAACATATTTGAAGCATATATATGTGAAGCAGTATCTTTTAATTAATTCAGTCTTGTTATTTAAATTTTTTTTAAATTTTCTGTATTTTATTTTAGAATTTCACCAATGGGACATAGGCTGTCTCATTTAATGGTATCAGAGCTGGTCGATTCAGCTCGGACCGTAAGTGTCTAGAGTTATACTGACTGTATCAAGTTGGATTCCAAACAGGATGATAACTTTTCTTTTGTACGTTGAGTCTTCCTCTTGATAGCCTTCTAATATACTGATCTAGGAAGCGTCTTTAACACACTTAACTTATTCTTCTTTCTTTTTTTTCCCCAACGGTCACAATCCCAACAGTAACGTAACGGACACTTCACAAAATTTACTATATAAATACTTCACACCTATTCATTCTTTTCATATCAATTTCAAAGTACTTATCCATACCTTACAAATGGCTAAATATTTCCTTGCTAAAGTATTCTGAATTTTACCGCTTGCATCCAAGGGAAGAATGGATGTGTGAAAAGTATCAAGATGGATTGAAATATGATATCCAGAGGGCGGTTCTACCTCTGCATATTATGCGCTTTGGTGAGCTGATAGAAAGATGTTTGGAGTTGGAAGGAATTGACAATAGGAAGAATCAATATGGATCAGGAGTACTAACCCGAAACAACAATCACATGGGCCATTTTAACCGAGGCCATGGAGGAAGGACCCAACAAGGGGGTAGGCCATATCAAAGGCCTACACCATATCATAACCAGGATTCTAGAAGGTTAATGTTCAAGTGTTACAGCTGTGGAGGGGCACATCTTAACAAAGATTGTCCAAATAGAAATATTGGAGCTTGTTTTCGTTGTGGTTAGAAGGGCCATTTTCTCAAAGATTGTCCCCAAGGACAAAGCCAACCGACAAGCCAGAAGAGCGTCCTAATAAACAATAACAATGTAGGGAGAGCAAGGAACGGAGGCCCAAATGTTGGTCAAGGACCTCAGAATCAGAAC
The DNA here is from genome assembly GCF_024323335.1 of Lathyrus oleraceus. Lineage (NCBI taxonomy): Eukaryota > Viridiplantae > Streptophyta > Magnoliopsida > Fabales > Fabaceae > Lathyrus > Lathyrus oleraceus. Next base: position 195,985,185 of record NC_066580.1, on the reverse strand, counting down.
AAGCCAACCACAGGAAGAGTATTTGCAATTAGAGTAGCTGAGATCTCAAAGTCAGATGGGTTAATCCAAGGTATGTGTCTTATTGGAGATAAGTTGGTATCAGTATTGTACGATTCAGGAGCTACACATTCATTTATATCTACATCTTGTGCGGAAATTTTGGGATTTGAAATTGTTGATCTCAATAAAAAGTTGACCATTACAACTCCCTTGGGAGAAAGAATGGTAACTTGTTCAGTCTGTGCAGACTGCCCTGTAATTTTAGAAAATAGAAGATTCTTAGTAGATCTTATAGTACTCCCGCTAAAAGACCTAGATGTCATCTTAGGAATGGATTGGTTATCAGCCAACGATGTAAACTTGGGGTGCAAGAAGAAAATTTTAACGTTTGGAGAAGATAGTGGAGAAGTCATAAAGGTGGAAACTCTCACCCAAAAATTTATGATGTTATTCTCTATGTCAGAAGGAGAAACCCCTAGTGTTGAAAATCTTCCAGTGGTTTGTGAATTCCCGGATGTTTTTCCAGAAGAGGTTCCAGGTTTACCACCGGTTAGGGAAGTGGAGTTTTCTATAGACTTGGTTCCAGGCACTGGACCAATTTCTATATCTCCTTATCGAATGTCACCCTCAGAGATGGCTGAGTTAAAGAAACAGTTAGACGAGATGTTAGAGAAGGAATTTATTAGACCGAGTGTATCGCCATGGGGAGCTCCAGTCTTGTTTGTTAAGAAGAAGGATGGTTCTTCTAAACTTTGTGTAGATTACAGACAACTTAATAAAGCTACTGTAAAAAACAAGTATCCTTTGCCTAGAATCGATGACTTGATGGACCAGTTAAAGGGAGCATCGATATTCTCGAAGATTGACTTGAAGTCTGGATATCATCAGATTAGGGTGAAGGAGGATGATATTCCAAAAACAACTTTCAGATCCCGTTATGGACACTATGAGTACTTAGTGATGCCATTTGGTTTGACTAATGCTCCAGCAATATTCATGGATTACATGAATAAGATCTTTAGGTCGTACTTAGATCATTTTGTTGTAGTTTTCATTGATGACATTTTGATTTATTCCAAGAATGAGGTAGAGCATGAAGAACATTTGAGAATTGTGCTACAAATATTAAAGGACCGCCAATTGTACGCGAAATTCTCGAAATGTGAATTTTGGTTGAAGGAGGTACAATTTCTTGGTCATGTTATCAGTAAAGAAGGTATTGCAGTAGACCCGAGTAAAGTCGAAGCAGTAACAAAGTGGGAAAGTCCAAAGAATGTTGGTTAGATTCGAAGTTTTCTTGGACTAGCTGGATATTATCGGAGGTTCATTGAAGGATTCTCAAAGATCGCTTTGCCTATGACTCAGTTAACGAGGAAGGGTAAGAACTTTGAATGGACAAAAGAGTGTGAAGAAAGTTTTCAGAAGTTGAAGGAGAGATTGACTTCATCACCAATACTCATCTTACCGGACCCATTAGGAAGATTCGATGTGTATTGTGATGCGTCATACCAAGGTCTTGGTTGTGTGTTGATGCAAGAAAGGAAAGTGATAGCTTATGCATCAAGACAGTTGAAGGTGCACGAGAGAAACTACCCAACTCACGACTTAGAGTTAGCAGCAATTGTGTTTGCCTTAAAAATTTGGAGGCATTATCTTTACAGATCAAAGTTCACTGTGTTAAGTGATCACAAAAGCCTGAAGTATTTATTTGATCAGAAAGATCTAAACATGAGACAAAGGCGTTGGATGGAATTTTTAAAGGACTACGATTTTGAGTAACAATATCATCCAGGAAAGGCCAATGTTGTAGCAGACGCCTTGAGTCGAAAGACACTTCATGTGTCTGCAATGATGTTGAAGGAAGAAGAGTTGATTAACCAATTTGTGGATTTAAACTTAGGAGTACATCACAGTGAAGGAAGTATGTTCATAGGCATTATTGTCGTGTCTAATGAATATCTAAAATGGATCAAAGATGAACAACAACTTGATGACCAATTAATGAATATAAAGGAAACTATCAAAGATGGTATAAAATGGGGATTTTAACATAAGAAGTGATGGAATCCTAAGGTTTGGAGAAAGGTTGTGTATACCTCAAAACCAGGATATTCGAAAGTTGATCTTGGAAGAAGGCCATAAAAGTAAGATGAGTTTTCATCCAGGAGCCACAAAGATGTATCAAGATTTGAAGAAAATGTTTTGGTGGTTTGGAATGAAGAAGGATATAGCAGATTATGTTCAAAGTTGTTTGATATGTCAGAAGGAAAAGATTGAACATCAAAGGCCAGCTGGATTATTACAACCTTTAGACATTCCAGAGTGGAAGTGGGATGGAATAGCTATGGATTTTGTAACTGCTTTGCCCAAAACTCAGAAGAAGCATGATGCAATTTGGGGAATCATTGATAGGTTGACAAAGAGTGCACATTTCATTCCCATTAACCAAACGTTTAGCTTAGAGAGACTAGCTCAGATATATGTAAAGGAAATTGTTAGATTACATGGGATACCTACAAGTATAGTCAGTGATAGAGATTCCAGATTCACATCGAAGTTTTGGCATCAGTTACATTTAGAGCTAGGAACCAAACTAAGGTTAAGTTCAGCTTATCATCCCCAAACAGATGGCCAATCAGAAAGGACAATTAAGTCGTTAGAAGATCTGCTAAGAGCGTGTACTCTTGAACACAAAGGAAGTTGGGATGAGTTCTTACCATTGATTGAGTTTACTTACAACAATAGCTTTCACTCAAGTATTGGCATGGCTCCATATGAAGCATTGTATGGACGAAGGTGTCGAACGCCTTTATGTTGGTATGAAGTTGGAGAAAATAAAATATTGGGTTCAAAATTTGTGCAACAAACAACAGACCAGGTTAAGCTTATTAGAGAAAAGATGAAAGCTGCACAGGATCGTCAAAAGAGTTATAGTGATAAAAGGAGAAGACCTTTGGAATTTGAGGAAGGAGATCACGTGTTCATTAGGGTAATTCCTAGAGCGGGAATTGCACGAGCAATCAAAACTAGGAAGTTAACACGAAGGTTTATCGGGCCTTTTCAAATTCTACGACGGATTGGACCTGTAGCATACCACATTGCTTTACCGCCAAACATGTCTAATCTTCATGACGTATTCCATGTATCACAACTAAGGAAGTATTATCTTGACCCTTCACATGTCATTGAGCCTGAAAGTGTGGAACTTAGAGATAACCTAGAATATGAGCCTTTACCTGTCAAAATTTTAGATCATCGAATTAAGGAACTTCGTGGAAAGCAGATACCATTGGTTAGAGTTTTGTGGGATGATGTAACTGGTGATTCTACCTGGGAAAGAGAAGAGGACATGCGTCAAAATTATCCACATATGTTTTAGGTACGTTAAATTTCGAGGACGAAATTTCTTTTAAGGGGGGTGGTAATGTAACATCCTAATTTTCCATACCTTAAATAATATATATGATTATAATTGAGATTTTAACATCGCTAATTATTACAAACTAAACATTGAAACTAGCAGCTATAATAATTAATTTATCAACTAATTACTCTTTATTTTATTATTAATATTATTATTCAATTTGAATATTATCGTTTTATTTTACAAACTAAACTTTGAAATTAGTCATTTAAAATACTTAATTTTAAGTTAATTAATTATCCATATTATTTTTATTATTATTACTTTTGTTATTATATTATTTGATGTTATTTGATTTGAATATCACTGTTTTACTCTACAAACTAATAGTAAATAAAATAACCTTAAGTTAATAAATGTATTAAATAATTATCCTTATTATTATTATTATTATTATTATTATTATTATTATTATTATTATACTTATCCTTTCATTTTATAAAAGAAATATATTTTATTTTACTATTAATATTCTACATCATCATATGTCATGAGATAGTAGAAAAATCAAACTTTCATACACTTCTTACCAACTATTTTCACAAAGTCATATTAGAACACCTATAAAACTATTCATGCAAGACTTGTAAATATTTGACAAAGACATATTTACTAGCAAGAGTTGAAAAGATAGAAAGCATGGGCAAAAGGAGATAAATTTACATTATTTTAATATCATACAACTAGTATAAATAGGGGTCTTTCTCACCCCATTTTCATTCATTCATTCACAAATCATCTTTCTTACCTCTTCATTTCCTTCTTTCTCTAGTTTCTTCATATAGAAATATTAGTTTTAGTTGTCGAAGTTTTCACGGTGTCGGTTTATAGTTTTTAGAGTTATTTTGGGGTCAAAGTTCTTCTAAAGTTTTAAAGGAGTTTGATACGTCAAAGTTCTGCTCAAATTATTTTTATAAGTAACCGGTAAGTCGTTATAATTTAATTATTTTAATTATTTTATTTATATAAAGGTTATTTTAAGATTTTGATTTAAATTTCCGTTAAGACGTTGAGATATTGAACTTATAAAGTCCAAGATAAGTTTTACCATTTTAAGTCGTTATAATGCCCAATTATTATTATAAAATTAAAATGTTATTAGGAATACACTCTTGATAATTTTCTAAAACAAACAAATTCAAACGGGAGTATAGTCTAATTTATACTTGAATTTAATAACGATTTAAATATAGTGGAGGTGATTATTAAATATTTTAAATAAATAAATATTTTAATTTGTAACGGGATTATGTTTATTTAACCGTAAATTATATTCTAATTATTTTATAAATTTCGTACAATTCAACGGTTATCATAAATTAGGTTCTGGGCAAACATCAAAGAAAACGCTCGTGGACTTTCAACAACGACCAACAACAAAAGGTGGGGGCAAGGTCTCGTATACGTTGGGACGGTTAGCGTAAAATAGATTAATATATATATGTGGGTAGTGGTGACCCAAGCCCTACTAGTGATAAATAAATAAGGAGAGCCTATTCTCGAATAGTGATTTTCCCAAATCATTAAGCGAGGTTATGCCGACCTTAATTATTTATCATAATAATGATCTATGATAATTTGAGGTTGTATTGTGCTTACATTGTTTGATTAATTGTCTAATTGCTTATTTTTATTTATACTTGAATGATTGTGATTGATAGACTAAGAAAATGACCTATTAAGGAGAGAAACAACAACATTGATTAGATATTAAGTGTTAGATCCGTAATGAAATAAGGGAAGTTGGATACATTGAGTAGTTGTATTCGGTTGGGTTCTGGCTAAGGATAAGACTTGGTCGACCATGTCCTTTACGGTCCACCTCTCTTACCTGGGAAGTCAACCATACATTATTCACTGTATAAACTGAACTAGTTATATAGAGATAAGGATCACGCCAAGGAGAAATAGACAAGACATTTAATGGATTTGACACTCAACCGAAGTAATTAGATAATAACTATGACCTGAAAGGTTAATACGATATTTCCCAAATAATAACTAAATACTTATAGTTGAGAGTTGCTACAAGATGGTTGAGTGATCATATAGACCTGCATTGAGGAATGTATAAGTCCACTGCCGTGCGGTATGGGACGTACGAGGTTGATCAGTCGCCTACAATCCCGACGGGGATTATTTTTTATGCATGCTAGGCAACACGAGGGTCTTGGCATGAATCCTTAGGGACGATCGACTTATAACACCTGGAATCCATGTGAAGTTAGGTGGCATAGCTCTTGGTAATTGGGAGTACGTTGGTGGCATGTGGTCTTGTGATATCTGATCTTGGTAAATGGGATAGGTATCCTTGACAGCGTTTAGTGGCCTGAGTCAGCATATAGTTCAGGGTTGCATTAGAATAAACACCTATAGAGTATAGGTAAATATGGGATAAAGATACGCTTGTTTGAATAATTATGGTTGTCATATATATATATATATATATTACTATTTTACATCCTATTCCCATTTTAAAACTTGTACATAAATCTTAGCCCTGTATTCTTTTTGTCTTGCATCTTTGGATTGATCTATGACGATCAGGCGACGAGCTAGACCCTTTAGGAGGGAAGGCTATGGAGTGACAGATTACGATATTGTCAAGGCTGAAGGTTGCTAGCGTTTTGTCAAATGCTTATCACATCGTTACTAGTACGTAATGTTATATACAGTCAGTATAAGTGTCAGTCATGTTGGACTTAGGAGGTCCTTCTGTTAAGCTTTCTTTTGATTTTCTTCATGTACTTTTATTTTAAGTTTTATCTATGTGGCAAGCCCACTAGCCTTAACGGTATCAAACTTTATGTAAAACATATTTGAAGCATATATATGTGAAGCAGTATCTTTTAATTAATTCAGTCTTGTTATTTAAATTTTTTTAAAATTTTCTATATTTTATTTTAGAATTTCACCAATGGGACATAGGCTGTCTCAAATTACCTCTCACTCCAAACATAAAAGTTGAAGTAGACATATTGAATTTGATTTTGAAACTTGGAAATCTTTCATCTCATAGAAATTGAGCAAGTTATGGCCTTGGGAAGTTTACTTTAAAATTAGGGTTTAGACAAAATGACCTATAATGTTTCAACATAGAAAATGATTTTCCAATAAAAACTAGCTCTAGGTCTCAAAATTAAAGTTGTTTATAATGTCATTTAGAGTAAGTTTTCTATTGGAATCATTTTCATATGGTGAAAATTGTAGGAGATAGGGTCTAGGGAGACCCAGTTTTGATAAGATGAGTTCATTTGGCCAACCACCATCAACCAACTTACTAATGTCCAATTCTCTTGACTTTCATGGCTCATGGTAGATCATATATGCATAAGATGATGAATTTTGAAGTGTCCCTTGAGAAATTTGAACAATAGGTGAGATAGCTTGTTGGAAAGGTTACTCAAGATACCCAGTCAAACTAGGGTTTCCAAGGCAAATCACCCTCAAACTCTTGAAGCAAACTTGCTCAATATAAGATGTAGAAAAAATTGGGACTCATATATGGTGATTATAACCATTCTTGAATCAATTCTTGATTGTGCTCTTTGTTCATGAGGGTCTCAAACCCTAGATGTGATCAATAAATCAAGGAGATCATGTCTCTACCAACAATAAGAGTTAGATAGATGCAAAGACATATTTTTGGTATTTTGGTTAGTAAAATGATAAAATACAAGTATGATATAATCATAAAGTGCTTGGCGATCTCTCCTAAAACAAACCCAATGAAAAAGGGTAAGGAGGATGCCAAGGTATGATCCCAATGCTAATGCTTGTGATGAAATGCATGAGGGATCTTAGGGTCAAAATTGGGGTCTTGCAGCTGCCCCAATTTAAGGACATTCTAACTGAGGAGGTGAAGGTTAAAATCTTTGGCTCGACTCAGTAGAATGGGCTTAAATAACAAAATAGAGAAACAAATTTTGGTCCCTAAGAGACCTCATGATGCATATGATATGAACGCAAAAGTTAATGCTCTGTGGGGAAATATTGCCACAAAGGAAAAGAAATTAGAGAGACCGAAAATCTGCAGCAGTATAATGCATTCCATAAGGAAAACTCACTAGGGAGACAGAGACTCTGGGGGGGGGGGGGGGTTAAAAAGAGTTGTGTGTAGGCCAGGCTACGACTTAAAACTACTGGGGGACTTGAGGGGATCCATATAAAATGGAAAGACTCAGCCGGGGAAACAAACATCTGCAGGGAAAAGCAATTTCACTAAGGAAATGCACACTCGACTCGACTGGGGAAGCGATAAACTTCAACACAGGAGGAGCATAAATCTGTTATCTTCTACCTGTTACTAGGTATGGAGATGATAAAGATCTAACAGAGAGAACATTCGTCATCGGTTAGGATGAACATATCAAGGATGACTTGCTGAGGAAAAGGCCAGGAGGGAGTACTCATTGTCGCTTACTGGGTAAGAATAGTCTTCCTGGGGAAAACTGCAGAAAAAAGGATTTACAACTACCAGTTACTGGGCAGAAGACCAAAGGGTGAGAGTATCTGTCATCGGTTAAGATGAACATATCACGGATAAACTCAATAGGGAAGAAAATCCGTCACCGGTTAAGATGAACATATAAAGGATAAACTTGCTTGGGGATGTCAAGGAGGATATCCATCATCGATTAGGATGAACATATCAAGGATATACTAACTGAACAAGAAAAGGGGAATTACATCTATCGAAAACTGGATAGAAAACCGTCGAAGAGGGAATCCGTCACCGGTTAGGATGAACATATCATTCTTAAAGTATCCGTAGTCGAGCTTTATTGTGAAATGGGATAACATTAAAGCATGAAGACTATTATGTTTATAGACTGATGATCACATCTCATGGATCATGGATAAGGAGTTATCAAGTCTTAAACATAGGTATGAATATTAAGAGTAATATTTATACCGGATTGACCCGCTATGAGAATAGTGTATAGAAAGTTATGCAAAGTGTCATAAGTTATTCTCATGGTGATAATGGTGTATACCACTCTTCGACCTGAAACCACTATGGACCCTAGATGTAGAGTCGAGTGCTTTATTTCTGATCCAACATTGTCCGTAACGGGATGACCATAAAGACAGTTGATGGGTACTCCACGAAGCATGCTGAGGGACATGAGTGACCTAGATGGAATTTGCCCATCTTGCGTAACAGGATAAATGTCTATGGGCCCAATATTGAACTGGACAAGGATGACACGGTCGATGCCTTGTGTTCAATATAGACATAAGGGAAAAAGGGTAATTATACACATAACTATTATCACAGAAGGAATTGTCAGATCACATGACATTTTCGTGTCTTGGGTAGCAGTGATGTGTTGCTAGATACCGCTCACTGTTTATTATGTTAAATATGTGATTTAATATAATTGCCAATGCCGCGAAAACCTATAGGGTTACACACAAAGGACGGATTGATGAAAGATAGAGTAATTAAGGAATACTGTAATGTACGGTTACCTTAAGTGAATTATAGAACATCGTAAGGTACGGTGTACTTAAGTAGAATACGAAATATGGTAAGGTACCAAACACTTAAGTGATTTTGGCATATTATGAGATATGGGCCAGATACACTTGATTGGGCTTTTTAGCTTGCAGCCCACACAAGTGGTTCTATAAATAGAACCTTTGTGTAGAAACATTGCCACTCTTGCTTGCAATTTCGTTGCTCTCTCTCTCTCTCTCACTCAAAGCCTTCATTCGTAGCAGCTAACACTGAGATTGAAGGAATCTGTTCGTGTGGACTGAGTAGAGACATTGTCATCGTTCAACGTTCGTGATCGCCACAAGAGGTAACGATTCTATCACTGATCATGCCCATTCGTAAGGATCACTAAATGGAGAAATTTTTAAATTCCGTTGCGCCTTGGATGGCAATTCTCTTTCAGTAAGAAGACAACCACCAACCCAATTGACCAAAGTTAAATCAAAATCAACATGGATCAACACCAAACAAAAGAGAAATGAAGATAACAAGTCAAGAAGTCATTGATAATTTTTTGGCATTTTTTGTACTAAAATAAAATACAATTAAAAAACAAACAAATAAGGTTGAACCTCAAATTCAATTCAAAGCAACTTCAAAAAGTGCAATTAAACTCTCATAGGTTCAACATAGTCAAACATACTTTGATTAATTTTCTCACAAATTTTTGAAACTAGAAAGTATTTAAAACTAATTAAAAATAGCATAATATGAATTAAAATATCAAATAATCTCAAAACAATCAAGAAATTATTGATATTATTTTTCATTGACTTATCATGATCCAAAGATGCTAAGAAAATATTTTTGTATTTTTTAAAAGTCATAAATTATTTTAAAATGAATTAAAACCATTAAAAACCAAGTAATTCATAAAAAATATCAAATGAAGTTACAAAAATAATTAAAAATCATAATATGAAACTAGATTTTTCAAGAATTTTTTTGGAATTGGTCTCATATTTTTCTGACTTCAAATGGTTTTTAATGAATTTTTGAAAATAAAAGGTATTAACAGAAAATAAAATGAAAAATGAAAAAAGCGAAAAAGCCAGAGCCATCAGATGTATTCCATTAATTGACGTGGCACAAGGCAATGGCTAGGATTTGAGGAAACACGCTACACATGAGTCAAACGCGCAACACAAAGGATTAAATGAAGTAATCAAAACGGATGCACACGATTAGATCCTAAAATGGAGATCCAATGGCCAAGGAGCAAGACACGTAGTGGTGGTGATGGAAACCACCGTCTTCTCCGGCGAAGCAACAGAATCCGGCCACATTTGCAGAGAAATAAACTTTAATGAAAATGGAAAATGAAGACATGGAAATGAAGCTCGTGTGATGTAGATCATCACTGTACCAATGGATTTCTCTCACTCTTCCTATATTGAGAGAAATGGGAAGGAGAAAATCATGGTGTTCATACTGATTATTCATGAAATGATGAATTGAATGCATCACAAGCTTGCCTCAAGTGTGAGGACTTCAGAAAACCACAGAAACACTAGAATGCTACATTGAATTAGGAGATTCAGATCCAAAAAGTTTGAATGGATACCTTCAACTTGATGCACTTTTGGCCACGAATTCTCCAAGATCCTTGCTCCTTCTTGATCTATGAATGTAATGGAAGTGATTGACTAAGGAATCTGGCTTTAAAACTCAGCTAATGATGCTGAATTTCAAACTCGAAAATAAGAAATTTTTTGAGTGATTCCTTTGGTAATGGCTATGGTTTCACTTCTGCAACACTTGGGATCTCCAAAAGGTTAGCAAATGAATGATAGAAAGTGGTTATTTATAGGTGAATGCATCAGCTGATCACACTTTGTTCATGTGCATGGGCCTTTGCAGGCATGTGGAAGGCCCAATGATGGCTGAAAGAGATTGCTGAGTTCACATAGAAAGCCTTTGGACATGCAGATGAAATGGAAACAGCTTGCATACCAAGTTATAACATGAAATATCCAAAATGCACCTAAATGAAAATAAATTCGAAACTCATAAATGGTAGATCTAAATGTGTATTGTGAGTAATAGTTGGAAAGCTCTTGAAATAAGGAACAAGAGTCATGTTGGGCAAAAAATCATTTGGCATTTTCAAATTGATGAATACTGGCCTGGAAAATCCAAGTACAAAACATATTCAAATTACTTTGAAAAATTTCACCAAAAGCAAGCATAATCAAACCCCTATGTTTTCATGATACAAGCTTAAAATGAAAAACTCTCCAACATCAAAGTTGTATTTCGTTTCAAGATGGTCAATCTAGAATCAAATTTTGCATCATTTGGATTTTCTATGACAAAGTTATGGGCATTTGAAGTTGGTTACTTTTTCAAATTCAATGAATTAGGTCTAAGATGACCTATAATGTTTTGCATTATCACATGTATTTATTTTAAGAGTATGAAATTTTGTCCAACATAACATTTGAAGTATATATATCAAGGTTTCCAATGAATTTGGTCTCACCTCAAAATCTTAAAAATTATGGAAGTTATACCGTTGGTAAGTTGATCCAAAATTAGGGTTTTAGTTAAAATGACCTATAATGTTTTGAAATGGATGATGACCTTACATATTTCAAATGGATTTTTGATGAACATGAAAGTTGTTCATATGGTTCTTAGTAACAGTGTTTCTTTTGGGGTCATCTTCATTTGACAAATACATCAAAATTTATATCTCATTGATCCTCAATTTAGTAAGATGACTTAACTGGTCAACTTTTCAAGGCCAAACTTCCAATCTTGATGAACAAATGATTGAGGCGCCTCAAATAGGCTCACATATGCATAAAATTATGAATGAAAGAACTTTCCTTGATTAAATTTGATCTGAGGTTGAGATTGCTTCATGGGCAAGGCACAGTCAAAGCACAATGAAATTAGGGTTTCCTTGGGAAACAATCTTTAAGCCCTTTGGGTTATATTGATCAAGTTGGTAAACTGAGATACTTGGGAGACATATATGATGATTAGGAGCTTTGTGGACCATTGTCATGCTTTTTCTCATCTTCATCTAGCCATTTCATTGGGCTTAGCAGTCTCCTAGGAGCATTGTGGAGCACATGATCACTTGAGCTTCAAAACAAAAAGAGTTAGTGACATATTTTTGTGCTTTTGGTTAGTAATTAAATAAGAAAAACAATAATATACAATACAAGCATGCTTGGTGGTCTCAAAACACTCAAGCAAGTCCTAACCCTAGGGTTAAGGAGCCAAACATGCTATGATCCTTGAGGCAATGCACTTGTGCAATAACATGATGCCATGAGAGATCTTAGGGTAAAAATTAGGGTCTTACAAATTCCTCTATTTAAGGTTATTCCAGCCGGAGATATAAAGGTTAAAATCTTCGTCTCGACGAGATAAAATGAGCTTAAATAATAACAAAGAGACGAATTTTGGTCCCTAAGAGACCTCATGATGCAAATGTATGCAAGCAAAATAAAATCTTCATGGTGAACAATTGCCACAAAGGAAAAGAAATCGGGAGAAAATGAAAATCTATAGGAGTAACACACTCACTAGGGAAACAGAGATTCTAGGGGAAATAAGGTAAAAATGCGTGAGCAGGTCACGACTTGAAAACGTGCTGGGAGACACGAAGGGATTCCACGAAACTAAATCGCTGGAATGACTCGAGCTGATGCAAAGATGCATGTATTGGGGAATACGCCAATACAACAAAACTATCCACAAGGACACATCAGATAAAAATCCGGACTCAGACAGGGATGTCCATAAAGGACTCGGCTGAGGAAGAGACAACGAGATATTACCGGCTACTGGGTAGTAAGTTCAAAGAGAGACATATTATCAAAACACCGGTTAATAGGTGAGAGGACAACACGCTCAGGGAGAAAGAATATCTAAGACCGGTATAAGGGTGAGAGATATCAATCATCCAAAACATCTGAGGAGGACCCAAAAGGCACATCTCAACTCAGGAAAATCTGACTCCACAAGGGACAAAAAGTCACAATAGGGAGCAGAAGGAAAGAACACCAGGGATACGGGTTAATGTGTATATAATAGGTGACTAACCAAGCGTGAATTGGGAACATATCTAAGAGCAAACTCGACTTATAGGATGGATATTTGATTCCACAAGGAAATACGAATCTTACCCGACTAGAGAAGACAAAAGACTTCGACTGAAGAGCGCATGAGATATATTATCTACTACCGTTATATGGGTAAAAACGTAGATAATAAAGGATAATGGCGATCCAAAACGCAGCGGAATTTAAAATTTCTCCTTTAATGATCCTTACGAATGGGCATGATCAGTGATATAATCATTACCTCTTGTGGCGATCACGAACGTTGAATGATGACAACGCCTCTACTCAGTCCACACGAACAGATTCCTTCAATCTCAGTGCTAGCTGTTATGAATGAAGGCTTTGAGTGAGAGAGAGAGAAACGAAATTGCAAGAGTGACAATGCTTCTACCCAAGGGTTCTATTTATAGAACCACTTGTGTGGGCTGCAAGCTAAAAAGCCCACTCAAGTGTATATGGCCCATATATTATAATATGCCAAAATCACTTAAGTTCGTGGTACATTACCATATTTCGTATTCTACTTAAGTACACTGTACCTTACGATGTTCTATAATTCACTTAAGGGCACCGTACATTACGGTATTCTTTAATTACTCTATCTCTCATCAATCCGTCCTTTGTGTGTGACCCTATAGGTTTTCGCGGCATTAGTAATTATATTAAATCACGTATTTAACATAATAAACAGTGAGCGGTATCTAGCAACACATCACTGCTACCCAAGACACGAAAATGTCATATGATCTGACAAATTCTTCTGTGATAATAATTATGTGTATAATTACCCTTTTGCCCTTATGTCTATATTGAACACAAGGCATAAACCGTGTCATCCTTGTCCAGTTCAATATTGGGCCCATAGACATTTCTCCTGTTACGCAGGATGGGAAAATTCCATCTAGGTCACTCATGTCCCTTAGCATGCGTCGTGGAGTACCCATCAACTGTCTTTATGGTCATCCAGTTACGGACAATGTTTGATCAATAATAAGGCACTCGACTCTACATCTAGGGTCCATAGTGGTTTCAGGTCGAAGGGTGGTATACACCATTATCACCATGAGAATAACTTATGACACTTTGCATAACATTCTATATAGTATTCTCATAGCGGGTCAATCCAGTATAAATATTACTCTTAATATTCATAACTATGTTTAAGACTTGATAACTCTTTATCCATGATCCATGAGATGTGATCATCAGTCTATAAACATAATAGTCTTCATGCTTTAATGTTATCCCACTTCACAATAAAGCTTGACTACGGATATTTTAAGAATAGTGTCCTTATGTTTAATGTGATCTCATGATTAAGTCATACTTGATACATTAAACGGACTAGCTATTCTAGGGACTTTATTAAACAAACTTAATAAAGAAAAACCCTTTTATTATTAATAAATAATTCGATACAAGTACCAAAAGTATTGGCCTATAGGGCTTACACCAATAATCTCCCACTAGCACTAGAGCCAATCAGGCATACCCCTAATGCCTATAGATCTAATATGGCCATCATGCTTCTGCTGCGCAAGAGGCTTTGTTAGTGGGTCAGCAATATTGTCAAGTGTAGGTACTCTACATATTTTCACATCTCCTCTATCTATTATCTCTTGAATGAGGTGATAACGCCTAAGTATGTGTTTGGATCGTTGGTGAGATCTAGCCTCCTTAGTTTGTGCGATAGCACCATTGTTATCACAATAGAGACCAATGGGATCCACAATGCTAGGAACTATGTCAAGTTCACTAATGAACTTTTTGATCCAAACATCTTCCTTTGCTGCACTTGAGGCAGCAATATACTCGGCCTCGGTTGTAGAATCAACAACTGTATCTTGCTTTGAACTTTTCTAGCTCACAGCGCCATCGTTTAAGCAAAACACATAACCAGATTGTGATCTAAAGTCATCCTTATCTGTCTGGAAGCTAGCATCGGTGTATCCAATTACAGCCAACTCTTCTTGACCTCCATATATCAAGAATGAGTCCTTAGTCCTTCTCAAATACTTAAGGATATTCTTGACAGCTACCCAATGGGCATCACCAGGATCAGATTGGTACCTACTCGTTGCACTTAAAGCATACGAGACATCTGGTCGAGTACATAACATGGAATACATGATAGATCCTATTGCAGATGCATATGGAATCTTATTCATGCAATCCCTTTCTTCTTTTTTTGAAGGGGATTGTGCTTTTGACAGACATAGGCCATGTTGCATAGGTATGAATCCTATCTTGGAATGATGCATGTTAAAGCGTCTCAGCACTTTGTCTATGTACGTACTCTGACTTAGGTAAAGCAGTTTTTGTGATCTATCTCTATAGATTATGATTCCTAATATATAGGCTACTTCACCTAGGTCCTTCATAGAAAAGCATTTCCCCAACCAAGACTTTACTTGTTGCAGGGTAGGGACATCGTTTCCAATGAGTAATATGTCATCTATATATAATACCAGGAACACGATCATGCTCCCACTAACCTTCTTGTAGACACAAGGCTCATATTTGTTCTTGATGAATCCATATTGTTTTACTGTTTCATCAAAACGAAGATTCCAGCTTCTGGAAGCTTGCTTCAATCCATAGATTGACCTTTGTAACTTACATATCTTTTGGGCTTCTTATGGTATGTCAAATCCTTCAGGTTGTGTCATATACACATCCTCAAGAAGATTCCCATTAAGGAAAGCAGTTTTGACATCCATCTGCCATATTTCATAATCATGATATGCAACGATAGCAAGTAAAATCCGAACAAATTTAAACATTGCAACTGGTGAAAAGGTTTCATCATAGTCAACCCCATGAATTTGTTTGAATCCTTTTGCAACCAGTCTTGCCTTATAAGTATGTACCTTACCATCCATGTCAGTCTTCTTTTTGAAGACCCACTTGCATCCTATAGGGTTAACTCCTATAAGAGGCTCTACCAAGGTCCAAACTTGGTTTGTGTACATGGAATCCATCTCAAATTTCATGGCTTCTAGCCACTTCTCAGACTCGGGACTAGTTATGGCCTCTTGGTAGGTCACATGCTCATCTTTATCCATGAGTGACACATCACCTTGATCTATTATGAGATATCCATATCTCTCAGGTAAGTGACGTATCCTGCTTGACCTACGCTGGTCTTGTTCTACTTGAGAGGGTTGCTCTTCCACAACTACTTATGTTTCCTGCTCTAATTCTTCCATAGGTGTATCGATGCTTTGTGATTCTTGAATTTCTTCAAGCTCTACTTTCCTCCCACTGATTCCTTTGGAAATAAAATCCTTTTCTAGGAAAACCCCAGTTCGAGCGACAAACACTTTGCCCTCAGAAGGATTGTAGAAGTAATACCCTCTTGTTTCTTTAGGATACCCCATGTCGCATTACGCGAAAAAACGGCGGAAAACAAAAACACTAGAGCCGCCACCGTGCGTTATTTATCCCAAAAGAGGGAAAGGAAACGCTTGAAGTAAACCTGGAAAAGACATGGTCTCGTGACCAGAGAGAAATAGGATCGGGAGTCGGTTATGCGAAGGGAAGGTTTTAGCACCCCTACGCATCCGTCGTACTCGACGGGATCCACGCTCAAAAGAAAGGATAAAGGTTGCTAAACACTGATCAAAAACTGCACACACAGGCTGGAAAGAGACACAGAAAGACAAAAGAAACTAACTCGGCAGGATATCGCATCCTGGGCCTACGTAGTCTGTCAGGCACAGACATCAGAGTTGACGTAGTTCGGGACAAGGGGAAACGTGCTCGCTAGGATGTCGCATCCTATGCATACATATCTTCTTTGACCGAAGAAGAATCAGAGCACTCGTAGCTCGGCTAACACACGCCAAACAAAACAAAACACAAACACAGGCAAACATGGAAACCGAATGCCAATCGCTGGACTTACATCAGACTCCGAACCAACAAACACACGCACACAGGAAACCAACTGCCAATCGCTGGACTTATGTCAGACTCCAAACACACACAAAGGAGAAAGCAAAAGGTTACCCGGAGAGATCAGCTCAATCTCCTTCCTACGTACCTCATCTGGTATGAGGATCAGGGCTACGTAGTTCCCCTACACAGGGAAAAAGGACTAGCCTAACCAGATACAAAGGGAGACACAAACTACTAGGGAGACTACGACTCGAGCCTAGAAGTTGTCATGCATACGATCCCTATGTTAAGGTTTCTATCTAACTTGCACACGAAGCAAGCTATCTTAAATAGCACAGTCAAAAGCACAAAAGCAAGCACACACACTATATACAAACAGAGGGGCTCAAACAAGGCTAGGCTTTAGTCAAGGGGTCATATCAACCTCAACAAACAAGCCACTGTATCAGGGTGGTGTTAGCTCTTAACCCTAACATTGAGAGTTAGGGTGAAGCAGATGAAATGGGAAGTGAAGATAAGACTCCACAGCTCTTATCCCTGGCCTGGGAGAGCTTCAGACAAATGAAAGTGTGGGAGTCCAGAATGTGGGACTCTACTCCACATGACTGACACAACATGGATCTTGGGTTTGGATTCAAAGTGCATCAACATAGTGGTGTGAGCAGGATGAATGACACACTGAATAGCAGGGGATGGATTGCACATCCCTTGTATCTGCCAATGCCTCTTCACTTAGGAGGTCTTTGATATGTACAGGGCACAACATTAAACAAACACAAGCATTGCCTCTTAAGGAGGGCTTCAGACAGGTGCTTGCCCACATAACAGGACATGTCTTCCAGACTACATGAAGTCAGAGAGTTATACCTAGGTTAAGCAACCCACAAGCTAGCAATGCAAGTTCAAAAGAACTCTAAGCAACTTAGGTACCTGAAAAAATCTAAACCAATCAGTTTACAAGTCAAGCAAGGAGATAGACAACAGTCAACCATACAATGGTACACAGTCAGACAAATAGTCAAAGCATCAAGCACCAATGTGCAAGCCATAAGGCACAAGCTCAAGTCTCAAAGCCTATAAAACAACTCAATATTAGTCAACATCAATCAACTAATCAATTCAAAGGAGTGAACCATTCCGACCATGGCAAAGTGCTTCTTAACCTGAAATACACAATCCAAATAGTGAGTTCAAACCACTAGGTAAAAGCCTAGGGTCAAAAGTAGGTCAAACATTCAAAACAAAACATGAAATTTAACATGAATAAACTTCAATCACATCTTGACACACTCCAAAAAGTCTCATATCAATATCATTAACCAAATCCATTTCATGAACCAAACATGGCAAGGTATGCAAATTGTGACCACATTGTGACATCAGAAGCAATAAATGCACATTAAATCAAAAAATGATTCAAATAATCTTGGAAAAATTCATGAGTAAACAGGACATACAACGTGATCATCACACAAAAAATTAGAGGCATTATACATCATTAGGCATGACAATCACATAGCATAAATCAAGACAAACACAACAAGTACATGTGTGACACCAATTGTCACACCAAGTTAGCATAGGCATAAAACAGGGATGGATCATGGTAAAAACCTCAAACCAAAGCCAAAACAACACTCAACATGTCTAGAAATAGTGTGCAAAAATTCAGAAGCATTGGATAAGGAACAAACATTTCATGACCAAATGAAATTTCAAAGAAATTCAGAAGCTCAAATGTGACTATCCAGAAGGAAAAATCTCAATTAAATCAGAAATGATTCCAAAAATTCCAACAAAAATCATGAGCAATCACAACATTCATATCAAGCATCACACAAAAAATCAGAGCAATTGGATCTCATTTAGCATGGCAAACACATCAATCAAGTTGAACCTCACAAGGTGTGAAACAAATTGTCACACCTAACTTAACATGATCATAAAACAGCAATGCTAAATGATAAAAATACCAAATTAACACCAAAATGTCAAGCAATGAGTCTACTTGTAGCATGCAAAATTTCATATTCATTGGATAAAAGATCAGCATTTCACAAATGATATGGCAAGGCAAGGTACAAAATGGATACATGCTCACATACCCTAGCACGAAATGAAATCCAGCCAGGCACAATTTATGGAAAGATGATCAAAAAATAATAGACAGAGTAAGGATCATGATGCAAAAAACCTCATAATTTTTGGATGATTTTTCAAATTAATATGAATTTTGTAAGATGATGAAAAAATAAAAAAATGATGTGAAGCATGTATTGGAAATGATGGAAGGAAATAAGAGAAATCATGAAGCATTTGAAATATTAGCATGGCGTGGAATCGAAGAAGGGAACAATTTGAAAGTTGGCGCGCTCAGTGAATGAAACTCAGCGTTTCATTAAATACGTGGCATGGTCAAGTCATATGTGGCAAGGTCAAAGGCTTCTGAGCGAACCAAAACGCCATGCATGCAGTGATGTGGACCAATAGGACGCGAACCCTAAGAAACAACATGCAACATGCAGAAAACCGTTCTTCATGGATTAAAACCGTGGCCTATGCAATCATCATCTTCTTCCTCACGCGTTTCATGAACAGTAAGACATGCTCAAGAACAAAATCTCCAGAATTCGAATCTAAGGACATCATCATGTAGCATTTTCATCATAGATCACAGATATATGCATGGCTAAGCTTGAATCAACACATACAAAGAGAATCGAAGCAATCATTATTCATGCACACAACTTTGAATCGACCTAACTAACTCAATTTTGCATGGAAATTCATGGTTCAAAGCTCAGGATGACCACAACAACAAGATCTACAATAATATCATAAGAATTTTGAGAAATAAAGAGATCGATTCTGTAACCTCTTGGAGAGCAGAATTGGAATTGGATGAATTCAAGCCTTATGATGCTCCAAACTTCTTCTATGCAGCTTGAAGAGTTGATTGGATGAAAGCTTGAAGTTCAATTGCACTTGATTCCACCAGAATTTGGATTCACCATGGACGAGTTCAAGCTTGCATATGCTTCAAACAGGCACGATTTCATGTGAATTCTCTTCCAAACTTGCTCAAGGATGCTTCCAGATGATGAATCAAGCAATGGAATGTGATTTGTTTGAAGAAATTGAGAGAAAATTTTGAGAGAAAATTTGTGAATTTTGATCTAGATCTGAAAAAATAATTGTTGTTAATGCTGAAACAGTTAGGGTTTGCTATATATATGCCATGCTAATCACCCTTTTAATCATGCTTTGGCCAATGGTAATTGTAATTAGCAAAATGAGGTGTGAGTGCCAATTGTGATTTTTCACCCTATGCATGAAATGCATGGTGAACAGTGCACGAAAATGCTTTCAAATTCACTTCAAAATCTGTTTTGGAGCTAATGGCAATGATAGAATGTGTAAATGATGCACCAAATTTAAACTTCATATTTTCCCTCCAAAAATCAAGTGAAATATCAAATGCTCATGTGATGATAATTTGTGCAATGTAATGCATGATTTTGAAACTAGAGGTCAAAATGAGAAGAATGCAAAAAGAGCAATCCAATTTGGAGTTTTGGTTTGAAAGTTATGCTCATTTGAAGTTTAAACCACACTTTGTCAAGTTTGATCCATATCTCTTCAACCACACATGAGAAATACATGATCTTGGACTTTTTGGAAATGGGAGAGAAAGATCTTCAACGTTCATGTTGGACAAAATTCCATTTGAAGCTTTCTTGATGATGTAATCTTGAGTTGAAGTTGGTCCAAAACCTTTCCATTTTTGGAAAGTTCAAATTACAGGTCACCTGCTATTTTTGGAAAGTCTTGATCTGACCTCAAATTCTTCAATGTTGATGTTTGAAATGTCAAATGAGACTTGTTTGAACATGAATGAGGCATCTCTAACCATCTCCCACCTCCAATTCCACAGTTGAACTGACAGTTGACTTTTGTTGACTTTTTAGGGTTTCAGCTGATTTGCACATGGACTGATGAGTTTTGAGCATTCAATTCTTGGCCAAACCACTTCAAAATGATCCTTGGGCCACATGAACTCGTTACACCAACCCTAGGGCTTTGATTCCATGGAAAATGCACTTGTTGCCTTGCAAAGTTGAATCTTCTAACCAGTCTTGCCTGATGACTTGATGGACTATGCAATGAACAATGCAATGTTAATGACCTAAAATGGAAATGTATATACAAAATGGGAGGTGCAAATTTGAGGTGCTACAGCTTCCCCTATTCAATCAACTGGGAACCTGAATGGATGAGAGCAACGGTTGTCAGACCTTCAGGGTAAACAGGGATTGAATACCAAAGAACCATAGAAATTTGCACTCCGCGGGGTATGATACAGGATATTTGCAACAGTAACTACACAAGACGTTTACCGATGACTCTACTGGGGATTTTGATTTTTTTCAAAGGAAAAGAAACAGCCAGACGTCAACGGACGACCGGGAAAAACTCAACGTTTATTGACACCAACGGAGAGGTGACCAGACATTAACGAATGACTGGGAAAGGACTCGACCAGACGTCAACGGACGAACGGGAGAAGCTCAACGTTTATCGACACCAACGGAGAGGTGACCAGACATTAACGAATCACTGGGAAAGGACTCGACCAGACGTCAACGGACGAACGGGAGAAGCTCGACGTTTATCGACACCAACGGAGAGGTGACCAGACATTAACGAATGACTGGGAAGACTCGACCAGACGTCAACGGACGAATGGGAGAAGCTCGAAGTTTATCGACACCAACGGAGAGGTGAGCACTTCAGTGGGGAAGGAAAGCAAATACTTGCAACTGGAAACCAGATAGGACGTTTACCGACGACTCTACTGGGGATTTCTAGCTGGGAACTACCAGACATTTACCGATGACTGGGATGAGACTCGATGTTTACCGACATCGAAAGATGATGTTTACCGACACCAAAAATGACCAGACATTTACCGATGACTGGGGAATAGGATATACAACCAGACGTCAACAGACGAATGGGAAAAACTCATCGTTTATCGAAACCAACGGAGAGGTGACTCCTGGGGAAGGGTACAACTATACGTCAACGGACGAATAGGAAAGACTCAACGTTTATCGACACCAACGGAGAGGTGAATAGACATCAACGGATGACCTGTGGGGAAAAATCTACAACTAAACGTCAACGGACGAATAGGAAAAACTCAACGTTTATCGACACCAACGGAGAGGTGAATACTTCACTAGGGAAGGAGACGATGTTACGAACATCGAAAGATGATGTTTACCGACATCAAACAAGACGACCAGACATTTACCGATGACTGGGATGAGACTCGATGTTTACCGACACCGAAAGAATGGTGTTTACCGACACCGAACAAAAGACGACCAGACATTTACCGATGACTGGGGGCGACATCTGCATATGTCAGGGCAAGGCTAAACACTTGCTGGGGATCTCACCGGGGAGAATCAATCTTTCCTTTTCACAGACGGGTGAGGAAATAAACCTCTCTGGGGAGTCATCAATCCTGAATGCTGTCAGGAGCAACTGTAGCAAATGTGTCGTACAGATGTTGAACAATGATCCGCCTCTGCCGGGGATAAGGTCTGATTAGGTTTAACATATGAATGCATATGTTTGAATTTTTCTATGGCGTAATGCTCCATATCGAATGGAAATGCTACACAATTTGAGGATGCAATGATTACTACATGCAAAATGCAAATGATGAAGACTCATATAGGGAGAAAACTAATCAGATCCTCCAACTCTGTGGGGAGACTCTGTCTGACGAATAATCTACGGGGAGTAGCACCAACTTCTCACTCATGCTGGAGAAAAATCATTGTTGCTGGGGAAAGGATCCCACCGGGGACAACCTTTACCGGACTCAGTCCACTCGGGGACTCCGCTAGGGGAACAACCAATGGTGATTTACCGGGGACGACCCATCCACACGTAGGATAAACTCTGCTGGAGATAATTTCACCGAACCTGATCCACTCGGGGAACCTGTTGCTGAGGAAAAGCATAACTCTGTTGGGGAATAATATACCAGACCATGCTGGGGAATGACATTCACGACCCAGGCCTGCTGGGGATTGAAGAATCCTTAGACCTGCTGGGGAATAGGATAGCCTCTGCAGGGGAAAATAGCTCTGACAGTTGTCAGACTTTCTTGGGGAAACATCCTCACTCAGCTGGGGAATCATGCAATTGCAAGCCTACTGAGGAATTCCTGATCTTGATATATGCTGGGGAGACAAGCCCTGAACCTGTTCAACTGCTGGGGAACATCCCATCCTCTCACACTGCTGAGGAAACAACCATGGCTTATCTGCTTCAGCCAGGAATCAAAAAGTAACCACCTGCAAAACAACACGACATACATGCCCCAGTATTGCATGGACAAGATACGCTCAAGTGTCCTCAACATTCAAAATGATTTTCAAATGTTTTATCTTTCTGCACGTTATTGTCTAGGCTTCATGTTTTCATATGTAATGTTTATCAAAAATTCGGACGGTTTTGCAAACAAAACAGTAAAATAAAAACAAGAGAGCTATTTATCTGAATAATGACTTTTTATTGATTGAAAATGGGCCTGAAAAGGCAAATACATCGGGAAGCAATTCCTAGAAAGAGGTAATTGCGCACAAAAGGAAAAATACATCCTAATGGCAATGTGAATACGGCATCCACTATTTCCCAATTCTGTTATGACTCACAGATCATCAGTTTTCCTCCCAACTTCCTTGCTTTCTGAGAAGAATGACTGGACCGATCATATCTTTCGAGATGGTAGACAACGAAGCGCGATGAAGTACAGATAACTCAGACTATAGTCTTCGCTTTAATCCCTCTTTTGCCTGGATCGCCCTTTCGGGTTTTCAATCCACCGGGATACCCATTTTTGCCTAAGCCTCCCTTGCGGGTTTTCGACTTACCGGGTGTACAAATTCTTTTCATTTTTATCCCTAACTTTTGCCCGAACCTTTTTTTTTTTGGTTCGCCGGGATGCCCTTTTTTGCCTGGACTCTTTTGTTCTTTTTGTCCAGCAGGTCAATTTACGCGAAGTATTTTTTGACTACATCTGAGTTAACAGGGGACGGAAAATCTTCACCATCCATAGTTGTAAGCATCAAGGCTCCACCGGAGAAAACCTTCTTAACAACATATGGACCTTCGTAATTAGGAGTCCACTTGCCCCTGTTATCTGTACCGGGAGGAAGGATCCTCTTCAAAACTAACTCACCAGTTTGATAGCTTCGAGGATGCACTTTCTGATCAAAGGCTCTCTTCATCCTTCTCTGGTACAACTGCCCATGGCACACAGCTGTTAACCGTCTCTCTTAGATAAGGCTCAACTCGTTAAACCTTGTTCGAATCCACTCGGCTTTGTCAAGCTTGACATCTAGCAAGACTCTCAGAGAAGGGATCTCCACTTCAACAGGTAGGACAGCTTCCATACCATACACAAGAGAGTACGGGGTTGCCCCGGTCGACGTACGTACTGAGGTACGGTACCCATGCAAAGTGAAAGGCATCATCTCATGCCAATCTTTGTACGTCACAACCATCTTCTGCACAATCTTCTTGATATTCTTGTTTGCCGCCTCTACAACACCATTCATCTTCGGTCTGTAAGGAGAAGAATTGTGATGTTCAATCTTGAAATCTTTACAAAGCTCTTTCATCATCTTGTTATTGAGATTCGAACCATTATCAGTAATGATCCTCTCAGGAACCCCATAACGACAGATGATTTCCTTCTTAATGAACCGGGCAACCACTTGTTTGGTAACATTAGCATAGGAAGCTGCTTCCACCCACTTGGTGAAGTAGTCAATTGCAACCAGGATGAAGCGATGTCCATTAGAAGCAGTGGGCTCAATCTTCCCAATCATATCAATCCCCCACATGGCAAACGGCCAAGGCGAGTTCATGACATTCAGAGGGCTTGGTGGTACATGCACCTTATCAGCATAGATTTGACACTTATGGCACTTCCGAGCGTACTTGAAACAATCGGATTCCATAGTCATCCAGTAATAACCGACTCTTAACAATTTCTTGGACATTGCATGACCACCAACATGGGTACCAAAAGATCCCTCATGCACTTCCTGCATCAACATGTCTGCTTCGTGTCTATCCACGCATCTGAGCAGAACCATGTCAAAGTTTCTCTTGTACAACACGTCATCCTGATTCAAATAAAAGCTTCCAGCTAGCCTTCTCAGGGTTTTCTTGTCATTCCTTGACGCACCTTCCGGATACTCCTGACCCTTGAGGAAGTTCTTGATATCAAAGTACCACGGCTTCTCATCAACAACAGACTCAACTGCAAACACATACGCAGGCCTCTCGAGTCGATTCACTGCAACATGTGGCACATGATTCCACCAATGAACTTTGATCATAGAAGACAAAGTAGCCAAGGCATCAGCCATTTGATTCTCATCCCGGGGGACATGATACAACTTCACCTTCTTGAAGAACGTCAATATTCTTCTGGTGTAATCTCGATAAGGAATCAAATGCGGCTGATTAGTATTCCAATCTCCATTGACCTGGTTGATCACTAGAGCGGAATCTCCATATATGTCAAGCATTTTGATCCTCAAATCAATGGCTTCTTCTATCCCCATGATACAAGCTTCATACTCAGCCTCGTTGTTGGTAACGTCAAAAGTCAATCTGGCAGAAAAAGGTATATGAGCACCTTTAGGATTGATAAGCACTGCACCAACACCGTTGCCATTCACATTCACAGCCCCATCAAACATCAATGTCCACTTGTCATCCGGATCCGGTCCTTCCTCGACAAGAGGCTCTTCACAATCTTTCATCTTAAGATACATGATGTCTTCATCAGGGAATTCAAACATCATCGGCTGATAATCATCAATCGGTTGCTCAGCAAGGTAGTCTGACAGAATACTACCTTTGATGGCCTTCTAAGACGTGTACTGGATGTCATATTCTGTTAAAATCATCTGCCGACGGGCAACACGTCCGGTGAGAGCCGGCTTCTCAAAGATGTACTTCACTGGATCCATCTTAGAAATCAATAAGGTAGTATGGTTCAACATATACTGTCTCAGTCGGCGAGCAGCCCAGGCCAAAGCACAGCAAGTTTTCTCAAGCTGTGAATATTTGATTTCACAGTCGGTAAACTTTTTGCTAAGGTAGTATATGGCATGCTCTTTTCGACCAGACTCGTCATGCTGTCCCAATACACACCCCATCGAGTTCTCAGTCACTGACAGGTACATTATCAAAGGTCTCCCCGGAACGGGAGGAATAAGGATTGGAGGTTTCTGTAAATACTCTTTTATCTTGTCAAAAGCTTTCTGACAATCATCATTCCACCTGATTGCTTGATTCTTTCTTAGCAATTTGAATATCGGTTCACACGTGGCAGTTAGGTGAGATACAAACCTTGCAATGTAGTTCAATCTCCCTAAAAACCCACGAACCTGCTTTTCTGTTTTCGGTTCAGGCATTTCTTGAATAGCTTTGACTTTCGCTGGATCAACCTCAATCCCTTTCTCACTGACAATGAAGCCTAACAGCTTCCTGGATCTCACTCCAAACGTACACTTGAATATTCTCAGTCTGTCAAACAACTTCTGCAAATCAACCAGGTGCTCCTCTTCTGTCTGCGACTTCGCAATCATATCATCCACCTACACTTCAATCTCTTTGTGCATCATGTCATGAAAGAGAGTCGTCATAGCCCTCTGATAGGTAGCACCGGCATTCTTCAGCCCAAATGACATCACATTATAGCAGAACATGCCCCAAGGTGTAATGAATGTCGTCTTTTCCATGTCTTCTGGCGCCATCTTGATCTGGTTATAGCCAGAGAAACCATCCATGAAAGAGAAAACCGAGGATTGAGCCGTATTATCAACCAATACATCAATGTGAGGTAATGGGAAATCATCTTTCGGACTCTTTCTGTTCAAATCCCGGTAATCGACACACATCCTGACTTTTCCGTCCTTCTTCGGCACGGGAACAATGTTGGCCACCCACGGGGGATAAGTAGTAACTGACAGGAAACCCGCGTCCAACTGCTTCTGAACTTCTTCCTTGATCTTAACAGCCATATCAGGACTAGTTCTGCGAAGCTTCTGCTTGACTGAAGGAGAATCTTCTCTGAGAGGTAGTCTATGCACCACAATATCGGTATCCAACCCAGGCATATCTTGATACGACCAGGCGAATATCTCCACATACTCTCTCAGCATCTCAATCAACCTTCTCTTGACATCCTCTTTCAAAGCAGCCCCGATCTTGATCTCTTTTCTGGCGTCCTCAGTACCAAGATTAATAATCTCCAACTCCTCCTGATGAGGTTGGATGACCCTTTCCTCCTGCTTCAACAATCTGACCAATTCTTTAGGGAGTTCACAGTCTTCCTCACCCTCCTCTTCAGCTTGGTAGATGGGATTATGGAAATCATACTGAGCCATAACAGAACTGTTCATAGTGGATTCCGTGAGATCACTTCTGCATGTTTAATGCTTTGTTTTAGAAAAAAGAGTTCAAGAAAGTCACAAAAACAAAAACATTGCCATTTTTATTTTTTTATTTGAAAAATAAAAACAAAAATAGAAAGACAGGGATCACAAAATTGTTTGCAAAACGTCCTTTATTAATGATAACATTGAAAAACATGATGAGGCCCTACAATGAACCACTACGCCTTGGGCAGAACGTAGGGTTTTGTGCAAAATGAAAAAACAAAAGAAAATTACTCAGTTTGAAGAGTAACTTGGACCACATCTTCTGCTGTCCAGTTGTTGATCGTCTCCCCTGGTGCACACGGGCGAACCCAGTTGTTCAGATCATAATCACTGTCATCGTCTTCACTACCGACTGCAAAGACGTCACCGTGATTCATCAGCCCAGCGCTGGTAAAGGTACTCGGACCTATCTGCACACCCTGCTCCGCCTGCAAGGGTTGATAACCAATCCCGAATTTATCCTCTTTGATAGGAAAATCCACCATCTTGCCCCAGCCTTCAGCATTGCCCGAGCTGACAACCTCCATGGCCTGCTTATACGATGCAAATGAGGCACTTGGCTTCTTCTGCTCAGCGAAAGCCACCCTCTCAAGAGCAACGGTCTCGAATGCCTGGCACAAAGTTTCATGGATTTCACCATCCACCTCCACATATTTGAAAGAGGATAGGTGACTCACCAGAATATCTTCTTCACCGCACACGGTCACAATCTGACCGTTCCAGACATACTTGAGCTTCTGATGGAGAGTTGACGAAACTGCCCCAGCTGCATGAATCCAAGGACGCCCCAATAAGCAACTATATGCTGGCTGGATGTCGATCACATAAAAGACAATGTCAAACACCTCCGGGCCAATCTTCACCGGCAATGTGACTTCACCAAAAACAGACCGTTTGGATTCGTCAAATGCACGAACAATCAGATCATTTGGAGTGAGTACAACCCCTTCAATATCAATCTTGGTCAGAATCTTCTTGGGCAACACATTCAGCGACGAGCCAGTGTCTACCAACACGTGCGACAACACTGCACCCTTGCACTCCATGGTGATATGCAAGGCCTTGTTATGGTTGCGCCCTTCAGGCGTCAGGTCCAAATTTGTAAAACCCAAACCATGTCTGGTACTTACATTGGCAATAACACCCTCCAGCTGGTTGACAGAGATCTCTTGAGGCACGTAAGCCAAATTCAGCATCTTCAACAAGGCATTACGGTGTGCCTCAGAGCACAGAAGCAACGAGAGGATAGAAATCTTGGACGGAGTCTGATTCAGATGATCTACAATTATGTAGTCACTCTTCTTTATTATCTTCGTGAACTCCTCCACGTCCTTCTCAAACGAGCCACCAGGCACCTCCTTCTGAGCAGGTTCTTCATCAACCACAGCCTGTTTGCCTTTAGCTTTGGCGAGAGCCTCAGCATTAGCGTCCCTCAACGGTTACGGAGCGAACAGACGACCGCTTCTCGTAAACCCTCCTGGTCCTCCAACATTGTCAACAACTGGACTAACAACCACATGAGTTCTTACTGGCACACCAATTGTCACAGGAGACTGGTTAACTGGCCTGACTTGATTCTCAGCCCTTCTGTTGTTGCGGTAAGCGTTGTCATACTTCCACGGCACAACCCTACTATTCTCAACATGTCTCCTACCAGACACATCAATAGTAGTTGGAGTACTGACAGTTACTGGCGCAGAAATTGTAACAGGGGTACCAACAGTTGTAGGCGCACTAACAGCTCTCTGGCCACGTCCCTCGGACGGTTTGAAATAAATGGTGACTGTTGACACCACTCCACGATCTTTAACAGCCCGAGTAAACTGCAGACAACCCTCATCAATCAGCCTCTGGATACCAGCTCTCAATTGATCACAACCATTCTCTGACTCTGCACAGTCTGAACAGTCCTGATCACAGCCCGGGAAGACGCCCCCTCTTAACAAATGGTTTTTCACAACTGACAGTGGAGTCTGAACATCACAAACATCAACTATCAAGTCCTCAGCTTCTCCACCTTCAACATTGTTCACTCTGTGCGCACCATGCTGAGGCATAGGGTTGTTAACAACATTCGGCACAGGAGCAAAATTGATAGTTTTAGCGTCAATCAAGTCCTGGACCTTATGATGAAAAGCCCGGCAGTTCTCAATATGGTGCCCCGATGCACCAGAGTCGAAATCACAACGGACGTTGGCATCATACCCAGGTGGTATCTTTGTCAACGGTGCCATGGTACGCAACTCAACAAACCCCAACTTGAGCAGTTTAGGTAGCAACTCAGCGTAAGTCATTGGCAACGGGTCAAAACGTCGATCCGGCATACTCTGCCTAGGCTGATATGGACGTTGTTGTTGTTGTTGTTGTTATGGTTGCGGTTGTTGAGCTCTCTGTTGTTGCTGTTGTCGTGACTGAGGTGCCGGTATGGTTACAGCAGCAACCTGGCAATACTGATTTCTGTTGGTATTCCTCCTGTGTTGCACAACATTGGTTTCACCCTCTCTCCTGCGAGGTGCCCCAGCAAATGGTTTCTTCGAAGACGAGGACCCAACATCCTGAATCTTGCCAGCTTTAATCAGGCTCTCTATCCTCTCTCCGCAGATTACGACGTCTGAGAAACTACCGAATGGACAACTTCCCATCCGGTCCATGAATACACCCTGTAGAGTACCAATGAACATGTCAGTTAACTCCCTTTCCAGCATAGGGGGTTGTACTCGTGCAGCCAACTCACGCCACCTCTGGGCGTACTCCTTGAAGCTTTCACCAGATTTTTGACATAGACTCTGCAACTGAGTCCGGCTCGGCGCCATGTCCATATTATGTTTGTATTGCCTCAAGAAGGCTTCACCCAGATCTCTCCAACAGCGGATTGATTCTCTCTTAAGCTCCATGTACCAATCCAAGGAAGCCCCAGACAAGCTATCCTGGAAGAAATACATCCACATTTTCTCGTCATCTGTGTAGGCAGAGATTTTCCTGTAGTAGGCCTGCACATGGGTGCGAGGACAAGAAGTACCATTGTATTTGTCGAACGAAGGCGCTTTGAACTTGTGAGGGATTCTCAACCCTTCCACCAGCCCCATTTTAGTCACATCAAAACCCAGGGAATTCTGACATTCCATGGCTCGGATTTTCTCAGCAAGGGCATCAACTCTTCGATCTCTCTCCTCAACTCTTACAACATCCTCATCTTCACTGAGCAGAGTAAACATGTCCTCCTTCCTGTCAACCAGGGGAGCAGGATGACGAATCGGAGCCCGGGTAGCTCTGGCATTAACAGTCTCTGCAGCAAGAGGCTGTCCATTGATTCGAATACCCCTCAATTCATCGCCCACGACATAGTCATTGACGGGAGCAGCAGCAGCAACATTGTCATGAACCGGTACACCCACTAGTGAAGCTCGGTTGGACGGCGGAATCACGGTTTCCTGTCTTTGGGCTAAGGCACGCAGCTCCTCTTGCCCCTGAACGACCCCTTGCATCATTGTCATGAATTGGGCCATGTTAGCCCTCATCTCAGCCAATTCTGCTTGAACCTGGTCCATGTTCCTCTGATGATTGAGTCTGGTTGCGTAGCGGTGCGGTCGTTGATCAGCAATCCTGCCTAGACACAGGAACCAGAGTGAGAAGTCACGATCAAGAACACCTGTTATGCAAAATGATATGGGTATGATGCTAATGATGTGTATGATGCATATGATATGTTCATTTCTCAGGCATTCAAAAGCCTAATTCATCTTCAAGAAATGGCAACCTGCAACGCACAACAAGGCACAGCAACAGAAGAGCAAAGGGCACAGAGTGAAACACCAACAACCTCATCTATAGATATGAGCAACGAGGATCATACAACAATAGTCAACAAAGATCCAAAGGATAAGAGTAAAACAACTGAATCCCATCCAACAAGCCTGGAGGTGATTCTCAACATAAACATCAGAAATACAAGCTAAGACACATGGCTTCCAGGAATGAGAGTCTTCAAGTAGTGACACTGGTCTATCAACAGGTCACACTCTGAACATTCTGGCAAGGGAGTGATCTTCTCCTTCAATTGTCTTCTGAGCTCTACAACTTCTTCTCCAAGTTGGCTCTCTGATGCACGTCTCAAATCTACTTCCTTCTTCAACTGGATGTCTTTGTCTTTGAGTTGCTTCTCCAAGTCTCTTATCTTCTTCTGGTAGCTGGCCTCAGCTCTCTGCAGCCTCAAGCACTCCCGGTGTTCTGCATCCAACAAGGTCTCCATCTCCTCATAGGACATCTTCTTGCTCTTAACAGCACCTTCACCCTGCAAGTCTCTGAGTTGATGAGTCAGGTTCAATTTGTCAGCTTTGGCTTTGTACAACTCCATCTGGGTATCTTGTTCCTTCTCCCTTAGCCGGCGATTCTCCATCAGGGCTTGCTTGTACTGCTCAGCAGGTACACTCTCAGCAAGGATCAAAGGTGGTTGCACTTGCAATGGCCTCATCCTATCATAGGGCAACAACAAAGTTTCCACTCTCTTCTTGACCCACTCAGTGTAGTCAGGCATAGCAATGGCAAACTTCTTCCCTAGGACAACTCCATCCTTGACACCAATGGCCTTCCAAGCTCTTCCTATATGTTCCAATCTAGCAGGGTCATTCCGCTTCTCAAAATACACACTTTCAGCTATCTCAGCATCAAGTGGTCTTCCACTAATCACAAACCCCAACTGACGAAGAGAAAGAACTGGATTGTAATTGATGCAACCCTTAGTCCCTATAAGTGCCACATTCCGAAATGCTCCACAACCCATGATGACACTACGCACATCCATCCGGTAAGACTGCCATCTGATATCATAAGAGGTAAGAGACATACCCCTCTGAGTCCACTTATGAGTGCTCTGAGCATCCACAAAAGGTCCACTGACTGGCAGGAGAGACAGGAACCATCTGAGCAACAGTGGGAGACAACATCTGATAGCTCCACCCTTACCATGCCTACTGTGAATAGCATAGTAAGTGTCAGCTAACAAGGTAGGAACCGGGTTTCCTCCAAGAAAGATAGTGACAGCAGCATAGTCCACAAAGTTGGGCATACTCGGGAACAACACAATCCCATATATCAAGACAGCTAACTGAGCATGAAAAGCCTCCCGATTTCCCTTCTCTACTTCTCCTCTAGCCATCCTCAACAGGAACTTCAAAGGCAAACCCACAGCATCCCCACTGGACTTCCAATTATCACTGACTTCCTTGATACTCAGATGAAGAGCTCTGGAGACAACTCTGAAATCAACCTCCTTAGGCACATCCAAGAAAGGAGCCTGGTATCTGATAGGAACACTCAACAGAATGGAATACTCTT
Organism: Lathyrus oleraceus; assembly: GCF_024323335.1. NCBI lineage: Eukaryota > Viridiplantae > Streptophyta > Magnoliopsida > Fabales > Fabaceae > Lathyrus > Lathyrus oleraceus. The sequence goes on along the minus strand of NC_066580.1, from coordinate 195,952,401 downwards.
CAAGAGTAGGAGATAGCTGATAATCTTGGAAAGTGAAACAACAAAGCTCTGGGTCGTAGAACTGGAGAAGAGTCTGCAACGACACCGGATCTACCACCATCTTCAACAGTGTCAACAAGTCCCCATACTGGTCAACAAACACCTTCTGGTTACCGCCGGTCACAAAGTTGCCCACCTCTATCAAGGATGTCAAAGGCTCATGGTGAAAGCTGTAGGAACAAGTCTTCCTCTTCAACTCTGGACCAATTGCCATCTCTCTCAGTGAATCGAACTCCTGAATGAACCTGAGAAATGATATGCATGCAGAGATAAGCTTTTTTCTTTTTCTTTTCTTTTTTTTCATTTTTTTTTAACTTTTTTATTGCATATCTTTTTTGAAAATAAACATGCTATGATGCAAATGGTGCAGACAAGACTGGCTGGCTGTGTATCTCGGAGCACAGGATCAAAGCTTCGACTTGAACTCGGAACCACAAAATCATCTGAAACCCAAAGTCATCTGAGACCCATATCTGAAGGACCAAGTCACCAACAGGACCACAAGACACCAACAAGTCACCAATTGTACCTGTTATAATGATCATTCCCTCCCCACTCACGGGTGTCATCTAGGCCAATGTAAAGTCGAGAGAAACGCAACATAAATAACCCTTTCATAGAATATCATCATATACACACCCAAAGTATGTAACGATAATACCCCATCAGAGTCTGAACTGCTCGTGATATCAATGTTCCGCTAAGTGGCGCAATACCACCCGCTTCCCATGAATCACTCTATTCCTAGGTGTCCTAGATTTCACTCATAGCCTGGGTATTGGGCCTTTTACCTTATGTAACTCCCACCCCAACAGAGAGACAACACAACCAGCACAGATGAACAAATGAAGAATGCAAACATAAATGCAAACATAAATGCAAACATAAATGCAAACATAAATGCAAATATAAACAAATAAATGCAATAAATGAAACAACAAAAGCAACCAAACCCTAACCTAGAGAACGCTAGGAGAGACTCGCTTAGGGAAGATGGACCAGCAAGAGGTCAACTTCTCTTTATTCCCCAGCAGAGTCGCCAGCTGTTGCATTACGCGAAAAACCGGCTGGAAAACAAAAACAATAGAGCCGCCACCGTGCATTATTTATCCCAAAAGAGGGAAAGGAAACGCTCGAAGTAAACCTGGAAAAGACATGGTCTCGCGACCAGAGAGAAATGGGATCGGGAGTCGGTTATGCGAAGGGAAGGTATTAGCACACCTACGCATCCGTCGTACTCGACGGGATCCACGCTCAAAAGAAAGGATAAAGGTTGCTAAACACTGATCAAAAACTGCACACACAGGCTGGAAAGAGACACAGAAAGACAAAAGAAACTAACTCGACAGGATATCGCATCCTGGGCCTACGTAGTCTGTCAGGCACAGACATCAGAGTTGACGTAGTTCGGGACAAGGGGAAACGTGCTCGCTAGGATGTCGCATCCTATGCATTCGTATCTTCTTTGACCGAAGAAGAATCAGAGCACTCGTAGCTCGGCTAACACACGCCAAACAAAACAAAACACAAACACAGGCAAACATGGAAACCGAATGCCAATCGCTGGACTTACATCAGACTCCGAACCAACAAACACACGCACACAGGAAACCAACTGCCAATCGCTGGACTTATGTCAGACTCCAAACACACACAAAGGAGAAAGCAAAAGGCTGCCCAGAGAGATTAGCTCAATCTCCTGCCTACGTACCTCATCTAGTATGAGGATCAGGGCTACGTAGTTCCCCTACACAGGGAAAAAGGACTAGCCTAACCAGATACAAAGGGAGACACAAACTACTAGGGAGACTACGACTCGATCCTAGAAGTTGTCATGCATACGATCCCTATGTTAAGGTTTCTATCTAACTTGCACAGGAAGCAAGCTATCTTAAATAGCACAGTCAAAGGCACAAAAGCAAGCACACACACTATATACAAACAGAGGGGCTCAAACAAGGCTAGGCTTTAGTCAAGGGGTCATATCAACCTCAACAAAAAGGCCACTGTATCAGGGTGGTGTTAGCTCTTAACCCTAACATTGAGAGTTAGGGTGAAGCAGATGAAATGGGAAGTGAAGATAAGACTCCACAGCTCTTATCCCTGGCCTGGGAGAGCTTCAGACAAATGAAAGTGTGGGACTCCAGAATGTGGGACTCTACTCCACATGACTGACACAACATGGATCTTGGGTTTGGATTCAAAGTGCATCAACACAGTGGTGTGAGCAAGATGAATGACACACTGAATAGCAGGGGATGGATTGCACATCCCTTGTATCTGCCAAAGCCTCTTCACTTAGGAGGTCTTTGATATGTACAGGGCACAACATTAAACAAACACAAGCATTGCCTCTTAAGGAAGGTTTCAGACAGGTGCCTGCCCACATAACAGGACAGGTCTTCTAGACTACATGAAGTCAGAGAGTTATACCTAGGTTAAGCAACCCACAAGCTAGCAATGCAAGTTCAAAAGAACTCTAAGCAACTTAGGTACCTGAAAAAATCTAAACCAATCAGTTTACAAGTCAAGCAAGTAGATAGACAACAGTCAACCAGACAATGGTACACACTCAGACAAATAGTCAAAGCATCAAGCACCAATGTGCAAGCCATAAGGCACAAGCTCAAGTCTCAAAGCCTACAAAACAACTCAATATTAGTCAACATCAATCAACTAATCAATTCAAAGGAGTGAACCATTCCGACCATGGCAAAGTGCTTCTTAACCTGAAATTCACAATCCAAATAGTGAGTTCAAACCACTAGGTCAAAGCCTAGGGTCAAAAGTAGGTCAAACATTCAAAACAGAACATGAAATTTAACATGAATAAACTTCAATCACATCTTGACACACTCCAAAAAGTCTCATATCAGTATCATTAACCAAATCCATTTCATGAACTAAACATGGCAAGGTATGCAAATTGTGACCACATTGTGACATCAGAAGAAATAAATGCACATTAAATCAAAAAATGATTCAAATAATCTTGGCAAAATTCATGAGTAAACAGGACATACAACGTGATCATCACACAAAAATTTAGAGGCATTGGACATCATTAGGCATGGCAATCACATAGCATAAGTCAAGACAAACACAACAAGCACATGTGTGACACCAATTGTCACACCAAGTTAGCATAGGCATAAAACAGGGATGGATCATGGTAAAAACCTCAAACCAAAGCCAAAACAACACTCAACATGTCTAGAAATAGTGTGCAAAAATTCAGAAGCATTGGATAAGGAACAAACATTTCATGACCAAATGAAAGTTCAAAGCAATTTAGAAGCTCAAATGTGACCATCCAGAAGGAAAAATCTCAATTAAATCATAAATGATTCCAAAAATTCCAACAAATATCATGAGCAATCACAACATTCACATCAAGCATCACACAAAAAATCAGGGCAATTTGATCTCATTTAGCATGGCAAACACATCAATCAAGTTGAACCTCACAAGGTGTGACACAAATTGTCACACCTAACTTAACATGATCATAAAACAGCAATGGTAAATGATAAAAATACCAAACCAACACCAAAATGTAAAGCAATGAGTCTAGTTGTAGCATGCAAAATTTCATATTCATTGGATAAAAGATCAGCATTTCACAAATGATATGGCAAGGCAAGGTACAAAATGGATACATGCTCACATACCCTAGCACGAAACGAAATCCAGCCAGGCACAATTTATCAAAAAATGATCAAAAAATAATAGACAGAGTAAGGATCATGATGCAAAAAACCTCATAATTTTTTGATGATTTTTCAAATTAATATGAATTTTGTAAGATGATGAAAAAATAAAAAAAATGATGTGAAGCATGTATTGGAAATGATGGAAGGAAATAAGAGAAATCATGAAGCATTTGAAATATTAGCATGGCGCGGAATCGAAGTAGGGAACAATTTGAAAGTTGGCGCACTCAGTGAATGAAACTCAGCGTTTCATTAAATACATGGCATGGTCAAGTCATATGTGGCAAGGTCAAAGGCTTCTGAGCGAACCAAAACTCCATGCATGCAATGATGTGGACCAATAGGACGCGAACCCTAAGAAACAACATGCAACATGCAGAAAACCGTTCTTCATGGATTAAAACCGTGGCCTATGCAATCATCATCTTCTTCCTCACGCGTTTCATGAACAGTAACACATGCTCAAGAATAAAATCACCAGAATTCAAAATTAAGGACATCATCATGTAGCATTTTCATCATAGATCACAGATATATGCATGGCTAAGCTTGAATCAACACATACAAAGAGAATCGAAGCAATTATTATTCATGCACAAAACTTTGAATCGACCTAACTAACTCAATTTTGCATGGAAATTCATGGTTCAAAGCTCAGGATGACCACAACAACAAGATCTACAATAATATCATAAGAATTTTGAGAAATAAAGAGATCGATTCTGTAACCTCTTGGAGAGCAGAATTGGAATTGGATGAATTCAGGCATTGTGATGCTCCAAACTTCTTCTATGCAGCTTGTAGAGTTGATTGGATGAAAGCTTGAAGTTTAATTGCACTTGATTCCACCAGAACTTGGATTCACCATGAATGAGTTCAAGCTTGCATATGCTTCAAACAGGCACGATTTCATGTGAATTCTCTTCCAAACTTGCTCAAGGATGCTTCCAAATGATGAATCAAGCAATGGAATGTGATTTGTTTCAAGAAATTGAGAGAAAATTTTGAGAGAAAATTTTTGAATTTTGATCTAGATTTGAAAAAATGATTGTTGTTAATGTTGAAACAGTTAGGGTTTGCTATATATATGCCATGCTAATCACCCTTTTAATCATGCTTTGGCCAATGGTAATTGTAATTAGCAAAATGAGGTGTGAGTGCCAATTGTGATTTTTCACCCTATGCATAAAATGCATGGTGAACAGTGCACGAAAATGCTTTCAAATTCACTTCAAAATCTGTTTTGGAGCTAATGGCAATGATAGAATGTGTAAATGATGCACCAAATTTAAACTTCATATTTTCCCTCCAAAAATCATGTGAAATATCAAATGCTCATGTGATGATAATTTGTGCAATGTAATGCATGATTTGGAAACTAGAGGTCAAAATGAGAAGAATGCAAAAAGAGCCATCCAATTTGGAGTTTTGGTTTGAAAGTTATGCTCATTTGAAGTTTAAACCACACTTTGTCAAGTTTGATCCATATCTCTTCAACCACACATGAGAAATCCATGATCTTGGACTTTTTGGAAATGGGAGAGAAAGATCTTCAACGTTCATGTTGGACAAATTTCCATTTGAAGCTTTCTTGATGATGTAATCTTGAGTTGAAGTTGGTCCAAAACCTTTCCAATTTTGGAAAGTTCAAATTACAGGTCACCTGCTATTTTTGGAAAGTCTTGATCTGACCTCAAATTCTTCAATGTTGATGTTTGAAATGTCAAATGAGACTTGTTTGAACATGAATGAGGAATCTCTAACCATCTCCCACCTCCAATTCCACAATTGAACTGACAGTTGACTTTTGTTGACTTTTTAGGGTTTCAGCTGATTTGCACATGGACTGATGAGTTTTGAGCATTCAATTCTTGGCGAAACCACTTCAAAATGATCCTTGGGCCACATGAACTCGTTACACCAACCCTAGGGCTTTGATTCCATGGAAAATGCACTTGTTTCCTTGCACAGTTGAATCTTCTAACCAGTCTTGCCTGATGACTTGATGGACTATGCAATGAACAATGCAATGTTAATGACCTAAAATGGAAATGTATATACAAAATGGGAGGTGCAAATTTGAGGTGCTGCACCCCACAAATAAGCATTTGTCAGATTTGGGCTCAAGCTTAGTTGAAATTTATCGTTTCACATAAACTTCGCAACCCCAAATCTTCATGTAAGACATATGTGGTTTCTTACCACTCCATATCTCATATGGTGTCTTCTCAACCTTTTTGGATGGAACACGGTTAAGTGTGTAAGCTGCTGTCAATAGTGCATGTCCCCAAAAGGAGTTTGGAAGATCGACGTGACTCATCATGGATCGGACCATGTCTAACAGGGTTCGATTTCTTCTCTCAGATAGACCATTCCATTTGGGTGTTCCAGGAGGAGTAAGTTGGGATAGGATCCCACACTCTTTCAGATTGTCATCAAATTCTAGGCTTAAATACTCACCACCTCGATCTGATCGAAGAGTTTTAATATTCTTACCTAGTTGGTTGTGTACTTCATTCTTGAATTCCTTGAATTTTTTCAAAGGACTCTGATTTGTGTTTCATTAAATACACATAACAATATCTACTGAAATCATCAGTAAATGTGATGAAGTACTGAAAACCGCCTTTGGCTGGTATGTTCAGTGGTCCATATACATCAGTATGTATGAGGGCCAAAAGATCATCAGCTCTTTCACCTTTTCCTGTGAATGGAGATTTTGTCATCTTCCAAGTACTTTGGGCAGTTTCTCTTCCAGTGTCCGGTCTTACCGCAATGGAAGCAAGTGTCTGCCTTTGCTATGCCTCCACTTGGCTTCAAAGCAGCAACAGTGGGTCTGGGTTTGGCAACTTCCTTGCCTTTCCCTCTATCACCCTGCTTGATGGGCCTTTTGTTCTGTCTCTTTCCATTTCCGATCATCAGAATGGACTTCCCTTTTGACTTCAGGTTCTGCTCAACAATTCTTAACATGCCTAGCAGTTCAGGAAGCGATTTGTCCATATCATTCATATTGAAATTTAGGACAAATTGACTGAATCCATCTGGCAACGATTGCAAGATCAAATCATTCGCAAGTTCATTTCCAAGGGGAAAACCCAACCTTCCAAGGTTTTTCACATACCCAATCATCTTGGGCACATGGGGACTTACAGGGGCTCCCTCAGCTAACTTGCTTTGAAAAAGGGCTTTTGAAACTTCAAACCTTTCATGTCTTGCTTGCTCTTGATAGAGCATCTTCAGGTGTTCGACCATATCGAACGCTGTCATGTTCTCATGTTGCTTTTGCAACTTTGAGTTCATGACATCCAGCATGAGACAAACAGTTTCATTGGCATCATCGACATGCTTCTTATAAGCATCTCTTTCTGCCTTAGGTGCAGAACTAGGAGGTTCCTCTTCAGGAACAGGTGTCTCCAAGACATACAACTTTCTATTATGTTTGAGGACAATCCTCAGGTTTTGGTGCCAATCCAGAAAATTTGTGCCTGACAATTTATCTTTGTCAAGAATTGATCGCAAAATGTTTGTTGTTTGTTGAATTTAATGAAAATATAAGTATCATTAACATATTTAATAGGCCTTTAATTAAATATGCTCCCATTATTTTACTCAAAACAAATGACCCTCATCATTTGATTCGGAAAATCCCGTTGGATGATTTTCTAGTGGGTCGAGATCCATATTTCACTTCGTTCTAAGTCCGCGTAGGCAGATTACATAAAACTAGGTTATTTAGGTAAGAACTCCTTCCAATTATATCTCATACAACTCTCGAAAATTTCAGTTGGGTGAATAACTCCTTATTCCAATCCATCATATGGATCATTCCCAACTCTTGCTTCTAAACATATATAATATTATTATAATTAAGTTTGACCCATCGTTTTAGCAGTTGGATATTACAATTATCCCATCGCATCTTACTAATATAGAATATGCACCTCGCTTAGGCGAAACCTACATTATCAGATACTAGTCTTGATGAGTGCTAAAACTTGGAAAGCAAACATATATAATATTATTATAATTTGTTTAGTTAAGTTTGACCCATTGTCTTAGCAGTTGGAAATTACAATTATCCCATCGCACCTTACTAATATAGAACATGCACCTCGCGTAGGCGAAACCTACATTATCCGATACTAGTCTTGATGAGTGCTAAAACTTGGAAAGCATAAACTTAATATATTAATTTGAGGGAATTGCAATTGTTCTGATCTCACCGGCTTATTTATCATATAAATCGTCTCTCACATGCATCAACATACATTCACATGCATCAACATACATACACACGCATCAACATACATAATGAAACAGTTATGGCCCCTAGTGCAATTGTTCTCCCAAGCCAATGAGAGAACCTAAGCTAACCTAATAACGATCTAAGCTTCTCCCAACAAGATCTTCAAGGTTGTCCTCCTTTGATATTGACTTCTTCTCTTTCTTCATAACATTACATTACATAAAAGAAACTCGTTTTACATACGAGGGAGTGAGATGAGAAAAGAAGTTACATTAAGAGATTAAAAGAGAGGCACGACACGCAGGTCGTATTTTAAAACCCAAAACAAAATAAAGGAAAACTAAGGCCATAACCAATCACCACAAGACAATAATAAACACATTATTATTATTATTAATTTTAATTATTTTAATTAATTAAAACCAAATTAAATTTCGACGACCGATCACACTACGCAGAGTTAGCCGGGTTCCGCTGCCCGGTCAGTGGAATGGGTGTATTTTGTCTTGCGTTAACCGGTTAACCAAATGCGTTAACCGGTTAACACTGTTGAAAATTTGTTCTAAATTTGTATTCTGTTTTGCGTTAACCGGTTAACCAAATACGTTAACCGGTTAACACTGTTGAAAATTTGTTAGAAGGTTGTATTCCGTCTTGCGTTAACCGGTTAACCAAATACGTTAACCGGTTAACACTGTTTGAAAATCTGTTAGAAAGCACAACTCTTGTGCAGTCAAACCCCAATCGCATAACTCTCTGACAACACAACCCTTGTGTCGTCACTAACCCTGATGCACCAATTTCAGACCGTCAAACACATCTCGATTGTTGATTCAGTATGATTGATCAACACGTCATTGCTTAACCATACTAATGTCGGGTCAAGAAGCAAACGACCATTGATCGCTCAAAGGAAAACAACCATTAAGTGTTTGAATGAATGAAACATAAATAATATATCATATATACCGTATTATACATCAGGATTACTTATATCATATATATAACTTGATCGATCTCGATTTAATTTCTCGTTTATTCTTTGATTCATTCTGTCTTGAATTATATTAATACATAAAATAAACAGTTATCAGATTCATGGTTTCGTAAGTGGCTCTGATACCACTGAAGGAGAATGGCGATCCAAAACGCAGCGAAATTTAAATTTCTCCTTTAATGATCCTTACGAATGGGCATGATCAGTGATAGAATCATTACCTCTTGTGGTGATCACAAACGTTGAATGATGACAACGCCTCTACTCAGTCCCCACGAACAAATTCCTTCAATCTCAGTGCTAGCTGTTATGAATGAAGGCTTTGAGTGAGAGAGAGAGAAAATGAAATTGCAAGAGTGACAATGCTTCTACCCAAGGGTTCTATTTATAGAACCGCTTGTGTGGGCTGCAAGCTAAAAAGCCCACTCAAGTGTATATGGCCCATATATTATAATATGCCAAAATCACTTAAGTTCGTGGTACCTTACCATATTTCGTATTCTACTTAAGTACACCGTACCTTACGATGTTCTATAATTCACTTAAGGGCACCGTACATTACGGTATTCCTTAATTACTCTATCTCTCATCAATCTGTCCTTTGTGTGTGACCCTATAGGTTTTCGCGGCATTGGTAATTATATTAAATCACATATTTAACATAATAAACAGTGAGCGGTATCTAGCAACACATCACTGCTACCCAAGACACGAAAATGTCATGTGATTTGACAAATCCTTCTGTGATAATAATTATGTGTATAATTACCCTTTTGCCCTTATGTCTATATTGAACACAAGGCATAAACCGTGTCATCCTTGTCCAGTTCAATATTGGGCCCATAAACATTTCTCCTATTATGTAGGATGGGCAAATTCCGTCTAGGTCACTCATGTCCCTTAGCATGCGTCGTGGAGTACCCATCAACTGTCTTTATGGTCATCCAGTTACGAACAATGTTTGATCCGCAATAAGGCACTCGACTCTACATCTAGGGTCCATAGTGGTTTCAGGTCGAAGGGTGGTATACACCATTATCACCATGAGAATAACTTATGACACTTTGCATAACATTCTATATAGTATTCTCATAGCGGGTCAATCCAGTATAAATATTACTCTTAATATTTATACCTATGTTTAAGACTTGATAACTCTTTATCCATGATCCATGAGATGTGATCATCAGTCTATAAACATAATAGTCTTCATGCTTTAATGTTATCCCACTTCACAATAAAGCTTGACTACAAATATTTTAAGAATAATGTCCTTATGTTTAATGTGATCTCATGATTAAGTCATACTTGATACATTAAACGGACCAGCTATTCTAGGGACTTTATTTAACAAACGTAATAAAGAAAAAGCCTTTTATTATTAATAAATAATTCGATACAAGTACCAAAAGTATTGGCCTCTAGGGCTTACACCAACAGATAATATACTCGCATGGAATATTATCCACAACCGTTTACTGGGTTAGTAAAGGATAAATCGACTGAAAAGAAAGGACATCGGGATACCGGTTACTGGGTATAAAATGATGACCGATCAGAAGGAGAAACAATCATTACCAACAAAGGGTAAATGAAAGACGACTCGCTAAGGATAAATTGCCTGGAAAAAGCAATTATCCAAGATATATATCATTGGTTACTGGGTGGTATACTCAAAACGAAGGAATATCAATACCGATTACTGAGTAAAGATAACCAACAAAGAGGGGATTACATCTACCGGTTATTGGGTAGAAAACCACAGAAATAGGACTTACAACTACCGGTTATTGGGTAGAAGGCCATAAAGTCCGTTGGGGAAAGGATGAACAGTTACTGGTTACTGAGCGACTGAATAACCGAAACCACAGGGAACTACAGGGGAATAACAAGAAAGGAAATCAATCTAGGAACAAACTAGAAAGACACAATCAAACAAGACTCAACCCGATGAGGATATACCTCAGGGGAGTAATTCCATCCCGATACACGACTGGGAAGGAAACTGAAACAATAATCATCCATAAGGACATAACTCAGTGGGGAATAAAAAAGAAAAGATAGACACTTTCTGCCTATGGGGCTGACTCTATATGGAGAGATCAGACACAAACATCTGCTTGGGGAAGAACATTCCACCAATAGCAAGAGATAACAAGCAAAGATATATGGCAAAGAATTCAATCATGAATATCTGAATGCTATGATTATGCAGGTATATGCATGATTTGTGTATGATTAATGCTGACAAACAAACATATCTAACACAAACAAGTCCAATAATCCCGAACAGACACTCAGCGCAACGTCTCGAAAGCCTACTAGAGAACTCAGTCTGGGAACAACCCAAGAAGGATGAAAATAGATCATCGGGGATATCAAACCCTATCCCAAAGCTAAACTCGCTAAGGATACAAAGACGTTGTATTCAGGAGCAGCGAAAGAAGAGAATCAAACAGAGAACTCAACTCTGATGAGGATTATCTCTGGAATAAGAGTAAACAAGGGAAAACTTTAACCACAACTAGGAATAGGCCAAGTCAAAGCTTCCAATTGCAGGGTATGAAACTCCGTGGGGAACAACCACCAACCAGATGTACATCAATCAAAACACAACCTTCTATCTGTTGGAGAGGAAACTCTGCAAAGGGGAATAATAGCATTTTGCTCCACTGGGGAAGGGAATAAACATCTTCACCACTAGCACTTAATGCTAGAAGAAATCTTCAGACACAGAGAAGATACACACACCAAACTCTGATCTGGCAACCCCACTAGGGGCAATCTGCAAATGTTCTCGAGGGAACTACCCTGGCTAGGGGAACCGGAAATGAATCCATCATCAACACACGTCACGCCGGAAGATACCTATTTTTCAAAATAAATGACACGGGAAATAAGCAACTTCCTGCTGAGGAAACAATTATCTGGAAAGATAGCTCTGCAGGGAACACATGCCTACTCTACTGGAGATTCCTACTTGTAGCGTTGTATTCATCACTTTATGATTTATTGACTAAATCAAAAGCAAGGCATACAAAGATATAGAGTCGCCACCGCACTTTTATTTATCCAAAGGAATGGCTAAAAAGCGAACAAAAGCCTAAGAAGTTTTACACGTAGAAAACCAATGAAAAGGTCAGAGATCTGGGTAAGGGGGTAATTATGCAAAGGGAAGGTGTTAAGCACCCAAAGCATCCTAGGTACTCCTAGGGAACCCTTTTCATAAATTGTTGTAAAAAGATATTATTTATGAAACATTTATTGTGCAAACATGAGTGAGGGGATGAGAAAAGAATATACAAATTTTTATTATTTTTGTGTTTGGATGGATAACCATTGCCTACGTACCTTTACAGGATCTAAACCTCGTAGTTCGGCTAAAAGATTTCCAAAACATGTATGAATTGATTTTAAAACAAAAGCCTTAAGGTCTTTCGTTATCCACGGGAGAAAACTCAACCTATATAACCACAAGTCCACCATGTGAGAAAAGCTTCAACTTTCTAGTGAGGGACCATGCCCTATAATAAGCAAGGAAGTCTTACAATTCAATCACTAAGGAAAAAAGGTGAGATTCACATCAACCACTAAGATAACTAAGATCTATGGCTAATGTATGAAAACTTATCAACAAGTGGACAAGAGCCACCAAAAACAATTGAATGAGTGGAATTAACCAATTAGAATTATTCACAAAAAGAAGTCAAAGTATGATTAGAATTCAATTCAAAAGAAGTATTATGAAAGTGAAGTTTGAAAATCAGAGGCTTAAGGCCTAGGTTTCTAGTTTTGAAAACAGATGAAAATGTTTGCACAACAGTTTTCTGGTTTGGTTTAACATGCACATGGAGGTTTAAAGAAACAAAAGGTGGGAGGTTAAGGGATGCAAAACTTCTTAGATGTTCACCTCTTGAGATCATATATAGATGATCCAAGTGATTCCTTTGGAAAATGCAACAGGCAGATAACAGGTAAACTATGTATCAGAAAAGCCAACACAAATGGATACCAGATGCCAATCAATGGACTTACACTAGACTCACAAAACAAAGATGGATACCGGATGCCAATCAATGGACTTACACCAATCTCACAAAACAAAAAAAAGAACATGGAAACCAGATACCAATCAATGGCTTTACACTAGCCTCCCCAAGTAAAGATGGATACCGGATGCCAATCAATGGACTTACACCAATCTCACAAAACAAAAATGGATACCGGATGCCAATCAATGGACTTATACCAATCTCCTAAAACAAAATAAAACATGGATACCGGATGCCAATCAATGGACTTATACCAATCTCCCACAGGAAACAAATGCAATGAGCAAGAGGAAACAAGTTGCCAATAAATGGTCTTACACTCGACTCCAAGGAAATGGGATGCCAATCAATGGTCTTAGTCCCGACTCCTACCAGATCGTAGGAAACAACTGCCAATAAATGGACTTACAATTGACTCCTCAATGGACAAATATCATGTCACAAAGTATAAACAATGATCATGAAATGATATGCAATTAATGCTCAAAGATGAAAGCAATGCCCTGAGGCACACACAAACAATTATGCACATATGGGCAAATAAGCAAACAAGCAGTCAATTATCACACACTATACTCAATCAAGAGGCTCAATCAAGGTTAGGTTTTAGTCAAGGGGTCATATCAACCTCAACAAACAAACCAACTGTCATGGGTGTTTTGAGCTCTTAACCCTAACATTGGGAGTTAGGGTGAAGCAGGTGAAATGGAGATGAGGGTTATGCCTCATAGCTCTTATCCCTGGCCTGGGAGAGCTTGAATCAAATAGAAGGTGTGGGAGATCAGTATGTAGGAACTCTTCTCCACAAATGACTGACTCTCTGGACAAGATTTTGGGTTTTTGTTCACAATGCATCAACACATGGTGTGAGTAAAATGAATGACACAACTGAATAGCAGGGGATGGATTGCACATCCCTTTTATCTTCCAATTGCCTCTTAAGAGGACTTAACCTGCTTAGCACAAAGTTAAACACACAAAGACATGACCTCTTAAGGAGGGCTTCAGACAGGTGCCTACCAATAACAGTAGGTCTTCCAGACTACATGAAGATCAAGGAATTATACCTAAGTGGTATGCCAACCACAAGCAAAAGCAAAGCAAAGTTCAAATGAACTTAAAGCAACTTAGGTACCTGTATAAACAACTAAACCAATCAGTATAACATTCAGACAAACAGACAACAGTCAATAAGCAATAGACAATCCCAATGTACAACACATAAACCCTAAGGCAAACTCAAATGAGTTATCATCAACCTACAAAAAAGCAAATGTTAGCAATCAAAAGCAAATATCAACATTCAAATTATGAAGCATCATCAACCATGGAAATGGGATGCTTAAACCTGAAATTCAAAGCTCACATGTAAGTAACAAACCACTAGGTCAAAGCCTAGGGTCAAAGGTGAAGAAAAAATTCAAAACAGGAGCTGAAATTCAACACAATGCAACTTCCAACATATATTGTCATTACCTAAAAAGGATCACATCCAAGTCAACAAGCAAAAGCATTTCTTGTGCAAGAGATGTTAAAGGCAATTTCAAGGCTCATATATGATCATCATGAATGAAAATTCCAAATCAAAACAGAAATGATTCAAACAATTATGGAAAAACTTATGAACATTCATCACCTCCAATATGATCATCATACAAAAAATCAGAAGCATCAAAGATCATTTGGCATGGAAATTAAATTGCACAAGATGAACAACCAAATGTGTGACACAAATTGTCACACCATGCAAACACATTCACAAAACAGAAATGGTAAATGAGAAAAATACCAAACCAAGCCTAAAACATCCATCAATGTGTCAAGAACAATCATGAAAAATTTCAAGCAATTTGGATTAAAATCAAGCATTTCTCAATAAGATGAACAAGGAAAGGTCACCAATGTACACATGATCAAAGATTATAGCACAAACAAAAATCCAGCCATGCACAACTTTTGAAATTATCATCATCAAATAGAGGACATCTCAATGAACAAGTAGCAAAAAACCAGGTATTTTTTGGATCAATTTTCAAATTGATATGAATTTTCTAAGTTGGAAGAAAAAATAAAATCAAACATGAAGCATATATGGAAGTTTGGAGGGAAAGGCAATAAAATATGAACGGATTTGAAATAACTCCGTGCGCCAGAATCAAACTCAGTGAATATTTGAAACGAGCGCGCCAACTAAATAAAACACACCGTTTCATTAATGCGTTGGCTGGTCAACGCTCATGTGGATAGAGTCAAAACAATGTGAGCCAATTAAACTGCTTAATGGACGCATGCGTGGACGAATAAGAACAAAACCCTAGTGTAGCACCTCAAATTTTCACCTCCCATTTGTATATTCATTTCATTTTTAGGTCACTAACATCACATTAACATTACATTAACATTGCATTGCATTGTATCTCATCAGTCAAGACTGGCATCAAGAGGATTCATCTGTGCAAGAGACCAAGCATTTCCATGAGATGAAGGCCCTATGGTTGTTCTAGAGAGCTTATGTGAATCAAGTATCATTTTGAAGCAATTTGAGCAAAGGTTTGGGGCTCAAAAGTCATCAGTACATGACCAAGTCATCTGAGGCCCATAAAAGTCAACTGCAAGTCAACTGAGGGCTAGGGGATGGAGAAATGGTTTGAGACACCTCATTCATGTTCCAAAGAGGTTCATTTATCATGTCAAGTGTCTACATTGAAGATTTTGAAGCCAGATCAAAAGTTTCCAAAAATGGAAAGTGACCTGTAATTTCAAGTTTCCAAAAATGGAAAGTTTTTGGACCAACTTCAACTCAACTTTCCAACATCAAGGAAGCTTCAAATGAATTTGTGTTCAACATGAAAGTTGAAGATCTTTCTCTCCCATTTCCAAAAAGTCCAAGATCATGAATTTATGATGAATGGTTAAGGAGTTATGATGAAATCATTGCAAAGTGTGCTTGAAACTTCAAATGGCCATATCTTTTGAACCAAGACTCCAATTTGAGTGCTCCTTTTTGCACAATGCTCCTCATGACATGAAGTTTCCAAATACCTCATCGCATGGCATGAAATTTGGACATATGATCACTTGCTTATTCATGAAGTTTTTGAAGGAAATTTGCCAAAATCAAAATTGGTTGATCACATGCATGTAATTCCATTACCAATGTGTGCATGGGCTGATTTGGAGTGAATTTGAACCCTTGGTGTGTACTGTTCACGTGTGCTTCCCATGCATGAGGTGAAAATGCAAATTGGTGCATACACCTTGTATTCCTCTAATCCCAACTAAACATGGCTTAAACTTAATTTCAGATTCATTAAGAGGAAGTATAAAAGCATAATTGCAACTGCATTGATCACAACACAGAGTTTCAGATCTAGAATTGGAGTTTTGATCAAAATTTTCTCTCACAAAGAACTTCAAGATTCCTCACATAAACCTCATTTCTCTTGCATAATTCTTGATGCTGGTGAAGTTTTGAGTAAGATTGAACGTGCATTTTGTGGATTTCTGCTCAAAATCATGCATACCAAAGCTTGAAGGTGTTGATGGCAACTTCAAATTAAGCTGGATCTACACGTTTCTAAGCCTTCAATTATTCATCAATAATCACTACAAGCATTCTGGAATTGATCTGGATCGTATCAAGTGCTGAATCGTGCAAAACCATAACCTGCTCTTCAAGAGGTGAGTTTTTTGACATTCACAAATCTCAAATTCATGTACATATTTGTGTAGATCTTGCGTTGCTGGTAATTCTGGTAGAAATTGCATGAAAAATAGAGCATTATTGAGTGAGTTATGCATGATTCAAGTTTTGTGCTCCAATTTGTTTTTGCTTGATTCTCTCTTGATATGATGAATTAGGTTTAGTTGCTTGTTGATTTGTTATCTCCATTGCAAGAGCTTCATGATGATATGCTTTTTGATGAAATCTGGAAAAATTCTGAAAAATCTGGGAATTTGCTCATGAACATTCATGGTGTTCATCTTCATCTTCATGAAGAAGATGAAGATCATCCTGGTAGCGACGGATCTGTGATGTTAGCGTCCGTTTTGGTTATCTGCATGCGTGGCCTAGGGCTTATATCCTATTGGTCCATGTTGTTGCCTTGCAAGCGAAATGATAGGCTCACATTGCCTTGACCCTGCCACATAAGCGTTGACATGCCACGCCGTTTAATGAAATGGTGCGTTTCAGGCAAGGCGCGCGCTCATATTCAAGTGTGTACCGTGTTCGATCCTCAGCATGCTCATATTTTCAAATCATTTCCTTACTTTATGTTTTCCCTCCTCTTTTGCCATGCTTTGATCATTTCTTTTTTTTATTTTTCTTCCAACTTCTAAAATCCATAACAAATTGAAAAATGCATCAAATAATTCCCAATTTTTTGCCAATTGATCCTTGTAATGTCTAATGTTTTATGATGATGATTCCAAAAGTTGTGAATGGCTGGTTTTTGGATTGTGTTAGATTCTTTGATCATAGGTGCATTTATGACCCTGCTCCACTCTTTCTATTGTGAAATGCTTGATCTTAATCCAATGGACATGAGATTTTACATGATGATTCTAGACATGTTAATGGATGTTTGAGGCTTGGTTTGGTATTTTTCTCATTTTCCAATTCTGTTTTATGTACATGTTTGCATGGTGTGACAATTTGTGTCACACATTTGGTTGATCAACTTGTACCATTTAATTTCCATATCAAATGACGTCTAATGCTTCTTATTTTTTGTATGATGATCATGTTGGATGTTTTGATTGCTCATGAATTTTCCCATAATTGTTTGAATCATTTCTGTTTTGATTGGGAATTTTCATTCATGATCATCATTTGGATGCTTTGAATTGGTCTTGGACTTCTCATGCCTATTACATGAACTTGCTTATTGGTTATGATTTGGTCCTTTTTAGGACTTGTTCTTACTTGATTAAATATGATTCATGTTGAGTTTGAGCTTCTGTTTTGGCTTTTAGCTTCACTTTTGACCCTAGGCTTTAACCTAGTGGTTTGGACTTACCATTTGAATTGTGGATTTGAAGTTCAAGTATGCATCTTCATGATTGATGTTTCTCCTTCATTTGAGCTTGATCATTTGTTGTTGTTGGCTAACATTTGTTTGTTTTGTAGGCTTTGATGATGGTTCACTTGTGTTTATGGCTTATGTGTTGCATATTGGGTTGTCTATTTAATATTGACTGTTGACTGTTGACTGTTGGTATGACTTCTGTACTGATTGGTTTAGTTGTTTCCACAGGTACCTAAGTTGCTTTAAGTTCATTTGAACTTTGCTTTGCTTTACTTGTGGTTGGCATACCACTTAGGTAATGACCTCTGACTTCATGTAGTCTGGAAGACCTGCTGTTATTGGCAGGCACCTGTCTGAAGCCCTCCTTAAGAGGCAATGTTTGTGATTGTTTGATGTTGTGCCTTGTACATTCAAAGACCTCCTAAGTGAAGAGGCATTGGCAGATACAAGGGATGTGCAATCCATCCCCTGCTATTCAGTTGTGTCATTCATCCTGCTCACACCATGTGTTGATGCACTTTGGATAAGAACCCAAGATCTTGTTGTGTCAGTCATGTGGAGTAGAGTCCCACATTCTGGACTCCCACACTTTCATTGATTGAAGCTCTCCCAGGCCAGGGATAAGAGCTGTGAGGTCTTACCCTCACTTCCCATTTCATCTGCTTCACCCTAACTCTCAATGTTAGGGTTAAGAGCTAACAACACCCATTCCAGTTGGCTTGTTTGTCGAGGTTGACATGACCCCTTGACTAAAGCCCAACCTTGTATGAGCCACTTGTTTGCATATAGTGTGTGTGCTTGCTCTCTTGTGCTTGTGTTTGATGATGTGTTGTTTAGGCTAGCTTGCTTCCTGTGCAAGTTAGGATAGAGACCTCAACATAGGGATCGTATGCATGACAACTTCTAGGCTCGAGTCGTAGTCTCCCTAGTAGCTTGTTATCTCCCTTTGTCTCTAGTTAGGTTAGAAGTTTTTTCCCTGTTCAGGAGAACTACGTCGCCCTGATCCTCATACCATATGAGGTACGTAGGCAGGAGATGAGCTGATCTCTCCGGGCAACCTTTTGTTTCTTCAACCCCCTTTGCATTGTGATGGAGTCTGACATAAGTCCAGCGATTGGCAGTTGGTTTCCTGTGTGTGTTTGTTGGTTCGGAGTCTGATGTAAGTCCAGCGATTGGCATTCGGTTTCCATGTTTGCCTGTGTGTCTAGAGTTGGATGTAAGACCAGCGATTGGCATTCCATTTCCAGTTTGTGTGTTGTGTTTGGCGTGCGTTAGCCGAGCTACGAGTGCTCTGATTCTTACTCTGGTTAGAGAAGATACGTATGCATAGGATGCGATATCCTAGCGAGCACGTTTCCCGTGTCCCCGAACTACGTCGACTCTGATGTTTGTGTCTAACAAACTACGTAGGACCAGGATGCGACACCCTGCCAAGTTCCCTTCTTTCGTCTTTCATCTGTGTTTCCTTCTAGTGTTTGTGCATCTTTGAGCTGTTTCTTTAGCAACCTTCTTCTATTCTTTCTGAGCGTGGATCCCGTCGAGTACGACAGATGCGTAGGGGTGCTAATACCTTTCCTTCGCATAACCGACTCCCGATCCTATCAATCTCTGGTCGTGAGACCATTCCTTTCCAGGTTTACTTCGAGCGGTTCCTTTCCCTCCTTTGGGATAAATAACGCACGGTGGCGACTCTGTTTCTTTTCCCGCCGGTTTTTCGCGTAATGCGACACCTAGCACAGCGTGGCAATAAACAGGTCCGTCGCTAACATGGAAGATCCGACGCTACACATGAAGATCTTCAACTTCTTCATGAGGAAGAAGATGAACAGTAACCACTTTCCAGATTTTTTTTCCAGAAATCCAAAACAAGCACATCAATATGCAGCATATTCAATGGAGATCATAGATCAACAAACATCTAAGCACAAATCATCAAGAATAGAGAGAATCGAGCAAAATCATTTATGGATGCAAAACTTCAATCATACATAACTCATCCAATAATGCATCATTTCACACGATTTTTCCACCAGAATCATCAGCAAGCTTAGATCTACAAGAATATGTGCATGAATTGTAAAATTAAAAGGTTCAAAACTTGACCTCTTGAAGAGCAGAATCTTGGAAATGCACGATCCACAGCTTTGCAGGATTCAAATCCACTCTACAACACTTGAAATGATGTTTGATGAAGAGATTGAAGCTTAAAAGGTGCTGGATCTAGCTCAAAACAGAATTTCCATCTTCATCTTCATGAGCTTGCTATGCACAATTCTTGCTCGAATTTCACAATCTAATACTTGATCTGCACTCAATTCACACCAGAGAATAATAATATGAAGTAAAATTGCAATGTTATGAAGAAAAAATTTGAATTATGAATGGAAGAAAATTTTGGAGGGAGAGAGAATTTGGATCTTGAAATGTGAAAAAATGATTAACCTCCTTCAAATTCTGTTAGATTTAGGTATTTATATGAAGCCCTAATCAACTTTGCTAATCCATAATTAACTTGGCTAATGAAAATAAGGTGTTTTGCAAAAAATCAAAAATGCATGGTGCATGGGATAATTACACGTGAACAATACCATTCCCTTGATCATTTTCACTTAAAATCCTTTTTTAAACTCAATGGCAATGGTAGAAAGTCCATACAATGCACCATTTTTGAATTTTGCAATTTGCCTCCAAAAAAGGCATGGATATGCATGTGATCATGTGATAACAATTCATGCAATGTGATGGATGTTTTGAAAAGATCATGTCATGAGAAGCATTATACAAAAAGAACCACCAAATTTGGAGTTATGAATCAAAAGATATGGCCATTTGAAGTTCCATGTACACTTGGAAATGATTGGATCATATCTCCTCAACCATTCATCATATGCTCTCGATCTTGGACTTTTTGGAAATTGGAGAGAGAGATCTTCAACTTTCATGTTGGACAAAATTTCATTTGAAGCCTCTTTGATGTTGTAAAGTTGAGTTGAATTTGGATAAAAAACTTGCCATTTTTGGAAAGTTGAAATTATAGGTCACTTTCCATTTTTGGAAACTTTTGATTTGACTTCAAATTCTTCAACCTTGATCTTTGGTATGATGAATAAGCATGATTTGGACATGAATGGGATGAAGAAACTTAATTTCTCAATTCAAAACCCACAGTTGACTTTTCAGTTGACTGCATTGGCCCTTAGATGACCTGAAAATGTCCTGATGAATTTGGGGCCTTTGCCACTTGGGAATTTGCTCCAAAATGAACCTCTAGCTCACATAAGCTCAATGAAATGATCAAATGGTCCTTATATCAAGAAACTACCCTCTGCTCTTTGTACCATGAATTCATCTGATGCCTTGACCTGTTGACTGTCTAAGCTATAAGTAACAAAGGTTAGATGACATATTTTTGTACATTTTGGTTAGTAAACAAATGAGATAAGCAATGATATATAAATGCAAGCTATGCTTGGTGATCAAGAAACACTCTCAAAAAGGTATCCCACCCCTAGGGAAGGAAGCAAGGTGTCCAATGATCCTTGAGGCTATGTAATGGTATGATATGATGCCATGAGGAATCTGAGGGACAAAATTGGGATCTTACAGATGCCCCTATTTAAGGTCATTCTTGCCGGAGAAGTGAAGGTTAAAATCTTCATCTTGATGCGATAGAATGGGCTTAAATAACAATAATGAGACAAATTTTGGTCCCTAAGAGACCTCATGATGCAAATGCATGAATGCAAAACAAACAAAATCTGTGGGGAATACGGGTCCACAAAGAAGAAAAGACGATCCATCAGAGTAATACACCCACCAGGAACAGAGACTCTAACAGGACTCTCATGGGGATAAGAAAAGAGAATGCGTGAGCAGGTCACGACCCTAAATTGGAGAAAACAAGAACTGACATTGCGTGAGCAGAACACGAATGGACTGGAGACCTCACTGGGGAGTAAAGGACTCAAACTGGGGAAACCGATTTCCAAAGGGAATGAATCCGATGGAAAGACTCAAACTGACTCAAACTATCCACAAAGGATACTTCGGATAAAAATCCGGACTCGAGCTGGGGAAAAGATTCACACATAACCTCCCTGCCGGGGAAAAAGTTGCATATACTGGGGAAAACGCCAATACAGCAAGAGGGGTAAAAACATAACAGAAACTCCGCAGGGGAATGTCTAACAAAGACTCTCCTGGGGAAAATCTGCAAGATGAGGTGTTACCAGTTACTGGGTAACAAGCTCAAAGAGACCTGTGATTTGAACACCAGTTACTAGGTGAAAGGACAACAAGCTCAGGCAAAATGAATATCTAAGACCGGTATAAGGGTGAGAGATATCAATCAACCAAACATCTGAGGAAGACCTGAAAAAGGTACATCAACTCAAGAAAATCTGACTCCACAGGGGACCAAGGTCATAATAGGGAGTAGACAGGAAGGAACACCAAGGATACCGGTTACTGGGTATATAATAGGTGACCGACCGAAGGCATGAATTGGTATATATGCCAAAACACTCATCATTCGAAAGGAGGGCTTGAAAAAAAACGAATCGACTTACAGGATGGACATTCGACTCCGCAACGGGAAAACGAATCTTACTCAAATGGGGAAGGACAAAAGACTTCAACCAAAGAGTGCATGAGATATATTATCCATTACCGTCAGAACGTGGATAGTATACCCGCATGGAAGGAACACCAGGGATACCGGTTATTGGGCATATAATAGGTGACCGACCGAAAAAGAGAAACAATCGTTACCAACAACAACAGGGTAAACGAAAGATAACTCGCTGGGGATAAATTGCAAGCGTCCAATAATTATCCTGGAAACATATCACCGATTACTGGGAGATATGCTCAAACAAGGAACCAAAGAATATTCGATTCCGCAAAGGGACACGAATCTTACTCGACTGGGGAAACACAACAGGCTTCGACTAAAGAGTGCATGAGATATATTATCCATTACCGTCAGAACGTGGATAATACACTCGCATGGAAGAGTATCCACAACCGGCTACTGGGTTAATAAAGGATAAATCCTCCGAAAAGAAAGGCATCGGGATACCAAAACTAGGTATATAAAGATGACCGATCCAGGAGAGAACAATCGTCACCAACAACAACAGGGTAGACGAGAGATGACCCGCTGGGAATGAATTGCATAAACAGAGCAATTATCCAAGCACATGAGGGGATATCAACACCGAATATTGGATGAAGATAACCGTCAAGGAGGGGATTACACCTACCGGATACTGGGTAGGAAACCACGGAAAAGTAACCGTCATAAAAGGTTAACTCTACAAAGGGGAGAACCAAGGATTTATAACTACTGAATACTGGGTAGAAAACCAACGACACTTCTGCGTGGGGAGCAAAAGAATCACGACTCCGCACGGGGAACAACAAACATGGTTTATAACTACCCGATACTGGGTAGAAAACCAACAAAACTGGCTGAGGAACAAAAAGTTCACAAATACCACTCT
Organism: Lathyrus oleraceus; assembly: GCF_024323335.1. Taxonomy (NCBI): domain Eukaryota; kingdom Viridiplantae; phylum Streptophyta; class Magnoliopsida; order Fabales; family Fabaceae; genus Lathyrus; species Lathyrus oleraceus. The sequence continues at coordinate 195,928,820 of NC_066580.1, read as the reverse complement.
CTGGGTAAACAACCACAAATTCCACCAAGAAGGCAAAAGGTACACAGGATTTACAACTACCGATTACTGGGTAGAAGACCAAAAAGGATAGGACTTACAACTACCGGTTACTGGGTAGAGGCCATAAACTCCACTAGGGATAAGATGAATTATTGCCGGCTACTGGGCAATGATTCATTTATTCCACAGGGAAGCACAAGAGACAGTTGAAAAAAGGCCAATTCAGGATCAAACCAAAAAGGAAAACTGAATCAAGACTCGTCCTAATGAGGATAAAGCTCAATAGGAAAATCCATCCCAATATATGTGTCGGGAGGAAACGGAAAAAACCGTCATCCACGAGGATATATCTCAGTGGGGAACTGCAGAAGGAAAGACAGACACTTTCTGCTTATGGGGCTGACTCTATATTGAGAGATTAGACACCCGACATCTGCTTGGGGAGATCTATCGGGGAGATCTATATCACCAATAGCAGGAGACAACAAACAAAAGATATATGGCAAAAATGCAACATGAATATCCGAATGTTGAAAATATGCATGAATATGCGTGATTTATGTTTGATGAATGCTGACAAAACAGACATTTCTAACACAAACAGGTCCAAGAATCAAACGCCCGGTACTACACTTCCAGAGGAAAATCCAAGAAGTCCAACTGGGGAGCCAATCTGCTAGAGATCTGAATGCTAAAAAACAAAGATCTGCTGGGAAGCAAAAGATCAGAGACATCAAAGAAATCCCAAAGTCTTTGAGTGATGGATCATCAATCAACCCAACTAGGGAACATGAGTTCACAACAGGCAAAAACTGCCACACAAGCAACTCTGTTGGGGAAATGGATAAATCACGAGACTTCTACAAGGGAGTCTTCAGTCTCAACTGAGAAAAGGAGCTCACTGCACAGGCGAAAACTGCCATGAAAGCAACTCCAAACAACTCCACTGGGGAACAACCCACTGAGGGAGAAAAGATCACACAAGTAGATTCTGCCATACCAGCCACTCTACTGGGGATCAGAAACATCAGGAAATTACCAAGTCTCTGTAGGAGGAATCAATACAGATATAATCCACCATGCCACAAATCTACTGGGGATTCATCTGAGGCAGTGAAGAGAACTGGGGATCAACCACCAAACTGAACCTTCAAAAGGAGACCACAACTGTTGAGGAGGAACGAATCAGTGCTCTGCTGAAGGGAGGGGAGGAGACAACCTCAACAAACACTCTGATGGAACTCCACTGGGGATCTACCTGCGGAAAAATGATGAAGTACCGGGATGTCAATCCACCGACTATCGAATCTTCCAAAAAGAAAGCACCCATGCCAGGGATAGAATACTGCTGGAGAAGAAAACTAAAGTCTTCAACAAGCACTCTGAGTGAGGAGGAGTCATAATAAAGGCTCTGTTCCACAAAATCTGTTTGGGGGAAATCCCAACAAACACCCTGCTTAGGGAACACAAAATCTCAACAGAAACTCTGCTTGGGGAGCAACCCCAACAAAACTCTGGAGAAAGAGAAACAACCAAATGTCAGGAATATGAACAAATGTCTTACCCTGTTGGAAATCATGCCACCCTTGGGAGAGCACTGAGAAATTCTTAAGTATCCTTTCATCATTGTGAATGTTCACTTAGTTTAAAAATAGCTTTGAAAAAAAAATTGTTTGTTTAAAACAATGACATTTTATCAATTAAAACATGCAAAACATTTGTTGAATTGAAACAAATAAGAGTGCAAATAATTGGATAAAAGCTCAAATTTATTTGATGGAATGGTAACCTGCAAATGGCAAGACTCCATAGATCTGTACAAATTTGAAATCGGTGATATATATTGGAAGAGGGCTACATTGAACATAATGACCATTTCTCTACCAATTTGAATCCGGTGTATTCGAAGCTTCCGTTGACGATGGCTGAGCGAGAATCTCTGACGAAAAGACAGTTGTGGAACAGAAAGTCTTGTCAGGATGCAGTTACTTGCCAAATCCCTAATTTTTGCCTAGATTGCCCCAGGGTGAGGTACTCAATCTAGCGGGATGCAGATATTTTTTTTCATGTCTCTAACTTTTGCCTGGACCGCCCTTTCGGGTTTTCCACTGAGATGCTCATTTTTGCCTAAGCCGCCCTTTCGGGTTTTCAACTTAGTGAGCTATTCTGTTTTTCTTTTTAGGCGAAGTACTTCTTGACTGCATCTGAATTCACAGGACGAGTGAAATCCTCCCCATCCATTGTTGTAAGAATCAATGCACCGCCTGAAAAGGCTCTCTTAACAACATATGGACCTTCATAGTTTGGAGTCCACTTGCCCCTTGAATTGGGCGCGAAAGACAAAACTTTCTTGAGCACAAGGTCACCTTCTCGGAACACACGAGGCTTGACCTTCTTATCGAATGATTTCTTCATTCTCTGCTGATATAACTGACCATGACACATGGCAGTCAATCGCTTCTCTTCAATCAGATTCAGTTGGTCATAACGACTCTGAACCCATTCAGCATCAGTCAACTTGGCTTCCATCAAGACTCTCATTGATGGGATCTCCACCTCTACTGGGAGAACAACCTCCATGCCATAAACAAGAGAGAAAGGGGTTGCCCCTGTTGAAGTGCGGACAAATGTACGATACCCATGCAAGGCGAATGGCAGCATCTCATGCCAATCCTTGTACGTAACTGTCATCTTCTGGATAATCCTCTTGATATTCTTATTAGCAGCTTCAACAGCCGCATTCATCTTGGGTCTGTAAGGAGAGGAATTATGGTGTGCAATCTTGAACTCAGCGCACAACTCATCCATCATTTTGTTGTTCAAGTTAGATCCATTATCAGTAATGATCTTATCAGGCACACCATAACGGCATATCAGCTGATTCTTGATAAACTTTACGACCACCTTCCTGGTCACATTAGCAAACGATGCCGCTTCAACCCATTTGGTGAAGTAGTCAATTGCTACGAGAATAAACCTGTGTCCGTTGGACGCTTTTGGTTCAATCATGCCGATCATGTCGATTCCCCACATAGAGAAAGGCCATGGTGATGAAATCACATTCAGGAGTGTCGGAGGAACATGAATCTTATCCGCATAAATCTGACACTTGTGGCATTTCTTCACATATTTGCAGCAGTCAGACTCCATTGTCCGCTAATAGTAGCCTGCTCTCAACATCTTTCTAGCCATGGCATATCCATTGGAATGAGTACCAAATGAACCCTCATGGACCTCAGTCATCAACAGGTTTGCTTCATGTCTATCCACGCATCTGAGCAAAACCATGTCTAAATTCCTCTTATATAGCACTTCACCACTGAGGTAGAAACCTCCTGACAACCTTCTCAGGGTTTTCCTATCTTTCATAGATGCCCCAGGCGGGTAGACCTAGTTCTGGAGGAAATTCTTGATATCAAAATACCAAGGCTTATCATCATGCACTTCTTCAACTGCAAATACGTGAGCTGGTCTATCCAAGCGCATCACGGTACTATTGGGGACCTCATTCCACCGTTTAACCACAATCATAGAAGCAAGCGTAGCAAGAGCATCTGCCATCCGATTATCTTCTCGAGGAATATGATGAAAATCAAATTCTATAAAGAACGTTGAAATCCTCCTTGCATAATCTCTATATGGAATGAGACTGGGCTGATTCGTCTCCCACTCACCCTTGATCTGATTGACAACTAGGGCCGAATCACCATACACATCAAGATGCTTGATCCTTAGACCAATGCACTCTTCCAATCCCATAATACAGGCTTCGTACTCCACCATATTATTCGTGCATTTGAAAGTTAGCCTTGCTGTAAATGGAATATGTGTGCCCTGAGGAGTAATGATTACTGCCCCAATTCAATTTCCGTACTGATTTACAGCGCCATCAAACACCATCGTCCATCTAGAACCAGGTTCTGGACCTTCATCAAGTGTAGGCTCATCACAATCTTTCATCTTCAAATACAGAATCTCCTCATCTGGGAAGTCGTACTGAACACACTGATGATCTTCAATCGGCTGGTGTGCCAAATGTTCAACCAAGATACTATCTTTGATAGCTTTCTGAGCTCGATACTCGATATCATACTCAGATAACAACATCTGCCAACGGGCAATCCTCCCGGTTAAAACAGGCTTCTCGAAGATATACTTGATTGGATCCATTCTGGATATCAACCAAGTTGTATGATTTATCATGTACTGGCGCAAACGCTTAGCAGCCCATGCCAAAGCACAACACATTTTCTCAAGCATTGAGTATCGAGACTCACAATCAGTGAACTTCTTACTCAGGTAGTAGATCGCAGATTCTTTCTTTCCTGATTCGTCTTGCTGACCGAGTACACAACCCATCGAGTCTTCAAGCACAGTCAAATACATGATCAGAGGTCTTCCTTCTACAGGCGGAGACAAGATCGGAGGTTCAGATAGATATTCTTTGATACTACCGAAAGCTTTCTGGAAATCCTAGGTCCAATCATGAGACTGATCTTTCAGGAGGAGCTTGAATATCGGCGCACATGTGGCAGTCATGTGGGATATAAATCTAGAAATATAGTTCAAGCGGCCAAGAAAACCTCGGACTTGCTTTTCAGTTTTGGGTGCATGCATCTCTTGTATTGCTTTGACCTTTGCAGGATCAATCTCAATACCTCTCTCGCTGACAAAAAAACCCAATAACTTACCGGAACGGACTCCAAATCTACATTTGTTCGAATTCAGACGAAGTCTAAACTTCCTCAAACGCTGAAAAAGCTTCAAAAAATGCTCAACATGTTCAACTTCCGTTCGGGACTTAGCAATCATATCATCAACATAGACCTCGATCTCCTTGTGCATCATATCATGAAACAAGGTAGTCATAGCTCGTTGATACGTGGCTCCGGCGTTCTTCAAACCATAGGGCATCACTCGATAACAGAATGTTCCCCATGGTGTGATGAATGTTGTCTTCTCCATATCCTCGGGTGCCATCTTGATCTGATTATATCCGGAAAATCCGTCCATAAACAAAAAGACTTTGAATTTAGCTGTATTGTCTACCAACATATCAATGTGTGATAGAGGAAAATCATCTTTCGGACTAGCTTTATTCAAATCTCTGTAATTAACACAAATACGGACTTTTCCGTCTTTCTTGGGCACGAGCACAATATTGGCCACCCATAGAGGATACGTAGAAGTCACCAGAAACCCCGCATCAATTTACTTCTGAACTTCCTCTTTGATCTTCACTGCCATATCTGGATGAGTTCTTCCGAGCTTCTGCTTCACAGGGACACACTCAGGCTTCAGAGGCAGGAAAGTTGCACAATATCTGTATCTAGACCCGACATGTCTTCATACGACCAAGCGAAGATATCAGAATATTCTTGTAGCAAACTGATCAATCCCTTCTTAACAGACTCTTCAAGGAGCGCCCCAATCTTCACCATTCGAACACAATCTTCAGACCCCAAGTTGACTGTTTCCAGATTCTCGAGATGCGGCTAAATGATCTTCTCTTCGTGCTCAAGAAGACGGGTAATTTCATCAGGAATCTCTTCAACATCATCTTCCTCTGCCTCGAATATAGGGAATTCAAAATTGGGAGATGGCGTTGGATCATTATGTTCAATGGGTTTTAGAATCACCCTGCATAATGATTTTGGATAATAAAAAACTTCAGAATTTAAACAAGCAAATCATTATGCAGATGAAAAGATTGCTTTTATTCTTGTTTTTAGGGTTTTTTGTGATCACCGATTTCATGCAAAAAAGAAAAAAGTGAAAACAAAAATGGAAAAACAAACGTTTAACATGAATTTATTGAATGAAATACCATTGTATATATGATGCCAACAATGTCATCACTTCTCCTTTTGGCATGGGAGAAGGGTTTTTAAACAAAGTGAACATATTACGCTGACTTATGAATGACTGTAGGAACATCCACAGCGACCCAATTGTGGCAGATCCCGCCAGGGATAACAAAATTGCTAGTATCCTCTGCATCCTCTTCTAGAATAGCAGCAGCTTCGTCAGCTCGATCAGCATGGATGAAACCTCCACTCGTGAACAACCCTTTATCGTTGAAGATCCCGGAAGAATAGCCAATACCAGCCCGAGATTTGTTGTCTTCAAGCTCATTCATCTTTCCTAAACCAGCAACTGCACCACATTCAATGGCCAGTTTTGCATCACGATAGGAAGCAAATGAAGGAGACTTCTTCTCAATTGGCTCAATAATAGACAAAGCTTGGAACGGCGTTCTAACTTCATCCTCAACATCAATGCATGAGAAAGAAGACAGGTGGCTAACCAGGAGAGCCTTTTCTCCCCCTACCACAACCAGTTTCTTATTCTTCACGAATTTCAGCTTCTAGTGTAGGGTGGATGTCACAGCGCCAACCTCATGAATCCATGGTCTACCAAGGAGACAACTATAAGATGGGTGGATATCCATAACCTGAAAGGTGATCTAGAAATCACTTGGTCCAATCTTGATTGGGAGATCAACTTCCCCAATCACGGTCTTACACGACCCATCGGAAGCTTTCACCAGAACACCACTCTGCCTCATGGGAGGCCCTTGATATGACAATCTAGAAAGAGTGGTCTTCGGCAATACATTTAGAGATGACCCAGTGTCCACCAGCACATTGGACATGTTGTCGCTTTTGCAATTCATGGATATATGTAAAGCCATGTTATGGTCTCTTCCCTCCTCAGGGAGATCAGCGTCATGGAAACTCAAAGTGTTGCAAGCAGTAATGTTTGCAACGATACTGTCAAACTGTTCGATTGTGACATCGTTATCAACATAAGCTAAGTCCAGAACTTTCTGCAGAGCCTCCCTATGGGGTTCTGAATTCAGAAGCAAAGATAGCACATAGATTTTGGATGGCGTTTGTAGAAGCTGGTCTACAACATTGTACTCACTCTTCTTGATGAGCCTCAACATCTCATCACATTCTTCATTCACAATGCCACTAGGGCCAACAGAAGAAACATGAGTCTTTTGTACAGAGGAGGATTTTACAACAAGTGCCGGGTTCGGAGGATTCACAGCATTCCCCACCGGGCGCACAACAGTGTCAGCAACATCAGCCCTAGCCGGAGGCTTCGGTGCTGAAAACACACGACCACTTCGGGTCAAGCCACTTACATCCGCAATGTTAACAACAGAGGATGAAGACAAAGGCACCTCCTTCCCATCTTCAACAGTAACAGGATTATAGCGGAAGGGCACAACTCTATCTGAAGAATAAGGCATAGGGCCTGCAGGCTTGATCACCAAAGAAGGAGAAACCTTCTTCTTGCTGCCATCATAACGAATGACAACAGGCTCGGGTATCTTGAACACAGGGGAAATCACATTCACCTCTGGTTCGTCTTCACCAACATTTCTGTTCTGAAGAATCTCAATGGTTCCCTCGTCCAACAGCTCTTGCAGCTCTCTACGCACTTGGCGACAACCCTGACGATTGACAGAGCAGATATGACATTTGTCATGGTCGTGCTCCATATAACTGTACTCACACAGTAGACGATGCAACTCAACCAATGATTGTCGAATATGGCTTACATATTTGACCTTGTATTTGCCAGGGCAACCCTGGACCATGTTAACCGACTTCCCATGCTCGGGCAATGGGTTCTTCGTAACATTAGGGCCTGAGTCCTCAAAGCTCAGAATGCCACATCTCATAAGGTCTTGAACCTTAGTCTTCAACGGATAGCAGTTTTCCACATTGTGACCCGGAGCACCCGAGTGATAAACACAATGCTGGTCTGGCTTGTACCACCACTACGGGTTAACCGGTACAACCGGAGGATCCCTAGGTGTAATCAATTTCCTCTCTATTAAAGAGGGGTACAGCTCTGCATAAGATACAGGAATAGGATCGAAAGTGATCTTCTTCCTCTCATAACTCGGACAAGCTAGATTACTATTGCGAGGCTGATAAGCCTGCTGCTGAGGGAGAGACTGCTGTTGATAATGTTGAGGTTGTTGATTATGCTGCTGATGCTGATATTGTTGATTGTTGTCTCTGAAGACAGATGTTATGTGAGCCACCTGGTGCTTGTTGCTGGCTTGACGCACAGGCTTCCTCTTGACAGAGGGTCTTTTGGGTTTAGCATGGGATTGCACAGCATGTGCCTCCCCATCTTTCTTCTTAGCAATGCCCCATATCGTTTGCTAGAAGAGCCTTCATCCTTGGATAAACGTCCTTCACGGACTCCTTCCTCCAATCGCATCCCTATGTTCACCATCTCGGTGAAGTCAGAGGGAGAACTAGCGATCATCCGCTCATAATAAAATGAACTCAAAGTCTTCAGAAAGATTTTGGTCATTTCCTTCTCTTCAAACGGAGGAGTAATCTGAGCTGCCAGCTCTCGCCACCTCTGGGCGTATTCCTTGAATGTCTCCTTGTCCTTCTGGGACATGGCTCTGAGCTGATCACGATCGAGAGCCATATCAACATTATATTTATATTGCTTGACGAAGGCTTCGCCAAGATCGTTGAAGGAACGGATGTTTGCACTATCCAGACTCATATACCACCTGAGTGCAGCACCAGACAGACTGTCCTGAAAATAATGAATCAGCAATTGATCATTATCCGTCTGAGTATACATTTTTCTGGCATACATAACCAGGTGATTGAGCGGGCAGGTATTCCCCTTATACTTCTCAAAGTCAGGGACTTTGAATTTGACAGGTATCTTCACACCGGGAACCAAGCAGAGTTCAGCAGCAGATTTGCCAAACAGATCCTTTCCTCTAAGGGTCTTCAATTCCTTGCGAAGTTCAAGGAATTGGTCATTCATAGCGTCCATCTTTTCATTAACATCTGGGCCCTCAGACGGCTTAGAATGATAGATGGTGTCGTCTACCCTAGGAATGGTATGCACGACAGGAGGAGGCATTGCAAGGACCGGGCTAAATGTCGGCATAGAAGCAAATGTTGGCGCAGGAATGTCAGGCATAAAACCAGGAGGCATACACCACAGAAACCCGGCTGGCATGGCATGTGGCACAAAGTGGGCACTAGCAGCTGGCACAGTTGACGAAGCAACCTCCGATATAACAGTCCTCTGGGGAGGAGTTGCAGGCGGTGGAGACGGTTGATTCTGAGCAGCTAAGAATTGCTCCATCAGAGCAGTGAGTCTAGCGACTTCGTCCTTCAGCTCGTGGTTCTCTTGTTCAAGTTGATCCATCACTCTTGCAGAGTTGGCTCTGGTGTAATACCGATGAGTCAGCTTGTCTTCAAAATAAATGAAGATCACAGAGAGTTAGGCCACAGACAAGAAGACCGGAACAACACCTGCTTATGCAAAATGATGCATGCAATGCTCGTGCATATGATTTGTTTTTATTTTCAAAGGAACTTTTAGGGTATTATTTGCAATTTTTTAATATTTAAGCATTTAATCGCATATGGAAAATATCTCATCAAATATATTTGCGAAAAAGAAGTACAGCATTGTCAATGATATTACAAGAGAAAAGGAAACTAAACATCCTATGGATCCCTAGAAGCTCGGGATGCCGAAAGATAAATTGCACGAAGCTTCTTAATCTCTCTCTCATATGCTGCTTCCATATCCGCCTTCTCTTTGGCGAGTCTATCATACCTCCTTTTCCAGAACTTAGAAGACTGAGGAAGTAGAGAAGTCCATGCATCATTCGGATTATCAATCACCTGATGCTCGAGAAACTTGATCATGGCATCTTTCTCCTTGATCTGTTGAAGCAACTCTTCTCTTTCACGGATCCAGGCATGTGAAAGGTCTTCGTCTCTCAACTCCTCTACGCCTTGGTTAGGGAGGGTTGAAGGCCCGGCCACAACCAACGGTGTAGGTCTTGGATAATCATATGGCATGAGATACTCAGATGCTCTCTTCCTCACCCAAGCAGTATATGGCTCCAGAGCAATGCAGTTCTTCGGACCCAATTCACTTCTACCCTTCTTGTGAATCTTGCGCCAAGCGCGGACCATCCTGGCTTTCAGGCCTTGGGGATCTTTACCCTCCTGAAAGAACACACCTTCTAACAGAATGTTATTCGGTTTATCCTTTAGGGGGAACCCAAGCTGACGACGTGCTAACACAGGGTTGTAGCTAATCCCACCACATGTACCAAGAAGAGGCACATTGGAGAATTCACCACAAGAATCAATAATCTGGACACCGTCATATGCACGATCATACCAAGAGATATCATCATTAGTGAGAGACATAAGCCTCGTAGACCACCGTAGACATCCCTTGTTCTCCTTGAAAGCGACTGTCTGAGGTAAGTGAGAAATAAACCACTTATACAACAGAGGCAAACAGCACACAATAGTACCACTACCCTTCGCATTCCTCAGATGCAAAGAGAAATAGGTATCACCCAACAGAGTCGGAACGAGATTAAGAACAGAGAAGATCCTAATAGCGTTCACATCCACAAATTTGTCGATGTTGGGAAATAATACCAATCCATAGATGAGAAGCACGAATATGGCCTCAAAGGCATCCTCACTCATGACCTTCCCATAAACAGTAGCTTGAGCGATGAGGAACTCAGAAGGGAGACCTTAAATTCCACCTTTGGTAGTCATATTAGCTTTAACCAAGGATTCATCTATGTGCAACCAGTCTGCGATCTCTCGAGAAGTAGGAATATTCTCCAAGCCACTGAACGACACCTGATCCAGAATCGGAATACCCACAAGATGCGCATACTCCTCCAGGGTAGGCAACAGCTGAAAGTCTGGAAAAGAGAAGCAGTGATACAGAGGATCATAGAACTGTGCCAAAGTATTCATCAGTCCCTCATCAACCTGAGTAGTCAGCAGAGGCAGAAGCTTCCCATACCGAGCTTTGAAACCAAAGGGATCTAATACATAAGATGTCAGATTCCTTAACTCTTTCAGATCAGGTTGTCTAAAGCTGTACTTCTTTGTATGCCTTTTTAGTCTTTCCATATCTAAAATTTTTGCAAATAAACCCCTTAAGTTCCTTGATTTTTTTTTCTGATGATATGGATGCGGATGAATGCATGAATGCAACAATCACACTCAAGGATCAAGCAAAGCACACAAGACAAAGGTCATGGGATGGCTCGTATTATCCTTAATATCAATCATCCATTTTGGTGGATTAGGGTTTTCACCTTATCGACACCCAAATTCCATTTATATTAACGATATACGAACGGTTCAAACCTTCTTAATATTAATCATCCGTTTTGGTGGATTATGGTTTTCACCTTACCAACACCCAGCTTCCACTGATATTAAGGTTGTCTGAACGGATCGACCATGAATCACGGGTTTGTTGTGAGTCACGAGCATGGAGTCTCGGTTAAGAACCACCCAAAGGGAGTATACTATGGTTTAAACCTGCCGAGCATGTTCTACCAGAGGTTCCCATAATCATCGTCCCATCTATCGAATATTATCGGAGGAACGAATACTCGTATTCCAGAAATATTCTCAAGAGAGACTCTTATGAGTGTAGTATCGCGTAACAATCGCATCAGATCTTACATCTGAACGACTTCCGCACTACATCCTAAAAATAGGCCAAGATAGGCTTGGTAAACTAAGGTCCTTGGCTTCTAAGGCACATGATTGGAAGAATAATGCCTAACCACAAATAACTTGTGTGACATTATTAGTCCACCATGATCTCCACCAAGTGAATGGACTCGCAAGTCAACTTGCTAAGGAATAACTCCACACAAGTCGACGAGACTATGCCATTCTCCTATCATAAGGTGCACTCGAGTTCGGGTATAGAACTCATCTCACAGATCACCAAACAAGTAGGCAATTGATATATCAAGCAAATCAATCATTACACACAATACATTCATCCCAAATTTGTACAAAAATATGTCATAAACAATATATCACAACAATTGTGAAAAGTTGGCAAACCCACTAGGAGGATGGTCCCCAGCAGAGTCGCCACTTTTCTGTAGCGGTGTATTCATCACTTTATGATTTATTGACTAAATCAAAAGTAAGGTATACAAAGATATAGAGTCGCCGCCGCACTTTTATTTATCCAAAGGAATGGCTAAAAAGCGAACAAAAGCCTAAGAAGTTTTACACGTAGAAAACCAATGAAAAGGACAGAGATCTGGGTAAGGGGGTAATTATGCAAAGGGAAGGTGTTAGGCACCCAAAGCATCCTAGGTACTCCTAGGGAACCCTTTTCACAAATTGTTGTAAAAAGATATTATTTATGAAACATTTATTGTGCAAACATGAGTGAGGGGATGAGAAAAGAATATACAAATTTTTATTATTTTTGTGTTTGGATGGATAACCATTGCCTACGTACCTTTACAGGATCAAAACCTCATAGTTCGGCTAAAAGATTCCCAAAACATGTATGAATTGATTTTAAAACAAAAGCCTTAAGGTCTTTCGTTATCCACGGGAGAAAACTCAACCTATATAACCACAAGTCCACCATGTGAGAAAAGCTTCAACTTGCTAGTGAGGGACCATGCTCTATAATAAGCAAGGAAGTCTTACAATTCAATCACTAAGGACAAAAGGTGAGATTCACATCAACCACTAAGATAACTAAGATCTATGGCTAATGTATGAAAACTTATCAACAAGTGGACAAGAGCCACCAAAAACAATTGAATGAGTGGAATTAACAAATTAGAATTATTCATAAAAAGAAGTCAAAGTATGATTAGAATTCAATTCAAAAGAAGTATTATGAAAGTGAAGTTTGAAAATCAAAGGCTTAAGGCCTAGGTTTCTAGTTTTGAAAACAGATGAAAATGTTTGCACAACAGTTTTCTGGTTTGGTTTAACATGCACATGGATGTTTAAAGAAACAAAAGGTGGGAGGTTAAGGGATGCAAAACTTCTTAGATGTTCACCTCTTGAGATCATATATAGATGATCCAAGTGATTCCTTTGGAAAAGGCAACAGGCAGATAACAGGTAAACTATGTATCAGAAAAGCCAACACAAATGGATACCAGATGCCAATCAATGGACTTACACTAGACTCACAAAACAAAGATGGATACCGGATGCCAATCAATGGACTTACACCAATCTCACAAAACAAAAAAAAGAACATGGAAACCAGATACCAATCAATGGCTTTACACTAGCCTCCCCAAGCAAAGATGGATACCGGATGCCAATCAATGGACTTACACCAATCTCACAAAACAAAAATGGATAATGGATGCCAATCAATGGACTTATACCAATCTCCTAAAACAAAATAAAACATGGATACCAGATGCCAATCAATGGACTTACACCAATCTCCCACAGGAAACAAATGCAATGAGCAAGAGGAAACAAGTTGCCAATAAATGGTCTTACACTCGACTCCAAGGAAATGAGATGCCAATCAATGGTCTTAGTCCCAACTCCTACCAGATCCTAGGAAACAACTGCCAATAAATGGACTTATAATGGACTCCTCAATGGACAAATATCATGTCACAAAGTATAAACAGTGATCATGAAATGATATGCAATTAATGCTCAAAGATGAAAGCAATGCCCTGAGGCACACACAAACAATTATGCACATATGGGCAAACAAGCAAACAAGTAGTCAATTATCACACACTATACTCAATCAAGAGGCTCAATCAAGGTTAGGTTTTAGTCAAGGGGTCATATCAACCTCAACAAACAAACCAACTGTCATGGGTGTTTTGAGCTCTTAACCCTAACATTGGGAGTTAGGGTGAAGCAGGTGAAATGGAGTGAGGGTTATGCCTCATAGCTCTTATCCCTGGCCTGGGAGAGCTTGAATCAAATAGAAGGTGTGGGAGTTCAGAATGTAGGAACTCTTCTCAACAAATGACTGACTCTCTGCACAAGATTTTGGGTTTTTGTTCACAATGCATCAACACATGGTGTGAGCAAAATGAATGACACAACTGAATAGCAGGGGATGGATTGCACATCCCTTTTATCTGCCAATTGCCTCTTAAGAGGACTTAACCTGCTTAGCACAAAGTTAAACACACAAAGACATGACCTCTTAAGGAGGGCTTCAGACAGGTGCCTACAAATAACAGTAGGTCTTCTAGACTACATGAAGATCAAGGAATTATACCTAAGTGGTATGCCAATCACAAGCAAAAGCAAAGCAAAGTTCAAATGAACTTAAAGCAATTTAGGTACCTGTATAAACAACTAAACCAATAAGTATAACATTCAGACAAACAGACAACAGTCAATAAGCAACAGACAATCCCAATGTACAACACATAAACCCTAAGGCAAACTCAAATGAGTTATCATCAACCTACAAAAAAGCAAATGTTAGCAATCAAAAGCAAATATCAACATTCAAAGCTCACATGTAAGTAACAAACCACTAGGTCAAAGCCTAGGGTCAAAGGTGAAGAAAAAATTCAAAACAGGAGCTGAAATTCAACACAATGCAACTTCCAACATATATTGTCATGACCTAAAAAGGATCACATCCAAGTCAACAAGAAAAAGCATTTCATGTGCAAGAGAAGTTAAAGGCAATTTCAAGGCTCATATATGATCATCATGAATGGAAATTCCAAATCAAAACAGAAATGATTCAAACAATTATGGAAAAAATTATGAACATTCAACACATCAAATATGATCATCATACAAAAAATCAGAAGCATCAAAGATCATATGGCATGGAACTTAAATTGCACAAGATGAACAACCAAATGTGTGACACAAATTGTCACACCATGCAAACACATTCACAAAACAGAAATGGTAAATGAGAAAAATACCAAACCAAGCCTAAAACATCCATCAATGTGTCAAGAACAATCATGTAAAATTTCAAGCAATTTGGATTAAAATCAAGCATTTCTCAATAAGATGAGCAACGCAAGGTCACCAATGTACACATGATCAAAGATTATAGCACAAACAAAAATCAAACCATGCACAACTTTTGAAATTATCATCATCAAATAGAGGACATCTCAATGAACAAGTAGCAAAAAACCAGGTAGTTTTTGGATCAATTTTCAAATTGATATGAATTTTCTAAGTTGGAAGAAAAAATAAAATCAAACATGAAGCATATATGGAAGTTTGGAGGGAAAGGCAATAAAATATGAATGGATTTGAAATAACGCCGTGCGCCAGAATCGAACTCAGTGAATATTTGAAACGAGCGCACCAACTAAATGAAACGCACCATTTCATTAATGCGTTGGCTGGTCAGCGCTCATGTGGACAGAGTCAAAACAATGTGAGCCAATTAAACGGCTTAATGGACGCATGCATGGACGAATAAGAATAAAACCCTAGCACAACGTGGCAATAACCAGGTCCGTCGCTAACATGGAAGATCCGACGCTACACATTAAGATCTTCATCTTCTTCATGAGGAAGAAGATGAACAGTAACCACTTTCCATAATTTTTTTCCAGAAATCCAAAACAAGCACATCAATATGCAGCATATTCAATGGAGATCATAGATCAACAAACATCTAAGCACAAATCATCAAGAATAGAGAGAATCGAGCAAAATCATTTATGGATGCAAAACTTCAATCATACATAACTCATCCAATAATGCATCATTTCACATGATTTTTCCACCAGAATCATCAGCAAGCTTAGATCTACAAGAATATGTGCATGAATTGTAAAATTAAAAGGTTCAAAACTTGACCTCTTGAAGAGCAGAATCTTGGAAATGCATGATCCACAGCTTTGCAGGATTCAAATCCACTCTACAACACTTGAAATGATGTTTGATGAAGAGATTGAAGCTTAAAAGGTGCTGGATCTAGCTCAAAACAGAATTTCCATCTTCATCTTCATGAGCTTGCTATGCACAATTCTTGCTCGAATTTCACAATCTAATACTTGATTTGCACTCAATTCACACCAGAGAACAATAATATGAAGTAAAATTGCAATGTTATGAAGAAAAAATTTTAATTATGAATGGAAGAAAATTTTGGAGGGAGAGAGAATTTGGATCTTGAAATGTGAAAAAATGATTAACCTCCTTCAAATTCTGTTAGATTTAGGTATTTATATGAAGCCCTAATCAACTTTGCTAATCCATAATTAACTTGGCTAATGAAAATAAGGTGTTTTGCAAAAAATCAAAAATGCATGGTGCATGGGATAATTACACGTAAAGAGTACCATTCCCTTGATCATTTTCACTTAAAATCCTTTTTTAAACTCAATGGCACTGGTAGAAAGTCCATACAATGCACCATTTTTGAATTTTGCAATTTCCCTCCAAAAAAGGCATGGATATGCAAGTGATCATGTGATAACAATTCATGCAATATGATGGATGTTTTGAAAAGATCATGTCATGAGAAGCATTATGAAAAAAGAACCACCAAATTTGGAGTTATGAATCAAAAGATATGGCCATTTGAAGTTCCATGTACACTTGGCAATGATTGGATCATATCTCCTCAACCATTCATTAGATGCTCTTGATCTTGGACTTTTTGGAAATGGGAGAGATAGATCTTCAACTTTAATGTTAGACAAAATTTCATTTGAAGCCTCTTTGATGTTGTAAAGTTTAGTTGAAGTTGGATCAAAAACTTGCCATTTTTGGAAAGTTGAAATTATAGGTCACTTTCCATTTTTGGAAACTTTTGATTTGACTTCAAATTCTTCAACCTTGATCTTTGGTATGATGAATAAGCATGATTTGGACATGAATGGGATGAAGAAACTCAATTTCTCAATTCAAAACCCACAGTTGACTTTTCAGTTGACTGCATTGGCCCTTAGATGACCAGAAAATGTCCTGATGATATTGGGGCCTTTGCCACTTGGGAATTTGCTCCAAAATGAACCTCTAGCTCACATAATCTCAATGAAATGATCAAATGTTCCTTATATCAAGAAAGTACCCTCTTCTCTTTGTACCATGAATTCATCTGATGCCTTGACCTGTTGATTGTCTAAGCTATAAGTAACAAAGGTTAGATGACATATTTTTGTATATTTTGGTTAGTAAACAAATGAGATAAGCAATGATATATAAATGAAAGCTATGCTTGGTTATCAAGAAACAATCTCAAAAAGGTATCCCACCCCTAGGGAAGGAAGCAAGGTGTCCAATGATCCTTGAGGCTATGTAATGGTATGATATGATGCCATGAGGGATCTTAGGGACAAAATTGGGATCTTACAGACTCATGATGGGGAAAGACAAACTTCCTCATGAGTATACACTTAGGATAATGAGGCAAGGGATATTCTCACCTTAAAGCCTATCAACTTTTATCAATCTATAAGGGATTTTAGGTCAGTCCGCACAAGGGATGACAATCATATAATTGATAAAACATGAATGCTAGTGCCTGATAAAGAGGGATACACATCTCTAAAATATCGAGGCAAAAACTTGGAATAGAAAGGCTCATTCACAGATCTACCACTGCCATCAAGGATAATCTCTCATACCATACTCTCTAGGAAGTTGATGATGTATTATTCTTTCTGCGCTTGCTGGGGAGACAATTGAAAACTGATGAAGAGGATATAAGGAGCAACAATGCCAGAGTATGAACAAATGTCTTACCCTTTGGTGATCGTATTGTCCTTGGGATAGCAATGCGGACATTCCTCTTATCCTTGTTTAAAATAGTTTATTCATGAAAACTTCATTTATTTAAATCAATGATATTCATCGATTAAAACATGCAAAAATTTGTTAACCAGAAACAAATAAGAGTGCATAATGACCATTTCTCCACCAACTCTGAATCCACTGTATTCGAAACTTCAGTTGATGACGACTGAGCGAGAATCTTTGACAGATGACAGTTGTAGAACAAAGTCTTGTCAGGACGCAATTACTTGCCAAATCCCTAATTTTTGGCAAGTATTTCTTGACTGCATCTGAATTCACAGTACGAGTGAAATCCTCCCCATCCATAGTTGTGAGTAACAAAGCACCGCTTGAAAAGTCTCTCTTAACAATGTATGAACCTTCATAGTTTGGAGTCTACTTGCCCCTGGAATCGGGCGCGAAAGACAAGACTTTCTTGAGCACGAGGTCACCTTCTTTGAACACACGAGCCTTGACCTTCCTATCAAAGGCTTTCTTCATCCTTTCTTGATACAACTAACCATGGCACATGGCAATTAATCTCTTTTCTTCAATCAAATTCAGCTAATCAAAACGACTCTGAACCCATTCAACCTCAGTCAACTTGGCTTCCATCAAGACTCTCATTGATGGGATCTCGACCTCCACGGGGAGCACTGCTTCCATGATGTATACAAGGGAGAAAGGGGTTTCCCCTGTTGAATTGCAGACGGATATATGATAGCCATGCAAAGAAAATGGCAGCATCTCATGCCAATCTTTGTACGTAACAACCATCTTTTGAATAATCTTCTTGATGTTCTTGTTAGCAGCTTCAACAGCCCCATTCATCTTGGGTATATAGGGAGAAGAATTATGATGTGTAATCTTGAACTCGCTACACAACTCTTTCATCATCTTATTGTTCAAGTTAGATCCATTATTAGTAATGATCTTGTCTGGAACACCATATGGGCATCTGAGTTGATTCTTGATAAACGTCACAACCACCTGTCTGGTCATATTCGCATATGATGTCGCTTCAACCCACTTGGTGAAGTAATCAATGGCTACGAGAATAAAACGGTGACCGTTCGACGCCTTAGGTTCAATCATGCCAATCATGTCAATTCCCCACATGGAGAAAGGCCATGGTGAGGAAATAACATTCAGAAGTGTCGGGGTAACATGAATCTTATCCACATAAATCCGACACTTGTGGCATTTCTTCATAAACTTGCAGCATCCAGACTCTATTGTCAGCCAATAGTAGCCTGCTCTCGACATCTTTTTTGCCATCGCATGTCCATTGGAATGAGTACCAAATGAACCCTCATGGACCTCAGTCATCAACAGGTCTGCTTCGTGTCTATCCACGCATCTGAGCAGAACCATGTCAAAATTCCACTTGTAAAGCACCTCATCATTAAGGTGGAAACTGCCAGATAATCTTCTCAAAGTCTTCTTGTCTTTAACAGATGCCCCAGGCGGGTAAGTCTGACTTTGAAGAAAACACTTGATATCATAATACCATGGCTTATCATCTTTCACCTCCTCAACTGCAAACACATGAGCTGGTCTATCCAAGCGCATCACAATGATATTTGGGACTTCATTCCAATAATTGACAGCAATCATTGAAGCAAGCGTAGCAAGAGCATCCGCCATCCGATTCTCATCTCGAGGAATATGATGGAAGTCAACCTCAGTAAAGAAAGTTGAAATCCTCCTCGCATAATCTCTATATGGGATGAGGCGAGGCTGATTCGTCTCCCATTCTCCCTTAATCTGATTAACAACAAGGGCCGAATTGCCATAAACATCAAGATGTTGTATCCTAAGATCGATATATTCTTCCAAACCCATAATACAAGCCTCATACTCCGCCATATTATTCATGCATTTGAAAGTTAGCCTTGCTGTAAAAGGAAAATGTGTGCCTTGAGGAGTAATATTCACTGCCCCAATACCATTTCCATACTGATTGACAGCGCCATCGAACACCATACCCCATCAAGAACCAGGTTCTGGCCCTTCATCGAGCGTAGGCTCATCACAATCTTTCATTTTCAAATACAGAATCTCCTCATCAGGGAAGTCATATTGCAAAGACTGATAATCTTCAATTGGTTGATGCGCCAAATGGTAACCCAAGATACTACCTTTAATAGATTTTTGAGCTCGATACTCAATATCATACTTAGATAACAACATTTGCCAACGGGAAATCCTCCTAGTTAAAGCAGGCTTCTCAAAGATATACTTGATCGGATCCATTTTGGATATCAACCAAGTTGTATGATTCAACATATACTGGCGTAAACGCTTAGCAGCCCAAGCCAAAGCACATCATGTCTTCTAAAGTGTTGAGTACCGAGACTCACAGTCAGTGAACTTCTTACTCAAGTAGTATATTGCATATTCTTTC
This sequence comes from Lathyrus oleraceus, assembly GCF_024323335.1. NCBI lineage: Eukaryota > Viridiplantae > Streptophyta > Magnoliopsida > Fabales > Fabaceae > Lathyrus > Lathyrus oleraceus. Next base: position 195,908,825 of record NC_066580.1, on the reverse strand, counting down.
TTTCTTGATTCATCTTGCTGACCAAGGACACAACCCATGGAATCATCAAACACAACCAAGTACATAATCAAAGGTCTTCCTTCAACAGGCGGAGACAGAATCGGAGGCTCAGGCAAATACTCTTTGATACTGTCAAAGGCCTTTTGGCAATCCTCGGTCCAATCATGACGCTGATCTTTCCGGAGGAGCTTGAATATAGGCGCACATGTGGAAGTCATGTGGGATATAAATCTCGAAATGTAATTCAAACGGCCAAGAAAACCTTGGAATTGCTTCTCGGTTTTGGGCGCAGGCATCTCTTGTATTGCTTTGACCTTGGCAGGATCAACTTCAATACCTCTCTCGCTGACAATAAAGCCCAATAGTTTTCCGGAACGGACTCCAAATGTACACTTGTTCGGATTCAAGAGGAGCTTGTACTTCCTCAAACACTGGAAAAGCTTCAATAAGTGTTCTACATGTTCAACTTCCGTTTTCGACTTTGCAATCATATCATCGACATACACCTCTATCTCCTTGTGCATCAGGTCATGAAACAAGGTAGTCATAGCACGTTGATACGTGGCTCTGGCGTTCTTCAAACCGAAGGGCATCACTCGATAACAGAATGGTCCCCAAGGTGTGATGAATGTTGTCTTCTCCATATCCTCGGGTGCCATTTTAATATGATTATAACCGCAAAATCCGTCCATAAATGAAAAGACATTGAATTTAGCCGTATTGTCTACCAACATATCAATGTGTGGTAGAGGAAAATCATCTTTTGGACTCGCTTTATTCAAGTCACGGTAATCCACGCACATTCAGAATTTTCCATCTTTCTTAGGTACATGCACAATATTGGCCACCCATTGAGGATATGTAGAAGTCACCAGAAACCCCGCATCATTTTGCTTCTGAACTTCTTCTTGAATCTTCACTACCATATCAGGATGAGTTCTTCAGAGCTTTTGCTTCACAGGCACACATTCAGGCTTCAACGCCAAAAATATTGCACGATATCAGTATCTAGACCAGGCATGTCTTCATACGACCAGACAAAGACGTCGACATATTCTTGTAGCAACTCAATCAACCCCTTCCTAACAGACTCTTCAAGGAGTGCCCCAATCTTCATTTCACGAATGCAGTCTTCAGACCCCAAGTTGTCTGTTTCCAGATTCTCAAGATGTGGCTGAATGATCTTCTCCTCGTGCTCAAGCAGACGAGTAATCTCATCAGGAATCTCTTCAACATCATCTTCTTCTGCCTCAAATACAGGGAACTCAAAGTTGGGAGATGGTGTTGGATCATTATGTTCAATGGGTTTGATTAACCTACATAATGATTTTGAGTATAAAAGAGATTTTAGAATTCAAACAAGGAAAATCATTATGCAGATAAAAAATTGATTTTATTCTCTTTTTTAGGGTTTTATGGTGATCACCAATTTCATGCGAAAAAAAATGAAAAATAATTTGAAAAACAAACATTTAACATGCGATTATTGAATGAATATCATTGTATTAATCAACTATGCCAACAATGTCTTCACATCTCCTTTTGGCACAGAAGAAGGGTTTTTTAAATAAAATGAACACATTACGTTGACTTATGGATAACTGTTGGAACATCAACAGCGACCCAGTTATTGTAGATTCCTCCAGGTATGACAAAGTTGTCGAGGTCTTCCTCTTCATCTTCTCCAATGATGGCAGCAACTTCCTGATCTTCAACGGTGTGGATGAAACCTCCACTATGAAATAGTCCAAGATCATTAGAAACACCAGATGAATACCCTATACCAGCCCGGGACTTATTATCTTCCATCTTTATTATTTTCCCCAAACCAGTAGTTGCACCATGCTCAATGGCCAACTTCGCGTCATTGTAGGAGACAAATGAAGAAAGTCCTTCCCTAGAAGGCTCAGCAATAGATAAGGCCTGGAACGGAGTTCCAACCTCATCCTCAGTATCAATGTAGGAAAAGGAAGATAAATGGATGACCAAGAGAGCCTTATCTCCTCCTATCACCACCAACTTCTTGTTCTTAACGAACTTCAACTTTTGGTGTAGGGTGGATGTCACGGCACTTGCCTCATGAATCCATGGTCTACCAAGCAAAAAACTATATGAAGGATGTATGTCCATAACTTGGAAAGTGATCTGGAAATCACCAGGTCCAATTTTGATCAGGAGGTCTAATTCTCCAATCACGGTCTTGCGCGATCCATCAAAAGCTTTTACTACCACTCCACTCTGCCTCATGGGAGGCCTCTGATATGAAAGTTTGGCGAGAGTGGACTTTGGCAATAAATTAAGTGATGACCCTGTGTCCACCAACACATTGGACAGGGCATCGTCTTTACAATTCATATATATATATGTAAAGCCAAATTGTGGTTTTTTCCCTCCTCGGGAAGATCATCATCACAGAAGCTCAAATTGTTGCAGGCAGTTATATTTGCAACAATGTTGTTAAACTGTTCAATTGTGACATTGTGATCCACGTATGCCACGTCCAACACCCTTTGCAACGCTTCACGGTGTGGCTCTGAATTCATCAACAAAGATAGGACAAATATATTTGGTAGAGTTTAAAGCAACTGCTCCACAACGTTGTACTCACTCCTCTTGATGAGCTTCAGCATCTCATCACCATCCTCTTTCAACATGCCAGACTGGCCAACCAGGATAAGAGCTTTATCAGCTTTGACAACCACAGGGTCAACACCCTTCACAACAGGAGTAGAATGATTTGAAGAAGAAGTCCCTACGGGACCGACAAAATTGACAGCATCCTTTCTCACGACGTCTTCATGAGATTTTGGCTGAGCCGAGAAAACACGACCACTATAGGTCACTCCACTAACATCGGAAATGCTCACAATAGAGGTTGAGGGCAACGACACCTTCTTCCCATATTCCAGCATAACAACATTATAACGGTACGAGACCGCTTTATCTGACACATACGGGACATGGCCCACTGGCTTTATCACAAGAGTTGGCATCACCTTCTTCTTGCTGCCATCATACTTAATGACAACATGATCATGAATTTTGAACATCGGGGTAATAACATCGACTTCATCCTCATTACGATTCTGAAGTATCTCGATCATCCCTTGGTCCAGCATCACTTGGATTGACAGTGCACACATGACACATATCATGATCATGCTCATAATGACTGTGCTCACAAAACAACTTATGCATCTCTACCAAGGACTGCCTTATGTCATTCACATAAAGGACTTTATATTTGCCAGGGCAACCCTGAACCATATTGACAACTGCCTTCCCATGCTCGAGCAATGGGTTCTTCTTAACATTCGGGCCTATATCCTCGAAGAATAGTATCCCACTCCTCACAAGGTCTTGCACCTTGGTCTTCAACGAAAAACAATTCTCCACATCATGTCTGGGAGCACCAGAATGATACACACAATGAAGTTAGGGTTTGTACCACCATTGAGGATTGACTTGTAGGAGAATTGCCATCCAAGGCGCAGCGGAATTTAAAATTTTCTCCATTTAGTGATCCTTACGAATGGGCATGATCAGGGATAGAATCGTTACCTCTTGTGGCGATTCAAACCTTTGGTGCAGATCTCTGATAATGATCAAAACCTTTGATACAGATCCACGGGGCGATCACGAACGTTGAACGATGACAACGTCTCTACTCAGTCCACACGAACGGATTCCTTCAATCGCAGTGCTAGCTGTTATGAATGAAGGCTTTGAGTGAGAGAAAGAGGGAAACAAAATTCCAAGTCTCTACTTGAATTTCTGTCTGAGTGGAGTGACAATGCTTCTACCCAAGGGGTTCTATTTACAGAACCACTTGTGTGGGCTTCAAGCTAAAAAGCCCACTTAAGTGTATTTTTCCCATATCTTACAATATTCCAAAATCACTTAAGTATTTGGTACCTTACCATATTTCGTTTCCACTTAAGTGCACCGTACCTTACGGTGTTCCTTAGTTACTCTATTTCTCATCAATCCGTCCTTTGTGTGTGACCCTGTAGGTTTTCGCGACGTTGGCAATTATATTGAATCACGCATTTAACATAATAAACAGTGAGCGGTATCTAGCAACACATCACTGCTACCCAAGTCACGAAAATGTCATGTGATCTGACAAAACCTCCTGTGATAATAATTATGTGTATAATTACCCCTTTGCCCTTATGTCTATATTGAACACAAGGTATAGACCGTGTCACCCTTTTCCAGTTCAATATTGGGCCCATAGACATTTATCCTGTTACGCAAGATTGGCAAATTCCATCTAGGACACTCATGTCCCTCAGCATGCTTCGTGGAGTACCCATCAACTGTCTTTATGGTTATCCAGTTACGGACAACGTTGGATCAGCAATAAAGCACTCGACTCTACATCTAGGATCCATAGTGGTTTCAGGTCGAAGAGTGGTATACACTATTATCACCATGAGAATAACTTATGACACTTTGCATAACTTTCTATATAGTATTCTCATAGCGGGTCAATCCGGTATAAATATTACTCCTAATATTCATACCTATGTTTAAGACTTGATAACTCTTTATCCATGATCCATGAGATGTGATCATCAGTCTACAAACATAATAGTCTTAATGCTTTAATGTTATCCCACTTCACACTAAAGCTCGACTACGGATACTTTAAGAATAGTGTCCTTATGTTTAATGTGTTCTCATGATTAAGTCACACTTAATACATAAAACGGACTATCTATTCTAGGGACCTTATTAATCAACCATAATAAAGAAAATGCCTTTTATTATTAATAAATAATTCGATACAAATACCAAAAGTATTGGCCTCTAGGGCTTACACCAACAATCTCCCACTAGCACTAGAGCCAATCAGGCATACCCCGTATGCCCATTGATCTAATATGGCCATCATGCTTCTGCTACGTAAGAGGCTTTGTCAGTGGGTTAGCAACATTGTCAAGTGTAGGTACTTTACATATTTTCACACAACGTCTAAGTATGTGTTTTGGATCGTTGGTGAGATCTAGGCTCCTTAGCTTGTGCGAAAACACCATTGTTATCATAATAGAGACCAATGGGATCCACAATGCTAGGGACTATTGTAGCACCTCAAATTTGCACCTATCATTGTACATACATTTTCATTTTAGGTCATTAACATAACATAGTCTATTGCATAGCATTGCATAGCCATTTGCCCAAGTGCAAGCCATTTAGAAGAATTAGGTCAAACTGGTCAGGAGATCAGGTCAAACAAGCAAGCATGTGCCATTTTCATTGAGACAAGGCCCTAGGGTTGGTTTATCAAGTTCATATGGTTTAAGGATCATTTTTGAAGTGATTTGGCCAAAGATTGGATGATCAAAGCTCAACAGTCAAGCTGAATTTTGTCAGAAACCCTAGAAAGTCAACTGTGGTCAACTGTAGTCAACTGTGCCTGATTTTATGGATTGGAAGGTGTGAGATGGTTTGAAAGGCTTCATTCATGTCCATACAAGTCTCATTTGACATATCAAGGATCAAGGTTGAAGAATTGGAGGTCAGACAAAAAGTTTCCAAAAATAGCAGGTGACCTGTAATTTCAACTGCCCAAAATGGAAAGTTTTTTCTCCTCAAAATTACTTCATCATACAAGCTTCAAATGGAATTTTGTCCAACATGAAAGTTGAAGATCTTGCTCTCACCTTTCCAAAAAGTCCAAGAACACTCATTTCTCATGTGTGGTTGGCAAGTTATGGTTAAATCATTTTCAAGAAAAGTTGAAATTCAAAATGGCATAACTTTTGAATGGAAAGGCCAAATTGGGTGATTCTTTTTTGAGCAAGTCACATTTAACATGTTCCATCCAAATGCATCATCATATTTCATCAAAAATCATCACAAAATTATTCCATTTTTTAAGTGATTTAATTTGAATTCTTGGAGGGAAAATTTGAATTTTGAAAAATATGCATCCTTTTCATTTTAAATCAATTTCATTTGCCTCTAAACCAATTTTGAAGTGCATTTCAAGTAGAATTTCGCACGGTAGCATGCCGTGCACATGCAATAAGAGATTTTACCAATTGTCCAAAAACACCTCCATTTGAGCTAATTACATTTACCATTTCACTAATCATGTTTAGGCGTTGTTAATTAGGAGTATATATAGCATAATTCTAACTGAAAACCAAAAACACAATTCACAAAATTCAGATCAAAATTTTTCTCTCTCAAATTTCTCTCATTTTCTCTCACTTTTTTTTCAATTTCTTGAATCCATTTGGTTCGTTCTTGCATTATTCATCATCCATCTTCATCACTGAGCAAGATTGGAGCCACAATTCACTGGAATTCGTGCCATTTGAAGCCATGCCAAGAATTGTTCATCAATGGTGAAAGTTGAGATTTGCTGATTCGAGCTCAATCAAGTGTCAAGGATCCTTCCATTCATCATTCAAGGTTGCTAGAACACGTTTGGAGCCATTTCAGGACTTGAAGCTCACAAAATCACGAACTGCTCATCAAGAGGTGAAAATTCAACCATCTTTTTTCTCAGATCCATCATATGATACTTGTAGATCTTTCTTTTGTGGTGATTCTGAGCTAAACATCTCTTGATTTCATGCTAAAATGAGAGAGAACGATGGATTCGAAGATTGACGAGTGATTCTTGATTCATTGGATTCACGCATGATTTGTTGTTTTCGTCCATGTTAATCGTTGATTGTTCATACTTAGTGTTAGATCTTCAGAATGCTGTGTTTAATTTTCGTTTTCCAGACAAAAAAAAAATTCTGGAAATTTCGCATGAAGATCATGAAGATCTTCATGCTGTTCTTGAATCCTGGCGTTTTCCTGCGGATTTTCATACCGCCTTCATACGCCTCGCTGTGGAATCTCTTGCGGATTTCGTTGGATTACCTGCGGATTATGGCTGCATGGGATTAGGGTTCAGGGCGCGCAGATTCAAATGTTCAGGATAATTACGAATTTGCCATCCGCGCCTTTAATTCATTTAAATTGTTAAATATTTATTTCATTTCATCACCAATCTTCAAAAAATCATAACTAATCCATTTTTGATCCAAATTGAGTGAGGATTTTTGCATTCATCTCCAAATTTTCTCTAGTTTTTTTAGGTATGATAACCAAAGTTGTGCCTGATTGATTTTTGATTTTGTCTAGAGACTTTGATCATGTATGCTTTGTGTATATGTTTTGCCATTTCATTCATAAAATAATGATGCTTGCTCCAAAATGCTTGAAATTTTACATGCATATTCTTGACTCTTTCCTGGTGATCTTGATGTATAGTTTGCTATGTTTGAGTTTCTGGTTTGAGAGATATGATGTGATCAAGTTGAGTGTTACAAATGTGGCATGCTAATTTTTGTCCAACTTCTTGAATTTTGTTGCCATGCTTGTGGACATTGGATTGAGCTGAATTTTTGCATGATTGAGCATATGGATGTTGAGAATACATGTGAAGTTTCTGGATTTATTGATGGCATTTTCTATTTTATTGGGATTTTCTCCCCTGCTTGGTCATTTGTTGATTTTTTGTGATACATGTTTGTATTTGGCTTGTGAAATTCTGGTTATTAATTGGATGGATGTGAAATTTGGCATGTGTATTGTAGACATCTTCATGAGAATTTTGGTTTTGGTCTCATTCATTTCTCATGTTTTGGCTCTATTTTATGATTGATGGAAGTTGTTGCTTGTTTTGATACCATGTATGAGCTTGCTTGAACTTGTGTTGACTTTCTGATTTTCATTGACCTACTTCCCTTGATCCAAATGAGCTGAAATTTGGTATGCTTGACATGTTATGGATGCTGTTTGATCTTGATTTTTTTGAGAATTTATTGAAATGTTTTGATATGGATTTGATTGTGATCATTCTGTTTCGTCATTTGAGGTTCCAATTTGCATGTTTTGTGCTATTTTGTTCATGAAATGATAATGATAAATGATATGAACATGAGACCAATTGGATTTGATTCTTAATGGTTTAATCTTGATTTTGGATAAGTTTCATGTTCTGTTTTGATGATTTGATTTCATTTTGGCCCTAGTCTTGGACTAGTGGTTCGTGATCTCACTTTTGAGTTGTGTTTCAGGTTAATAGCACAAATGGCCTATGCTTGATGATGTGCCTCCATTGGAGTTGACTTGTGACTTGTCTATGGCTAATTTTGACTTTGTTTTGCAGGGTTTGATATTTGAGTTTGAGCCTCAATGGCTTGCACCTTTGTGCATTGGCTTGTGTTTGTCTGTGTATAGTTAACTGTGAACCATTTGCTGTTTGGTTTTGTGATTGGTATACTGATTGTATTTGATTGATTCCAGGTACATTAGTTGCTAAGATTGCTTTGCTTTGCTTGATAATCAATTTTCACTGAGGTATAATATTCTTGTCTCCATGTAGTCTGGAAGACCTGGCCTGTTACTTGGCCAGGCACCTGTCTGAAGTCCTCCTTAAGAGGCGATGTTTGTGCTTGTTTATTTTTGTCCCCAAGCAGGAAAAGTCCTTGATTAAGGCAATTGGCGGATAAAAGAGATAAGCAATCTATCTCCCGCTCTTCTGTTGAGTCATCCCTCTGCTCACACCACTGTGTTGATGCATTGGGATACAAACCCAAGATCTTGTACAGTGTAGAGTTGTGTCAGTGTCTTAAGTGTAGAAGGGTTCCCACTTTCTGGACCCACACTTCTTTGTCTATAGCTCTCCCTGGCCAGGGATAAGAGCTGTGAAGTCTTATCTTCACTCACCTTTCATCAGCTTCACCTTGGCTCTCAATGTCAAGGTTAAGAGCTAACCTCACCCCTTTACAGATGGCTTGCTCTTGCAGCCTTACGCTTTGATTGAGCCCCACTTGTGTGCATATAGTGTGTGCTATTTGTGATTATTTGTTTGCTGTTTACCTGTGCTGAATAGGATAGGCTTGCTCCCTGTGCAAGTTAGCTAGAAACCTTGACTTAGGGACGATTTTGCATGATAACATCTAGGCTCGAGTTAGTCTCCCTAGTTGTGTCTCCCTCTGTTATCTGGTTAGGCTAGTCCTGTGTCCCTTCGTAGGGGAACTACGTCGCCCTGATCCTCATACCAGATGAGGTACGTAGGCAGGAGATGAGCAGATCTCTCCGGGCGCCTGTGTCTTTGTTTTACCTTGTTGTGTGCTTGGAGTCCGGTATAAGTCCATCAAGCGGCATCTGGTTTCCAGTGTGGGTGCATTTTGGTTCGAAATCTGATGTAAGTCCAGCGATTGGCATTCAAATTCCACGTTTGCCTTTGCCTGTGTTTGTTTGTGTGCGTGTTAGCCGAGCTACGAATGCTCTGATTCTTCTTCGTCCAAGAAGATACGTATGCATAGGATGCGATATCCTAGCGAGCATGCGTTTTCCCCAGTCCGAACTACTTAGACTCTGATGTCTATGCTTGATAGACTAAGTAGGCCCAGGATGCGATATCCTGCCGAGTCAGTCTTGTTTGTTTTCTTGTGTCTCTTTCAGCCAGTGTGTGTTTGTTTGTTTGAGCAGTGTTTAGCAACCATTTTCCATCCTTTTGTGCGTGGATCCCGTCGAGTACGACGGATGCGTGGGGGTGCTGATACCTTCCCTTTGCATAACCGACTCCCGATCCCATTCTCTTTGGTCGCGAGACCATGCTTTTTCCAGGTTTACTCTGAGCGTTTCCTTTCCCTCTTTTGGGATAAATAACGCACGGTGGCGGCTCTGTTGTTTTGTTTTCCCGCCGGTTTTTCGCGTAATGCGACAACTGGCGACTTTGCTGGGGACTAGAGAAGTTGACCTGTGCTGGTCCATCTTCCCTGAGCGAGTCTCTCCTAGCGCTCTCTAGTTTAGGGCTTTGGTTTCTATCTGCTGTTATTTATTGCATTCATTTCATTTACTGTTTGCATTTAATGTGTGCATTAATGTTTGCATTCATTCATTTTCATCTGCTGTGCTGGCTGTGTTCTCTCTATTTGGGGGTGGGTGTTACTCGAGGTAAAAGGCCCAATACCCAGGCTATGAGTGCAATCTAGGAAACCTAGGAATAGAGTGATTCATGGGAAGCGGGTGGTATGCGCCACTTAGCGGAACATTGATATCACGAGCAGTTGAGACCCTGGTGGGATATCATCGTTGCATACTTCGGGTGTGTATATGATGGTATTCTGCGAAAGGTTATTTATGCTGCGTTTCTTTCGACCTTACCCTGGCCTAGATGACACCCGTGAGTGGGGAGGGAATGATCATTTTAACAGGTACAGTTGGTGACTGGTTGGTGACTTGTGGTCCTGTTGGTGACTCAATATTCTCAGATTGGGTTCAGATGACAGTTTATCAGTTGACTTTGGGGTTTCAGATGAATTGTTGTTCAGAGTTCGAGCCGAAGCTTCGATCCTGTGTTCTGAGATGCACAGCCTGCCAGTCTTGTCTGCATCATCTGCATCATAGCATGTTTATTTTCAAAAGAAATGCAATAAAAAAAAGAAAAGAAAAAAGAAGAAAACTAATCTCTGCATGCATACCATTTCTCAGGTACATTCTAGAGTCTGTTCACTGATAGATCCGGGTGCTCATTTACAGATGAAATTGTTGGGTTCACTCGGTACTCATTGCTCTTGTATACTGCGCCGTGGTGCTGCAGATTGTTATTTTTCGAAGATGAATCAGGCTCTTTGAATGCCTGAGAAATGAACATTTCATGTGCATCATATGCATTAGCATCATACTCATATCATATCGCATAACAGGTGTTCTAGTTCGGACTTCTCACTCTGGTTCCTGTGTCAGACAGGATAGCTGGTCAGAGACCTCACCGGTATTCAACCAGACTCAATCAACAGCGAAGCATGGATCAGGTTCAGAATGAGTTGGCTGAGATGAGGGCGAACATGGCCCAGTTCAAAACGATGATGCAAGGGGTTGCTCAAGGTCAAGAGGAGCTCCGAGCTTTGGTTCAGAGACAAGAGACTGTGATCCAGACGTCCAACCGTGCTTCGCCTGTTGTTGCACCTGCTTATGAGAATGTCAATGTTGCTGCTCCCGCTAACGACTACGCCGTCGGGGAAGAGTAGAGAGGAATAAGGATCAATGGACAGCCTCTTGCTGCAGAGGTCAATGCTAGAGCTACCCGGGCTCCGGTTCGTCATCTAGCTCCGATTGTCGACAGACAAGAGGACTTGTTCACAATGCTGAGTGAAGATGATGAGGTCGTCAGAGTTGAGGATAGGGATCGCAAGGTCGATGCCCTGGCTGAGAAGATCCGTGCGATGGAATGCCAAAACTCCCTCGGATTTGATGTTACGAATATGGGGCTGGTAGAGGGGTTGAGAATCCCGTACAAGTTCAAAGCACCCTCATTCGAAAAGTACAACGGCACCTCCTGTCCTCGCACCCATGTGCAGGCTTACTTCAGGAAGATCTCCGCATACACTGACGACGAAAAGATGTGGATGTACTTTTTCCAAGACAGCTTGTCTGGAGCGTCCTTGGACTGGTACATGGACCTGAAAAAAGAATCAGTCAGAAGCTGGAAAGATCTGGGTGAAGCCTTTCTGGGGCAATACAAGCACAACATGGACATGGCGCCGAGCCGAACCCAATTGTAGAGTTTGTGTCAGAAATCCAAGGAAAGCTTCAAAGAGTACGCCCAGAGGTGGCGTGAGCTAGCCGCTAGAGTACAACCTCCTATGCTGGAGAGAGAGCTCACTGACATGTTCATTGGGACCTTGCAAGGTGTGTTCATGGATCGCATGGGAAGCTGCCCGTTCAGTAGCTTTTCTGATGTTGTTGTCTGTGGGGAAAGGACTGAGAGCCTTATCAAAGCAGGAAAGATACAAGATCCTGGCTCTGCAAACTCTTCAAGTTCTAAGAAGCCATCCTCTAGGGCACCCAAAAGGGGAGAGAGTGAAACAAATGCTGTGCACCGTCGAAGGAGTGCGAACAGAGGACCATATCGTCAGGTCGTTGCTGTGACTATCCCAGCAACTCAAACTCAACAGCAACAGAGAAGACCCACTCAGCAATATCAACATCAACAACATCGTCCGCAACAGCAGGCTTACCAGCCTCCCTATGATAATCAAGCCAATACGGGTAATGAGAGGAAGAGGATCATTTTTGACTTGATCCCTATGTCATACTCAGAGTTGTATCCCTCTTTGATAGAGCGGAACTTGATTACTCCCAGAGACCCGCCGGCTATACCCGTCAACCCTCGGTGGTGGTATAGGCCTGAGCAGCATTGTGTGTATCATTCAGGCGCTCCTGGTCATGACGTGGATAGTTGCTTTCAGTTGAAGATGAAGGTTCAAGACCTCGTGAGGTCAGGTATTCTGAATTTTGAAGACTTGGGTCCCCGTGTTAATCAAGCTTGAAGATAACAAGTCCCGGGCTGGCGTTGACTTGTCTTCCGAGGTCTTCAACAAAGAGGGTTGTTCAAAAGCAGAAGCTGCTGATGCAAGAGATTCTGACAGTTGTCATCCCTGGTGGGATCTATTACAATTGGGTCACTGTGGGCGTCCCTACAGTTGTTCATAAGTCAGAGTAATAATCACTCTGTTTAAGAACCCTTCTCCCATGCCAAAAGGAGAAGTGATGACTTTGTTGGCATTTTGTGCAATGATACTTTCATTAAAATAAATTCATGTTAAACATTTGTTTTTCCATTTGTTTTCCCTTTTCGCTTTTTGCATGAAATCGGTGATCACAAAAAAAAAACCCTAAAAACAAGAATAAAAGCAATCTTTTCATCTGCATAACGATTGTCTTGTTTGATTTCCAAAAAAGCTTTTCATATCAAATCATTATGTAGGTTGATTCTCAAACCCATTGAACATAATGATCGGACGTCATCTCCCAATTTTGAATTCCCTGTATTCGAAGCGGAAGAAGATGATGTTGAAGGGATTCCTGACGAGATTTCCCGACTTCTTGAGCAAGAAAAGAAGATCACTCAGCTGCATCTCGAGAATCAGCAGAACAGCCAACTGGGGCATATATATACATAAAAAAAAAGAGGAGGGTGCAAAATAAAACAAAAAAAAATCAAAAGAAATCAAAGGCAAAATCAGAAAAAACAAAGAAAGAAAAAGAAAGAAAGGAACAAAAGAAAATAGCAACCTCAAAGTCCCAAGTTGACTGATGCTGAATTCGATCGAAAAGAAGAGATCAACTGCCATGTGTCATGGTCAGTTATATCAGCAGAGAGTGATGAAAGCGTTCGACAAGAAGGTCAAGTCTTGAGTTCTGAGAAAATGACCCTGTGCTCAAGAAAGTCTTGTCTTTCGTGCCCGATTCCAGGGGCAAGTGGACTCCATGCTATATCCATATGTAGTCAAGAAAGCCTTTTCAGGCGGTGCTCTGACATTTACAACAATGGATGGAGAAGTTCACTCGTCCTGTGAATCCTGATGCAGTCAAGAAATACTTCGCCCAAGAAAAAAAAAAGCAAAACAGCTCGCTAAGTTTAACACCCCAAAGGGCGACTTAGGCAAAAAGGAGCGTCTCGGTAGATCGAAAACCCGAAAGGGCGATCCAGGCAAAAGTTAGAGACATTGAAAAAGAACTTGCATCCCGCTAGATTGAACACCTCACACTGGGGCAATCTAGGAAAAAATTAGGGATTTGGCAAGTAACTGCATCTTGACAAGACTGTGTTCTACATCTGTGATCCGTCAGGGATTCTCGATTCGTCGTTGACTGAAGCTTTGAATACATCGAAATTCAGAATGGTAGAGGAAGGTCATTATGTTCAATGTAGCCCTCTTCCAATATACATCACCGATTTCAAACTTGTACAGATCTATGGAGTCTCGCCCTTTGCAGACTACCATTCCATCACATCGATTTGAGCTTTTATCCCATTATTTGCACGCTTATTTGTTTCAACTCAACAAATGTTTTGCATGTTTTAATTGATAAAGTATCATTGTTTTCAAAATAAACAAAATTTTTCACAAAAATTGTTCTTAAACAAAGTGAACATTCACAATGACGGCAGGATACTTAGGAGACCCGCGGTGCTCTCCCAAGGGGGTATGATTACCAACGGGTAAGATAATTGTTCGTATCTCGAGCATGATGGTATCTTTTTCCTATAGAACCTCTTGTGGTCCCTCCTCAGCGAGGGTGTTCAGTGCAGTGTTGGTTGAAGTTGTTCATCTTCATGACCCCTGCAGTGCAACATGCTTCCTCCAAGTCCCTGTTAGCTCTATGGTGGGGCATCCCCAGTAGAGTGCTGTTTGAGCCCTATTGTGGGGCATCCCTAGCAGGTTGCTGTGTTGAACATTATTGTGGGGCAGCTCCCCTGGGAAGTTGTACTGAAGACTTCAACTTTCGTCTCTCCAGCAGAGCAATCTTTTTCTCTCCCTGGCACGGGTGCTTTTCTGCAACAATTCGGTATTTGGAGGATTGACGTCCCAGTATTCCGTCATTTTCTCGGGTAGGTCCTCAGCGGAGTTGTTGGCATGATGAGTGTTGTCAATGCCTATCTATTTTCACCAGAGATCTGGTTGATCCTGGATATCTCTGTTCTCCAGCACGAGTGAGAGGTCGGTGCTCACCCTGCAGAGTTTTCCTCAAGCAGATTTCTTCAAGCAGAATATCCCCACAGAGTTGGAGTATCTGATCTTGTGGCTCCCCCATCCGGAGTGTTCGTCATTTTGCATTTTTCATATAGTGATCATTGCATCCTCAAAATCGCGTAGAATTTCCATTCATAATGGAGCATTACGTTATAGAAAAACTCAAACATATGCATTCATGTGTTAGCCCAACCAGACCGTATCCCCGGCAGAGGAGGATCATTTGGTTCAACATCGGTACAGCACGTTCGCTACAGTTGCTCCTGACGGCATTCAGGATTGATACCCCCATAGAGGTTTATTTCCTCATCCGTTGGTGAAAGAAAAACCTGGTTCTACCCAGTGGTCTCCTAGCAGATGTGGGTGTGTATGATCCCTCCATGTAGAGTCTACCCCTTAAGCAGAAAGTGTCTACCATTTCCTTCTGCACTCCCTACTGAGTTAGATCCTCGTGGATGACGGTTGTTTCCGTTCCCTCCCTGCACGGGATGAGTTTTCCCTATTGAGTTCTTTTCTCATTAGGATGAGTCTTGATTCAGTTTGCCTTTTTGGATCGATCCTAAATTGGCTCCCCGTTGACCGTTCCTTGTACTTCCCTGGGGCATAAATGAATAGTTTCTCACTAACCGGCACTCATTCATCTTATACTCAGCGGAATTTGTGGGCCTCTACCTACAAACCGGTAGTTGTAAGTCCTATCTTTGTGGTTTTCTACCTACAAGTTGGTAGTTGTAAAATCCCACTTTCATCCCCTAGCAGAGGTAACCTTTGTGGTTCATTCTGATTGTTGGAGGATTTTGCGGTCTTCTACCTTCTACCCGGTAGTTGTAAATCCTTTTGTAAGTCCTATCTTTGTGGTCGTCTACTTGTCAACCGGTAGATGTAAACTCCACGTTCTCCCCTTGGTGGAGTTAACCCTTTGTGCTCATCCTAGTTGATGACTGGTTACCTTTTCCGTGGTTTTCTACCTACAAACCGGTAGATGTAATCCCCTCTTTGTGTTTATCAGTATCCAGTTTTCGGTACTGATACCCCTTTCTCCTTTTGAGATATTTGCTCCGAGTAAGCAATTTTATCCTCAGTGGGTCCTCTTTCATTCACCGTTTGCTGGTAATGTTTGTAGTTTCCCCTTTTGAGTGGTCATCTTTGCATACCTAGTCTGGTACCCCGATGCCTTTCCTTTCGGTCGATTTATCCATTTAACAACCTACAACCCGGTTATGGATAATCTTCCATGCGAGTGTATTATCTACGTTTTGACGGCTATAGATAATATATCTCATGCACTCTCTGGTCAATCTTTTGATTGTTTTCTCCAGCAGAGCAAGATTCGTATTCCTCGTGGAATCGGATGTCCATCCTTTAACAAGTTTGCTTTCGTTCTCTTCAGGATGATGTCGGTCGATTTATCCATCTAACAACCTACAACCCGGTTATGGATAATCCTCCATGCGAGTGTGTTATCTACGTTTTGACGGCTATAGATAATATGTCTCATGCGCTCTTGGGTCAAAGTCGTCCTCCCCAGTCGAGTAAGATTCGTATTCCTTATGGAATTGAATGTCCATCCTTTAACAAGACTGCTTTTCTAGCCCCCTTCAGGATGTTGAGTGTTTTGGAACACGAACCAATTCACGTTTGGTCGGTCACCCGTCTCATACCTACAACCCGGTATCCGTGGTGTTCCTTCCTGTTTGCTCACTGTCGTGACCTTGATCCCCAGTGAGATCCCCTGCAAGTGTTTAGCCTTGCCCAGACATGTAGATGACAGTATCCTTTCAGCACCCGCGTGTGTTGTTTCTTTGGTGTCGGTAAACACCATCTTTCGGTGATTTCCCAGTCATGTGTAAGTGTCTGGTCTTCTTTGGTGTCGGTGAACACCTTCTTTCGGTGCTTTCCCAGTCATGCGTAAGTGTCTGGTCTTCTTTGATGTCGGTAAACATCATCTTTCGATGTTCGTAACGTCGTCCTCCCTTCCATAGTGAAGATTTCTCCTCTCCGTTGGTGTCGATAAATGTTGAGTCTCCCTTTCGTCCGTTGACGTCTGGTCAAGTTTTCCTGGTCGTCCCAGTTGATTCTCCCTCTCCGTTGGTGTCGATAAACGTCGAGCTTCTCCCTTTCGTCCGTTGACGTCTGGTCGAGTCTTCCCATTCATCCGTTGATGTCTGGCTACCTCTCCGTTGGTTTTGGTAAACGTCGAGTTTTTCCTGGTCGTCCCCAGTTTGATTTACCTCTCCGTTGGTCTTGGTAAACGTTGAGTTTTTCCTAGTTGTCCGTTGGCATCTAGTTGTGATTTCTGTTCCCATTCATCGTCGTTCGATGTTTTGATGTGGCTGTACCTTTGAGAAGAAAGGAAAAAAAAGATTCCTCGCAGTGTGAAAATTTTTATGGTTCTTTGGTATTCAATCCCTGTGTACCCTGAAAGTCTGACAGCCGTTGCTCTCATCCGTTCGGGTTCCCAGTTGATTGAATAGGGGAAGCTGTAGCACCTCAAATTTGCACCTATCATTGTACATACATTTTCATTTTAGGTCATTAACATAACATAGTCTATTGCATAGCATTGCATAGCCATTTGCCCAAGTGCAAGCCATTCAGAAGAATTAGGTCAAACTGGTCAGGAGATCAGGTCAAACAAGCAAGCATGTGCCATTTTCATTGAGACAAGGCCCTAGGGTTGGTTTATCAAGTTCATATGGTTTAAGGATCATTTTTGAAGTGATTTGGCCAAAGATTGGATGATCAAAGCTCAACAGTCAAGTTGAATTTTATCAGAAACCCTAGAAAGTCAACTGTGGTCAACTGTGCCTGATTTTATGGATTGGAAGACGTGAGATGGTTTGAAAGGCTTCATTCATGTCCATACAAGTCTCATTTGACATATCAAGGATCAAGGTTGAAGAATTGGAGGTCAGACAAAAAGTTTCCAAAAATAGCAGGTGACCTGTAATTTCAACTGCCCAAAATGGAAAGTTTTTTCTCCTCAAAATTACTTCATCATACAAGCTTCAAATGGAATTTCGTCTAACATGAAAGTTAAACATCTTGCTCTCACCTTTCCAAAAAGTCCAAGAACACTCATTTCTCATGTGTGGTTGGCAAGTTATGGTCAAATCATTTTCAAGAAAAGTTGAAATTCAAAATGGCATAACTTTTGAATGGAAAGGCCAAATTGGGTGATTCTTTTTTGAGCAAGTCACATTTAACATGTTCTATCCAAATGCATCATCACATTTCATCAAAAATCATCACAAAAATATTCCATTTTTTAAGTGATTTAATTTGAATTCTTGGAGGGAAAATTTGAATTTTGAAAAATATGCATCCTTTTCATTTTAAATCAATTTCATTTGCCTCTAAACCAATTTTGAAGTTCATTTCAAGTAGAATTTCGCACTGTAGCATGCCGTGCACATGCAATAAGAGATTTTACCAATTGTCCAAAAACACCTCCATTTGAGCTAATCACATTTACCATTTCACTAATCATTTTTAGGCGTTGTTAATTAGGAGTATATATAGCATAATTCTAACTGAAAACCAAAAACACAATTCACAAAATTCAGATCAAAATTTTTCTCTCTCAAATTTCTCTCATTTTCTCTCACTTTTTTTTCAATTTCTTGAATCCATTTGGTTCGTTCTTGCATTATTCATCATCACTGAGCAAGATTGGAGCCACAATTCACTGGAATTCGTGCCATTTGAAGCCATGCCAAGAATTGTTCATCAATGGTGAAAGTTGAGATTTGCTGATTCGAGCTCAATCAAGTGTCAAGGATCCTTCCATTCATCATTCAAGGTTGCTAGAACACGTTTGGAGCCATTTCAGGACTTGAAGCTCACAAAATCACGAACTGCTCATCAAGAGGTGAAAATTCAACCATCTTTTTTCTCAGATCCATCATATGATACTTGTAGATCTTTCTTTTGTGGTGATTCTGAGCTAAACATCTCTTGATTTCATGCTAAAATGAGAGAGAACGATGGATTCGAAGATTGACGAGTGATTCTTGATTCGTTGGATTCACGCATGATTTGTTGTTTTCGTCCATGTTAATCGTTGATTGTTCATACTTAGTGTTAGATCTTCAGAATGCTGTGTTTAATTTTCGTTTTCCGGACAAAAAAAAAATTCTGGAAATTTCGCATGAAGATCATGAAGATCTTCATGCTGTTCTTGAATCCTGGCGTTTTCCTGCAGATTTTCATACCGCCTTCATACGCCTCGCTGTGGAATCTCCTGCGGATTTCGTTGGATTACCTGCGGATTATGGCTGCATGGGATTAGGGTTCAGGGCGCGCAGATTCAAATGTTCAGGATAATTACGAATTTGCCATCCGCGCCTTTAATTCATTTAAATTGTTAAATATTTATTTCATTTCATCACCAATCTTCAAAAAATCATAACTAATCCATTTTTGATCCAAATTGAGTGAGGATTTTTGCATTCATCTCCAAATTTTCTCTAGTTTTTTTAGGTATGATAATCAAAGTTGTGCCTGATTGATTTTTGATTTTGTCTAGAGACTTTGATCATGTATGCTTTGTGTATATGTTTTGCCATTTCATTCATAAAATAATGATGCTTGCTCCAAAATGCTTGAAATTTTACATGCATATTCTTGACTCTTTCCTGGTGATCTTGATGTATAGTTTGCTATGTTTGAGTTTCTAGTTTGAGAGATATGATGTGATCAAGTTGAGTGTTACAAATGTGGCATGCTAATTTTTGTCCAACATCTTGAATTTTGTTGCCATGCTTGTGGACATTGGATTGAGCTGAATTTTTGCATGATTGAGCATATGGATGTTGAGAATACATGTGAATTTTTCTGGATTTATTGATGGCATTTCCTATTTGATTGGGATTTTCTCCCCTGCTTGGTCATTTGTTGATTTTTTGTGATACATGTTTGTATTTGGCTTGTGAAATTCTGGTTATTAATTGGATGGATGTGAAATTTGGCATGTGTGTTGTAGACATCTTGATGAGCATTTTGGTTTTGGTCTCATTCATTTCTCATGTTTTGGCTCTGTTTTATGATTGATGGAAGTTGTTGCTTGTTTTGATACCATGTATGAGCTTGCTTGAACTTGTGTTGACTTTCTGATTTTCATTGACCTACTTCCCTTGATCCAAATGAGTTGAAATTTGGTATGCTTGACATGTTATGGATGCTGTTTGATCTTGATTTGTTTGAGAATTTATTGAAATGTTTTGATATGGATTTGATTGTGATCATTCTGTTTGGTCCTTTGAGGTTCCAATTTGCATGTTTTGTGCTATTTTGTTCATGAAATGATAATGATGAATGATATGAACATGAGACCAATTGGATTTGATTCTTAATGGTTTAATCTTGATTTTGGATAAGTTTCATGTTCTGTTTTGATGATTTGATTTCATTTTGGCCCTAGTCTTGGACTAGTGGTTCGTGATCTCACTTTTGAGTTGTGTTTCAGGTTAATAGCACAAATGGCCTATGCTTGATGATGTGCCTCCATTGGAGTTGACTTGTGACTTGTCTATGGCTAATTTTGACTTTGTTTTGCAGGGTTTGATATTTGAGTTTGAGCCTCAATGGCTTCCACCTTTGTGCATTGGCTTGTGTTTTTCTGTGTAAAGTTAACTGTGAACCATTTGCTGTTTGGTTTTGTGATTGGTATACTGATCGTATTTGATTGATTCCAGGTACATTAGTTGCTAAGATTGCTTTGCTTTGCTTGATAAGCAATTTGCATTGAGGTATAATATTCTTGTCTCCATGTAGTCTGGAAGACCTGGCCTGTTACTTGGCCAGGCACCTGTCTGAAGTCCTCCTTAAGAGGCGATGTTTGTGCTTGTTTATTTTTGTCCCAAAGCATGAAAAGTCCTTGATTAAGGCAATTGGCGGATAAAAGAGATAAGCAATCTATCTCCCGCTCTTCTGTTGAGTCATCCCTCTGCTCACACCACTGTGTTGATGCATTGGGATACAAACCCAATATCTTGTACAATGTACAGTTGTGTCAGTGTCTTAAGTGTAGAAGGGTTCCCACTTTCTGGACCCACACTTCTTTGTCTATAGCTCTCCCTAGCCAGGGATAAGAGCTGTGAAGTCTTATCTTCAGTCACCTTTCATCAGCTTCTCCTTGGCTCTCAATGTCAAGGTTAAGAGCTAACCTCACCCTTGTACAGATGGCTTGCTCTTGCAGCCTTACCCTTTGATTGAGCCCCACTTGTGTGCATATAGTGTGTGCTATTTGTGATTATTTATTTGCTGTTTACCTGTGCTAAATAGGATAGGCTTGCTCCCTGTGCAAGTTAGCTAGAAACCTTGACTTAGGGACGATTTTGCATGATAACATCTAGGCTCGAGTTAGTCTCCCTAGTTGTGTCTCCCTTTGTTATCTGGTTAGGCTAGTCCTGTGTCCCTTCGTAGGGGAACTACGTCGCCCTGATCCTCATACCAGATGAGGTACGTAGGCAGGAGATGAGCAGATCTCTCCGGGCGCATGTGTCTTTGTTTTACCTTGTTGTGTGCTTGGAGTCCGGTATAAGTCCATCAAGCGGCATCTGGTTTCCAGTGTGGGTGCGTTTTGGTTCAAAATCTGATGTAAGTCCAGCGATTGGCATTCGAGTTCCACGTTTGCCTTTGCCTGTGTTTGTTTGTGTGCGTGTTAGCCGAGCTACGAATGCTCTGATTCTTCTTCGTCCAAGAAGATACGTATGCATAGGATGCGATATCCTAGCGAGCATGTGTTTTCCCCAGTCCGAACTACTTAGACTCTGATGTCTATGCTTGATAGACTAAGTAGGCCCAGGATGCGATATCCTGCCGAGTCAGTCTTGTTTGTTTTCTTGTGTCTCTTTCAGCCAGTGTGTGTTTGTTTGTTTGAGCAGTGTTTAGCAACCATTTTCCATCCTTTTGTGCGTGGATCCCGTCGAGTACGACGGATGCGTGGGGGTGCTGATACCTTCCCTTCGCATAACCGACTCCCGATCCCATTCTGTTTGGTCGCGAGACCATGCTTTTTCCAGGTTTACTCTGAGCGTTTCCTTTCCCTCTTTTGGGATAAATAACGCACGGTGGCGGCTCTGTTGTTTTGTTTTCCCGCCGGTTTTTCGCGTAATGCGACAACTATGCCTAGTTTATTGATCCAAAAAGCTTCCTTTGCTGCACTTAAGGCAGCAACATACTCGGCCTCAGTTGTAGAATCAGCAACTGCATCTTGCGTTGAACTTTTCAAGCTCACAGTGCCACCATTTATGCAAAACACATAACCAGATTGGAATCAATCATATTAAAGCGTCTCAGCACTTTGTCTATGTATGTACTCTGACTCAGGCCAAGCAGCTTTGTGATCTATCTCTATAGATTCTGATTCCTAATATATGGGCTGCTTCACCTAGGTCCTTCATAGAAAAGCATTTCCCCAACCAAGACTTTACTTGTTGCAGGGTAGGGATATCGATTCCAATGAGTAATATGTCACCTACATATAATACCAGGAATACGATCATGCTCCCACTAACCTTCTTGTAGACACAAGTCTCATCTTCGTTCTTGATGAATCCATACAATTTTACTGTTTCATCAAAACGAAGATCCCATGAGTAGGTCACAGGCTCATCTTGATGCATGAGCAATACATCACCTTGATCAGATATCCATATATCTTAGGTAGGTGACGTATCCTGCCTGACCTACGCTGGTCTTGTTCTATTTGAGCAGGTTGCTCTTACACAACTACTTGTGTTTCCTGCTCTAATTCCTCCATAGGTGTGTCGATACTTTATGATTCTTGAATTTCTTCAAGTTCTACTTTCCTCCCACTGATTCCTTTGGAAATAAAATCCCTTTCTAGGAAAACTCAAGTTCGAGCGACAAACACTTTGCCCTCAGAAGGATTGTAGAAATAATATCCTCTTGTTTCTTTAGGATACCCCACAAATGAGTATTTGTCAGATTTGGGCTTAAGCTTAGTTGAAATTTGTCGTTTCACATAAACTTCGCAACCCCAAATCTTCATGTAAGACATATGTGGTCTCTTACCACTCCATATCTCATATGGTGTCTTTTCAACCTTTTGGATGGAACACGGTTAAGTGTGTAAGCTGATGTCAATGGTGTATGTCCTCAAAAGGAGTTTGGAAGATTGGTGTGACTCATCATGGATCGGACCATGTCCAACAGGGTTCGATTTCTTCTCTCAGATACACCCTTCCATTGGGATGTTCCAGGAGGAGTAAGTTGGGATAGGATCCCACACTCTTTCAGATGGTCATCAAACTCTAGGATTAAATACTCATCACTTCGATCTGATCGAAGAGTTTTAATATTCTTACCTAGTTGGTTTTAACTCGATAGGTTTCACCCTTTTGTATTAATGTTATTAATAGGCATTTCAAGATCAAGGACATATAGTCCATTGTTCATTTGTGCAGTAGCGTAGAATATATCATTCAAATAAATTGAGCAACAATTGTTCTTTATTATAAATGAAAAACCAAACTTGTCCAAACAAGCAATGGAAATAATATTCCTGCTAATTGCAGGTACATAATAACAGTTCTCTAACTGAATTATTAAACCACTAGGTAAAGTCAATACAAAAGTTCCTACGGCTAAAGAAGCAACCTTTGCTCCATAGCCAACTCGTAGGTCGACTTCACCTTTTGCCAAATCTCTACTCCTTTTTAGTTCCTGCACATTTGTACATATGTTAGAACCGCATCCAGTATCTAATACCCATGATGCAGAAGTAGATAAATTAATAACAAAAATACCTGAAGTTGAAGTCTCTACTCCATTCTTCTTATCTTCCAGGTACTTTGGGCAGTTCCTCTTCCAGTGTCCGGTCTTACCGCAATGGAAGCAGGTGCCTTCTTCTGCTATGCCTCCACTAGGCTTCAAAGCAGCAGTGGATATGGGATTGGCAACTTCCTTGCCCTTCCCCTTATCACTATACTTAGTGGGCCTTTTGTTCTGTCTCTTTCCATTTCCGATCATCAGAATGGACTTCCCTTTTGACTTCAGATTCTGCTCGGCAGTTCTTAACATGGCGAGCAGTTCAGGAAGAGATTTGTCCATATCAATCATATTGAAATTTAGGACAAATTGACTGAAACTATCTGGCAACGATTACAAGATCAAATCAGTTGCAAGTTCCTTTTCGAGGGGAAAACCCAATCTCTCAAGGTTTTCCACATACCCAATCATCTTGAGTACATGGGGATCTACAGGGGCTCCCTCAGCTAACTTGCTTTGAAAAAGGGCTTTTGAAACTTCAAACCTCTCATGCATTGCTTGCTCTTAATAAAGCAACTTCAGGTGTTCGATCATATCGAACGCTGACATGTTCTCATGTTGCTTTTGCAATTCTGAGTTCATGGTAGCTAGCATGAGACAAGCAGTTTCATTGGCATCATCGACATGCTTCTTATAAGCATCTCTTTCTGCCTTAGGTGCAGAACTAGGAGGTTCCTCTTCAGGAACAGGTGTCTCCAAGACATACAGCTTTTTATCATGTTTGAGGACAATCCTCAGGTTTCGGTGCCAATCCAGAAAATTTGTCCCAGACAATTTTTCCTTATCAAGGATTGATCGCAAGATGTTGTTAGAGGTGTTTGCTGTCATGGTAATCTACACAAGGATTAATGAAAATATAAGTATCATTGACATATTTAATTAGGCCTTTAATTAAACATGCTCCCACTATTTTACTCAAAACAAATGACCCTCATCATTTGATTCGGAAAATCCCGTTGGAAGATTTTCTAGTGGGTCGAGATCCATATTTCACTTCGTTCTAAGTCCGCGTAGGCGGATTACACAAAACTAGGTTATTTAGGTAGGAACTCCTTCCAATTGTATCTCATACAACTCTCGAAAATTTCAGTTGGGTGAATAACTCCTTATTCCAATCCATCATATGGATCATTCCCAACCCTTGCTTCTAAACATATATATAATATTATTATAATTTGTTTAGTTAAGTTTGACCCATTGTTTTAACAGTTGGATATTACAATTATCCCATCGCACCTTACTAATATAGAACATGCACCTCGCGTAGGCGAAACCTACATTATTCGAAACCTTACTAATATACAAACATAATAAAATAGTTATGGCCCCTAGCGCAATTGTTCTCCCAAGCCAATGAGAGAACCTAAGCTAACCTACAACGATCTAAGCTTCTCAGAGCAAGATCTTCAAGGTTGTCCTCCTTTGGCACTGACTTCTTTGCTTTCTTCATATCATTACATTACATGAAAGAAACTCGTTTTACATACGAGGGAGTGAGATGAGAAAAGAAGTTACATTTGGGAGATTAAGAGAGAGGCACGACACGCAGGTCGTATTTTAAAAACCCAAAACAAAACAAAGGAAAACTAAGGCCATAACCGATCACCACAAGACAATAATAAACACTTTATTATTATTATTAATTCCTTTAATAAATTAAAATCAAATTAAATTTCGACGATCGATCACACTACGCAGAGTTAGCCGGGGGTTCCTTGCGGGGTTGGAGGGGCAGCGCCCCTGTCCAAAATTTTAATGAACAATTCATTTAAAATCGACGTCGTTTTTCGTATCAACACTTGATACTTCAAAGCACTTTTTCTAGCCGAACGGGTGAATTTTTCCTTGCGTTAACCAGTTAACCATATGCGTTAATCGGTTAACACTGTTTGAAAACTTTTAGAAAATTCTTTTCTGCCTTGCGTTAACCGGTTAACCAAATGCGTTAACCGGTTAACACTGTTTGAAAAACTCAGAAAACTGAATTTCATCTTGCGTTAACCGGTTAACCAAAAGCGTTAACCGGTTAACACTGTTTGAAAACTCAAAAATTTTTATTTAGCATTGCGTTAACCGGTTAACCATACGCGTTAACCGTTTAACATTGTTCGGAAAAGTGTTTAGGACGCACAACTCTTGTGCAGTCAAACCCCAATCGCATAACCCTCTGACAACACAACCCTTGTGTCGTCACTAACCCTGATGCACCAATTTCAGACCGTCAAACACACCTCGATTGTTAATTCAGTATGATTGATCAACACGTCATTGCTTCACCATACTAATGTCGGATCAAGAAGCAAACGATCATTGATCGCTCAAAGGAAAACAATCATCAAGGGTTTGAATGAACGAAACGAGAACACTATATCATATATAATGTATTTTGCATCAGGATTACATATATCACATATATGTAACTTGATCGATCTCAATTTAACCTTTGATTCATTCTGTCTTTAATCATATTATTACAGAACAAAAACAAATATCAGATTCATGGTTTCGTAAGTGGCTCTGATACCACTGTAGGAGAATTGTCGTCCGAGGCGCAGCGAAATTTAAAATTTTCTCCATTTAGTGATCCTTACGAATGGGCATGATCAGTGATAGAATCGTTACCTCTTGTGGCGATTCAAACCTTTGGTGCAGATCTCTGATAATGATCAAAACCTTTGATACAGATCCACGGGGCGATCACGAACGTTGAACGATGACAACGTCTCTACTTAGTCCACACGAACGGATTCCTTCAATCGCAGTGCTAGCTGTTATGAATGAAGGCTTTGAGTGAGAGAAAGAGGGAAACAAAATTCCAAGTCTCTACTTGAATTTCTGTCTGAGTGGAGTGACAATGCTTCTACCCAAGGGGTTCTATTTATAGAACCACTTGTGTGGGCTTCAAGCTAAAAAGCCCACTTAAGTGTATTTTGCCCATATCTCACAATATGCCAAAATCACTTAAGTATTTGGTACCTTACCATATTTCGTTTCCACTTAAGTGCACCGTACCTTACGGTGTTCCTTAGTTACTCTATTTCTCATCAATCCGTCCTTTGTGTGTGACCCTATAGGTTTTCGCGACGTTGGCAATTATATTAAATCACGCATTTAACATAATAAACAGTGAGCGGTATCTAGCAACACATCACTGCTACCCAAGTCACGAAAATGTCATGTTGAACACAAGGTATAGACCGTGTCACCCTTGTCCAGTTCAATATTGGGCCCATAGACATTTATCCTGTTACGCAGGATTGGCAAATTCCATCTAGGACACTCATGTCCCCCAGCATGCTTCGTGGAGTACCCATAAACTGTCTTTATGGTTATCCAATTACGGACAATGTTGGATCAGCAATAAAGCACTCGACTCTACATCTAGGATCCATAGTGGTTTCAGGTCGAAGAGTGGTATACACTATTATCACCATGAGAATAACTTATGACACTTTGCATAACTTTCTATGTAGTATTCTCATAGCGGGTCAATCCGGTATAAATATTACTCCTAATATTCATACCTATGTTTAAAACTTGATAACTCTTTATCCATGATCCATGAGATGTGATCATCAGTCTACAAACATAATAGTCTTAATGCTTTAATGTTATCCCACTTCACACTAAAGCTCGACTATGGATACTTTAAGAATAGTGTCCTTATGTTTAATGTGTTCTCATGATTAAGTCACACTTAATACATTAAATGGAATATCTATTCTATGGACTTTATTAATCAACCATAATAAAGAAAATGCCTTTTATTATTAATAAATAATTCGATACAAGTACCAAAATTATTGGCCTCTAGGGCTTACACCAACATGACTGGCATAGTAGGAGGATCTCGTGGAGTTATCAACTTCGTATCAATTAAGGAAGGATACAATTCAACATAGGTCATAGGAATTGGGTCAAAAGTCACCCTCTTCCTCTCATAGTTGATGGTGCTGTTGTTGTTATTATTGTGAGGCTGGTAAGCCTGTTGTTGATGAGATTGTTGTTGTGGTTGTTGAGCTTCTCTGAAAGAGGGGAAAGATAAAACCCTTGGAGTTCCTTTTCTTGGAGTCATACAGATGAATCAATATACTCCTTTCCTTTGGACTTAGCACACAAACAAGCAATCAATAAATTGAATTCAAGCTCCTAGGATCTCCATTTGGCTTGGCTCTTAACTTGGCTACTCACGAAAATGGTCCTCTTTTCACAATCTCAAGATGGGATCCCTATCACACACAAGCAAACATCAAAAAGCTCACAACACAATAAAGGGAATGAACAAAGAATAAGTTTGAGGAGAAGTCCTTTGAAATCAACTTTGAGTTTTAGCATTCTAAAGGCATGAGGCCTAGTTGCTCCTCAACAAATTTTGCATTCTAAAGGCATGAGGCCTAGTTGCTCTTGAACTCCTTTAAGCATGGGTAAATCCTAATTCTAAGTCCTTTCTCCTTTTGCATTTGGTTCACACCACAACAAACACAAACAACACAAATAGCAATATATTTATATACAATAATGGGCTCAAATGAGCAAAGGAGGAATAACATAAACATGAAATATGTGCTCAAGTTAGAAAAGATGAAAATCAATATGAATAGTGAGCAAGAAATAAATTACATTAAAAGTAAATGTGAAGAAACTAAAAGCTCAAATTAAAGTTAGTAATTTGTAAGGTTATGTTAGCTTGTCATAAGACAATGTAGCGCTATGTTAAGCAATCGTAAGTGGACTAATATAGTAGTCACACCTATCTGAGGCCGGTCAATAAGAATATAGGAAAAGAGCACAAGTTAGAGATCATGACTAGTAAGCCAAGCTCCATAAACTTGCCATTCCAAACAAAAGGGGAAGGGGCTTGTATTGACTTTTGGTTATTTGCTTGACCAAGAAGCAACCTATCTTGGCCACAAAACAACTCACTTGATCATGGATCAAGTTGAGTTAGGTTTGGATCCAAGAAGGTTAAGATTCTCATTTGTCAAGACCAACCTCTGTAAGACCCTAATTTTGACCCTAAGATCCCTCATGGCATCATAGCATTGCATTTTACATAGCCTCAAGGATCATAAGCATCTTGGTTCCCTTTGCCTTTGGGTGGGACCTCTTGTGAGTTGGTTTGAGATCACCAATCATGCTTGAATTGTATATTATTGCTTTTCTCATTTTATCTACTAACCAAAAGCACACAAATATGTCACTAACATCTTTTGTTTGTAGCTTGAGCAGTCACAAGGTCAAAGGCTTCAAGGAGATCCTATATGCATTGATATGGTAAAAGAGAATATGAAAGCAAACATGGAAATGGTTCCCAAAGCTCTCATCCATCAAATATGCCTCCCAAGTATCTCAATTCATCATTTTGATCAAAGAAAATCAAAGGGGTTTGAGGTTTGTTTCCCAAGAAAACCCTAATTCATCTGTTCATCAACTACGCCTTGCTCATGAAGCAACCTCAATCCATGGTCAAATGCAATCAAGGAAAGTTCTTTAATTCATCATTTCATGCATATTTGAACTTATTTGAGTGTCCTCAATCATCAATTCATCAAAATATGAGGTGTGGACTTGAGAAGTTGATCAGTCAATTCATCTAACTATTTTGAGCTACACTGGGACCTAACTTTTTATGTGTTTGTCAAATGGAGATGACCTCAAGAGAAACAATGTTCTTAAGGACCATATGAACAACTTTCGTGTTCATCAAAAATTTGTTTGAAGCTTGGAAGGTCATCATACGTTCCAAGACATTATAGGTCATTTTAACTGAAACCCTAATTTTGGGTCAACTTCCCAAGGACATAACTATTTATTTTTTTATGATTTTGAGGTGGAATCAAATGCATTGTAATGCTTAAGATGTCTACTTCAAATGTTATGTTGAGTAAAATTTCAAAATCTCAAAAGAAATCCATGTGATAATGCAAAACATTATAGGTCACTTTGGATCAAATGCATTGAAATGTGAAAAAGTCCAACTTCAAGTGCCCATAACTTCTTCATCAAAAATCTAAATGATGCAAAATTGAAAACATATACAACGTTCATGTTTAAGGTTTTGTCATTTGGGGCTTGCATCATTGAGACAAAAGGGCTTGAACTTTGGCCAATTTTGAAAATATCACTTATGCATGTTTTGCACCCTACACTTTAAGTTCAATTTTCACTAACTTCCAAGGCCCAAATGGAGTTTTGATCAACATAACATTTGTTCCTTATGTAATAAGATTTCCAACCATTACTCATAAGGTTGCATTTCAATTTTGGACATGGCATTTTCGGAGACTTGAATGTAATAGTGCATTTTGTGAAAATTATTTCAATTGCCATGCATAAGCTCACATAATCCAATTTGCACGTCCATTCTACTTACATCAGGCATAAGCTTTCATTTCCACTTAGAATTGGGCCCTTCATGCACCTGTACAGGCCCATGCATGGAGGCCCTTTCCATCCATGCACACGATTTTGTTCATGCATTCAGCCGTGCCCAGCTATAAATACAATGCCTTGGCCTCTCATTTTAGCAACCTAAAGGCGCCCCAATTGCTGCTGAATTGAAATCCTAGCCATCACTAAAGGAACTATTTCATTTCTCTTCCAATTTTTCAGATCTGAATTTTGATTTCATTGACCAATCTTCAGATCTCAAAGTTCCTAAACCTTCTCTACTTGATCCATAGTGCTTACTGTTTGCAAAAGAATCCAGAGATCTTGACTTAAATCATTGCAATTCAATGGTTTACTTCAATTGTATTTTGTTTTGAACCAGCTTGTATATTGCTCTATTTGCTTTGTTCTTGTGTGATCTGAAGTCCTCTGCATAGAGGCAAAATTGATATGCTTTCAATTTTTGAAAATCATTAAGTTCACATGAACACCATAGAATTTCCACTTCTGATTTCTCTCAATCTAGAGATCTAGAATGGAGTTGAGTGGTACAGGGGTGATGTACATCACCCCAGCTTTCGAATGATGCCTGGATCGTGCCATTTGGTTACCATTTTCATTTCTGCAAATTCTGGTTTGGCCGGAGAAGACGGTGGCGCTGGCCATCGTCTGGTCTCTAGATGCAATCAGGACCTTCCATTTCATTTTCCAGATTGAATCTCAACCATGCCCTATTATGACTTACAATAGTGCCACATGTGATGCATTGACTAAGGAACATGGTAGGCACGCGTGTTTAGGCCTTATGATTTGCCAGCTCAATTAATGAGCTCAGATCCAATGGCTCACGCTTTTTCTCTTTTTCTAATTTCTGATTTTATTTTCTTTTAATTCCATTTTATTTCTAAAATTCATATCTCTCTCATTATTGGTCCAAAAATTATGGGACCAATTTCATTCTTCTCTTTTTAATTTCTAATTTCTAAAAATGATTTCTAATATTTTTTATTTTATCATTTGGTATTTTTAGTAATTTTCTCTTTTCTGGTTATTTTTAATTCATTTTAATTAGTTTTTGATATTCAAAAAATAAAAAAATATTTTTCCAACCTCTTTAAATGATGAGAGATATATGAAAAATATTCTCATCAATTTATTAATTGATTTGAGATTTATTTGAGATTTTAGTTCAATTAGGTTTTTTTTTATGCATTTTTAATTGATTTAAAATAGTTTCTGACTTCTAAAAATGCTGAAAATTTTTGTCAAACTTTGTTTGACCTTGTTGAACTTGTGATAATTTACTTGTACTTTTCAAACTTGATTTGAAGTAAGTTTGAAGTTTGAACTTCCTTTATCATTTTAATTCAAGTTTT
Source organism: Lathyrus oleraceus (assembly GCF_024323335.1). Lineage (NCBI taxonomy): Eukaryota > Viridiplantae > Streptophyta > Magnoliopsida > Fabales > Fabaceae > Lathyrus > Lathyrus oleraceus. Next base: position 195,877,696 of record NC_066580.1, on the reverse strand, counting down.
ATTTTAATATTAAAAAAGGCCAAAAATATTTTATTTGTTTCTTGACTTCTAATTCTCATTTTGCTTCTGTTTTCTATTGTTTGACTTTGATCTTCTCTATCTTTGGTCAATGCTTGTTGATAAATACATACTATTTCCATTAATGCACTTTAATTCTTCATCTTCTTCTTCTCCTTTTTCTCTTTTTGATCAATGAGTTAAAGATTGGTGGTTAGCATTGATACATGGAGGTTTAATCTTCCTTGATTCAAATCTAATTCATCTTGATCATGGATCAAGTGAATGGCTTTGCATTAAGGATAGGTTGCTTCCTAAATTATGCAAAGGACCTAAATCAATACAAGATCATTTCTCATCTTCTTTTTGGCATGGCAAGTTGTTGGAGTTTGATTCACTAATCAAGACCTCTAACTTGTGTTGTTGCCTACATTATTATTGATCGGCCTCAGATAGTTGTGACTTCTACATAAGTTCAATTACGATTGCTTAACATAGTGCTAAATTTGCCTTATGGCACACTAACTACTAACATTAACCATTAACCATTAACATTTACTTCTTGCACTTTACATTTATGCAATTTACTATTCTTGTACATATTATTCATTTGCTTTTTCCTTTGCTCATTTGAGCACATATTTATGTTAATGCAATTTGCCTTTTGCTCACTTGAGCACTTAATTGTGTATCTATTATTGTGTTTGTGTTTTGTTTTGATTGTTGTGGACCAAATGCAAAGAAATGGACAAATGGACTTAGTTTCTAGGACATTCCCTATGCAAAATTGGAGTAAAAGGACCTTAATGTTGAAGATGGATTAGAAGGACCAAATCTCTAAAACCACTCTTGTCCATTCTTGATTTACTTCATAGAACTTTTTGATGTGTGTGCTTTTGTGCTAGGGGATCCTATGAGAGCTCAAATTGAAGAATCATTGCCATGTTCATCCAAAGTGAAAGATACAAGAAACATTGAGGGATCTTCTAAGAGCTTGTTTGATTATGTTGATTGCCTGAGCTTACTATTATTTTTCTTGCATATTCCAAAGGATGGGAGCTACTTGGATCATCAATATGATCTCAAGAGAGGAACTCCATTTGTGGTCTTGTTTCTTATCCCCTATCTCTTGTATGTTTAGGACTTTAGCCATTCTTCTTCTTCCCTCCACTCTAACCCAAGCCAAAACTTTTGTGCAAACATTTAACACCTCTTTTCAAACATTAGAAACCTAAGCCTTTTGCTTTTGATTTTCAAACTTTTTCATAACACTTATTTTGAATTGAACCTTTAAATCAACTTTGACCATATTTTGTAAATACTTTTCATTGGTAAATATAACTCATTCAAATTTGTGGTTTCAATGGCCACTTCCTTAACCAAAACTTTTCATAACCATTAATTTTAGGTTTGAGTTATCCTTGAGGTAGATGTAATACTCACCTATATCCTTAGTGATGGACAATGAGTCTTCCATGCTTATTATAGGGTTAACCCCTCACTAGCATGTTAAAGTTATCCTCACATGGTGGATTTGTGGTTTTAGGTTGAGTTTTCTCCCTTGGATAACAAAAGACCTTAAGGCTTTTGGACCAATCAATTCACCAACTCATTTTGAGATTTTTACCCCGAACTACGAGGTTTTGATCCTAATCTTTTTTAAGATGGTACGTAGGCAATGGGTTTATCCATTCAAAAACAAAATGTAAATAACTTGTATATTCTCTTCTCATCCCTTCAATCATGTTTGCACAAATAAATTTTCACAAAATACCAACCTTACAACAAGTGTGAAAAGGGATCCCTAGGAGTACCTAGGATGTTTTGGGTGCTTAACACCTTCCTATTGCATAACCAACCCCCTTACCCCGATCTCTGACATTTTTACTAGTTTTTTATTCGATAAAACTTTTAGGTTTTTGTTCGCTTTCTAACCATTCCTTTGGATAAATAGAAGTGCGGTGGCGACTCGACTTGTATGGTTTACCTTAGATTTAGTCAATATCTCTATTGGTAACGAATACCCCGCTACAACCTCAAGACTTTAACTCACTGGCCAATGATGGAAAGAAAGGGATGAAGATGAAAGGGAGGGGGGTAAGAAGACAACCACCAACCCAATTGACCAAAGTTGAATCAAAATCAACATAGATCAACACCAAATAGAAGAGAAATGAAGATAACAAGTCAAGAAGTCAATGATAATTTTTTGGCATTTTTTGAATTAAAATAAAATACAAATAAAAAATAAACTATAGGGTTGAACCTCAAATTCAATTCAAAGCAAATTCAAAAAGTCCAATTAAATTCTCATAGGTTCAACATAGTCAAACATACTTTGACTAATTTTCTCACAAATTTTTGAAACCAGAAATTATTTAAAACTAATTAAAAACAATTAAAAATAGCACAATATGAATTAAAATCTCAAATAATCTCAAAACAATCAAGAAATTGTTGAGACTATTTTTCATTGACTTATCATGATCCATATATGCTAAGAAAATATTCATAAAAATCATAACAAAAGACCTTAAGTCATAATGTATTTTAAAATGAATTAAAACCATTAAAAACCAAGTAATTCATAAAAAATATCAAATGAAGTCACAAAAATAATTAAAACTCATAATATGAAACTAGATTTTTGAAGAATTTTTTTGGAATTGGTCTCACATTTTTTTGACTTCAAATGATTTTTTAATGAATTTTTGAAAATAAAAGGAATTAACAGAAAATAAAAAGAAAAATGAAATAAGCGAAAAAGCCAGAGCCATCAGATGTATTTCATTAATTGACGTGGCACAAGGTAATGGCTGGGATTTGAGGAAACACGCTATGCATGAGCAAACACGTAACACAAAGGATTAAATGAAGTAATCAAAACGGATGCACACGATTAGATCCTGAAATGGAGATCCAATGGCCAAGGAGCAAGACACGTGGTGGTGGTGGTGGAAACCACCGTCTTCTCCGGCGAAGCTCGTGTGATGCAGAGAAATAAACTTTAAAGAAAATGGAAAATAAAGACATGGAAATGAAGCTCATGTGATGTAGATCATCATTGTACCAATGTATTTCTCTCACTCTTCCTATATTGAGAGAAATGTAAAGGATAAAATCATGGTGTTCATACTGATTGTTCATTAAATGATGAATTGAATGCATCACAAGCTTGCCTCAAGTGTGAGGACTTCAGAAAACCACATAAACACAAGAATGCTACATTGAATTAGGAGATTCAGATCCAAAAAGTTTAAATGGATACCTTCAATTTGATGAAGTTCTGGACATGAATTCTCCAAGATCCTTGCTCCTTCTTGATCTATGAATGTAATGGAAGTGATTGGCTAAGGAATCAGGCTTTAAAACTCAGCTAATGATGCTGAATTTCAAGCTCGAAAGTAAGAAATTTTTTGAGTGATTCCTCTGGTAATGGCTATGGTTTCACTTCTGCAGCACTAGGGATCTCCAAAAGGTTAGCAAATGAATGATAGGAAGTGGTTATTTATAGGTGAGTTCACATAGAAAGCCTTTGGACGTGCACATGAAATGGAAACACCTTACATACCATGTTATAACATGAAATATCCAAAATGTACCTAAATGAAAATAAATTCGAAACTCTCAAATGGTAGATCCAAATGTGTATTATGAGTAATGGTTGGAAAGTTCTTGAAATAAGGAACAAAAGTAATGTTGGGTAAAAACTCATTTGGCATTTTCAAATTGATGAAAACTGGCTTGGAAAATCCAAGTACAAAACATATTCAAATTACTTTGAAAAGTTTCACCAAAAGCAAGCTTAATCAAACCCCTCTGTTTTCATGATACAAGCTTAAAATGAAAAATTATCCAACATCAAAGTTTGAATCATTTGGATTTTCTATGACAAAGTTATGGGCATTTAAAGTTGGGTACTTTTTCAAATTCAATGAATTAGGTCCAAGATGACCTATAATGTTTTGCATTATCACATGTATTTCATTTAGGAGTATGAAATGTTTTCCAACATAACATTTGAAGTATACATCTCAATGTTTCCACTGCATTTAGTCTCACCTCAAAATCATGAAAATTAAGGAAGTTATGCCCTTGGTAAGTTGATCAAAAGTTAGGGTTTCAGTTAAAATGACCTATAAATCTTTTAAATGAATGATGACCTTCCAAGTTTCAAATGGATTTTTGATGAACATGAAATTTTTTCATATGGTTATTAGGAAAATATTTTCTTTTGGGGTCATCTTAATTTTACAAATACATCAAAAGTTATATCTCATTGATCCTCAGTTTAGTCAGATGACTTGACTGGTCAACTTCTCAAGGCCAAACTTCCAATATTGACGAACAAATGATTGAGGGGCCTAAAATAGGCTGACATATGCATAAAATGACGAATTAAAGAAATTACCCTGATTAAATTTGATCATAGGTTGAGATTGCTTCATGGGCAAGGCACAATCAAAGCACAGTGAAATTAGGGTTTCCTTGGGAAACAATCTTCAAGCCCTTTAGGTTATCTTGATCAAGTTGGTAAATTGAGATACTTGGGAGACATATATGATGATTAGGAGCTTTGTGGACCATTTTCATGCTTTTTCTCATCTTCATCTAGCCATTTCATTGGGCTTAGGAGTCTCCTAGGAGCATTGTGGAGCACATGGTCACTTGAGCTTCAAAACAAAAAGAGTTAGTGACATATTTTTGTGATTTTGGTTAGTAATCAAATAAGAAAAACAATAACATACAATACAAGCATTCTTGGTGGTCTCAAAACACTCAAACAAGTCCTAGCCCTAGGGTGAAGGAGCCAAACAAGCTATGATCCTTGAGGCAATGCACTTGTACAATAACATGAAGCCATGAGGGATCTTAGGGTCAAAATTAGGGTCTTACAGTATAAAGTGATGTTTACAAACAAAGAGAATAGGGGGATGAGAAAAGAATTCATTAATTATTGTTTTGTGTTTGACAAGACCTTCGGTCTTGTGCCTACGTACCAACATAAAAATGAGGGATCAAAACCTCGTAGTTCGTGATATAATTTTTAAAGTGGATCCATTGCTTTTCATAAAAATTAAGTTTGAAAGGCACTAAGGCCTAAAAATGATTTGAATATGTTAGTTCTTTTTGGCTTTTTGAAAGTTTAAGTCAAGTATTGTTAAGTTTATTTACAAGTTTGATTTAAGAAAAAAAGTTTGAAAATGCAATGGCATAAGGCCCAAGTTTCTATCTTTCTTGTAAAAGTGGTCAAAGTTTAGAACAAAAGTAGTTCACACAAAGAAGTTTTTGAAAAATGGAGGGAGAGATTTTGAAATTAAAGAAATGGGGAAAAGATGAAGAGACTACCCTATTGTCGCATTACACGAAAAACCGGCGGGAAAACGAAACAACAGAGCCACCACCGTGCGTTATTTATCCCAAAAGAGGGAAAGGAAACGCTCGAAGTAAACCTGGAGAAGACATGGTCTCGCGACCAGAGATGGATGGGCACGGGAGTCGGTTATGCGAAGGGAAGGTATTAGCACCCCTACGCATCCGTCGTACTCGACGGGATCCATGCTCAAAAGAAAGGATAAAAGGTTGCTAGAAACTGCGCACAAACTGCACAAGGCTGGAAGGAAACACAGAAAGACAGAAGAAGGTAACTCGGCAGGATATCACATCCTGGGCCTACGTAGTCTGTCAGGCACAGACATCAGAGTCGACGTAGTTCGAGACAGGGGAAACGTGCTCGCTAGGATGTCGCATCCTATGCATACGTATCTTCTCTGACCGGAGAAGAATCAGAGCACTCGTAGCTCGGCTAACGCACGCCAAACAAAACACACAAACACTGGAAACTGACTGCCAATCGCTGGACTTATGTCAGACTCCACACTGACAAACACACACAGGAAACCAACTGCCAATTGCTGGACTTATGTCAGACTCCAACACGACACAAAGGGTTGAAAAAGAAAAAGGGCGCCCGGAGAGATCAGCTCATCTCCTGCCTACGTACCTCATCTGGTATGAGGATCAAGGCGACGTAGTTCCCCTTAACAGGGAAGGAACTTCTAACCTAACCAGAGACAAAGGGAGACACAAACTACTAGGGAGACTACGACTCGAGCCTAGAAGTTGTCATGCATATGATACCTATGTTGAGGTTTCTATCCTAACTTGCACAGGAAGCAAGCTAGCCTAAACAACACAGTCAAACAAAAGCACAAAAGCAAGCACACACACTATATGCAAACAATTGGCTCACACAAGGCTAGGCTTTAGTCAAGGGGTCATGTCAACCTCGACAAACAAGCCAACTGGAGTGGGGTGTGGTTAGCTCTTAACCCTAACATTGAGAGTTAGCGTGAAGCAGATGAAATGGGAGGTGAGGGTAAGACCTCATAGCTCTTATCCCTGGCCTGGGAAAGCTTCAGATAAATGAAAGTGTGGGAGTCCAGAATGTGGGACTCTACTCCACATGACTGAGACAACAAGGATCTTGGGTTTTGATTCAATGTGCATCAACATAATGGTATGAGCAGGATGAATGACTCAACTGAATAGCAGGGGATGGATTGCACATCCCTTGTATCTTCCAATGCTTCTTCACATAGGAGGTCTTTGATGTACAGGGCACAAAGATAAACATTCACAAACATTGCCTCTTAAGGAGGGCTTCAGACAGGTGCCTGCCCACATAATAGGACAAGTCTTCCAGACTACATGAAGTCATAGGTCATTACCTAGGTGGTAAGCAAACCACAAGCCAAGCTAGGCAACTCAAGCAATGAGTTATAGTTACTAAGGTACCTGTGTAAACAACCAAACAATCAATACACAATTCAAACAAACAGACAACAGTCATCAACAGTCAGACAGATAGACAAGGCCAATCAAACAACAATGAGCAAGCCATCAACAAGTGAACCCTTATCAAGGCCTACAAAACACACAAATGTTAGTCCACAACAAAGCTCAAAGGAAGGAGCATCATTAACCATAGAGATGTATTCTTGAACCTGAAATCACAATTCAACTAATAAGTCCAAACCACTAGGTCAAAGCCTAGGGTCAAAAGTGGATCATAAATCCAAAACAGAACTTGATATTTAACACAAATCATCTTTATTCAATCAAGAACAAGTCTCAAAAAGGCTCACATCAAAATCATTAAGCATATTCATTTCATGAGCAAAACATGGCAAGGCATGCAAAAGCTAGTCACATGGAGACATCAAGAAGAAAAATGCACATCAAATCAAAAATGACTCAAATAATCTTGGCAAAATTCATGAGTAACCCAAACATCTAACATGACCATCACACAAAAAATCAGAAGCATTGGACATCAATTGGCATGGCAATCACATTGTACAATTCAAACAATCACATGTGTGACACAAATTGTCACACCATGTTGGCACCAACACAAAACAGAATTGGAGGATGGTAAAAATGTCAAACCAAAGCCAAAATATCAATCAACATGTCTAGAAACTACACACAAAATTTCAGAGTCATTGGATCATTTTTGAGCATTTTAAAACAAGATAAGCAAGGCAAGGTCACACAAGCATATGTATCCAAATACCCTAGCACAAATTATTTTTTCAGCCAGGCACAACTTGCAATTTTATGCCTATAAAAAAGTAGACAGAATGAGGAGCATTATGCAAAAAATTGGAGTGAAATTGATGCATTTTTCTATTTTATATGATTTTTTGAAGTTGATGGAAAAATTAAAAATCAAAATGGACAAATGGTATGAAATAAGGAGGGAAAGTGAAAAATAGCAAGGCATTTGAAAAAAGTTCCCTCGGCCAGGATCGAACCTGGCACGAATTTGAACTTGGCGCGCCAACCTAAAACGACCACGTTTTGGTCTAACACTAAACCTGGCAGCGCGTTTCCAGAATTTCGTAGCAAACTCAAGAACTCGTAGCTAATTCGCAGCAGGCCATGCATATTTCGTAGCAAAAACTGGAAACATGAAGATCTTCATAGGTTGAAGATGAAGATCATGATGATCTTCATGTGAATTTCCAGAAAATTCAAAAAGTGTCCAGAAATCAACCAAACTAACACCAAACGATTCCTTGTTCCACATACATTCAAGATCAAACCACAAATTAACATGAATCATCAAAACAAGCTTGGATCGAAGAAAAGAAAAATTTGTATCACACTTTCAATTGAGCATAACTTCATGAATATTGAGCCATTTCAATCAAACTTTATACCAAAATCATCACCAGTGAAAGATCTACATGAATATAACAAAGAATTTGAGAATAAGAAAGGTCGAATCCTGACCTCTTGAAGAACAGTAAGCTGGAATCGTGCTTTACAAAGCTCAGCAATGCCTCAAATCTTCTCTACAATGCTTATGAATGTGATTGATGATGAATTGGAGGCTGCAACACACTTGAATCCAGCTCAATTTCCAAACTCCATTGATGCTTCAAGCTTTGAGTATGGTCCAAACTGGCACGATTTGCTCGAATTCCACGTTCAATCTTGCTCAACAATGCTTCCTGATCATGAATCCATCACTAGCAATGGCTTTTGTGTGAAGAATTGCAAAATATTTTTGAGAGAAAATTTTGGATGATTTTCAAGATTCAGATCTGAAATGAATGTTAATGCTGAAAACAGTTGTGATTAACAATATATATGCCATGCTAATGATGTTTAAAACCTGTTTAAGCCACATGCAATTAAGATTAGAAACTTGTGAGGTGCATGTGCAAAATGATATTTTCACCTCATGCACTTCATGCATGCGTGAACAATGCTTATTTCTGACCCAAAATCACTCAGACAAGGCCCATGCAAGCTTTAGGAATGGTATTTTATGCTCATGATCAACCAAAATGATTTTATAAAATTTCCTTCACAAAACTTCATGAGTGAGCACATGAACATGCAAGGGAAATTCAAGCCATGTAATAGATGTTTTGGAAAGTACATGTTATGAGGATCAAAATGCAAAAAGAACCACCCAAATTGGAGCTTTGGTTCAAAAGTTATGCCCATTTGAATTTTAAAACACACTTTGCCATGATGGGATCATATCTCCTCAACCACACATTAGAAATTCATGATCATTGACTTTTTGGAAATGGGAGAGAAAGATCTTCAACTTTCATGTTGGAAAAATTTCATTTGAAGCTTTCTTGATGATGTAATAGTGAGTTGAAGTTGGTCCAAAACCTTTCCATTTTTGGAAAGTTCCAATTATAGGTCACTTGCTATTTTGGGAAAGTCTTGACTGGACTTCAAATTCTTCAATGTGAGTGTTTGAAATGTCAAATGAGACTTGTTTGAACATGAATGAAGCATCTCTAACCACTTCCCACCTCCAAATCCACAGTTGACTTTGCAGTTGACTTCTGTTGACTTTCATGGGCCTCAGATGAATTGCACATGCACTGATGAGTTCTGAGCCTTCAACACTTGGCCAAATTGCTTCAAAATGATATTTGGGTCATGTGAGCTCATTGGAACCACCCTAGGGCTTTGATCTCATGTAAAATGCTCTTGTTGTCTTGCACAGTTGTATCTCCTGACCAGTCTTGACTGATGAGATGCAATGGACTATGCAATATGAATGCAATGTTAATGTGATGTTAGTGACCTAAAACTGAAATGTATATACAAATGGGAGGTGCAAATTTGAGGTGCTACAGCTATGTACAAAATTAAAAGTTTAGAGTTGAAAAGATATGACCAAATGGGTAGCAATCCAATAGACAAGCATGTCAATAGAAACCCAGAACTCCCTTGGACTTTTAGAATCAAACAACACACAAAATGCATAATTATATCATCTTGAAAAGAAAGGCATCAAATAAAGATGGCCTCATCCAAGCTTATCCACTTCATGATCTTCTTCAAAATAGTCCATGCAACAAATGAATTCCACGAGTCACAAGTTCAAAATAACAGCTACACAATGACCATGTTGTAGATGAACTTAAAGAGATATTCAAAGATGTATTAGATGAATTTCAAATTTGTAAGCACTGGGTTCTTCAACAAGTTGGTATTGGCCAAGTCCATTAGCATATGGAGGTTGCCTAGATTTTAAGTCCATTTTGTCAAAGATCAATCCAACAGTCCACACAAAAGTTTTTTTTAGGGTTTTTGTTATTATTATGTACTTTAATGGTCAAAGACCACACAAACAAGCAAATTATACACAAACAAAATATATTACACAATATGGTCCAAATGGATAAAGTGAAAATTGCATTAACATAAACAATTAGAATGATATGAACAATGGAAAATGAAATGGAGTGCTAAAAGTAAATTTTATTAAAGTAAAAGCTTGAAGTTAAAAGTTAATAGTTAGTAAGTTAGAAGTTAGTTTTGTTTTGCTTTTCATGTTTCATTTCAGGACATTCTTTGGAGAACACTCAACCCACTTATTACAAGCATGGATCCTTGAATCAAAACATCTTCCAAAGGAAGGAAAGAAGGCCAAGTTTCCACACAATACCATGAAAGAGGGGAGACTTACAATCTCACTAACTAGAATGCTTATGCCTTTTTATGTCACACATTTAGCGCTATGTTAAGCAATCGTAATTGGACTTATGTAGAAGTCACAACTATTTGAGGCCGGGCAATAGACTTTTGGTGTCAATGTATGTTTGAGACATAGTATTATGAACTATGCTCATGAAACATACCACACACACAAAATATGCAAAAGGTGTGGCCTAATCTCACCCATACTCATGTCAATTTTTCAATCAACTAGCATTAGGACTTTGAGATGTCATAGGCCAAATGGAAATAAATGAATGAAGAAGAGGAATGAGATGAAGTGGGAAGGGGATGAATGAAATCACAAATTGGTCAAAGGAGGACTTTTACTAAATTAATATCATTCATTCATTTTGGGAGATGGAATGTTAATTCCATTAATCCCCTAAATCCAATGATATTAACTTGACAAAGTCAAATCAACCTTGGCCAAGGCCTAACAACAATAAGCAAACTCAAACAAGTCAATACAAGTCGTCAACAAAATTTAATTGGCATTTATTCAAATAAAAATAATAAAATAGTGCATTTAAATCAAATATGTTTTGTCCAATTTCTAAAATCTCATCAAAATACCAAAGAAATGGCCATTTATCATAGGTCAAACAATGTCAAAGGACCTTGGAGAAAAAATTTCTTAATTTTTGGACATTTAAAAAATATTTTTAAACAATTAAAAACAAATGCGAAATCGATTAATTCATGAAAAATATTAATACTGATCCAAAAAATGATTTTAATTCAGAATATGAAAGAGAAGAATATTTGAATTTTTTTGTGAAAGTCCCATATTTTTTGGATCAATATTGAATTTAATATGAATTATTGAAGAAAATGCAATTAAAACAAAAATTCAAAAAATCTAAATTACGTGGACCATCAGATCTCCCTCATTAATTGAGGTGGCAGATTTGATAGGCCCTAGCGCGCGTTCCATATGTACTTGAGTCAACAGCGCTGCAACTTGGGTAATCAATACCAACGACCAAGATTAAAATGTGAGGGACGAATCATGTGGTTCAAATGCTAGCCAACTCATTGCCGAAGCCAGAGCTCCGGTCATCTTCTCCGGTGGACCTCACCAGACTGGTCCACCATGAACCATCAGCATAAAGAAAAACAAGGACATGATTTTAAAGAAAAAATGGCACTGAGCTAGAATCTGACTTCCGTTCACTCCAATTCCAAATATATTGAGAGATATGTGGAATTGAAATTTGAGGTACATGAACTGTGTTGCTTCGATTTGGCCTCAAAGCAATTCAATCTTCTTGCCTACATTGGTAGGACTTCAGACAACCAAAGAATCAATAGAATTGAGCAAGAATTTAAGAGAATCGAAGAGTTTAAAATTTCTGGAAAATACCTTCAATGAAGGTCTAGATTCGATGGATCTTGATCTTGCTTGTCCTTGGGTGCGCATAGGCCCATGAAATGATTGCTTGAGGTCCAAAATTAAATATCAGATACTTTTTAGTAAGCTTGGATAACAAGGCAAATGTACATTGGTGTTTGAAGCTTGATCTTTGCCAAGTGATGTCACTCTGTTTAAGCCATGCACATCCTATGCATTTCATATCCAAAATGAATGAATTTTAGCTCTTTGGAAAGGTGAGATCAAGAGGAACAACTTTCATGTTCATAACTTTTTCATTTGGAGCTTGGAACTTGGATAAATTTGAGGTGGAAGTTTGGAAATTTTTGTAGGAGCTTAAAATGAGAAAGGTGTCTTCATTAAAGTTTTAGCTATCTCAAAGACCTTGAAAATGGTCACCTATTTCATGTCATTTGGATTTGAGATGATAGACTTATGCATTTTTAAAGTTTGGAAAAATCACTTGATCAATGGTATAGGTCAAAAGTGACCTATAATGTAGCCTCATACAACATGCTCAAAAAAGTTGAATTAGCTCCCAATCTAAAAATAAAAGTTGAATTAGACACATTTAATTTGATTGTGAAACCTGGAAATATTCCATCTCATAAAAATTGAGCAAGTTATGACCTTGGGAAGTTGACTTTCAAATTAGGGTTTAGACAAAATGACCGATAATGTTTCAACATAGAAAATGATTTTCCAAGAAAAACTAGCTCTAGGTATCAACATGAAAGTTGTTTGTAATATCATTTAGAGTAAGTTTTCTCTTGTAATCATTTTCATAAGGTGAAAATTGTAGGAGATAGGGTGTAGGGAGATCCAGTTTTGATGAGATGAATTCATCTGGCCAACCACCATCAACCAACTTGCTAACCTTCAATTCTCTTGACTTTATTGTCTCATGGTAGATCATATATGCATAAGATGATGAATTTTGAAGTTCCCCTTAAGAAATTTGATCAATTGGTGAGATATCTTGTTGGAGAAGTTACTCAAGATACCCAGTCAAACTAGGGTTTCCAAGGCAAATCACCCTCAAACTCTTGAAAAAAACTTGATCAATATAACATGTAGATATCATTGGGACTCATATATGATGCTCACAACCATTCTTGGTTCAATTCATGGTTTTGCTCTTTGTCATGGGGGTCTCAAACCTTAGCTATGAACTTGATGAACCAAGGAGATCATGCCCTTCCTACAAAAGAGTTACATAAGTGCAAAGACATATTTTCGGTATTTTGGTTAGTGAAATGATAAAATACAAGTACGATATAATCACAAAGTGCTTGGTGATCTCTCCAAAAACAAACCCAATGAAAGAGGTGTAAGGATGATGCCAAGGTATGATCCCAATGCTTATGCTTATGATGGAATTACATGAGGGATCTTAGGGTCAAAATTGGGGTCTTACAACTTCCCCTATTTAAGGACATTCTAACTGAGGAGGCGAAGGTTAAAATCTTCATGTCGACTCAGTAGAATGGGCTTAAATAACAACATATAGAAACAAAATTTGGTCCCTAAGAGACCTCATGATGCATATGATATGAATGCAAAAATTAATGCTCTGTGGGGAAATATTGCCACAAAGGAAAAGGAAATCAGAGAGACCGAAAGTCCGCAAGAGCATAATGTATTCAATAAGGACAACTCACCGGGTAGACAGAAACTCTGAGGGGATAAAAAGGGACTTATGCGTAGGCCAGGCTACGACTTAAAACTACTGGGGGATGCGAGGAAATCCATATAAATGGAAAGACTCAGTCGGGGAAACAAACAACATCTACAGGGGATACGAATAAGGCAGGATAAAACTGAGGTACTCGAATCATGCAGGGGAACAACGATTTCACTAAGGAAATGCGCACTCAACTCAACTGGGGAGAAATAAAATTTCAACACAGGAGAAGCAAAAATCTATCATCTACTACCTGTTACTAGGTAAGGAGATAATAAAGATCTGACAAAGAGAACATCCGTCATCGGTTCAGATGAACATATCAAGGATGACTCGCTGAGGAAAAGCCAGGAGAGAGTATTCATTACCGGTTACTGGGTAGGAATAACCTTGCTGGGGAAAATTGCAGAAAATAGGATTTACAACTACCATTTACTGGGAAGAAGACCAAGGGTGAGAGTATCCGTCATCGGTTAGGATGAACATATCAAGGATAAACATAACAGGGAAGAAAATCCGTCATCGGTTAGGATGAACATATCAAGGATAAACTTGCGTGGAAATGTCAAGGAGGATACCCTGAAGGAGAATTGCGATCCAAAACGCAGCGGAAATTAAAATTTTCTCCTTTAGAGATCCTTACGAATGGTCATGATCAGTGATAGAATATTTACCTCTTGTGAAGATTGGAACCTTTGGTGCAGATCTCTTGTGACGATCAAAACCTTTGATGCAGATCCACGGAGCGATCACGAACATTGAACGATGACAACCTCTCTACTCAGTCCACACGAACGGATTCCTTCAATCTCAGTGCTAGCCGGTATGAATGAAGACTTTGAGTGAGAGAGAGAGAGAGAGAGAAAACGAAATAATGCAACCGCAATGAATGCTTCTGCACAAGGGTTCTATTTATAGAACCACTTGTGTGGGATTCAAGCTAAAAAGCCCACTTAAGTGTATTTTGGCCCATATCTTATAATATGCCCAAAATCACTTAAGCCCATGGTACCTTACCATATTTCGTATTCTACTCAAGTACACCGTACCTTACGATGTTCTATAATTCACTTAAGGGCACCGTACCTTACGGTATTCCTTAGTTACTCTATCTCTCATCAATCCGTCCTTTGTGTGTGACCCTGTAGGTTTTCGTGACGTTGGCAATTATATTAAATCACGCATTTAACATAATAAACAGTGAGCGGTATCTAGCAACACATCACTGCTACCCAAGACACGAAAATGTCATGTGATCTGACAAAACCTTTTGTGATAATGATCATGTGTATAATTACCCTTTTGCCCTTATGTCTATATTGAACACAAGGTATAGACCGTGTCATCCTTGTCCAGTTCAATATTGGGCCCATAGACATTTATCCTGTTACGCAGGATGGGCAAATTCCATCTAGGACACTCATGTCCCTCAGCATGCTTTGTGGAGTACCCATCAATTGTCTTTATGGTTATCCAGTTACGGACAACGTTGGATCATCAATAAAGCACTCAACTCTACATCTAGGATCCATAGTGGTTTCAGGTCGAAGAGTGGTATACGCTATTATCACCATGAGAATAACTTATGACACTTTGCATAACTTTATATATAGTATTCTCATAGCGGGTCAATCCGGTATAAATATTACTCCTAATATTCATACCTATGTTTAAGACTTGATAACTCTTTATCCATGATCCATGAGATGTGATAATCAGTCTACAAACATGATAGTCTTAATGTTTTAATGTTATCCCACTTCACACTAAAGCTCGACTACGGATACTTTAAGAATAGTGTCCTTATGTTTAACGTGTTCTCATGATTAAGTCACACTTAATACATTAAACGGACTATATATTCCAGGGACTTTATTAATCAACCATAATAAAGAAAATGCCTTTTATTATTAATAAATAATTCGATACAAGTACCACAAGTATTGGCCTATAGGGCTTACACCAACATACCCGTCATCGGTTAGGATGAACATATCAAGGATATACCAACTGAACAAAAAGGGAGGAATTACATCTATCGAATACTGGATAGAAAATCGTCAGAGAGAAAATCTGTCACTAGTTAGGATGAACATATCAAGGATTATCTCTGCGAGGGGACAAAATAGGATTTACGACTACCGGTTACTGGGTAGAAAACCAATCAAAGAGAAAATTCGTCACTGGTTAAAGTGAACATATCAAGGATAGACTCTGAAAAGGGGAGCAAAAATAGGGATTACATCTATCAGTTACTGGATAGAATACCAAAGAGAAAATATGTCACTAGTTAAAGTGAACATATCAAAGATTAACTCTCTGAGGAACAAAAATAGGGACTATAACTACCTTTTTACTGGGTAGAATACCAAAAAATGAGAATATTCGTCACTGGTTAAAGTGAACATATCAAGGATAGACTCCTACGAGGGAAGAAAAGATATATGTCACCGGTTAAGATGAACATATCAAGGATATACTTTATGGGAAATAGATCCGTTGCGGATTCTACTGATAGAAGAAAGGGGTACTTTTGTCGGGTATTGGGCAAGAAGTAACAAACTGCAAAATAAGAAGAATATTACCAGTTACCGGGTTATAGACTCTTAGGGGACCAAAATATCTATCTAGGTAAGAGTTAGAAAGAAAACGGTCAATCAAGACTCAACCCAATGAGGACATAACTCAAGGGGAGTAATTCCATCCAGAAGATTTGCTTGAGAGGAAACTGAAATAACAATCATCCATGAGGAAACAAACTCAGTGGGGAAATAGGGAAAGGTTAAAGTCTTTCTGCTTAAGGGGCTGACACTCTACAATTGAAAGAGGACAGACATCAGATTTGGTATGGGGGATAAAGTACCATCATAACAGAGAATAGGAAACTCAAACAAATCAAATATAAAGATGCAGGATATGCAAATTATGAAATTATATGAATGTATATGTATATGCATATGTATATGTATGATGATTATGTTGACAACACGATCATAAAGGATACAGAGGGGTCGCAAAGAAATTGAACCACCGGTACAATCCTCGGCCAATCCACAAAATGGGGAGATAACAAACGGAGAGTAGAGAGATCAACATCTCAAGGGCTCTACCCTAGCTGAGGACGGAAGAGATCTGCTGAGGACGGAACATCCAATCTGTGGGGAATTTTAGGTCAACACCATAAAAATAGGAGACAACCCTACATAGTAAATAATCAATAAATGCTGCTCAGAAACCAGGAGGAAACTCTGACTAGGAGCAAAGATACATGGCGATCGGTTGGGACACCAAAGCGATATACTGGGGAAGATAAAACATCTTTGATGACGATCCACTCCGCTGAGGAAATACGAGCTCCACTAGGGAAGGCCGAAACTCTGCTGGGGACAAGGATACGCCACAGGGTATTTGAATCAACCAACTCAGCTGGGATAAAGAAAGAAGCTCTACCGGGGATCGAACACTCCGCCGAGGAACTGAATCAACACAATGTCTAGGGATACCCGAAGGGTTAACTGCTTGGGAAACCTCTGATGCTTCGCACTTAATGACTTGTTTTTTACTAAAATGTTGTTGATATTCTTTTTACTTGCTTTGGAAAAATTCTTACTTTTATATATTAAAGAAAACTTGATTTTGATTTAAAAGTTTAATTTCAAAATGATCATAATAAAATTTCAAACTATTGGCTGAAGTAAATAAGAGTAGAAACAAATGGATAAAAGCTCAACTTTATTTAATAGAATGGTAGTCTGTAAATGACAAGACTCCATAGATCTTACAAAGTTGAAAATGGTAATTTACATGGAAAAGGGTTACATTGAATACAAATGATCCTTAATCCCTCTACCAAATCTTGATATCCACTGTGCTCTTGACCGCTGTTGGAGACGAACGAATGTCAACCCTTGTGCTCAAACAAGTCTTCAAAATCACTGAAGATCAGCAGAATGCACTTACTTGCCAAAATCCCTAATTTTGCATAAGTTGCCCCAAGGTGGGGTACTCAACTTATCGGGAAATTCTTTTTCTGTTTTTATGTCTCTAATTTTTGCCTGGATCGCTCTTTCGGGTTTTCAATCCACCGAGACGCTTATTTTCGCCTAAGCCACCCTTTCGGGTTTTCAACTTAACGAGTTGTTCTTTTCTTTTTAGGCGAAGTATTTCTTGACTACATTTGCGTTTACAGGACGAGGGAACTCTTAACCATCCATAGTTGTAAGAATCAATGCACCGCCTAAAAAGGCTCTCTTAACAACATATGGGCCTTCATAATTGGGAGTCCATTTTCCTCTGGAATCTGGCTTGAACGATAAAATCTTCTTGAGCACAAGGTCACCTTCTTTGAACACTCGAGGTTTGACCTTCTTATCAAAATCTTTCTTCATCCTTTACTAATATAACTGGCCATGAGACATGGAAGTCAATCTCTTCTCATCAATCAAATTCAACTGATCAAACCTGGTCTGACACCATTTAGCCTCAGTCAACTTAGCTTCCATGAGCACACGCAACGAAGGAATCTCAACCTCTACGGGGAGTACTACTTCCATACCATACACGAGAGAGAAAGGGGTTGCCCCTGTTGAAGTGCGGACGGATGTACGATACTCATGCAAAGAAAATGGGAGCATCTCATGCCAATCCTTGTATGTGACAACCATCTTTTGGATAATCTTCTTGATGTACTTATTCGCAACTTCAACAACCCCATTCATCTTGGGTCTGTAGGGAGAAGAATTATGATGTGCAAACTTGAAGTCTTTGCAAAGAGCTTCCACCATATTGTTATTCAATTTCGATCCATTATCAGTAATGATCTTACTTGGCACACCATAACGGCATATGATTTGATTCTTGATAAACCTTACAACAACTTGCTTGGTTACATTTGCATATGATGCCGCTTCAACCCATTTTGTGAAGTAATCAAGTTCCACCAAAATGAAACGATGTCCATTCGAAGCTTTGGGCTCAATCATCCCAATCATATCAATTTCCCACATGGAGAAGGGCCATGGGGAAGAGATAACATTCAAAAGTGTCGGAGGAACATAAATCTTATCAGCATAGATTTGACACTTATGGAATTTCTTCACAAACTTGTAACAATCAGATTCCATTGTCAACCAATAGTAACATGCTCGCAACATCTTCTTCGCCATTGCATGTCCATTGGAATGAGTACCAAAGGAACCTTCGTGCACTTCAGTCATCAACAAGTCTGCTTCGTGTCTATCCACGCATCTGAGCAAAACCATGTCGAAGTTTCTCTTGTACAGTATATCACCATTCAAGTAGAAATTATTGGCTAATCTTTTAAAAGTCTTCTTATCTTTCAAAGATGCCCCAGGCAGGTAAATTTGACTTTGGAGGAAACATTTGATGTCGTAGTACCACGGCTTCTCGTCCTTGACTTCTTCAATAACAATCACATGAGTTGACCTATCAAGACGCATCATAGATAAATTGGGAACTTCATTCCAATATTTCACTACAATCATTGATGCCAACGTGGCAAGAGCATCTGCCATCCGGTTCTCTCTCGAGGGATATGATGAAACTCAACCTTTGTAAAGAAAGTTGAAATCCTCCTCGCATAATCTCTATATGGTACTAAACCGGGTTGATTCGTTTCCCACTCTCAGTTGATCTGATTCACAACCAAAGCGGATTCACCGAAGACATCTAAATATTTGATTCTGAGATTCATAGCCTCTTCAAGCCCCATAATGCAAGCTTCATATTTTTCCATGTTGTTTGTACACTTGAAAGTCAATCTAGCTGTAAATTGTAGATGCGTTCCTTAAGGAGTAATAATCACTTCCCCAATTCCATTTCCATATTGATTAACAACTCCATCAAATACCATGCCCCAACGGGAACCAGGTTCTGGCCCTTCTTCAAGCAATGGTTCATCAAAATCTTTCATTTTCAAGTACAAAATCTCTTCATCAGGAAAATCATACTGCACTGACTGATAATCTTCAATTGGTTGGTGAGCCAAATGGTCATCCAAGATACTTCCTTTGATCGCTTTCTGAGATCGGTATTCGATATCATCCTCTGATGACAACATCTGCCAACAAGCAATTCTCCCAGTTAAAGCAGGCTTCTGAAATATATACTTGATCGGATCCATTTTGGATATTAACCAAGTGGTATGATTCATATATTGACGCAGACGCTTAGCAGCCCAAGCCAATGCGCAACAAGTTTTCTCAAGCATAGAATACTGAGTCTCACAGTCGGTGAACTTCTTACTGAGGTAGTAAATAGCAAATTCTTTCTTTCCAGTCTCATCTTACTGACCAAGAACACAACCCATACTATCTTCGAGCACAGTCAAATACATGATCAACGATCTTCCATCAACAGTTGGAGACAAAATCGGTGGCTCAAGCAAATATTCTTTGATACTATCAAATGCTTTCTGGCTATCTTTGGTCCAATCATAAGACTGATCTTTCCGAAGAAGCTTGAATATAAGCGCACATGTGGCAATCATGTGGGAAATGAATCTGGAAATATAATTCAAGCGGCCGAGAAAACCTCTGACTTGCTTCTCAATTTTGGGCGGAGGCATTTCTTGTTTTTCTTTGACCTTGGCAGGATCAACTTCAATACCCTTCTCATTGACAATAAAGCCCAACAACTTACCAGAACGAACACCAAAAGTACACTTATTGGGATTCAAGCGGAGTTTGTACTTCCTCAAACGCTGGAATAGCTTCAACAAATGCTCAACATGTTCCTCTTCACCAATTGATTTAGCAATCATGTCATCGACATAAACTTCAATCTCTTTATGCATCATATCATAAAAAAGAGTAGTCATTGCTCTTTGGTAAATTGTACCAGCATTCTTTAGACCGAAAGGAGTCACTCTATAACAGAATGTTCCCCAGGGTGTAATGAATATGGTCTTCTCCATATCTTCGGGTGCCATCTTGATCTGATTATATCCGGAAAATCCATCATGAACGAAAAGACTTTGAATTAGCAGTATTGTCTACCAACATGTCAACATGTGGCAGAGGGAAATCATCTTTTGGACTGGCTTTATTCAAATCTCTATAATCAACACACATGCAGACTTTTCCATCTTTCTTCGATATAAGCACAATATTGGCCACCCATTGCGGATACTCAACAGTCACAAGGAAACCGACATCAATTTTCTTCTGAACTTTCTCTTTGATTTTCACAACCATATCAGGATGCGTTCTTCTCAATTTCTGCTTGACTGGCGGGCATTCTGGTTTCAATGGAAATCTATGCTCCACAATCTCAGAATCCAAACCAGGAATGTCTTGATAGGACCAAGCAAACACGTATGAATACTCTCGAAGAAGCTCAATCAACCCCTTCTTAGCATCTGGACACAGTCGAGACCCAATCTTGACTTCCTTCACATCATCTTCGGAACCCAAGTTGACTAGCTCAATGTGTTCTTCAAACGGCTGAATGGCCTTTTTATCTTGCTCAAGAAGACGATACAATTCCTCACTTACTTCTACATCACTTTCCTCCCCGGTCTCAAACACAGGAAATTCAAAATTTGGAGAAGGAGAAGGATCATTGTATTTAATGGGGTTAGGAACCAACCTGCATAATGATTTGATATTTTGATTTTAGAGAAGTGAATTTGTGACCAAATATTATGCAGATGGACAATTATATTGTTTATTTATGTTTTTTGTGATTACCATTTTCAGAATAAAGCAAAAAGTAAAAGTAAACTTCAAAGATGTGGATGAATAGAATTAATTTTATTAATGATCAATTTAAAATGCCCAAACAATGTTCACTTCTCCCTTAGGCATAGGAGAAGGATTTTAAAATATAAAAGCAATTACTTAGATCGATGCAAAATAACAGGAATATCAACAGCAGTCCAATTGTTGCACCTCTTTCAATGCGTAACAAAGTTGGTGCAATCTTCCTCTTCGCTCTCCTCTAGCACAGTAGCTAAGTGTTGTTCATTGCCATGAATGAACCCTCCGCTACGGAAGCTGAGTTGCATATCTTCAGATCTAACAGTTGATGAGCCTTTCTGGAACCCCAAATTGGTTCTGCCTTTGTTGTCGGAGACCTATACCATGTTCTCCCACTGATCAACATCACCTTCTTCAACAATCTTCTGAGGATCTTTCAGCGAGGACATAGGTGCCCCAACTCTCTTCTCAGCAGCAATAGATAAGGCTTGGAACAGAGTTCCAACCTCATCCTCAGCTTCTACATACGAGAAAGATGACAGATGGCTAACCAATAGTGCTTTCTCTCCTCCAACAATCACAAGTTTGCCATTCTTGACAAATTTGAGCTTCTGGTGCAGAGTGGAGGTAACAACCCCTGCCTCATGAATCCATGGCCTTCCTAGTAAACAACTGTAGGCCGGGTGGATATCCATTACTTGGAAAGTAGTCTGAAAATCACTCGGACCTATCTTGACTGGAAGGTCTACTTCTCCAATTACCGTCTTGCGGGAGCCATCAAAAGCTTTGACAATTACCCCACTATATCTCATGGGAGCTCCTTGGTAAGATAAGTTTGACAAAGTTGACCTCGGAAGCACATTGAGTGACGAACCGGTGTCAACTAGCACATTTGACAAAGCATCTTCCTTACAGTTCATTGAAATATGCAAAGCCATATTATGATTTCTTCCCTCCTCAGAGAGATCCTCATCGCAAAAGCTCAAACTATTGCATGAAGTGATGTTAGCCACAATGTGATAAAATTGATCCATAGTAACATCATGCTCCACATATGCCTGTTCGAGAACTCTCTGTAGTGCTTCTCTGTGTGCTTCGGAATTCAAAAGTAGAGACAACACTGATATTTTCGAGGGGGTCTGGACCAGCTGCTCAACCACATTAAATTCACTCCTTTTAACCAATCAGAGTACTTCATCATCATCATTGGCTTTCAAGTTGCTGGATTCACCAGACTTATCTTTTGAACAACCAATTGGATCTACATTAGGCACCTCCTTCTTCTTACCAACAATCGTTTCCTCTTTATTTTCCGAGAACCCCAGTCCATATACTCGACCACTGCGGGTCACCTTTATAACATCGGCAATGCTCACAACTGAACTGGTCGTAGGTAACGGGACCTCTTGACCATTCTCTATCATTATATCATTGTACTGGTACGGTATAGCCTTATCAGATGAATACGAGACTGGGCCCGCTAACTGTATTACCAACGGCGATACTGATCTTTGACTGACATTATTGTTGCTGCTACTATCATACTGAATTACCAACTGCTCTTGTTGCTTGAAAACAGACATTATGACATTGACGTCGTCATCTACATGACGGGATTGAAAATTCTGGATCATGCCTTCATCCATCAGACACTGGATGTCCCTTTTCACTACATCACACTCTCTTGGGTTCACGCTACAAACAACACAACTGTCATGGTCATGTTCACAGTCACTCACCAAAGAAATATCTTTATGCATCTGCACCAAAGATCTTCGGATAAACCGGACATCAAAAACCTTGAATTCTCCAGGACAACCGTCCACCATATTCACTGAAGAGTTCCCATGAGCGGGCAACAGGTTTGCTTTCACATTTGGTGCGCGGTCCTCAAAGGACACCATACCACTCTTCATAAGCTTTTGAACCTCACATTTTAACGGATAACAGTTTTCAATATCATGCTCGGGTGCACCCTGATGAAAAGCACATTGGAGCTCAGGTTTATACCACCAGGGAAGTGGTTCTGGGATCTACGGTGGGTTCCTCGGTTGAATCATGTTCTTGAGAACTAACGAGGGATACAAATCTAAATACGACATAGGAATCGGGTCAAAAGAGACCTTTTTCCTCTCGGATATATGCTGATGATGATTGTTGTTTGTATTGTTATTGTTGTAGGTGTTTGTTCTCTATTGCGGTTGTTGTTGTTGACGTTGATGTTGTTGTTGAATTGGTGTTGTTTGTTGATTAGAAAATACATGAATTACTGATGATACTTGATGATGATGATGATGATGTTGACGGGGTGGTGGATTTCTTCTGATTTGAGGCCTCCTCTGCCTCCCACTGGAAATTGCATTTGTCTCACTGTCCTTCTTCTTACTGAAACTATTGCCATACCTCTTACTCGTCGACGCCTTATCTTTTGACAAACGTCCTTCACGGATACCTTCTTCAAGTCTCATCCCCATATTTACCATTTCTGTAAAATCACTGGGGGCACTGGCGATCATGCGTTCATAATAAAATGAACTCAGGGTTTTCAAGAAGATTTTTTTCATCTCTTTCTCCTCCAAAGGAGGAGTGATCTGGGCAGCCAACTCCCTCCATCTCTACGCGTACTCCTTGAATGTCTCCTTATCTTTCTAAGACATGGACCTCAGTTGGTCTCTATCCGGCGTCATATCCATATTGTACTTGTATTGCTTCACAAGAGCCTCTCCCAAGTCGTTGAAAGTGCGGCTGCTTGCACTATCCAACCCCATATACCAACTTAGTGCAACACCAGTCAAGCTATCCTAGAAGTAGTGAATAAGCAATTGGTCGTTATCTGTCTGAGTTAACATCTTGCGGGCATACATCACAAGATGACTGAGCGAACAAGAGTTCCCCTTATATTTTTCAAAGTTAGGCACTTGGAATTTCACCGGGATTTTGACATTGGGTACCAAACATAATTTAGTAGCACTCTTCCCAAACAGATCTTTACCTCTCAGTGTTTTCAGTTCCTTGCGCAGCTCAAGAAATTGGTTTTTCATTTTGTCCATCTTCTCATAAACATCCGGACCCTCAGATGGCTCGGAATGATAGATGGTATATTCTACGCGAGGCAAAGTGTGCACAACTAGAGGTGGCACGAACATGACCAAGCTAGATGTCGTCATAGAAGCAAAGGTAGGCGCAAAGCCTTCTAGCACAAAGTTGGGTGGCATTCTCCACGGGAATCCAGCAGGCAAGCTCAGTGCAATGTGGGCAGTAGCAGCAGGCATGGTAGAGGTAACCACTTCTGACATAACAGTCCTTGTAGGCGTTGGAGAAGCTTGACTTTGAGCAGCAAGAACTGACTCCATCATGGCAGTCAGTCGGGCGATCTCGTCTTTCAGCTCTCTTTTCTCTTGCTCTAAATGCTCCACAATTCTCAGATGATTGGCCCTGGTGTTGTACCGATGAGTCAGCTTGGCTAAAGCACAGAACAACACCAATCAGACACCTGGCAAAAACCTGCTTATGCAAATGATGCATGAAATGCAATGCTTGATTATTTTTACTTCCAAGGAACTTACTATATCATTTGCAAATATATAATATTTAAATGGTAATTGCAAAAATTTGATATGACCAAAAATCTCTTTTTATTTATATAAATTGGAAGGATTTCACTAAGTACAATTTCAGAAACGAAAATAAAAAGACACAAGAGAAAAGGAGACTAGTCATCCTAAGGATCCTTAACAACAATGTCAGAAGATCTGGCTGTAGGCACGTACTTCCTTCGAATGCGATGAATCTCGGTCTCAAAAGAAGCCTTCATCTGAGTCTTCTCGAGGACTAGCTGGTCAACAATCTTCTTACAAGCAACGGAAGGCTAAGGTATGCTAGAAGATGAAACCTCTGGCTCTCTCTGTCTCTTAGTCACTCGGTCTTCAAGCAGCTCAATCAGTGCATCTTTGTCCTTAGACTCCAACTGCAACACTTCATGCTTCTTGCTCAAAGCACGGAAACGCTCTTCCCACATATGCTTCTCTTACTTCATCTTGATGAGCGCGTCTTCCAACTCCTCTACATCTTGGTTAGGGAGAGTTAATGGTTCAACCACAACCATATACATAGGTCTTTCACAAGGATAAGGCATATTCAACTCCATAGCTCTCTTCTTCACCCAAAGAGTGTAAGCTTCCAAAGCTACACAATTGCACGGACCAAGCTCGGATCTTCCTTTCCTATGCACATTATCCCAAGCATGCACAATTTTCTGCTTTAAATATTGGGGATCTTTACCCTCTTGATAGAAAAGACCTTCTAACAACATGTTATTAGGTTCGTCTCTCAAGGGGAACCCAAGTTGACGACGAGCCAAAGCAGGGTTGTAGTTAATTCCTCCCTACGTACCAATGATAGGCACATTAGAGAATTCACCACAACTATCAACAATCTCCAAGATGCTCAAAGAAGAATCATACCAAACTATATCATCATTAGTGAGAGACATAAGTCTCTAAGACCACCGTAGACATTGTTTGTTCTTCACAAAAGCAGGCGTCTGAGTCAAGTGAGAAATAAACCACTTGTACAGAAGAGGAATGCAACAAACAATCTTTCCACCACCCTTAGAATTCCTTAGATGCAAAGAGAAATACATATCACCCAACAAAGTAGGCACAAGATTCCCAATCAAGAAAAGTCTAATGGCGTTAACATCAACAAAACCGTCAATGTTAGGGAACAAAGCTAATCCATAGATGAGCAACACAAAGATAGCTTCAAAAGCGTCCATACTACCAGCTTGAGCAAAAGTGGCAGCTTCCTTGATGAAGAAAGAAGATGGAAACCCAAATAACCCTCCTTTCTTCACCCAATGAGCCTCTATCTCATACTTCTTCAAGTGAAGAGCTTCAGCAATAATACTACATCGGGGAATCTCCTCCAATCCACTAAAAGGCACTCTACTAGAAACAAGTATCCCTAAAAGATGAGAATACTCCTCCAAGGTAGGCACAAGCTAAAAATCTGGGAAAGTGAAACAATGGTAGAGAGGATCATACAACTTCACTAGCACACTCAAAAGTCCTTCAACCATATCAGCAGACAAGATGGGCAAAAGCTTCCCATGACGTTGTTTGAAGTCCAAGGGATCGAATACAAAAGATGCTAGCTTCCTTAACTCTTTCAAGTCGGGACATCTGAAACTGTACTTCTTAGTGTTCCTTCATCCACAATCCATGGTCTGAAAATATTTGCAAATGATACCTTAGTTCCTTGAAACTTTCGTGTGATGAATGTTATGATGCACATGAATGCATCAATGCAACAATCACACATAAGGGATAACACACAAGGCAAAAAAAGGTCAAGGGATGAATCAAGTTATTGTCAAGATCAATCATCCATTTTGGTGGATTATGGTTTACACCTTATCAACACCCAAGTTCCATTGATATTGAAAATACTTGATTGGATCAACCAAGAATCAAGGGTTTGTTGCAAGTCACGAGCATGGAGTCCGGGTAAGAACCATCCCAAAGGAGTGAACTAAGGATAAAAACCTGTAGATCATGTTCTAAAAAGTTCCCAGACTCTTAATTCCATCTATCGGATATTACAGGTTAAGATGACTGACTCATCGACCCGTAATATTCTCAAGAGAAACTCGTCTGAGTGTAGTATCGTGTAACAACTGTTATCAAGTCTACACTTGAACAATTTCCGCACTACGTCCTAAATAGGCCAAGATGGGTTAAATGTTCTAAGGTCCTCAGCTTCTCAGACCCAAATAGAAATAGTAATGCCTAACCATAAATACTTGTGTGACATTTCCAAATCTAAAGGGGTCTCCACCGAGCAGATGGATCTCAAGCCAACTTGTTAAGGACTACTACACACAAGTTGAACATGACTATATCATCCTCCTGTCTTAATTGCACTCAAGTTCGTGTTAGAACTTATCTCACCACTTAGAGATCACCAAGCACAACAAGCAGATTATATCATACATACATATATGCAAACATCACATATATACAAATATATTCACACAAAAAGTAGGCTAAACCCACTGAATACTACTCCCCAACAGAGTCGCCACTTAATTTCTGTAGCGGACAATTCATGATCATCAAACTATCGACAAGCTAGGGATCAATTAATAAGAGTCGCCACCACGCTTTTTATTGTTTCCAAGGGAAAAGGGAAAAAGTACGAACAAAACCCAACAAGTAAGAAGTTTTCAAATAAAAACTAATAAAAGTCAGAGATCACAGGTAAGGGGGTTGGTTACACAGAGTGAAGGTGTTAACACCCAAAGTGTCCTAGGGAGCCCTTTTTGTGTGCATATATACTTGGTATAAAGTTATGTTTACAAACAAAGAGAATGGGGGGGGGGGGGGGTGAGAAAAGAATTCATTAATTATATTTTTGTGTTTGACAAGACCTTCGGTCTTGTGCCTATGTACCAACATAAAAATGAGGGATCAAAATCTCGTAGTTCTGATACAAATTTCCAAATGGATGCATTGCTTTTAATAAAAATTAAGTTTGAAAGGCACTAAGGCCTAAAAATGATTTGAATGTGTTAGTTCTTTTTGGCTTTTTGAAAGTTTAAGTTAAGTATTGTTAAGTTTATTTACAAGTTTGATTTAAGAAAAAAAGTTTGAAAATGCAATGGCATAAGGCCAAAGTTTCTATCTTTCTTGTAAAAGTGGTCAAAGTTTAGAACAAACGTAGTTCACACAAAGAAGTTTTTGAAAAATGGAGAGAGAGGTTTTGTAATTAAAGAAATGGGGAGAGGATGAAGAGACTACCCTATGTACAAAATTAAAAGTTTAGAGTTGAAAAGATCTGACCAAATGGGTAGCAACCCAATAAACAAGTATGTCAATAGAAACCTAGAACTCCCTTGGACTTTTAGAATCAAACAACACACAAAATGAACAATTATATCATCTTGAAGAGAAAGGCATCAAATAAAGATGGCCTTATCCGAGCTTATCCACTTCATGATCTTCTTCAAAATAACTCATGTAATAACAACTACACAATGACCATGTTCCACGAGTCACAGGTTCAAAATAACAACTACACAATGACCATGTTGCAGATGAACTTAAAGAGATCTTCAAAGATGTATTAGATGAATTTCAAATTTTTAAGCACTGGGTTCTTCAACAAGTTGGTATTGGCCAAGTCCATTAGCATAGGGAGGTTGCCTAGATTCTAAGTCCATTTTGTCCAAGATCAAGCCAACAGTCCACACAAAAGTTTTTTAGGGTTTTTGTTATTATTATGTACATTAAATGTCAAAGACCACACAAACAAGCAAAGTATACACAAACAAAATATATCACACAATATGGTCCAAATGGACAAAGTGAAAATTGCATTAACCTAAACAATTAGAATGATATGAACAATGGCAAATGAAATGGAGTGCTAAAAGTAAATTGTCTTAAAGTAAAAGCTTGAAGTTAAAAGTTAATAGTTAGTAAGTTAGAAGTTAGTTTTGTTTAGCTTTTCATTTTTCATTTCAAGACATTCTTTGGAGAACACTCAACCCACTTATCACAACCATGGATCCTTGAACCAAAACATCTTCCAAAGGAAGGACAAAAGGCCAAGTTTCCACACAATACCATGAAAGAGGGGAGACTTACAATCTCACTAACTAGAATGCTTATGGCTTTTTATGTCACAAATTTAGCGCTATGCTAAGCAATCGTAATTGGACTTATGTAGAAGTCACAACTATTTGAGGTCGGGCAATAGACTTTTGGTGTTAATGCATGTTTGAGACATAGTATTATGAACTATGCTCATGAAACATACCACACACAAAAAATATGCAAAAGGTGTGGCCTAATCTCACCCATACTCATGTCAATTTTTCAATCAACTAGCATTAGGAGTTTGAGATGTGATAGGCCAAATGGAAATAAATGAATGAAGAAGAGGAATGAGATGAAGTGGGAAGGGGATGAATGAAATCACAAATTGGTCAAAGGAGAACTTTTACTAAATTAATATCATTAATTCATTTTGGGAGATTGAATGTACATTCCATCAATCCCCTAAATCCAATGATATTAACTTGACAAAGTCAAATCAACCTTGATCTAGGCCCAACAACAATATGCAAACTCAAACAAGTCAATACAAGTGGTCAACAAAATTTAATTGACATTTATTCAATTAAAAATAATAAAATAGTGCATTTAAATCAAATATGTTTTATCCAATTCCTAAAATCTCATCAAAACACTAAAGAAATGGCCATGAGATTTATCATAGGCCAAACAAGGTCAAAGGACATTGGAGAAAAAATTGCATACTTTTTGGACATTTAAAAATATTTTTAAATAATTAAAAACAAATGCAAAATCAATTAATACATGAAAAACATTAATAATGATCCAAAAAATAATTTTAGTTTAGAATATGAAAGAGAAAAATATTTGAAATATTTTGGTGAAAGTCCTATATTGTTTGGATCAATATTGAATTTAATATGAATTATTGAAGAAAATGCAATTAAAACAAAAATTCAGAAAATCTAAATTACGTGGACCATCAGATCTCCCTCATTAATTGATGTGCAGATCTGATGGTCCCTAGCGCGCGTTCCCCACGTACTTGAGTCAACAACGCTGCAACTTGGGTAATCAATACCAACGATCAAGATTATAACGTGAGGGACGAATCATGTGGTTCAGATGCTAGCCAACTCATCGCCGCAGCCAGAGCTCCAGTCATCTTCTCCGGTGGACCTCACCGGACTGGCCCACCATGAACCATCACCATAAATAAAAACAAGGACATGATCTTAAAGATAAAATGGCACTGAGCTAGAATCTGACCTGCATTCACTCCAATTCCAAATATATTGAGAGATATGTGGAATGGAAATTTGAGGTACCTGAACTGAGTTGCTTCGATTTGGCCTCAAAGCAACTCAATCTTCTTGCCTACATTGGTAGGACTTCAGACAACCAAAGAATCAATAGAATTGAGCAAGAATTTAAGAGAATCAAAGAGTTTAAAATTTCTAGAAAATACCTTCAATGAAGGTCTGGATTCGATGGATCTTGATCTTGCTTGTGCTTGGTCTAACTCCACTTGCTTGTAGGAGAAGGATTGAATGGTTAAAAAAGCAATGGATTCCTGGAGAATTGAATTCCAAAATAGTGGAGATTCAAGCTCAAATTCAAGAGAATTTTTCAGGCTTATCCTTTGAGAAGTGAGGGTTTGAAATGGGGGATCAAAGTTGGCGCTAATGTGTATCAAATTCTGAGCAATTGAAGCTCTATTTATAGCTGAATTGGTTGATAATTGCAAACTCACTTTCACTTTCCAAATTTGGCAAATGGTGATGCAATGGTGCATGGGTGATAACACTGAAATTTACCGTATTTTCGACTCTGATTTCACATGCATTCTAGTTGTTTTATTGTTATTTTGTTGTGTTATTGCTATGTTTTCCTTTGTTTTCAGGTTTTTACTTTAATCGGAGCCCCGATCGAGAAAAGGAGTGAAAAAAGGCTAAAAACCCTAAAATTCAGCATTTTGTACTTGTGGCCTACCCCATGGCTGGCGCCATAGACCCTGCCATGACGTGTCAAAGCTCAACTTCCCTCAACTGCCACATTCTCCACTACTTCTACTAAGGCGCCTCATTTTGTGCTTGTGGCGGGCACCATGGCCTTGTGGCGGGTGCCACAAGAGGAAAATAGTTTCCGTCCCATTTTCAAGTTGAAGGGCATCCAAGTCATTTCCATCTCTTTACTTGCTTATAAATAGAAACTCGAAATCACTTTTACAATCATCCAAACTTAGAGCAGAGGCAAACTCAGAGCAACTTTGTTTCACTTAGGCATATATTCAGTATTTTAAAGTGGTAATCGCTTCGCATTGGAGTGTTACCACAATTGTGTAATCGAGTATGTGACAGAGTCTGTAATCGAGTTTGGAGCACTTTGGAAGGAAGTTAATCCTGCCTCCATTTTCATTTCCGCTTTGCAATTTATTCAACCCTCCGATTGGAGCAGGTTTTTATTACTTGTCTTTATCTTATTTATTTTCTCGCACTCGCTTTACTTTTGTTTATTTCCTCGCACTCACTTTACTTTTATTTATTTCCCCGCACTCGCTTTACTTTTGTTTATTTCCTCGCACTCGCTTTAAATTATTTATTTCCTTGCACTCGCTTTACTTTTGTTTATTTCCTCGCACTCGCTTTAAATTATTTATTTCCTGCACTCGCTTTAAATTATTTATTTCCCGCACTCGCACTACTTTTGTTTACTTTCCGCACTCGCACTACTTTCGTTTATTTTCCGCACTCGCACTACTTTTATTTAAATTAATGCACTTTTACTTTACCATGTCTAACTAAATCTATAAGGTTAGAATGTAAGGATCGTGATTGAACCGATAATCTGTACAATTGTTCGTAGAAACACTTAAGCGCTATTTTAAGTTTCAACTTAAGTTTTCCCGCACTTCAATTCCGTTGGGTAAGATCGAAAGCCGTCCAATGTCTTTTTAAACTTAATTGTTTTTAACTATTTCAAAAACAGCGAAAGCGCTTTGTTTAGTTCATTAGGAGTTTTTAACTTAAGAAGAAAAGAGATTTTAAAACTATTTTCGGACGCGTTTATAAGTTTAGAGTCTGGTTCGTAAGAACCTCTCTTGGTTAAGAAATCCAGTTTATAAGACTTTTCAACTTAGTCAA
This sequence comes from Lathyrus oleraceus, assembly GCF_024323335.1. Taxonomy (NCBI): domain Eukaryota; kingdom Viridiplantae; phylum Streptophyta; class Magnoliopsida; order Fabales; family Fabaceae; genus Lathyrus; species Lathyrus oleraceus. The sequence goes on along the minus strand of NC_066580.1, from coordinate 195,845,657 downwards.
GATACTATATTTCTTAAAAATAGGTTTACTACTCTAACGCAATGCGTGCCTTTTTATAAGTGACAATAAGAGGGTTTGATTAGGGAGTACAACTCGGTTCTGAATACGCAAAAGCGACAGTTCCCGTTAAATTAGTTCTTTTCAAAGTAGGAAACATTGCCCATAAGTAGATCTATTAACAAGTACTTGGATTATTAATTGATTATATGAATTACATTCGACCCTGTCTTTATTAATTAATCTTTATTCAACACTTTACTTTTCATTGCACACTCTAAAAACACCTATTTTGATTGCCTTGGATAAACACCATAACAATAGATAACGATAGATTGACACTTGGTCTCTGTGGATTCGACAATCTTTTATATTACTCTGACGCGTTCGTACACTTGCGAAAGCAACGCATCAAGTTTTTGGCACCGTTGTCGGGGACCAATTTCGTCAAATTTCACTTTCCTGTTGTTATATCATTTAGACTTAGGCTATTTCCCACCGGTCAATGCGAAGAACTAGCAGTACCGGAAGTTTAAGCTTAGTATACCCTCTGGCGGAACCTGAACGTTACGCTCGCGCACGTTTATTCTTTCATAGAATTAAGAGAGTTATGGCCGAAGATCAAAACCAAAGACCTCTTAAGGATTTCTCTCAACCATCTAATGAAGAACCTAGTTCTAGTATAGTAAACCCAACCATCCCAGCTAATAATTTCGAACTTAAACCATCCCTGTTGCAACTAGTGCAACAGAGACAATTCGCAGGTCTCGCTACCGAGAACCCTAACCAACATTTAAAAATATTTCTTCAATTAGTAGACACTTTTAAAACCAATGGAGTTTCTCCTGAGGCAATACGTTTAATATTATTCCCTTTTTCACTCAGAGATAAAGCCCTATCATGGTTAGATTCCCTTCCACCCAATTCCATTACGACTTGGGATAACCTTAGAAGAGTATTCCTTGCTAGATATTTTCCCCCGAGTAAGACCATCGTTCTTCTAAACCATATAACTAGATTTACCCAAAACCAAGGAGAATCGTTGTTCGAAGCTTGGGAGAGATATTAGGAGTTGTTACGAGCATGCCCACATCATGGTTTAGAAAATTGGTTAATCATTCAAACCTTCTATAATGGACTTCACTATAACACGAAGATGACCATCGACGTTGCCGCAGGCAGTGCTCTGATAAACAAACCTTCTCCTGAAGCTAGTGCCCTCATCGAAGATATGGCTCAAAACCTTCAATCATGGGGAGTCGAACGAGCGACAGTTGAGAAGAAGGAAGCCCAAGGAGGAGTGCATGAACTAAGCTCTATAGACATGATGAAAGCTAAAATGGACGCATTAGCCCTCAAAGTCGAGCATATGTACATAAACCCGAATACCGTAGCCACAGTTTCGTCGGATTGTGAGATATGTGGAACCAAAGGACAACAATCTACAGAATGCAGTCTATTAAACGAAACCCACTCTGAGCAAGTGAACTACACCCAAGGGAGCCCATACTCGAATACCTACAACCCTGGATGGAGGAATCACCCGAACTTCTCCTATAAAAACAATAACCCAATCCAAAATAATGCACCTCCGAGACCTAGTTATCAAGCCCCAAGATCAAATCAACCTATGCAACCTATACCACCAAAGCCGAGCCTTGAGAAAATTATGGAAAATTTTATCACCACTCAAACCCAACAAAACAAGGAGTTCATGAACCAAAACATTCATGTTAACGAATTGATTACTCAGTTAGGAACCAAGGTTGACCAAATAGTTGCTCATACTAAGATGCTTGAAACCCAGATCTCTCAGGTAGCTTTAAACCAAGCCACTCAGACTACACCTGGAGAACAATTCCCTGGACAACCTCAACAAAATCCGAGAGGACAAGCCAATGCCATTACCCTACGAAGTGGGAATGCTTATGATGAGCCACCAAACCCAAGATTGAGTGAATCTGAAACTTTTTAAGGAATGTACCAAACCCCCGAACAAAGTAAAGGAACCAGAGGAATCCGAGAACCAGGAAGGTCGAGAGAAAGGAGAAGAACCTAAAGATAAAACTTACGTACCACCCCCACCATATAAACCACCTATACCATATCCGCAAAGATTCAAACAAACCCAGATCAATAAACTGTATCAAAAATTTATTAAAGTTATAGAAAAACTTCATGTAGAAATCTCTTTCACAGAAGCCATCACCCAAATACCTTCTTATGCAAAGTTTCTCAAAGATATCCTTACCAAAAAACGCAGACTTGACGATCCGAAGCCTTTGGAATGTAATGCTATTTCCGAGGACAAATTAGCAAAGAAAGATAAAGATCCTGGAAATTTCTCCATTTCTTTCCTTTTGGGTAATCATGTCATCGAAAAAGCTTTTCTAGACTTAGGAGCTAGTGTGAGCTTAATGCCTTTAGCAGTTTGTGAGAGGTTAAACCTAGGAGAATTACAGCCCACTAAGATGTCACTTCAGTTATCCGATAGATCTGTCAAGCATCCGATAGGCATTTTAGAAGATGTTCCTGTTAGGATAGGTCAGTTGTTTATCCCTACTGACTTTGTAGTCATGGACATCAAAGAGGACAATGATATACCAATCCTTCTAGGTAGACCATTCTTATCGACTGCAGGAGCCATAATAGATGTCAAGAAAGGAAAATTGACATTTGAGGTAGGTGACGAGAAAATATAATTTATACTTTCAAAATTTCTTATGGCACCTGTGATGGAAGTTACCATCAACTCTCATAAGGGAAGATGATGACTTTAAAAGACCTTACATCGATGATAACCTTTACGAATGTTTATCCCTTACCCCAGATCTTACGCCATGCCCTAAGAAACCAACCTTAGAACTTAAGGAACTGCCTAAGAACCTGAGATATGAGTTCCTCGATGAAAAGATGAACCGTCCAGTTATAGTCAGTGCTACCTTGAGCCAAGAGGAAACGAACCAACTTTTAGACGTTTTACGAAGACATCCCTCAGCCTTAGGATATAATATCTCGGACCTAAAAGGTATAAGCCCATCCGTATGCATGCATCGGATTTCATTGGAAGAAGATTCAAAACCCTCAAGGGAGCATCAGAGAAGAATAAACCCTATAATAAGTGATGTTGTTAAGAAGGAAGTTCTTAAGTTACTTGAGGCAGGTATAATATACCAAATCTCTGATAGTAAGTGGGTGAGCCCTGTGTATGTAGTACCTAAAAAGGGAGGCATTACAGTCGTGCAAAACGATAAAGGAGAACATGTAGCAAAACATTTAGAAGGAGGATGGCGAATGTGTATAGATTATAGAAAATTAAATAAAGCAACTAGGAAGGATCATTTCCCTTTACCATTTATAGACCAAATGTTGAAGCGTCTCGCCAGACACTCTTACTTCTGTTATCTAGATGGATATTCTGGATTCTTTTAAATACCTATTCACCCCGAAGATCAAGAAAAACTACCTTTACATGCCCTTATGGAACTTTTGCCTACATTGGTGTTTGAAGCTTGGTCTTTGCCAAGTGATGTCACTCTGTTTAAGCCATTCGCAGCCTATGGATTTCATGTCCAAAATGAATGAATTTGAGCTCTTTGGAAAGGTGAGATCAAGTGGAACAACTTTAATGTTCAACACCTTTTCATTTGGAGCTTGGAACTTGGAGAAATTTGAGGTGGAAGTTTGGAAATTTTTGACATATCAAAATTTTTCTAAGTGTCAAGCCATATGTCTCAATATTCCAGCTTGCTTAACTTGTTATAGGAGCTTCAAATGAGAAAAGTGTCTTCATCAAAGTTGTAGATCTCTCAAAGAAATTCAAAATGGTCACCAATTTCATGTAATTTGGATTTGAGATGATAGAGTTATGCATTTTTGAAGTTTGGAAAAATCACTTGATCAATGGTATAGGTCAAAAGTGACCTATAATGTAGCCTCATGTCACATGCTCAAAAAAGTTGAATTTGCTCCCACTCTAAACATAAAAGTTCAATTATACACATTGAATTTGATTGTTTAACTTGGACATCTTCAATCTCATAAAAATTGAGCAAGTTATGGCCTTGGGAAGTTGACTTTCAAATTAGGGTTTAGACATAATGACCTATAATGTTTCAACATAGAAAATGATTTTCCAAGAAAAACTAGCTCTAGGTCTCAATATGAAATTTGTTTGGAATATCATTTAGAGTAAGTTTTCTCTTGGAATCATTTTAATATGGTTAAATTTGTAGGAGATAGGGTCTAGGGAGACCCAGTTTTGATCAGATGAATTCATACGGCCAACCACCACCAACCAACTTGCTAACCTTGAATTCTATTGACTTTCTTGGCTCATGGTAGATCATATATGCATAAGGTGATGAATTTTGAAGTGCCCCTTGAGAAATTTGATCAATTGGTGAGATAGCTTGTTGGAGAAGTTACTCAAGATACCCAGTCAAACTAAGGTTTCCAAGGCAAATCACCCTCAACTTCTTGAAGAAAACTTGATCAATATAACATGTAGAGATCATTGGGACTCATATATGATGATCATAAATATTCTTGGATCAATCCATGGTTGTGCTCTTTGTCATGGGGGTCTCAAACCCTAGATATGAACTTGATGAACCAAGGAGATCACGCCCTTCCTACAAAAGAGTTAGATAAATGCAAAGACATATTTTCGGTATTTTGGTTAGTGAAATGATAAAATACAAGTATGATATAATCACAAAGTTCTTGGTAATCTCTCCCAAAATAAACCCAATGAAATAGGGATAAGGAGGATGCCAAGGTATGATCCCAATGCTTATGCTTATGATGGAATTACATGAGGGATCTTAGGATCAAAATTGGGGTCTTAAATGTAGGCTAGGGTACCACTTGAAAACTGTTGGAGACACGTGGGTATTTCCATGAAAATAAATCAATGGAAAGACTCGACTTGGGGACAAGGTTACCTGCAAGGGATGGAGACTTCACTGGGAAATACACACTCAAGCTCAACTGGGGAAGAACGAACTTCAACACAGGAGCAAAAGAGATGTATGATCCACTACCTGTTATTGGGTAAGAAGATCAATACACTTGGATAGCGGGACATCCGTTACCGGTTTGGGTAAACATATCAAGGATGAATTACTGGGGAAAAAGCGGTGTATTCATTACCGGTTACTGGGTAAGAATAACCTATTGGGGAGAAAATATCAAGTAGGATTTACAACTACCGGTAATTGGGCAGAAGACCAAAGAGAGAGTATCCGTCACTAGTTAAAGTGAACATGTCAAGGATAAACTCAAAGAAAAAATATCCGTCATCGGTTAGGATGAGCATATCAAGGATAAACCACCTGGGGAAAGAGGAATAATATCTTTTACATGTTAGGGTAAACATATCAAGGATAAACTGCCGGGGAGAAGTAGGAATTACAACTACCGGTTATTGGGTAGAAGATGAAAAATAGAGAATATCCATCACCAGTTAGGATGTATATATCAAGGATAGACTCAGCAGAGGAAACGGGATTTACAATCACCGGTTACTAGGCAGAAGACCACATAAAAAGAGAGAGTTCGTCACTGGTTAGAGTGAACATATCAAAGATTAACTCTGAGGGGAAAAGTAGGATTTATATCTACCATTTACTGGGCAGAAGACCATAAAGAGGAGAAAATCCGTCACCGGTTAAAGTGAACATATCAAGGATAAACTCTTTGGGGAATAAAAATAGGGATTACGACTACCTTTTTACTAGGTAAAAAACCAAAAGGGAAGAATATCCGTCACCGGTTAGGATGAACATATCAAGGATAGACTTACCGGGGAAATTTGAAAACGAATCCGCTGGGGAAAACCAAGGAAGTAGATTACATTTTACCAGGTATTGGGTAAAGGTAATGTACTCAATAGTATGAAGAATATTACTAGTTACTGGGTAAAAGACTCTCGGAGACCAAAATATCTATCTGGGTAAAAACTAGAATGAAATGGTCAATGAAAGACTCAAACCAATGAGGGTATAACTCGGGGGAGTGGTTCCATCCAGATAATAAACTGGGGAGAAAACTGAAATAATCATCATCCACGAGGAAATAACTCCATGGGGAATGAGAAAGGATAAACTCTTTCTGCTTAAGGGGATGACACTCTACAATTGAAGGAGGACAGACACACCAAATCTGCATAAGAAATAATATCACTAAAGTAGGGGATCAGAAGAAAAATCAATGTGATAAAATGCACAATGAAATATCTAATGTTGTGTTGTATGCATGAATATGTATATATGTGATTATGATAATTCTAACAAACCAACACAAAGGATACAAATAAAAAAGATTTGAATCATCATTAAAACACTCGACTAATCTCAACAAGATGGAAACACCAACTGAAGAATCTGCTTGGGATGAAAATAAATCATCTAGCTCTAAATAAATCAATTATGGATGGGGAAAGACATGGAGAACATGCTTCTAATCAATCACGGTAAACTCCACGGGGGGAAGAGAGCACTGGCGAAGGATGATCAACCAAACATGCCGAGGATAGAGAAGGATCTACTGAGGATCTGTCGCAGTTATGCAACACAAACAAATACAAATGGGGATCTGGAGACCAAATAAAGGTTCCAGAATATTCAGGGTCCAATAATCAAGTCACAAACTGGGGGATACAGAACATGAACACCTCAGTTGGGGAAGAAGAATTTGCAAGGGGACTAATCATTAGCTCAACCGGGGATAACAAGTTGCTTGAGGATCAACTTCTTAACCAAACTGGGAACGAACGACGAACTGTTGGGGAGGAACAAGTTACCGATCCAACTTCTTGGGGAAGACCAACAATGCTTCACACTTCAAGACATACCCGTTCTTAGATTATTGTTGACATTCCTTGCTGAAATCGATTATTCTCAAAGTGAATGTTTTTATTATTTTAAGAAAAATATTATTCGTTGATTTATTTCAAAATTATTATCATAAAAATTCAATTTTAAAACAGAAACAAATAAGAATAGAAATAATTGGATAAAGACTCAACTTTATTTAATAGAATGGTAGTCTGCAAATGGTAAGACTCCATGGATCTTTACAAAGTCTGAGAAATGGTAATTTACATGGAAAAAGGCTACATTGAATACAATGATAACTACTCTCCCTACCAATTTTGAAATTTTTTGTGCTCTTGTCTTTGGTTGAGAATGACGAATCAGAACCAAATGACTATTCAAAACTCCCTCAAAGATCAAGACCAACCGGATGCAATTACTTGCCATAATCCCTAAGGTGGGGTACTCAATCTACCGAGATAAATTTTCTGTTTTATGTCTCTAACTTTTTCCTAGATCGCCCTTTCGGGTGTTCAACCTACCGAGACGCTCATTTTCTCCTAAGCCGCCCTTTCGAGTTTTCAACTTAGCGAGCTTTTCTTTTACTATTTTTTAGGAAAATCATTTCTTGACTGCATCGACATTCACATGACGAGTGAAATCTTCACCATCCATAGTTGTCAGAATCAAGGCACCGCCTGAAAAGGCTTTCTTAACAACATATGGGCCTTCATAATTAGGAGTCCATTTACCCCTAGCATCAGGTTTGAAAGATAGAATCTTCTTGAGCACGAGGTCACCTTCTCTGAACACACGAGGCTTAACCTTCTTATCAAGATATTTCTTTATTCTTTGTTGATATAACTGCCATGACACATGGCAGTCAACCTCTTCTCTTCAATCAGATTCAATAGATCATATCTGGTCTGACACCATTTAGCTTCTGTCAACTTAGCTTCCATCAATAAACGCAATGATAGGATCTCAACCTCCACGGGGAGCACAACTTCCATACCATAAACAAGAGAGAAAGGGGTTTCCCCTATTGAAGTGCGGATGGATGTACGATACCCATGCAAAGTAAATGGGAGCATCTCATGTCAATCTTTGTATGTCACAACCATATTCTGAATAATCTTCTTGATGTTCTTATTCACAACTTCAACAACCCCATTCATCTTGGGTATGTAGGGAGAAGAATTCTGATGTGCAATCTTAAAATCTTTGCATAGAGCTTCCACCATATTATTTTCAAGTTCGACCCATTATCAATAATGATCTTACTTGGCACACCATAACAACATATGATTTGATTATTAATTTGTATATGATGCCACTTCAACCCACTTTGTGAAGTAGTCAATAGCCACCAGAATGAAACGATGTTCGTTTGATGCTTTGGGCTCAATCATGCCAATCATATCAATTCCCCACATGGAGAAGGGCCATGGAGAGGAAATGACATTCCACAGTGTCGGAGGAACATGAACCTTATCCGTGCAAATTTGACATTTGTGGAATTTATTCACAAACTTGCAACAGTCAGATTCCATTGTCATCCAATAGTAACATGCTCTCAACATCTTCTTCTCCATAGCATGTCCATTGGAATGAGTACCAAAGGAACCTTCAAGAACTTCAGTCATCAACGGGTCTTCTTCGTGTCTATCCATGCATCTGAGCAGAACCATATCGAAATTTCTCTTGTAAAGCACATCACCATTCAGGTAGAAGTTGCCATCTAATCTTCTCAAAGTCTTCTTATCTTTCAAAGATGCCCCAGGTGGGTAAATCTAACTTTGGAGGAAACATTTGATGTCATAATACCATGGCTTTTCGTCTTTGACTTCTTCAACAACAAATACACGAGTTGGCATATCAAGACGCATCACAATCAAATTAGGAACTTCATTCCAAAATTTCACTATAATCATGGAAGTCGACGTTGCAAGAGCATCTACCATCCAGTTTTCATCTCGAGGGATATGATGAAACCTAACCCTTGTAAATAAAGTTGATATCCTCCTTGCATAATCTCTATATGGTATCAAATTGGGCTGATTCGTCTTGCATTCACCTTTGATCTGATTCACAACCAAAGTTGAATCACCATAGACGTCGAGATACTTGATTCTGAGATCAATGGCCTCTTCAAGCCCTATAATGCAAGCTTCATACTTAGCCATATTGTTTGTACATTTGAAAGTTAATCTAGATGTAAATGGAAAATGAGTGCCTTGAGGAGTAATAATCACTTCCCCAATGCCATTACCATACGAATTAACAATTCCATCAAATACCATGCCCCAACGGGAATCAAGTTCTGGCCCTTCTTCAAGTAATGGTTCATCATAAGATTTCATCTTCAAGTACAAAATCTCTTCATTAGGAAAATCATACCACACTGTCTGATAATCTTCGATTGGTTGGTGAGCCAAATGGTCAACAAAGACACTACCTTTGATAGCTTTCTGAGATCGGTATTCAATATCATACTCGGATAACATCATCTGCCAACGGGGGATCCTCCTAGTTAAAGTAGGCTTCTAAAAAATTTACTTGATTGGATCCATTTTATATATCAACCAAGTAGTATGATTCAACATATACTGGCGGAGACGCTTAGCAGCCCAAGCCAATGCGCAACACGTCTTCTCAAGCATAGAATACCGAGTCTCCCCGTCGATGAACTTCTTACTGAGGTAGTAAATTGCATATTCTTTCTTCCCAAATTTGTCTTGTTGACTAAGAACACAACCCATACTCTCATCAAGCACAATCAAATACATGATCAAAGGTCTTCCTTCAACAGGTGGAGATAGAATCGGAGGCTCAAGTAGATACTCCTTGATACTATCAAAAGCTTTCTGGTAAACTTCAGCCAAATCACAAGACTGATATTTTCGAAGAAGCATGAATATAGGCGCACATGTGGCAGTCATATGCGATATAAATCTCGAGATATAATTCAAACGGCCGAGAAAACCTCTGACTTGCTTCTCAGTTTTGGGCTCATGCATCTATTATATTGCTTTAACCTTGACAAGATCAAATTCAATAACCTTCTCGCTGATAATAAAGCCCAACAATTTACTAGAACGAACACCAAAAGTAAACTTATTGGGATTCAAGCTGTAAGACCCCAATTTTGACCCTAATATCCCTCATGCAATTTCATCATAAGCATTAGCATTGGGATCATACCTTGGCATCCTCCTTACCCCTCTTTCACTGGGTTTGTTTTGGAAGAGATCACCAAGTACTTTGTGATTGTGTCATACTTGTATTTTATCATTTTACTAACAAAAATACCAAAAATATGTCTTTTCATTTGCCTAACTCTTTTGTAGGCAGGGCATGATCTCCATTGATCTATCAAGTTCATATATAGGGTTTGAGACCCTCATGACAAAGAGCACAACCATGAATTGATACAATAATGGTTATGAGCATCATATATGAGTTCCAATTGTTTCTACATGTTATATTGATCAAGTTTTCTTCAAGAGTGTTTGAGGGAGATTTGCCTTTGAAACCCTAGTTTGACTAGGTATCTTGAGTAACTTCTCCAACAAGCTATCTCACCAATTGATCAAATATCTCAAGGGACACTTAAAAATTCATCATCTTATGCATATATGATCTACCATGAGCCTAGAAAGTCAAGACAATTGAAGGATAGCAAGTTTGTTGATGGTGGTTGGCCAGATGAATTCATCTTATAAAAGCTGGGTTTCCCTAGACACTATCTCATGCAATTTTCACCATACGAAAATGATTCCAAGATAAAACTTACTCTAAATGACATTACAAACAACTTTAATGTTTAGCCTTAGAGCTAGGTTTTCTTGGAAAATTATTTTCTATGTTGAAACATTATAGGTCATAATGTATAAACCCTAATTTGAAGGTCAACTTCCCAACGCCTTAACTTGATCAATTTTTATGATATGGAATATTTACAAGTTTCACAATAAAATTCAAGATGTGTACTTCAACTTTGATGTTTGGAGTGAGAGCTAATTCAACTTTTATGAGCATGTGACATGAGGCTACATTATATGTCACTTTTGACCTATACCATATAACAAGTGATTTTTCCAAACTTCAAAAAGGCATAACTCTATCATTACAAATCCAAATGACATTAATTGGTGAACATTTTGAAAGTATTTTTTAAAGAGCTACAACTTTGATGAAGACACGTTTCTCATTTGAAGCTCACATAAAAAGTTAACAAGGTGGAATATTGAGATATATGGCTTGACACTTAAGAAAATTTTTCAACATGTTGAAATTTCTAAATTTCCACCTCAAAATTCATCATGATACAAGCTTCAAATGGAAAAGCGTTGAACATGAAAGTTGTTCCTCTTGATCTAAAATTTCCAAAAAGCCCGAGTTCATCCGTTTTGGACAAGAATTGCTAGGGTTGCGCATGGCATAAACATGGTATCATCATTTGGCAAGGATCAAACTTCAAATCTTCACACACACTTGCCTTGCAATCCAAGTTGATTTCAGACTCACTTACATTTATTTGTGGACCTTTAGCATTGATCTCATGGGCCTGTACACGCCCATGCACCCATGCATCATCAATTGCCAATTTTGGAAAGTGAATTTGAAGGTGCAATTATCACTTGCTACAGCTATAAATAGAGCCCCTTCTGCTCAGAATTGAACACACATTCGCACCAGCTTTGATCCCAAACCTCTAACCCTCTAATTCCAAACGATAATCTAGATAATTTCACTTTAAATTGAGTTTGAATTCTCACTGTTTTGAGATTCAAAACACCAGGGATCCAAGATCTTTTGTGCATTCTATTCCATTTCTGCAAGCATTCTGAGTAAGATCAAGCACGAGCCAAGGCAAGAACAGTTGCATCCAGACCTACATTGAAGGTATTTTCCAAAAAAAATTATCTCTTCGATTCTCTCTCAATCTTGCTCAGTTCTCTTGATTTATTGGTTTTCTGAAGTCCTACCAATATAGGCAAGAAGATTGAGTTGCTTTGAGGCCAAATCGAAGCAACTTAGTTCATGTACCTCAAATTTCAACTCCATGTATCTCTCAATATACTTGGAGTTAGGATGAATTGAGGCCAGATTCATGCTCTACGCCATTTTTTTTTCAGATCATGTCCTCATTTTTCATTTTTTTATTGGTGATGAGTGAACCAGTCCGGCCAGGGTCGCTAGAGAAGACGATCGGCCTTTGAAAGTCGGTGGTGTGCTGGCTTGGTTCTAAGCCATTGATCTCATTTGAATTATTTTAATCACGAACGTGCATTGTAATTACCTTTCCTGTGGCGCATTGACTCGAGACCACAATGGAACGCGTGCTGGTGGCCACTTGATCTGCCACCTCAATTAAGGAGGGAGATCAAATGGTCCACGCTTTTTCTGATTATTTGAATTTCATTTTAATTTTTTTATTTTCATTAATTCATATTAATTTTAATATTGATCCAAAAAATATGAGAGTTTCACCTAAAAATTTCAAATATTTTTCTCTTTCATATTCTGAATTAAAATTATTTTTTGGACCATTATTAATATTTTTCATGATTTAATTGATTTTTCATTTGTTTTAAATTGTTTAAAAATACTTTTAAGTCTTTTAAAATTCTGAAATTTTTTCTCCAAGGTCCTTTGACCTTGTTTGACCTATGATAAATCTCATGGCCATTTATTTGGTGTTTTGATGAGGCTTTAGGAATTTGACAAACCATATTTAATTTAAATGCCTTATTTTAGTATTTTAAAATTGAATAAATGCCAAATAATTTTGTTGACCAATTGTGATGACTTGTTGGTGTTTGACTCTTGTTGTTGGGCCTTGATCAAGGTTGATTTGACTTTGTAAAATTAATATCATTGGATTTAGGGGATTGATGGAATGTACATTCCATATCCCAAAATGAATGAATGATATTAATTTGGTAAAAGTCCTCCTTTGATCAATTTGAGTTTTGATCCATTCCCCCACCTCTTCATCTCATTCCCTTTCTTTATGCATTCATCTCATTTGGCCTATGATATCTCAAAGTCCTAAAGCTAGTTGATTGAAAAATTAACATGAGTATAGATGAGATTAGGCCACACCTTTTGCATATTCTTTTTGTGTGTGGTATTTTTCATGAGCATAGTTCATAATACTATTTCTCTAACATGAATTAACACCAAAATTCTTTTTCCCGGCCTCAAATAGTCATGACTTCTACATAAGTCCAATTACGATTGCTTAACATAACGCTAACTTTGTAAAATAAAAGGCATATCATTCTAGTTAGTGAGTGTAAGACCCTAATTTTGACCCTAAGATCCCTCATGACATCATATCATTGCTCATTGGAGTACTCCAAGGATCATAGCATATGTGACTCCTTAACCCTAGGGTTGGGACTTGTGTGAGTTGGTTTGAGAACACCAAGCATGCTTTCATTGTATATTATTGTTTTTCTTTTTTTTTACTAACCAAAAGCACAAAAATATGTCACTAACCTTTTTGTTTTGTAGATCAAGTGATCATGTGTGCCCTTGCTCCTAGGAGGCTCTTATGCTCAATGAAGTGGCTAGATGAAGATAAAAGCAAGAATGACAATGGTCCACAAAGTTCCTAATCATCATATATGTCTCCCAAGTATCTCAATTTTACAATTTGATCAAGATAAACCATATGGCTTGAGGTTTGTTTCCCAAGGAAACCCTAATTCAACTCTGCTTTAACTGTGCCTTGCTCATGAAGCAACCTCAACCTATGATAAAATTAAATTAAGGGAAGTTCTTTCGTTAATTATTTTATGCATATATGAGCTTATGTGAGTATCCTAAATTATTCATTCATCAAGATTTGAAGTTTGACTTTGAGAAGTTGACCAGTCAAGTCATCTGGCTAAACTGAGGATCCCTAAGACCTACTTTTGATGTTTTTGTCAAATGAAGATGACCCCAAGAGAAAACATGTTCTTAATAACCATATAAACAACTTTCATGTTCCTAAAACATCCATTTGAAACCTGGAAGGCCATCATTCATTTCAAAACATTATAGGTCATTTTGACTGAAACCCTAATTTTGGTTCAACTTCCCAAGGACGTAACTTCTTCATTTTTTATGATTTTGAGGTGAGACCAATTGCATTGGAAATCTTAATATGTATACTTAAAATTTTATGTTGGAAAAATTCCATAATCCTAAAAGAAACACATGTGATAATACAAAACATTATAGGTCACTTTTGACCAAAACCATTGAATTTGAAAAATGTCCAACTTTAAGTGCCCATAACTTTCTCATCAAAAATCCAAATGATGAAAACTTTGAGTCTAAATTGATAATCTTGAAAATATATACAACTTTTATATTGAAGAGTTTTCCATTTAAGGCTTAAATCATTGAAATAGAAGGGCTTGAAGTTGGTCACTTTTGGGAAGATTTTTCAAAGGAAACCTATACATGTTATGTACCTCAAACTTCAAGGCCAATTTTCACAAATTTTAAAACTCCAAATGGATTTTTTCCCAACATAGATTTTGTTCCTTATGTCAATTCCTTTCCAAACATTACTCATATGACCATGTTTGGATTTTCTATGTGTGACTTTCGAAGAGGTGAATGGTTATGACCAAATATGCAATTCACTTTGTAACTTGATGCATAAGCTAACATCAGGCCTTTTGCACGTCCATTTCAACTTCAAATGATATCAGCATGTAATTTCATTCAATTTTGGGCCTCACATGTGCCTGTGCAGGCCCATGCATGGAGGACCCAAAGCTTCATGCACACGAGTATTACACTTGCTTACTTCATCTCCAACTATAAATACATTGCCATGCTCATTCAAAAATGAAACTTATCGTGATCTGAAGCTCTGCTGAAATCAAAACCTAACCTCACTCAAAGGAATTCCAATTTTTGTTTCTCAAATTCAAGCTTGAATTTCAACACAATCAGTTGATCTTTAAGTCTTATTCCCTAGCCTTGCACTCATATCACATCTCAAGATCAAATTGGAAGCAAAAGTTTGAAGGAATCGTGCTGTTTAAAGTTGCTCTTCAAAGGTATAACACCAAACTGTTTTAATCCAAAGCTTGTCATATAGTGTGAATTGCTTGTGTTTAAACTGTTTTCTGAAGTCCTCGAGCAAGAGGCGGGCCAATGGTGGTCTTGATTTCGTGATTTGAAGCACTTCAGTTTGCATACCTGGATTTTCAAGCTCAAATTTATCACTTAATAGAAACATTGAGAACAATCCAAGGTTACTGGGGTGATGTACATCACCCCAACTTCATTTTGGTACCAGGCTTTTTCATTTTGGTTGAGGTTCAAAAACCTGCGCTCGTGTACAAGCCAGAATTACACTATGTATATCATTCCGGTGCTCTCGGACATGATGTGGAGAATTGCTATCTCCTGAAGACCAAGGTGGAAGACCTTGTGAGAAGTGGGATTTTGTTTTTCGAGGACGTAGGTCCTAATGTTAAGAAGAACCCATTGGTCGAGCATGGGAAAGCTGCTGTGAATATGGTCCAGGGTTGCCCTGACAAATATAAATCCTGTATGTCAATGATATCAGGCAACATTTGGTCGAGATGCATAGACTGTTGTGTGGATACAATCACTATGAGCATGACCATGATAGGTGCCAGGTGTGCACTATCAACGAAAGGGATGCCTACAAGTAAGGAAGGACATCCAAGAGATGCTGGATCAGGGTATGATCGAAATACTTCAGAATCACAATGAGGATGAAGTGGACGTTATTTCCCCTATTTTCAAAATTATAGAGCTTGTTGTTGTCAAATATGATGGCAGCAAGAAGAAGGTTTCTCCATCTCTTGTAATCAAACCAGTGGGCCTTGTCCTGTATTCCTCTGATAAAGTTGTTCCTTACAGGTACAAAGCAGTGATGTTAGAAGATGGGAAGGAGGTGTCGTTGCCCCCCACCTCTGTTGTGAGCATCTCATACGTCAGTGGTGTGACCCGCAGTGGTCGTGTTTTCTCGGCGCCACCGAAACCCCATGAAAACATATTGAAGAAGACTGTGGTTAATCCAGTCGGTCCCGTGTTGACCCTGTTGTTGATAGATATGCAAAAACTCCTGTCCTGGTTGGCCAGCATGGCATTTTGAAAGAGGACTGTGATGAGATGCTAAGGCTTATCAAGAGGAGCGAGTATAATGTTGTTGATCAGCTGCTACAAACTCAATCAAATATATTTGTCTTATCTTTGTTGATGAATTCTGAGCCACGCCGTAAAGCTTTGCAGAGGGTGTTGGACATGGCATACGTGGATCACGATGGCACCATTTAACAGTTTGATAGCATTTTTGCAAACATAACTGCTTGTAACAATTAAAGCTTCTGCGATGTTGATCTTCCCGAGGAGGGAAAAGACCACAATTTGGCACTACACATTTCTATGAATTGCAAGGATGATGCCTTGTCCAACGTGTTGGTGGATACATGATCATCGCTGAATGTGTTGCCAAAGTCCACTCTGGCGAAACTTTCTTACCAGGGGCCTCCCATGAGGCAGAGTGGAGTGGTAGTGAAAGCTTTTGATGGATCGAAGAAAACTGTGATCGGCAAAGTAGAACTCCCGATCAAGATTGGACCTAGTGATTTCCAGATCAATTTCCAGATCATGAACATTCATCCATCATACAACTGTTTGCTTGGCAGACCATGGATTCACGAGGCAGGCGCCGTGACATCCACCCTACACCAAAAGTTGAAATTCATCAAGAATAAAAAGTTGGTGGTGATAGGGGGAGAGAAGGCTCTCTTGGTTAGCCATTTATCTTCCTTTTCCTATATTGATGCTGAGGATGAGGTTGGGACTCTGTTCCAAGCCTTGTCTGTTGTTGAGCCTTCAAGGAAAGGACCTTCTTCATTTGCATCCTACAATGATGCGAAGTTGGTCATTGAGCATGGTGCAACTACTGGTTTAGGACAAATGATCAAGTTGGAAGATAATAAATCCCGAGATGGCATAGGGTATTCTTTAGGTGTTTCTAATGAGCGTAGGTTGTTCCAGAGTGGAGGTTTCATCCACACTATTGAAGATCAAGAGGCTGCTGCCATAGTGGAAGATGATGAAGAGGAAGATCCTGACAACTTTGTCATCCCTGGAGGAATCTGTAATAATTGGGTCGCTGTTGATGTTCCAACAATTATCCACAAGTCCACGTAATATGTTGATTTTGTTTAAACACCCTTCTCCCATTCAAAAAGGAGAAGTGATGACATTGTTGGCACATTTTGATTATTAGAATGATATTCATTCAAAAATTACATGTTAAATGTTTGTTTTTCCAAATTATTTTCCCCTTTTGCTTTTTGCATGAAATTGGTGATCACCATAAAACCCTAAAAAAGAGAATAAAATCAACTTTTCATCTGCATCATGATTTTAAATTCTGAAATCTCTTTTATACTCAAAATCATTATGCAGGTTGATCAAACCCATTGAACATAATGATCCAACACCATCTCCCAACTTTGAGTTCCCTGTATTTGAAGCGGAAGAAGATGATGTTGAAGAGATTCCTGATGAGATTACCCGTCTGTTTGAGCACGAGGAGAAGATCATTCAGCCACATCTTGAGAATCTGGAAACAGTAAACTTGGGGTCTGAAGACTGCATTCGTGAGGTGAAGGTCGGGGCACTCCTTGAAGAGTATGTGAAAAAGGGGTTGATTGAGTTGCTACGAGAATATATCGACGTCTTTTCCTGGTCATATGAAGACATGCCTGGTCTAGATATTGATATCGTGCAACATTTCTTGCCGTTGAAGCCTGAGTGTGTGCCCGTGAAATAGAAGCTCAAAAGAATTCATCCTGATATGCCGGATTTCTGGTGACTTCTACATATCCTCAATGGGTGGCCAATATTGTGCCCATGCCTAAGAAGGATCGAAAAGTCCGAATGTGTGTGGACTATAGAGACTTGAATAAAGCTAGTCCGAAAGATTTTCCTCTACCACACATTGATATGTTGGTAGATAATACAACTAAATTCAATGTCTTCTCATTTATGGACGGATTTTCCAGTTACAACCAGATTAAAACGACACCCGAGGATATGGAGAAGACAACATTCATCACACTTGAAGGAACATTCTGCTATCGAGTGATGCCCTTCGGTTTGAAGAACGCCGGAGCCACATATCAACGTGCTATGACTACCTTATTTTATGATATGATTCACAAGGAGATTGAGGTGTATGTTGACGACATGATTGTGAAGTCGAGAACGAAAGTTAAACATGTAGAGCACTTGTTGAAGCTTTTCCAGCATTTGAGGAAGTACAAACTCCGCTTGAATCCGAAGAAGTGTACATTTGGAGTCCGTTCTGATAAGTTATTGGGCTTTATTTTCAGTGAAAGAGGTATTGAGGTTGACCCTGCCAAGGTTAAAGCAATACAAGAGATGCCTGCGCCCAAAAATGAGAAGCAAGTCCGAGGTTTTCTTGGCCGCTTGAATTATATTTCCATATTTATATCCCACATGACTGCCACATGTGCGCCCATATTCAAGCTCCTCCGGAAAGATCAGCGTCATGATTGGACCGAGGATTGCCAAAAAGCCTTTGACAGTATCAAAAAGTATTTGTCCGAGCCTCTGATTCTGTCTCCGCCTGTTGAAGGGAGACCATTGATTATGTACTTGACTATGCTTGATGACTCCATGGGTTGTGTCCTAGGTCAGTAAGATTAATCAGGGAAGAGAGAATATGCCATATATTACTTGAGTAAGAAGTTCACTGATTGTGAGTCTCAGTACTCAATGCTTGAGAAGACATGTTGTGCTTTGGCTTGGGCCGCTAAGCGCTTACGCCAGTATATGTTGAATCATATGAATTGGTTGATATCCAAAATGGATCCAATCAAGTATATCTTTGAGAAGCCTGCTTTAACTGGGAGGATTGCCCATTGGCAGATGTTGTTGTCTGATATTGATATTGAGTATCGATCTCAGAAAGCTATTAAAGGTAGTATCTTGGCTGACCATTTGGCACATGAACCAATTGAAGATTATCAGTATGTTCAGTACGACTTCCATGATGAGGAGATTCTGTATTTGAAGATGAAAGACTGTGATGAGCATACGCTCGATGAAGGGCCAGAGCCTGGTTCCCGATGGGCTATGGTGTTCGATGCCACTGTTAATCAGTATGGAAATGGTATTGGGGGCAGTGATTATTACTCCACAGGGCACAAATTTTCCTTTTACAGCAAGGCTAACTTTCAAATGCACGAAGAATATGGCGGAATATGAGGCCTGTATTATGGGATTGGAAGAGTGTATTGATCTTAGGATCAAACATCTTCATGTTTATCGTGATTCGGCCCTTGTTGTTAATCAGATTAAGGGTGAATGGGAAACAAATCAGCCCGGCCTCATCCCATATAGAGATTATGCGAGGAGGATTTCAACTTTCTTTACTGAGGTTGACTTCCATCATATTCCTCAAGATGAGAATCGGATGGCGGATGCTCTTGCTACGCTTGCTTCAATGATTTTGGTGAAATATTGGAATAAAGTCCCCAATATCATTGTGATGCGTTTAGATAGACCGGCTCATGTATTTGCAGTTGAAGAAGTAAAAGATGATAAGCCACGGTATTATGATATCAAGTGCTTTCTCTAAAGTCAGATTTACCCGCCTAAGGCATCTGTTAAAGACAGAAAGACTTTGAGAAGATTATCTAGCAGTTTCTACCTCAATGGTGATGTGCTTTATAAGAGGAATTTTGACATGGCTTTGCTCAGATGCGTGGATAGACACGAAGTAGACCTGTTAATGACTGAAGTCCATGAGGGTTCATTTGGTACTCATACCAATGGACATTCCATGGCAAAGAAGATGTTGAGAGCAACCTACTATTGGATGACAATGGAGTCCGACTACTGCAAATATGTGAAGAAATGCCACAAGTGTCAGATTTATGCGGCTAAGATTCATATTCCCCCGACATTTCTGAATGTTATTTCCTCACCATAGCCTTTCTCCATGTGAAGTAATCAACGTTTTATTCTCGTAGCTATTGATTACTTCACCAAGTGGGTTGAAGCGGCATCGTATGCAAGTGTGATCAGACAGGTGGTTGGGAAGTTTATCAAGAACCAACTCATATGCCGTTATGGTGTGCCAGACAAGATCATTACCGATAATAGATCTAACTTGAACAATAAGATGATGAAAGAGTTGTGTAGCGAGTTCAAGATTGCACATCATAATTCTTCCCCCTATAGACCCAAGATGAATGGGGCTATTGAAGCTTCTAACAAGAATATTAAGAAGATTATCCAGAAGAAGGTTGTTACGTACAAAGATTGGCATGAGATGCTGCAATTTGCTTTGTATGGCTATCGTACATCTGTCGGCACTTCAACAGGGGAAACCCCTTTCTCTCTTGTATATGGCATGGAGTTTGTGCTCCACATGGAGGTTGAGATCCCACCAATGAGAGTCTTGATGGAAGCCAAATTGATTGAGGCTAAATGGGTTCAGAGTCGTTGTGACCAACTAAATTTGATTGAAGAGAAGAGATTAACTGCCATGTGCCATGGTCAGTTATATCAACAAAGTATGAAGAAAGCCTTTGATAAGAATGTCAAGCCTCGTGTGTTCTAAGAAGGTGACCTCGTGCTCAAGAAAGTTTTGTCTTTCGCGCCCGATTCCGGGGGCAAGTGGACTCCAAACTATGAAGGTCCATATGTTGTTAAAAGAGCCTTTTCAGGCGGTGATTTGATACTTACAACTATGGATGGGGAGGATTTCACTCGTTCTGAGAATTCAGATGCAGTCAAGAAATACTTCGCCTAGAATAAAAAAAGAATAGCTCGCTAAGTTGAAAACCCGAAAGAGCGACTTAGGCAAAAATGAGCGTCTCGGGGGATTGGAAACCCGAAAGGGCGGTCCAGGCAAAAGTTAGAGACATGAAAAAATGAATATATATATATATATATATATATATATATATATATATATATATATATCCGGCTAGATTGAGTACCTCATCTTGGGGCAATCTAGGCAAAAAAGAGGGATTTGGAAAAGTAACTGCATCTTGACAAGACTTTGTTCTACAACTGTCTTTTATCATCAAAGATTCTTGCTCAGTCATCGTCAACTGAAGCTTAAAATACATTGGATTCAGAGTTGGTGGAGAAATGATCATTATGTTCAATGTAGCCTTTTTTCCAATATATATCACCAATTTCAAATTTGTAAAGATCCACGGAGTCTCTCCATTTGCGGACTACCATTCTATCAAATAAATTTGAGCCTTTATCCAATTCTTTGCATTCTTATTTGTTTCTACTTAACAAATGTTTGCATGTTTTAATTGATAAATATCATTGTTTAAACAAATAAAGTTTTTAGAAACTGTTTTTAAACAAAGTGACCATTCACAAAGACTAAAAGGATAAATGGAATGTCTTCAGTGCTCTCCCAAGGATAGTATGATCTCCTGAAGGGTAAGACATTTGTTCATGTTCTGGCATGTTTGTATCCTCTTCATCATCTTTCAGGTTGTCTCCTCAGCGAGCGCAGAAAGAACAAAACCTCAGCAACTCCCTAGAGAGTCTGAGTCTAGCATTTGTGTTTTATTAATTATATGGTTGTCATCCCCTGTGTGGACTGACCTAAGATCCCGTATAGATTGATAAAATTTGATATGCTATCTATTCATGAGGAAGTTTATCTTTCCCCAGTGAGCATAAATTTCTAGTATGAGTGGAAATCCTCAGCGGATAGAGCATGAATTTCCTGCAGAGCTATCTTTCAGATATCTCCTCAGCAGTAGTTGCCTAGAGCAGTTGGTGAAGGGTTTATTCCCCTTCTCATCCCTAGCACAACACGTGTTGATGTAAGATTCGTTCCCGATTCCCTCAGCCAGGACAGTTCCTCTAGAGGTACTTATAGTTATCCCCAGCAGGTTGGCTTACAACTCATCCTCAACAGGGTTGCCAGCAGATTATCCCCAGTATGATCGCCCGCAGTCTTTCCCCAGTGGAGTTGCCTAATCGGAGCCTGATAATTTGTTTCCCCCTCCTTAATGGAAAGTTTCCTCTAAGTTGATTTGGTGGTCAAGATGTTATGTCCTTCCCTAGCGGAGCAATTGGTTCTCTTTCCCCTTAGCAGAGATGTCTCTCCAGAGATGTCTCCCCAGTAGAGTTTCTTCTACGATGGATCTTATCAGTGTTGAGCTCCCAATAGAGTTTCCTCTACGCTGGATCTTATGTATGTTCAATAGCACATACCTGGTTGGTGGTTGTTCCCCATTGAGTCTCATATCTTCCCCTGATAAGATCCCTAGTAGAGTTTTCTTCTATGACAGATCTTATTGATATCTCTGCATGTTCCCCGTATGAGGATTTGCCTACCCCCGTGTCGCATCACGCGAAAAACCGGCGGGAAAACAAGAACAACAGAGCCGCCACCGTGCGTTATTTATCCCAAAAGAGGGAAAGGAAACGCTCAGAGTAAACCTGGAAAAGACATGGTCTCGCGACCAAAGAGAATGGGTTCGGGAGTCGGTTATGCGAAGGGAAGGTATTAGCACCCCTACGCATCCGTAGTACTCTACGGGATCCACGCACAAAAGGAAGGAAAATGGTTGCTATAACACTGCTCACACTCACACACACTGGCTGAAAGAGACAAAAGAGACTGACTGAAACTGACTCGGCAGGATGTCGCATCCTGGGCCTACTTAGTCTATCAAGCATAGACATCAGAGTCGAAGTAGTTCGGACTGGGGAAACGACACATGCTCGCTAGGATATCGCAGGTGTACGGTGGACGACATCCTCTACTTGGTCTAGACGACTCTTGATCCGGCTGATATCCGACCCCAAACATGTCTGCTTTTATCACGATGTCAATGATCCTTCCCCAGCCTTGCGCCTCTTTGTTTCTCACCACTTCCAGAGCTTGTTTATAAGAAGAAATGGACAATTTCTTCTCTTTCTCAGCAACAAGGGTCTTCTCTACCTGGACGGTTTCAACTGCCAGACGGGGTGCTCCACACCTTATATCGTTCATTTCTACTTCCTTCATCTTCTGGGTCGTGTCTTTCATCAATACACTTCCCTCTATGGTGACGATCGCACAAGAATTATCACTAACAGGGAAAACTCCATCCTGCTCTAGAGGTTTTGGGACCACAGCCATTGGAACCTTTAGCTGATCCGCCTCAGTCATCTCCAATCCTTTCTTGGCCTTCTTCACCATCTTGACTTTTACAGGACCCTTTCTGGGCACAGGGTTGACATCCCCCTTCATAATCTGGGCCAAGTTAATGGTCTCGGAGTCCACCATGTCCTGGACGACATGCTTAAAAGCTCTACAACCCTCAATGTTGTGTCCGGGTGCCCCAGAGTGAAACTCGCACTTGGCATTCTCATCATAGTTTGGTGGCCTCTTCTGCCGTTCTAGGGGAATCAATATCCTTGGCCGTACTAACGCAAGATCCATCAACCTTTGGAACAGAAGGGCGTAAGTCACGGGTGGTTCCTCAAACTGACGATCCTCTTTCTTCTTCTTCACCTGGCTCTTAGCTCCCGGTGTCTTCTGTTGAAGTGGCAGTTGTTGCTGTTGAGCAGGCGGATTGTTGACAGGAATGGTTACAGTGACAGCATAAGGATGATAACGATCTTTACTACGTTCTTTCTTTGCAGGCACACCAACTGGCTCAACTTCCCTCTTGAATGGACCACTGTCGGAGGATTTCCTTGCTACAGTACCAGAAGGTTTGTTCACTTCGGAGGACGGAGCCTTCTCCTGAACTTTCTCCACTATCAGCCATTTCTCAATCCTTTCCAATCTTTCAGACATGGCTTTCTGCCCCAAGGCAAGTCCTTGCACAACACTGAACAACTCCCTCATCATCTCTTTCAGTCCAAGGATGTCGGCGTTGGGAAGATCCATCGGCTTGAATTTGTTGACCCCTAGCAGGTTATCTGAACAGACGAGCTATGCGTACCGGTTGAATACTGAAACCTACAAAACAGCAAATGGGTTAGTATGACTCACACATGCAATGTCTGTCCGTACTAGGAACATTCAGTCCTCCTTTTTTCTGGTTTCATTGAGACAGATAAAATTTAATCAACAACATTTTGACATCTGGATGTCTCTCAACCGGGGTTTTAAAAAAAATAACGGGCCCTGAGTACGGACAGACATGAGGTGAATGCAGATGAATGCGAGATGATATGATGCAGATGCATGAATGCAGGTTACTGTGCCACCAAGTTATCTGAAAGCCCAATACTTCTCTGAACCAGTCATATCTGTGGGATCAAGTCACCAATAAATCCGACTTGGGGGCGTTCCGAAATAAACGGAACCGGAGATTACATCACTAACTTCACAGGAACAATCACTGAACGGATGACAAACAGATCCTCTGAACAAGTGCTCTCAATTCAACCCGGGGATCCGAAATAAACGGAACCCGCTGATAAACCACGGACAGAACTCTGGCGTCCCAAAAATAAATGCCCCATAATTCACAGTCACCATCAGTACCAAGAGTCACCAACAAATCACCAACCAATCAGCTATTGTACCTGTAATGATCAAACCCTCCCCACTCACGGGTGTTATCTAGGCCAGGGTAAAGTCGAAGAGAAACGCAGCATAAATAACCTTTCGCAGAACATCATCATATACACACCCGAAGTATGTAACGATAATGTCCCACCAGGGTCTGAACTACTCGTGATATCAATGTTCCGCTAAGTGGCGCAATACCACCCGCTTCCCATGAATCACTCTATTCCTAAGTATCCTAGATTTCACTCATGGCCTGGGTATTGGGCCTTTTACCTCATGTAACTCCCACCCCCCAAACAGAGAAACACAGACAACACAGCAGATGAATATGAATGAATGCAAACATTAATGCAAACAATAAATGCAAACAGTAAATGCACATATATACAATGAATGCACTAAATACAACAGCAAACAGCAACCAAAACCCTAACCTAGAGAGCGCTAGGAGAGACTCGCTCAGGGAAGATGGACCAGCACAGGTCAACTTCTCTACGTCCCCAGTGGAGTCGCCAGCTGTCGCATCACGCGAAAAACCGGCGGGAAAACAAGAACAACAGAGCCGCCACCGTGCGTTATTTATCCCAAAAGAGGGAAAGGAAACGCTCAGAGTAAACCTGGAAAAGACATGGTCTCGCGACCAAAGAGAATGGGTTCGGGAGTCGGTTATGCGAAGGGAAGGTATTAGCACCCCTACGCATCCGTAGTACTCTACGGGATCCACGCACAAAAGGAAGGAAAATGGTTGCTATAACACTGCTCACACTCACACACACTGGCTGAAAGAGACAAAAGAGACTGACTGAAACTGACTCGGCAGGATGTCGCATCCTGGGCCTACTTAGTCTATCAAGCATAGACATCAGAGTCGAAGTAGTTCGGACTGGGGAAACGACACATGCTCGCTAGGATATCGCATCCTATGCATACGTATCTTCTCGGACGAGAGAAGAATCAGAGCATTCGTAGCTCGGCTGACACGCACACAAACAAACAAGACACACACAGGCAAACGTGGAGCCCGACTGCCAATCACTGGACTTATGTCAGCATCCGAACCTAAACACACGCAAAGAGGCAAACGTGGAGCCTGAATGCCAATCACTGGACTTACATCAGCATCCGAACCAAAACACACACACACTGGAACCCAAATGCCACTCGATGGACTTATATCAGCTTCCAAGCACACAACAACATAACAAGTTAATAGGGAGTCGGGGACTCGAGCCTATAACTGTCAAGCACACACTCAAACAGACAGACAACAAATTGCTAAGGAGTCAGGCACTTGAGCCTAGCAACTGTCAAACAACACACACAAAAAAGAAAAAGGGCGCCCGGAGAGATCAGCTCAATCTCCTGCCTACATACTTCATCT
This sequence comes from Lathyrus oleraceus, assembly GCF_024323335.1. NCBI lineage: Eukaryota > Viridiplantae > Streptophyta > Magnoliopsida > Fabales > Fabaceae > Lathyrus > Lathyrus oleraceus. Next base: position 195,819,874 of record NC_066580.1, on the reverse strand, counting down.
GGTATGAAGATCAGGGCGATGTAGTTCCCCTACGGAGGGATACAGGACTAGCCTAACCAGATAACAGAGGGAGACACAACTAGGGAGACTACGACTCGAGCCTAGATGTTATCATGCAAAATCATCCCTAAGTTAAGGTTTCTAGCTAATTGGCACAGGGAGCCAGCCTATCCTAAACATGACTTGCACAGGAAGCAAGCCACACACACACTTAACTTGCACAGGGAGCAAGCCAAGCAGAACCTAACTTGCACAGGAAGCAAGTCTAAACTAAACCTAACTTGCACAGGAAGCAAGTCAAACAATCCTAGCTTGCACAGGAAGCAAGTCAAACAATCCTAACTTGCACAGGAAACAAGTCAAACAATCCTAACTTGCACAGGAAGCAAGTCAAACAATCCTACAAGCACAGATAGCACACACTATACACAAGCAAGGGGCTCACACAAGGGTTAGGCACTGAGGCCAACTGGAATAGGGTCAAAGGTTGCTCTTAACCTTGCCATTGAGGGGCTAAGGTGAAGCAGATGAAAGGTGAGTGAAGATAAGACTTCACAGCTCTTATCCCTGGCCTGGGAGAGCTTAAGACAAGAATGTGTGGGTTCAGAAAGTGGGAACCCTTCTACACATTTAAAACTGACTCAACTGTACAATTGTACAAGATCTTGGGTTTGTATCCGCAATGCATCAACACAGTGGTGTGAGCAAAGCAGATGACACACTGAATAGTGGGGGATAGATTGCATATCCCTATCTTCCACCAATTGCCTCTTCACTTAGGAGGACTTTGACTCTATGCAAGGACAAAATTAAACATCCACAAACATTGCCTCTTAAGGAGGACTTCAGACAGTTGCCTGGCCAAGTAACAGGCCAGGTCTTCCAGACTACATGAAGAAGAAGAGACATACCTCAATGCAAATTGCTTATACAAGCAAAGCAAAGCAACAAGTTCACAAGGAACTAAGCAACTAAAAGCACCTGAAACAGTCAAGCAGATGTTAGTATGCAACTTCAAACAAAGCAAAAAGAAACAGACACCAACAGTTGATTAGGGGCACATGGATGTGCAAGGCACAAGGCTTAAGGCATGTGAGCCAAGCCACCTACAAAACAAAACAAGTTAGACAATGATATTTAAGCAGGCTCAATCAAAAAGAATTGGTCTCATTGGTCATTTGTTGGTCAACCTGAAAACACAAGCTCAAAAGTGAGTAACAGGACCACTAGGACAAGCCTAGGGTCAAAAATGAATAAAAAAGTCAGAACAGCAAGGGATATCCAATCAAAGTCTAGTTTAAACATTCAAGAAACACCACCAATTGGGTTCACATTCATATCAATCATCATCATCATTTCATGGACAAATTAGGTCAAGGTATAGCAAACAGAAGCTCATAGAAGTCAACAGCAAGACTTAACTCAAAAGCAATCTTAAACATTTCCAAAAATCATCAAATAAAACATGATCAATCACAATCCACAGCATGGTAAGCATGTCAAATTTCATCCCATTTGGACAAGTGGAAGGCAGTCAATGAAAATCAGAAAGTCAAAGCAATTTTGAACATGCTCAAAGTAGTCAACCAAACATGCATCAACTTAGAAAAATCATAAGTCAGAGATGGTGTATGATAAATGAATGGGACTAAAACCATGGCAAAGATGAGGATGTCTAGTTATCTCATGTAAAATTTCATGTCCATCCAATAAAGTATGAGAATTTCACAAATGAAATGGGAACAAGTGTCACACAAAGTCAACATTTGACCAAGCAGGGGAGAAAATCTCAAACAATTAGGAAAATGCCTCAAATAATTCCAAGAAAATTCACATGTAAACTAGACATACACGAGTAGGTTCATGCAAAAAATCAGATCAATTGGAGGTCAAGAAGCATGGATACAAAAATCAGCAAATTGGACATCAATGGTGTGACACAAATTGTCACACCCTAATTCAAAAACTCATAACTCTCAAACCACATAAGATAAATTCACAAACTCTACACCAAAATCACCATGAATGTGTCTAGTTTAAGCACAAAAAATTTGGGAGCCATTGGATAAAGTGTCACCATTTCACAAATGATTTGGCAAAGTGTACAATATTTGGTCACATGTCACAAACCCTAGCACCATTTAAAATTCGACCATGCAAAAATTCTGGAAAATATATGACAAAAAACTAGAGATCAAGATGGACATGATGCAAAAATTCCCAATGAATTTGGAATTAAAATGAGGAACTTATGATTTTTCAAAGTTTGAGTAATTAAATGAAGTAAATATTGAAATGAAAAATGAATTAAATAATGATTGCTGGAATGAATATTTAAAAAACTAAAAGACCAAAACGCCCTTTTGCTGAGTATGAAACTCAGCGTTTCATTTAATTTGTAAAGTCAGCGCCCCTTTTTAATATATATTTTATAGAAGGCGTTTAAATAAATGAATTGGCATTGCGCCCCAGTGGTAAAACACTTGGTATTTGAAGCAAATGTCTGGGGTTCGAATCCCGTATTCATGTTAAAAAGAAAATGTCCAGTATATATGTTCATCACTACAAACCCAGGTAAAAAAAATTTTTTCTCCAAATTCAAAAACAGGTATACCAATACGTGCATCTTCCATCACATGTTCGCAATCCAACAATAGTTTTCAATGATTTATGCTAGCATGAGAGAAACAAACCAAAACACATTCACATATGAAACTTTGAGACAACATATCTCCACAAATACTCAACCGTTTTCAGTGACTCAAAGCCCATAATGATCAGGATAAAGAGATCTACGCATTACACACCATGATTTTGGAAAAAGGAGGATTCGAAATCTTACCTATTTTTGAAGCAGTTTGTGAAACAGCAATGGTTTGAAGGCTTTGGCTTGAAACAGATGCTTTAACAACTCCCAGGAGGTGAATGGTGAAGCTGTTTTGGCTCAATGACGCTTGAAATGGAGGAACACGAATGCTGCCATGGCCGATGCCTCTTTAAAACAGCAGTGGGAGAGAAGCTTCCAGTTGGAAAAATAAGGTTGCAATGTGCTCACAAGGTTGTTTGAATGATGTTTTAGGCAAGGCAAGGCTTAGTTTCTTTGGAGTTTTTGACAGACTTTACAAAATGAAGAATGAGCCAAATGAGAGAGAGAGATTTTTTTCTGTTAGAATGTGGCTGCTATTAGTGGTTTCCAATGACAGAAAATGATCATAAAATCTGCTGCTTGATGGTGCAAATCCAAGTCCATGAAAAGGTGGGATAGAGTTAGTATAAAGTTGTACTTTTCTTCCAATGTTCAAGCAAGCTAGCATGGGCTGTGTACTTCATGGGAATGGGCTTGCAAACACATTTCAAATGACATTTCAGACCTATTTCAATTAGCCAAGTGGTAAAAAAAATGATTATATCAAAAAGTCAACCCTTGGTCAAACTTGAATTTAAATGAGACAAGTCAAAAAATGCCATTTTGATTGGCAATGTTTTGGTGTATGAAATTTATATTTTTGGAAAGAGGGGAACAAATGTGACTTGTAGGAAAAAACCCCACCCAAATTGGCCAAATGGTTCGAGAGATATGGCCTTTTGAAGTTCAAGAATTTCTGAAATCGATTCGATCATAACTTGCCAACCACACATGGGAATTGAGAGTTCTTGGACTTTTTGGAAATGGGAGAACAAGATCTTCAACTTTCATGTTGGGCAAAAATGCATTTGAAGCTTGTATCATGATGTATGTTTGAGGATCAAGACTTTCCATTTTTGGTAAGTTTCAGTTACAGGTCCAGTTTCCATTTTTGAAAATTTTTGATCTGGCTTCAAATTCTTCCATGATGGTGTTTGACATGATATATGAGGACTATTTGGCCATGAATGAGCTCTCTCAAACCAAATCCCATCATCAAATCACTGATTAAATGGACAGTTGACCAACAGTTGACTTTTAGGGTTTCTGCCTGACTGAACCTCTTCTGATGAATTCCAAACCCTAATTCCTTGAGAACTTGACTTTAAATGATGTCCCAAGACATATGAACTCTTGATTATTGATCATGGTGCCCAAATTCCACAAGAATGGCCACCATCCACTACTTTGACTGACTGTTGACTGTCTAGGGTTTTTGACTGTCTGTGTATGAACTGATGACCTCTGAGCCTTCAACCCTTGACTTGAACACTTCAAATGGACCCCCAAGTCATGTGAACTTGATGGACAAACCCTAGGGTCTTGGCTCCTTGAGAAATGCACTTGCTTGCTTGGCTGACTGATCTCCTGATCAGTTTGACCTAATTTCTTGATTGCTTGCTCTAGAGGCAACTGAGGATTATGCAAAATGCTATGCAATGGACCATGATGTGCTATGACCTAATATGAAAATGTATGTACAATGATGGGTGCAAATTTGAGGTGCTACAGCTGCCCCTATTCAATCAGCTGGGAACCCGAATGGATGAGAGCAACGGCTGTCAGACTTTCAGGGTAAACAGGGATTGAATACCAAGAACCGTAGAATTTGCACAATACAGGGATCCACCAATGGAAACGTCCACTGGGATTTATACTTATTACTGGGTATTTTTTTTTGGTTTTGTTTTCAAAGGGTACGGCCACATCCAGACATCACAACGATGGTGAATGGGAACAACAATCACAACTAGATGCCAACGGACAACTAGGAAAAACTCAACGTTTATCGGGACCAACGGAGAGGTAACCAGACGTTATTGAATAACTGGCAGGGATACAACCATACGTCAATGGACGAAATGGGAAAAACTCAACGTTTACCAAGACCAACGGAGAGGTAACCAGACATTAATGAATGGCTGGAAGGGATACAACCATACGTCAACGGACGAAATGGGAAAAACTCAACGTTTACCAAGACCAACGGAGAGGAGGAAAACTTCTGGGGAGAGTGAACACAACCAAATCATCAACGGATGATCGGGAAAAACTCGACGTTTATCGACACCAACGGAGAGGAGGAATACTTCTTCGATTCGAAAAAACCGGAAATTGGCCTGAACGCCACCTCGGTCTGAATACCGGAAAATTGGCCTGAGTGCCATGAGTACATCGACCTGATCGTCGGAAACTCCTTCGGTCTGAATACCGGAAAATTGGCCTGAGTGCCATGAGTACATCGACCTGATCGTCGGAAACTCCTTCGGTCTGAATACCGGAAAATTGGCCTGAGTGCCATGAGTACATCGACCTGATCGTCGGAAACTCCTTCGGTCTGAATACCGGAAGAGACATAAGTACGTCGACCTGATCGTCGGAAACTTCTTCGGTCTGAATACCGGAAAAGACATAAGTACATCGACCTGATCGTCGGAAACTTCTTCGGTCTGAATACCGGAAAAACATAAGTACATCGACCTGATCGTCGGAAACTTCTTCGGTCTGAATACCGGAAAACATAAGTACATCGACCTGATCGTCGGAAACTTCTTCGGTCTGAATACCGGAAAAACATAAGACATATTATCTATAGCCGTCAAAACGCAGATAATACACTCGTATGGAAGATTATCCATAACCGGGTTGTAGGTTGTTAAATGAATAATCGACCGAAAAGAAAGGCATTTGGGTACTAGACTAGGTATGCAAAAGATGACCAATCAAAAGAGGATAAAGCTGCTTACTCGGAGCAAGTATCCAAAAAGAAGGGGAAGACCCAATGGGGACAATACTGCTTGATCATGGCAAGTATCCAGAGGGGAAAGAATATCAATATCACAAACCGGATACTGATGACTGCAAAGAGGGGATTACATCTACCGGTTAGTAGGTAGAAAACCACGGAAAAGTAACCAGTCATCCATAGGATGAGCCCAAAGGGTTAACTCTGCAAGGGGATGAAAGTGGGATTTTACAACTACCAGCTAGTGGGCAGAAAACCACAAAGGTAGGACTTACAGCTACCGGGTAGTGGGTAGAAGCCAACAAATTCCGCTGAGGATGGAATGAATGAGTGCCGGTTAGTGAGCGACTATTCATTTATGCCCCAGGGCAGCACGAGAGATAGTCAACAAGAAGCCAATTTAGGATCGATCCAAAAAGGCAGACTGAATCAAGACTCATCCTAATGAGGAAAGAACTCAATAGGGAAAACCCATCCCATTAGGGAGGGAACGGAAGCAACCGTCATCCACGAGGATGTATCTCAGTGGGGAAATGGCAGGAACAGATTGACACTTTCTGCTTAAGGGGTAGACTCTACATGGAGAGATCAGACACACCCATATCTGCTTAAGGAAAAAAGACCCAAGCTGGCAAGACGCTAACAATTGGGAGTAACACTGATGGGGATACCCACTCGACCGAGGAATCACTTGTTGGGAAAACACCAACCTCTCAACCATGCTGATGAACCCAATTCTGAAGCCGATCCAATGGCGCGATGCTAAACTCTTTCCAACAACCCAATCTCGGCTGGTCACCACGGCCTAGGGCTAATGGATATGCTTGCTATGTTGATGCATGAGTTTTTTCTTGTTTTACACAATGCCCCATGATTATGGAAATGCTATGCACTAATGATGCGATATGTTATGCTTATCTAAATGATGAATGCATAAACACACGTCTCCTTCAGAGACAACACCGGGGAGCTCCAGGAACTGTGCTGGGGATCCTATAACCATGTCAACTCCCATCCCGCTGGGGGAAGACAAACCTTTGCTGGGGAAAAACCATCAACACAACCTCTGCTGGGAAGACAGCTTCAGACTTGGAAAACAATCACAAATCCGCTGGGGATACGACAACCTTCAGGCTTGCTGAGGAGACACTGATCTCGAATCTGTTATGGAGGTAACGCTCTCACACCTACTGGGGAAATACAACTTATTAGACACGGAACACCTGTCGAGTCGCCGAACAGCGGCATCCATCGTCCACCCACAGTGTCGGCTTTCCTTTTTTACGAACTCCCAGACGCTTCTGGACTTTTCTGCTCCATCATCTTGTATTCCAAATCTCGTCCGTACTCCACGGGGATCGAACTCCTGGTATTCATACAAACTTTCCAATCATCAGACTTTGAAGAGTCTTCTTGATTAATTTTCCAGGACCGTCGTCGTAATCCTTCACTGTCTTTTCACCGTTCAACTATCCCTTGTGTAACACCCTTCTAAATACCCCAAATATTTAATTAAAACGACAACAATTAAATCATACATATCAGAGTAAATATTGCAACTCAAGGGTGTCACATAACAACTTCTTCACAAAATTCAACATAAAATCAGTCATACTCATTATTTAATTCGACATAAACACTTCTTTAAAATTACGCTGCGGATAGAAACATTTTTCATCTGTAATATCTTAAAATTAACATTTATTCGACAAATAAAACATCCCGTCCCGATGTTACATCTATCAGAGCATGACCCACTTAAAAGACGACACTAGACTTCAAGCACTAGCTTCTACTCAACTCACTGCTCGTTACCTGAAAAATATTGTAAGGGTGAGTTTCTCAATCGATATAACAAATATTATAAATCATCATGTTATGTTAAGTAATTCTACACGTTAATCACCCAAATCGTATCATGCATTCGGTAACGGCACAGTCAACTCAATTATCATATTCAAATACAACGTAAATGCAACTCAATAACAACATAAAATGTAACTCAATGAGACTCGACTCTTTATGCATGTGGTACCATTTGGAGTAAAACTCCCAACTTAAAATCATTGCCAGTTTAGTGGGCATCAAGGCATAAGCCTTCAACTTTCAACTTAAAATTTTTGCCAATCCAGGCCAACGTGGTGTGAGCAAAAGCCCCATAATTTTTGCCAATCCAGGCCAACGTGGTGTGAGCAAAAGCCCCGACTTAATGCATATGAATGTATATGGCATGTACGACTTGAAAGTTCAACAACATAATAACAACGATAACATAACAGCTTTTCAGCAACAACAACTTAAAAATCAACCTTGGCTCATCAGCCTACAACTCAGCATTTTCAACAAAACAACTTATATTCAACTTTGGCTCATCAGCCTACAACTTAATATTTTCCACAAAACAACTTATCAACATATTTGTATCAACATTTCACAACATAGACCCCACGAATTCATTTATCACAATTGGGTACAATAGGCCAATCACCAATTACACTTACATCATAAAAATCAACCGTTTTTACATACTGCAACAGTGTTAACCGGTTAACGCCATAGGTTAACCGGTTAACGCAGGAAAATTTACACTTCCAGGCAAAACGCAACAGTGTTAACCGGTTAACGCTATAGGTTAACCGGTTAACGCAGGCAAAACTCAACATTTTCTCAATTTATAACAGTGTTAACCGGTTAACACCCTGGGTTAACCGGTTAACGCAGGCGAAACAGCAGTTCCTGCGCTAACACAAGGCAGAATGCAGAGTTTCCGCATTTTCCGCCGTTGGAGGACTTCCGGACCTCCGATTCAACTTCCGTAAAAAGCTATACGCTCAAAAATTCACAATACACTCAAACACAATTAAATTTCAGCTTTAATACAACTTATTCAACATAATTTCTCAGCATTCTAAATCCCAATTAGGGTCAATCGACGGCTTATCACTACCCATTACATGTTAATCGATAATACCCATTAAACGACGATAAACCCCCCTTACCTTAAAAATCCGGCAACTCTTCGAGCTTCAAGCTTTTCCGTTCTCCAACCTTTGCTCTACAGCTCTTTGCCCTTTTCCTCTTCTCTGCAGCTTCTCAGTTTTCACGTAAAAACCTTTTCCAAAAAATGAAAACCTTTTTCTCTTATTCCACTTATATATTTTCCAATAATAATTATTATTCCAAAATAATAATAATAATAATCCAATAATTCAATTTATTTAATTAAATTATTAAATATATTATTAACTTAATTAAATAATTCTTTTACTTTATTTGGGGTGTTACAACTCTCCCCCACTAAAAGAGTTTTCGTCCTCGAAAACTTACCTCAAGCGAACAACTCCGGATAAGACTCCTTCATCTGACTCTCAAGTTCCCAAGTCACACTGCCACCTGCTGGTCCTCCCCAAGCTACCTTCACTAAGGCAATCTCTTTACCCCGCAACTGCTTCAACTCTCGATCCTCGATCCTCATAGGTGATGTCTCAACAGTCAGGTTATCTCTCACCTGTACATCATCTACTTGGACCACATGCGACGGATCATGAATATACCTCCTCAACTGAGACACATGAAAAACCTCATGCAAATTCGCAAGTGACGGCGGTAAAGCGATACGATAGGCTACTTCTCCTATCCTCTCCAAAATCTGATAAGGACCAATAAATCGCGGTGTCAACTTCTTCGACTTCAAAGCTCGACCAACACCTGTTATCGGAGTAACACGAAGAAACACATGATCTCCCTCTTGGAACTCAAGTGACTTCCTCCTCTTGTCATGATAACTCTTCTGACGACTCTGAGCAATTCTCATCTTCTCCTGAATCATCTTAATCTTTTCCGTAGTCTGTTGAACAATCTCTGGTCCAACCACAGCACTCTCACCGGACTCATACCAACATAACGGAGTCCGACATCTCCTACCATACAAAGCTTCAAACGGCGCCATACCAATGCTCGAATGAAAACTATTGTTGTAGGTAAACTCAATCAACGGTAAATAACAATCCCAAGTACCTCCCTTCTCCAAAACACAAGCTCTCAAAAGATCCTCCAATGACTGAATCGTCCTCTCAGTCTGACCATCAGTCTGCGGATGATATGCAGAACTCAATCTCAGCTTAGTTCCCAAAGCCCTCTGCAAACCTTCCCAGAATTTCGATGTAAATCTAGGATCTCTGTCCGAAACAATACTCGACGGAATACCATGCAAACTTACAATTTTCTCAATATACAACTCAGCTAATTTCTCTAACGGATAATCCATTCTAATCGGAATGAAATGAGCCGACTTCGTCAATCTGTCAACAATCACCCAAATAGCTTCAAAATTCTTACTTGTCCTCGGTAAACCAGAAACAAAATCCATACTGATACTATCCCACTTCCACTCTGGAATAGCCAACGGTTGCATTAGACCAGACGGCTTCTGATGCTCAACCTTTGACTTCTCGCAAGTCAAACAAGAATAAACAAAACTCGCAATTTCTCTTTTCATTCCCGGCCACCAAAATAACTTTTTCAAATCATGATACATCTTCGTAGCTCCAGGATGAATACTCAAGCCACTACGATGTCCTTCTTCCAGAATACTCTTCTTAAGCTCAGTAACATCCGGAACACACACCCGATTACCAAATTTCAAAATACCATTCTCATCAATTCTGAATTCGCCACCTTGACCTTGATTCACTAGAGTCAACTTATCAACCAAAAGCATATCAGATTTCTGACCCTCTCTGATCTCATCCAGAATACCACTTGTTAACTTCAACATTCCCAATTTAACACTATTGTGAGTACTCTCACACACCAAACTCAAGTCTCTAAACTGCTCAATTAAATCCAATTCCTTAACCATTAACATAGACATATGTAATGATTTCCGACTCAATGCATCAGCCACTACGTTTGCTTTACCCGGATGGTAATTCAACCCAAAGTCATAATCCTTCAGAAACTCTAACCATCTTCTCTGTCTCATATTCAGCTCTTTCTGATCAAACAAATACTTCAAACTCTTATGGTCACTGAAAACTTCAAATCTTGACCCGTACAAATAATGCCTCCATAACTTCAGAACAAAAACCACAGCTGCCAACTCTAAATCATGCGTCGGATAGTTCCTCTCATGAACCCTCAGCTGTCTTGAAGCATACGCTATAACCTGCTTATTCTGCATCAACACACCACCCAAACCCAACAATGAAGCATCACAGTAAACCTCAAATGACTCCGACGAACTCGGTAATATCAGAATAGGAGCAGTAGTCAACCTTCTCTTTAACTCTTGGAAACCTTCTTCACATTTTGAGTCCCAAACAAACGCTTGCCCCTTCCTAGTCAACATCGTCAACGGTAACGCCAACTTAGAAAATCCTTCAATGAACTTCCTATAATAACCAGCCAAACCAAGGAAACTTCGAATCTCAGCAACAGACTTCGGAGCTTCCCACTTAGATACCGCTTCTATCTTAGAAGGATCAACAGCAACACCACCTCTTGAAATCACATGACCAAGAAAACTTACCTCTTCTAACCAAAACTCACACTTAGAGAGTTTAGCAAATAACTTCTTTTCTCGTAGAACTCTCAAAACCACTCTCAAATGCTCAGCATGCTCTTCTTCCGATTTCGAATACACCAAAATATCATCAATAAACACCACAACAAACTTGTCTAAGTACGGATGGAAAATCCTATTCATATACTCCATAAATACTCCAGGTGCATTAGTCACACCAAAAGGCATTACAGAATACTCATAATGTCCATACCTTGTTCTGAAAGCAGTCTTCTGAATATCCTCGGTTTTCACACGAATCTGATGATACCCAGATCTCAAATCAATCTTGCTGAACACACTCGCACCAACCAATTGATCCATCAAATCATCAATCCTCGGCAAAGGATACCGATTCTTGATCGTCACTTTATTCAGTTGCCTGTAGTCCACACACAACCTCATAGTACCTTCTTTCTTCTTCACCAATAACACTGGTGCACCCCACGGTGACACACTCGGACGAATAAATTTCTTATCCAACAGATCTTCCAACTGACTCTTCAATTCCGTTAACTCAACAGCAGACATACGCTACGGAGCCATCGATATCGGCCTAGTACCAGGTACCAAATCAATCGAGAACTCCACTTCGCGTTCTGGCGGTAATTCATTTACCTCTTCCGGAAACACATCAGGAAATTCACACACCACGGCTAGATCACAAATCACCAGTTTATCTTTAGCCTCCAAAGGTGCTAACAACATAAACAACTCTGCCCCATCAGCTACTGCCTCATTCACTTGCCTTGCTGATAGAAACAAACTCTTTCCCTCCTCAATCTCAGGAAAGACCACCGTCTTATCAAAACAATTGATAGAAACTCGGTTAAACACCAACCAGTTCATACCCAGAATAACATCAATCTGCACTAGTGGAAGACACACTAGGTCTATCCCAAAGTCTCTACCAAAAATACTCAAAGGACAATTTAAACAAACCGAAGTAGTAGTCACTGAACCCTTCGCAGGAGTATCAATTACCATACTACCAAACATCCCAGATATCTCTAACTTAAGTTTCACAGCACAATCCAAAGATATAAAAGAATGAGTCGCACCTGTGTCAATAATAGCTACTAGAGGAAAGCCATTAATATAACACGTACCTCGAATCAAACGATCATTTGCAGAAGTCTCAGAACCCGATAAAGCAAAGACCTTGCCTCCTGACTGATTCCCTTTCTTCGGCTTCTGACACTGACTTCCAATATGTCCTTCTTCGCCACAATTAAAACAAATCACTTCCTTGTGCTTGCAATCAGCTATTGCATGGCCAATCTTACCACAGCGAAAACACCTCTTTACCTCAGCAGTGCATACATTACTCTTATGACCAGCCTGACCACATTTGAAGCAAACTATACCAGCAGGAGCACCTCCCCCACTAGCTCTCTGAGCCGGAACAGCTCTTTGCTTCCCTTTTCCAGCTGGAACATCATACGGCTTGCCACGGTTTTGATGTTGCTTGACTCTGCGATCACTGACAATCTTGTAATGAGCATTATTGTCTTCTTCGAATATCCTGCAGCTATCAACCAATTCAGTAAAAATGCGTATCTTCTGATACCCAACAGCCTTCTTAATTTCAGAGCGCAGTCCGTTTTCAAACTTGATGCACTTTGAAAATTCAGCGCCAGCACCAGTGTAATGAGGATAAAATTTGGACAGCTCCACAAATTTCGCAGCATAATCAGTGACAGACATGTTTCCTTGCTTCAGCTCAAGGAACTCAATTTCCTTCTTACCACGAACATCTTCCGGATAATACTTCCTCATGAATTCCCTACGGAATACATCCCAAGTAATGTCTTCACCTGCCACGGTCAACCTCTCGTGAGTCTCTAGCCACCAGTCATCAGCTTCGACTGCTAGCATGTGAGTACCATACCGAACCTTCTGAGCTGGAGTGCAATCCATAACACGGAAGATTCTTTCAATCTCTTTCAACCATCCCAAGGCTGCATCTGGATCATGCTTCCCTTTAAACACCGGCGGATTCTCTCTTTGAAAAGTCGCCAAGCTACGTGATCCAGCATCTCCACCAGCATTTGGCAAGTTCTGCACAGCTTGTGCCATTGCTTGCATTGCGGCAGCCATTGCAGCGTCATTCCTTCCAGCCATTTCAACTTATCAACACAACACAACTTAAAAGTTAGATTGGTAACAATACACAATTGTTAGACAGAACGACACGACACTGGCCGGACGGACCGACCTGCTCTGATACCACTAATGTAACACCCTTCTAAATACCCCAAATATTTAATTAAAACGACAACAATTAAATCATACATATCAGAGTAAATATTGCAACTCAAGGGTGTCACATAACAACTTCTTCACAAAATTCAACATAAAATCAGTCATACTCATTATTTAATTCGACATAAACACTTCTTTAAAATTACGCAGCGGATAGAAACATTTTTCATCTGTAATATCTTAAAATTAACATTTATTCGACAAATAAAACATCCCGTCCCGATGTTACATCTATCAGAGCATGACCCACTTAAAAGACGACACTAGACTTCAAGCACTAGCTTCTACTCAACTCACTGCTCGTTACCTGAAAAATATTGTAAGGGTGAGTTTCTCAATCGATATAACAAATATTATAAATCATCATGTTATGTTAAGTAATTCTACACGTTAATCACCCAAATCGTATCATGCATTCGGTAACGACACAGTCAACTCAATTATCATATTCAAATACAACGTAAATGCAACTCAATAACAACATAAAATGTAACTCAATGAGACTCGACTCTTTATGCATGTGGTACCATTTGGAGTAAAACTCCCAACTTAAAATCATTGCCAGTTTAGTGGGCATCAAGGCATAAGCCTTCAACTTTCAACTTAAAATTTTTGCCAATCCAGGCCAACGTGGTGTGAGCAAAAGCCCCATAATTTTTGCCAATCCAGGCCAACGTGGTGTGAGCAAAAGCCCCGACTTAATGCATATGAATGTATATGGCATGTACGACTTGAAAGTTCAACAACATAATAACAACGATAACATAACAGCTTTTCAGCAACAACAACTTAAAAATCAACCTTGGCTCATCAGCCTACAACTCAGCATTTTCAACAAAACAACTTATATTCAACTTTGGCTCATCAGCCTACAACTTAATATTTTCCACAAAACAACTTATCAACATATTTGTATCAACATTTCACAACATAGACCCCACGAATTCATTTATCACAATTGGGTACAATAGGCCAATCACCAATTACACTTACATCATAAAAATCAACCGTTTTTACATACTGCAACAGTGTTAACCGGTTAACGCCATAGGTTAACCGGTTAACGCAGGAAAATTTACACTTCCAGGCAAAACGCAACAGTGTTAACCGGTTAACGCTATAGGTTAACCGGTTAACGCAGGCAAAACTCAACATTTTCTCAATTTATAACAGTGTTAACCGGTTAACACCCTGGGTTAACCGGTTAACGCAGGCGAAACAGCAGTTCCTGCGCTAACACAAGGCAGAATGCAGAGTTTCCGCATTTTCCGCCGTTGGAGGACTTCCGGACCTCCGATTCAACTTCCGTAAAAAGCTATACGCTCAAAAATTCACAATACACTCAAACACAATTAAATTTCAGCTTTAATACAACTTATTCAACATAATTTCTCAGCATTCTAAATCCCAATTAGGGTCAATCGACGGCTTATCACTACCCATTACATGTTAATCGATAATACCCATTAAACGACGATAAACCCCCCTTACCTTAAAAATCCGGCAACTCTTCGAGCTTCAAGCTTTTCCGTTCTCCAACCTTTGCTCTACAGCTCTTTGCCCTTTTCCTCTTCTCTGCAGCTTCTCAGTTTTCACGTAAAAACCTTTTCCAAAAAATGAAAACCTTTTTCTCTTATTCCACTTATATATTTTCCAATAATAATTATTATTCCAAAATAATAATAATAATAATCCAATAATTCAATTTATTTAATTAAATTATTAAATATATTATTAACTTAATTAAATAATTCTTTTACTTTATTTGGGGTGTTACACCTTGCCCCTGATTTGGCTCTGCAGGGATCTCTTGTCATAAAGGCTTCACATCACCACTGACAAGTGAATGAATATATCCAACAGTACTTGCACAAGAGATCGTCAGATAAAAACGTGCCCCAGGTATGTCCCAGGTGTTCTGATATTTCAACACTTAGGTCACTCAGACTTCCAAGTAAGATTTCCAGATTTCAATCTCACAAGCATGCATCAGAAGGGACCTCTATGTTTCAAAACGCAAATATTCTTATCAAAATAAACGGATGTTTTGGTAATCAAAATGGTAATGACAACAAAACAAAATTATTTGACCGAACACAAGCTTTATTTTACTGGAATAAAAGATGGCTCACAATCGAGCAACACACAGGAAGCAAACCCTGGAAAGAGGTGATTGCACATAAAAGAAAAAATCTATCCTAATGGCAACGTGAAACTGTGATCTCATCGGGTTCCAACTCAGTTACACCTCATATGTCCTCAGGACTCTCCGCACCTTCTGTCTTCTGAACAAGACGCTTCCGATCGGTCTCTGTCGGAGGTTATCCAAGTCATCATGAGCACAAATGATCATGCTGGACGCAGTTGTTCGTTTCGTTCCCTCTTTTGCCTGGACCGCCCTTTCGGGTTTCAGTCCACCGGGATACCCTTTTTTGCCCAAGTCGCCCTTGCGGGTTTTCAACTTGCCGGGTGTACAGTTCTTTTCTTTTATCTTTATCCCTAACTTTTGCCCGAACCTTTCTCTTTTTCTTGGTTCGCCGGGATGCCCCTTTTTTGCCTGGACTCTTTATTCTTTTTTTTTTGTCCAACGGGTTTCTTTCACGAAGTATTTTCTAACTGCGTCCGCATTCACAGGGAATGGAAAATCGTCGTCATCCGTGGTCATAAACAACAAGGTTCCGTCAGATGGGACCCTCTTGACCACGAATGGACATTCATAACTGTTTGTCCTTTTGCCCCACAATCGTCTTGAGGAGGAATGATCCTTTTCAACCAATTCTTCCACGTGGTACGCGCGAGGTCACACTTCTTGGTTAACAACATGCTTCGTTCACTGGGTACAACTGCCCCATGCCAGGTAACTGTCAGCCCTTTCCTTCAGCTGGGCTCAACGTGTCATTCCGAGTCTTTATCCATTCAGTCTTTTCTGATTTCTCATATTTCTGTGAGGAAGTCACTGCCCCAAGTAAATGCACATCCCAAAGTTCAATATCCAGGATACAGACTTTATGTTCAGCCACCATTGTTGGTGCAACCAACTGTGATCCGGGAAGCACTACCTTATTCACCTCATCTCATTCCCCCTCAGACATCGGAATCCGTTCGGATTCGGGGTCGGACCCCTCCTCCGGGATCGGTCACTCTCAATCTTTCGATTTGAGTACCTCGAGATGTCCTCATCAGGGACCTCAAACTTCCTTGGTTGATAACCTTTCCATGGGTCGCTACTAGCTTCTCAAACACATATCTGATCAGATCCATTTTGGACATCCACAAAGTGGTATGAATCAACATACACTGTCTCAGTCGGCGAGCAGCCTATGCCAAAGTACATCAAGTTTTTTGAACAGTGCGGGTATTGTTTCACTGTCGATAAACTTTTTGCTTAGGTAAATTGCATACTCTTTTCGACAAGAGTAGTCATGCTGACTCAATGCGCACCTCGTAGACCCCTCGAGGGTTATCAAGTACCGGATTAACAGTTATTTCTTTCGCTGAGGTATCGGAATCAGAGGTTCCTACAACTTACCCCCCTTTTTTTTTTTTTTTTTTTTTTTTTTTTTTTTTTTTTTTTTTTTAGCAGGATCGACCTCGATTCCTCTGATTCGCTCACAACAAGCCTCGGTAGCTTGATGGACAACACTTCATAAGTGCACTGGTTCGGACTCAAAAGTATGAGTTATCTCAACCGGTCAAACAACTTGCCCCAAGTCTACCGGATGCCCCTGTTCTGCTTGAGACTTTGCCATCATGTCATCAACATGGCATTTGCTTTCACGATGAATCATATCACGAAACAAAGTCACCGTAGACCTCTGATACGTGGCACCGGCCTCATGTGACGGAACGACATCAACTTAGAACAAGAAGGTGCCCCTTGTGTGATGGACCTGGTTTACTTTATATCATCTGGCAACAATTCAATCTGGTCTTGGCCAAGAAGCCATCCATGAAGATAAACATTGAGACCTGAGCCACATAATCAACCAATACCTCATTGTGAAGTGCCGGGAATTCATCCTTCAGATTAGCTCTGTTCACATCTTGGTGGTCCATACACCTTCTCATCTTTCAGCACCAGTTTCCGCTTCACTGGAGGACAGTCTTCTCTTAAGGGTAGCTCGTGCCCCAGGACATTGGTATTCCTTCTTGGGGTATCTAAATACAATCAGGCATACGTATCAACCTGCTTCTTCTAACAGGGCTACCATTCTGTTCCCGACTTGCCTCTGAAGCGGCCTCAACTTTCACTTTCCCTTCTGACCTCGGCGGTACCTGGGATGACACTTGACTCGCTTCTCGCGCGGTTGAATCACCTTCTCCCCTTGTTTCAACAATCCTGGCTAATTCCAGCTGATCACAATCTTCTGCGCCTTCTTCCTCGGCATGATAGCTTGGATTGTCGAAGTCATATAGAGGTGTAGCCAAATTGTTATCGATGAGCTCAAGAGAATCACTTTTAAGGTCGGAACCAAATGAATCAAAAGGAAAGAGAATAAAAACATTGCCATTTTTATTTTATTTTTTAAAACTGCAAAAAGCGAAAAACAGGGAACGCCGCTTTTAATTACAAAAAACATCCATTTATTACTGATGCAAAATGTTGCAAAATGAAACACATGAGGTGGCCCTTACAATGGACCAGTACGCTTCGGGCAAAACGTACGGCTTTCATGCAAACAAGATTAAAACACAGAAATACTACACTCCTGGATGAGTGACAGTGATGCTTTTGGAGGCCTTCCAGTTGCCTGGTACGCATGACTTTATCCACGCCTCAAGCTCACGGTCGTTGTCAACATCTTCACCCATTGAACGGGCATGACCAGGATCCAACATTCCTGCACTGACGAAGGTGTACGGTGGACGACATCCTCTACTTGGTCTAGACGACTCTTGATCCGGCTGATATCCGACCCCAAACATGTCTGCTTTTATCACGATGTCAATGATCCTTCCCCAGCCTTGCGCCTCTTTGTTTCTCACCACTTCCAGAGCTTGTTTATAAGAAGAAATGGACAATTTCTTCTCTTTCTCAGCAACAAGGGCCTTCTCTACCTGGACGGTTTCAACTGCCAGACGGGGTGCTCCACACGTTATATCGTTCATTTCTACTTCCTTCATCTTCTGGGTCGTGTCTTTCATCAATACACTTCCCTCTATGGTGACGATCGCACAAGAATTATCACTAACAGGGAAAACTCCATCCTGCTCTAGAGGTTTTGGGACCACAGCCATTGGAACCTTTAGCTGATCCGCCTCAGTCATCTCCAATCCTTTCTTGGCCTTCTTCACCATCTTGACTTTTACAGGACCCTTTCTGGGCACAGGGTTGACATCCCCCTTCATAATCTGGGCCAAGTTAATGGTCTCGGAGTCCACCATGTCCTGGACGACATGCTTAAAAGCTCTACAGCCCTCAATGTTGTGTCCGGGCGCCCCAGAGTGAAACTCGCACTTGGCATTCTCATCATAGTTTGGTGGCCTCTTCTGCCGTTCTAGGGGAATCAATATCCTTGGCCGTACTAACGCAAGATCCATCAACCTTTGGAACAGAAGGGCGTAAGTCACGGGTGGTTCCTCAAACTGACGATCCTCTTTCTTCTTCTTCACCTGGCTCTTAGCTCCCGGTGTCTTCTGTTGAAGTGGCAGTTGTTGCTGTTGAGCAGGCGGATTGTTGACAGGAATGGTTACAGTGACAGCATAAGGATGATAACGATCTTTACTACGTTCTTTCTTTGCAGGCACACCAACTGGCTCAACTTCCCTCTTGAATGGACCACTGTCGGAGGATTTCCTTGCTACAGTACCAGAAGGTTTGTTCACTTCGGAGGACGGAGCCTTCTCCTGAACTTTCTCCACTATCAGCCATTTCTCAATCCTTTCCAATCTTTCAGACATGGCTTTCTGCCCCAAGGCAAGTCCTTGCACAACACTGAACAACTCCCTCATCATCTCTTTCAGTCCAAGGATGTCGGCGTTGGGAAGATCCATCGGCTTGAATTTGTTGACCCCTAGCAGGTTATCTGAACAGACGAGCTATGCGTACCGGTTGAATACTGAAACCTACAAAACAGCAAATGGGTTAGTATGACTCACACATGCAATGTCTGTCCGTACTAGGAACATTCAGTCCTCCTTTTTTCTGGTTTCATTGAGACAGATAAAATTTAATCAACAACATTTTGACATCTGGATGTCTCTCAACCGGGGTTTTAAAAAAAATAACGGGCCCTGAGTACGGACAGACATGAGGTGAATGCAGATGAATGCGAGATGATATGATGCAGATGCATGAATGCAGGTTACTGTGCCACCAAGTTATCTGAAAGCCCAATACTTCTCTGAACCAGTCATATCTGTGGGATCAAGTCACCAATAAATCCGACTTGGGGGCGTTCCGAAATAAACGGAACCGGAGATTACATCACTAACTTCACAGGAACAATCACTGAACGGATGACAAACAGATCCTCTGAACAAGTGCTCTCAATTCAACCCGGGGATCCGAAATAAACGGAACCCGCTGATAAACCACGGACAGAACTCTGGCGTCCCAGAAATAAATGCCCCATAATTCACAGTCACCATCAGTACCAAGAGTCACCAACCAATCAGCTATTGTACCTGTAATGATCAAACCCTCCCCACTCACGGGTGTTATCTAGGCCAGGGTAAAGTCGAAGAGAAACGCAGCATAAATAACCTTTCGCAGAACATCATCATATACACACCCGAAGTATGTAACGATAATGTCCCACCAGGGTCTGAACTACTCGTGATATCAATGTTCCGCTAAGTGGCGCAATACCACCCGCTTCCCATGAATCACTCTATTCCTAAGTATCCTAGATTTCACTCATGGCCTGGGTATTGGGCCTTTTACCTCATGTAACTCCCACCCCCCAAACAGAGAAACACAGACAACACAGCAGATGAATATGAATGAATGCAAACATTAATGCAAACAATAAATGCAAACAGTAAATGCACATATATACAATGAATGCACTAAATACAACAACAAACAGCAACCAAAACCCTAACCTAGAGAGCGCTAGGAGAGACTCGCTCAGGGAAGATGGACCAGCACAGGTCAACTTCTCTACGTCCCCAGTGGAGTCGCCAGCTGTCGCATCACGCGAAAAACCGGCGGGAAAACAAGAACAACAGAGCCGCCACCGTGCGTTATTTATCCCAAAAGAGGGAAAGGAAACGCTCAGAGTAAACCTGGAAAAGACATGGTCTCGCGACCAAAGAGAATGGGTTCGGGAGTCGGTTATGCGAAGGGAAGGTATTAGCACCCCTACGCATCCGTAGTACTCTACGGGATCCACGCACAAAAGGAAGGAAAATGGTTGCTATAACACTGCTCACACTCACACACACTGGCTGAAAGAGACAAAAGAGACTGACTGAAACTGACTCGGCAGGATGTCGCATCCTGGGCCTACTTAGTCTATCAAGCATAGACATCAGAGTCGAAGTAGTTCGGACTGGGGAAACGACACATGCTCGCTAGGATATCGCATCCTATGCATACGTATCTTCTCGGACGAGAGAAGAATCAGAGCATTCGTAGCTCGGCTGACACGCACACAAACAAACAAGACACACACAGGCAAACGTGGAGCCCGACTGCCAATCACTGGACTTATGTCAGCATCCGAACCTAAACACACGCAAAGAGGCAAACGTGGAGCCTGAATGCCAATCACTGGACTTACATCAGCATCCGAACCAAAACACACACACACTGGAACCCAAATGCCACTCGATGGACTTATATCAGCTTCCAAGCACACAACAACATAACAAGTTAATAGGGAGTCGGGGACTCGAGCCTATAACTGTCAAGCACACACTCAAACAGACAGACAACAAATTGCTAAGGAGTCAGGCACTCGAGCCTAGCAACTGTCAAACAACACACACAAAAAAGAAAAAGGGCGCCCGGAGAGATCAGCTCAATCTCCTGCCTACATACTTCATCTGGTATGAAGATCAGGGCGATGTAGTTCCCCTACGGAGGGATACAGGACTAGCCTAACCAGATAACAGAGGGAGACACAACTAGGGAGACTACGACTCGAGCCTAGATGTTATCATGCAAAATCATCCCTAAGTTAAGGTTTCTAGCTAATTGGCACAGGGAGCCAGCCTATCCTAAACATGACTTGCACAGGAAGCAAGCCACACACACACTTAACTTGCACAGGGAGCAAGCCAAGCAGAACCTAACTTGCACAGGAAGCAAGTCTAAACTAAACCTAACTTGCACAGGAAGCAAGTCAAACAATCCTAGCTTGCACAGGAAGCAAGTCAAACAATCCTAACTTGCACAGGAAACAAGTCAAACAATCCTAACTTGCACAGGAAGCAAGTCAAACAATCCTACAAGCACAGATAGCACACACTATACACAAGCAAGGGGCTCACACAAGGGTTAGGCACTGAGGCCAACTGGAATAGGGTCAAAGGTTGCTCTTAACCTTGCCATTGAGGGGCTAAGGTGAAGCAGATGAAAGGTGAGTGAAGATAAGACTTCACAGCTCTTATCCCTGGCCTGGGAGAGCTTAAGACAAGAATGTGTGGGTTCAGAAAGTGGGAACCCTTCTACACATTTAAAACTGACTCAACTGTACAATTGTACAAGATCTTGGGTTTGTATCCGCAATGCATCAATACAGTGGTGTGAGAAAAGCAGATGACACACTGAATAGTGGGGGATAGATTGCATATCCCTATCTTCCACCAATTGCCTCTTCACTTAGGAGGACTTTGACTCTATGCAAGGACAAAATTAAACATCCACAAACATTGCCTCTTAAGGAGGACTTCAGACAGTTGCCTGGCCAAGTAACAGGCCAGGTCTTCCAGACTACATGAAGAAGAAGAGACATACCTCAATGCAAATTGCTTATACAAGCAAAGCAAAGCAACAAGTTCACAAGGAACTAAGCAACTAAAAGCACCTGAAACAGTCAAGCAGATGTTAGTATGCAACTTCAAACAAAGCAAAAAGAAACAGACACCAACAGTTGATTAGGGGCACATGGATGTGCAAGGCACAAGGCTTAAGGCATGTGAGCCAAGCCACCTACAAAACAAAACAAGTTAGACAATGATATTTAAGCAGGCTCAATCAAAAAGAATTGGTCTCATTGGTCATTTGTTGGTCAACCTGAAAACACAAGCTCAAAAGTGAGTAACAGGACCACTAGGACAAGCCTAGGGTCAAAAATGAATAAAAAAGTCAGAACAGCAAGGGATATCCAATCAAAGTCTAGTTTAAACATTCAAGAAACACCACCAATTGGGTTCACATTCATATCAATCATCATCATCATTTCATGGACAAATTAGGTCAAGGTATAGCAAACAGAAGCTCATAGAAGTCAACAGCAAGACTTAACTCAAAAGCAATCTTAAACATTTCCAAAAATCATCAAATAAAACATGATCAATCACAATCCACAGCATGGTAAGCATGTCAAATTTCATCCCATTTGGACAAGTGGAAGGCAGTCAATGAAAATCAGAAAGTCAAAGCAATTTTGAACATGCTCAAAGTAGTCAACCAAACATGCATCAACTTAGAAAAATCATAAGTCAGAGATGGTGTATGATAAATGAATGGGACTAAAACCATGGCAAAGATGAGGATGTCTAGTTATCTCATGTAAAATTTCATGTCCATCCAATAAAGTATGAGAATTTCACAAATGAAATGGGAACAAGTGTCACACAAAGTCAACATTTGACCAAGCAGGGGAGAAAATCTCAAACAATTAGGAAAATGCCTCAAATAATTCCAAGAAAATTCACATGTAAACTAGACATACACGAGTAGGTTCATGCAAAAAATCAGATCAATTGGAGGTCAAGAAGCATGGATACAAAAATCAGCAAGTTGGACATCAATGGTGTGACACAAATTGTCACACCCTAATTCAAAAAATCATAACTCTCAAACCACATAAGATAAATTCACAAACTCTACACCAAAATCACCATGAATGTGTCTAGTTTAAGCACAAAAAATTTGGGAGCCATTGGATAAAGTGTCACCATTTCACAAATGATTTGGCAAAGTGTACAATATTTGGTCACATGTCACAAACCCTAGCACCATTTAAAATTCGACCATGCAAAAATTCTGGAAAATATATGACAAAAAACTAGAGATCAAGATGGACATGATGCAAAAATTCCCAATGAATTTGGAATTAAAATGAGGAACTTATGATTTTTCAAAGTTTGAGTAATTAAATGAAGTAAATATTGAAATGAAAAATGAATTAAATAATGATTGCTGGAATGAATATTTAAAAAACTAAAAGACCAAAACGCCCTTTTGCTGAGTATGAAACTCAGCGTTTCATTTAATTTGTAAAGTCAGCGCCCCTTTTTAATATATATTTTATAGAAGGCGTTTAAATAAATTAATTGGCATTGCGCCCCAGTGGTAAAACACTTGGTATTTGAAGCAAAGGTCTGGGGTTCGAATCCCGTATTCATGTTAAAAAGAAAATGTCCAGTATATACATGTTCATCACTACAAACCCAGGTAAAATTGTTTGTTTGGAGATTAATTCTTTCTTCCGCTCCTCCATAGCCCCTAACATGTTGGTGACCTCCGCGTCGGCATGCATCACCAACTCCCATTTTTTTCCTTCACACAGGCCTCAGTAGCAGCAATCTGGCGTTCAGTGTCCCTGACGCTGTCGAGATGGTGCAACATGGGAACCAAAAGTTGTTCTAAAGCGGCCATTGCACGTTTGGCATAATCTGAGAGATGGAGATCTTTTAGTTGGGCAAGCACGCACAGGATCTTTGGACCGACAGCGGGTTCGTGCATGAGCACGAAAGGAAGGTCAGGATTCAAGGCGTGAACGCGGATTTTATCCATTAGATCCTTAGTCTTCATCGCCTAAGGGCCCATTTTGCCAGAATGAAGCTGCTCAGAGTCGGAAGAGGCATCACGTAATTTCACCAGATTGCGGAGCCTAGCAATTGCTTCTAAAGCAGAAGGCTTTATCGCCTGCCTCGGGAAAGACAAAGGGGAAGCAGCCGACGGAGGAGTAGTCTGAGAAGAGGGAGAAGCAGCCGACGGAGGAGTAGTCTGAGAAGAGGGAGAAGCAGTCGATAGAGGAGTAGTCTGAGAGGGTTGTTGCCTATGGGTGTCGACACCTACTAGTCCTCGTGGATCCTGCAAGGCCAGGAAGCTGAAGAGAGACGAGAGTTAGAACTAGTCGAACTGGAATCCGGATGAGTTGCAGGACTAGTGACTGACTCAGAGTCACTATCACTAATCTAGATAGGGAATTCAATGAACTCACCAGCGGTGTCAGCAGACTGAAATGGGTGAGCTAGAGAAGAAACCGGCGACGAGGGAGTGTAGTCGGCAACAGGTTAAGTCGGCTCAGCAGAGGCATCAGCCTGCAGTAAGAAAAAATGTGTAAGAGAAGTACAAAAATCCAAGGGAGTAAACAGGAAAATAGGTAAATACCTGTGTCGACGCAGGGGAGACTGCATCCTGATTTTCTTTCCCCAAGGCAGCAGTAGGGGAGGTGCCAGTCGATTGTGAAGCTCCCACAGCTGGATCAGAAACATTGTCGAGGATGGAAGTGTCGACCACAATGGTGTCGACGTCTTCAGAAGGAACCTCTGGAGTGGAAATTATATGGTGCCTCTTATTTTTGGTTTGGCCACTCCTGAAGGGAGACTTATGCTTCTTCCTCTTGTGGCCATGGTGGCTTTTGGATTTATGCTGGGAAGTGTTATGGAGGCACGAAGAGAGGTTATTAGCAGATATTCTAGCCAGAAGAGCAGTCAAGCCGACAAGAAATACCTCAGAGCCTGTGGGGGCAGAGCGTTTGTGTTTTTTTGGATTTTTTGGAGTGAGAGGAGACAGTTGGTTCTGCCGAACGTGATTGACCCTGGACATAAGTGAGATATTAGAAACCACGTAGTATTTCCCTTAAGAAGTCACAAGAGTAAAAGGAAATGTTTCAGATAGGTGCACACAGAAGAACCGGGTTTCCTCTAGACTTGAGCAATAGGGCACCCATCATCATCAGAGGATTTCTCAGGAGCAACCTACAAGAAGGGAGAGGATGGCTAAGAATAAAAAATAAAAAAAGCCAAAGGAAATAGCAACTCAGCCAGAGTCGAACCTGAGCCTCCTGGGTAGGAGTAGGTTGGTTAGCAGGTTTAGGACCTACACGATCTAGAGGGATCGCTGCAAATAAACAAAAGAAACATAAGTGAGCGACGAAATCAAGCTGAAAGGAAGTGTTAAAATTTCCAGAGAAGTGTTACCAGGTGTAGCGGTGTATTCATCACTTTTAGATTTATTGACTAAATCAAAAGCAAAGCATACAAAGATATAGAGTCGCCACCGCACTTTTATTTATCCAAAGAATGGCTAAAAAGCGAACAAAAGCCTAAGAAGTTTTACACATAGAAAACCAATGAAAAGGCCAGAGATCTGGGTAAGGGGGTAATTATGCAAAGGGAAGGTGTTAGGCATCTAAGGCATCCTAGGTACTCCTAGGGAACCCTTTTCACAACTTGTTGCAAAAAGTATTGTTTATGAAAAATATTTATTGTGCAAACATGAGGGAAGAGGTGAGAAAATAATATACAAATTTTATTATTTTTGTGTTTGGATGGATAACCATTGCCTACGTACCTTTACAGGATCAAAACCTCGTAGTTCGGCTAAAAGATTTCCAAAACATGGGTGGATTGATTTTAAAACAAAAGCCCTAAGGTCTTTCGTTATCCATGGGAGAAAACTCAACCTATACAACAACAAGTCCACCATGTGAGAAAAGCTTCAACTTGCTAGTGAGGGATCGTTGTAACACCCCGATAATAATATGGTCATTATTTAAATTAAGTTAATAATAGATTTTTATTAATTTAATTAGATAATTGGATTATTATTATTATTATTATTTTGGAATTATTAAATTATTATTTTTATTGGAATAATAATATAATTTGGAAAATATATAAGTTGGAATTTAGAAAAATCCCATTTTTGGTAAAAAGGTTATTTTCACGTGAAAAGGGAAAAGAGGCAGAAAGGGCAAAAAGCTAGAGAACGAAGGTTGAAGGAAGGAAAAGCTTGGAGCTCGGAGGCTGCCGGATTAACTCAGGTAAGGGGGGTTTATCATCGATTAACGGGTATTATGGGATGATATGTACTGGGTAGTAATAGACCATTGTTTTACCTCTGATTGAATGATATATGATGAATTTGTGAACTTTTGGGATGAACGAAATTTGGGTTATAGTTGAAGAAATTCGTAGGAATTAGAGGTAGAAAAGTTAGCAATTTGTGAAATCGAAAGTGTATGATTCGTGTTAGATGATATGGATGAACTGTGTGTAAAAGTTGGACTGTAGAAGGTTGAATTGGATAGGTCTCGTAGCAGAGAAAACCATTGCAGATCTGGAAGTTCTGGTTTCTGGTCATACGCGTATGGCACTAGGCAATACGCGTATGAGAGGGCTGGTACGCGTATGGAGGAGGCCTTACGCGTATGGGTGAAAAAGATGATATTTTGAACGTAAATTGGTCTCTGTTGGTACGCGTAATGGGAGATTGTTACGCGTAGCATACGCGTATGAGACAGGTGATACGCGTATGGGTTGGGCGAGGAAATGCACAATACGCGTATGAGAGTGGGCAGTACGCGTATGGACTTGGTCAGGTTTGGGCAATACGCGTATGGACATAGGCAATACGCGTATGGGCAGATTTGTGATTTTTCTGAACTGTTGTTGTGCAGTTTTTGGTTGTTTAGGCTGAGTGATGTACTTAGCTGAGATATGAGGTCGTAGGGATCATTTCCTGTTGTCTTGAGTAGTGTAGGTATTAGTAGAATGTACTAATGCTATGATTGATTGTGTGGCATGATATGATATGCTTTTGTTGATGATATGTGATGGTATACATGATGTTGTGAATGTATGCATTGGTGAATAGACTATTTTATGGCTTAGAGTGTGAGCATGTGTCTATTCTTAAATTGTTGTTGATGTTGCATTGCTAGGTGATTAGCATGCATGTTGTGGCCCAATTGGGGTGGTATCTAATTCCCATGGTGAGGAATTAGTGAGTAAATCATTTTGATTGTTGTTGTTGATGTTTGCATGCTAGGTGATTAGCGTGCATAGCATGGCCCATTTGGGGTGGTAGCTAATTCCCATGGTGAGGAATTAGTGAGTGAGTCACTATGTCTCAAATGAGTGGGACTAGTGAGCTTGGTAGCCGTGCCTGGATTTGGACGGTGAGGTTGAACTATAAGTTCACAACATAGTCGGTACCGCATGCATAGAGTCTCATTGCATAATGAATGCATGGCATATAATATGAATGGATGTATTCCAGTATTATATGTGTGTTGTGTGTTGTGTTGTTAATGTTGAATATGATTGAGATTTTACCGTTGAGTATGATGTTTGAATGAATATTGCCGTTGCTGAGTGCGTAGTCTGATTAGGGTGAATTAATGTGTTATTTACTTAGCATTACATGTTGTTCTATAATGCTTATTATATTGATTGAGGAACTCACCCTTACAACTATTTTTCAGGTAACGAGCAGTGAGTTGAATAGAAGCTAGTGCTATGGAGTCTAGTGTCGTCCTTAGTGGGTCATGCTCTGGTAGATGTAACATCGGGAGGGAATGTTTGACTATGTTTTAATTTAGTTGTTGATCAACTTTACATGTAATGCAGTACATGATTTGAATGTCGATGTTTTGTATCCGCTGCGAATTATGCAAAAGAGTTTTATTTTGATTAACTAAATGAGCATGGCAGATTATTTTGGTAATTGTTGTGAAATGATTGTGTGACACCCTTCGGGGCATAATTACTCTGATTGATATGTTATTATTTTAATTAAATATTTTGGGTTATTTAGAGGGGTGTTACATTAGTGGTATCAGAGCATAGTCGGTCGAGTCGAGTCGTAATTATTCTGTTCCCCTGTACGGGATAGGTGTTGTGTAACCCTATCAGTACTTATTATTTTGGTTTGTTTGGGTTTTCAGAACAGAGATGGCTGGAAGAGGTAGAGATGATGCTGCGATTGCTGAGGCTCTGGGTATGCTAGCTGGAGTACTTGGAGGGAATCCGAATGTTGTAGGAATGGGAGCTGCTCGTCAGTTGAGTGAGTTCCAGAAGAACAATCCTCCAATGTTTAAAGGAGCATACGATCCAGATGGCGCTCAGAAGTGGTTGAAGGAGATAGAGAGGATCTTCCGAGTAACTGAGTGTGTTGATAACCAGAAGGTCAGATTCGGTACACATATGCTGTCAGAGGAAGCTGATGATTGGTGGGTTGCTACCCGCACTGAGTTGGAAACTGCTGGAAATGCTGAGATTTCTTGGGCTGTGTTCAGAGAGAGATTTCTGAGGAAGTATTTTCCCGAGGATGTCAGAGGAAAGAAGGAGATAGAGTTCTTGGAATTGAAGCAGGGTAACAGGTCTGTTACGGAGTATGCTGCTAAGTTCACAGAGCTGTCGAAGTATTACACTCCCTATGCTGAGGCTGCTGGGGAAGTTTCCAAATGTGTGAAGTTTGAGAACGGGCTGCGTCCCGAGATCAAGCAGGCGATTGGGTATCAAAGGATTAGAGTGTTTTCTGATTTGGTTGACTGTTGCAGGATTTTTGAGCAGGATTCCAAGGCCAGAGCTGAGAGCTATCAGCAAAGGGTTGATAGGAAAGGTAAGAATCAGATTGATCGTGGGAAACCGTATGCAGTTGGCAAAGGTTTTCAGAGACAGAGTGGGATGAAGAGGCCTAGTGGGGGAGATTCTAGTGCTCCTGCTAAGTGTTACAGATGTGGTCAGGCCGGACATCGTATCCATGAGTGTACCAGTGCTGAGAAGAAGTGTTTCAAATGTGGAAAAGGTGGTCATTTGGCTGCAGATTGCCGGTTGAAGACTGTGACTTGCTTCAACTGTGGAGAGGTGGGTCATATCAGCCCACAGTGTCCTAAGCCGAAGAAAGAGAATCGGTCGGGAGGCAAGGTTTTTGCTTTATCGGGTTCTGAGACTTCTGCAGATGATCGTTTGATCCGAGGTACGTGTTATATTAATGGCTTTCCTCTTGTAGCTATTATTGACACAGGTGCGACCCATTCTTTTATATCTTTGGATTGTGCTGTGAAACTTAAGTTAGAGATATCTGAGATGTTAGGTAGTATGGTGATTGATACTCCTGCGAAGGGTTCAGTGACTACTACTTCAGTTTGTTTAAGTTGCCCTTTGAGTATTTTTGGTAGAGACTTTGGGATAGACCTTGTGTGTCTTCCACTAGTGCAGATTGATGTTATTTTGGGCATGAACTGGTTGGTGTTTAACCGAGTCCATATCAATTGTTTTGATAAGACTGTAATCTTTCCTGAGGTTGAGGAAGAAAAGAGTTTGTTTCTATCAGCAAGGCAAGTGAATGAGGAAGTAGCTGGTGGGGCAGGGTTGTTTATGCTGTTAGCGACTTTGGAGGCTAAAGATAAACTGATGATTGGCGATCTAGCTGTGGTGTGTGATTTTCCTGATGTGTTTCCGGAAGAAGTGAATGAATTACCGCCAGAGCGTGAAGTTGAGTTCTCGATTGACTTGGTACCTGGTACTAGACCGATATCGATGGCTCCTTACCGTATGTCTGCTGTTGAGTTAACTGAATTGAAGAGTCAGTTGGAAGATTTGTTGGATAAGAAATTTATTCGTCCGAGTGTGTCACCGTGGGGTGCTCCAGTGTTATTGGTTAAGAAGAAAGAAGGTACTATGAGGTTGTGTGTGGACTACAGGCAACTGAATAAAGTGACGATCAAGAATCGGTATCCTTTGCCGAGGATTGATGATTTGATGGACCAGTTGGTTGGTGCGAGTGTGTTCAGTAAAATAGACTTGAGATCTGGGTATCATCAGATACGTGTGAAAACTGAGGATATTCAGAAGACTGCTTTCAGAACAAGGTATGGACATTATGAGTATTCTGTAATGCCTTTTGGTGTGACTAATGCACCTGGAGTATTTATGGAGTATATGAATAGGATTTTCCATCCGTACCTAGATCAGTTTGTTGTGGTATTTATTGACGACATTTTGGTGTATTCGAAATCTGAAGAAGAGCATGCTGAGCATTTGAGAGTGGTTTTAGGAGTTCTACGAGAAAAGAAGTTATTTGCTAAACTGTCTAAGTGTGAATTTTGGTTAGAAGAAGTTAGTTTTCTTGGTCATGTGATTTCAAGAGGTGGTGTTGCTGTTGATCCTTCTAAGATAGAAGCGGTGTCTAAGTGGGAAGCTCCGAAGTCAGTTTCTGAGATAAGGAGTTTTCTTGGACTTGCAGGTTACTATAGGAAGTTTATTGAGGGATTCTCTAAGTTGGCGTTACCGTTGACGATGTTGACTAGAAAGGGGCAAGCGTTTGTTTGGGATTCAAAATGTGAAGAAGGTTTCCAAGAGTTAAAGAGAAGGTTGACTACTGCTCCTATTCTGATATTACCGAGTTCGTCGGAATTATTTGAGGTTTATTGTGATGCTTCATTGTTGGGTTTAGGTGGTGTGTTGATGCAGAATAAGCAGGTTATAGCTTATGCTTCGAGACAGCTAAGGGTTCATGAGAGGAACTATCCGACACATGATTTAGAGTTGGCAGCCGTGGTATTTGTTCTGAAGTTATGGAGGCATTACTTGTACGGGTCAAGATTCGAAGTTTTCAGTGACCATAAGAGTTTAAAGTATTTGTTTGATCAGAAAGAGCTGAATATGAGACATAGGAGATGGTTAGAATTTCTGAAGGATTATGATTTTGGTTTGAATTACCATCCGGGTAAAGCAAATGTAGTGGCTGATGCATTGAGTCGGAAATCGTTACATATGTCTATGTTAATGGTTAAGGAATTTGATTTAATTGAGCAGTTTAGAGACTTGAGTTTGGTGTGTGAGAGTACTCAGAATAGTGTTAAATTGGGAATGTTGAAGTTAACGAGTGGTATTCTGGATGAGATCAGAGAGGGTCAGAAATCCGATGTGCTTTTGGTGGATAAGTTGACTTTAGTGAATCAAGGTCAAGGTGGTGAATTCAGAGTTGATGAGAATGGTGTTTTGAGATTTGGTAATCGGGTGTGTATTCCGGATGTTACAGAACTTAAGAAGAGTATTCTTGAAGAAGGACATCGTAGTGGTTTGAGTATTCATCCCGGAGCTACGAAGATGTATCATGATTTGAAAAGGTTATTTTGGTGGTCGGGAATGAAAAGAGAAATTGCAAGTTTTGTGTATTCCTGTTTGACTTGTCAGAAGTCGAAGATTGAGCATCAGAAGCCGTCTGGGCTAATGCAACCGTTGGCTATTCCAGAGTGGAAGTGGGACAGTATCAGTATGGATTTTGTTTCTGGTTTACCGAGGACAATTAAGAATTTTGAAGCTATTTGGGTGATAGTTGACAGATTGACGAAGTCGGCTCATTTCATTCCGATCAGAATGGATTATCCGTTAGAGAGGCTAGCTGAGTTGTATATTGAGAAGATTGTAAGTTTGCATGGTATTCCGTCGAGTATTGTTTCGGACAGAGATCCTAGATTTACATCGAAGTTCTGGGAAGGTTTGCAGAGAGCTTTGGGAACTAAGCTGAGATTGAGTTCTGCATATCATCCGCAGACTGATGGTCAGACTGAGAGGACGATTCAGTCATTAGAGGATCTTTTGAGGGCTTGTGTTTTGGAAAAGGGAGGTGCTTGGGATTGTTATTTGCCTTTGATTGAGTTCACCTACAACAATAGTTTTCATTCGAGTATTGGCATGGCACCGTTTGAAGCTTTGTATGGTAGGAGATGTCGGACACCTTTATGTTGGTATGAGTCCGGTGAGAGTGCTGTGGTTGGACCGGAGATTGTTCAACAAACTACAGAAAAGATTAAGATGATTCAGGAGAAGATGAGAATTGCTCAGAGTCGTCAGAAGAGTTATCACGACAAGAGGAGGAAGTCACTTGAGTTCCAAGAGGGAGATCATGTGTTCCTTCGTGTTACTCCGATAACTGGTGTTGGTCGAGCTTTGAAGTCGAAGAAGTTGACGTCTCGATTTATTGGTCCTTATCAGATATTGGAGAGGATAGGGGAAGTAGCCTATCGTATTGCTTTACCGCCGTCGCTTGCGAATTTGCATGAGGTTTTTCATGTGTCTCAGTTGAGGAGGTACATTCATGATCCGTCGCATGTAGTCCAAATAGATGATGTACAGGTGAGAGATAACCTGACTGTTGAAACATCACCTATGAGGATCGAGGATCGAGAGTTGAAGCAGTTGCGGGGTAAAGAGATTGCCTTGGTGAAGGTAGCTTGGGGAGGACCAGCAGGTGGCAATGTGACTTGGGAACTGGAGAGTAAGATGAAGGAGTCTTACCCAGAGTTGTTCGCTTGAGGTATGTTTTCGAGGACGAAAACTCTTTTAGTGGGGGAGAGTTGTAACACCCCGATAATAATATGGTCATTATTTAAATTAAGTTAATAATAGATTTTTATTAATTTAATTAGATAATTGGATTATTATTATTATTATTATTATTTTGGAATTATTAAATTATTATTTTTATTGGAATAATAATATAATTTGGAAAATATATAAGTTGGAATTTAGAAAAATCCCATTTTTGGTAAAAAGGTTATTTTCACGTGAAAAGGGAAAAGAGGCAGAAAGGGCAAAAAGCTAGAGAACGAAGGTTGAAGGAAGGAAAAGCTTGGAGCTCGGAGGCTGCCGGATTAACTCAGGTAAGGGGGGTTTATCATCGATTAACGGGTATTATGGGATGATATGTACTGGGTAGTAATAGACCATTGTTTTACCTCTGATTGAATGATATATGATGAATTTGTGAACTTTTGGGATGAACGAAATTTGGGTTATAGTTGAAGAAATTCGTAGGAATTAGAGGTAGAAAAGTTAGCAATTTGTGAAATCGAAAGTGTATGATTCGTGTTAGATGATATGGATGAACTGTGTGTAAAAGTTGGACTGTAGAAGGTTGAATTGGATAGGTCTCGTAGCAGAGAAAACCATTGCAGATCTGGAAGTTCTGGTTTCTGTTCATACGCGTATGGCACTAGGCAATACGCGTATGAGAGGGCTGGTACGCGTATGGAGGAGGCCTTACGCGTATGGGTGAAAAAGATGATATTTTAAACGTAAATTGGTCTCTGTTGGTACGCGTAATGGGAGATTGTTACGCGTAGCATACGCGTATGAGACAGGTGATACGCGTATGGGTTGGGCGAGGAAATGCACAATACGCGTATGAGAGTGGGCAGTACGCGTATGGACTTGGTCAGGTTTGGGCAATACGCGTATGGACATAGGCAATACGCGTATGGGCAGATTTGTGATTTTTCTGAACTGTTGTTGTGCAGTTTTTGGTTGTTTAGGCTGAGTGATATACTTAGCTGAGATATGAGGTCGTAGGGATCATTTCCTGTTGTCTTGAGTAGTGTAGGTATTAGTAGAATGTACTAATGCTATGATTGATTGTGTGGCATGATATGATATGCTTTTGTTGATGATATGTGATGGTATACATGATGTTGTGAATGTATGCATTGGTGAATAGACTATTTTATGGCTTAGAGTGTGAGCATGTGTCTATTCTTAAATTGTTGTTGATGTTACATTGCTAGGTGATTAGCATGCATGTTGTGGCCCAATTGGGGTGGTAGCTAATTCCCATGGTGAGGAATTAGTGAGTAAATCATTTTGATTGTTGTTGTTGATGTTTGCATGCTAGGTGATTAGCGTGCATAGCATGGCCCATTTGGGGTGGTAGCTAATTCCCATGGTGAGGAATTAGTGAGTGAGTCACTATGTCTCAAATGAGTGGGACTAGTGAGCTTGGTAGCCGTGCCTGGATTTGGACGGTGAGGTTGAACTATAAGTTCACAACATAGTCGGTACCGCATGCATAGAGTCTCATTGCATAATGAATGCATGGCATATAATATGAATGGATGTATTCCAGTATTATATGTGTGTTGTGTGTTGTGTTGTTAATGTTGAATATGATTGAGATTTTACCGTTGAGTATGATGTTTGAATGAATATTGCCGTTGCTGAGTGCGTAGTCTGATTAGGGTGAATTAATGTGTTATTTACTTAGCATTACATGTTGTTCTATAATGCTTATTATATTGATTGAGGAACTCACCCTTACAACTATTTTTCAGGTAACGAGCAGTGAGTTGAATAGAAGCTAGTGCTATGGAGTCTAGTGTCGTCCTTAGTGGGTCATGCTCTGGTAGATGTAACATCGGGAGGGAATGTTTGACTATGTTTTAATTTAGTTGTTGATCAACTTTACATGTAATGCAGTACATGATTTGAATGTCGATGTTTTGTATCCGCTGCGAATTATGCAAAAGAGTTTTATTTTGATTAACTAAATGAGCATGGCAGATTATTTTGGTAATTGTTGTGAAATGATTGTGTGACACCCTTCGGGGCATAATTACTCTGATTGATATGTTATTATTTTAATTAAATATTTTGGGTTATTTAGAGGGGTGTTACAATCGTGCCCTATAATAAGCAAGGAAGCCTTACAATTCAACCACTAAGGACAAAAGGTGAGATTCACATCAACCACTAAGATAACTAAGATCTATGGCTAATGTATGAAAACTTATCAACAAGTGGACAAGAGCCACAAAACAATTGAATGAGTGCGATTAACCAGTTAGCATTTGTTCACAAAATATGGTCAAAGTATGATTAGAATTCAATTCACAAGAAGTATTATGAAAATGAAGTTTGAAAATCAAAGGCATAAGGCCTAGGTTTCTAGTTTTGAAAACAAGTGAAAATGTTTGCACAATAGTTTTCTGGTTTTGGGTTAACATGCAAATGGAGGTTTAAAGAACAAAAAGGTGGGAAGATGAAGAGCAAAACTTCTTAGGTGTTCACCTCTTGAGATCATATGTAGATGATCCAAGTGATTCCTTTGGAATAGGCAACAAGCAAATAACAGATAATCAATGTATCAGAAAAAGCCAACATAAATGGAAACCAGATGCCAATCAATGGACTTACACTAGACTCACAAAATCAAGATGGATACCAGATGCCAATCAATGGACTTACTCTAGTCTCACAAAACAAATAAAACATGGAAACCAGATACCAATCAATGGATTTATACTAGCCTCACAAAGCAGAGAAAACAAATGCAATAAGCAAGAGGAAACAAGTTGCCAATAAATGGTCTTACACTCGACTCCAAGGAAATGGAATGCCAATCAATGGTCTTAGTCCCAACTCCTACCAGATCACAGGAAACAAATGCCAATAAATGGACTTACAATTGACTCCTCAATGGAAAAAACAAAATGTCACAAAGGTATGAACAATGATCATGAAATGATATACAATTAATGCTCAAAGATGAAAGCAATGCACAGAGGCACACACAAACAATTATGCACAGATGTACAAACAAGCAAACAAGCAGTCACTTATCACACACTATACACAATCAAGAGGCTCAATCAAGGTTAGGTTTTAGTCAAGGGGTCATATCGACCTTGACAAATAAACCAACTAGAAAGGGGTGTTTTGAGCTCTTAACCCTAACATTGAGAGTTAGGGTGAAGCAGATGAAATGGAGATGAGGGTTATGCCTCATAGCTCTTATCCCTGGCCTGGGAGAGCTTGAATCAAATAGAAGGTGTGGGAGTCCAGAATGGAAGGAACTCTTCTCCACATGATTGACACTACAAGATCTTTGGTTTTTATTCAAAGTGCATCAACACATGGTGTGAACAAAATGAATGACACAACTGAATAGCAGGGGATGGATTGCATATCCCTTCTATCTGCCAATTGCCTCTTAAGAGGAGTTAACCTGCTTGGCACAAAATTAAACAAACAAAGACATGGCCTCTTAAGGAGGGCTTCAGACAGGTGCCTGCCAATAACAGCAGGTCTTCCAGACTACATGGAGATCAAGGATTATACCTAAGTGGTATGCCAACCACAAGCAAAGCAAAGTTCAAATGAACTTAAAGCAACTTAGGTACCTGTGTAAACAACTAAACAAATCAGTACATCATTTAGACAAACAGACAATCCCAATGTACAAACATGTAAGCCATAAGGCAAACACTCAAGTGAATTATCATCCACCTACACAACAAACAAATGTTAGCAATCAATAGCAAATATCAACATTCAAATGATGAAGCAACATCAACCATGGAGATTAGGTGCTTGGTCCTGAAATTCAAACCTCACATGTAAGTCCAAACCACTAGGTCAAAGCCTTGGGTCAAAGGTGAAGAAAAAATTCAAAACAGAAGCTAATATTCAACACAATGCAACTTCAAACACATATTATCATGTCCTAAAAAGGACCAAATCAAAATCATCAAGCAAAGCCATTTCATCAGCAAGGGAAGTCAAAGACAATTTCAAAGCTCACATTTGGACATTGAGAATGAAAATTCCAAATCAAAACAGAAATCAATCAAACAATTCTGGAAATATTCATGAGCAATCAACACATCCAATACAATCATCATACAAAAAATCAGAATCAATAGAGATCATTTGATATGGAAATGAAATTTCACAAGTTGATCATCAAATTGTGTGACACAAGTTGTCACACCATGCACAACTTCAGAATTTAACATCATAAAA
Organism: Lathyrus oleraceus; assembly: GCF_024323335.1. Classification (NCBI taxonomy): domain Eukaryota; kingdom Viridiplantae; phylum Streptophyta; class Magnoliopsida; order Fabales; family Fabaceae; genus Lathyrus; species Lathyrus oleraceus. The sequence goes on along the minus strand of NC_066580.1, from coordinate 195,782,683 downwards.
TAGAGGACATCTCAAGGATCCAGTAGCAAAAAACCAGGGATTATTTGGAGGATTTTTCAAATTGATATGCATTTTTAAAGTTAATAAAAAAATTTGAAATCAAAATGAAGCATAGCATGAAATATGGAGGGAAAGGCATAAATGGAAGTGAAATTTGAAAAAATGTGCTGCGCCAGGAATCGAAGCCGGTATGAATTCAAAATGAAGTGCGCCACAATATGAAACGCGGTCGTTTCATTAAAACAGGTGGCGGTCAACAGCTTATGTGGCGCAGTCAAACAAAGCTAGACCAATCAAAGCGCTAACATGGCGCATGCATGGACGAATAAGACAAAAACCCTATGCCAGCGTCAGCACGAACCAGGCGGACGCAAAACGGTCACAAAGCGGATGCTACATCGTCTTCCTCACGAAGACGATGATGAACAACATGAAGTTCAAACAGTTTTTCCAGATTTTCAAAATTCTTACATCATTTTAAAGCTCTTGCAATGGAGATTACAGATCAACTATCATCTAATCCTAATTCAACATAAACAGAGAGAATCCGAGGCCTTGAATGATCCAAAACAACTCCAGAATACTTGTGATGAAGTTTGGTGAAGAAACTAAAGCTTGAAACCGTGCAGATCTAGTTAACAATCCATTTCCATTCTTGAGTTCTTGCTTGAATTAGGCTTGATTATGCTCGAATTCTTCAAACAAACATTGGATTCACACTCTATCCAACTCACTAATCATGAATCTTCAACAAAAAGAAGGTGTTATGTTAAAGAAATTTGAATTTTGATTAGAAGAAAATTTTGGAGGGAGAGAGAACTTTGAGATCTAGATCTAGAATTGATGAAGCTGAAGTGAAATTCTGTTATGATTTAGTACTTATATGCTCTCTTAATCACATTGCTAATCCATACTTAATTTGGTTAATTGAAATTAGGCAAAATAAGGTGTTTTGACAAAAATTGGAAAATTGCATGGTGCATGGACTAATCCCACGTGAACAGTAGATGTGGCTGATTAATTTCACTCAAAATCATCTTCCAAACACATTGGCAATGGTGGAAAGCTCTCATGATGCACCATTTTTGAATTTTCAAATTTCCCTCCAAAATAAGCATGGAATAGAAAATGATCATATGATGAAAATTCATGCAATGTGTGAATGGTTTGGAAACTTCATGTCATGACAAGAAAAATGCAAGAAGAGGCACCAAATTTGAAGTTATGAATCAAAAGTTATGGCCATTTGAAGTTCCATGTACACTTGGCAATGATTGGATCATATCTTCTCAACCATTCATCAGATGCTCATAATCTTGGACTTTTTGGAAATGGGAGAGAGAGATCTTCAACTTTCATGTTGGACAAAATTTCACTTGAAGCTTCTTTGATGTTGGAAAGTTGAGTTGAAGTTGGTCTAAAAACTTTCCATTTTTGGAAAGTTGAAATTATAGGTCACTTTCCATTTTTGGAAACTCTTGATTTGACTTCAAATTCTTCAATGTAAGCATTTGACATGATGAATAAGCATTGTTTGGACATGAATGAGATGAAGAAACTCAATTTCTCAATTCAAAGCCTTTAGTTGACTGCATTGACCATAGATGACCTGAAAATGTATTGATGAATTTGGGCCTCAACCACTTGGGGAATTTGCTCCAAAATGAACCTCTAGCTTATATAAGCTCAAAATAATGATCATATGGTCCTCATACCAACAAAATACCAACTGCTCCTTGTACCATGAATTCACCTGATGCCTTGACCTGTTGACTGTCTAAGCTACAAAACAAATGTTAGATGACATATTTTTGTACATTTTGGTTAGTGATTAAAAGAAAAGCAATGATATACAAATGCAAGCAATGCTTAGTGATCAAGAACCACTCTCAAAAAGATCCCACCCACAAGGAAGGAAGCAAGGTGTCTAATGATCCTTGAGGCAATGCAATGATATGATATGATGTCATGAGGGATCTTAGGGACAAAATTGGGGTCTTACAGATGCCCCTATTTAAGGTCATTCTATCCGGAGAAGTGAAGGTTAAAATCTTCATCTCGACGCGGTAGAATGGGCTTAAATAACAATAATGAGACAAATTTTGGTCCCTAAGAGACCTCATGATGCAAATGTATGAATGCAAAACAAACAAACTCTGTGGGGGATATGAGTCCACAAAGAAGAAAAGACGATCCATCGGAGTGATACACTAACCAGGAACAGAGACTCTAACAGGACTCTTGTGGGGATAAGAAATGACTGCGTGAGTAGGACACAATTCTGAATTAGGGAAAACAAGAACTTGACACTGCGTGAGCAGGATACGACTGGACTGGAGACCTATATTGGGGAGTAAAGGACTCAAGCTGGGGAAAAAATATTTCCAAAGGGAATGAATCCAATGGAAAGACTCAGGCTGACTCAAACTATCCACAAAGGATACTTCGGATAAAAATCCGGACTCGGACTGGGGAAAGATTCACACAGAACCTCCCTGCCGGGGAAAAATTGCATATATTGGGGAAAACGCCAATACAGCAAAAGGGTAAAATCACAACAGAAACTCCGTTGGGGATGTCTAACAAAGACTCTCCAGAGGAAGCAACAAGGATGAGGTGTTACCGATTACTGGGTAACAAGCTCGGAGAGACCTGTGATCTAAACACCGGTTACTGGGTGAAAGAACAACAAGCTCAAGAAGAATGAATATCTAAGACCGGTATAAGGGTGAGAGATATCAATCAACCAAAAAACATCTGAGGAAGACCTGAAAAAGGTACAATCAACTCAGGAAAATCTGACTCCGCAGGAGACCAAGGTCATAATAGGGATCAGAAAGGAAGGAACACCAGGGATACCGGTTACTGGGTATATAATAGGTGACCAACCGAAGGCGTGAATTGGTTTTTACTGCCAAAACACTCATCATCCGAAAGGAGGGCTTGAAAAAGCAAATCGACTTACAGGATGGACATTCGACTCCGCAACGGGAAAACGAATCTTACTCAAATGGGGAAGGGCAAAAGACTTCAACCAAAAAGTGCATGAGATATATTATCCATTACCGTCAGAACGTGGATAGTATACTCGCATGGAAGGAACACCAGGGATACCGGTTACTGGGTATATAATAGGTGACCGACCGAAAAGAGAAACAATCGTTACCAACAACAACAGGGTAAACGAAAGATAACTCACTGGGGATAAATTGCAAACATACGGCAATTATCCAGGAGACATATCACCGACTACTGGGAGATACGCTCAAAAAGAGATAGAAACTGAATATTCGATTCTGCAAAGGGAACACGAATCTTACTCCACTGGCGAAACACAACAGGCTTCGACTGATGAGTGCATGAGATATATTATCCATTACCGTCAGAACGTGGATAATACACTCGCATGGAAGATTATCCACAACTAGTTACTGGGTTAATAAAGGATAAATCGACCGAAAAGAAAGGCATCGGGATACCAAACTAGGTATATAAAGATGACCGATCAAAGGGAGCAATAATCATTACCAACAAACGGGTAAATGAAAGAGGACTCACCGGGGATGCATTGATAAAAAATCAATGATCCGGGGAACAAATCACTGGCAAACGGTGAAAGGACCCGCTGAGGATAAAATTTCTAGCATACGGCAATTATCCACGAAAACTTGCTGGGAATACAAGTGCTTACTTAGAGCAAATACCCAGAAGAGAAAGGGAATATCAACATCGAATACTGGATGAAGATAACCAACAAAAGTAACCGTCATCAATCAGGATGAACAACAAGGTTAACTCTGCAAAGGGGCTATACAAAGGATTTACAACTACCGAATACTGGGTAGAAGACCAAAGACTCCGGCTGAGGAAACAAGAAGTTTATCGTTACCGACTACTGGGTAGAAAACCGAAGACTCAGCTGAGGAAAAGGTGAATGATTGCCGAATACTGAGCAATCATCCAATTATTCCACAAGGAAGTACAAACTCCGCTAGGGAGACAACAACAACAACAAAGGATTTACAACTACCGAATACTGGGTAGAAAATCGCAAAATCCGCCATCAACCAGAATGAACCACAAAGGTTACCTCTGCTAGGGGATGAAAGTAGGATTTATAACTACCTGATACTGGGTAGAAAACCATAGAGACAGGACTTATAACTACCGAATATTGGGTAGAAGCCACGACTCTGATGAGGATAAAAAAGGATTAGGGTTTACAAGTACCGAATACGGGGTAGAAGACCAAAACCTCTGCGTGGGGAGCAAAAGAATCACGACTCCGCACAGGGAAACACAAATAGGGTTTATAACCACCTGTTACTGGGTAGAAAACCACAAACTGCTGGAGAGAAAGAAAATAGGATTTTACAACTACTGAATACTGGGTAGAAAACCAACGACTCTTGCCGAGGAACAAAAAGTTCACCAATACCAATCTCCGGGTAAACAACAACAGATTCCGCAAAGAGGGGAAAAGGTATACAAGACTTACAACTACCAGTTACTGGGTAGAAAACCACAAAGATAGGACTTACAACTACTGGTTACTGTGTAGAGGCCAAAACTCCACTGGGGATAAGATGAACTATTGCCGGTTACTGGGCAAGTATTCATTTATTCCACAGGGAAGCGCAAGAGACAGTTGCAAAATGGCCAATTCAGGATCAATCCAAAAAGGAAAACTTAATCAAGACTCGTCCTAATGAGGATAGAACGCAATAGGGAAAACCCATCCCAATATATGTGTTGGGAGGAAACGGAAATAACCGTCAACCACGAGGATATATCTCAGTGGGGAACTGCAGAAGGAATGACAAACACTTTCTGCTTATGGGGTTGACTCTATATTGAGAGATTAAACACCCGACATCTGCTTGGGGAGATCTACTGGGGAGATCTATATCACCAATAGCAGGAACTAAAAAACAAAAGATATATGGAAAAAAATGCAACATGAATATCTGAATGTTGAAAGTATGCATGAATATGCGTGATTTGTGTTTAATGAATGCTGACAAAACAAACATATCTAACACAACCAGGTCCAGGAATCAAACGCCCGGTACTACACTTCTAGAGGAAAATCCAAGAAGTCCAACTGGAAAGCCAATCTGCTGGAGATCTGAATGTTAAAAAGCAAAGATCTGCTGGGAAGAAAAAGATCAGAGACATCAAAGAAATCCCAAAATCTCTGAGTGATGGATCATCAATCAACCCAACTGGGGAACAGAAGTTCACAACAGGCAGAAACTGCCACAGAAGCAACTCTGTTGGGGAAATGGAGAAATCACGAGATTTCAGCGGGAGAATCCTCAGTCTCAACTGAGAAAAGGAGCTCACTGCACAGGCAAAAACTGCCACGAAAGCAACTCCAAACAACTCCACTGGGGAACAACCCACTGAGGGAAAAAAGATCACACAAGTAGATTCTGCCATACAAGCCACTCTACTGGGGATCGGAAACGTCAGAAAATCACCAAATCTCTGCAGGGGAAATCAATACAGATTCAATCCACCATACCACCAATCTATTGGGGATTTATCTGAGGTAGAGAATGAGAACTGGGGGATCAACCACCAAATACCAAACCTTCAAAAAGGAAACCACAATTGCTGAGGAGGAAAGAATCACTGCTCTGCTGAAGGGAGGAGAGGTGAAAACCTCAACAAAACACTCTGATGGGGAGAGATAGCATAGATGAAGTACATCATACCAACAACTCCGTCGGGGATCTACCCGAGGAAAATGATGAAGTACCGGGATATCAACCCACCAACTACCGAATCTTCCAAAAGGAAAGCACCCATGCTGGGGAGAGAATACTGCTGGAGAGGAAAATTGAAGTCTTCAACAAGCACTCTGAGTGAGGAGGAGTCATAAAAAAGGCTCTGTTCAACAAAATCTGTTCGGGAGAAATCCCAACAAACACCCTGCTTAGGGAACACAAAATCTCAACAGAAGCTCTGCTTACGGAGCAACCCCAACAACAATCTGGAGAAAGAAGATACAACTATGCCAGGAATATGAACAAATGTCTTACCCTGCTGGAAATCATGCCACCCTTGGGAGAGCACTGAGAAATTCTTAAGTATTCTTTCATCATTGTGAATGTTCACTTTGTTAAAAAACAATTTTTTTTGAAAAATTTGTTTGTTTAAAACAATGACATTTTATCAATTAAAACATGCAAAACATTTGTTGAATTGAAACAAATAGAGTGCAAATAATTGGATAAAAGCTCAAATTTATTTGATGGAATGGTAGCCTGCAAATGGCAAGACTCCATAGATCTGTACAAATTTGAAATCGGTGATATATATTAGAAGAGGGCTACATTGAACATAATGACCATTTCTATACCAATTTGAATCCGATGTATTCGAAGCTTCAGTTGATGACGAATCAAGAATCTCTGACGAACAGACAGCTGCGGAACAGAAAGTCTTGTCAGGATGCAGTTACTTGCCAAATCCCTAATTTTTGCCTAGATTGTCCCAGGGTGAGGTACTCAATCTAGCGGGATGCAAATACTCTTTTTTCATGTCTCTAACTTTTGCCTGGATCGCCCTTTCGGGTTATCCACCGAGATGCTCATTTTTGCCCAAGCCGCCCTTTCGGGTTTTCAACTTAGCGAGCTATTCTGTTTTTCTTTTCAGGCGAAGTATTTCTTGACTGCATCTGAATTCACAGGACGAGTGAAATCCTCCCCATCCATTGTTGTAAGAATCAATGCACCGCCTGAAAAGGCTCTCTTAACAACATATGGACCTTCGTAGTTTGGAGTCCACTTGCCCCTGGAATCGGGCGCGAAAGACAAAACTTTCTTGAGCACAAGGTCACCTTCTCGGAACACACGAGGCTTGACCTTCTTATCGAATGCTTTCTTCATTCTCTGTTGATATAACTGACCATGACACATGGCAGTCAATCGCTTCTCTTCAATCAAATTCAGTTGCTCATAACGACTCTGACTCCATTCAGCATCAGTCAACTTGGCTTCCATCAAGACTCTCATTGATGGGTTCTCCACCTCTATTGGGAGAACAACCTCCATGCCGTAAACAAGAGAGAAAGGGGTTGCCCCTGTTGAAGTGCGGACAGATGTACGATATCCATGCAAAGCAAATGGCAACATCTCATGCCAATCTTTGTACGTGACTGTCATCTTCTGGATAATTTTCTTGATATTCTTATTAGCAGCTTCAATAGCCCCATTCATCTTGGGTCTGTAGGGAGAAGAATTATGGTGTGCAATCTTGAACTCAGCGCACAACTCATCCATCATCTTATTGTTCAAGTTAGATCCATTATCAGTAATGATCTTATCAGGCACACCATAACGGCATATCAACTGATTCTTGAGAAACTTCATGACCACCTGCCTGGTCACATTCGCATATGACGCCGCTTCAACCCATTTGGTGAAGCAGTCAATTGCTACGAGAATAAACCTGTGTTTGTTGGACACTTTCGGTTCGATCATGCCGATCATGTATATTCCCCACATAGAGAAAGGCCATGGTGATGAAATCATGTTCAGAAGTGTCGGAGGAATATGAATCTTATCCGCATAAATTTGACACTTGTGGCATTTCTTCACATATTTGCAGCAGTCAGACTCCATTGTCAGCCAATAGTAGCCTGCTCTCAACATCTTTCTAGCCATGGCATGTCCATTGGAATGAGTACCAAATGAACCCTCATGGACCTCAGTCATCAACAGGTCTTCTTCGTGTCTATCCACGCATCTGAGCAGAACCATGTCAAAATTTCTCTTGTAAATCACTTCACCACTGAGGTAGAAACTGCCTGACAACCTTCTCAGAGTTTTCCTATCTTTCATAGATGCCCCAGGCGGGTAGACCTGGTTCTGGAGGAAATTCTTGATATCAAAATACCAAGGCTTATCATCTTGTACTTCTTCATCTGCAAACATGTGAGATGCTCTATCCAAGCGCATCACGGTAATGTTGGGGACTTCATTCCAATATTTAACCACAATCATGGAAGCAAGCGTAGCAAGCGCATCTGCCATCCGATTATCTTCTCGAGGGATATGATGAAAGTCAACTTCTGTAAAGAACGTCGAAATCCTCCTCGCATAATCTCTGTACGGAATAAGACTGGGTTGATTCGTTTCCCATTCACCCTTGATCTGATTGACAACGAGGGCCGAATCACCATACACATCAAGATGCTTGATCCTTAGATCAATGCATTCTTCCAATCCCATAATACAAGCTTCATACTCCGCCATATTATTCGTGCATTTGAAAGTTAGCCTTGCTGTAAACGGAATATGTGTGCCCTGAGGAGTAATGATTACTGCCCCAATTCCATTTCCGTACTGATTTACAACGCCATCAAACACCATCGTCCATCTGGAACCAGGTTCCGGACCTTCATCAAGTGTAGGCTCATCACAATATTTCATCTTCAAATACAGAATCTCCTCATCTGGGAAGTCGTACTGAACAGACTGATGATCTTCAATCGGCTGGTGTGCCAAATGGTCAGCCAAGATACTACCTCTAATAGCTTTCTGAGCTCGATACTCGATATCATACTCAGATAACAACATCTGCCAACGGGCAATCCTCCTAGTTAAAGCAGGCTTCTCGAAGATATACTTGATTGGATCCATTCTGGATATCAACCAAGTTGTATGATTTATCATGTACTGGCGCAAACGCTTAGCGGCCCAAGCCAAAGCACAACACATCTTTTCAAGCATAGAGTATCGAGACTCACAATCAGTGAACTTCTTACTCAGGTAGTAGATAGCAGATTCTTTCTTCCCTGATTCATCTTGCTGACCAAGGACACAACCCATCGAGTCTTCAAGAACAGTCAAATACATGATCAGAGGTCTTCCTTCTACAGGCGGCGACAAGATCGGAGGTTCAGACAAATATTCTTTGATACTGTCGAAAGATTTCTAGCAATCCTCAGTCCAATCATGAGACTGATCTTTCCGGAGGAGCTTGAATATCGGCGCACATGTGGCCGTCATGTGGGATATAAATCTGGAAATATTGTTCAAGTGGGCAAGAAAACCTCGAACTTGCTTTTCAATTTTGGGTGCAGGCATCTCTCGTATTGCTTTGACCTTTGCAGGATCAACCTCAATACCTCTTTCGCTGACAACAAAACCCAATAACTTGCCAGAACGGACTCCAAATGTACATTTGTTCGGATTCAGACGAAGTCTAAACTTCCTCAAACGTTGAAAAAGCTTCAACAAATGCTCAATATGTTCAACTTCCGTTCGGGACTTAGTGTCGCATTACGCGAAAAAACCGGCGGGAAAACAAAACAACAGAGTCGCCACCGTGAGTTATTTATCCCAAAAGAGGGAAAGGAAACGCTCGAAGTAAACCTGGAAAAGACATGGTCTCGCGACCAGAGAGAGATGGGATCGGGAGTCAGTTATGCGAAGGGAAGGTATTAGCACCCCTACGCATCCGTCGTACTCGACGGGATCCACGCTCAAAAGAAAGGATAAAGGTTGCTAAACACTGATCAAAAACTGCACACACTGGCTGAAAAGAGACACAGAAAAGACAAAAGAAACTAACTCGGCAGGATATCGCATCTTGGGCCTACGTAGTCTGTCAAGCACAGACATCAGAGTCGATGTAGTTCGGGACAGGGGAAACGTGCTCGCTAGGATGTCGCATCCTATGCATATGTATCTTCTCTGACCGGAGAAGAATCAGAGCACTCGTAGCTCGGCTAACGCACGCCAAACAAAACAAAAAAGAAACCGACTGCCAATCGCTGGACTTACGTCAGACTCCGAACCAACAAACACACACTGGAAACCAAATGCCAATAGCTAGATTTACATCAGACTCCAAGCACACAACAAACACACACACACAGGAAACCGACTGCCAATCGCTGGACTTTTGTCAGACTCCAATCAACACAAGGGACACAAAGCAAAAGGTTGCCCGGAGAGATCAACTCAATCTCCTGCCTACGTACCTCATCTGGTATGAGGATCAGGGCTACGTAGTTCCCCTCCACAGGGAAAAGGGACTAGCCTAACCAGATACAAAGGGAGACACAAACTACTAGGGAGACTACGACTCGAGCCTAGAAGTTGTCATGCATACGATCCCTATGTTAAGGTTGCTATCTAACTTGCACAGGGAGCAGGCTATCTTAAACAGCACAGAAGCACAAACACAAGCACAAAGCAAGCACACACACTGTATACAAACAGATGGGCTCAAATAAGGCTAGGCTTTAGTCAAGGGGTCATGTCAACCTCGACAAACAAGCCACTGGAATGGGGTATAATTAGCTCTTAACCCTAACATTGAGAGTTAGGGTGAAGCAGATGAAATAGGAAGTGAAGATAAGACTTCACAGCTCTTATCCCTGGCCTGGGAGAACTTCAGACACATGAAAGTGTGGGAGTCCAGAAGGTGGGACTCTACTCCACATGACTGACACAACTGGATCTTGGGTTATTATCCACAATGCATCAACACAATGGTGTGAGCAAGGTGAATGACACACTGAATAGCAGGGGATGGATTGCACATCCCTTGTATCTGCCAATGCCTCTTCACTTAGGAGGTCTTTGTATGTACAAGGCACAAAGATAAACAAACACAAGCATTGCCTCTTAAGGAGGGCTTCAGACAGGTGCCTGCCCCACATAACAGGACAGGTCTTCCAGACTACATGAAGTCATAGAGTTATACCTAGGTTAAGCAACCCACAAGCTAGCAAATCAAGTTCAAAAGAACTCAAAGCAACTTAGGTATCTGAAAAAATCTAAATCAATCAGTACACAATTTAAACTAACAGACAGACAACAGTCAACCACACAATCAAACAGATAGTTAAATCATCAAGCCACAATGTGCAAGGCACAAGCCAAACTCAAATGAGCTAACATCCACATACAAAACACACAAGTGTTAGTAATCAAGAGCAAACATCAATGCTCAAGTGAGGAAGCATCATCAACTATGGACTTGGATGTGTAAACCTGAAATCAAAGCTCAACTGTGAGTCACAAACCACTAGGTCAAAGCCTAGGGTCAAAAGTAGGTCAAACATTCAAAACAGAACATGAACTTTAACATGAATCAACTTCAATCACATCTTGACACATTCCAAAAGGTCTCATATCAATATCATTAACCAAATCCATTTCATGATCAATTGAAGTTCAAGGCAATTTTAAAGCTCAAATGTGACCAACCAGAATGAAAAATCTCAAATAAATCAGAAATGATTCCAATAATTCCAACAAAAATCATGATCAATCACAACATCCATAACATGCATCACACAGAAAATCAGGGCAATTTGATATCATTTAATATGGAAAACACATCATTCAACTTGAACATCACAAGGTGTGACACCAATTGTCACACCAACTTAGCAAGATCATAAAACAGAAATGATTAATGATAAAAATACCAAATCAACGCCAAAATGTCAAACAATGAGTCTAGTTATAGCATGCAAAATTTCATATTCATTGGATAAAAGATGAGCATTTCACAAATGATATAGCAAAGTAAGGTACAAAATGGATACATGCTCACATACCCTAGCACAAAAAATTATCCATCCATGCACAATTTTGGAATTAATGATCAAAAAATAATAAACAAAATAAGAAACATGATGCAAAAAATTGGGATGAATTTGGATGAATTTTCAAATTGTTGTGATTTTGTGAAGTTGAAGAAAAAATGAAAAAATGATATGTGATGCATACATGGACATATGGAGGGAAATGACATAAACATGAAAACATTTGAAATTGTGGAACGGGCAGGAATCGAACACAGTCACATTTTAAATGCATTGGCGCGCTGGTGATGAAACTCAGCATTTCATTAATCCTACTTGGCGCGGTCAAAGCATATGTGGCAAGTCAAATGAATCTAAGCCAATTAAAACGCCATGCAAACGCCTATATGTACCAATTAAAACGCGTGCCCTAGCAAACAACATGCAAGCACAGAAAAGCGTTCCAGAAAGATTAAAACCGTGGCCAAAACATGAACAACATCATCTTCCTCGCGCCATGCATATGAACAGTAGCAAACAACATGCATCAAGAACTTTTGTTCCAGAAATCACAATTAACCACATCATTGTGTAGATCTTTCATCCTAGGTCACGAATCCATGCATGGTTTATCCTAATTCCAACTATCATGAGCGAATCGAAGCAAACAATATTCATGCACAAAACTTTAAACAACCCTAACTCATTCAATAGTGCATGGAATTTTATGATTCGAAGCTCAGCATGACCACAACAACAAGATCTACAAATATATCACAAGAAATTTGAGAATTAAGAGGATTCATTTGGAACCTCTTGATGAGAAGAACTATTGTTAGCTTGATTCAAGGCTTGTAATGGCTTTAATGTTCCTCTAGAATGCTTGTGCAAGTGATTGGAAGAGAAATTCAGACTTAATTGCACACGAATCTACCAGAATTTTGATTCACCATTGTTGTTCAAGCTTGATGTATGCTTCAATGTAGCTCTGTTTCTACTGATTCCACGTGCAAATCTCCTTGATAACACTTCAGGAACAAGGATCCAACAATGGCAAGGGCTTGAATGTGAAGAAAATGCAAGAAATTTTGAGAGAGAATTTTGAGATTTTTGATCTAGATCTGAAAAAATGGTTGTTGTTAATGCTGAAAACTGTTAGGGTTTGCTTATATATGTTCCACTAATCACTCTTTTAATCATGCTTAAGCCATTTGGTAAGTGGAATTAGCAAAATGAGGTGTAAGTGTAAATTTGCTTTTCACCCTCATGCATGGAAATGCATGTGAACAGTGCACGAAATTTCCATTCAATTTCACTCAAAATGCTGTTTTGGAGCCAAAGGCAATGGTGAAATGTGTAAATGGTGCACAAAATTTGAATTTCATATTTTCCCTCCAAAAATCCAATGATTTACCAAATGACCATATGAATATAATCCGTGCAATGCAAGGCATGGTTTGGAAACTAGAGGTCAAAAGGAGAAGAATGCAAAAAGAGCCATCCAATTTGAAGTTTTGGTTTGAAAGTTATGCTCATTTGAAGTCTAAACCACACTTTGCCATGATTGGACCATATCTCTTCAACCACACATGAGAAATCCTTGATCTTGGACTTTTTGGAAATGGGAGAGAAAGATATTCAACTTTCATGTTGGACAAAATTCCATTTGACGCTTTCTTGATGATGTAATCTTAAGTTGAAGTTGGTCCAAAACCTTTCCATTTTTGGAAAGTTCAAATTACAAGTCACCTGCTATTTTGGGAAAGTCTTGATCTGACCTCAAATTCTTAAATGTTGATGTTTGAAATGTCAAATGAGACTTGTTTACACCTGAATGAGGCATCTCTAACCATTTCCCACCTCCAAATCCATAGTTGAACTGACAGTTGACTTCTGTTGACTTTTTAGGGTTTCAGATGATTTGCACATTGACTGATGAGCTTTGAGCCTTCAATACTTGGCCAAACCACTTCAAAATGATCCTTGAATCATATGAACTCATTTTGCCAACCCTAGGGATTTGATCTCATAGGAAATGCACTTGTTGCCTTGCACAGTTAAATCTCTTGACCAATCTGACTGATGACATGATAGACTATGCAATGACAATGCAATGTTAATGACCAAAAATGAAAATGTATATACAAAATGGGAGGTGCAAATTTTAGGTGCTACACTTAGCAATCATATCATCAACATAGACCTCTATCTCCTTGTGCATCATATCATGGAACAAGGTAGTCATAGCACGTTGATACGTGGCTCCGGCGTTCTTCAAACCGAAGGGCATCACTCGATAACAGAATGTTCCCCAAGGTGTGATGAATGTTGTCTTCTCCATATCCTCGGGTGCCATTTTAATCTGGTTATATCCGGAAAATCCGTCCATCAACGAGAAGACTTTGAATTTAGCTGTATTGTCTACCAACATATCAATGTGTGGTAGAGGGAAATCATCTTTCGGACTAGCCTTATTCAAAAATATGTAATCAACACACATACGGACTTTTCCGTCTTTCTTAGGTACATGCACGATATTGGCCACCCATAGAGGATATGTAGAAGTCACCAGAAACCCCGCATCAATTTGCTTCTGAACTTCCTCTTTGATCTTCACTGCCATATCTGGATGAGTTCTTCTGAGCTTCTGCTTCACAGGAACACACTCAGGCTTCAGAGGCAGGAAATGTTGCACAATATCTGTATCTAGACCCGGCATGTCTTCATACGACCAAGCGAAGATATCGGAATATTCTTGTAGCAAACTGATCAACCCCTTCTTGATAGACTCTTCAAGGAGTGCCCCAATCTTCACCATCCGAACACAATCTTCAGACCCCAAGTTGACTGTTTCCAGATTCTTGAGATGCAGCTGAATGATCTTCTTTTCGTGCTCAAGCAGGCGGGTAATCTCATCCTGAATCCCTTCAACATCATCTTCCTCTGCCTCAAATACGGGGAATTCAAAATTGGGAGATGGCGTTGGATCATTATGTTTAATGGGTTTAAGAATCAACCTGCATAATGATTTTGGATAATAAAACTTCAGAATTTAAACAAGCAAATCATTATGCATATGAAAAGATTGCTTTTATTCTTGTTTTTTAGGGTTTTTTGTGATCACCAATTTCATGCAAAAAGCAAAAAGTGAAAACAATTGGAAAAATAAACATTTAACATGAATTTGTTGAATGAAATATCATTGTATATATGATGCCAACGATGTCATCACTTCTCCTTTTGGCATGGGAGAAGGGTTTTTAAACAAAGTGAACATATTACGTTGATCTATGAATGACCGTAGGAACATCTACAGCGACCCAATTGTAGCAGATCCCGACAGGGATAACAAAGTTGTCAGTATCCTCTACATCCTCTTCCAGAATAGCAGCAGCTTCCTCAGCTCGATCAGCGTGGATGAAACCTCTACTTTTGAACAGCCCTTTGTCGTTGAAGACCCCAGAAGAATAGCCAATGCCAGCCCGGGATTTATTATCTTCAAGCTCAATCATCTTCCCTAAACCAGCAACTGCACCATATTCAATGGCCAGTTTCGCATCACGATAGGAAGCAAATGAAGGAGTTTTCTTCTCAATAGGCTCAACAATAGATAAAGCTTGGAAAGGAGTTCCAACTTCATCCTCAGCATCAATATATGAGAAAGAAGATAGGTGGCTAACCAGGAGAGCCTTAAATAATCCATCAATCTTGCAGAAATGGCTCTGATGTAGTACCGGTGAGTCGGCGCATCTTCAAAATAAATGAAGATCGCAGGGTCAGACCACAGGACAGGAGCTGAACAAAACCTGCTTATACATATGATGCATGAAATGCTTGTGCATATGATTTGTTCTTTAGTTCAAAGGAACTCGAGGGTTCTATTTGCAATTTTTGAAATATTTAGCATTTTATCGCATTTGAAAATATCTCATCATATTTTGCAAATTTTCTCTTTCCATATTTGAAATTTTTTGCAAAGAAACCCCTTAAGTTCCTTGAAAAAAAAATTCTCATTTTTTGATGATATGGATGCAGATGAATGCATGAATGCAACAATCACACTCAAGGATCAAGCAAAGCACACCAGACAAAGGTCATGGGATGGTTCATAGTATCCCTAATATCAATCATCCATTTTGGTGGATTATGGTTTTCACCTTATCGACACCCAAGTTCCATTGATATTAACGATATACGAACAGTTCAAACCTCCTTAATATCAATCATCCGTTTTGGTGGATTATGGTTTGCACCTTATCAACACCCAGGTTCCATTGATATTAAGGATGTCCGAACGAATCAACCATGAATCACGGGTTTGTTGTGAGTCACGAGCATGGAGTCTCGGTTAAGAACCACCCAAAGGGAGTGCACTATGGTTTAACCTGCCGAACATGTTCTACCAGAGGTTCCCATAGTCATTGTCCCATCTTTCGAATATTATCGGAGGAACGAATACTCGTATTCCAAAAATATTCTCAAGAGAGACTCTTATGAGTGTAGTATCGCGTAACAATCGCATCAGATCTTACATCTGAACGACCTCCACACTACGTCCTAAAAATAGGCCAAGATGGGCTTGGTAAACTAAGGTCCTTGGCTTCTACGGCAAATATTGAAAGAATGATGCCTAACCACAAATAACTTGTGTGACATTATTAATCCAACATGACCTCCACCAAGTGAATGGATTCGCAAGTCAATTTGCTAAGGAATAACTCCACACAAGTTGACGAGACTACGCCATTCTCCTATCATAGGGTGCACTCGAGTTCGGGTATAGAACTCATCTCACAGATCACCAAACAAGCAAGCAATTGATATATCAAGCAAATCAATCATTACAAACAATACATTCATCCCGAATTTGCACAAAAATATGTCATAAACAATATATCACAACAATTGTGAAAAGTTGGCAAACCCACCAGGAAGATTTTTCCCCAGCAGAGTCGCCACTTTTCTGTAGCGGTGTATTCATCACTTTTAGATTTATTGACTAAATCAAAAGCAAAGCATACAAAGATATAGAGTCGCCACTGCACTTTTATTTATCCAAAGGAATGGCTAAAAAGCGAACAAAAGCCTAAGAAGTTTTACACATAGAAAACCAATGAAAAGTTCAGAGATCTGGGTAAGGGGGTAATTATGCAAAGGGAAGGTGTTAGGCATCCAATGCATCCTAGGTACTCCTAGGGAACCCTTTTCACAACTTGTTGCAAAAAGTATTGTTTATGAAAAATATTTATTGTGCAAACATGAGGGAAGAGGTCAGAAAAGAATATACAAATTTTATTATTTTTGTGTTTGGATGGATAACCATTGCCTACGTACCTTTACAGGATCAAAACCTCGTAATTCGGCTAAAACATTTTCAAAACATGGGTGGATTGATTTTAAAACAAAAGCCCTAAGGTCTTTCGTTATCCACGGGAGAAAACTCAACCTATACAATAATAAGTCCACCATGTGAGAAAAGCTTCAATTTGCTAGTGAGGGACCGTGCCCTATAATAAGCAAGGAAGTCTTACAATTCAATCACTAAGGACAAAAGGTGAGTTTCACATCAACCACTAAGATAACTAAGATCTATGGCTAATGTATGAAAACTTATCAACAAGTGGACAAGAGCCACAAAAACAATTGAATGAGTGGGATTAACCAGTTAGCATTTGTTCCCAAAATATGGTCAAAGTATGACTAGAATTCAATTCACAAGAAGTATTATGAAAATGAAGTTTGAAAATCAAAGGCATAAGGCCTAGGTTTCTAGTTTTGAAAACAAGTGAAAATGTTTGCACAATAGTTTTCTGGTTTTGGGTTAACATGCAAATGGAGGTTTAAAGAACAAAAAGGTGGGAAGATGAAGAGCAAAACTTCTTAGGTGTTCACCTCTTGAGATCATATGCAGATGATCCAAGTGATTCCTTTGGAATAGGCAACAAGCAAATAACAGATAATCAATGTATCAGAAAAAGCCAACATAAATGGAAACCAGATGCCAATCAATGGACTTACACTAGACTCACAAAATCAAGATGGATACCAGATGCCAATCAATGGACTTACTCTAGTCTCACAAAACAAAGAAAACATGGAAACCAGATACCAATCAATGGATTTATACTAGCCTCACAAAGCAGAGAAAACAAATGCAATAAGCAAGAGGAAACAAGTTGCCAATAAATAGTCTTACACTCGTCTCCAAGGAAATGGAATGCCAATCAATGGTCTTAGTCCCAACTCCTACCAGATCACAGGAAACAAATGCCAATAAATGGACTTACAATTGACTCCTCAATGGACAAAACAAAATGTCACAAAGGTATGAACAATGATCATGAAATGATATACAATTAATGCTCAAAGATGAAAGCAATGCACAGAGGCACACACAAACAATTATGCACAGATGTACAAACAAGCAAACAAGCAGTCACTTATCACACACTATACACAATCAAGAGGCTCAATCAAGGTTAGGTTTTAGTCAAGGGGTCATATCGACCTTGACAAATAAACCAACTGGAAAGGGGTGTTTTGAGCTCTTAACCCTAACATTGAGAGTTAGGGTGAAGCAGATGAAATGGAGATGAGGGTTATGCCTCATAGCTCTTATCCCTGGCCTGGGAGAGCTTGAATCAAATAGAAGGTGTGGGAGTCCAGAATGGAAGGAACTCTTCTCCACATGATTGACACTACAAGATCTTTGGTTTTTATTCAAAGTGCATCAACACATGGTGTGAGCAAAATGAATGACACAACTGAATAGCAGGGGATGGATTGCATATCCCTTCTATCTGCCAATTGCCTCTTAAGAGGAGTTAACCTGCTTGGCACAAAATTAAACAAACAAAGACATGGCCTCTTAAGGAGGGCTTCAGACAGGTGCCTGCCAATAACAGCAGGTCTTCCAGACTACATGGAGATCAAGGATTATACCTAAGTGGTATGCCAACCACAAGCAAAGCAAAGTTCAAATGAACTTAAAGCAACTTAGGTACCTGTGTAAACAACTAAACAAATCAGTACATCATTTAGACAAACAGACAATCCCAATGTACAAACATGTAAGCCATAAGGCAAACACTCAAGTGAATTATCATCCACCTACACAACAAACAAATGTTAGCAATCAATAGCAAATATCAACATTCAAATGATGAAGCAACATCAACCATGGAGATTAGGTGCTTGGTCCTGAAATTCAAAGCTCACATGTAAGTCCAAACCACTAGGTCAAAGCCTTGGGTCAAAGGTGAAGAAAAAATTCAAAACAGAAGCTAATATTCAACACAATGCAACTTCAAACACATATTATCATGTCCTAAAAAGGACCAAATCAAAATCATCAAGCAAAGCCATTTCATGTGCAAGGGAAGTCAAAGACAATTTCAAAGCTCACATTTGGACATTGAGAATGAAAATTCCAAATCAAAACAGAAATGAATCAAACAATTCTGGAAATATTCATGAGCAATCAACACATCCAATACAATCATCATACAAAAAATCAGAATCAATAGAGATCATTTGATATGGAAATGAAATTGCACAAGTTGATCATCAAATTGTGTGACACAAATTGTCACACCATGCAATCATGTGTATAAAACAGAAATGGCAAATGAGAAAAATGCACAATCAAGCCTCAAACATCCATAATCATGTTAAGAATCATCATGCAAAATTTTATGGCATTTGGATCAATATCAAGCATTTCATGATAAGATGAATGGAGCAAGGTCACAAATGTACACATGATCACAGAGTCTAACACCATTCAAAATCCAGCCATGCACAACTTCAGAATTTAACATCATAAAATAGAGGACATCTCAAGGATCTAGTAGCAAAAAACCAGGGATTATTTGGAGCATTTTTCAAATTGATATGCATTTTTAAAGTTAACAAAAAAATTTGAAATCAAAATAAAGCATAGCATGAAATATGGAGGGAAAGGCATAAATGGAAGTGAAATTTGAAAAAATGTGCTGCGCCAGGAATCGAAGCCGGTATGAATTCAAAATGAAGCGCGCCACAATATGAAACGCGGTCGTTTCATTAAAACAGGTGGCGGTCAACAGCTTATGTGGCGCAGTCAAACAAAGCTAGACCAATCAAAGCGCTAACATGGCGCACGCGTGGACAAATAAGACAAAAGCCCTAGGCCAGCGTCAGCACGAACCAGGCGGACGCAAAACGGTCACAAAGCGGACGCTAAATCGTCTTCCTCACGAAGACGATGATGAACATCATGAAGTTCAAACAATTTTTCCAAATTTTCAAAATTCTTACATCATTTTAAAGCTCTTGCAATGGAGATTACAAATCAACTATCATCTAATCCTAACTCAACATAAACAGAGAGAATCGATCAAAACAAAATTGGTGCATCAAACTTGAATCACACATATCTCAACCAATAATGTACTATTTTCAATTCTAAAAGCATCAGTAAACTCAGCATGGAAAGATCTACATGAACATGTGCATGGATTTGAGAATTATGAAGTTCGAAAAAATTAACCTCTTGAAGAGCATCTTCTTGAAATGCACGATCCGAGGCCTTAAATGATCCAAAACAACTCCAGAATACTTGTGATGAAGTTTGGTGAAGAAACTGAATCTTGAAACCGTGCAGATCTAGCTTAACAATTCATTTCCATTCTTGAGTTCTTGCTTGAATTAGGCTTGATTATGCTCGAATTCTTCAAACAAACACTGGATTCACACTCTATCCAACTCATGGATCATGAATCTTCAACAAAAACAAGGTGTTATGTTGAAGAAATTTGAATTTTGATTAGAAGAAAATTTTGGAGGGAGAGAGAACTTTGAGATCTAGATCTAGAATTGATGAAGCTGAAGTGAAATTCTGTTATGATTTAGTACTTATATGCTCTCTTAATCGCATTGCTAATCCACACTTAATTTGGTTAATTGAAATTAGGCAAAATAAGGTGTTTTGACAAAAATTGGAAAATTGCATGGTGCAAGGACTAATCCCACGTGAACAGTACCATGTGGCTGATTAATTTCACTCAAAATCATCTTCCAAACACATTGGCAATGGTGGAAAGCTCTCATGATGCACCATTTTTTAATTTTCAAATTTCCCTCCAAAATAAGCATGGAATAGCAAATGATCATATGATGAAAATTCATGCAATGTGATGAATGGTTTGGAAACTTTATGTCATGACAAGAAAAATGCAAGAAGAGGCACCAAATTTGGAGTTATGAATCAAAAGTTATGGCCATTTGAAGTTCCATGTACACTTGGCAATGATTGGATCATATCTTCTCAACCATTCATCAGATTCTCATGATCTTGGACTTTTTGGAAATGGGATAGAGGAATCTTAAACTTTCATGTTGGACAAAATTTCATTTGAAGCTTCTTTGATGTTGGAAAGTTGAGTTGAAGTTGGTCCAAAAACTTTCCATTTTGGGAAAGTTGAAATTATAGGTCACTTTCCATTTTTGGAAACTCTTGATTTGACTTCAAATTCTTCAATGTAAGCATTTGACATGATGAATAAGCATTGTTTGGACATGAATGGGATGAAGAAACTCAATTTCTCAGTTCAAAGTCTTTAGTTGACTTTTCAGTTGACTGCATTGACCATAGATGACCTGAAAATGTCCTGATGAATTTGGGCCTCAACCACTTGGGGAATTTGCTCCAAAATGAACCTCTAGCTTATATAAGCTCAAAATAATGATCATATGGTCCTCATACCAACAAAATACCAACTGCTCCTTGTACCATGAATTCACCTGATGCCTTAACCTGTTGACTGTCTAAGCTACAAAACAAATGTTAGATGACATATTTTTGTACATTTTGGTTAGTGATTAAAAGAAAAGCAATGATATACAAATGCAAGCAATGCTTGGTGATCAAGAACCACTCTAAAAAAGATCCCACCCACAGGGAAGGAAGCAAGGTGTCTAATGATCCTTGAGGCAATGTGTCGCATCACGCGAAAAACCGGCGGGAAAACAAGAACAACAGAGCCGCCACCGTGCGTTATTTATCCCAAAAGAGGGAAAGGAAACGCTCAGAGTAAACCTAGGAAAGAACATGGTCTCGCGACCAAAGAGAATGGGTTCGGGAGTCGGTTATGCGAAGGGAAGGTATTAGCACCCCTACGCATCCGTAGTACTCTACGGGATCCACGCACAAAAGGAAGGATAAATGGTTGCTAAAACACTGCTCAAACTCACACACACTGGCTGAAAGAAACGAAAGAGACTGACTGAAACTGACTCGGCAGGATGTCGCATCCTGGGCCTACTTAGTCTATCAGGCATAGACATCAGAATCGAAGTAGTTCGGACTGGGGAAACGACACATGCTCGCTAGGATATCGCATCCTATGCATACGTATCTTCTCGGACGAGAGAAGAATCAGAGCATTCGTAGCTCGGCTAACACGCACACAAACAAAACAAGACACACAGGCAAACGTGGAGCCCGACTGCCAATCAATGGACTTATGTCAGCATCCGAACCTAAAACACGCACACTGGAACCCAAATGCCACTCGATGGACTTACATCAGCTTCCAAGCACACAACAACACAACAAGTTAATAGGGAGTCGGGGACTCGAGCCTATAACTGTCAAGCACACACTCAAACAGACAGACAACAAATTGCTAAGGAGTCAGGCACTCGAGCCTAGCAACTGTCAAACAACTCACTCAAAAAAGAAAAAGGGCGCCCGGAGAGATCAGCTCAATCTCCTGCCTACATACTTCATCTGGTATGAAGATCAGGGCGATGTAGTTCCCCTACGGAGGGATAAAGGACTAGCCTAACCAGATAACAGAGGGAGACACAACTAGGGAGACTACGACTCGAGCCTAGATGTTATCATGCAAAATCATCCCTAAGTTAAGGTTTCTAGCTAAATGGCACAAGGGCCAACCTATCCTAAGCATGGCTCACACAGGAAGCAAGCCACACACACACTTAACTTGCCCAGGAAGCAAGCCAAGCAAAACCTAACTTGCACAGGAAGCAAGTCTAAACTAAACCTAACTTGCACAGGAAGCAAGTCAAACAATCCTAACTTGCACAGGAAGCAAGTCAAACAATCCTACAAGCACAGATAGCACACACTATACACAAGCAAGTGGCTCAAACAAGGGTTAGGCACTGAGGCCAACTGTACAGGTGAATGGTGCTCTTAACCTTGCCATTGAGGGGCTAAGGTGAAGCAGATGAAAGGTGAAGTGAGGATGAGACCTCACAGCTCTTATCCCTGGCCAGGGAGAGCTTAAGACAAGAATGTGTGGGTTCAGAAAGTGGGAACCCTTCTACACATTTAAAACTGACTCAACTGTACAGTCGTACAAGATCTTGGGTTTGTATCCGCAATGCATCAACACAGTGGTGTGAGCAAAGCAGATGACACACTGAATAGTGGGGGATATATTGCATATCCCTACCTTCCACCAATTGCCTCTTCACTTAGGAGGTCTTTGACTCTATGCAAGGACAAAATTAAACATCCACAAACATTGCCTCTTAAGGAGGACTTCAGACAGTTGCCTGGCCAAGTAACAGGCCAGGTCTTCCAGACTACATGAAGACAAAGAGACATACCTCAATGCAAATTGCTTATACAAGCAAAGCAAAGCAAAAAGTTCACAAGGAACTAAGCAACTAAAGCACCTGAAACAGTCAAGCAGATGTTAGTATGCGACTTCAAACAAAACAAACAGAAACAGACACCAATAGTCGATTAGAGGCACATGGATGTGCAAGGCACAAGGCTTAAGGCATGTGAGCCAAGCCACCTACAAAACAAACAAGTTAGACAATGATATCTAAGCAAGCTCAATCAAAAGGATTGGTCTCAATGGCCATTTGATGGTCAACCTGAAAACACAAGCTCAAAAGTGAGTAGCAGGACCACTAGGGCAAGCCTAGGGTCAAAAAGAGAATAAGAAAGTCAAGACAGCAAGGGATATCCAATCAAATTCAAGCTTAAACATTCAAGAAACAAAACCAATGGGGTTCACATCCATATCAATCATCATCATCATTTCATGAACCATTTAGGTCAAAGTATAGCAAACAGAAGCTCATAGAAGTCAACAGCAAGACTCAACTCAAAAGCAACCTTAAACATTTCCAAAAATCACCAAATAAAACATGATCAATCCTAACACATAGCATGGTAAGCATGTCAAATTTCATCACATTTGGGCAAGTGGAAGGCAGCCAATGAAAATCAGAAAGTCAAAACCATTTTGAACATGCTCAATGAAGTCAACCAAACATGCATCAAATTAGAAAAATCATAAGTCAGAGATGGTGTATTATAAATGAATGGGACTAAAACCATGGCAAATATGAGGATGTCTAGTTATCTCATGTAAAATTTCATGTCCATCTAATAAAGTATGAGAATTTCACAAATGAAATGGGAACATGTGTCACACAAGGTCAACATTTTGGTCAGCAGGGGAGAAAATCCCAAACAATTAGGAAATGCCACAAATAATTCCAAGAAAATTCACATGTAAACTAGACATACAAGAGTAGGTTCATGCAAAATTTCAATCCATTTGGAGGTCAAGAAGCATGGCTATGAAAATCATGAAGTTGGGCATCAATGGTGTGACACAAATTGTCACACCCTAATTCAAAAAATCATAACTCACAAACCACAAATGATAAATTCACAAACTCTACACCAAAATCACCATGAATGTGTCTAGTTTAAGCACAAAAAATTGGGGAGCCATTGGATGCATTCTCATCATTTCACAAATGTTTTGGCAAAGTGTACAAAATTTGGTCACATGTCACAAACCCTAGCAACATTTAAAAAATACTCATCCAAAAATTCTGGAAAAATAATGATAAAAAAGTAGAGATCATGATGAACACAACACAAAAAATCCCATTCAAATTGGATTAAAAATGAGCAAGTTATGATTTTTGGAAAATTGAATATAAAATGTGAAATTAAAATGGAATAAATGAAGCAAGAATGGCAAAGTTGTAATATTCTGGGTCACTTAATTAAACACGGTCGTTTTGGCCATAAAATGAAATGTTTTTATTGGTTGATGAGGAAGGGACCATGCACACGTGAGAAAGGCAAGAAAATCTGGGAAAATATTTTGAAGGCTAGGGTTTCACTGTAGCATTCATCCCTCTTTCAATCGACCAAAACTTTTTCACTCAGAAACAGCAATTGGTCATACCATTGTGATCATCAAACAACACACAACCTAAATCTAACATTGGTTTTCCTTAAATCAAGCTGGGCAAAGAGAAATCAATGAAAACATTTTCAAGCATCAAGCTTCATTTCATCACATCTTCATAATAACTCAACCATTTTCAAAACTAAGGCCATCACTAAACTCAGCATTGAAAGATCTTTTGAAAGCATATCACAATTTTAAAAAAGGTGGAAGTTGAAAAACTCACCAAATCTGCAACACAGTTGGGACTCGAGGGTTATTTGGCTGTTTTGAAGTGTAACAGTGGAAGCTTCAGCTATGCCTTGATGAGTGATGAAGATGCTTTGCCTTGACACAGCTTGGAATGGCTTCAAATGAACTCTGCCATGGCTAATGCTTCTTTGAAATCAGTAATGGAATATGGCTCTACAGCTGGAGGAAAGTGGTTGGAATGGACTCAAGATGTTGTTTGATTGATGAATTAGCCAAAACAAGGTCAGGGTATTTGGAGTTTTTGGACTGAGTTTTGGAAGAGATGCAAAATGTGTTTATGAGAGAGTGAGAGCCAAGGGTTTCCTACTGTGTGTTTTGTGGCTGCAACTGGTTTATAATGATGCTTGAATGGAGTTTAAGACAAGGCAAGGCTTGGTCTTTGACAGAAATTTGGAATGGCCAAAAGTGAAGTTTTTACATGTGAGAGAATACATCAGTTCTGTTTGCAATCTTGGCTAGGCTTGTATGGCTGCTCTTAGTTCCTCATGACAGGGAATGAGGAAAGGACCATGCTATTTGGTATTGTGCAATGCCTTGGTTCTTTGGAGTTTTTTGGAACAGGTTTTGAAAAGTGCAAGAATGTGATTTTTGAGCATGAGAGCACCAAGGCCTTTTGCTGTGGTTAGATGGTGGCTACTTGTTCATTTTTAGACAGGAAATGACATTAAGGTCTGCTGTTGAGAAGTTGCCTATTGTTCAAGACAGAATTTGCAATTTTTCAAATGCCAAATGAGAGAATCATGTTTTCTGCTGTTGGGTGGCTGCTAGCAGTGTTATCCAAATGATAGAAAATTGATGAACCAGGCTGCTGTTAGCAGTTGCTTTGTGGTAAGGTTTGGTTTGGTTCCTTTGTGCTTTGGACAGATTTCTCAAAATGCAAGAGATGAAGCTTGAGAGAAATGAGTGTGAGCAAGGGTTTCTGCTGTTGGATGGTTGGCTGCAGCTGGTTCCTCATGACAGAAACATGATGGAGGATATGGTATTGAGCAAGGCCAACTTTGTTCTCTTTGGAGTTTGACAGAAAATTGGAAATTACCAAAAGCCAAGTGAATGCTCCTAGAGAAAATGAATGATGTGTGCAGTCAGTAGTGTTTGTTCATGACAGAAAATGAGGGAAAAATTCTGCTGGACAGTACAAGGCATTGTTGTGGAAGTATGGGTGGATTGCATTTGTCCTTTTTTCCCAATTTCAAGCAAATTAGTATGGCCTCTTTTGCTGGTTTTTTGGCTGCACAATGAAGCTTCAAACTGACAGAAAAATGATCAATAAAACTCTGTTTGAAGGGTACAAGGCATGGTATGGTGGAAGCATGGAGTAGCATGGTTGAATTTGTACTTTTCTTCCAATTCAAGCAACTAAGCATGGATACATGATGGGTGCAAGTACTGCATAATTTGAGCTTGCAAACAAATTTTAAATGATATTTCTGAGCTATTCCAATTGGCCAAATGGTAGAAAAATGATTATATCAAAAAGTCAACCCTTGGTCAAACTTGCATTTAAATGAGATAAGTCAAAAAATGCCATTTTGATTGGTGAAGTTTTGGCTCATGAAATTTATATTTTTGGAAAGAGGGGATCAAATGTGACTTGTAGGAAAAAACCCCACCAAAATTGGCCAAATGGTTTGGGAGATATGGCCTTTTGAAGTTCAAGATTTTCTGAAATCGATTCGATCATAACTTGCCAACCACACATGGGAATTGAGAGTTCTTGGACTTTTTGGAAATGGGAGAACAAGATCTTCAACTTTCATGTTGGGCAAAAATTCATTTGAAGCTTGTATCATGATGTAAGTTTGAGGATCAAGACTTTCCATTTTTGGTAAGTTTCAGTTACAGGTCCAGTTTCCATTTTTGGAAATTTCTGATTTGGCTTCAAATTCTTCCATGATGGTGTTTGACATGTTATATGAAGACTATTTGGACATGAATAAGCTCTCTCAAACCAAATCCAATCATCAAATCACTGATTAAATGGACAGTTGACCAACAGTTGACTTTTAGGGTTTCTGGCTGACTGGGCATCTTCTGATGAATTCCAAACCCTAATTCCTTGAGAACTTGACTTCAAATGATGTCCCAAGTTGTATGAACTCTTGATTATTGATCATGGTGCCCAAATTCCACAAGAATGGCCACCATCCACTGCTTTGACTGACTGTTGACTTTCTAGGGTTTTTGACTGTCTGTGTATGAACTGATGACCTCTGAGCCTTCAACCCTTGACTTGAACACTTCAAATAGAACTCCAAGTCATGTGAACTTGTTGGACAAACCCTAGGGCCTTGGCTCCTTGAGAATTGTGCTTGCTTGCTTGACTGACTGATCTCCTGATCAGTTTGACCTAATTCCTTGATTGGCTTGCACTTGAGGCAAAAGAGGCAATGCAATGCTATGCAATGGACCATGATATGCTATGACCTAATATGAAAATGTATGTACAATGATAGGTGCAAATTTGAGGTGCTACAGCTGCCCCTATTCAATCAGCTGGGAACCCGAACGGATGAGAGCAACGGCTGTCAGACTTTCAGGGTAAACAGGGATTGAATACCAAAGGACCGTAGAAATTTGCACTGACTGGATACGATACAAGAAGAACCACGTCATTTACCGATGACGCCTGCAATTGACAACTTCAGAAAAGCGAAACCATATACCGGTGGTTAGAAACTGGAAACTTGATATTTACCGATATCAACTTCAGCAAGACCATTTACCGATGGCTGCTGGGAAACAACTCTGATGTAAAAGGAAGCAAGACCATTTACCGATGGTGGCTTCAAAGAAACTTGACATTTACCGATATCAACTTCAGCCCAACCATTTACCGATGGCTACTGCAACTGGGGATCCGATATTTACCGATATCGAAGAATACGGGGCCATTTACCGATGGCGGATAAAACTGGGCATTCAATATTTACCGATATCGAAGCATACGGGGCCATTTACCGATGGCGTCTCCACTTGGGGAGGAACAAAATATTTGTGGTGTAATCAGACAAGACGTTTACCGACGACTTCTGGGGATCTTGATTTTATCAACAAGAGATCAAAGAATGACCAGACATTTACCGATGACTGGGATGAGACTTGATGTTTACCGACATCGAAAGATGATGTTTACCGACATCCAAAGAAATGACCAGACATTTACCGATGACTGGGAATGAGAAAATTATTGGGGAGATACAAATATTTGCAACTGGAAACCAGACAGGACATTTACAGATGACTCTACTGGGGATTTCTAGCTGAGGATTATCAGACATTTTCCGATGACTGCAGAAAAGACTCGATGTTTACCGACATCGAAAGATGATGTTTACTGACATCAAAAAATGACCAGACATTTACCGATGACTGGGGAGAAAACCCGATGTTTACGGACACCGAAGCAATGGTGTTTACAGACACCAACAATAATAACCAGACATTTACTGATGACCGGAGAGAATACCGATGTTTACAGACACCGAAACAATGGTGTTTACCGACACCAAAAGTGATGACCAGACATTTACTGATGACTGGAGAAAAGACTCGATGTTTACAGACACCGAAACAATGGTGTTTACAGACACCAACAATAATAACCAGACATTTACTGATGACTGGAGAGAATACCGATGTTTACAGACACCGAAACAATGGTGTTTACAGACACCAACAATAATAACCAGACATTTACTGATGACTGGAGAGAATACCGATGTTTACAGACACCGAAACAATGGTGTTTACCGACACCAAAAATGATGACCAGACATTTACTGATGACTGGAGAAAAGACTCGATGTTTACAGACACTGAAACAATGGTGTTCACTGACACCAAAAATGATGACCAGACATTTACTGATGACTGGGGAGAATACCCGATGTTTACAGACACCGAAACAATGGTGTTTACCGACACCAAACAAAGAGACACACGTGGGTGCTAGTATGACACTTACCGGTATCACAAGAACGACATCTTAGATATGTCAAGGCAAGACTGACCACTTGCTAGGGGTCTCACTGGGGAGAAACAAACTTTCTGTCACCAACGGGTGAGATAATAAACCTCTGTGGGGATATCAATCCTGAATGCTGTCAAGAGCAACTGTAGCAGACTTGCTGTGCTGATGTTGAATGAAATGATCCGCCTCTGCCGGGGATACGGTCTGGTGAAGTTAACACACGAATGCATATGTTTGAATTTTTCTATGGCGTAATGCTCCATATTGAATGGGAATGCTACGCAATTTGAGGATGCAATGATTACTACATGCAAATGCAAATGAACCCTGGTTAGGGAGCCGAAATGATCAGATACTCTGATTCTGTGGGGAGACTCCTCTTGGGGAAATACTCTGCGGGGAACTCTGCTTGGGGAGTGGTAAAGCGACTTCACACTCCTGTTGAAGCATAGCTCTGCTGCTGGGAAAAGGTAAACTCCGCTGGAGGTATCCTTCAGTCCACAGATAGGATAAATGTTGGAGATAAATTCAATGAACCTGCCTCACTCGGGGAGGAAAACGGCAAATACAGGCCTGCTGGGGATAGGCAATCCTTAGATCTGCTGGGGAAAAGAAGGCACTATCCACAGACGTCTCTGCAGGGGAACATAACTCTGATAGCTTCCAAACTTGCTTGGGGAAAATATCTGCTGAGGAAACGTCCTCGCAGATGCCAATCTGAAAAACAGCACAATCAAACTGCCCCCAGGGGATACATGGACAAGATACGCTCAAGTGTCCTCAACATTCAAAATGATTTTCAAATGTTTTATCTTTCTGCACGTTATTGTGTAGCCTCCATGTTCTTATATGTAATGCTTATCAAAAATTCGGACATTTTGCAAACAAAACAGTAGAAATAAAAATAAAAGAGCTATTTATCTGAATAACGACTTTTATTGATTAAAAATGTGCCTGAAGAGGCAAATACATTGGGAAGCAATTCCTAGAAAGAGGTAATTGCGCACAAAAGGAAAAAATCTATCCTAATGGCAACGTGAACACGGCATCCACTATTTCCCAATTCTGTTATAACTCACAGATCATCAGTTTTCCTCCCAACTCCTTGCTTTCTGAGAAGAATGACTGGACGGATCACATCTTTCGAGATGGCAGACGACAAAGCTTGATGAAGTACAGACAACTCAGACTGTAGTATTCGCTTTAATCCCTAATTTTTGCCTGGATCGCCCTTTTCGGGTTTTCAATCCACCGGGATACCCATTTTTGCCTAAGTCGCCCTTGCGGGTTTTCGACTTACCGGGTGTACACATTTTTTATATTTTATCCCTAATTTTTGCCTGAACCTTTTCTTTCTGTTTTTTGGTTCGCCGGGATGCCCTTTTTTGCCTGGACTTTCTCTTTCTTCTTTTGTCCAGCGGGTCAATTTATGCGAAGTATTTTTTGACTACATCTGAGTTGACAGGAGACGGAAAATCTTCACCATCCATAGTTGTAAGCATCAAGGCTCCACCGGAGAAGACCTTCTTCACAACATACGGACCTTCATAATTAGGAGTCCACTTGCCCCTGTTATCTGCACCGGGAGGGAGGATCCTCTTCAAAACTAGATCACCGATCTGATAGCTTCGGGACGCACTTTCTGATCAAAGGCTCGCTTCATCCTTCGCTGATACAACTGTCCATGGCATACAGCTGCTAGCCGTCTTTCCTCGATAAGGCTCAACTCGTTAAACCTTGTTCGAATCCACTCGGCTTCGTCCAACTTGACATCCAATAAAACTCTCAGAGAAGGAATCTCCACTTCAACAGGTAGGACAGCTTCCATACCATACACAAGGGAGTAAGGGGTTGCCCCGGTCGACGTACGTACTGAGGTACGGTACCCATGCAAAGCGAAAGGCAGCATCTCATGCCAATCCTTGTACGTAACGACCATCTTCTGCACAATCTTCTTGATATTCTTGTTCGCCGCTTCTACAGCACCATTCATCTTCGGTCTGTAAGGAGAAGAATTGTGATGTTCAATCTTGAAATCTTTGCAAAGCTCTTTCATCATCTTGTTGTTGAGATTCGAACCATTGTCAGTGATGATTCTCTCAGGAACTCCATAACGACATATGATCTCTTTCTTGATGAACCGGGTAACCACTTGTTTGGTAACGTTAGCATAGGAAGCTGCTTCCACCCACTTGGTGAAATAGTCAATCGCAACCAGGATGAAGCGATGTCCATTCGAAGCAGTAGGCTCAATCTTCCCAATCATATCAATGCCCCACATGGCAAACGGCCAAGGCGAATTCATGACATTCAGAGGGCTTGGTGGTACATGCACCTTATCAGCATAGATTTGACACTTATGGAACTTCCGAGCATACTTGAAACAATCGGATTCCATAGTCATCCAGTAATAACCCGCTCTCAACAATTTCTTAGCCATTGCATGTCCGCCGGCATGAGTACCGAAGGAACCTTCATGAACTTCCTGCATTAACATGTCTGCCTCGGGTCTGTCCACGCATCTGAGCAAGACCATGTCAAAGTTTCTCTTATACAACACATCATCCTGATTCAAATAAAAGCTTCCAGCTAGCCTTCTCAGGGTTTTCTTGTCATTCTTCGACGCACCTTCAGGATACTCCTGAGTCTTGAGGAAATTCTTGATGTCATAATACCACGGCTTCTCATCAATCACAACAGACTCGGCTACAAACACATACGCAGGCCTCTCAAGTCGATTCACCGCAACATGTGGCACATGATTCCACCAATGAACTTTGATCATAGACGACAAAGTAGCCAAGGCATCAGCCATTTGATTCTCATCCCGGGGGACATGGTACAACTTCACCTTCTTGAAGAACGTCAGTATTCTTCTGGTGTAATCTCTATACGGAATCAAATGCGGCTGATTCGTATTCCAATCTCCATTGACTTGATTGACCACTAGAGCGGAATCTCCAAATATATCAAGAGTTTTGATCCTCAGATCAATGGCTTCCTCTATCCCCATGATACAAGCCTCATACTCAGCTTCGTTGTTGGTGACGTCAAACGTCAATCTGGCAGAAAAAGGTATATGAGCACCTTTAGGATTGATCAGTACTGCCCCAACACCGTTACCGTTCATATTCACAGCCCCATCAAACATTAGTGTCCACTTGTCATCAGGATCCGGTCCTTCCTCGACAAGCGGCTCTTCGCAATCTTTCATCTTCAGATACATGATGTCTTCATCAGGGAATTCAAACATCATAGGCTGATAATCTTCAATCGGTTGCTCGGCGAGGTAGTCTGACAGAATACTACCTTTGATGGCCTTCTGTGACGTGTACTGAATGTCATATTCTGTTAAAATCATCTGCCAACGGGCAACACGTCCGGTGAGAGCCGGCTTCTCAAAGATGTACTTTACTGGATCCATCTTAGAAATCAATAAGGTAGTATGGTTCAACATATACTGCCTCAGTCGGCGAGCAGCCCAGGCCAAAGCACAGCAAGTTTTCTCGAGCAGTGAATATCTTGTTTCACAGTCGGTAAACTTTTTGCTAAGGTAGTATATGGCATGCTCTTTTCGACCAGACTCGTCATGCTGTCCCAATACACACCCCATCGAATTCTCAGTTACTGACAGGTACATTATCAGAGGTCTCCCTGGAACTGGAGGTATAAGGATTGGAGGTTTCTGTAGATACTCTTTAATCTTGTCAAAAGCCTTCTGACAGTCATCATTCCACTTGATCGCCTGATTCTTTCTGAGCAGTTTGAAAATTGGTTCACATGTAGCAGTTAGATGAGATATGAACCTTGCAATGTAGTTCAATCTCCCTAAAAACCCACGGACTTGCTTTTCCGTCTTCGGTTCAGGCATCTCTTGAATAGCTTTGACTTTTGCTGGATCTACCTCAATCCCTTTTTCACTGACAATGAAGCCTAAAAGCTTCCCTGATCTCACCCCAAATGTACACTTGTTCGGATTCAATCTCAGCTTGAATTTTCTCAACCGGTCAAACAGCTTCCGCAAATTAACCAGGTGCTCCTCTTCTGTCTGCGACTTCGCAATCATATCATCTACGTACACTTCAATCTCTTTGTGCATCATGTCATGAAAAAGAGTCGTCATTGCCCTCTGATAGGTAGCACCAGCATTCTTTAGCCCAAATGGCATCACCTTATAGAAGAACGTGCCCCAAGGTGTAATGAATGTCGTCTTTTCCATGTCCTCTGGCGCCATCTTTATCTGATTATATCCGGAGAAACCATCCATGAAAGAGAATACCGAGGATTGAGCCGTATTATCAACCAATACATCAATGTGAGGTAATGGGAAATCATCTTTCAGACTCGCTCTATTCAAATCCCGGTAATCGACACACATTCTGACTTTGCCATCCTTCTTCGGCACAGGAACGATGTTGGCCACCCATGGGGGATAACTTGTAACAGCCAAAAAACCCGCATCCCACTGCTTCTGAACCTCTTCCTTGATCTTAGTTGCCATGTCAGGACTCGTTCTACGAAGCTTCTGCTTGACCGAAGGACATCCTTCTCTAAGGGGTAATCGATGCACCACAATGTCTGTATCTAAACCAGGCATATCTTGATACGACCAGGCGAATACCTCCACATATTCTCTCAGCATCTCAATCAGCCTCCTCTTGACAGAGTCCTCTAAAGCAGCCCCAATCTTGATTTCTCTTTTGGCGTCCTCAGTACCCAAATTAATAGTTTCCAACTCCTCCTGATGAGGTTGGATGACCCTCTCCTCCTGCTTCAGCAGTCTGGCCAATTCTGCAGGGAGTTCACAGTCTTCCTCACTCTCCTCTTCGGCTTGGTAGATGGGATTGTCGAAATCGTACGGAGTCATAACAGAATTGTTCATAGTGAGTGCCATAAGATCGCTTCTGCATGTTTAATGCTTTGTTTTAGAAAAAGAGTTCAAAAAAAGTCACAAAAAACAAAAACATTGCCATTTTTATTGTTTTGAAAAAAAAGGTGAAAACGAAAAACAGAAAGACAGGGATCACAAAGTTTGATTGCAAAAAATGTCCTTCATTAATGATAATCATTAAAACATGATGAGGCCCTACAAAATGAACCACTACGCCTTGGGCAGAACGTAGGATTTTCATGCAAAATGACAAAACAACAGAAAATTACTCTGTCAGAAGAGTAACTTGAACCACTTCTTCAGCCGTCCAGTTGTTGATAGACCCCCCTGGTGCACACGGGCGAACCCAGTTGTCCAAATCACAATCACTGTCACAGTCTTCACTACCGGTTGCAGAGACGTCGCCATGATTCATCAGCCCAGCGCTGGTAAAGGTACTCGGACCCGCTTGACCATTCTGCTCTGCTTGGAGAGGCTCGTAACCAACGCCAAATTTGTCTTCTTTAACAGGCAAGTCCACCATCTTGCCCCAGCCTTCAGCTTTGCCAGAATCAACAACCTCCTTAGCCTGCTTGTAAGAAGTAATTGAAGCACCTGGCTTCCTCTGCTCAGCGTACGCCACTTTCTCAAGAGCCACAGTCTCAAACGCCTGGCATAAGGTTTCGTGGATCTCGCCATCCACCTCAACATATTTGAACGAGGATAGATGACTCACCAGAATCTCTTCTTCACCGCACACAGTCACAATCTGACCGTTCCAGACATACTTGAGCTTTTGATGGAGAGTCGACGAGACTGCCCCTGCTGCATGAATCCATGGACGCCCCAACAAACAACTGTAGGCGGGCTGGATGTCCATAACATAGAAGATGATATCGAATACCTCAGGACCTATCTTCACAGGCAAGGTAACTTCCCCACACACAGAACGTTTGGAGCCGTCGAAAGCACGAACGATCAGATCACTGGGATTAAGCACAAACCCTTCCGCATCAATCTTCTTCAGAATCTGCTTAGGCAACACATTCAACGACGATCCGGTGTCTACCAATACGTGAGACAACACTGCCCCCTTGCACTCCATGGTGATGTGCAAGGCTTTGTTATGGTTTCTCCCTTCAGGCGGTAAGTCCAAGTTGGTGAAACCTACACCATGCCTGGTGCTCACATTGGCCATCACACCCTCCAGTTGATTGACAGAAATCTCTTGAGGTACGTAAGCCAGATTCAACATCTTCAGCAAGGCATTACGGTGCGCCTCAGAGCACAACAACAGTGAAAGTATAGAAATCTTGGACGGAGTTTGATTCAACTGATCTACAATCTTGTAGTCACTCTTCTTGATTATCTTCATAAACTCTTCCACGTCTTTCTCAAATGAGCCCTCGGGCGCTTCCTTCTGGACAGGTTCTTCCTCAACCACAGCTTGCTTACCCTTGGCTTTGGCGAGAGCCTCAGCATTATTGTCCCTTAAAGGTTGCGGTGCGAACAGACGACCGCTTCTGGTAAAACCTCCTGGACCCCCTACATTATCCACAGCCGGACCAACAGTTGCAGGAACTCTATTCGGTAAACCAATTGTCATTGGAGTTTGATTCACTGGCCTCGTCTGACTTTCAGCCCTTCTGTAACTACGGTGAGCATTATCATATTTCCACGGCACAGCTCTACTATTCTCAACAGCCCTTCTTTCAGACGCAACGATAGTAGTTGGAACACTGATGGTTACAGGCACGGGAATGGTAACTGGGGTACCATTTGCTGCAGGTGCACTAACGACCCTTTGTCCACGTTCTTCAGACGGTTTAAAGTAAATGGTGATAGTTGACGCTGTTCCACGATCTTTTACAGCCCTACTGAATTGCAAACAACCCTCATCCATCATACCCTGGATACCGGCCCTTAACTGGTCGCAACCATTCTCAGATTCTGCACAGCCCAAACAATCCTCATCACAGCCCGGGTAGACACCCTCATTCAGCAGACGGCCCTTCACAACTAGCAGAGAAGTCTGAACATCATCAACATTAACAACCAGATCTTCAGCTTCCTTCCCCTCAATATTGTTCACTCTATGCCCACCATGCTGAGGCATAGGGTTGTTTACGATGTTAGGCACTGGAGCGAAGTTGATCGCCTTGGCATCGATCAAATCTTGGACCTTGTGCTGGAGAGCCCGACACTTCTCAGTATGATGCCCTGGTGCCCCAGAGTGAAAGTCACATCTAACATTAGCATCATAGCCAGGAGGCAGCACTGTTGGAGTGGCCATCGTACGCAACTCTACAAACCCTAACCGGAGTAGTTCGGGTAGTAGCTCTGCGTAAGACATAGGCAGAGGATCAAATCTTCTATCAGCCTGTAATTTCTGCCTAGGCTGGAAAGGACGTTGCTGTTGTTGTTGTTGCGGTTGTTGAACTCTTTGTTGTTGTTGTTGACGAGGTTGAGGTGCCGGAATGGTTACTGCAGCAGCTTGACGGTATTCACTTCTGTTCTGATCTCTGCGGTGTTGAACAGCATTAGTTTCACCCTCTCTTCGACGAGGTGCCCCAACAAACGGCTTCTTAGAAGAAGAGGAACCAGCATCTTGGATCTTCCCAGTTTTAATCAAGCTTTCAGTCCTCTCTCCACAAATGACAACATCAGAAAAACTACCAAATGGGCAGCTCCCCATCCGGTCCATAAACACACCTTGAAGAGTACCAATAAACATATCTGTCAACTCCCTCTCCAGCATAGGGGGTTGAACTCTAGCAGCCAGTTCACGCCATCTCTGAGCGTACTCCTTGAAGCTCTCTCCGGATTTCTGACATAGACTCTGCAGCTGAGTCCGGCTAGGCGCCATGTCCATGTTATGTTTGTATTGCCTCAAGAAGGCCTCACCCAGATCTCTCCAGCATCGGATCGAATCTCTCTTCAATTCCATGTACCAGTCCAAAGAAGCCCCAGATAGACTATCTTGGAAAAAATACATCCACATCTTTTCATCATCAGTATACGCAGAGATTTTTCGATAATAAGCCTGCACATGGGTGCGAGGGCAAGAAGTACCGTTGTATTTGTCGAAGGACGGTGCTTTGAACTTGTGAGGGATTCTCAAACCTTCTACCAACCCCATATTGGTAACATCAAAACCAAGGGAATTTTGACATTCCATAGCACGAATCTTCTCAGCAAGAGCCTCAACTTTGCGGTCTCTCTCGTTAACCCTTCCCAGAACGTCTTCGTCTTCACTGAGCAGAGAGAACATATCCTCTTGTCTGTCAACAATCGGAACAGGATTACGGGCCGGAGCACGGACTACTCTGGCATTAGCGGCATCCGGAACAATAGGTTGACCGTTGATTCGAATACCCCCCAACTCATCACCTACAACATAGTTGTTGATGGGTACAGCAGCAGCAGCATTGTTATCATTGACCGGGCCTCCCTCTGGCGGAGCATGGTTGATCGGTGGATTTGTAGCCTCTTGTCTCTGAACCATGGCTCGAAGTTCTTCTTGACCTTGCGCAACCCCTTGCATCATATTCATAAACTGGGCCATGCTAGCCTTCATCTCAGCCAACTCTGCTTGAAATTGATCCATACTTCTCTGTTGATTCAGTCTTGTTGAGTAGCGGTGCGGACGTTGATCAGCTATCCTGCCTAAAACAGGAACCAGAGTGAGAAGCCACGACCAAGAACACCTGTTATGCAAAATGATATGAGTATGATGCTAATGATGCGTATGATGCACATGATATGCTCATTTCTCAGGCATTCAAAGAGCCTGACCCATCCTGAAAAGATGGCAACCTGCAGCAACAAGAGAACAAACAGATACAAGGAAATGCCGACATCCTTATATATACATAAGGGTAAAAAGGCATACAACCAATGTCAACAGAATATCTGAATAAACAACGTACAAAGAAAAAGAATCCCATCCAACAAGCCTGGAGGTGATTCTTAACAAAAGATCCAAGAGATGGCTTACACACAAATGAATCCCATCCGACAAGCCTGGAGGTGATTCTCAACAAAATACAATCAGAGATACAAACTAAGACAAACGGTCTTCCGGAATGAGGGTCTTCAGGTAATGGCACTGGTCTATCAACAGTGAGCATTCTGAGCATTCTGGTAGAGGGGTAATCTTCTCCTTCAATTGTCTTCTAAGCTCTACCACTTCTCCTCCAAGGTGGTTCTCTGATGCTTGTCTCAAGTCTACTTCCTTCTTCAACTGGATGTCTTTATCTCTGAGCTGCTTCTCCAAGTCTCTGATCTTCTTCTGATAGCTGGCCTCAACCCTCTGCAGCCTCAAGCACTCCCGGTGTTCTGCATCTAACATGCTCTCCATCTCCTCGTAGGATCTCTTCTTGCTTCTTAGTCTGCTAGCATCTTCTTCTCGCACTCCTCTGAGTTGATGAGCCAAGTTCAACCTATCAGCTTTGGCTTTGTACAGCTCCATCTGGGTATCTTGCTCCTTCCCTCTCAAACGGCGATTCTCCATCAGGGCTTGCTTGTAGTGCTCCGCAGGCACACTCTCAGCAAGGATCAAAGGTGGTTGTTCCTGCAACGGCTCCATCCTATCGTAGGGTAACAACAAAGTTTTTACTCTCTCCTTGACCCAATCAGTGTAATCGGGCATAGCAACGGCAAACTTCTTCCCTAAGACAGATCCATCCTTCACACCAATAGACTTCCAAGCTCTCCCTATCTGCTCCAATCTAGCCGGGTCACTCCGCTTCTCAAAATACACACTTTCAGCTACCTCAGCCTCGAGTGGTCTTCCTTTCATCACAAATCCCAACTGGCGAAGAGAAAGAACCGGGTTGTAATTGATGCAACCCCTAGTCCCTACGAGTGGCACATTACGGAATCCTTCACAGCTCATAATGACGTTACGCACATCCATCCGGTAAGATTGCCACCTGATATTATAGGAGGTAAGAGACATAACCCTCTGAGTCCATTTAAGCGTGCTCTGAGCATCCACAAAAGGTCCACTGACTGGCAGAAGAGACAAGAACCATCTGAGCAAAAGCGGGAGACAACACCTAATAGCCCCACCCTTACCATGCCTACTGTGAATAACATAGTAAGTGTCAGCCAACAGAGTAGGAACTGGATTTCCTCCAATGAAAATACTGACTGCAGCATAGTCAACAAAATTCGGCATACTCGGAAACAGGACGATCCCATAGATCATGACGGCCAACTGAGCATGAAAGGCTTCCCAACTTCCCTTCTCCGCTTCTTCTCTAGCTACCCTCAACAGAAATTTCAAAGGCAACCCTACAACATCCCCACTGGACTTCCAACTATCACTGACTTCCTTGATACCCAAATGGAGAGCTCTGGCAACGACTCTGAAATCAACCTCCTTGGGCACATCCAAGAAAGGAACCTGATACCGGACCGGGACACTCAGCAGAATGGAATACTCCTCAAGAGTAGGCGCCAACTGATAATCTTGAAAGGTGAAACAATGAAGCTCTGGGTCGTAGAACTGTAGAAGAGTCTACAACGGCACCGGATCGACTACTATCTTCAACAGTGTCAGAATATCTCCATACTGGTCAACGAACCCCTTCTGGTTACCACTGGTCATGAGGTTGCTCAACTCAATCAGAGACGTCAAAGGTTCACGGTGAAAGCTGTAGGAACAAGTCTTCCGCTTCAACTCTGGGACTGTTGCCATCTCTATCAGTGAACAAGCTCTGGAATGTACCTGAGAAATGATATGCATGCAGGGATTAGTTTTTTTTCTTTTCTTTTTTTTTCTTTTTTTTTTGGTTTTTTTTCATTGCGTTTCTTTTGAAAAATAAATATGCTATGATGCAAATGATGCAGACACGACTGGTTGGCTGTGCAAACTCTGATACTAGGTCGTAGCTTCAGTCAAAATCGGAACATAAATCCCACTTAAGGTTAACTGAACACTGTCTGAACACAAAGTCACCATCAGAACCAAGTCACCAACAGAACTGAGTCACCAACGGTACCTGTAATAATGATCATTCCCTCCCCACTCACGGGTGTCATCTAGGCCAGGGTAAGGTCGAGAGAAACGCAGCATAAATAACCTTTCGCAGAACATCATCATATACACACCCGAAGTATGTAACGATAATGTCCCACCAGGGTCTGAACTGCTCGTGATATCAATGTTCCGCTAAGTGGCGCAATACCACCCGCTTCCCATGAATCACTCTATTCCTAAGTAGCCTAGATTTCACTCATGGCCTGGGTATTGGGCCTTTTACCTCATGTAACTCCCACCCCAACAGAGAGAAACAGACAACCAGCCAGGTGAACAGATGAATATGAATGCAAACATAATTACAAACATAAATGCAAACAATAGACAATGAATGCAAACAGTAAATAATGAATGCAATAAATAAACACAGCACAAAGCAACCAAACCCTAACCCTAGAGAGCGCTAGGAGAGACTCGCTCAGGGAAGATGGACCAGCATAGGTCAACTTCTCTATTCCCCAGCAGAGTCGCCAGCTGTCGCATCGCGCGAAAAACCGGCGGGAAAACAAGAACAACAGAGCCGCCACCATGCGTTATTTATCCCAAAAGAGGGAAAGGAAACGCTCAGAGTAAACCTAGGAAAGAACATGGTCTCGCGACCAAAGAGAATGGGTTCGGGAGTCGGTTATGCGAAGGGAAGGTATTAGCACCCCTACGCATCCGTAGTACTCTACGGGATCCACGCACAAAAGGAAGGATAAATGGTTGCTAAAACACTGCTCAAACTCACACACACTGGCTGAAAGAAACGAAAGAGACTGACTGAAACTGACTCGGCAGGATGTCGCATCCTGGGCCTACTTAGTCTATCAGGCATAGACATCAGAATCGAAGTAGTTCGGACTGGGGAAACGACACATGCTCGCTAGGATATCGCATCCTATGCATACGTATCTTCTCGGACGAGAGAAGAATCAGAGCATTCGTAGCTCGGCTAACACGCACACAAACAAAACAAGACACACAGGCAAACGTGGAGCCCGACTGCCAATCAATGGACTTATGTCAGCATCCGAACCTAAAACACGCACACTGGAACCCAAATGCCACTCGATGGACTTACATCAGCTTCCAAGCACACAACAACACAACAAGTTAATAGGGAGTCGGGGACTCGAGCCTATAACTGTCAAGCACACACTCAAACAGACAGACAACAAATTGCTAAGGAGTCAG
The DNA here is from genome assembly GCF_024323335.1 of Lathyrus oleraceus. NCBI lineage: Eukaryota > Viridiplantae > Streptophyta > Magnoliopsida > Fabales > Fabaceae > Lathyrus > Lathyrus oleraceus. Next base: position 195,741,580 of record NC_066580.1, on the reverse strand, counting down.
GCACTCGAGCCTAGCAACTGTCAAACAACTCACTCAAAAAAGAAAAAAAGGGCGCCCGGAGAGATCAGCTCAATCTCCTGCCTACATACTTCATCTGGTATGAAGATCAGGGCGATGTAGTTCCCCTACGGAGGGATAAAGGACTAGCCTAACCAGATAACAGAGGGAGACACAACTAGGGAGACTACGACTCGAGCCTAGATGTTATCATGCAAAATCATCCCTAAGTTAAGGTTTCTAGCTAAATGGCACAAGGGCCAACCTATCCTAAGCATGGCTCACACAGGAAGCAAGCCACACACACACTTAACTTGCCCAGGAAGCAAGCCAAGCAAAACCTAACTTGCACAGGAAGCAAGTCTAAACTAAACCTAACTTGCACAGGAAGCAAGTCAAACAATCCTAACTTGCACAGGAAGCAAGTCAAACAATCCTACAAGCACAGATAGCACACACTATACACAAGCAAGTGGCTCAAACAAGGGTTAGGCACTGAGGCCAACTGTACAGGTGAATGGTGCTCTTAACCTTGCCATTGAGGGGCTAAGGTGAAGCAGATGAAAGGTGAAGTGAGGATGAGACCTCACAGCTCTTATCCCTGGCCAGGGAGAGCTTAAGACAAGAATGTGTGGGTTCAGAAAGTGGGAACCCTTCTACACATTTAAAACTGACTCAACTGTACAGTCGTACAAGATCTTGGGTTTGTATCCGCAATGCATCAACACAGTGGTGTGAGCAAAGCAGATGACACACTGAATAGTGGGGGATAGATTGCATATCCCTACCTTCCACCAATTGCCTCTTCACTTAGGAGGTCTTTGACTCTATGCAAGGACAAAATTAAACATCCACAAACATTGCCTCTTAAGGAGGACTTCAGACAGTTGCCTGGCCAAGTAACAGGCCAGGTCTTCCAGACTACATGAAGACAAAGAGACATACCTCAATGCAAATTGCTTATACAAGCAAAGCAAAGCAAAAAGTTCACAAGGAACTAAGCAACTAAAGCACCTGAAACAGTCAAGCAGATGTTAGTATGCGACTTCAAACAAAACAAACAGAAACAGACACCAATAGTCGATTAGAGGCACATGGATGTGCAAGGCACAAGGCTTAAGGCATGTGAGCCAAGCCACCTACAAAACAAACAAGTTAGACAATGATATCTAAGCAAGCTCAATCAAAAGGATTGGTCTCAATGGCCATTTGATGGTCAACCTGAAAACACAAGCTCAAAAGTGAGTAGCAGGACCACTAGGGCAAGCCTAGGGTCAAAAAGAGAATAAGAAAGTCAAGACAGCAAGGGATATCCAATCAAATTCAAGCTTAAACATTCAAGAAACAAAACCAATGGGGTTCACATCCATATCAATCATCATCATCATTTCATGAACCATTTAGGTCAAAGTATAGCAAACAGAAGCTCATAGAAGTCAACAGCAAGACTCAACTCAAAAGCAACCTTAAACATTTCCAAAAATCACCAAATAAATCATGATCAATCCTAACACATAGCATGGTAAGCATGTCAAATTTCATCACATTTGGGCAAGTGGAAGGCAGCCAATGAAAATCAGAAAGTCAAAACCATTTTGAACATGCTCAATGAAGTCAACCAAACATGCATCAACTTAGAAAAATCATAAGTCAGAGATGGTGTATTATAAATGAATGGGACTAAAACCATGGCAAAGATGAGGATGTCTAGTTATCTCATGTAAAATTTCATGTCCATCTAATAAAGTATGAGAATTTCACAAATGAAATGGGAACATGTGTCACACAAGGTCAACATTTTGGTCAGCAGGGGAGAAAATCCCAAACAATTAGGAAATGCCACAAATAATTCCAAGAAAATTCACATGTAAACTAGACATACAAGAGTAGGTTCATGCAAAATTTCAATCCATTTGGAGGTCAAGAAGCATGGCTATGAAAATCATGAAGTTGGGCATCAATGGTGTGACACAAATTGTCACACCCTAATTCAAAAAATCATAACTCACAAACCACAAATGATAAATTCACAAACTCTACACCAAAATCACCATGAATGTGTCTAGTTTAAGCACAAAAAATTGGGGAGCCATTGGATGCATTCTCATCATTTCACAAATGTTTTGGCAAAGTGTACAAAATTTGGTCACATGTCACAAACCCTAGCAACATTTAAAAAACACTCATCCAAAAATTCTGGAAAAATAATGATAAAAAAGTAGAGATCATGATGAACACAACACAAAAAATCCCATTCAAATTGGATTAAAAATGAGCAAGTTATGATTTTTGGAAGATTGAATATAAAATGTGAAATTAAAATGGAATAAATGAAGCAAGAATGGCAAAGTTGTAATATTCTGGGTCACTTAATCAAACACGGTCGTTTTGGCCATAAAATGAAATGTTTTTATTGGTTGATGAGGAAGGGACCATGCACACGTGAGAAAGGCAAGAAAATCTGGGAAAATATTTTGAAGGCTAGGGTTTCACTGTAGCATTCATCCCTCTTTCAATCGACCAAAACTTTTTCACTCAGAAACAGCAATTGGTCATACCATTGTGATCATCAAACAACACACAACCTAAATCTAACATTGGTTTTCCTTAAATCAAGCTGGGCAAAGAGAAATCAATGAAAACATTTTCAAGCATCAAGCTTCATTTCATCACATCTTCATAATAACTCAACCATTTTCAAAACTAAGGCCATCACTAAACTCAGCATTGAAAGATCTTTTGAAAGCATATCACAATTTTAAAAAAGGTGGAAGTTGAAAAACTCACCAAATCTGCAACACAGTTGGGACTCGAGGGTTATTTGGCTGTTTTGAAGTGTAACAGTGGAAGCTTCAGCTATGCCTTGATGAGTGATGAAGATGCTTTGCCTTGACACAGCTTGGAATGGCTTCAAATGAACTCTGCCATGGCTAATGCTTCTTTGAAATCAGTAATGGAATATGGCTCTACAGCTGGAGGAAAGTGGTTGGAATGGACTCAAGATGTTGTTTGATTGATGAATTAGCCAAAACAAGGTCAGGGTATTTGGAGTTTTTGGACTGAGTTTTGGAAGAGATGCAAAATGTGTTTATGAGAGAGTGAGAGCCAAGGGTTTCCTACTGTGTGTTTTGTGGCTGCAACTGGTTTATAATGATGCTTGAATGGAGTTTAAGACAAGGCAAGGCTTGGTCTTTGACAGAAATTTGGAATGGCCAAAAGTGAAGTTTTTACATGTGAGAGAATACATCAGTTCTGTTTGCAATCTTGGCTAGGCTTGTATGGCTGCTCTTAGTTCCTCATGACAGGGAATGAGGAAAGGACCATGCTATTTGGTATTGTGCAATGCCTTGGTTCTTTGGAGTTTTTTGGAACAGGTTTTGAAAAGTGCAAGAATGTGATTTTTGAGCATGAGAGCACCAAGGCCTTTTGCTGTGGTTAGATGGTGGCTACTTGTTCATTTTTAGACAGGAAATGACATTAAGGTCTGCTGTTGAGAAGTTGCCTATTGTTCAAGACAGAATTTGCAATTTTTCAAATGCCAAATGAGAGAATCATGTTTTCTGCTGTTGGGTGGCTGCTAGCAGTGTTATCCAAATGATAGAAAATTGATGAACCAGGCTGCTGTTAGCAGTTGCTTTGTGGTAAGGTTTGGTTTGGTTCCTTTGTGCTTTGGACAGATTTCTCAAAATGCAAGAGATGAAGCTTGAGAGAAATGAGTGTGAGCAAGGGTTTCTGCTGTTGGATGGTTGGCTGCAGCTGGTTCCTCATGACAGAAACATGATGGAGGATATGGTATTGAGCAAGGCCAACTTTGTTCTCTTTGGAGTTTGACAGAAAATTGGAAATTACCAAAAGCCAAGTGAATGCTCCTAGAGAAAATGAATGATGTGTGCAGTCAGTAGTGTTTGTTCATGACAGAAAATGAGGGAAAAATTCTGCTGGACAGTACAAGGCATTGTTGTGGAAGTATGGGTGGATTGCATTTGTCCTTTTTTCCCAATTTCAAGCAAATTAGTATGGCCACTTTTGCTGGTTTTTTGGCTGCACAATGAAGCTTCAAACTGACAGAAAAATGATCAATAAAACTCTGTTTGAAGGGTACAAGGCATGGTATGGTGGAAGCATGGAGTAGCATGGTTGAATTTGTACTTTTCTTCCAATTCAAGCAACTAAGCATGGATACATGATGGGTGCAAGTACTGCATAATTTGAGCTTGCAAACAAATTTTAAATGATATTTCTGAGCTATTCCAATTGGCCAAATGGTAGAAAAATGATTATATCAAAAAGTCAACCCTTGGTCAAACTTGCATTTAAATGAGATAAGTCAAAAAATGCCATTTTGATTGGTGAAGTTTTGGATCATGAAATTTATATTTTTGGAAAGAGGGGATCAAATGTGACTTGTAGGAAAAAACCCCACCAAAATTGGCCAAATGGTTTGGGAGATATGGCCTTTTGAAGTTCAAGATTTTCTGAAATCGATTCGATCATAACTTGCCAACCACACATGGGAATTGAGAGTTCTTGGACTTTTTGGAAATGGGAGAACAAGATCTTCAACTTTCATGTTGGGCAAAAATTCATTTGAAGCTTGTATCATGATGTAAGTTTGAGGATCAAGACTTTCCATTTTTGGTAAGTTTCAGTTACAGGTCCAGTTTCCATTTTTGGAAATTTCTGATTTGGCTTCAAATTCTTCCATGATGGTGTTTGACATGTTATATGAAGACTATTTGGACATGAATAAGCTCTCTCAAACCAAATCCAATCATCAAATCACTGATTAAATGGACAGTTGACCAACAGTTGACTTTTAGGGTTTCTGGCTGACTGGGCATCTTCTGATGAATTCCAAACCCTAATTCCTTGAGAACTTGACTTCAAATGATGTCCCAAGTTGTATGAACTCTTGATTATTGATCATGGTGCCCAAATTCCACAAGAATGGCCACCATCCACTGCTTTGACTGACTGTTGACTTTCTAGGGTTTTTGACTGTCTGTGTATGAACTGATGACCTCTGAGCCTTCAACCCTTGACTTGAACACTTCAAATAGACCTCCAAGTCATGTGAACTTGTTGGACAAACCCTAGGGCCTTGGCTCCTTGAGAATTGTGCTTGCTTGCTTGACTGACTGATCTCCTGATCAGTTTGACCTAATTCCTTGATTGGCTTGCACTTGAGGCAAAAGAGGCAATGCAATGCTATGCAATGGACCATGATATGCTATGACCTAATATGAAAATGTATGTACAATGATAGGTGCAAATTTGAGGTGCTACAGCTGCCCCTATTCAATCAGCTGGGAACCCGAACGGATGAGAGCAACGGCTGTCAGACTTTCAGGGTAAACAGGGATTGAATACCAAAGGACCGTAGAAATTTGCACTGACTGGATACGATACAAGAAGAACCACGTCATTTACCGATGACGCCTGCAATTGACAACTTCAGAAAAGCGAAACCATTTACCGGTGGTTAGAAACTGGAAACTTGATATTTACCGATATCAACTTCAGCAAGACCATTTACCGATGGCTGCTGGGAAACAACTCTGATGTAAAAGGAAGCAAGACCATTTACCGATGGTGGCTTCAAAGAAACTTGACATTTACCGATATCAACTTCAGCCCAACCATTTACCGATGGCTACTGCAACTGGGGATCCGATATTTACCGATATCGAAGAATACGGGGCCATTTACCGATGGCGGATAAAACTGGGCATTCAATATTTACCGATATCGAAGCATACGGGGCCATTTACCGATGGCGTCTCCACTTGGGGAGGAACAAAATCTTTGTGGTGTAATCAGACAAGACGTTTACCGACGACTTCTGGGGATCTTGATTTTATCAACAAGAGATCAAAGAATGACCAGACATTTACCGATGACTGGGATGAGACTTGATGTTTACCGACATCGAAAGATGATGTTTACCGACATCCAAAGAAATGACCAGACATTTACCGATGACTGGGAATGAGAAAATTATTGGGGAGATACAAATATTTGCAACTGGAAACCAGACAGGACATTTACAGATGACTCTACTGGGGATTTCTAGCTGAGGATTATCAGACATTTTCCGATGACTGCAGAAAAGACTCGATGTTTACCGACATCGAAAGATGATGTTTACTGACATCAAAAAATGACCAGACATTTACCGATGACTGGGGAGAAAACCCGATGTTTACGGACACCGAAGAAATGGTGTTTACAGACACCAACAATAATAACCAGACATTTACTGATGACCGGAGAGAATACCGATGTTTACAGACACCGAAACAATGGTGTTTACCGACACCAAAAGTGATGACCAGACATTTACTGATGACTGGAGAAAAGACTCGATGTTTACAGACACCGAAACAATGGTGTTTACAGACACCAACAATAATAACCAGACATTTACTGATGACTGGAGAGAATACCGATGTTTACAGACACCGAAACAATGGTGTTTACAGACACCAACAATAATAACCAGACATTTACTGATGACTGGAGAGAATACCGATGTTTACAGACACCGAAACAATGGTGTTTACCGACACCAAAAATGATGACCAGACATTTACTGATGACTGGAGAAAAGACTCGATGTTTACAGACACCGAAACAATGGTGTTCACTGACACCAAAAATGATGACCAGACATTTACTGATGACTGGGGAGAATACCCGATGTTTACAGACACCGAAACAATGGTGTTTACCGACACCAAACAAAGAGACACACGTGGGTGCTAGTATGACACTTACCGGTATCACAAGAACGACATCTTAGATATGTCAAGGCAAGACTGACCACTTGCTAGGGGTCTCACTGGGGAGAAACAAACTTTCTGTCACCAACGGGTGAGATAATAAACCTCTGTGGGGATATCAATCCTGAATGCTGTCAAGAGCAACTGTAGCAGACTTGCTGTGCTGATGTTGAATGAAATGATCCGCCTCTGCCGGGGATACGGTCTGGTGAAGTTAACACACGAATGCATATGTTTGAATTTTTCTATGGCGTAATGCTCCATATTGAATGGGAATGCTACGCAATTTGAGGATGCAATGATTACTACATGCAAATGCAAATGAACCCTGGTTAGGGAGCCGAAATGATCAGATACTCTGATTCTGTGGGGAGACTCCTCTTGGGGAAATACTCTGCGGGGAACTCTGCTTGGGGAGTGGTAAAGCGACTTCACACTCCTGTTGAAGCATAGCTCTGCTGCTGGGAAAAGGTAAACTCCGCTGGAGGTATCCTTCAGTCCACAGATAGGATAAATGTTGGAGATAAATTCAATGAACCTGCCTCACTCGGGGAGGAAAACGGCAAATACAGGCCTGCTGGGGATAGGCAATCCTTAGATCTGCTGGGGAAAAGAAGGCACTATCCACAGACGTCTCTGCAGGGGAACATAACTCTGATAGCTTCCAAACTTGCTTGGGGAAAATATCTGCTGAGGAAACGTCCTCGCAGATGCCAATCTGAAAAACAGCACAATCAAACTGCCCCCAGGGGATACATGGACAAGATACGCTCAAGTGTCCTCAACATTCAAAATGATTTTCAAATGTTTTATCTTTCTGCACGTTATTGTGTAGCCTCCATGTTCTTATATGTAATGCTTATCAAAAATTCGGACATTTTGCAAACAAAACAGTAGAAATAAAAATAAAAGAGCTATTTATCTGAATAACGACTTTTATTGATTAAAAATGTGCCTGAAGAGGCAAATACATTGGGAAGCAATTCCTAGAAAGAGGTAATTGCGCACAAAAGGAAAAAATCTATCCTAATGGCAACGTGAACACGGCATCCACTATTTCCCAATTCTGTTATAACTCACAGATCATCAGTTTTCCTCCCAACTCCTTGCTTTCTGAGAAGAATGACTGGACGGATCACATCTTTCGAGATGGCAGACGACAAAGCTTGATGAAGTACAGACAACTCAGACTGTAGTCTTCGCTTTAATCCCTAATTTTTGCCTGGATCGCCCTTTTCGGGTTTTCAATCCACCGGGATACCCATTTTTGCCTAAGTCGCCCTTGCGGGTTTTCGACTTACCGGGTGTACACATTTTTTATATTTTATCCCTAATTTTTGCCCGAACCTTTTCTTTCTGTTTTTTGGTTCGCCGGGATGCCCTTTTTTGCCTGGACTTTCTCTTTCTTCTTTTGTCCAGCGGGTCAATTTATGCGAAGTATTTTTTGACTACATCTGAGTTGACAGGAGACGGAAAATCTTCACCATCCATAGTTGTAAGCATCAAGGCTCCACCGGAGAAGACCTTCTTCACAACATACGGACCTTCATAATTAGGAGTCCACTTGCCCCTGTTATCTGCACCGGGAGGGAGGATCCTCTTCAAAACTAGATCACCGATCTGATAGCTTCGGGGACGCACTTTCTGATCAAAGGCTCGCTTCATCCTTCGCTGATACAACTGTCCATGGCATACAGCTGCTAGCCGTCTTTCCTCGATAAGGCTCAACTCGTTAAACCTTGTTCGAATCCACTCGGCTTCGTCCAACTTGACATCCAATAAAACTCTCAGAGAAGGAATCTCCACTTCAACAGGTAGGACAGCTTCCATACCATACACAAGGGAGTAAGGGGTTGCCCCGGTCGACGTACGTACTGAGGTACGGTACCCATGCAAAGCGAAAGGCAGCATCTCATGCCAATCCTTGTACGTAACGACCATCTTCTGCACAATCTTCTTGATATTCTTGTTCGCCGCTTCTACAGCACCATTCATCTTCGGTCTGTAAGGAGAAGAATTGTGATGTTCAATCTTGAAATCTTTGCAAAGCTCTTTCATCATCTTGTTGTTGAGATTCGAACCATTGTCAGTGATGATTCTCTCAGGAACTCCATAACGACATATGATCTCTTTCTTGATGAACCGGGTAACCACTTGTTTGGTAACGTTAGCATAGGAAGCTGCTTCCACCCACTTGGTGAAATAGTCAATCGCAACCAGGATGAAGCGATGTCCATTCGAAGCAGTAGGCTCAATCTTCCCAATCATATCAATGCCCCACATGGCAAACGGCCAAGGCGAATTCATGACATTCAGAGGGCTTGGTGGTACATGCACCTTATCAGCATAGATTTGACACTTATGGCACTTCCGAGCATACTTGAAACAATCGGATTCCATAGTCATCCAGTAATAACCCGCTCTCAACAATTTCTTAGCCATTGCATGTCCGCCGGCATGAGTACCGAAGGAACCTTCATGAACTTCCTGCATTAACATGTCTGCCTCGGGTCTGTCCACGCATCTGAGCAAGACCATGTCAAAGTTTATCTTATACAACACATCATCCTGATTCAAATAAAAGCTTCCAGCTAGCCTTCTCAGGGTTTTCTTGTCATTCTTCGACGCACCTTCAGGATACTCCTGAGTCTTGAGGAAATTCTTGATGTCATAATACCACGGCTTCTCATCAATCACAACAGACTCGGCTGCAAACACATACGCAGGCCTCTCAAGTCGATTCACCGCAACATGTGGCACATGATTCCACCAATGAACTTTGATCATAGACGACAAAGTAGCCAAGGCATCAGCCATTTGATTCTCATCCCGGGGGACATGGTACAACTTCACCTTCTTGAAGAACGTCAGTATTCTTCTGGTGTAATCTCTATACGGAATCAAATGCGGCTGATTCGTATTCCAATCTCCATTGACTTGATTGACCACTAGAGAGGAATCTCCAAATATATCAAGAGTTTTGATCCTCAGATCAATGGCTTCCTCTATCCCCATGATACAAGCCTCATACTCAGCTTCGTTGTTGGTGACGTCAAACGTCAATCTGGCAGAAAAAGGTATATGAGCACCTTTAGGATTGATCAGTACTGCCCCAACACCGTTACCGTTCATATTCACAGCCCCATCAAACATTAGTGTCCACTTGTCATCAGGATCCGGTCCTTCCTCGACAAGCGGCTCTTCGCAATCTTTCATCTTCAGATACATGATGTCTTCATCAGGGAATTCAAACATCATAGGCTGATAATCTTCAATCGGTTGCTCGGCGAGGTAGTCTGACAGAATACTACCTTTGATGGCCTTCTGTGACGTGTACTGAATGTCATATTCTGTTAAAATCATCTGCCAACGGGCAACACGTCCGGTGAGAGCCGGCTTCTCAAAGATGTACTTTACTGGATCCATCTTAGAAATCAATAAGGTAGTATGGTTCAACATATACTGCCTCAGTCGGCGAGCAGCCCAGGCCAAAGCACAGCAAGTTTTCTCGAGCAGTGAATATCTTGTTTCACAGTCGGTAAACTTTTTGCTAAGGTAGTATATGGCATGCTCTTTTCGACCAGACTCGTCATGCTGTCCCAATACACACCCCATCGAATTCTCAGTTACTGACAGGTACATTATCAGAGGTCTCCCTGGAACTGGAGGTATAAGGATTGGAGGTTTCTGTAGATACTCTTTAATCTTGTCAAAAGCCTTCTGACAGTCATCATTCCACTTGATCGCCTGATTCTTTCTGAGCAGTTTGAAAATTGGTTCACATGTAGCAGTTAGATGAGATATGAACCTTGCAATGTAGTTCAATCTCCCTAAAAACCCACGGACTTGCTTTTCCGTCTTCGGTTCAGGCATCTCTTGAATAGCTTTGACTTTTGCTGGATCTACCTCAATCCCTTTTTCACTGACAATGAAGCCTAAAAGCTTCCCTGATCTCACCCCAAATGTACACTTGTTCGGATTCAATCTCAGCTTGAATTTTCTCAACCGGTCAAACAGCTTCCGCAAATTAACCAGGTGCTCCTCTTCTGTCTGCGACTTCGCAATCATATCATCTACGTACACTTCAATCTCTTTGTGCATCATGTCATGAAAAAGAGTCGTCATTGCCCTCTGATAGGTAGCACCAGCATTCTTTAGCCCAAATGGCATCACCTTATTGCCCTCTGATAAGGTGTCATTTCTCTGGGGGGACCCGCAACCCTCCTCATCTCGTAGGGGGCTATATCCTTAGAGAAAGTGACATTGAGCCACAGTTGCAAGAACCAGAAAGAGCCATGGACCAACACGTTTTTCTTTCTGGAGTTCTCAGGGTCGAAGAGTCTAATATGGCAGACAACCTCAGATAGAGACTCATAGAGAGAAGCTAAAATCAGTTGGCCCAAGGCAATGTCACGCTCTTGGTGCAGTTGGGTTTCCAGGAGAACAAAGTGCTTAGCTACCTGCATAGATCTGGAACAGAAGACAAAGCATGATAGCCAGAGGGTCAAGAAAGCCACATGTTCCTCGTCGGTCACAGGGCCTACAGAGGTGGAATAATGATCAATAAAATTGTTGTATGTTGGCTTGCGAGAGTCACCAACATCGAACTTTAAGGAAATTGGCGCTACAGCTTCGTAGTCGAAGACTTCGCTAGTCGGTTTTAAGCTTGTGGTGGCAGTAATGTCCAAGAGTGTCGGCGTGATCATGCCATACTTGGTATGGAAGGAGTTGGTCGAACTCTCCCAAAATTTAAGGGCAACTAATAACATGCCACAAGATTGGGGAGGGCCACAATGGGCAATCTGTAGAAGAGTGTAGATGCCTGTCCTTTTCCAATGGTCGATTTTTTCTGATTCCAATCGATCCATCCAAGCGCAAAACCTAGGACAGTTTTTGGGAGGAGCAGTCCTGAAGTTCCTGTCGACGTAGCGAAGGGAAAAAGGTTGTTGAGCAGAAATCGCAGGTTCAGAGATGTTATTGGAGGGGAAAAGGGAAGAATTTGTTCTAGTAATCTCTAGGTGTCGGTTTTCTGGGAGAGGACCTAAGAATGCTAAGGGTTTGTCGTATCCCAAATTTTGACCACCTTTCATATACTCTATAGTACCACTTTGTTTCGAATAAATAAAATAGCACAATTTGTAGAAGAGCATGTGTAAGGAGTTATGAGTGTTAGAGGTTATGAGTTCAAATCCCACCTTTCTCACTTTTAAGTTATTTTTTCTCTTTTATTTGTTTTTTTTTTATTTCTAACTTTTCTGTTTTTAAAACTACAAAAAAAAATCACAAAATTACATTTTTTTTTTAATTTTCGTATTTATAAAATAGGCATTTTAACAAAATAATAATTTTCATTTTTTAAACTTTTTTATTTAAAAAATAGCCAAAAATCATTAAAAAAAAGATTGAAAAAATTGTGTTCATATTTTATTATTCAAGTTCATTTAACATTTCATCATTTTAGGATATTAATGTAATTTGATAAAGGTTTCATTCTTTTTAGATTATTCTATTTTTAGGATAATATTTTTATTTTTGAAAATAATCAATATGAGTAAGTAAATAAGTCAAAAAATAAAAAAGGGAATTTATATTTATTAATTTTCATTTGTTTTTCTTTTTATTGATAATTTTCTGATTTATTTTATTTTGGAAAACTTTTTCCAAATTAAAAAATATATTAAACATAAATTATTCTATATGTTGCATAAAATCATGGAAATGATTTTTTTTATTAGAAGTTATTAACATTGATTTCTCAATTTATTTTAATGTTTTAACCTTATAATTTTATTATAAATAGACATGTCCAATTATCAAAAAAATAAAAAAAAAACATATCCCAATAACCATTTTCCCAATTCCAAAAACACGGTTACTAACTATTGTTCCAAATCAATTCAAAAAAAAACTTTCCAAAATATTTCAAAAGCAATCCAACTCAATTACTGCAAATCAAACACATTTCAATTCTTTCCCAAAATCAAAATAAAAAGTATCATAATCTTAATTTCAAATATTCAATCCACTTTAAATCTAAAAAACATCAAAATCTTTTTTGTTATTATAAATACATTGCTATTATTATTATCAATTATTATTCTTATTTATAATTAAAAATTCATAAAATATTTTTTGTGGATATCATTAATATCTTTATTGATACTTTTAATTATTATTGATTTACTATCATCAATTATCCAGATTATTATCATCAAATATTAAGTTAAAAAAAACCATTTTTTATCATTTAATTAAAAATATTATTTGTCATTTAAATTATGATTTTATGCCTAAAATCCCAAAATATCGTAAAATAAAAAAAATTGGAATTACTTTGTTTATATCTTATTTCAGGATAATAATTCAATTTCATTTAACATTTCATTTTAGGATAGTAATTTAAATTGATTTTTAATATAAAGAATATACAAAAAAATATTAAGTGATTTTGTTCTCTTTAAATTATTCCATAATATTTTTATTTTGGAAATAATCAACATTACTAGTTTCTAAAGCTAAAAAATGAGTTTATTTCTTAACTTTCGGTTTTTTTATAGATAATTTTTAAAAATTATTATTTTGTACTTTTATGTATTATTAGTAAAACAAAAATCAGAAAATGTGTCATTAATTTGATTGACTTCATTTTTAGCATTTTTTAAATATAAATATAGAACTTTAAGAAATATCAATTTAATTAATAGAAATAATTGAAATTCAAGTCAAATGAAATATGTTTTTTTGGACTTTTTGGATTGTTTTAATTAATTGTTTGAATAAAATTAATTTGTTTCCTTCTTAATTTAACCTAATTTTATCTATAAATAGGACTTATGTTTAACTTCACAGTCATCCACAATTTACATATTCTTACCCTCAAATTGTTGCTCTTCACATCGAAGAACAACAACAAATAAATCCTAGACTCCAAAATCAAGTTAATCAAGAAATATCGAAAGAAAAAGGAAGAACGTGAGGAATATGAGGAATGAAGCAGCAGCTTACGTGGGTCACGACACTTCAGGTTGGTATCTTCATACTATTGATTATTGATTGTATATTTATTCTTGAATTCTTGTTTGGATTGCGATTTGGGGTCTGAATTAATTTTTATGTGTTTTATTCTTAAATAATTATGTATTTGAGTATTTAATGTTGTATATATTTAATTTTTGTGTGTGTAAGATTAACTTTAATTGAATTTTCATATAATATAGTTTAATTATCATCATAAAATAAAATAACCTAACTTTACAAAATTCTATTCCCTGTAAAAAAAAAAGATTATACAGTTTTTCACAATTTTGTTTTACATCTAATTAACATATTATCTTGCCAAAACTCATAAACATAATTCTAATAACCTAAAACAAAATCTCATGAAGCCTAATAAAACAAACCTGCATTTTCTTTTTCAGTGAGTTTACAAACTTTCTCACACTAACACAATTTCAAACACATCTTTAAAAAGGGCTAAATTGTTAACATTGAACTTTCCATATTTTTTATGTAAAAAAAAACTCAATACATAATATACTTCCGGCCTATTTTAGTTTCTCTTTTTTTTGTAAAGAATTAATTAACAGGTAAATAAGTCTTCTTTTTTATTTATAATATTTTCATTATTTTGTGAATAGTTATATTGATTATAGACATTCATAATTAACATGGAAAATATAATTAGGGGTTTAAGTTGAGATTAGAATTAATTCTATAATTAAACGTATTAAAATTAAGGATTAACTTTTAAATGGGTTAATATAAATAATAAAAGGGTTAATTATGGGATATTAATCAATTAAGGTTAGTTTATGGGATAAAAATAAGGGATAAAAATAAGGGATAAAAATAAGGGATAAAAATAAGGGATAAAAATAAGGGATAAAAATAAGGGATAAAAATAAGGGATAAAAATAAGTGATACATTAGGGACAAACATGTATAAAATTCTATAACAATTTCAAGGGATAAAAACAAGGGATAAAATTTATGGGATAAAATTATGAGATAATTTTAGGGATAAATAATCAGGGATAAATTTTTATGGTTTTAGGGATAAATAATCGGGATAAGGAATATGATATTTTGTTACTTTATAATCATCTAATATTGTTATGGGTTATTTTCTGAAATTAAAATAATCATCATATTTTTGTAAATTAACTAAGGGATAAAATCAGGATAAGGGATATATCGTATGACATCTTATTTAATTTTATTAGTCAAATTAAATTATATTTTCAAATCAAATGGGACAAGGACATGGGATAAAACTCTAAGGTTTTCAAGGGTTAAATTGGGGATAAAATCGGGATACAGGGTTATGTCTAATATTCTAGTATAATCAATAATTTATTTTCTTATATAAATTAAATATTGTCTTTACAAACAATCATGGGATAAAATCAAATTCAACACACTTCAAACTATAAGTCACCTGCCCCGATGCGCGAGAACTTTTAAGGGATAACAACAAACAAACAAATATTTTTTAGAAGAACTACGGTACTCTGATCCCTCGCCTAATGCGGAGGTACGTAGGCATAGAGTTGTAAACTCTAGCGAGTACAATTATAAAAAAAAAATCTGTTTAGGTCCCTCATCCGTTTAAATAGAATATTTTCTGTAAATATAATAAATAATTAATAGTTAATTAGTAATCAAGCAAATAATTTAGAAACATACACTGACCCTAGAATTGTAGGAGGATCCCATTTAGTACAATGGAGGTAAAGGGTGCCTAACACCTTCCCCTTACTTAACCGACTCCCGAACCTAGTCTCTTACTCTTAACTAATAGGTTTTATCATTATTTCCCTGTTCCTTAAGAACGAATAAAGGATGGTGGCGACTCTGTCATTTTTCCAGCCGCGACAGCTGGCGACTCTGCTGGGGAGTTCTTATACTTTCCCTAAAGAGAGTCCATCCTAACCTTGGGTTTTAGGGTTATGCTTGTTTCTATGTGTATTTGCTTTCCTTTATTTAGGTTTATTTATTTATTTATTGACTTTATTCTTTATTATATTATTATGCCTGTCATATCATGTTGATTGGGATTTTCAAAGGTGTGAAGCCAAAACCCAGGCTTGAAAAAAAATATAAGCTTAAGTAAGGGGTCGTCCTGTCTCGGCCACCGGGGTTTTCATCCCGTAGGGTCTTTGATGACGATTCTGCCCAGAATAGATCAATTCAAAAGGGTTGTCATGAGAAGGCCAACACTTCTTCGTGATAAAACTTTGAATTCGATCCATGACTCTGGGGACCTCTTCTAGAACCCTCTTAACTTAGGGTGACCTTATGTTATCAACCTGCAAAGGTCGTTACTAAGGTCCCGCCTAGACGAGACTTATCCCGAAGGATTACCGTAGGAAGGCTTGCTCCTTCTCATGGTAAAACAAGGGTATAATCCATGACTCTAGGGCTATCATCCTACAAAAACTTTATATCCTACAAGTGAGGGGATTGGGTAGTCTAAGCCTAGATCTGACATATCATAAGGAACCTACCCTTAACTAGGTCATGCTTGCATATTATCTTACATATCTCAAAATCGTTTGGGTTTACCATGGCAATTATTACCCCTATCAATAAGGAACCTTTTTAAACAAGGTGTCCTTATATTCGACATTATCCTTAAATCCATATGTGGGTTCTATATCCATCACAATCTCTAAACCCGTGTGGGTTCTCCTATCTGTCACTGTCCTAATGGGATAGTTGCATTGCATCTTAAAAAAAAACTTTTAGCATACCTTCAAATTAAAAAATTAAAAAATATTTTTGCATACCCACGCATTTTCGTGCATTTGCATACATACATATACATTTGCATATCCTTTCCGCTTTCTCCCTTATCCAGCTAGCAAGTCTCCCGATGCTCGCAAATGAACTTGCCACATGTCTCAAGAAGAGAAAGTACCATCTAAGAGAGAAGGTAACCCTTTTCCTTGCAAGCCACCGACCTATCCAATGCTTTAAATACAACGAACCTGGATGATGTCACCGTAACAAGGTCTGCAATAATATCTTCTTCGGCTGCAACCCTATGCGCCTCATTAATCACAACAAAGGAAGCTTGGAAGGAAATTGGGTCCTATACTAACGTCTCATGACTTAATTAGAGGTGCCCTAGTAGGACTACAACCGAATGATCTCTCTCCCCGTCTATACCCTAAAGGTCATTGTGAGAATGCCAGATGTGAGCACAAAGTACAAGACCTACAATTGACTTTCAAAGAAGGAGTCCCGTTGGTGAACGATCACCCTTACTCTAACAAAGTGCAAGAACATTAAAAAGCATCCCCTAAAGACAGTGGATCAACAATGAAGCTCATCCCTGGGATCAAAAGACTCTATCAGTTCCAGTTGTAATTTTTTTTTGCTAAGTGGTTTTTGTATTAAAAGTTGTACTCTTTGGGAAATAATTTTAGTAAAATGAGCATGCATGTTTTTGAAATCAATCCATTCGTTTACACTCTCTTTCTTATGCCATCATGAAAATAAAAATAAAAATCAATCAAACCTTTTATTTTCACTTCTCACCTATTAACAAACTTATGAGGAGAATGAAATAAAATAACTAAATTTTGCTGACTATGCTTTTAATAGTAAGACCTGGCTGACGATGTAAGGCATTGTTTCACTTCCCAAACACTGGAGAAATAAGGAGATAATCCGTAGTCAACCCCCTCGAGCCAGAAGTTGGTGTTTCTTTTTCTATTCATAAAAACCCTTAATATTAACCAGGGGCAGGGTAGTTTCAATTAAGTCAATGATGCATTCTAGTCTCAAGAGAACTATTCCATAATCACATCAGTAAGAGGTTCAAGCAACATCTTCCTTACACCATTCAACATTGAGGAAGCAATGAGGACAAAGCTCACAATAGCCAACAAGGCAGTCACAACTTTCGAAATATCAAAAAAAAGAACACATGAATTATTCCGAAAAGAGCTCGCTAAGTAAAAAAAAGGGGGAAACAACCAGAATTTTTTTTACTTAGGCAAAAGTTAGGGCATCGTGTTTAAAAAAAAAAGCCCGCTAAGTCAAAAACTAAAAAGGAGTTGACTTAGGCAAAAGTTAGGGTATCCCAATGGACCACAAATTCATAAGAATTGGTCCATGCAAAAATAGGGATTAAAAAGCAAAAAATAAAAAAACGAAAACAAGCTTGTAGGTGAAAGTAAGTGACTGCCACCTCAAGAATCTCATCAGCACTTGAATCATTACATTTACTTCCATCATTATCTATTAGAATTCTCTTACAGACTAAATGCATTAGTTGAATTAATTGGATTTAGGAATGAAGATCATCAAGGAGAAGGGGTGGGATAAAATTAAAATTTGAGCCTTATATCTTTTGTTTCATAAACCGTGAACCAAGCCACGTTATAACATTTAAAAGTCGTAATTGAAGCTAGGTTCACTATGAAAGCATACTCGGCAAAATCGTTAAACTAACTCCAAATGTTTGTTAAATCATTGATAACCATCTTGTTTTATCACATTTTCACATATTCATTTGTGCCAACCTCGTGGCCAGATATCATCTGTATACACCATATCCATTTTCCATAACAACTTTCGATTTCAAAAACTCGCATGAGCATGATATTAGAATTACTTTTCAAAGAGAACATTTTTCTCACAAATCAATACTTAGCATCAAGGAAATTTCAGCAATAGTCTGATCAAAGGCGAACAGTTTCAAGACACTAGAGGCAAGTCATCTAAGGATCCTTCTAGTTAGGGGAAATCCTTATAATCATGGGCAAATCATCCAAAGATCCTACTAACTAAGGGCAAAGCGTCCCAAGATTTAACTCATCAATGCTGAATCACTTCTATGACCCTAATGATAAGGGGAAGACCTTGCAAAAACTCAAATATTGGGGCAGCCTATATCCAATTCATATCACAGCATGGCCCGATCCATGTTCCTTTTCGGGAAATACCTTTGGATCCTAATTGTCAGGGACATACCTTTCAAGACTCTCATACTGGGGCATACCAACTCAAGGGCATAGTGAGGTTGATCACTCCAAAAAGTCATCTAATTCGGGGCATATTTTTCAAAGATTCAAATACTGGGGCAATTCATACAAAGGTCACATCGCCGCATTGTAGGATCCAAGTTCCTTCTCATAATACTCCTCTAGACCCTAATAATCAGAGACATACTTTTCAGGATTCATATACCGGGGCAATCCATATCAAAGTCATACTACATCATGATAGGATCCAAGTTCCTTTTCAGGAAATACTCACCAAGCCTTTATCAATCTAGGACAGACCGCCGTAAGGCTTGATCAAAAGAGACCACTTCAAAAGAACAATTTATCTGGGGCAATATCATTCCGAAGGTCGATTAATCAAGGACGGATCTCTCCAAGGCTAATATTACGACATGACGTCTCAAGTGCATGGTATGGCTAAGTCACTTCAAATTCATATTGACATGAATTTCTTCAAAGACCTAACAGACAGGGGAAACTATGGGATACTGCAGGGACAATCCCTCTCAATACTTTCAAGATGCATATACAAGATCTATAATAGATCAACAATCGTCAAGTTTCAAACGGGTATCGGGAAGCCATGCTAGCGTAACATCCTACCACCTTTTGACAAAATAACTTGGTTACACAAACAACCTCTCTAATCCCTAACAATCCACGACCCATCACAGGGGAACTTGCAGAAACATTCAAATCATTGTCATGCATTAATCATGTCGCTACGCTCTAGCGCCAAACCATTCATACCATCTCATTCATATAGCACATTCCTATATCATGAATCTAACATCTACGCAAGCCCAATCTTACTTGGCACCACACAAAAGCCTAATCTTACTTGGCACCTATATCCTAAAAGCCCAACCTCATTTGGAATTCACCCTAAAAGCCCAACTTTGATTGGAATCTCACAAAAGCCCAACCTTGCTTGGCACTCAATACCTACAAATGCCCTAATCTCCAACGGCGCAGACCAAGAATAATACATTGCATGCATCAATCATCGCATTAATACATCCTATCACGCGTAGCATATCCATGAATGTGGAGCATTACGCCATACAAACTCTAAACATACATACATAACATGCACAACATAACATAGGCTGAGACTCAAGACTCATCATGAGAGTCTGGATCAATCCCCAGCAAGTATCCTTGGGACTCATTCTCCAAGCAGAAAATAATTAGCGGCACTGTCCCTGGTATACCCTAATGGTATACAATTCCTTCACCATATTCTTGCAGGGATTTCTTAGGACTTTCTCTAGCACTCGCGCTCCTTAGGGAACCTTGCTTTGAAGCATATTCCCCAATAGACGGTCATCTTAAGTGACACCAGTCTTCCACAGTAAGTAATATCTTCACATATCCTTTTCAATAAAGGACTTTCCCAACAAACTCACTGACTGTGAGTCATCAAAGGATTATATCCATTAGTCTGCCATCCTGAATGATCGTTATCAACTATTGAGCGGGTCTCCACCTCTCACATCTCCAGCTTATTAACCTATCCCATACAAGGGGTGCATTCCATCAAATACACCAGGGTTTATCAAAGGGTTACACCGGAGTTTTTCAAGGGGTTTCATCAAAGAGTTTTTACTAGAATTCCATTAAGGGTTTTATCAAAAGTATAAAGGATTTTCATCAAGGGGTTCTATCAAGGGATTTTACCAAGGAATTTTATCAAAGGAATTTTATCAAAGGGGTTTAATCAAGGGGTTTTCATCAGAGCATTATCCACTGAGAGTTCATTAGGGTTTTACCAAGAAGTTTCAACAAAGTGTTAATATCAAGGGGTTTCATCAGGGATTTATCAAAGGGTTTCACCGGAATTTTCTATCAAAGGGTTTTGCCAGAATTTTATCAAAAGGATTTTTTCAAGGGATTTTATCAAAAGGGTTTATTAGGAATGTCATCAAAAGATTCCATCAAGGGGTTCTTCCAGAATTTTACCAAGGGGTTTCATCCAGAGTAATCGGGGTATCAGTAGAGTAGTACCCGATTCCCGTAAAATGATTGAATGATCACGGGAATCGTATGCAAGTTTCACCTAGAAAGGTTAAGATTGATCAAAAAGGGTTTCATTAATAGGTTTCATCAAAGGTATTAAGGGTTTCATCATGGTTTTATAAAAGGGGTTCCACCAGGATTCCACCAGGTTTACACTGTGGGTTTCACTAAGAATTTTATCAGGGGTTTCATCAAAGGATTCTATCAGGAGTTTCATCAAGGGGTTCTATCAAAGGGTTTCACCAGATTTCTATCAGGGGGTTTCATCAAGAGATTTCATTAAAAGAGTTTTATAAAGGGTTTCATATAGGGATTCCATCTGAAGTTTCACCAAAGGGGTTATATCAAAGGGTTTTCATCAAAATATTATCCGCAGGGTTTCACCAAGGGTTCACTAGGGTTTCACTAAAAAGGTTTAACAAAGGTTATTATCAAGGGGTTCTATCAGAATATTAGTAAAGGGGTTTCACCAGATTTCTATCAAGGGGTTTCATAAAGGGATTTCATCAAAAAGGTTTTATAAAGGGTTTCATCTAGGGATTATATTCGAAGTTTCATCAAAAGCTTCCATCAATGGGGTCTACCAGAACTTTCTCAAGGGGTTTCACCAGAATATCACTAGAGGGGTTTCATCCAGAGTGATTGTGATATCACTAAAGTCCTAGTCGACTCCAGTGACATGATCAGGGGATCATAGGTAAATGTCACCCGGAGAGGTTGAAACTGATCATCAGGGATTAATCAAGGGGTTCCATCAGGAATTCGTCAAAGGGTTTCATTAAGGTTTTATCATCAGAGGTTCCATTAGAAGTTGTATCAGGGGTTTCATCAAGAGTTTTGCAAAGGGTTTTATTATGAGTTTTATTAGGGGTTCTACCAAGGTTTTATCAAATAACGACCGGAGGATCGTCAAAGTCCTACCAAACTTCAATAACATGATTGGGTGATTATAGGAATTGTGTGCAAATTTCACTCGGATGGACTAAAATTAATCACTAGGGTATTATTGAGGTTCCATCAAAGGTTATTCTTGATCCCATTAGAGCATCAATGATTGCTCAATCATTGTGTATTCCCAGAATCTACTGACTACGTGGTCAAAATTAGGGTCTCTCTCTATATTTAATCATCTTCCACCATGAGAAGATGAAGGCTCAACGTCATCATCCTCTCAGTTTGAAGTTGATTAAATAGGGGCAGCTGTCGTATCCCAAATTTTGACCATCTTTCATATACTCTATAGTACCACTTTGTTTCGAATAAATAAAATAACACAATTTGTAGAAGAGCATGTGTAAGGAGTTATGAGTGTTAGAGGTTATGAGTTCAAATCCCACCTTTCTCACTTTTAAGTTATTTTTTCTCTTTTATTTGTTTTTTTTTATTTCTAACTTTTCTGTTTTTAAAACTACAAAAAAAAATCACAAAATTACATTTTTTTTAATTTTCGTATTTATAAAATAGGCATTTTAATAAAATAATAATTTTCATTTTTTAAACTTTTTTATTTAAAAAATAGCCAAAAATCATTAAAAAAAGGATTGAAAAAATTGTGTTCATATTTTATTATTCAAGTTCATTTAACATTTCATCATTTTAGGATATTAATGTAATTTGATAAAGGTTTCATTCTTTTTAGATTATTCTATTTTTAGGATAATATTTTTATTTTTGAAAATAATCAATATGAGTAAGTAAATAAGTCAAAAAATAAAAAAGGGAATTTATATTTATTAATTTTCATTTGTTTTTCTTTTTATTGATAATTTTCTGATTTATTTTATTTTGGAAAACTTTTTCCAAATTAAAAAATATATTAAACATAAATTATTCTATATGTTGCATAAAATCATGGAAATGATTTTTTTTATTAGAAGTTATTAACATTGATTTCTCAATTTATTTTAATGTTTTAACCTTATAATTTTATTATAAATAGACATGTCCAATTATCAAAAAAATAAAAAAAAAACATATCCCAATAACCATTTTCCCAAATCCAAAAACACGGTTACTAACTATTGTTCCAAATCAATTCAAAAAAAAACTTTCCAAAATATTTCAAAAGCAATCCAACTCAATTACTGCAAATCAAACACATTTCAATTCTTTTCCAAAATCAAAATAAAAAGTATCATAATCTTAATTTCAAATATTCAATCCACTTTAAATCTAAAAAACATCAAAATCTTTTTTGTTATTATAAATACATTGCTATTATTATTATCAATTATTATTCTTATTTATAATTAAAAATTCATAAAATATTTTTTGAGGATATCATTAATATCTTTATTGATACTTTTAATTATTATTGATTTACTATCATCAATTATCCAGATTATTATCATCAAATATTAAGTTAAAAAAAATCATTTTTTATCATTTAATTAAAAATATTATTTGTCATTTAAATTATGATTTTATGCCTAAAATACCAAAATATCGTAAAATAAAAAAATTTGGAATTACTTTGTTTATATCTTATTTCAGGATAATAATTCAATTTCATTTAACATTTCATTTTAGGATAGTAATTTAAATTGATTTTTAATATAAAGAATATACAAAAAAATATTAAGTGATTTTGTTCTCTTTAAATTATTCCATAATATTTTTATTTTGGAAATAATCAACATTACTAGTTTCTAAAGCTAAAAAATGAGTTTATTTCTTAACTTTCGGTTTTTTTATAGATAATTTTTAAAAATTATTATTTTGTACTTTTATGTATTATTAGTAAAACAAAAATCAGAAAATGTGTCATTAATTTGATTGACTTCATTTTTAGCATGTTTTAAATATAAATATAGAACTTTAAGAAATATCAATTTAATTAATAGAAATAATTGAAATTCAAGTCAAATGAAATATGTTTTTTTGGACTTTTTGGATTGTTTTAATTAATTGTTTGAATAAAATTAATTTGTTTCCTTCTTAATTTAACCTAATTTTATCTATAAATAGGACTTATGTTTAACTTCACAGTCATCCACAATTTACATATTCTTACCCTCAAATTGTTGCTCTTCACATTGAAGAACAACAACAAATAAATCCTAGACTCCAAAATCAAGTTAATCAAGAAATATCGAAAGAAAAAGGAAGAACGTGAGGAATATGAGGAATGAAGCAGCAACTTACGTGGGTCACGACACTTCAGGTTGGTATCTTCATACTATTGATTATTGATTGTATATTTATTCTTGAATTCTTGTTTGGATTGCGATTTGGGGTCTGAATTAATTTTTATGTGTTTTATTCTTAAATAATTATGTATTTGAGTATTTAATGTTGTATATATTTAATTTTTGTGTGTGTAAGATTAACTTTAATTGAATTTTCATATAATCGAGTTTAATTATCATCATAAAATAAAATAACCTAACTTTACAAAATTCTATTCCCTGTAAAAAAAAAAGATTATACAGTTTTTCACAATTTTGTTTTACATCTAATTAACATATTATCTTGCCAAAACTCATAAACATAATTCTAATAACCTAAAACAAAATCTCATGAAGCCTAATAAAACAAACCTGCATTTTCTTTTTCAGTGAGTTTACAAACTTTCTCACACTAACACAATTTCAAACACATCTTTAATAAGGGCTAAATTGTTAACATTGAACTTTCCATATTTTTTATGTAAAAAAAAACTCAATACATAATATACTTCCGGCCTATTTTAGTTTCTCTTTTTTTTGTAAAGAATTAATTAACAGGTAAATAAGTCTTCTTTTTTATTTATAATATTTTCATTATTTTGTGAATAGTTATATTGATTATAGACATTCATAATTAACATGGAAAATATAATTAGGGGTTTAAGTTGAGATTAGAATTAATTCTATAATTAAACGTATTAAAATTAAGGATTAACTTTTAAATGGGTTAATATAAATAATAAAAGGGTTAATTATGGGATATTAATCAATTAAGGTTAGTTTATGGGATAAAAATAAGGGATAAAAATAAGGGATAAAAATAAGGGATAAAAATAAGTGATAAAAATAAGTGATAAAAATAAGGGATAAAAATAAGTGATACATTAGGGACAAACATGTATAAATTTCTATAACAATTTCAAGGGATAAAAACAAGGGATAAAATTTATGGGATAAAATTATGAGATAATTTTAGGGATAAATAATCAGGGATAAATTTTTATGGTTTTAGGGATAAATAATCGGGATAAGGAATATGATATTTTGTTACTTTATAATCATCTAATATTGTTATGGGTTATTTTCTGAAATTAAAATAATCATCATATTTTTGTAAATTAACTAAGGGATAAAATCAGGATAAGGGATATATCGTATGACATCTTATTTAATTTTATTAGTCAAATTAAATTATATTTTCAAATCAAATGGGACAAGGACATGGGATAAAACTCTAAGGTTTTCAAGGGTTAAATTGGGGATAAAATCGGGATACAGGGTTATGTCTAATATTCTAGTATAATCAATAATTTATTTTCTTATATAAATTAAATATTGTCTTTACAAACAATCATGGGATAAAATCAAATTCAACACACTTCAAACTATAAGTCACCTGCCCCGATGCGCGAGAACTTTTAAGGGATAACAACAAACAAACAAATATTTTTTAGAAGAACTACGGTACTCTGATCCCTCGCCTAATGCGGAGGTACGTAGGCATAGAGTTGTAAACTCTAGCGAGTACAATTATAAAAAAAAAATCTGTTTAGGTCCCTCATCCGTTTAAATAGAATATTTTCTGTAAATATAATAAATAATTAATAGTTAATTAGTAATCAAGCAAATAATTTAGAAACATACACTGACCCTAGAATTGTAGGAGGATCCCATTTAGTACAATGGAGGTAAAGGGTGCCTAACACCTTCCCCTTACTTAACCGACTCCCGAACCTAGTCTCTTACTCTTAACTAATAGGTTTTATCATTATTTCCCTGTTCCTTAAGAACGAATAAAGGATGGTGGCGACTCTGTCATTTTTCCAGCCGCGACAGGGTTCATCAGCCAAAGAAAGAGGAATCAATACCTGAGAACGCCAAATTTTTGCTTTCTCTTCTGCAAACGGAGGCTCAGGAACATACTCCCCACCATCAATGTTGATGGGATGTGTGAGTTTAGCAGCAGAGGGTTTGTTGGAGCTTGCCATGGAGAAAATGGAAGATTTTTGTTTTGGAGAAAAAGAATTTTCACAGAGCGCAGGAGACAAGTGTATGCTGAAGAAAAAAGGGCAAAAAAAGGGAAGAAGAAGAAAGAGTGAGGGTTTTATAGGGGTTAAACCCTGAGCAGAGAAGAGTGAGCATTTGAGCTTCCATCTTCGACACGTATGCCCATGTTCCCACGTTTTCAGACACGTGGAGGAGAGAAGGCAGGCGTAATGACAAACATGTTTCAGTCATAAAGACGTGAAATGATGGAGTGGATTTTGATGAAACATTTTCTCCTGTAGCAAGATTAGTAGCATAAGAATATACTAAGGTTAAAGGAGTGGATTATGATGAAACATTTGCTCCTGTAGCTCGCCTTGAGTCCATTAGATTATTGCTTGAAGTGGCATGTATTATGAAATTCAAACTGTTCCAAATGGATGTAAAAAGTGCCTTCTTAAATGGATACTTAAATAAGGAAGTATATGTTGAACAGCCTAAAGGATTCACAGATCCAAATCATCTAAAGCATGTGTACAGATTGAAGAAAGCCCTATATGGTTTGAAGCAAGCTCATAGGGCTTGGTATGAGAGACTCACAGTGTTCCTCACTAACAATGGATACAGGAAAGGAGGTATTGACAAGACCCTATTTGTGAAGAATGAAGGAGGAAAACTCATGGTGGCACAAATATATGTGGATGATATTGTGTTTGGTGGGATGTCGGATCAGATGGTTGAACATTTTGTTAGACAAATGCAGTCTGAGTTTGAGATGAGCCTTGTTGGAGAGCTGACCAACTTTCTTGGGCTACAAGTCAAGCAGATGGAAGATTCTATCTTTCTATCTCAAAGCAAATATGCCAAGAACATTATTAAGAAGTTTGGCATGGAGAATGCAAGTCATAAAAGGACACCTGCTCCTACACATGTGAAAGTCTCCAAAGATGAAAATGGTGTTAGTGTAGATCAAAGTCTATACAGAAGCATGATAGGAAGTCTTCTCTATCTCACAGCAAGCAGACCTGACATTGCATTTGTTGTAGGTGTGTGTGCTAGATATCAAGCTGAACCAAAAGTCTGTCACATAAACCAGGTGAAGAGAATACTGAAATATGTCAACGGCACTAGTTACTATGGGATGTTATATACTCATGGATCTAGATCTATGTTGACTGGTTACTATGATGCTGACTGGGCTGGAAGTGCTAATGATAGGAAAAGCACATCAGGAGGATGTTTCTTCTTGGGGAACAATTTGATATCATGGCTTAGCAAGAAACAAAATTGTGTGTCCCTATCCACTGCTGAAGCTGAATACATAGCAGCTGGGAGTAGTTGTTCTCAACTGGTTTGGATGAAACAAATGTTGACTGAATACAATGTCGCACAAGATGTCATGCCATTATACTGTGACAACCTGAGTGCTATAAATATTTCTAAAAATTCTATTCAACACAGTAGGACAAAGCTCATAGATATTCGTCATCACTTCATTAGAGAACTTGTGGAAGAGAAAATCATAGCATTGGAGCATGTTACTACTGAAATGTAATTAGCTGACATATTTACAAAGGCTTTGGATGCTAATCAATTTGAATGTTTAAGAGGGAAATTGGGGATTTGTATCCATGAGAATTTATAGCAATTAATGTGGAGTGGAGAAGGTAATAAAATTATTGTCTGCCCACTTAAAAGAAAGTTCCCCATTCATGACACCTTGCTTCATCACTTCGAGCCAAGGGTTGCAAAGAGAATGAAGACTAGGAAAGGGAGGTCTGTGGCTGAGATGATGACAGCTAGAACTAGTAAGAAGGTTGTTGCTGTAGGTCCTTCAAAATCATGGAGTAAAGTGGAAGTCAAGAAGAGAAAGGTCAGATAAAGTTATGACTCTGAAGATGATGTCGAAGACGATGTCCCAAACATCTCTCTTGTTAAAAAGCAAACTGCTAGAAAGTCTCCAGCTAAGGTTATTGTTGTGCATCTGGATAATATTTCCTTCCATCTGGAAGATGGTGCAGCCAAGTGAAAATTTATGATACAAAGGAGAGTTGTTGTGGAGAGGGAACTAGGGAAAGATGTTCTGGATGTGAAGGAGTTTGTGGTGACCATCCCAGAGGATATTTCTGACAAGAATAATAGAGAATTTTGCAAGGTGTTTGTGAGAGGAAGATGTGTAAGGTTCTCCCCAACTGTAATCAATAAGTTCCTAGGAACAGAAGGAGCTGTTGAATTAGAGGCCACAGACAATGAAGTCTGTAGGATAATCACTGCTGGTCAAGTCAAGGAATGGCCAAGCAAAAAGCATCTATCAGTTGGCAAATTAACTGTAAAATATGCTATCGTGCATAAGATAGGTTCAGCCAACTGGGTACCAATAAACCACATCTCAACAAATTGTTAGACATGCTACCACTAATGTAGTGAAGCTGCCAATTGCCTTTCCCTCAATCATTTGTGGAATAACTTTATGCCAGCAACCTGGTATTCTAAGTAAAAGGCAGTCATGTCAATGACATTGTCATGACATCTACAAGAAAGGAGCCAACCTCTCTAGGTGGCCTGATTTCTCAATTGAAGGAAACCTGTAAGGAGTTGGAAACTGGGATTAGGGTGGACAAGGCTAGGAAAGAGGCTTTAGAGATTATCATTAGTAGCTTGGAGCAAGAAGAGATGGATAAGGTTGGTGAAGCCAAGGAGTCAAATGCCCATACCTCAAGTGAGAGGTCTAATTCTCAAGATCAATCTAGTGGCAGTTCTAGTTCTGAAGGTGAAGAAGATGCTACCTCCTCAGACTAAGTTGTGATGTTGATGGTCCCCCCTGTTAATGCTGTGTGTTCTGGATGCTGTTTTGGATGTTTTGGATGCTTGGATGATTTGTTGCTTTTCTGTTTAATGTTTGTAATTTCTGGCAGTCCTTTTTGATGTCATGATGTAATATTTGGGCTCTTTATGAGTTCCATGGACTTCTGATTATCTCAGTTATTGCAGATGTGTATAATTATGGTTTGTACCACCTGACATTTATGTTTTAACATTTTATATGTTATAACATCCTTTGTGACATTCTCTGCTCGACTGATTGACATTTATTTTGTCTAATTGGTCACTTTGGTCTATTTTGACTAAAAAGGGGGAGAAGTTATTATGTGGAGAGTTGGAGTTAATGTGTGGAGATGTGGAGAGCTGCAGTTATTATGTGTTGTTGTAGCTAGACTAAACAGTTGACAGCTGATGTTGAACATAATGATGTTTTATGATGTTCTGTTCCGTGCTGTTGAAGGAGATGTCAGATGTTGAACAGAAGAATGTTCTGTGTTGTACAGGTGGTTATACCGGTGATGTTAAAGGAGATGTCAGAATGTGATTCTGAATTCTGAATGTTACAAATGTTGAAGAAGATGTTTGTAGGTGAAAAGACTTAGGGGGAGAAGAAGTACCCATGTGCATGTTTGTATTACTAGTTGCTATTATAGCTAGTAACTGTGTTTGCTTCTGCTACTGCTTAAACTGCTGCTATGCTGTTTAACTACTGATGTGTTTTTTTCTTGTGAACAAAATGGACTGATATATGTTTTAGCCAAAATTTGCCAAAGGGGGAGTTTGTTGGTTCTAGGTGTTGGCAGCAATTTTGGTAAAACCAAGAGTGTTGACAAGTTGTCACATGTGATGTCTTAACATAAGATATCTTGTACCTGCTGGATGTTTAAAATAGAATTATGCAGGATTGTTTCAGGATGTCATACCCGATGTCATGACATCTGATATCATGTACCTTCTAGATATTTAAAATATAATTATGCATGATTGTTCCAGGATGTCAGACCCGGTGTCATGACATCTGTATACAAAACATTCAATCTGAATGTTTTGTATTATGTGATTGCGTTTTTAATGCAAATCTATGTATGATTGAAGATCTGATTTACACACGCATTCAATCATTAATTACAACCAGATTTACTTATTTTCCAAAGAGATCTAATCAGCTGTCATGAGAAGATTTAAATGGAAAATAGTTTTAGGGTTTTATGATGTCCAAGCCCAGCCAAATGCTTCTATAAAAAGGACATGGAAAACCTGATTTGATACACAAGAGATACAGAGCAAAATATTCAGAGAGAATAAGGGTTTAAGTCTTGTGTGGTCGTGTGAATTGTAAGCCATTCAATTCATCCATAGATGATTGAATTGGTCTGATTTTTGAGTTGTAATTTGTCACTCTAAGCTTTTAAGCATGAGTGTTTGCCTCCTTGATTGAAGTTGCTAAGTAAGATCAAGTGTGTGTCTTTAAAGAGTGTCTTCTTTTCATTGTAATTCTTGTTTAATATCACTGGTGTGATTGAGGGGGAGTGAGTGGGATCTCATATCTAAGAGTTCTTAGGTAGAAGTCACACGGGTAGAGATTAGGTGAAAAAGACTGTAACTTGTGTTGTTTAATCAGAGTCTTTGAATTGATTCTAGTTAGTGGATTTCCTTCCTAGCTTGGTAGCCCCCAGACGTAGGTGAGTTGCACCGAATTGGGTTAACAATTGCTAGTGTCTCTTGCATTACTAATCTTTATCTTTATCCTGTTTGTATTATTAAGATATTAGTGTCGTGACATTACCTTCGACATCTCATATCTGATACCATAATTTCATAAATAAACAATATAATTGTCCACCTACATAATATTTGGTCACAAATTCACTTCTCTAAAATCAAAATATCAAATCATTATGCAGGTGTTACCTCGAAAAATCTCTAAGGCATGTTGAAAGCATAGTTAGTGATAGAGTCCTGTAAATTTGGGGGATTATACCCCACCAAAGGATGAAGAGGTGTTTGAGGCAAGCAAGAGTGGAAAAAACACAGGGGATGAAGCCGACAGGAGAAAGTTTGCTTGCTCGACAGGCCATTCCGTCGACTGAAGTAAAGTCTGAGACTTAAAGAAGTCTCTTTTATGCCAAGGGCATAGAAGACAACGTCGCCCTAAACGTCTGGGCGGGAGAAAATGTGAAATTAAAAAATAATTAGCAGTTACAAGAAGAATAAGAGCGCCAGAATCTGGAACAGTTGGCAAGACGTGGGTGTAACGGTTTGTAGATCGTGTGACATAACATCAGCTAGTTTCTAGGAGTTTTATCTTATGAGCAGTTCCTTTAGTTTATTATAAATAGAATGTCCCACGAGGGGCTCCAGATGTTCACTTTGTATTGAAAATCACTTGTAAGAAAACTTCCCATTCCCAGCACGAGGAAGCAAGAGTTTTTTGAGAGTGATATGTACGTGAATCACCACATTTATTTCAATGCAACTTCCTTACTTTTCAAGTGTTCCCGTTGAACAATTTATCTTAATTTCATTTACTTTTAAGTTATCATTTTACGTTGTCGTTTACGCTGTCGGCACTGATTCTTATGATAATAGAGTTTACCAAAAGCGTGTTCGTCGTGTACATCTTTAGAATGATATAAGCGATGTCGGTCACGAGTCACCTATAGGCTGTAGCATCGTTTAAACTGTTCGTGTGGAAAATCCTATGCTTGTTCGACACTTTCTTAGGAGTCGTTCCCCACAAAGTTATTTCGTCGAGTTGGACAAGCCTCACTTGCAATAGCACATGTTCTAGGATCAACTGGTTGATCCTGCAAGTAACCCTTTGTTTTACGGCCTAGGGAGGACCAGCGGTTGTTTACCAATTTCCACAGTAAACAGCAGGTTGGTTCATAACCCCATTGAATACAATGATCCTTCTCCTTCTCCAAGTTTTGAATTCCCTGTGTTTAAGGCCGAGGAGGAAAGTGATATAGAAGTGAGTGATGAATTATCTCGTCTTCTTGAGCAAGATGAAAAGACCATTCAGCCGTTTGAAGAGCAAGTCGAGTTTGTCAACTTGGGTTCTGAGGATGATGTGAAGGAAGTCAAGATTGGGTCTCGACTGTGTCCAGATGTCAAGAAAGGGTTGATTGATCTTCTTCGAGAGTATTCAAATGTGTTTGATTGGTCCTATCAAGACATTCCCTGGTTGGATTCTGAGATTGTGGAGCATAGATTTCCGTTGAAGCCAGAATTCCCGCCAGTCAAGCAGAAGTTGGGAAGAACGCATCCTGATATGGCTGTGAAGATCAAAGAGGAAGTGCAAAAGCAGATTGATGTCGGTTTCCTTGTAACTGTTGAGTATCCGTAATGGGTGGCCAATATTGTGCCAGTGCCGAAGAAAGATGGAAAAGTCCGCATGTGTGTTGATTATAGAGATTTGAATAAAGCCAGTCCAAAAGATGATTTCCCTCTGTCGCACATTGATATGTTGGTAGACAATACTGCTAAATTCAAAGTCTTTTCGTTTATGGATGGATTTTCCGGATATAATCAGATTAAGATGGCACCTGAACATATGGAGAAGACCATATTCATTACAAATTGGGGAACATTATGTTATAGAGTGATGCATTTCGGTTTAAAGAATGCTGGTGCGACTTACTAGAGAGCAATGACTACTCTTTTTCATGTTAGGATGCATAACGTGATCAAAGTTTAAGTCGATGACATGATTGCTAAATCAATTAATATAGAGGAACATGTTGAGCATTTGTTGAAGCTATTCCAGCGTTTGAGGAAGTATAAACTCCACTTGAATCCCAATAAATGTACTTTTGGTGTTTGTTCTGGTAAGTTGTTGGGCTTCATTGTCAGCGAGAAGGGTATTGAAGTTGATCCTACCAAGGTCAAAGCAATACAAGAGATGCCTGCGCCCAAAATTGAGAAGCAAGTCAGAGGTTTTCTCGTCCGCTTGAATTATATTTCCAGATTCATTTCCCACATGACTGCCACATGTGCAATCTACTACCTCAGTAAGAAGTTCGCCGACTGTGAGACTCGGTATTCTATGCTTGAGAAAACTTGTTGTGCATTGGCTTAGGCTGCTAAGCGTCTCTGCCAATATATGTTGAATCATACCACTTGGTTTATATCCAAAATGGATCCAATCAAGTATATACTTGAGAAGCCTGCTTTAACTGGGAGAATTGCCTGTTGGCAGATGTTGTTATCAGAGTATAATATCGAATACCGATCTCAGAAAGCTATCAAAGGTAGTATCTTGGCTGACCATTTGGTTCACCAACCGATTGAAGAATATCAGTCAGTGCAGTATGACTTTCTTGATGAAGAGATTTTGTACTTGAAAATGAAAGATTGTGATGAACCATTGGTTGAAGAAGTGCCAGAACCTGGTTCCCGTTGGGGCATGGTATTTGATGGAGTTGTTAATCAATATGGAAATGGAATTGGGGAAGTGATTATTACTCCTTAAGGAACGCATCTACAATTTGCAGCTAGATTGACTTTCAAGTGTACAAACAACATGGCAAAATATGAAGCTTTCATTATGGGGCTTGAAGAGGCTATGAATCTCAGAATCAAATATTTAGATGTCTTTGGAGATTCAGCTTTGGTTGTGAATCAAATAAAAGGTGAGTGGGAAACAAATCAACCCAGTTTAATACAATATAGAGATTATGCGAGGAGGATTTCAACTTTCTTTACAAAGGTTGAGTTTCATCATATCCCTCGAGATGAAAACCGAATGGCATATGCTCTTGAAATGTTGGCATCAATGATTATAGTGAAGTATTGGAATGAAGTTCCAAGTTTGTCTATGATGCGTCTTGATAGGCTAGCTCATGTGTTTGCTGTTGAAGAGATTAAAGACGAGAAACTGTGGTATTAGGACATCAAATGTTTCCTCCAAAGTCAGATTTACCCGCCCGGGGCATCTTTGAAAGATAAGAAGACTTTGAGAAGATTAGCCAGTAATTTCTACTTGAATGGTGATATACTATACAAGAGAAATTTCGACAAGGTTTTGCTCATATGCGTGGATAGACACGAAGCAGACTTGTTGATGACTGAATTGCAGGAAGGTTCCTTTGGTACTCATTCCAATGGACATGCAACAGCGAAGAAGAGGTTGCAAGCAGGTTACTATTGGCTGACAATGGAATCTGACTGTTGCAAATTTGTGAAGAATTGCCACAAGTGTCAAATTTATGCTGATAAGATTCATGTTCCTTTGACAATATTGGATGTTATCTCTTCCCCATATCCTTTCTCCATGTGGGGAATTGATATGATTGGGATGATTGAACCCAAAGCTTCGAATGGACATCATTTCATTTTGGTGGCAATTGACTGTTTCACGAAATGGGTTGAAGCAGCATCGTACACAAATGTAACCGAGTAAGTTGTTGTAAGGTTTATCAAGAATCAAATTATATGCTGTTATGGTGTGCCAAGTAAGATCATTACTGATAATGGATCGAACTTGAATAACAATATGGTGGAAGCTCTTTGCAAAGACTTCAGGATTGCACATCATAATTCTTCTCCCTACAGACCTGTAGTGGGGTATTCGTTACCTTTAGATTTATTGACTAAATCAAAAGTAAGCATACAATTCGAGTCACCACCACACTTCTATTTATCCAAAGGAAAGGTTAGAAAGCGAACAAAAACCAAGTAAGAAGTTTTATCAAATAAAAAACTAATAAAAATGTCAGAGATCTGGGTAAGGGGTTGGTTATGAAATGGGAAGGTTTTTAAGCACGCAAAACATCCTTAGTACTCTAAGGGAGCCCTTTTTGCTAAATGTGTATTGTAGGTTGGTATTTGTGAAAAGATTTGTGCAAACAAGATTGGGGGGATGAGAAAAGAATAAACATTATATTTACAATTTTGTTGTTTGAATGGATAAACCCATTGCCTACGTACCATCATAAAGGTAGGATCAAAACCTCGTAGTTCGGTGTACAAATCTCAAAAAAATATTGGTGAATTGATTTGTCAAAACCCTTAAGGTCTTTTGTTATCAAAGGGAGAAAACTCAACCTACACCAACAATCCACCATGTGAGAAGAGCTTTAACATACTAGTGAGGGATCCACCCTATAATAAGTATGGAAGACTTATAGTCAATCACTAAGGATAAGGTGAGGTTTACATCAACCACTATGATAACTCAAACCTATGACTAATGTTTATGAAAAGGTTTTAAAAAAGGTGGTCATTGGAACCACAAAAACAACTTGAAGTTAGTTGTATTTACAAATTATAAGTATTCACAAAATGAGGTAAAAACTGACTTAAGATTTATTCAAAATGAGTATTAATGAAAAGAGTTTGAAAAGTCAAAGGCATAAGGCCTAGGTTTCTAGTTTTGAAAATAATGTCAAAGTTTGCACAAAATGAGTTTGGCTTGGGTTAGAGTGGAGAGAAGAAGAGAAGGGCTAGTCCTAAACATGCAAAGATAAGAGAAGAGATAAAACCCTTGGAGTTCCTTTTCTTGAGATCATAAAGATGATTCAAGATGCTCCTTTCCTTTGGACTTAGCAAATAACTCAAGCAATCAATCAAATATTCTATTCAAGCTCCTAGGATCTCCATTTGGCTTGTCTCTCTTAACTTGGCTACTCATGACAATGGTCCTTCTTACTATCTCAAGATGAAATCCCTATCACACAAGAGCAAACATAAAAAAGTTCACAACACAATAAGAGAAATGGGAAAATAATGAGTTTAGATTAGGGGTCCTTTGAAGTCAACTTTTCAATTTTAGCATTCTAAAGGCATGAGGCCTAGTTGCTCTTCAACAAGTTTAGCATTCTAAAGGCATGAGGCCTACTTGCTCTTGAACTCCTTTAAGCATAGGTAAGGTCGTAATTCTAAGTCCTTTCTCCTTTTTGCATTGGGTTCACGCAAACAAAGACAAAACAATCACAAGACAACAATATATTTATATACAATAATGAGCTCAAATGAGCAAAAGGAAAATGACATAAACATAAAATATGAGCTCAAATGAGCAAAGGGAAAAGCAATATGAATTAATGAGCTAGAAAGTAAATTGCATTAAAGTAAATTGCAAGAAATTAAATGCTTGAATTAAACTTACTAGTTAGTAGTTAATGTTAGTATGTCATAAGACAATTTAGCGCTATGTTAAGCAATCTTAAGTGGACTAATGTAGTAGTCACACCTATCTGAGGCCGGTCAATAAAACTATAGGCAAATAAACACAAGTTAGAGATCATGACTAGTAAGCCAAGCTCCTACAACTTGCCATGCCAAAAGAAAAGAAGGAAAGCCTTGTATGGATTTTAAGTTTTTTGCTTGACCAAGAAGCAACCTATCTTGGACACAAAGCAACTCACTTGATCTTTGATCAAGTTGAGTTTGATTTGGATCAAAGAAGGTAAAGCCTCTCATATGTCAAGACTATACATAAATCATTAACTCATTTCTGTAAAACAAATAATGTAATCGTCTCTGTTGTTTTAATATGTTGGGTTGAAAAAGTTCAACATCTGGACCAACATGTCATGTACGATGTCACGACATCATGCCTGTGACATCGCACATGTGTAGAAAACTGAATTAATTAATTCAGTATATATTCTGGGATTAGTGAGGATATTTGGTGAATATCCTAACTCCCTTGTGGAGGTCTTGAAGACTCAATCAGAATATATAGGCTCTAAATATGGAGATATATATGGAGAGATTTTAGGAACTAAAAGATTGAAGACCTTGATTGTAGCAGAAGTTTTCTGCTGAATTTGTAACAGCAAAGGAGAAGTTTGCTGCAATTTCTGAAGGCCCAAATCCAGTTGTGAGATTAGGTTATAAATAGCATATTGTAACCTAGTATTTGTAAGCCTCATAGAATGAAAATTTAGGGGTGTGTGTGAGGTAAACCTCCCAACTTGTGGGAAGGTTACCATGTGTTTCTCAGTGTTCAAAGCTCAGAGTATTTGTAACTCAAAGCCTGTAGGCATGAGTGATTGTGGTCTTGAACGAAGCTGTGAAGCAAGTTCAAGTTATTTTAACATTACATTGTGTTTGTAGTGATAGGAATGGAAACTGGAGGTTTCTATCTAGGAGTTCCTAGGTATAGATTGCATTGGGTAAGGATTAAGTGAAGAGTTGTAAACGGGGGAGTTTAACTCTGAATTAATACTGTTGATAGTGGATCTTCTTCCTGGCTTGGTATGCCCCCAGAGTAGGTGATGTTGCACCGAACTGGGTTAACAATTTCCTGTGTTTGTTTTCCTTCTGCATGTTATATTCCTTCTGCCATAACTCAGCTGGTGTTTCAGACTGCTTATCAAGATAATAGCAGACCTGGTACATAGCCTTCTGTTTGAATGTTAATCAGAATGTTTTGACATTCAACATTGACAGCATATACAGAATAATAGGTAGGTTGGTTTCAATTCAGTATTTAAGTCTGGTCATGAAGAGGATAACAGACCTGGCCAAAGGATCATTGTGAAACTGTCAAACTGGATGTCTTGACAGTTCTTCCTGTAGGCTGATACTGAAGTTGAGACTGGTTGGTCTTTTACGGTACAGAAAATTTAGCACAGTTTGGAACATAACAGAATCAGCATGAGGTATATGTTCTGGCTGTCAAACTGAATGTTGTGACATTCATTCCTGACAGCATGTGCTAAATTGTAGGATGATTAGTTTTTCTGTTTCAGTATCTTTCTCAGGCTATTCTTTAGGAATCCAACAGTTGAGCTAAAATCCAGGAAACCAACAACTAATCTACAATGAATGAACCTAGCAAATAACCTATTTGTTAGCACCTTAATAAGTGGAAATTAGTTTAACTTGTTCAACCTTTATTTTAGGAAATACAAGTACATGGCCAACAAACTGGAATAATGTAACAGAAGATGTCCAAATCACTATTGAGACATCGTGCTGATAACTGCGTAGGAAAACAACAGAAGTGAGTGCTATGATTGATCTCTGCTGAGTCGTTCTACCTGATGCACAGAACTAAGTGTTTCCCCATTCTAGGGTGACATAGAAGGAGATGTCGTGACATCTGGGAACGTGTGCATATGAGTACAGGGTTTAATAACTGTCTTGCTGTATTAGTTACAATGTTGGATCAGATGTCATGACTTGGAGTAGAACATCTGAAATCTGACTACCTCAAAATTTCAAATGGTATCAGAGCAGGCATCTTGTTCTGTTTCTGGATGAGATCCATGGGTGATACTTTCTGGTATCTTGCAATGAGTTATGTTAGTACTGATGTTGGAACCTGTGGAAGGTTCTGTAATTTCCCTGAACGCTCCCTTGAAGTTGGTGGATGGACTGTTCATGACAGGAACTGTGTGTACTTGTCTCTGGAAGTTGGCAATTGACCTTTGTGTGGGACAACTGTGCTAGTATTGAATCACATTCAAACTTGGTATGGTCTTGGAGGCTGATCTGGTGAAGTGTGTGTTCATAGGTAGAGTTGTATTATGATTTCCGCTGCATAATACCTAGAAAAACTCAAACTCTGATGTAGTTTCCCCTCATGTGGATGAAAGGCTCTTGTATTCAAGATTTCATCATAATCTACTGAAGATGTCAAAGATACTCGAGTCTCCTCAAGTCCACTCATCATGACGTTCTCACTTCAGGATGGTAAGAATCACCCGATCACTGGTTCTTTTACTCTTTTGGGTAATGTATATGAAGACCTTGAAGAATTTCAAGGAAGGTTTGTTCCAAGAAGGTGGAACTAATGTAAGAACATGTTGTACAACAAGTATGCAGCTACTGGTTGAAGAACAGATGCTTTTAGGTGTCAAACAAAGGGATACTTTTGTTTGGAACCTACTCCTGACCTAGAAGAGGAGACATCTGTGTGTGCTAAGTTGACAAGGGTAGGGTCAACTGTGTGTGTACTCAAGAAGGTCACTTTTAGAAGTCTGATCTCTAGAAGTGGAGCAGGTTGAGATGTGACATTGTGAAATTTCCTCCTGTTTGTCTTATTCCTGTAGATTGATCAGGGTTGGATAGTTGTTCCCTGAAGTACTGTGTTGTGTTGGAAGACAAGTCCCCTGGATGTTAGAAGTCAATAATGGGGTAACCTGATTGCTATCTCATTTAAGAGGTTTGGTGTAACACCCTTCTAAATACCCCAAATTATTTCAATTAAAATAGCAACATATTAATCAGAGTAATTATGCCCCGAAGGGTGTCACACAATCATTCACACCATATTTCAAAATAATTGTCATGCTCATTTATTTAATCAAATAAGATCCTTTGCATAATTCGCAGCGGAATAAAATCCAACATCAATGTAAAACATGTAACACAATACATGTAAATTATTCAACAACCAATATCAAATTAACTAAAGCATCCCCTCCCGATGTTACATCTATCAGAGCATGACTCACTAAGGACGACACTAGACTCCAAAGACTAGCTTCTACTCAACTCACTGCTTGTTACCTGAAAAAGAGTTGTAAGGGTGAGTTCCTCAATCGATAAATAAGCATTATAAAATATTATGTCATGTTAAGTAATTCAACATACCAATCACCCTAATTGCAACATACATTCAGTAACAGCACATCAACTTAACATCATGCTCAACACCAACATAAAACACAAGTATAATCTCAAATCATACTTAACAACAACACGAACACACGTATAATATTGGAATACATCCATTCATATTATACGCCATACGGATATTTATGCAATGAGACTCCACACATGCGGTACCGACTATTCTTGAACATATAGCTCAAGCTCACCGATCAAACCCAGATACGGCTACTAAGCTCACTAGTCCCACTCATTTGAGATCTAATGACTCACTCACTAATTCCTCACCATGGGAATTAGCTACAGCCCCGAAGGCTAGACTATGCACACTAATCATCTAGCATGCAAACATCAACAACAAATCCACAATGATTCACTCACTAATTCCTCACCATGGGAATTAGCTACAGCCCCAAAGGCTATGCTATACACGCTAATCATCTAGCAATGCAGCATCAACAACAATTCACAACGGACATAAGCTCACACTCTAAGCCATACAACAGTCCATTCACAACACAGGCATAATATATACATTCACATCATTATGCATGCCATCATGCATCATCAACACATCATTATCATGTAAGTCAATTAAACACAGTATTAGCACTCTCTACTAATACTTATACTGCTCACAACAGCGGGATATAATCCCTATTACATCATGTGCCAACATAGGCCAGCTCTCAATTATGTACACAACATTAAAATATCCATTTTTCCACTCTGCAACATACGATATCAAGTTTCGATGATGACAAAAGACCATCATGCACGTCTACGAACAAAGATTTGAAGGCTTTGAGTCGACCATAGGGGTCAGCTCAAAGCTCGCGGGTCGGCGCAAAGGCTCTGCTCAACTGGAGGGAGTCAGCGCAAAAACCCCTTGCGTCGACGCATAGGGTCGACGCTTAACTCACGGGTCAGCGCAAAATGCCTTGCGTCGACGCATGCAGTCGGCGCGTGCCCCACGGGTCAGCGCACGCCGACTCTATGGTCGACCGTTCGCGCGCAGACTCAGATTTCTGAGTTATTTCAAAGTTCCGTTAGCTTAACGCATATCCGGTTTTCCCCGGCCGCTTCCGCACCTAAAACATTTCTAAAAACCAATTTGTCTTTTACATTTGTAGCGCCGATTCAAGTTTTTAATTGGGATCCATTCAACCCCCCCCCCTTCTAGATCCGTGCCATAGTCTAACATTTACGACTCACACAACTATCGATTCAATTTACAGTTTTTAACACAGTTTATCCAACATCAATTTCAGCATATACAATCCCAATTAGGGTTAAATCAACGGCTTATCACTACCCATTACATATTATCCCATAATACCCATTAATCGACGATAAACCCCCCTTACCTGAGATAATCCGGCAATTCTTTGAGTTCAAGCTCTTCCTCTTCTCCAACTTTCTTCCTCTTGCTCTGCCTCTGCCCTTTTCCTCTTCTCTGCAGTTTCTCTGTTTTCACGTGAAAACACTTCTTTACCAAATGGGATTCTCTTTCC
The DNA here is from genome assembly GCF_024323335.1 of Lathyrus oleraceus. Lineage (NCBI taxonomy): Eukaryota > Viridiplantae > Streptophyta > Magnoliopsida > Fabales > Fabaceae > Lathyrus > Lathyrus oleraceus. The sequence goes on along the minus strand of NC_066580.1, from coordinate 195,700,709 downwards.
TCATTTCACACTTATATATTTTCCAATAATAATTATTATTCCAAAATAATTAAAATAATCCAATAATAATAATCTAATTATTTAATTAAATTAATAATATACTATTAATTCAATTTAAATAATTATCTTATTTTATTGGGGTGTTACAACTCTCCCCCACTAAAAGAGTTTTCGTCCTCGAAAACATACCTCAAGCGAACAACTCTGGATAAGACTCCTTCATCTTACTCTCCAGTTCCCAAGTCGCGTTGCCACCTGCTGGTCCTCCCCAAGCTACCTTCACCAAGGCAATCTCTTTACCCCGCAACTGCTTCAACTCTCGATCCTCGATCCTCATAGGTGATGTTTCAACAGTCAGGTTATCTCTCACCTGTACATCATCTACTTGGACTACATGCGACGGATCATGAATGTATCTCCTCAACTGAGACACATGAAAAACCTCATGCAAGTTCGCAAGTGACGGCGGTAAAGCGATACGATAGGCTACCTCTCCTATCCTCTCCAAAATCTGATACGGACCAATAAATCGAGGTGTCAACTTTTTTGACTTCAACGCTCGACCAACACCAGTTATCGGAGTAACACGAAGAAACACATGATTTCCCTCTTGGAACTCAAGTGACTTCCTCCTCTTATCATGATAACTCTTCTGACGACTCTGAGCAATTCTCATCTTATCTTGAATCATCTTAATCTTTTCTGTAGTTTGTTGAATAATCTCCGGTCCAACCACAGCACCCTCTCCGGACTCATACCAACATAAAGGTGTCCGACATCTCCTACCATACAAAGCTTCAAACGGTGCCATACCAATGCTCGAATGAAAACTATTGTTGTAGGTAAACTCAATCAAAGGAAAATAACAATCCCAAGCGCCTCCCTTTTCCAGAACACAAGCTCTCAAAAGATCCTCTAGTGACTGAATCGTCCTCTCAGTCTGACCATCAGTCTGCGGATGATATGCAGAACTCAATCTCAGCTTAGTTCCCAAAGCCCTCTGCAAACCTTCCCAGAACTTCGATGTAAATCTAGGATCTCTGTCCGAAACAATACTAGACAGAATACCATGCAAACTTACAATCTTCTCAATATACAACTCGGCTAATCTCTCTAACGGATAATCCATTCTGATCGGAATGAAATGAGCCGACTTCGTCAATCTATCAACAATCACCCAAATAGCTTCAAAATTCTTATTTGTCCTCGGTAAACCAGAAACAAAATCCATACTGATACTATCCCACTTCCACTCTGGAATAGCCAACGGTTGCATTAGCCCAGACGGCTTCTGATGCTCAATCTTCGACTTCTGACAAGTCAAACAAGAATAAACAAAATTTGCAATTTCTCTTTTCATTCCCGGCCACCAAAATAACTTCTTCAAATCATGATACATCTTCGTAGCTCCAGGATGAATACTCAAACCACTACGATGTCCTTCTTCAAGAATACTCTTCTTAAGTTCAGTAACATCCGGAATGCACACCCGACTACCAAATTTCAAAATACCATCCTCATCAACTCTGAATTCACCACCTTGACCTTGATTCACTAGAGTCAACTTATCAACCAAAAGCATATCGGATTTCTGACCCTCTCTAATCTCATCCAAAACATTACTCGTCAACTTCAGCATTCCCAATTTAACACTATGGTGAGTACTCTCACACACCAAACTCAAGTCTCTAAACTGCTCAATTAAATCCAATTCCTTAACCATTAACATAGACATATGCAATGATTTCCGACTCAATGCATCAGCCACCACGTTTGCTTTACCCGGATGGTAATTCAAACCAAAATCATAATCCTTCAGAAATTCTAACCATCTCCTCTGTCTCATATTCAGCTCTTTCTGATCAAACAAATACTTTAAACTCTTATGGTCACTGAAAACCTCAAATCTTGATCCATACAAATAATGTCTCCATAACTTCAGAACAAATACCACGGCTGCCAACTCTAAATCATGTGTCGGGTAGTTCCTCTCATGAACCCTTAACTGTCTTGAAGCATAAGCTATCACCTGCTTATTCTGCATCAACACACCACCTAAACCCAACAATGAAGCATCACAGTAAACCTCGAATAGTTCCGACGAACTCGGTAATATCAGAATAGGAGCACTAGTCAACCTTCTCTTCAACTCTTGGAAACCTTCTACACATTTTGAGTCCCAAACAAACGCTTGCCCCTTTCTAGTCAACATCGTTAACGGTAACGCCAACTTAGAAAATCCCTCAATGAACTTCCTATAATAACCAGCCAATCCAAGAAAACTTCGAATCTCAGCAACAGACTTAGGAGCTTCCCACTTAGCTACCGCTTCTATCTTAGAAGGATCAACAGCAACACCACCTCTTGAAATCACATGACCAAGAAAACTAACCTCTTCTAACCAAAATTCACACTTAGACAGTTTAGCAAATAACTTCTTTTCTCGCAGAACTCCTAGAACCACTCTCAAATGCTCAGCATGCTCTTCTTCAGATTTCGAATACACCAAAATGTCATCAATAAACACCACCACAAACTTGTCCAGGTACGGATGGAAAATCCTATTCATATACTCCATAAATACTCCAGGCGCATTAGTCACGCCAAAAGGCATTACAGAATACTCATAATGTCCATACCTTGTTCTGAAAGCAGTCTTCTGAATATCCTCAGTTTTCACACGTATCTGATGATATCCCGATCTCAAATCTATTTTGCTGAACACACTCGCACCAACCAACTGATCCATCAAATCATCAATCCTCGGCAAGGGATACCGATTCTTGATCGTCACTTTATTCAGTTGCCTGTAGTCCACACACAACCTCATAGTACCTTCTTTCTTCTTAACCAATAACACTGGTGCACCCCACGGTGACACACTCGGACGAATAAACTTCTTATCCAACAGATCTTCCAGCTGACTCTTCAATTCAGCTAACTCAACAGCAGACATACGATACGGCGCCATCGATATCGGTCTAGTACCAGGTACCAAATCAATCGAGAACTCAACTTCACGCTCTGGCGGCAATTCATTCACTTCTTCCGGAAATACCTCAGGAAAATCACACACCACTGCTAGATCACAAATCACTAGTTTACCTTTAGCCTCCAAAGTCGCTAACAGCATAAACAACTCTGCCCCATCTGCCACTTCCTCGTTCACCTGCCTCGCTGATAGAAACAAACTTCTTCCTTCCTCCTCCTCAGGAAATATCACAGTCTTATCAAAACAATTGATAGAAACCCGGTTAAACACCAACCAGTTCATACCCAAGATAACATCAATCTGCACTAATGGAAGACACACAAGGTCCATTCCAAAGTCTCTACCAAAAATACTCAACGGACAACTTAAACAAACTGAAGTAGTAGTCACTGAACCCTTTGCAGGAGTATCAATCACCATACTACTAAGCATCTCAGATATCTCTAACTTAAGTTTCACAGCACAATCCAAAGATATAAAAGAATGAGTCGCACCTGTGTCAATAATAGCCACAAGAGGAAAGCCATTAATATAACACGTACCTCGGATCAAACGATCATCTGCAGAAGTCTCAGAACCCGATAAAGCAAAAACCTTGCCTCCCGACTGATTCTCTTTCTTCGGCTTAGGACACTGCGGGCTGATATGACCCAACTCTCCACAGTTGAAACAAGTCACAGTCTTCAACCGACACTCTGCTGCCAAATGACCACCTTTTCCACACTTGAAACACTTCATCTCAGCACTGGTACACTCATGAACACGATGTCCAGCCCGACCACATCTATAACACTTAACAGGAGCACTAGAGTCTCCCCCACTAGGCCTCTTCATCCCACTCTGCTTCTGGAAACCCTTGCCAGCTGCATACGGTTTCCCACGATCAATCTGATTCTTACCTCTCCTATCAACCCTCTGCTGATAGCTCTCTGCTCTGGCCTTGGAATCCTGTTCAAAAATCCTGCAACAGTCAACCAAATCAGAAAACACCCTGATTCGCTGATATCCAATCGCCTGCTTGATCTCGGGACGCAACCCGTTCTCAAACTTCACACATTTGGAAAATTCCCCAGTAGCCTCACTATAGGGAGTGTAATACTTCGACAGCTCTGTGAACTTAGCAGCATACTCAGTAACAGACCTGTTACCCTGCTTCAATTCCAAGAACTCTATCTCTTTCTTTCCTCTAACATCCTCTGGAAAATACTTCCTCAGGAATCTCTCTCTGAACACAGCCCAAGAGATCTCAGCATTACCAGCAGTTTCCAACTCAGTGCGGGTAGCAACCCACCAATCATCAGCTTCCTCTGACAGCATATGCGTACCGAACCTGACCTTCTGGTTATCGGCACACTCAGTCACTCTGAAGATTCTCTCGATCTCCTTCAACCACTTCTGAGCGCCATCTGGATCGTATGCTCCCTTGAACATTGGAGGATTGTTCTTCTGGAACTCGCTCAGTTGACGAGCAGCTCCCGTTCCCACAACATTCGGATTCCCTCCAAGTACTCCAGCTAGCATACCCAGAGCCTCAGCAATCGCAGCATCATCTCTACCTCTTCCAGCCATCTCTATTCTGAAAACCCAACAAGCTAAAACAATAAGTACTGATAGGGTTACACAACACCTATCCCGTACAGGGAAACAGAATAATTACGACTCGACTCGACCGACTATGCTCTGATACCACTTATGTAACACCCTTCTAAATACCTCAAATTATTTCAATTAAAATAGCAACATATTAATCAGAGTAATTATGCCCCGAAGGGTGTCACACAATCATTCACACCATATTTCAAAATAACTGTCATGCTCATTTATTTAATCAAATAAGATCCTTTGCATAATTCGCAGCGGAATAAAATCCAACATCAATGTAAAACATGTAACACAATACATGTAAATTATTCAACAACCAATATCAAATTAACTAAAACATCCCCTCCCGATGTTACATCTATCAGAGCATGACTCACTAAGGACGACACTAGACTCCAAAGACTAGCTTCTACTCAACTCACTGCTTGTTACCTGAAAAAGAGTTGTAAGGGTGAGTTCCTCAATCGATAAATAAGCATTATAAAATATTATGTCATGTTAAGTAATTCAACACACCAATCACCCTAATTGCAACATACATTCAGTAACAGCACATCAACTTAACATCATGCTCAACACCAACATAAAACACAAGTATAATCTCAAATCATACTTAACAACAACACGAACACACGTATAATATTGGAATACATCCATTCATATTATACGCCATACGGATATTTATGCAATGAGACTCCACACATGCGGTACCGACTATTCTTGAACATATAGCTCAAGCTCACCGATCAAACCCAGATACGGCTACTAAGCTCACTAGTCCCACTCATTTGAGATCTAATGACTCACTCACTAATTCCTCACCATGGGAATTAGCTACAGCCCCGAAGGCTAGACTATGCACACTAATCATCTAGCATGCAAACATCAACAACAAATCCACAATGATTCACTCACTAATTCCTCACCATGGGAATTAGCTACAGCCCCAAAGGCTATGCTATACACGCTAATCATCTAGCAATGCAGCATCAACAACAATTCACAACGGACATAAGCTCACACTCTAAGCCATACAACAGTCCATTCACAACACAGGCATAATATATACATTCACATCATTATGCATGCCATCATGCATCATCAACACATCATTATCATGTAAGTCAATTAAACACAGTATTAGCACTCTCTACTAATACTTATATTGCTCACAACAGCGGGATATAATCCCTATTACATCATGTGCCAACATAGGCCAGCTCTCAATTATGTACACAACATTAAAATATCCATTTTTCCACTCTGCAACATACGATATCAAGTTTCGATGATGACAAAAGACCATCATGCACGTCTACGAACAAAGATTTGAAGGCTTTGAGTCGACCATAGGGGTCAGCTCAAAGCTCGCGGGTCGGCGCAAAGGCTCTGCTCAACTGGAGGGAGTCAGCGCAAAAACCCCTTGCGTCGACGCATAGGGTCGACGCTTAACTCATGGGTCAGCGCAAAATGCCTTGCGTCGACGCATGCAGTCGGCGCGTGCCCCACGGGTCAGCGCACGCCGACTCTATGGTCGACCGTTCGCGCGCAGACTCAGATTTCTGAGTTATTTCAAAGTTCCGTTAGCTTAACGCATATCCGGTTTTCCCCGGCCGCTTCCGCACCTAAAACATTTCTAAAAACCAATTTGTCTTTTACATTTGTAGCGCCGATTCAAGTTTTTAATTGGGATCCATTCAACCCCCCCCCCCCCCCTTCTAGATCCGTGCCATAGTCTAACATTTACGACTCACACAACTATCGATTCAATTTACAGTTTTTAACACAGTTTATCCAACATCAATTTCAGCATATACAATCCCAATTAGGGTTAAATCAACGGCTTATCACTACCCATTACATATTATCCCATAATACCCATTAATCGACGATAAACCCCCCTTACCTGAGATAATCCGGCAATTCTTTGAGTTCAAGCTCTTCCTCTTCTCCAACTTTCTTCCTCTTGCTCTGCCTCTGCCCTTTTCCTCTTCTCTGCAGTTTCTCTGTTTTCACGTGAAAACACTTCTTTACCAAATGGGATTCTCTTTCCTCATTTCACACTTATATATTTTCCAATAATAATTATTATTCCAAAATAATTAAAATAATCCAATAATAATAATCTAATTATTTAATTAAATTAATAATATACTATTAATTCAATTTAAATAATTATCTTATTTTATTGGGGTGTTACATTTGGGACCATGAATCTTGTTATTCAAACACCACGCTCAGAAGTGGCAGTTATTTCAAGGAGTGAGAATATGAAGATTCAGAGGTTGGTTAAAGTAGTATGCTAAGGCAATGCATATCTGCTATTGGCTGGTGCTGTTTGTTTCACTAGTACTTCTGGTCAACTGGAGTCTGATTGGTGTGATTGGAGTATGTATAGGTATAACTCATAGAGTTAGTTGCCACGGGATGGTGTATGTCATGTTGAGACATATGTGTACAATGCTGGGATATTGGTGTGGAGTTTCCATGATTGTTATTTTAAGGGGGAGTTTTGGTTAACCTCCTCACGTTCGGTCAGCCTAGGGTCTGATTGGCTGTTGACCTGTGTCACATGGGTTCTGGTGGGTGTGTGACACATTTGCAAGGAAGAATTCATCTCTCTCATTCCTAAGGGTGAATTTAATCTGGGAAGCTTTCCAAAACTGTTGAGGTGCTTGCAAGCAGAAGATGTTGACACTAGAAGAGTAGTTTCAAAGTATTCTTATGGTGAAAGTATCTGAAAGGAATATTGGGAAAGGATTTAAGATCAATGTCTACTTGGGACAAGTACAAGTATTTAAATTGATTATCCTTGGAGCTCAAGATAAATGATATTTTAAAAGATGTTGGAACATCTCATCTTCAAGATCCTGTGCAGAATCACAGGAAGGATAGTACATTGGTTTAGGATCTATCACTTTGGTGGCAGCAAAAGTATGTGATCTCTGAAAAGGTTTCCTGGCAAGAAACATCTTCAGCCTTGGTGTGTACAAGCAGAAGAAAACATCATAGTCCTGATGGTGGTTACTTGGATCAGTTTTCTTCTGATCTAGGTAAGGGAGTGCATTAGCTAATGCACACTATGGAGTCAAGAACAAGTTGCGGCAGTCTTGACATCATGGAAACAGCTTTGCTTTAGGAAGTGGAATCCTTGGTATAGCTGAAGGGTTAGTTTCTAACAGGTCCTTCTGAAGACTCATGCATTAGAGTGTCTGATGTCTTTGGAGAAGAAGCAGGGATTCATCAAGGTGTGAGCTTGGATGACTTAACTGCCAACCTGCAGGATGGAGGTGGTTTACTCAAACTTGGTTCCACAATCAAGTCTATGAGAACGTTGAACTCTTGTTCTGTGATGGGAGGAAGTTCTTTCAAGTGGCAGAAGAAGGAGCTGAATTCAACAGCTAGATGTTAAAACACAATGTTGTGACATTTGGTTCAACATCAGAATCTTAGTTGGTGAAGTGGCACATCAACTTAAGATAGAAGGGTCTACAGAGTTATAGATTGGGTACTTCAAAAGGATCGTTCCCAGTGCAGTTCTTTGGAGTTGCTGGATGGAGAGGATGTTACATGTTCATGTCTTAGAGAATCTAAGTTTTGTTTGACATGTAGCTTGAAGTTCAAGTCTCACTTGGAAGGTCAGAATATCTTTGGGAGAAGTCTGATAAACGTGGAGAGGTCAAAAAGTGGCATTTGACTTTCTCATATGAGGACTCATGAAGGAGGTAATCAACCAGTGGTATTTGGTCTATCTCAGAAGTGAGTTCGAAGTATCAAGATAATCAACATATGGCAGCTGATTATTCTTGAGGAAAGTCTGAGACAAATTACTTTTGAACAGAAAAGTAGTAAGTTGAAGACAAAAGGAGGTGTTTTCTATTCATCCCTTGGAGCTTGTGGTAGGAGTTCTGAGCTATCTATGGAAGATTATCTCTCGTAATGGGATGAAAATGTATATGTCCCAATTTATGTCTGGGTTCTTCTGGATCAAGCTGGTGACTCAGTGATATCTGAAGACTATCAGATGGTGTTCTTTGTTATGTTGTGAAGGATGTCCTAACTAATGTTAGAACATTTTATGAAGTGGTTTTCTGTTCTGGTCAGAAGAGAGATTGACATAGAGTGTGGATGTGTTCAGCCCAGAGGGTTGAACAGAGGGGGTGCTCTTAAAGACATGAAGATGCGTCTTATGTTTTCCATTCATCAAGTGGTCTGAGTTCTCTTTGAATCAAGAAGTATGTGAAGGTCCAACTTTGAGGTGTTGGATATGTTCATGTGTGATCACCAAGTTTCAAGAGGAGAGTTGGTTGTTCATGTCAGGGCGAGTTCTGTCCTTGTGCTGCAAGTAATCATCAAGCTAGTGGTCTATGTGTTCTCAGATAACAAGGTATGACACCTTGTTAGTTATTGGGATGATGTGGTGCATGTCAATGCTGAGTGAGCACAAGAATGTCTGACCGGATGTCATGACATTGTCTTGGACAATACTGTTATTTCCTTCTGAAGCTTACCATCATTAGGAAATATGGATGTGATGTGTCTAATTATGATATATCAGAATAAGCCTGAGGGCTACAGTTGTGTGTTACAGGGGGAGTAACCATCTACTGATGTGTGGGATTTTGGTTGTAGTGGTGCCAGATGTCAAGCTACTACTGGAGGTACGAAAATGGTCCTAGGTAATGATGATAGGAAGAATACATGAAAAATACAGACAAAAGCCGCGTGGAATGTTAAGACATCGCGTGCAACGTGTCTGACTGCATATATGGAATAGTCTCCATGCACTGGAACTGTTGTTTTGGAAAAGAAACAGTCAAGAGCTATAAAAGGTATTCAAATATAGTCTGAGATTTTGTTGGTGATTCTCTGACTGTTCCCCAGCAAACACTAATGAATCTTGACCAAGCATTTATTCCTACCGTTAATTCCTAAGCACGGGCTGGACTATTTAAAGGATGTAACAACACTCCTCTTCTCACAAGAGAAACATTTCATTCCCTCTAAACCAAGGAGTATGTCAAGGTTTGGGCAAACTGCGCCTGGATATGGTTTTGTGAAGGGTTCATTTGTAAATGTTTAGCTAAAAAGGGGGAGAGAAATATTGTCCTCAGAATGTACCAGAAGCAAGCAAAATGTGGTAGCAAACAGAAGTTGGCTTCAGGCACAAAAGTCACTAACTAGGTACATCACTTGTGTCTTGTGATTTGAGTTAAGAAGACAATTGTGTCTTGTGATCTGAGTTACATTGTCTATGTACTCAGCATTACATATTCTTCAGGAAGCCCTCCGGTTGAAGGGAAGGTTTGTGATGCAACTGCGTCTTGTACCTCTACTTCCTCATGTACACCAACTTTGGTGTTTGTGGTGGTGGAGATAATGACAGAGGCTTATTTGTTTTAGCTAAAATTTGCCAAAGGGGGAGATTGTTAATACCTTGGGATTGGCATTAATTTTGTAAAATAAATAATGTAATCATCTTTGTTGTTTTAATATGTTGGGTTGAAAAAGTTCAACATCTGGACCAACATGTCATGTACGATGTCACGACATCATGCCTGTGACATCGCACATGTGTAGAAAACTGAATTAATTAATTCAGTATATATTCTGGGATTAGTGAGGATATTTGGTGAATATCCTAACTCCCTTGTGGAGGTCTTGAAGACTCAATCAGAATATATAGGCTCTAAATATGGAGATATATATGTAGAGATTTTAGGAACTAAAAGATTGAAGACCTTGATTGTAGCAGAAGTTTTCTGCTGAATTTGTAACAGCAAAGGAGAAGTTTGTTGCGATTTCTGAAGGCCCAAATCAAGGTGGGTGATTAGGTTATAAATAGCATATTGTAACCTAGTATTTGTAAGCCTCATAGAATGAAAATTTAGGGGTGTGTGTGAGGTAAACCTCCCAACCTGTGGGAAGGTTACCATGTGTTTCTCAGTGTTCAAAGCTGAGAGTATTTGTAACTCAAAGCCTGTAGGCATGAGTGATTGTGGTCTTGAACGAAGCTGTGAAGCAAGTTCAAGTTGTTTTAACATTACATTGTGTTTGTAGTGATAGGAATGGAAACTGGAGGTCTCTATCTAGGAGTTCCTAGGTATAGATTGCATTGGGTAGGGATTAAGTGAAGAGTTGTAAACGGGGGAGTTTAACTCTGAATTAATACTGCTGATAGTGGATCTTCTTCCTGGCTTGGTATGCCCCCAGAGTAGGTGATGTTGCACCGAACTAGGTTAACAATTTCCTGTGTTTGTTTTCCTTCTGCATGTTATATTCCTTCTGCCATAACTCAGCTGGTGTTTCAGTCTGCTTATCAAGATAATAGCAGACCTGGTACATAGCCTTTTGTTTGAATGTTAATCAGAATGTTTTAACATTCAACATTGACAACATATACTGAATAATAGGTAGGTTGGTTTCAATTCAGTATTTAAGTCTGGTCATCAAGAGGATAACAGACCTGGCCAAAGGATCATTGTGAAACTGTCAAACTGGATATCTTGACAGTTCTTCCTGTAGGCTGATACTGAAGTAGAGATTGGTTTGTCTTTTACAGTATAAAAAATTTAGCACAGTCTGGAACATAACAGAATCAACATGAGGTATATGTTCTGGCTGTCAAACTGAATGTTGTGACATTCATTCCTGACAGCATGTGCTAAATTGTAGGATGATTAGTTTTTCTGTTTTAGTATTTTTCTCAGGCTAGTCTTTAGGAATCCAACAGCTGAGCTAAAATCCAGGAAACCAACAACTAATCTACAATGAATGAACCTAGCAAATAGCCTATTTGTTAGCACCTTAATAAGTGGAAATTAGTTTAACTTTTTTAACCTTTATTTTAGGAAATACAAGTACATGGCCAACAAACTGGAATAATGTAACAAAAGATGTCCAAATCACTATTGAGACATCGTGCTGATAACTGTGTAGGAAAACAACAGAAGTGAGTGCTATGATTGATCTCTGCTGAGTCGTTCTACCTGATGCACATAACTAAGTGTTTCCCCATTCTAGGGTGACATAGAAGGAGATGTCGTGACATCTGTGAACGTGTGCATATGAGTATAGGGTTTAATAACTGTCTTATTGTATTAGTTATAATGTTAGATCAGATGTCATGACTTGGAGTAGAACATCTGAAATCTGACTACGCCAGAATTTCAAATAAGATGAAGATGAAATGAAGTGGAAAGAACAAAAGGAGAATTCAAATGACATAATCAAAACACAATGATCAAATGTGAATCAAATCATCATCAATCAATGTAAAACAAAATAGAAATGAAGATTAGAAGTCAACAAAGTCAAACATATTTTTTGGTATTTTTGGAATTAAAATAAAACATAAAATAAAATGAACAAAATATGGTCAAACCTCAAATTCAATTCAAATCAACTTCAATAAGTCCAATTGAATCATCATAGGTCTAACATGGTCAAACAAGGTTTGACAAATTTTCTCAACATTTTTTGAAAACATTAACTGTTTTAAAATCAATTAAAACCAATAAAATATAACATAAATGAATTAAAATCTCAAATAATTTTCAAATCAATTAAGAAATTGATGAGAATATTTTTCATAGACTTATCGTGATCCGTATGTGTTAAGAAAATATTTTTTGGAATTTTTGGATATCAAAAAGTATTTAAAATGAATTAAAAACTACTAAAAACAAAATAATTCACAAAAAATATTAAATGAAGTCACAAAAATAATTAAAAATCAGATTATGAAACTAGATTTTTCAAAAAAAAATTTAGTGTTGGTCTCATACTTTTGTGACCTCAATAAAAATAGTTATGAATTTTTGAAATAAAAAGGAATAAAAGAAGATAAAGCAGAAAAAAGAAAATAAGGAAAATCAACAGTGCTTGGATAGGATTCATTAAATGACGTGGACACATCCAATGGCTCAGAGGCGCTGGAGTACCATAGTCATGAGTCAAGCGCGAAATACACTCATTTAAAACAAGTCAGCTAAAGCAATGGACAAGATTAGATCGTATGAGCCTGATCCAATGGCCTAGGTACAACCACATGGGGATGGTGGTGGAAACCACCATCTTCTCCGGTGGACCAACCAATTCCGGCCACCTGTTGCAGGTTTTTGAACCTCAATGAAAATACACAAACGTGGTACCAAAATGAAGCTGGGGTGATGTACATCACCCCTGTAACCTTGGATTGTCCTCAAGATTTCTATCAAGTGACAAATCTGAGCTTGAAATTCAAGGTATGCAAACTAAAATGCTTCGAAACATGAAATAAAGACCACCACTGGCCTGCTTCTTGATCGAGGACTTCAGAAAGCAAATTGAACACAAGCAATTCACATTGTATGATGAGATTCAGATCAAAACAGTTTGATAAGATACCTTTGAAGAGCAGCTTTTTGCAGCACGATCTACTCAAACTCTTGCTTCCAACTTGATCATGATTTGATGAGGATGCAAGGCTTAGGAATTGAAACTTGAAGATCAACTAATTATGTTGAAATTTAAGTTTGAAATTGAGAAATAAAAAATCAGAATTCCTTTAAGTATGGTTGGGTTTTGATTTCAACAGAGCTTCAGATCACTCGTGTGCATGAAGCTTTGGGTCCTCCATGCATGGACCTGTACAGGCGCATATGAGGCCCAAACTTGAGTGGAAATGTAAGCTGATATCACACTAAGTTGAATTGGACGTGTAATTGACATGGTACTTGCTTGTGCATGAAGATTCAAAGTGAATTGCATAATTCATCATAAATGGACAGACATCCATTATAACATCTCAAGAGAGAAAAGCCAGGCCCACAAGAGAAATCAAATTTGGTGGGGAGCATCAAATACTTGGAAACATCAATCACCGCTGGGGACAAAGACCATTGCTGGGGATAGGCAAAGTCTCATCCGGGGGGAACATGCAGAGATATCAATAAGATCTGATCATAAAAGAACTCTACTGGGGATCTTATCAGGGGAAGATGAAATTCTGTGGGGAACAACCACCGAACAGATTCACATCGATTAAGTATTCTCTTCTAACTGCTGAAGGGGCATCTCTGCTGACGGGAGAATGGACAAATTACTCCTCTGGGGAAGGAAACAACACATCTTCCTTAAAAATTCCTCAATACTGGAAAATGTCTTCCACTCAGAGAGGAACATACAAAGTTGCTGCCAAGGATTTACCGTTGAACAAACACAAGATCCAACATAGAGGAAACTCTACTATGGAGCTCAACATAGATAAGATCCATCGTAGAAGAAACTCTAATGGGGAACCTATCAAGGAATGATATGAAACTCTGTAGGGACCAACCACCAAACATAAGTTCTATCAATCAAAACAACTTCCTTCTCAAAATGTTGGAGAGACATCCCTGCCAAGGGGAGAGAGAACCAACTGCTCCGCTGGGGAAGGACACAACATCTTCACCAAAAGCTCAACTCAGAGGACTTTTTCCAATACAGAGAGGGAACAAGTTAATAGGCTCTGATCAGGAAACTCCACTAGGGATAGACTGTAGGCGATCCAACTGGGGACAGTCTGCTGTGAGCAACCCTGTTGGGGATAAGTTGTAAGCCAACCTCTTGGGGATAACTACAAGTATCTCCGGAGGAACTGTTTTGGCTAAAGGGATCGGAAAAGAATCCTACGTCAGCACATGCTATGCTAGGGATGAAAAAGGGGAACAAACCCTTCACCAACTGCTCTAGGCAACTACTGCTGAGGAGATATCTGAAAGATAGCTTTGCAGGGAACACATGCTCACTCCTGTTGAGGATTTCTACTCATGTTGGGAACTTCCGCTCACTAGGGAAAGACAAACTTCCTCATGAATAGATAGCATATCAATTTTTATCAATCTATAAGGGATTTTAGGTCAGTCCACACAAGGGATGACAACCATATAGTTAACAAAACACAAATGATAGACTCAAACTCTCTGGGGATCTGAGGTTTTGTTCTTTCTGCGCTCGCTGAGGAGACAACCTGAAAGATGATGAAGAGGATACAAACATGAGAGAACATGAACAAATGTCTTACCTTTCAGGAGATAATACTATCCTTGGGAGAGCACTGAAGACATTCCATTTATCCTATCACTCTTTGTGAATGTTCAGTTTGTTTGAAAAAAGTTTAAAAAAGCTTTATTTTTTTTAAAACAATGATATTTATCAATTAAAAACATGCAAACATTTGTTAAGCAGAAACAAATAAGAGTGCAAAGAATTGGATAAAGGCTCAAATTTATTTGATAGAATGGTAATCCACAAATGGCCAGAATCCATGGATCTTTACAAATTTGAAATTGGTGATATATATTGGGAAAAAGGCTACATTGAACATAATGACCATTTCTCCACCAACTCTGAATCCAATGTATTTGAAGCTTCAGTTGACGGTGACTGAGCGAGAATCTTTGACAGATGACAACTTATGGAACAAAGTCTTGTTAGGATGCAGTTACTTGCCAAATCCCTAATTTTTGCCTAGATTGCCCTAGTGTGAGGTACTCAATCTAGCGGGATAGATATATTCATTTTTTTCATGTCTCTAATTTTTGCCTGGATCGCCCTTTTGGGTTTTCAATCCACCAAGACGCTCATTTTTGCCTAAGTTGCCCTTTCGAGTTTTCAACTTAGCGAACTATTCTGTTTTTTTAGGCGAAGTATTTCTTGACTGCATCTGAATTCATAGGACGAGTGAAATCCTCCCCATCCATAGTTGTAAGTATCAAAGCACCGCCTGAAAAGACTCTGTTAACAATATATGGACCTTCATAATTTGGAGTCCACTTGCCCCTGGAATCGGGCTCGAAAGACAAAACTTTCTTGAGCACGAGGTCACCTTCTCGGAACACATGAGGCTTGACCTTCTTATCAAAGGCTTTCTTCATCCTTTGCTGATGTAACTGACCATGGCACATGGTAGTTAATTTCTTCTCTTCAATCAAGTTCAATTGGTCATAACGACTTTGAACCCATTTAGCTTCAGTCAACTTGGCATCCATCAAGACTCTTATTGATGGGATCTCAACCTCCACGGGGAGCAAAACCTCTATGCCATATACAAGAGAGAAAGGGGTTGCCCCTGTTGAAGTGCGGACATATGTATGATAGCCATGCAAGGATAATGGCAACATCTTGTGCCAATCTTTGTATGTAACAACCATCTTCTGGATAATCTTCTTGATGTTCTTGTTAGCCGCTTCAACAACCGCATTCATCTTGGGTCTATAGGGAGAAGAATTATTATGCGCAATCTTGAACTCGCTACACAGCTCTTTCATCATCTTGTTGTTCAAGTTAGATCCATTATCAGTAATGGTCTTATCTGGCACACCATAACGGTATATGAGTTTATTCTTGATAAACCTCACAACCACCTTCCTGGTCACATTCGCATACGATGTCGCTTCAATCCACTTGGTGAAGAAATCAATTGCTACGAGAATAAAACGGTGACCGTTCGACGCCTTTGGCTCTATCATGCCAATCATGTCAATTCCCCACATGGAGAAAGGCCATGGTGATGAAATAACATTCAGAAGTGTCGGGGGAATATGAATCTTATCCGTATAAATATGACACTTATGGCATATCTTCACATATCTGCAGCAATCAAACTCGATTGTCAGCCAATAATAGCTTGCTCTCAACATCTTCTTTTCCATGGCATGTCCATTGGAATAAGTACCAAATGAACTCTCATGGAGTTAAGTCATCAACGGGTCTGCTTCGTGTCTATCCATGCATCTGAGCAAAACCATGTCAAAATTCCTCTTATAAAGCATATCACCATTAAGGTAGAAACTGCCAGATAATATCCTCAAAGTCTTCTTATCTTTAACAGATGCCCCAGGCGGGTAAATCTGAATTTGGAGAAAGCATTTGATATCATAATACCATGGCTTATCATCTTTCACTTCTTCAACTGCAAACATATGAGCTAGTCTATCCAAGCGCATCACGGTGATATTGGGGACTTCATTCCAATACTTCACTTGAATCATTGAAGCAAGTGTAGCAAGAGCATCTGCCATTCGATTCTCATCTCGAGGAATATGATGGAAGTCAACCTTAGTAAAGAAAATTGAAATCCTCCTCGCATAATCTCTGTATGGGATGAGGCTGGGTTCATTCGTCTCTCATTCACCCTTAACCTGATTAACAACAAGGGCCGAATCACCATAAACATTAAGATGTTTGATCCTTAGATCAATACACTCTTCCAAACCCATAATACTGGCCTTATATTCCGCCATATTATTCGTGCATTTGAAAGTTAGCCTAGTTGTAAAAGGAAAATGTGTGCCCTGGGGAGTAATAATCATTGCCCCAATACCATTTCCATATTGATTAACAGCGCCATCGAATACCATACCCCATTGCGAACCAGGCTCTGGCCCTTCATCGAGCGTAGGCTTATCGCAATCTTTGATCTTCAAATATAGAATCTCCTCATCCGGGAAGTCGTATTGAAGACTGATAATCTTCAATTGGTTGATGTGCCAAATGGTCAGCCAAGATACTACCTTTAATAGCTTTTTGAGCTCGATACTCAATATCATACTCAGATAACAACATCTGCCAACGGGAAATCTTCCCAGTTAAAGCAGGCTTCTCAAAGATATACTTGATTGGATCCATTTTGGATATCAACCAAGTCGTATAATTTAACATATATTGGCGTAAACGCTTAGCGGCCTAAGCCAAAGCACAACATGTCTTCTCAAGCGTTGAGTACCGAGACTCACAATCAGTGAACTTCTTACTCAAGTAGTATATTGCATATTCGTTCTTCCCTGACTCATCTTGCTGACCTAATACACAACCCATAGAGTCATCAAGAACAATTAAGTACATAATCAATGGTCTCCCTTCAACAAGCGGGGACAGAATCAGAGGTTCAGACAGATACTCTTTAATACTATCAAAGGCCTTCTAGCAATCCTCGGTCCAATCATGACGCTGATCTTTTCGGAGAAGCTTGAATATAGGTTCATATGTGGCAGTCATATGGGATATAAATCTTGAAATATAATTCAAGCGGCCAAGAAAACCTCGGACTTGCTTCTCAGTTTTGGGCGCATGCATCTCTTGTATTGCTTTGAACTTGGCAGGATCAACTTCAATACCTCTTTCACTGACAATAAAGCCCAATAACTTGCCGGAACGGACTCCAAATGTACAATTGTTCGAATTCAAGCGGAGTTTGTACTTCCTCAAACGCTGAAAAAGCTTCAACAAGTGCTCTACATGTTCAACTTCCATTCTCGACTTTGCAATCATATCATCAACATATACCTCGATCTCGTTGTGCATCATATCATGAAAAACCGTAGTCATCGCTCGCTGATACGTGGCTCCAGCGTTCTTCAAACCGAAGGGCATCACTCGATAACAGAATGTTCCCCAAGGTGTGATGAATGTTGTCTTCTCCATATCCTCAGGTGCCATTTTAATCTGGTTATAACCCGAAAGTCCTTCCATAAATGGGAAGACATTGAATTTATCTGTATTATCTACCAACATATCAATGTGTGGTAGAGGAAAATCATCTTTCGGACTAGCTTTATTCAAGTCTCTATAGTCCACACATATTCGGACTTTTCCATCTTTCTTAGGCACAGGCACAATATTGGCCACCCATTGAGGATATGTAGAAGTCACTAGAAACCCCATATCAATTTGCTTATGAACTTCTTCTTTAATCTTCACTACCATATCAGGATGAGTTCTTCTGAGCTTCTTCTTCACAGGCACACACTCAGGCTTCAAAGGCAAGAAATGTTGCACGATATCAGTATCTAGACTAGGCATTTCTTCATACGACCAGGCAAAGACGTCGACATATTCTCGTAGCAACTCAATCAACCCCTTCTTCAAAGACTCTTCCAGGAGTGCCCCAATCTTCACTTCGCGAACACAGTCTTCAGACCCCAAGTTGATTGTTTCCAGATTCTCAAGATGCGGCTGAATGACCTTCTCCTCGTGCTCAATAAGACAGTTAATCTCATCAGGAATCTCATCAACATCATCTTCTTTGGCCTTAAACACAGGGAACTCAGAGTTGGGAGATGGTGTTGGATCATTATGTTCAATGGGTTTGATCAACCTGCATAATGATTTTGAGTATAGAAAGAGATTTCAGAATTCAAACAAGGCAAATCATTATGCATAAGAAAAGATTGATTTTATTCTCTTTTTAGGGTTTTATGGTGATCACCAATTTCATTCAAAAAGCAAAAAGGAAAAATAATTTGGAAAACCAAACATTTAACATGTAATTTTTGAATGAATATCATAGTATTAATTAAATGTTCCAACAATGTCATCACTTCTCCTTTTGGCACGGGAGAAGGGTTTTTAAACAAAATGAACATATTACAGGGACTTGTGGATAACTGTTGGAACATCAACAGCGACCCAATTATTGCAGATTCCACCAGGTATAACGAAGTTGCCAAGATCTTCCTCTTCATCATTTTCGTCTATGGCAGCAGCCTCTTGATCTTCAACAGTGTGGATGAAACCTCCACTCTTGAACAACCCACGCTTATTGGAAATGCCTCAAGAGTACCCTATGCCAGCCCTGGATTTATTATCTTCCAATCTGATCGTTTTCGCCAAACCAGTAGTTGCACCATGCTCAATGGCCAACTTAGCATCATTGTAGGAAGCAAATGAAGAAGGTCCTTTCCTTGAAGGCTCAGTAATAGATAAGGCTTGGAACGGAGCCCCAACCTCATCCTCAGCGTCTATGTAGGAAAAGGAAGATAAATGGCTAACCAAGAGAGCCTTCTCTCCCCCTGTCATCACCAACTTCTTGTTCTTAACGAATTTCAACTTCTGGTGTAGGGTGGATGTCACGGCACCTGCCTTGTGAATCCATGGTCTGCCAAGCAAACAGCTATATGATGGGTGGATGTCCATGACCTGGAAAGTGATCTGGAAATCACTAGGTCCAATTTTGATCGAAAGTTCTACTTCACTGATCATAGTTTTCCTCGATCCATCAAAAGCTTTTACTACCACTCCACTCTGCCTCATGGGAGGCCCCTGCTAAGAAAGTTTGGCCAGGGTGGATTTTGGCAACACATTGAGCGATGACCCTGTGTCCACCAACACATTGGATAAGGCGTCATCCTTGCAGTTCATTGAAACGTGTAGAGCCAAATTATGCTCTTTTCCCTCCTCGGGAAGATCAGCATCACATAAGCTCAAATTGTTACAAGCAGTTATGTTTGCAACAATGCTATCAAACTGTTCAATAGTGACATCGTGATCCACGTATGCCACGTCCAACACCCTTTGCAAAGCTTCACGGTATGGTTCAGAATTCATCAACAAAGATAACACATATATCTTTGATGCAGTTTGTAGCAGCTGATCAACAACATTGTACTCGCTCCTTTTGATGAGCCTTAACATCTCATCACAGTCCGCTTTCAAAATGCCATGTTGGCCAACCAGGACAGGAGTTTTAACAGATTTATCAACAACAGGGTCAACGCCCTTCACAACAAGTGCCGGATTGGAAGAAGTCCCCACATAACCGGAAGGATTAACAATAGTCTTCTTCAATACGTCTTTAGGGGGTTTTGGCGGAGCCGAGAAAACACGACCATTGCGGGTCACACCACTGACGTCAGAAATGCTTACTATGGAAGTTGAGGGCAACGACACCTCTTTTCCATCTTCTAGCATTACTGTGTTATACCTGTAAGGAACAACTTTGTCTGATGAATACGGGACAGGGCCCGCTGGCTTTATCACAAGAGTGGGAGAAACCTTCTTCTTGTTTCCATCACATTTGACGACAGCAGGGTCTAGTATTCTGAACACAGGAGAAATTACATCAACTTCGTCCTCATTGCAATTCTAAAGTATTTAGATCATTCCCTGATCCAGCATCTCTTGGATGTCCTTCCTTACTAGTCGGCATCCTCTTTCGTTGATAGTGCACACCTGACACCTGTCATGGTCATGCTCATAATGACTATATCCACATAACAGTCTATGCATCTCGACCAAAGATTGCCTGATATCATTGACATACAAGACTTTATATTTGCTAGGGCAACCCTAGACCATATTCACAATAGCTTTCCCATGCTCGGGCAATGGGTTCTTCTTAACATTAGGACCTACGTCCTCGAAAAACAAAATCCCACTTCTAACAAGGTCTTGAACCTGGGTCTTCAGGGGATAGCAATTCTCCACATCATGTCCGGGAGCACCGGAATGATATACGCAATGTAATTCAAGCTTGTACCACCACTGAGGGTTGGCCGGTACAACGAGAGGGTCACGTGGAGTAATTAACTTTCTATCAACCAAAGACGGATAGAGTTCAGCATATGTCATCGGAATTGGATCAAAAGTGACCCTCTTCCTATCGTAGTTGGTGCTGGTGTTATTGTTGTTTCGAGGCTGGTAGGCCTGCTTTTGTAGACGATGTTGATGTTGTTATTGTTGATGATGCACTTCTCTAAAAGTAGGTGTTATATGAGCCACCTGGTGTTGTCTAACGACAGGACGCACGTTCTTCCTCTTTACAGAGGGTCTTCTCTTGATATGGGAAGACACATCATGTGCCTCTCCCTCGTTCTTCTTCGCAAAGCCCTCATATCTCTTTGCAGAAGAGCCTTCATCTCTAGACAGACGTCCGTCACGGACTCCTTCCTCTAGCCTCATTCCCATATTCACCATTTCGGTGAAGTCCGAGGGAGCACTAGCAATCATCCTCTCATTGTAAAAAGAACTCAAAGCCTTCAAAAAGATTTTGGTCATTTATTTCTCTTCAAGGGGTGGCACAATCTGAGCGGCCAACTCACACCATCTCTGGGCATACTCTTTCAAAGTCTCCTTCTCTTTCTGGGACATCGCCCTCAGTTGGTCCCTATCGGGAGCCATATCCACATTATACTTGTATTGCTTGACAAAGGCCTCGCCAAGATCATTGAAGGAGCGGATATTCGCATTACCCAGACCCATGTACCATCTGAGTGCATCGTCGGATAAGCTATCCTGGAAGTAGTGGATAAGGAGTTGATCATTGTCTGTTTGCGTTGACATCTTACGAGCATACATCACAAGATGGCTGAGAGGGCAAGTATTTCCCTTGTATTTCTCAAAGTCAGGTACTTTGAACTTAACAGGGATCTTCACATTGGGCACAAGGCACAACTCAATAACACTCTTACTGAAGAGGTCTTTACCCCTTAGAGTCTTCAGTTCCTTGCGCAGCTCAAGGAATTGGTCGTTCATCGCATCCATCTTTTCATAAAAATTTGGGCTCTTAGATGGCTCAGAGTGATAGATGATGTCTTCAACTCTTGGTAAGGTGTGAACAACGACAGGTGGCACAACAAGGACCGGGCTAGATGACGGCAGAGAAGCGTGAGTTGAAGCAAAACCCTCGAGCACAAAATTAGCAGGCATTCCCCAGGGGAACCCGGCTGGCATAATAGACGCAAAATGAGTTGTTGCGGCAGGCACAGTTGAGGATGCTACCTCTGAAATAACTGTCCTCGCGGGAGGAGTTACAGGAGTTGGAGATGATTGGCTATGTGCAGCCAACACTGACTCCATCATGGTAGTCAGCCTAGCTACCTCCTATTTCAGTTCCCGGTTCTCTTGCTTTAGACGCTCCATCAGTCTTGAAAGATTGGCTCTCGTGTTATACCGATGCGTCAGCTTGTATTCAAAATAAATAAAGAGCAAAGAGTTAGACCACTGAGCAAGAGCTGAACAAAACCTGCTTATGCATATGATGCATGCAATGTTTGTGCATATGATATTATTTTTTATCAGAGGAACTTTATAGAGATCTAGTTGCAAATATTTGAAAATATTAATCTTTTGAGAAATATATGGAATACTCATAGCAATAATATTTGGAAAAAATTTTACACCAATGAAGAAGTACAATTTTGGTAACCAAATACAATACAAGAGAAAAGGAGAGTAAACATCCTATGGAGCCCTAGAAACAATCGTCCAAAGCTCTTGAGACCGAAAGATAAGCTGCACGAAGCCTCTTCACCTCTCTCTCATAAGCTGCTTCCATGTCTGCCTTCTCCTTGGCAAGTCGATCATACTTCCTCTTCCAAAACCTGGATGACTGAGGAAGAAGAAAAGTAACCACATTATCAGGCTCATCAATAACCTGATGCTCCAGGAATTCTATCACTGCATCCTTGTCTCTAAGCTGTTGAAGAAGTTCCTCTCGCTCACGAACCTAAGCACGCGAACAGTCTTCATCTCTCAACTCCTCTACTCCTTGGTTAGGGAGGGTTGAAGGCCCAACCATAACCATAAGGGTATGTCTCGGATAGTCATAAGGCATACGGTACTCAAAAGCTCTCATCCTCACCCAAGTGGTGTAGGGTTCTAAAGCAATACAATTCTTCGGACGAAGCTCTTTCCTTCCCTTCCTATGAATCTTGCGCCAAGCGTGGACCATTCTACTCTTCAAGTTCTGGGGATCTTTACCCTCTTGAAAGAATACACCTTCCAACAAAATGTTGTTAGGTTTATCCTTTAAGGGGAACCCAAGCTGACAGCGAGCCAAAATATGGTTGTAGTTAAGTCCACCACATGTACCAAGAAGAGGCACATTGGAGAATTCACCACAAGAATCAATAATTTGCACACCATCATACACACGGTTGTACCAAGAGATATCATCATTAGTGAGAGACATAAGTCTCGTGGACCACCGTAGACATCCCTTTTTCTCCTTGAAGGCGAGCGTCTGAGGCAAGTGCGAAATAAACCACTTATACAACAGAGGCAAACAACACACAATGGTACCATCACCCTTTGCATTCCTCATATGCAAAGAGAAATAAGTGTCACCCAACAGAGTCGGAACGGGATTAAGAGTAGAGAAAATCCTAATAGTGTTCACATCCACAAATTTGTCGATGTTGGGGAATAACACTAGTCCATAGACGAGAAGTACAAATATAGCTTCAAAGGCGTCCTCACTCATGGCCTTCCCAAACAGAGTAGCTTGGGTAATGAGAAAATCATATGGGAGACCTTGAATTCCACCTTTGGTAGTCATATGAGCAACAATATCAGATGCATCTATGTGAAGCAGATCAGCAATCTCTTGGGAAGAAGGAACCCTCTCCAATCTACTGAACCACAACTGATCCAGAATAGGTATACCCACAAGATAAGCATACTCCTCAAGTGTAGGCAAAAGCTAGAAATCCGGAAAAGTGAAGCAACGGTACAGAGGATCATAGAACTGCACTAGTACACTCATCATACCTTCATCCACCTTAGTAGAAAGAATAGACAGAAGCTTCCCATGGCAAGCTTTGAACTCCAAGGAATCTAATACACAAGATGTCAAACTCCTTAACTCTTTCAAGTCGGGTTGTCTGAAACTATACTTCTTCGTATTCCTTCTTTGCTTATCCATGTCTAAAAATTTGCAAAAAGACCTCTTAAGTTCCTTGAAAATTTTCTTGTTGATGATATGGATGCAAATGAATGCATGAATGCATGGATGCAACAATCACACTCAAGGATCAAGCAAGTCAGACCACATAAAGGTCACAGGATGGATCAAGTCATCCTCAATATCAATCATCAATTTTGGTGGATTATGGTTTACACCTTATCAACACCCAAGTTCCATTGATATTGAGGATATACGAGAACGGATCAACCATGAATCAAGGGTTTGTTGCTAGTCACGAGCACGGAGTCTCGGTTAAGAACCACCAAATGGGCGTGTACTATGGTTAAACCTGACAATCATGTTCTAAAAGAGGTTCTCATAATCATCATCTCATCTTTCGGATATTATTGGATAAAACGACTACTCGTATTCCAAAAATATTCTCAAGAGAGACTCTCATGAGTGTAGTATCGCGTAACAATCGTATCAAATCTTACATTTGAACGTACTTTGCACTACGTCCTAAAATAGGCCATGATGGGCTATGTAATCTAAGATCTTGGGCTTCTAGGGTTTATATTGGAAAGAGTAATGCCTAACTATGACTACTCGTGTGACATTATTGATCCCAACGAGACCTCCACCAAGTGAATGGGCTTGCAAGTCAACTTGCTAAGGAATAACTCCACACAAGTTGACAAGACTACGCCATTCTCCCATCATAAGTGCACTCGAGTTCGGGTACAGAACTCATCTCACAAGAGACCACCAAGTGTAACACCCCGATAAAAATAAGATAATTATTTAAATTAAGTTAATAGTATATTTATTAATTTAATTAAATAATTGGATTATTATTGGAATATTATTGGGATTATTATAATTGGATTATTATTATAATTATTATTATTGGAATATAATGTTGGAATCAGTAAAAAGAGTCCCATTTGGTAAAAAAAAAGGTTTTCACGTGAAAACAGAGAAACGACTCAAAAGTGGAAAAGGGAAAAAGGGCAAAGAGCCAGAGAACAAGGGTTGAAGAGAGGAAGAGCTCGAAGCTAAAGGATTGCCGGATTAACTCAGGTAAGGGGGTTTATCATCGTTTAATGGGTATTATGGGATAGCATGTAATGGGTAGTGATGAACCATTGATTTGACTCTGATTAGAATGATGTATGCTGAAATTTGTGAAATATTGGATGAACGAAATTTGGATCATAATTGAAGGAAATTCGTAGGAATTAGAGATAATAATGTTAGGATTGGTGAAATTGAATATGGTATGATTTGTGTGAAATGATATGAACGAATACTGTGTAAAATTGGACTGTGAGAGGTTGGATCTGAGAAATTTCGTAGCAGAGGAAACCATAGCAGATCTGGAAAAGTTGGTTTCTGGTCATACGCGTATGGCACTAGGCAATACGCGTATGGGATGACCTGGGGGGGGGGAGAAAACTGGCGCTGATACGCGCCATACGCGTGTGATACGCGTAGCATGTGAGTGGTACGCGTATGGGGTGAGGCCATACGCGTATGAAGGAAGAAGATGATGTTTTGAACGTAGTTTTGCCTCTGGTGGTACGCGTATGGGGAAGTGGTACGCGTAGCATACGCGTATGAGATGGTGTTACGCGTATGGGATTTGGCTGAGAAATGGGCCATACGCGTATGGGACTAGGCAATACGCGTATGGGCAGATTTGTGATTTTTCTGGGCTGTTGTTGTGCAGATTTTGGTTGTTCAGCTGAGTTATGTAATTTTAGCTGATGTATGATGTAGTAGGGATCATTTCCCGCTGTTTTGAGCAGTGTAGGTATTAGTAGAGTGTGCTAATACTGTGATTATTAATTGGCATGACATGATATGATTTTGTGATAATATGCTGATGATGTATGATTGTATGCATAATGCTGTGATTGTATGTATTATGTGGAATGGACTGTTTTATGGCTTAGAGTGTGAGCATATGTCCATTGTGGATTATTGTTGATGATTTTGCATTGCTAGGTGATTTAGCATGCATATTGTGGCCTTTATGGTGGTAGCTAATTCCCATGGTGAGGAATTAGTGAGTTAGTCATTATGGACTGTTGTTGATGTTTGCATGCTAGGTGAATTAGCGTGCATAGCATGGCCCTTGGGGTGGTAGCTAATTCCCATGGTGAGGAATTAGTGAGTGAGTCACTAGGTCTCAAATGAGTGGGACTAGTGAGCTTGGTAGCCGTACCTGGATTTGGTCGGTGAGGTTGAACTATATGTTCACGAATAGTCGATACCGCATGCATGGAGTCTCATTGCATAATGTATGTATGGCGTATAATATGAATGGATGTATTCCAATATTATACGTGTGTTTTGTGTTGAGTTGAGTATGATGATGATTATGAGTTGATGTTACCATTGTTGAATGTGTGATATGATTAGGGTGATGAAATGTGTTAATTTACTTAGCATTACATGATATTTTATAATGCTTATTATATCGATTGAGGAACTCACCCTTACAACTATTTTTCAGGTAACGAGCAGTGATTGAGTAGAAGCTAGTGCTTGGAGTCTAGTGTAGTCTCCTTAGTGGGTCATGCTCTGATAGATGTAACATCGGGATGGGACGTTTTACCTTGTTGAATAATTTTACATGTAATGTGTTACATGTTTTGAATGATCGATTTGATCTCTATCCGCTGCGGATTGTGCAATGCTTTATGTTTTGAGTTAAATAATGAGCATGACTAAATATTATGGTGAATGGTGTGTGAAGTGTTTGTGTGACACCCTTAATTGCATACTTACTCTGATTTATATATGTTGTTTTAATTAAATATTTGGGGTATTTTAGAAGGGTGTTACACCAAGCACACAAGCAATTGATATGTCAAGCAAGTCATACATTACAAACGATACAGTCATCCCAAATTTGCACAAAATATGTCACAAATAAATATAAACATACAATACAACAAAGGCAAAAAGTAGGCTAAACCCACTAGGGAGAATATAGTCATTTCCCCAGAAGAGTCGCCATTTTTCTGTAGTGGGGTATTCATTACCTTTATATTTATTGACTAAATCAAAAGTAAGCATACAATTCAAGTCGCCACCGTACTTCTATATATCCAAAGGAAAGGTTAGAAAGCGAACAAAAACCAAGGTAGAAGTTTTACCAAATCAAAAACTAATAAAAATGTCAGAGATCTAGGTAAGGGGGTTGGTTATGAAATGGGAAGGTTTTAAGCACCCAAAACATCCTTAGTACTCTAAGGGAGCCCTTTTTGTAAAATGTGTATTGTAGGTTGGTATTTGTGAAAAGATTTGTGCAAACAAGATTGGGGGGATGAGAAAAGAATATACATTATATTTACAACTTTGTTGTTTGAATGGATAAACCCATTGCCTACGTCCCATCACAAAGGTAGGATCAAAACCTCGTAGTTCGGGGTAAAAATCTCAAAAAAATATTGGTGAATTGATTTGTCAAAAACCTTAAGGTCTATTGTTATCAAAGGGAGAAAACTCAACCTAAACCAACAATCCACCATGTGAGGAGAGCTTCAACATACTAGTGAGGGATCCACCCTATAATAAGTATGGAAGATTTATAGTCCAATCACTAAGGATAAAGTCAGGTTTACATCAACCACTATGATAACTCAAACCTATGACTAATGTTTATGAAAAGGTTTTAACAAAGGTGATCATTGGAACCACAAAAACAACTTGAAGTGAGTTGTATTTACAAATTAGAAGTATTCACAAAATATGGTCAAAGTTGACTTAAGATTTATTTAAAATGAGTATTAATGAAAAGAGTTTGAAAAGTCAAAGGCATAAGGCCTAGGTTTTTAGTTTTGAAAACAATGTCAAAGTTTGCACAAAATGAGTTTGGCTTGGGTTAGAGTGGAGAGAAGAAGAGAAGGGCTAGTCCTAAACATTCAAAGATTAGAGAAAAGATAAAACCCTTGGAGTTCCTTTTTTTGAGATCAATAAGACGATTCAAGATGCTCCTTTCCTTTGGACTTAGCAAATAACTCAAGCAATGAATCAAATATTCTATTCAAGCTCCTAGGATCTCCATTCGGCCTGTCTCTCTTAACTTGGCTACTCATGACAATGGTCCTTCTTACTATCTCAAGATGGAACCCCTATCACACAAGAGCAAACATAAAAAAGTTCACAACACAATAAGAGAAATGGACAAATAATGAGTTTAGATTAGGGGTCCTTTGAAGTCAACTCTTCAATTTTAGCATTCTAAAGGCTTGAGGCCTAGTTCTCTTCAACAAGTTTAGAATTCTAAAGGCATGAGGCCTAGTTTCTCTTGAACTCCTTTAAGCATAGGTAAGGTCCTAATTCTAAGTCCTTTCTCCTTTTTGCATTGGGTTCACACAAACAAAGACAAAACAATCACAAGACAACAATATATTTATATACAATAATGAGCTCAAATGAGCAAAAGGAAAATGACATAAACATAAAATATGAGCTCAAATGAGCAAAGGGAAAAACAATATGAATTAATGAACAAGAAATTAAATGCTTGAGTTAAAGTTAGTAGTTAGTAGTTAGTAGTTAATGTTAGTGTGTCATAAGACAATTTAGCACTATGTTAAGCAATCGTAAGTGGACTAATGTAGTAGTCACACCTAACTGAGGTCGGTCAATAAAACTATAGGCAAATAAACACAAGTAGGAGATCATGACTAGTAAGCCAAGCTCCTACAACTTGCCATTGCAAAAGAAAAGAAGGAAAGCCTTGTATGGATTTTAAGTTTTTTGCTTGACCAAGAAGCAACATATCTTGGACACAAAGCAACTCACTTGATATTTGATCAAGTTGAGTTTGATTTGGATCAAAGAATGTAAAGCCTCTCATATGTCAAGACTACCCATAAATCATTAACTCATTGGCCAAAAGAAAAAGAAAAAATAAGATGAAGATGAAATGAAATGGAAAGAACAAAAGGAGAATTCAAAGGACATAATCAAAACACAATGATCAAATGTGAATCAAATCATCATCAATCAATGTAAAACAAAAGAGAAATGAAGATTAGAAGTCAACAAAGTCAAACATATTTTTTGGTATTTTTGGAATTAAAATAAAACATAAAATAAAATGAACAAAATATGGTAAAACCTCAAATTCAATTCAAATCGACTTTAACAAGTCCAATTGAATCATCATAGGTCTAACATGGTCAAACAAGATTTGACAAATTTTCTCAACATTTTTTGAAAACAGAAACTATTTTAAAATCAATTAAAAACAATAATATATAACACAAATGAAATAAAATCTCAAATAATTCTCAAATCAAATAAGAAATTGATGAGAATATTTTCCATAGACTTATCATGATCCATATGTGTTAAGAAAATATTTTTTGGAATTTTTGGATATCAAAAAGTATTTAAAATGAATTAAAAACTATTAAAAGCAAAATAATTCACAAAAAATATTAAATGAAGTCACAAAAATCATTAAAAATTAGATTATAAAACTAGATTTTTCAAGAAAATTTTTAGTGTTGGTCTCATATTTTTGTAACCTCAATTAAAATAGTGATGAATTTTTGAAATAAAAAGGAATAAAAGAAGATAAAGCAGAAAAAAGAAAATAAGGAAAATCAACAGTGCTTGGATAGGATTCATTAAATGACTTGGACACATCCAATGGCTCACAGACGCTGGAGTACCATAGTCATGAGTCAAGCGCGAAACACACTCATTTAAAACAAGTCAGCCAAAGCAATGGACAAGACATGTATAAGTTCCCTTTGAAATGTTTTGCCAAACGTGACCAACTTCAAGCCCTTATTTTTCAAATATGCAAGCCTCAAATGGAAACACATTCAACATCAAAGTTGTATATATTTTCAATATGATCAATTTAGACTCAAATGTTTCATTATTTGGGTTTTTCATGAGAAAGTTATGGGCACTTGAAGTTGGACATGTTTCAAATTCAATGGTTTTGGTCCAAAGTGACCTATAATGTTTTGTATTATCACATGTGTTTATTTTAGGATTATGAAATTTTTTCCAACATAAAATTTGAATTAGACATCTTAATATTTCCAATGCAATTGGTCTCACCGAAAAATCATAAAAAAATAAGGAAATTATGTCCTTGGGAAGTTGACCCAAAATTAGGGTTTCAGTCAAAATGACCTATAATGTTTTGAAATGAATGATGAACTTACAAGTTTAAAATGGATTTTTTATTAACATGAAAGTTTTTCATATGGTTCTTAAGAACATTGTTTCTCTTGGTGTCATCTTCATTTGACAAACACATCAAAAGTTAGGTCTCAGTGGATCTCAGATTGGTCAGATGACTTAACTGGTCAACTTCTCAAGGCCACACTTCAAATCTTGATGAATGAATGATTGAGGATACTCAAATAGGCTCATATATGCATAAAATAATGAATTAAAGAACTTCCCTTGATTGAATTTGATCATAGGTTGAGGTTGCTTCATGAGCAAGGCACGGTCAATGCACTATTGAATTAAGGTTTCCTTGAGAAACACTCCTCAAGCCCTTTGGTTTATCTTCATCAAATTGGAAAATTGAGATACTTGGGGGACATATATGATTATTAGGAACTTTGTGGACCATTTTCATGCTTACTCTCATCTTCATCTAGCCACTTCATAGAGCAATAGGAGCCTCCTAGGAGCAAGGGCACATGTGATCACTTGAGCTTCAAAATAAAAGAGTTAGTGACATATTTTTGTGCTTTTGGTTAGTAAACAAAATAAGAAAAGCAATAATATACAATTCAAGCATGCTTGGTGATCTCAAACCAACTCACACAAGTCCCAACCCCATGGTAAGGAGCCACACATGCTATGATCCTTGAGGCAAAATGCAATGAGCAAAATGATATGATGCCATGAGGGATCTTAGGGTCAAATTAGGGTCTTACAATACTCAAGATGAATGGGGCTGTTGAAGCCGCAAATAAGAACATCAAGAAGATTATCCAGAAGATGTTTGTCACATACAAGGATTGGCATGAGATGCTCCCATTTGCTTTGCGTGGGTATCCTACATCTATCCGCACTTCAATAGGGGAAACCCCTTTCTCTCTTGTTTATGGTATGGAAGCAGTACTCCCCGTAGAGGTTGAGATTCCTTCATTGCGTGTGCTCATGGAAGCCAAGTTGACTGACGCTGAATGGTGTTAGACCAGGTTTGATCAGTTGAATTTAACAGAAGAGAAGAGATTAACTTTCATGTTCCATGGTCAGTTATATCAGCAAAGGATGAAGAAATATTTTAATAAGATGGTCACACCTCGTGTGTTCAGAGAAGGTGACCTTGTGCTCAAGAAGATTTTATCGTTCAAGCCAGATTCTAGGGGAAAATGGATTCCTAGTTATAAAGGTCCATATGTTGTTAAGAGAGCCTTTTCAGGCGGTGCTCTGATTCTTACAACTATGGATGGTGAAGAGTTCACTCGTCCTGTGAACGAAGATGCAATCAAGAAAGACTTCTCTTAAAAAAGAAAAAAGTACAGCTCGCTAAGTTGAAAACCCGAAAGGGCGGTCCAAGCAAAAATTAGAGACATAAAAACAGAAAGAATTTCCCGATAAGTTGAGTACCCCACCCTGGGGCAACTTATGCAAAAATTAGGGATTATGGCAAGTAACTGCATTCTACTGATCTTCAGTGTTTGGAAAACTTGATTGAGCATAAGGGTTGGCATCAATTCATCACCCCGACGACAGTCAAGAGCACATCGAATATCAAAAGTTGGTAGAAGGATGAAGGATCATTTGTATTCAATGTAACCCTTGTCCATGTAAATTAACATTTTCAACTTTGTAAAATCTATGGAGTCTTGCCATTTACAGACTACCATTCTATCAAATAAAGTTGAGCTTTTATCCAATTGTTTCTAGTCTTATTTATTTCAGCCAATAGTTTAAATTTTATTATGATCATTTTTTGAAAATTTAAATTTTTTAATAAAAATATCTTTTTCTTAAAAGCATATAAAACCAAGAATTTTCCAAAGCAATTGAAGGTAATATCAACAACATTCCGATGGATAACAAGTCTTTGAGTGTGAAACATCAGAGGTTCCCCAAGAAGTTCACTCTTTTGGTATCCCTAGACGATGGTTGCTGATTCAGTTCCTCGGCGGAGTTTTTGATTCCCCCAGTGGAGCGTAGTTCCTTTTCCCTAGCTGATTTGGTTGATTCAGGTACCCTACGGCTTGTCTCCCCCAACAGAGTTTCTGCCCTACCCATCGGTGTTTGTGAATTTCCCCCAGCTGAGTTTGTGTATTCCTCAGCAGGGTCGTTGTTTGTTTTAACCTCCAGTAGATTAAGATTGATCTCCCCAGTAGATCACATGGGTTTCCCCGCCAATCGCCAGTCGACTTTCTCCCCAGTCAGAGTTTCCTCCTGGTTTTCGAGCAGTTTGTTTTTCCTGTTGGGTTGTCTCCCCATTTTTATGGTGTTGGCCTAAAATTCCCCACAGGTTCGGTGATATTTCTCTTTCCTCAGTAGATCTTTTCCTTCCCTAGTTAGGGTTGATCCTTTTCGGATTATTGATCTCTTTGTACTCCAGCAGTTGTCTCCATATTTTGTGGATTGACCGAGGATTGTACCGATGATTCAATTTCTTTACGACACCTTTGTATCCTTTATGATCTTTTTGTCAGCATAATCATCATATATATACATATACATTCATATAATTGCATATTCGTATATCTAATTAAATTTTTGGTTTGAGATTCTCATTCCCTGTATGGAAGTACTTTATCCCGATACAAATTCTGGTGTCTGTCCTCCCTCAATTGTAGAGCGTCAGCCCCTTAGGCAGAAAGACTTTAACCTTTCTCCTCTTCCCCACTGAGTTGTTTCCTCATGGATGATTATTACTTCAGTTTCTTCCTCAGTTGTTTATCTGGATGGAACCACTCCCCTTGAGTTATGTCCTCATTGGATAGAGTCTTGATTGACTGTTTCTTTCTAGCTCTTATCTAGATAGATAGTTTGAGTTCCCTAAGAGTATATTGCCCAGTAACTGGTAATATTCTTCTTAGTTTGCAGTTTGTCACTTCTTTCCCAATACCCGGCAAAAGTGTCTCAACAGTAGAGTCCCTAGTGGATCTGATTCCCTAGGAAGTATATCCTTGATATGTTCACCCTAACTGGTGACGGGTATCTCTCTCTCTCCCCTGCTTGAGTCTATCCTTGATATGTTCATCCGAAACGATGACAAATATTCTCTTTGCGGTATTCTACCCATTAAAAAGTTATTTGTAATCCCCATTCTTGTTTCCTAGAGAGTTAATCATCGATATGTTCATCCTAACCGATGATAGGTTCCCTTCTCTTTTCGGTATTCTACCCAGTAACCGGTAGTTATAAACCCTAATTTCTCCCGCAGAGTCTATCCTTGATATGTTCACTTTAACCAGTTATAGATACTCTCCCGTGGTATTCTATCTAGTAACTGGTAGATGTAATTCCTTTTTTTATCTCCTCACAGAGTCTATCATTGATATGTTCATCCTAACCGGTGACGAATTTTCTCTTTAACGGTATTCTATCCAGCATTCGATAGATGTAATTCCTACTTTTTGTTCAGTTGGTTTATCCTTGATATGTTCATCTTAACCAATGACGGGTATCCTCCTTGACAATCCCAGACAAGTCTATCCTTGATATGTT
This sequence comes from Lathyrus oleraceus, assembly GCF_024323335.1. Lineage (NCBI taxonomy): Eukaryota > Viridiplantae > Streptophyta > Magnoliopsida > Fabales > Fabaceae > Lathyrus > Lathyrus oleraceus. The sequence continues at coordinate 195,666,987 of NC_066580.1, read as the reverse complement.
TGTCCTAACCGATGACGGATTTTCTTCCCTGTTGAGTTTATCCTTGATACGTTCATCTTAACCGATGTCGGATACTCTCTCCCTTGGTCTTCTTCCCAATAACTGGTAGTTATAAATCATATTTTTTTGCAATTTTCCCCAGCAAGGCTATTCTTACCCAGTAACAGGTAATGAGTATTCCCTTTCGCTGTTTCCCAGCGAGTCATTCTTGATATGTTCATCCTAATCGATGACGGATGTCCTCTCTATCAGTTTTTTATTATCTCCTTACCCAGTAATAGGTAGTAGATAATAGATTTCTTCTCCTCCTGCGTTGAATTTATTTATCCCCAGTTGAGTTAAGTGCGTATTTCCTTAGTAAGATTGCTTTTCCCTGCATTATTCAAGTATTTCAGTTTTATCCTGACTTACTCGCATCCCAGCAGATGTTCTTAGCTTCCCGGCTGAGTCTTTTCCATGTTTGCATGGAATCCCTCGAGTTCCCTAAGTAGTTTTTAGTCGTAGCCTGGCCTGCGCATAACTCTTTTATCCCCCAGAGCATCTGTCTCCCCAGTGAGTTTTCCTTACGGAATGCATCATACTCCTGCGGACCTTCGGTCTCTCTGAGAGACCAAAATTTGTTTCATATCATATGCATCATAAGGTCTCTTAGAGACCAAAATTTGTTTCTATATGTTTTTATTTAAGCCCATTCTACTGAGTCGACATGAAGATTTTAACCTTCGCCTCCTTAGTTATAATGTCCTTAAATAGGGGCAGCTGTAAGACCCCAATTTTGACCCTAAAACCCCTCATGCAATTTCATCATAAGCATTAGCATTGGGATCATACCTTGGCATCCTCCTTACCCCTCTTTCATTGGGTTTGTTTTGGGAGAGATCACCAAGTACTTTGTAATTGTATCATACTTGTATTTTTATCATTTTACTAACCAAAATACCAAAAATATGTCTTTGCATTTGCCTAACTCTTTTGTAGGTAGGGCATGATCTCCATTGATCTATCAAGTTCATATCTAGGGTTTGAGACTATCATGACAATGAGCACAACAATGAATTGATCCAAGAATGGTTATGAGCATCATATATGAGTTCCAATGGTTTCTACATGTTATATTGATTAAGTTTTCTTCAAGAGTTTGAGGGTGATTTGCCTTGGAAACCCTAGTTTGACTGGGTATCTTGAGTAACTTCTCCAACAAGCTATCTCACCAATTGATCAAATCTCTCAAGGGACACTTAAAATTTCATCATCTTATGCATATATGATCTACCATGAGCCTATAAAGTCAAGAGAATTGAAGGTTAGCAAGTTGGTTGATGGTGGTTGGCCAGATGAATTCATCTGATCAAAACTGGGTCTCTCTAGAACCTATCTCCTACAATTTTCACCATATTAAAAGGATTCCAAGATAAAACTTACTATAAATGACATTCCAAACAACTTTCATGTTGATACCTAGATCTCGTTTTGCTTGGAAAATCATTTTCTATGTTGAAACATTATAGGTCATTTTGTCAAAACCCTAATTTGAAAGTCAACTTTCCAACGCCCTAACTTGCACAATTACTATGATATGAAATATTTCCAAGTTGCACAATCAAATTAAAGATGTATACTTAAACTTTGATGTTTGAAGTGAGAGCTAATTCAATTTTTATGAGCATGTGATATGAGGCTAAATTGTAGGTCACTTTTGACCTATACCGTTGAATAAATGATTTTTCCAAATTTCAAGAATGCATAACTCTATCATTTCAAATCCAAATGACATGAAATCGGTGACCATTTTGAAGGTATTTGAAATATCGACAACTTTTTTGAAGACACTTTTCTCATTTGAAGCTTACATAAAAAGTTAAACAAGGTGGAATATTGAGATATATGGCTTGACACTTAGAAAAAATTTCAACATGTTGAAATTTCCAAACTTCCACCTTAAAATTTATCATGATACAAGATTCAAATGGAAAAGTGTTTAACTTGAATGTTGTTCCTCTTGATCCAACCTTTCCAAAAAGTCCAAGTTCATCCATTTTTGACTAGAATTTCTAGGGTTGCGTATGGCATAAACAAGGTATCATAATTCGGCAAGGATCAAACTTCAAATCTTCACACACACTTGCCTTGCAATCCAAGTTGATTTGTGACTCACTTACATTCATTTGTGGACCTTTAGCATTGATCTCATGGGCTTGTACGTGCCCATGCACCCATGCATCATCAATTGCCAATTTTGGAAAGTGAATTTGAAGGTGCAATTATCACTTGTTGTAGCTATAAATAGAGCCCCTTCCGCTTAGAATTGAACACACATTCGCGCCAGCTTTGATCCCAAACCTCTAACCCTTTCATTCCAAAGGATAATCCTGAGAATTTCACTTGAAATTGAGTTAGAATTCTCACTGTTTTGAGATTCAAAACTCCAAGGATCCAAGACCTTTTGTGCATTCTATTCCCATTCTGCAAGCATTCTGAGTGAGATCAAGCACAATCCAAGGCAAGAACAATTGAATCCAGACCTACATTGAAGGTATTTTCCAAAAAGTTTCATCTCTTCGATTCTCTCTCAATCTTGCTCAATTCTCTTGATTCTTTGGTTGTCTGGAGTCCTACAATGTAGGCAAGAAGATTGAGTTAGTTTGAGGCTAAATCGGAGCAACTCAGTTCATCTACCTTAAATTTCAACTCCATGTATCTCTCAATATACTTGGAGTTAGGATGAATTGATGTCAGATTCGTGCTCTACGCCATTTTTTTTAAGATCATGTCCTCATTTTTCATTTTTTTATGGTGATGAGTGAACCAGTCCGGCCAGGGTCGCCGGAGAAGACGATCGATCTTTGGATGCCGGTGGTGTGTTGGCTTGGTTCTGAGCCATTTATCTCATTTGAATTGTTTTAATCACAAGCGTGCATTATAATTACCTTTCCTGTCGCGCATTGACTCGAGACCCACAATGGAATGCACGCTAGTGGCCACTTGATCTTCCACCTCAATTAATGAGGGAGATCAAGTGGTCCACATTTTTTCTGGTTATTTGAATTTCATTTTAATTGCTTTATTTTCATTAATTCATATAAATTTTTATATTAATCCAAAAAATATGAGAGTTTCACCAAAAAAATTCAAAATGTTTTCTCTTTCATATTCTGAATTAAAATTATTTTTTGGATCATTATTAATAATTATCATGATTTAATTGATTTTTCATTTGTTTTTAATTGTTTAAAAATACTTTTAAGTCGTTTAAAATTATGAATTTTTTTTCTCCAAGGTCCTTTGACCTTGTTTGACCTATGATAAATCTCATGGCCATTTATTTGGTGTTTTGTTGAGGATTTAGGAATTTGACAAACCATATTTAATTTAAATGCCTTATTTTGGTATTTTTAAATTGAATAAATGCCAAATATATTTGTTGACCAATTGTGATGACTTGTTGGTGTTTGACTCTTGTTGTTGGGCCTTGATCAAGGTTGATTTGACTTTGTCGTGTTAATATCATTGGATTTAGGGGATTGATGGAATGTACATTCCATCTCCCAAAATGAATGAATGATATTAATTTGGTAAAAGTCCTCCTTTGATCAATTTGAGTTTTGATCCATTCTCCTCCATCTTCATCTCATTCCCCTTCTTTATGCATTCATCTCATTTGCCCTATGATATCTCAAAGTCCTAAAGCTAGTTGATTGAAAAATTAACATGAGTATGGATGAGATTAAGCCACACCTTTTGCATATTCTTTTTGTGTGTGGTATGTTTCATGAGCATAGTTCATAATACTATGTCTCTAACATGCATTAACACCAAAATTCTATTTCCCGGCCTCAAATAGTTGTGACTTCTACATAATTCCAATTACGATTGCTTAACATATCGCTAAATTTGTGACAGAAAAGGCATAATTACCCTCTTTCATGGTATTGTGTGGGAACTTGGCCTTCTTTCCTTCCTTTGGAAGATGTTTTGGCTCAAGGATTCATGCTTCTGATAAGTGGGTTGAGTGTTCTCCAAATAATGTCTAAGAAAGAAAAGCAAAAACAAAACAATACTAACTTCTAACCTATTAACTACTAACTTTTAATTTCAAACCCTTTACTTTAATGTCATTTAATTCTAGCTTTTATACATTTGTAATTGTTCATATCATTCTAATTGTTTATGTTAATGCAATTTTCACTTTGTCCACTTGGACCATATTGTGTGATATATCTTGTTTGTATATACTTTGCTTGTTTGTGTGGTCTTTGACCATTAATGCACATAATAACAACAAAAACCCTAAAAAAACTTTTGTGTGGACTGTTGGCTTGATCTTGAACAAATGGACTTAGAACTTAGGCAACATTCCCATGGTAAAGGATTTGGCCAATGCCAACTTATTGAGAAACCAAGTGCTTACAATTTGGAACTTCACCTGATACATCATTCAAGATCCCTCTGAGTTCATCTGCAACATGATCATTGTGAAGCTGTTATTTTGAACCTGTGACTTGTGGAATTCATCTGCTACATGGGCTAATTTGAAGAAGATCATGGAATGGAAAAGCTTGGATGTGGCCATCTTTATTTGATTCCTTTCTCTTCAAGATAATATAATTGTGCATTTGTGTGTTGTTTGATTCTAAAAAGTCCAAGGGAATTCTGGGTTTCTATTGATATTCTTGTATCACGAACTACGAGGTTTTGATCCCCCATTTTTATGTTGGTACGTACGCACAAAACCGAAGGTCTTGTCAAACACAAAAATACAATTAATGAATTCTTTTCTCATCCCCCCATTCTATTTGTTTGTAAATATCACTTTGTACCAAATACATATGCACACAAAAAGGGCTCCCTAGGAGTACATAGGACACTTTGGGTGCTAACACCTTCCCTCTGTGTAACCAACCCCCTTACTTGTAATCTCTGACATTTTATTAGTTTTGATTTGAAAACTTCTTACCTTTTTGGGTTTTGTTCCGTACTTTTTCCTTTTTCCCTTGGAAACAATAAAAGCGCGGTGGCGACTCTTGTTATTTGATCTCTAGCTTATACATAGCTTGATGATCACGAATTTACCGCTACACAAACGAAGTTTGTATTTCCTCAAACGCTGGAATAATTTCAACAAATGCTCAACTTGTTCTTCTTCATCATATGATTTAGAAATCATATCATCAACATAAACCTCAATCTCTCTGTGCATCATATCATGAAAAAGAGTGATCATAGCTCTTTGGTACATCGCACCAACATTCTTTAAACCGAAAGACATCACTCTATAGCAGAATGTTCCCTAGGGTGTAATCAATATGGTCTTCTCCATATCTTCGAGTGCCATCTTGATCTGATTATAACCGGAAAATCCATCGATAAACGATTTTTTTTTTAGTTTAGCTATATTGTCTACCAACATATCAATGTGTGATAGAGGAAAATCATCTTTTAGACTGACTTTGTTCAAATCTCTGTAATCAACACACATGAGGACTTTTCCATCTTTATTTGGAATATGCACAATATTGACCACTCACTGCAGATACTCGGAGGTAATAAGGAAACCAAGATCAATCTGCTTCTTCACTTCCTCTTTGATTTTTACTGCCATATCAGGATGGGTTCTTTTCAACTTCTGCTTGACTGGAGAGCATTCTGTCTTCAATGACAATCTATGCTCAACAATATTGGAATCCAAACCAGGCATGTCTTGATAGGACCAAGCAAACACATCTGAATAATCTCGAATAAGATCAACAAACCCCTTCTTAGCCTCTGGACACAGTTGAGACCTAACCTTGACTTCTTTCACATCATCATCGGAACCTAAGTTGACTAATTCAATTTGCTCTTCGAACAACTGAATGTTTTTTCTACGTGCTCAAAACGAGATAACTCATCAGATATTTCTTAATCATCATTCTCTTCGTCAGCTTCAAACATAGGGAAATTAAAGTTTGGAGAAGGAGTAAGATCATTGTATTTAATGGGTTTGAGATCCAACCTGCATAATTATTTGCTATTTTGATTTTAGAAAAGTAGAGTGCAAACAAATATTATGCAGATGGAAAGATTATTATTATTTTATGGTCTTTTTTGATTAACATTTTCATAAAAAGCAAAAAGTAAAAATAAAACATCATATATGTGGATGAATAAAATTGTATTTCATTGATGATAATAAGGAAAATGCCCAACAATGTTCACTTCTCCATTAGGAATAGGAGAAGGAATTTTTTTCTAAAATAAAAATAAAAATTACATAGAACGGTGACTGACAGTCGGAACATCAATAGAAACCCAATTGTTGCAATTCTGGCCATGCGTCACAAAGTTGGCGCAAGCTTGGTCTTTATCACCTATGTCCTCAATAATGGCAGTTGGGTGTTGATCATTCTCAATAATGAACCCTCCACTAAGGAATACAAGTTACATAACCTTGACATTGGTGTTGAATGCCCTTGGTTGAAATCCAAGTCCTGCTCTATTCTTGTTCTCTGTGACTTCCACAACATGGACCCATTTATCAATGATGCCAACTTGAATAGCCTCATGTGCATCCTTTAAAGAAGACATGGGTGCCCCCAGCTTTCTTCAATTTATCAGTAATGGACAAAGCTTGGAACAACATTCCAACTTCCATCTTGGCATCAACATATGTGAAAGATGACAAATGGCTCACAAACATTGCCTTCTCTCCAACAACAACGACAATCTTGCCATTCTTCATAAATTTTAGCTTTTGGTGTAAAGTAGACATCACAGCTCCAACTTAATGAATCCATGGTCTCCCCAACAAGCATCTATAGGCCAGGTGGATATCCATTACCTGGAAAGTTATTTGGAAATCACTCGGACCTATATTAACAGGAAGGTCCACCTCTCCAATAACAGTTTTACAAGAACCGCCAAACGCTTTAACAACTATGTCGATGTACCTCATCGGGGCACCGTGATAGGAGAGTCTTGACAGAGTTTACTTTTGAAATACATCCAATTATGATTTGGTATCAACCAAAACATGTCCTCCTTGTAATTCATCGAAATGTGCAACGCTAAATTATGATTTCTGCCTTCCTCGGGAAGCTCTTCATCATAAAAACTTAGATTGTTACAAGAAGTGATATTGTAAACAATGTGGTTAAACTGATCCACAGTAACATCGTGTTCAACATAAGCCTGTTCCAACACTCTCTGTAATTGTAGCAGTAAATTCATGATCGTCAAGCTATGGGTAAGCTAGAAATCAAATAACAAGAGTCGCCACCGTGCTTTTATTGTTTCCAAGGGAAAAGGAAAAAAGTACAAACAAAACCCAAAAGTAAGAAGTTTTCAAATCAAAACTAATAAAATCTCAGAGATTACAGGTAAGGGGGTTGGTTACACAGAGGGAAGGTGTTAACATCCAAAGTGCCCTAGGTACTCCTAGGAAGCCTTTTTTGTGTGCATATGTATTTTGTACAAAATGATGTTTACAAACAAATAGAATGGGGGGATGAGAAAAGAATTCATTAATTATATTTTTGTGTTTGACAAGCCCTTCGGACTTGTGCCTAAGTACCAACATAAAAATGAGGGATCAAAACCTCGTAGTTCGTGATACAAATTTCAAAGTGGATGCATTGCTTTTACTAAAAATTAATTTTGAAATGCACGAAGGCCTAAAAATGGTTTAGGACAAATCGAGTTCAATCAAAGAAGATTTTGAAAAGGGAGGGAGAGATTTTGAAATTAAAGAAATAGGGAGAAGATGAAGAGACTAATCCTATGCACAAAATTAAAAGTTAAGAGTTGAAAAGATCTGACCAAATGGGTAGTAATCCAATAGACAAGAATGTCAATAGAAACCTAAAATTCCCTTGGACACTTAGAAACAAGCGACACACAAATGCACAATTTTATTATCTTAAAGAGAAAAGGCATCAAATAAAGATAGCCACGTCCAAGCTTTAGCCACTTCATGATCTTCTTCAAATTAGCCCATGTAGCAGATGAATTCCATATGTCACAGGTTCAAAATAATAGCTTCACAATGATCATGTTGCAGATGAACTCAGAGGGATCTTGAATGATGTATCAAATGAAGTTCTAAATTGCAAGCACTTGGTTTCTCAATAAGTTGGCATTGGCCAAATCCTTTAGCGTAGGAATGTTGCCTAAGTTCTAAGTCCATTTGTCCAAGATCAAGCCAACAGTCTACACACAAGTATTTTTAGGGTTTTTCTTGTTATTATGTGCATTAATGGTCAAAGACCACACAAACAAGCAAAGTATATACAAACAAGATATATCACACAATATGGTCAAAGTGGACAAAGTGAAAATTGCATTAAGATAAAAAATTAGAATGATAAGAAAAATGGAAAATGAATAAGGACTAAAATTAAATGACATTAAATTAAATGGCTTGAAATTAAAAGTTAGTTGTTAATGAGTTAGAAGTTAGTATTATTTTGCTTTTGCTTTTAATTTTAAGGCATTCTTTGGAGAACACTCAACCCACTTATCACAAGCATGGATCCTTAAGCCAAGACATCTTCCAAAGGAAGGAAAGAAGGCCAAGGTTCCACACAATACTGTAGCGGGGTATTCGTTACCATTAGAGATATTGACTAAATCTAAGGTAAACCATACAAGTCGAGTCGCCACCGCACTTCTATTTATCCAAAGGAATGGTTAGAAAGCGAACAAAACCCTAAAAGTTTTATCGAATCAAAAACTAGTAAAAATGTCAGAGATCTGGGTAAGGGGGTTGGTTATGCAATGGGAAGGTGTTAGGCACCCAAAACATCCTAGGTACTCCTAGGGAGCCCTTTTCATATTTGTTGTAAGGTTGGTATTTTGTGAAATTTTTTTTGTGAAAACATGATTGAAGGGATGAGAAAAGAATATACAAGTTATTTACATTTTGTGTTTAAATGGATGAACCCATTGCCTACGTACCATCTTTAAAAAGATTAGGATCAAAACCTCGTAGTTCGGGGTAAAAATCTCAAAACAAGTTGGTGAATTGATTGGCCAAAAGCCTTAAGGTCTTTTGTTATCCAAGGGACAAAACTAAACCTAAAACCATAAATCTACCATGTGAGGATATCTTCAACATGCTAGTGAGGGGTTAACCCTAAAATAAGCATGGAAGACTCACTGTCCATCACTAAGGATAAAGGTGAGCATTATATCTACCACAAGGATAATTCAAACCTAATAGCTAAAGGTTATGAAAAAGTTTAATTAAGAGAGTGGCCATTGAAACCACAAAAAGACATTTGAATGGGTTATATTTACCAATTATAAGTGTATACAAAATAGTCAAAGTTGATTTAAAGGTTCAATTCAAAATAAGTATAATGAAAAGAAAGTTTTAAAATCAAAAGCATAAGGCTTAGGTTTCTAATGTTGAAAACAAAGGTTAAAGGTTTTCACAAAAGTTTTGACTTGGGTTAGAGTGGAGAGAAGAAGAAGAATGGCTAGAGTCCTAAGCATACAAGAGGTAAGAGATAAGAAACAAAACCACAAAAGGAGTTCCTCTCTTGAGATCATATTGATGATCCAAGTAGCTCCCATCCTTTGGAATAAGCAATCACAAACATAAACTCAAGCAATCAACAATCAGTAAATTCTTGGAGGACTTCAAGGTCTCTTGGATCTCTCTCTTAGAATCCCATGGCAATGGTTCTTCAATCAAGCTCAAGTTGGAACTCCTAGCACAATAAAACACACATAAAAAAGTTCTATAATCAATCAAAGAATGGACAAGAGGGAGTTTAGAATAAGGTCCTTTCAATGCTCATCCTCAAGCTTTAAGCATTCTAAAGGCAGGAGGCCTAGTTGCTCTTTGACATTTAAGAACTCTAAAGGCATGAGGCCTAGTTTCTCTTCACATTCCATTTCCTTAGGTAGGGTCCTAAAATCTAAGTCCATTTTGTCCAATTCTTGGCATTTGGTTCACAACAAACAAACAAACACAAGCACAAGAGATATATACACAATTATATACCCAAGTGGGTAAAAGGCAAATGGCATTAACATAAACATGTGCTCCAATGAGAAAAGGAAAAAGCAAATGAATAATATGTGCAATAATAGTAAATTGCATAAAAGTAAAGTTAAAAAAAATGTTAATTGTTAGTGGTTAATAGTTAGTGTGCCATAAGGCAAAATTTAGCGCTATGTTAAGCAATCGTAATTGGACTTATGTAGATGTCACAACTATCTAAGGCCGGTCAATAATAATGTAGGCAACAACACAAGTTAAAAGTCTTGATTAGTGAACCAAGTTCCAACAACTTGCCATGCCAAAAAGAAAAAGAGAAATGATCTTGTATTGGTTTAAGCCTTTTGCATGATTTAGGAAACAACCTATCCTTAATGCAAAGCCATTCACTTGATCAATTGATCAAGATGAATTAGATTTGGATCAAGGAAGGTTAAGTCTCTCTAATCAATGCTAACTTATCAACCTTCAACTCATTGATCAAAAAGAAGAAAAAAAAAAGAAGAAATGAATAATGAAAATAAAAATGGCAAGAATACAAAATGCATTAAATGAAATAAAATGTACCAATCATCATATGTTGACCAATAACATTGAAAGTCAAAGTCAAACAATCAAAAACAGAAGTGAGATGAAGATTGGAAGTCAAGAAATGAACAAAATATTTTTGGCATTTTTTAATATTTAAAATTAAACTTGAATTAAAAAGAAAAGAAAGGTCAAACTTCAAAATCACTTCAAATCAACCTTGAAAGGTCCAAGTCATTTATCTCAAGTTCAACAAGGTCAAACAAAATTTGACAATTTTTTTTAGCATTTTTAAAAGCCAAAAACTATTTTTAATCAATTAAAAATGGATAATAATAACCTAATTGAACTAAAATCTCAAATAAATCTCAAATCAATTAAAAAATTGATGAGAATACTTTTCATAGATTCATCGTCATTCAAATAGGTTAGAAAAATATTTTTGTATTTTTTGAATATCAAAAACTATTTAAAATGAATTAAAAACTGTAGGTGTTTAATTGGCTGCATTATATGGTAAAACACTAATGTCTTGACTGATGTCATGACATGCATATGTGACTACATTGTAGTTACTGCAGGACTAGCTAACACAGGATTTATTGAATGTCAAACTGGACGTTGTGACATTCATACCTGTCAACAGATACTAAGGAATAAAACATCAGGAGTTCTGTTAGAACTTAGTATTCACTTGCAGTCTGGTTATCAAGGAAGAACCAGACCTGGCATAAGGCCTACTGATTGAATGTCAAACTGGATGTTGTGACATTCATCATTAACAGCAGCTACTGAAGATTGGGCAGAGTGGTGTTCTGCTATACTTCAGCATTTTACTTAGTTTGTTCTTCAAGAGAATAACAGAACTAACTTAAGGCCAAGTGTGTAAATGTTAAGTTGGACACTTTGACATTTACTAATGTAAGCTGGTACTGTAATATGGTCATATTGATCATGTACAGGTCAGCAGATTTGTACAGTCTGTTTTCTGGGAAAACAGACTCAGCATATGGACCTTGATGTCAAGATGAATGTCGTGACATTCATTCCTGACAGCATATGCTAAATTGTAGGTTGTTCAGTTTTCTGTTACAGCTTTCTCAGGCTATTCTTTAGGAAGTCAACAGCTTAGAGAAAATCCAGGAAATCAACAACCAAGCTACATTCAATGAACCTAACAAATAGCCTATTTGTTAGCAACCTAAATATTGAATTTGAGGGAACGTATGTGACCTAAAATTCAGGAAAATACAGGTGCAAAAGCCCAGGTGCTGCAATATAAAAAGGAAGGCATTCCTCCATTCAGTTTCAGGGATTTTGAGGCGTGAAGATTTAGTGTGTCCATCTTACTTCACTGCTGTATTTTTGTGAGTCTAGAATTAGACGTATCTTGTAAGCCAAGTCATTATCAAGTAGATGATTGCTTTGGCATAGGGTGTTCATTGAGTTGTAAGTGTTGTGTCACTCGAAGCTTTTAAGCGTGAGTGCTGTGTATCTTGGTTTAAGCTGTGAAGCATAACCAAGAGTTGTTTTTGAAGTGTGACTTCAAAGTGTTTTTAATATCACTGAGGTGATTGAGGGGGAGTGAGTAGGAACTCTGATCTTAGATCAAGATTGAAATTGCATTGGGTAGGGATTAAGTGATAAGTTGTAAACGGGTGAGTTTAGCTTTGAATTGATACTACTAATAGTGGATTTCCTCCCTGGCTTGGTAGCCCCCAGATGTAGGTCATGTTGGACTGAACTGGGTGAACAATTACTTGTGTTATTTACTGCACTTACAATTAAGTTCTGCATAATCCCTGTCTGTGCAGAATTGGATGTCATAACAACCAGTGTGACATCCAAAGTCTGATAACTAGAATTTCAATTGGCATCAGAGTAGGCACCCTGCCTGTGAAGTTCTGGGTGAGATCTAGGGAAGTTACTTTCTAGTACCATGGACAAGGATTTAGGACACTCAAATAGACCACCCATGTTGGATGGCTCTAATTATGATGACTGGAAGCCTCGTATGATAGCCTTCTTAAGGTCTCTAGACAGCAAAGTCTGGAGAGCTGTCAACAAAGGATGGGAACATCCAATGAGGACAGGTGAAGATGGAGTCAGTGTGCAGATTCCTGAAGAAGAGTGGGACAAGGAGCAAGAGGCACTAGCTCTTGGAAATTCCAAGGCCTTGAATGCATTGTTCAATGGAATCAGCAAGAACATCTTCAGACTAGTGCACCATTGTGAACTAGCTAAGGAAGTTTGGGATACCCTCAAGGTAACTCATGAAGGTACTTCCAAGGTGAAGATGTCCAAACTTCAGATGTTGACAACCAAGTTTGAAAATCTGAGGATGAAAGAGGAAGAGACTATTCATGAATTTCACATGAATATTCTTGAGATTGCAAACACCTCTGGTGGACTAGGTGAGAAAATGACTGAAGAGAAACTTGTAAGAAAGATTCTCAGGTCCTTGCCTAAGAGGTTTGCTATGAAGGTCACTGCCATAGAGGAGGCTCAGGACATCAGCAATATGAAGGTAGATGAGCTCATTGGTTCTCTCCAAACCTTTGAAATGGGCTTAGGTGAGTATGCTGAGAAGAAGAAAAGCATAGTCTTTATAACAAATGCTGAAGAGGAGTCAGAAGAAGGATATACAGGAGGTGATGAAAGTATATCAGAAGCCTTAGCCATGCTTGGGAGGCAATTCAACAAGGTCATGAAGAAGATTGATCAAAGAGGTAGACCTAATGTCAAGAACATCCCGTCTGACATTAGGAAAAGATCAACTTCTGATGAGAAGTTCAACCATGGGAAGGGAATCCAGTGTCATGGCTGTGAAGGGTATGGACACGTCAGAGCTGAATGCCCCACTTACCTCAAACTGCAAAGTAAGGGGCTAGCTATCACATGGTCTGAAGGAGATTCTGAAAGTGAAACTGAAGGAGAATCTGCCAAACATGTCACTGCACTAACCAGTGTGTGTGTCTCTGAAGATGACACAAGTGCAGATGAGCTGACATTTGATGAACTTTCTGCAGCATACAAGAAGCTGTGTACCACCAGTGCAGAGGTGCGTGCACAAGGAGAAAAGCAGAAGAAACTCATCAAGGAACTGGAAGATGAGAGACAGAAACAACTGTCTGCCATAGAGGGGCTAAATGATGAGATAGCCCTGCTGACCTCTAAGCTGAACCAGATGACCAAATCCATCAGAATGATGAATAAGGGAACTGACACCCTGGAAGAAATACTAAAAGTGGGACAGCAGTCTGGAACCAAATCTGGGCTAGGATTTGGAAAAAGAGCTGAACACAAACGCCCAAAGGCTAGAGTTCAGAAGTTAAAGCAGATGTCAAAGCCAATGTCTCAACATCGAGGAGCTAGGATGAATGATCATCAGAAGAGAATATACCAGAATTGGAGGTGTCACCACTGTGGCAGGCTTGGGCATATAAAAGCCTTCTGCTACTGGATTCATGGATTCCCTAACAGACCCTCACATGTCAGACCTAAGCATAACACACGTAAGCGATGTGTTCCCATTAAGAAGCAACAATGGTATGCTAGGATAGCACACACTGCCCTAAGGGTTTCTTCCAGAGAAGACTGGTACTTTGACAGTGGATGCTCAAGACATATGACTGGTATGGAAAATCTACTGGTAGACATTCAACCTCACACCACCAGCTCTGTGACTTTTGGTGATGGTGCCAAAGGAGAAATAAGAGGTGTGGGCAAACTGGACTGTTCTGGAGTGCCAAAACTGAACAATGTGCTGTTAGTAAGAGGACTAACTGCAAACCTTATCAGCATAAGTCAGCTGTGTGATCAAGGTTTTGGTGTTCAGTTTACTAAGGAGCTGTGCATTGTGACAAATGGTGACAATCAGGAAGTTATGAGAGGAACCAGGTCCAAAGACAACTGTTACCTGTGGGAACCTGATCTCTCTAACTTTTCCACAACATGCCCCTCAGCCAAGGAAGAACAAGAGGTGAAGCTGTGGCATAGAAGACTTGGACATCTCCACTTACGGGGAATGAAGAAGATTATATCCAAGGAAGCAGTCAGAGGAATGCCAAAGCTTCTGATTGATGAAGGAAGAGTCTGTGGAGAATGCCAAGTGGGCAAGCAGACCAAGATGTCACACCCAAAGCTGGGACATTCCACAACCTCCAGAGTTCTGGAACTGCTGCACATGGACCTAATGGGACCTATGCAGGTTGAAAGTCTTGGTGGGAAGAAGTATGCCTACGTGGTGGTTGATGACCATTCCAGATACACGTGGATAAGCTTCATCAGAGAGAAGTCAGATGCATTTGATGTCTTCAAAGATCTGTGCCTAAGACTTCAAAGGGAAAAGGACAGTAGTGTGGTCCGGATTAGAAGTGATCATGGCACTGAATTCAAGAATTCCAAGTTTGATGAGTTCTGCTCGTCTGAAGGAATAAGCCATGAGTTCTCCTCACCTATAACTCCTCAGCAGAATGGAATAGTTGAAAGAAAAAATAGAACTATTCAAGAATCTGCCAGAGCAATGATTCATGCAAAGAAGCTCCCTATGCACTTTTGGGCTGAAGCAATGAATACCGCGTGCTATGTTCACAACAGAGTTACCTTGAGAAAAGGAACCTCCTCCACTCTGTATGAAATATGGAAGGGTAGAAAACCCACTGTGAAGTACTTTCATATTTTTGGAAGTAAATGCTACATCCTCACAGATCGTGAACAGAGAAGGAAGCTAGATCCCAAAAGTGATGAAGGCGTATTTCTGGGATACTCCACTAACAGCAGAGCCTATAGAGTGTTCAACTACAGGACCAATGTCCTGATGGAGTCCATAAATGTCATTGTGGATGATAAAGAGGAAGGAACCGATGTCATGGAGGATGTTGAAACATTCCTCGACAGTCAAACTGACAGTCCAGTCAAGTCTGAAGAAGTACAGGAACCTCCTCCTGAATGTGAAGCAGAGGCAACCACCAAAGTGCCATCTATCAGAATTCAGAAAGACCACCCTAAGGATCTTATCATAGGGGATCCCACCAGTGGTGTAACCACCAGGTCAAGAGGAATAAACTCAAATTCCTGCTTTGTTTCCAAGGTTGAACCAAAGAATGTGAAAGAAGCCCTGACAGATGAATACTGGATCATTGCCATGCAAGAGGAACTCGAGCAGTTCACAAGGCATGAAGTATGGGAGCTGGTTCCAAGACCTGAAGGGTCCAACATCATTGGCACCAAATGGATCTACAAAAACAAATCTGATGAGAAAGGAGTAATTACTAGAAATAAAGCAAGACTAGTAGCTCAAGGATACACTCAAGTTGAAGGAGTAGACTTTGATGAGACATTTGCTCCTGTGGCTAGACTTGAGTCCATCAGATTGCTGTTAGGGGTAGCATGCATCCTAAAGTTTAAGCTATTCCAAATGGATGTGAAGAGTGCATTCTTGAATGGCTACCTGAATGAAGAAGTCTATGTGGAACAACCCAAAGGGTTCTGTGATCCTAACCAACCTGAGCATGTATACAAGTTGAAGAAAGCCTTGTATGGGTTGAAGCAAGCACCCAGAGCTTGGTATGAAAGGCTAATCGAATTTCTGACCTCAAATGGATACAGAAAGGGTGGCATAGATAAAACCTTGTTTGTGAAGGATGAAGAAGGCAAAATCATGATAGCTCAAATCTATGTTGATGATATAGTCTTTGGTGGAATGTCAGAACAAATGGTTAAAAAATTTGTTCACCAGATGCAATCTGAGTTTGAAATGAGTCTAGTGGGAGAACTGACCTATTTCCTTGGAATGCAAGTAAACCAAATGGAGGACTCTATGTTTCTCTCCCAAAGCAAGTATGCCAAGAACATAGTTAAGAAGTTTGGTATGGATCATGCCAGGCACAAGAGAACTCCAGCTCCTACTCATCTGAAGTTAACCAAAGATGATGGAGGGCCTAGTGTGGATCAAGGCCTGTACAGGAGCATGATAGGTAGTCTGCTGTATCTAACTGCTAGTAGACCTGATATCTCTTACGCAGTTGGAGTGTGTGCCAGATACCAAGCAGAGCCCAAGGTGAGTCACTTGAATCAAGTCAAAAGGATTCTCAAGTACATCAATGGGACATGTGACTATGGGATGCTGTACTCACATGGGTCTGAGCCTGTCCTAACTGGGTACTGTGATGCTGATTGGGCTGGAAGTGCTGATGACAGAAAAAGCACATCAGGTGGATGTTTCTTCTTAGGAGAAAACCTCATATCATGGTTCAGCAAGAAGCAGAACTGTGTCTCTCTGTCCACTGCAGAGGCTGAATACATAGCTGCTGGAAGCAGCTGCTCCCAATTGGTGTGGATGAAACAAATGCTCACTGAGTACAATGTCACTCAAAATGTCATGACATTATTCTGTGATAATCTCAGTGCCATCAACATCTCCAAGAATCCCATCCAACACAGCAGGACCAAACATATTGACATTAGGCACCACTTCATCAGAGATCTGGTGGAAGACAAGGTGATCACTTTGGAACATGTAGCCACGGATCTTCAACTGGATGACATATTTACAAAGGCTCTGGATGCTACTCAGTTTGAAAACTTAAGGAGCAAACTGGGAATATGTCTCTCTGAGACATTATAGCAACCACTGATGTTTGGGGTAAATTGTTTAATATCACTGCCTATTAAACAATTTGTACAAGACTATGATTGGTCAACATATCATAGCTATGCTGCGTGCAACAAGGGTGAATACAAGAGGGTAAGGAGACACCCTACAGAGAGAAGGGCACTGTACCTGCAGGAGTTCAAGGATGCTGTCCATGCAGGAGTGGTTCTGGATGTCAGAAACAACATCATGGCATCTGATATGGTGGTACCTACTGTTAAGCAAAAGTGGGTGATCACTTGATCGAAGCTGTGAAGCAAGATCAAGTGGATGTTAACTTGGTTGAAACTGTGAAGTAAAACCAAGTCTGGAACTCTGTCATTGTGCTCTGACTATGTTGTTGGCTTTGGCAACATTTGTGACAAAAAGGGGGAGTAATAACCATCAATCCCTTACAAACAGAGTAGGTCTCTACAACAGACTCTCATGACAGATCTGAAGAACCTCCCCTGCAGCTGATGTTGAAGTTTAGGTGCAACTTCTAACATGTGTGTGCTGCTATGTGAAGTTTTCATTTAACTTCCATGTGTGTGAGTGTGCTGCCACTCTGAGTGTTTTTAGCTAGTATTATTTCCTGCTAGTGTTTCCGCTGCTATGAACTCTGTTATGGGGATCAAAGTGTTTTAGCCAAAAATTTGCCAAAGGGGGAGTTTGTAGGTGTTTAATTGGCTGCATTATATGGTAAAACACTAATGTCTTGACTGATGTCATGACATGCATATGTGACTACATTGTAGTTACTGCAGAACTAGCTAACACAGGATTTATTGAATGTCAAACTGGACGTTGTGACATTCATACCTGTCAACAGATACTAAGGAATAGAACATCAGGAGTTCTGTTAGAACTTAGTATTCACTTGCAGTCTGGTTATCAAGGAAGAACCAGACCTGGCATAAGGCCTACTGATTGAATGTCAAACTGGATGTTGTGACATTCATCATTAACAGCAGCTACTGAAGATTGGGCAGAGTGGTGTTCTGCTATACTTCAGCATTTTACTTAGTTTGTTCTTCAAGAGAATAACAGAACTAACTTAAGGCCAAGTGTGTAAATGTTAAGTTGGACACTTTGACATTTACTAATGTAAGCTGGTACTGTAATATGGTCATATTGATCATGTACAGGTCAGCAGATTTGTACAGTCTGTTTTCTGGGAAAACAGACTCAGCATATGGACCTTGATGTCAAGATGAATGTCGTGACATTCATTCCTGACAGCATATGCTAAATTGTAGGTTGTTCAGTTTTCTGTTACAGCTTTCTCAGGCTATTCTTTAGGAAGTCAACAGCTTAGAGAAAATCCAGGAAATCAACAACCAAGCTACATTCAATGAACCTAACAAATAGCCTATTTGTTAGCAACCTAAATATTGAATTTGAGGGTACGTATGTGACCTAAAATTCAGGAAAATACAGGTGCAAAAGCCCAGGTGCTGCAATATAAAAAGGAAGGCATTCCTCCATTCAGTTTCAGGGATTTTGAGGCGTGAAGATTTAGTGTGTCCATCTTACTTCACTGCTGTATTTTTGTGAGTCTAGAATTAGACGTATCTTGTAAGCCAAGTCATTATCAAGTAGATGATTGCTTTGGCATAGGGTGTTCATTGAGTTGTAAGTGTTGTGTCACTCGAAGCTTTTAAGCGTGAGTGCTGTGTATCTTGGTTTAAGCTGTGAAGCATAACCAAGAGTTGTTTTTGAAGTGTGACTTCAAAGTGTTTTTAATATCACTGAGGTGATTGAGGGGGAGTGAGTAGGAACTCTGATCTTAGATCAAGATTGAAATTGCATTGGGTAGGGATTAAGTGATAAGTTGTAAACGGGTGAGTTTAGCTTTGAATTGATACTACTAATAGTGGATTTCCTCCCTGGCTTGGTAGCCCCCAGATGTAGGTCATGTTGGACTGAACTGGGTGAACAATTACTTGTGTTATTTACTGCACTTACAATTAAGTTCTGCATAATCCCTGTCTGTGCAGAATTGGATGTCATAACAACCAGTGTGACATCCAAAGTCTGATAACTAGAATTTCAAAAACGAACAGAAAAGAGAAAATACACAAAAAATATCAAATGACAAAATAAAAAATATTAAATATCAAATTAAAAAACTAGAAATTATTTGGAGACTAATGCAATTGGTCCCATATTTTTTGGATTAAAAATGAAGAAGATATTGATTTTTGAAAATTATTGGAATAAAAGAAATTAAATCAGAAAATTGGAAATTCAAAAAAACCAGGAGCGTTAGATCTGAGCTCATTAATTGAGCTGGCAGATCATGCGCTCCAGATGCACGCTTCCACCATAGACCAAAGTCAATGCGCTACCCAATGATTTAAAATGAGTCATAACAAGCGAGGGCCAGGATTAGATCTGGAAAACTCAATCCAACGATCCACAATCAAACTGGAAATGGGACGGCCACCGGAGCCACCTTCTTCTCCGGTGAGCTTGTGTTTTCCGGCCAAATTGCAGACAACCCAACCTTAACCAAAATACACGATCTATACATCTTTGGAAAGTTGGGATGATGTACATCATCCCTGTGCCACTCAATTCCACTCTAGATCTCTATATTGAGAGAAATTAGAGATGGAAGTTCTGTGGTGTTCATCATGAACTTAATGGATTTCAAAAATTAAATGCACAGTCATGATGCCTCTATTGACAGGACTTCAGCCAACACAAGATCCAAGCAAATAGGTCAATGGATGATGAGATTCGAAGAAAATACCAGTTGAAGAATAAACTTGGATTATGGAGAATTGAGCTTGCTTCCTTGCTTCCTCTTCCAAAAAAGAAGATCAATGAGCTAAATGATGAAGGTTTAGAAGCTTTAGATCCAAAGATTCAACCAGATGTAGTTGAATTTTAGATCTAAAAATTTGAAGAAAGGTGAAATAGCTTCTTTAGTGAGAGGTTGGGTTTTGATTTCTGCAGCAATTCAGGTTGATTCTAGGGTGAATTTTGAATGGAATAGAGCTTCTATTTATAGAGGGAATGGCAAGGAGAGGGTGATTCAATCCGTGTGCATGAAGTTGGACATTCCATTGCATGGGCTTGCATGATCATCCACAGGGCCCAAAATCAATTCCAAATGCAATCTGAAATCATACCAAAGTGAAATGGACGTGCAACTTGGAGGGAATTGGCTTGTGCATGGAATTTTGAAGTGTTATGCATAATTGAACCAAAAGCTTCTCCTCTTCGAAAATACCAATTGCAAAATCAAATATGGTCATGCGAGTAATGGTTGGAAAGGTTTTGATGTAAGGAACAATTGTTATGTTGGGAAAAAATCCATTTGAAGTGTGCAAATTAGTGAATTTTGAGTTTAAAGTGTAATGTGCAAAACATGTAAAGGCAAAGTTTCTAAATTTGGCCAATGTCCAAGCCCCTCTGTTTCAATGATATATGCCTCCAATTAAAAGACCTCCAACATCAAAGTTGTAGATCTTCTCAAGATAATCAAAATGGACTTAAATTTTGCATCATTTGGATTTTTGATGAAAGAGTTATGGGCACTTGAAGTTGGATTTTTTTGCCTTTCAATGCATTTGGTCCAAAGTGACCTATAATGTTTTGCATTATCACATGTATTTCCTTTGAGATTTTAAAATTTTGTTCAACATAACATTTGAATTAGACATCGCAAGCTTTCCAATTCACTTGATCCCACCTCAAAATAATAAAAAATGAATAAGTTGTGTCCTTGTGAAGTTGACCCAAAATTAGGGTTTCAGTCAAAATGACCTATAATGTCTTGGAACAGATGATGACCTTCCAAGCTTCAAATAAATTTTTTATGAACATGAAAGTTGTTCATATTGTCCTTAATAACATTTTTTCTTTTGGAATCATTTCCATTTGACCAACACATAAAAAGTTAGGTCTCAGTACATTTCAAAATAGTCAGATGAATTGACTGATCAACTTCTCAAGTTCACAACTCATATCCTGATGAATTGATGGTTAACGGCATTCAAATAAGTTCAAATATGCCTGGAATGATGAATTAAAGAACTTCCCTTGATTATTTTTGACCATGGGATGAGATTGATTCTTGAGCAAGGCATTGTTGTACATAGATGAATTAGGGTTTCCTTGAAGAAGAAGACCTCAAACCCTTTGACTTGATTTGATAAAAATGATGAGTTGAGATGCTAGGGAGGCATACTTGATGGATGAGAGCTTTGGGAACCATTATCGTGGTTGCTTTCCTCTTCACTTGGCCATATCTTTGCATCAATGATCTCTTAGAAGCTTTGAACCTTGTGATTGCTCAAGCTACAAACAAAAGATGTTAGTGACATATTTTTATGCTATTGGTTAGTAAACAAAAATGAGAAAAGCAATAATATACAATTCAAGCATGCTTGGTGATCTCAAACCACTCTCAAGAAGTCCCACCCAAAGGCAAAGGGGACCAAGATGCTTATGATCCTTGAGGCTATGCAAATGCAATGTTATGATGCCATGAGGGATCTTAGGGCCAAAATTGGGGTCTTACAAATACCACGAAAGAGGGGAGACTTACAATCTTACTAACTAGAATGTTATGCCTTTTATGTCACAAATTTAGCGTTATGTTAAGCAATCATAATTGGATTTATGTAGAATACACAACTATTTGAGGTTGGGCAATAGAATTTTGATGTTAATGCATGTTAGAGACATAGTATAATGGACTATGCTCATGAAACATACCACACACAAAAAGAATATGCAAAAGAGGTGGCCTAATCTCATCCATACTCATGTTAATTTTTCAATCAACTAGCTTTAGGACTTTGAGATATCATAGGTTAAATGAGATGAATGCATAAAGAAGGGGAATGAGATGAAGAGGGAGGGGAATGGATCAAAACTCAAATTGGTCAAAGAAGGACTTTTACCAAATTAATATCATCCATTCATTTTGGGAGATGGAATGTACATTCCATCAATCCCATAAATCCAATGATATTAACACGACAAAGTCAAATCAACCTTGACCAAGGCCCAACAACAAGAGTCAAACACAAACAAGTCATCACAATTGGTCAACAAAATTATTTGGCATTTATTCAAATTAAAAATACTGTCATAAGGCATTTAAATTTAATATGGTTTGTTAAATTCTTAAAACCTCATCAAAACACCAAATAAATGGCCATGAGATTTATCATAGGTCAAACAAGGTCAAAGGACCTTGAAGAAAAAATTTCAGAATTTTTAAAGACTTAAAAGTATTTTTAAACAATTAAAAACAAATGAAAAATCAATTAAATCTTGAAAAATATTAATAATGATCCAAAAAATAATTTTAATTCAGAATATGAAATAGGATATTATTTGAATTTTTTTGGTGAAACTCTCAAATTTTTTGGATCAATATTAAAATTAATATGAATTAATGAAAATACAAGGAATAAAAGAAAAACAGAAAATAACAAAAAAACGTGGACCACTTGATCTTCCTCATTAATTGAGGTGCTAGATCAAGTGGTTGAGCGCGTGCGTTCCATGATGCGCCTGAGTCAAACATCCACACGTTTGGTAATCAATATGCACGCTTATGATTAAAACATTTTGAATCCATCTAATGGCTCTTGACCGTGCCACATCATTGCCGGAGCAAAGCGTCGTTCGTCTTCTCAGGCGACCTTGGCGAGACTGGTCCATTCATCACCACATCATAAATGAAAAAGAAGGACATGATCTGAAAGAAAAAATGGCGTAAAACACGAATTTGACCTCAATTTTAACTAACTCCACATATATAAAAAAATATGAGGAGTTGAACTTTGAGGTGTGTCAACTGAGTTGCTTCGATTTGACCTCTAAGAAACTCAATTTTCTTGCCTACATTGGTAGGACTTCAGACAACCAAAGATCCAAGAGAATTGAGTGCAATTGAGAGAGAATCGAAGATATGAAATTTTCTGGAAAATACCTTCAATGCAGGTCTGGATTCACTTGTTCTTGCTTTGGCTCGTGCTTGATCTTGCTCAGGATGCTTGCAGAAGTAGCTTAGAATGCACAAAAGGTCTTGGATCCCTGGAGTTTTGAATCTCAAAATAGTGAGATTCCAACTCAATTTCCAATGGAAATTCTCAGGATTATCCTCTAAAATGGAAGGGTTTGGTGTTTGGGATCAAAGCTGGCGCGAAGGGGTCCTCAATTTTGAGCATATGAAGCTCTATTTATAGCTGGATCATGTGATATTTGCGCACCTTCCAAATGACTTTCCAAAATTGGCAATGAGTGATGCATGTGTGCATGGGAGTGTACAGGCCCATGAGATCATTCCATTTGATCCAATATTGAGTGTGAACAAGTCAGAAATCAAATTGGAGTGCTAGGCAATTGTAAATGGAAGCTTAAAGTTTGATTTTTGCCAAATGATGAGGCAATGTTCCAGCCATACACGGCCCTAGCAAATCTTGTCCAAAATGGATGAAATTGGACTTTTTGGAAAGGTCAGATCAAGAGGAACAACTTTCATTTTTAATACTTTTTCATTTGGAGCTTGGATCATGGAGAATCTTGAGATGGAAGTTTGGAAATTTCAACATGTTGAAAATTTTTCTAAGTGTCAAACCATATATCTCAATATTCCACATTGATGTGCTTCAAATGAGAAAAGTGTCTTCATCAAAGTTGTATCTCTTTCAAAGACCTTCAAAATGGTCACCAATTGCATGTCATTTGGATTTGAAATGATAGAGTTATTCCTTTTTGAAGTTTGGAAAAATCACTTTGAATTAGACACCTTGAATAGTTGAATTAGCTCTATAATGTAACCTCATATCATATGCTCATAAAAGTTGAATTAGCTCTAACTCCAAACATAAAAGTTGAATTAGACACCTTGAATTTGATTTTTAAACTTTGAAATATTTCATCTCATCAAAATTGAGCAAGTTATGGCCTTGGGAAGTTGACTTTCAAATTAGGGTTTAGACAAAATGACCTATAATGTTTCCACATAGAAAATGATTTTCCAAGCAAAACTTGCTCTAGGTCTCAACATGAAAGTTGTTTGGAATGTCATTCAGAGTAACGTTGCTCTTGGAATCATTTTCATATGGTGAAAAGTGTAGGAGATAGGAGATAGGGAGACCTAGTTTTGATCAGATGAATTCATATGGCCAACCACTATCAACCAACTTGCTAACCTTCAATTCTTTGGACTTTCTTGGCTCATGGTAGTTCATATATGCATAAATTTATTAATTTTTAAGTGTCCTGTAAAAAAATTGATCAATTGGTGAGATAGCTTGTTGGAGAAGTTACTCAAGATACCTAGTCAAACTAGGGTTTCCAAGGCAAATCATCCACAAACCCTTGAAGAAAACTTGATCAATATAACATGTAGGAATTACTATAACTCATATATGATTCTCATAACCATTCTTGGATCAATTCATGGTTGTGCTCTTTGTCATGAGGGTCTCAAACCCTAGACATGAACTTGGTGAATCAATGGAGATCATGCCCTACTTACAAAAGAGTTAGGCAAATGCAAAGACATATTTTTGTATTTTGGTTAGTTAAATAATAATATACAAGTATGATACAATCACATGGGGCTTAGTGATCTCTCCCAAAACAAATCCAATGAAAGAGGGGTAAGGAGGATGCCAAGGTATGATCCCAATGCCAATGCATATGATGAAATTGCATGAGGGATCTTACAGTAATTCTTCTCTGTGTGCCTCATAATTCATCAACAATGACAACACAGAGATTTTTGACGGTGTTTGGAGCAGCTACTCCACAATGTTAAATTCACTTCTTTTTATCGATCGTAATACTTCATCATCCTTGTTAGCCTTCAATTTGTTGGATTCACCAGACTGAAACATTGGAGTACTAGCTGGATTCACTGCAGGACTCTCTTCCTTCTTACACACTAACACATCTTCCACAACTTTCGAGAATATCGAACTGAACACACGACCACTACGGGTCACCTTTGCAATATCTGCAACATTTACCACTAAATCTGCAACTGGGAGAGGAACCTCTTGGCCATTTCCAATCATTGTGGCATTATACTGGTATGGCACAACTTTATCGGATGCATAGGGGACAAGGCCCACTAACTGTATAACCAACGGCGATATTGATCTGTTGACATTATTGTTGTCACTGCTATCAAACTGAATGACTACTCACTCAGGGGTCTTGAATACTAACACTATGATGTTCACATCATTTCCCATACCCCTCGACTGTTGAATCTAGATTACATTCTCATCCATCAACTTCTAGATATCCCTTTTGACAATCATACACCCCCAGGGGGTTAACACTGCAAATGACACAACCATCATGGTCATGTTCACAATCACTAATTAAACACAAAGTTTTATGCATTTCCACCAGAGATCTCCGGATAAATCGTATGTCAAAAACTATGAAATTCCCTGGGCAGTCGTCCACCATGTTGACAAAAGTGTTACCATGAGCAAGCAACAAATTTGGCGATCTGTCCTCGAAGGACACCATACCACTCTTCACAAGTGTTTGAACTTCATATTTTAACGAATATCGATTCTCTATATCATGACTAGGGGTTCCCTGGTGAAAATCACAACGAAGATTAGGCTTGAACCACCATGGTAGTGGCTCAGGAATCTACAGAGGGTGTCTCGTCGAAATAAGATTCTTGAGTACTAGAGACGGGTACAACTCTGCATATGTCATAGGAATAGGGTCAAAGGAGACCTTCTTCTTCTCAAAATTTTGCTGCTGCTGATGATTGTTGTTGTTGTAGTTGGTATGATGTTGTGGTTGTTGATGATGTTGTTGATGATGTTGTTGTTGAATTGGAACTGATTGATTGTTGGAATGGTTAGAAAAACCTAGAATTACTGAAGAAACTTGGTGTTGATGTTGACGAGATTGAGAACTTTTCCTTACATGAGGCCTCCTCTGCCTACCTGTTGATACTGCATTAGTCTCTCCTTCCTTCTTCTTAGAAAAACTCCATCCATACTTTTTGTTAGCTGACGCTTCTTCTTTAGACATGCATCCTTCACGGACTCCTTCCTCTAGTCTCATCCCCATGTTTACCATTTCGGTAAAATCATTGGGGGCACTAGCAATCATGCATTCGTAGTAAAACGAACTTAGTATTTACAAGAAGCTCTTGGTCATCTCATTCTCTTCAAGAGGCAGACTAATCTGAGCAGCTAATTCTCTGTATCTCTAAGCATATTCTTTGAATGTCTCTTTATCCTTCTGAGATATAGACCTCAACTGGTCTCTATCTGGTGCCATAGCAACGTTGTACTTATACTTCTTGACAAAGGCCTCATCTAAGTCATTGAAAGTACGGATGCTAGCACTATCCATGCCCATATACCATCTAAGGGCAGCTCCAGTTAAAAAGTCTTGGAAGTAGTGAATCAGCAGCTGATCATTATCAGTTTGAGTAGACATTTTCCTGGCATACATAATAGGATGGCTCAACGGACATGTATTCCCTTTGTATTTTTTGAAAGTCTGGGACCTTGAATTTCACCGGTATTTTAGCATTGGGAACCAAAAACAGTTCAACAACACTTTTCCCAAACAAGTCTTTCCCTCTCAGGGTTTTCAATTCTTTGTACAACTCAAGAAATTGATCATTCATTTCATTCATCTTCTCATAGACATTTGGATCTTCATACGGATCAGAGTGGTAGATAGTCTCCTCAACACGAGGAAGAGTATGAACAGTTGGAGGAGGCACTGACATGACCGGGCTAGATGCTGGCAGAGAAACAAACGTAGGTGCATACCCTTCTGGCACGAAATTTTGGTGGCATTCCCAAAGGGAATCCAGCAGGCATAACAAGAATGGGCTGGCTGGTAGCTGTCACAGTTACAGACAGCGAAGCAATCTCGGAAATAACATTCCTCTGTAGAGGAGGAGTTGCAGGAGATGGTGATGGCTGGTTCTGAGCAGCAAAGACTGACTCCATCATCATCATAAGTCTAGAGATATCATCCTTAACTCTCTATTCTCTTGCTCTAGGTGCTCCATTCTTCGTAGTTGATTAGCACAAGTGTTATAACGGTGAGTCAGCTTGCCTGATGCACAAAAGAAGAATTGATAAGACATCTGGCGGAAGAAACTTGTTATGCAAAATGATGCATGATATGCAATGTTTTTGATTGTTTTTAGTTTAAAAGAATATATGAAGCCTTATTTGCAAATAATAATAATAATGAACATTAATAATTCAATTGACCATAAAATCTCCTTTTATTCATAAAATTTGGAAGGATTACACTGAGTACAACTTCAGAAACCAAAGTACAAATACAAGAGAAAAAATGAAACTATCATCCTAAGGATCCTTAGCAACTACGTCAGATGATCTGGCTAAAGGAGTGTATTTTCTGCCGATGTGTCTAATCTCGGACTCAAAGGATGTCTTCATCTGAGCCTTCTTGAGGACAAGCTGATCAAGTATCTTCTTCCAAGCACCGGAAGCTGTGATTGTTCATGCTTTCGGCTCAAAGCATGGAACCACTCTTCCCACAAATCCCTCTCTTGCTTCATCTTGGCAAGTGCGTCTTCCAACTCCTCTACATCTTCGTTAGGGAGAGTCGATGGCTCATCCACAACCAAATACATAGGTCTTTCATAAGCGTACGACATCTTTAGCTCCAATGCTCACTTCTTCATCCAAATAGTGTAAGATTCCAAGGCTACACAGTTACGTGGACCAAGCTCGGATCTTCCTTTCCTATGCACATTATGCTAAGCATGTATCATCCTTTTCTTCAAAAGTTTGGGATCTTTACCCTCCTGATAGAATAGACCCTCTAACTGAACGTTATTAGGCTTATATCTCAAGGGGAACCCAAGTTGATGACAGGCCAAAGAAGGGTTGTAGTTGATTCCTCCTTGTGTACCAATGAGAGGCATGTTAGATAACTCTAATGGCGTTAACATCAATAAAATCGCCAATGTTAGGGAACAAAACAAAGCCATAAATGAGAAATACCAATATAGATTCAAAAGATATCATGCTACCGGCTTGAGCAAAAACAATAGCTCTACCAATGAGAAACTCAGAAGTCAACCCCATGATTCCTCATTTTTCACCAAATGAAATCAACCTCATATTTCTTTAGATGAAAATCTTCAACTATGACATTAGATCTCGGGGTCTCCTCCAATCCATTAAAAGGTACTTTGTTAGATACTTGTATACCTAAGAGATGAGCATACTCCTCCAACATAGGCATAAGCTGATAATCTGGAAAAGTGAAGCACCGATAGAGAGGATCATAGAACTGAACCAAAACACTCAGAAGTCCTTCAACCACATCAATAGATAACACATATAAGAGCTTCCTGTGATGTTGCTTGAAGCCCGAGGGATCTAATATAAAGGATGAGAACTTCCTTAGCTCTTTCAAGTCAGGACATATGAAACTGTACTTCTTAGTGTTCCTTCGTCCATAATCCATGGTCTGAAAATATTTGCAATTAAGACCTTAGTTTCCTTGAAATTTATTTTTTTGTGATGAATTTTATGATGTGCATGTATGCATGAATACAACAATCGCAAACAAGGGATCACACACAAGGAAAACACAAATAAAGGTCAAGGGATGGATCAAGTCATCATCAAGATCAATCATCCATTTTGGTGGATTATGGTTTGCACCTTATCAACACCGAAGTTCCATTGATAATGATTAGACTTGATCGGATCAATCGAGAATCAAAGGGTTTGTTGTGAGTCACGAGCATGAAGTCAGGTGAAGAACCATCCCAAAGGAGTATACTAAGGATAAAAACCTATAGATCATGTTCTATAAAAGTGCTCAGAGTCTTAATCTCGTCTATCAGATATTATAGGTTAGGATGGATGACTCATCAACCCATAATATTCTCAAGAGAAACTCGTCTATGTGTAGTATCACGTAACAATTGTTATCAAGTCTACACTTGAACAATCTCTGTACTACATCATAAATAGGCATAATTGGGTTAAATGTTCTATGGTCCTTAGCTTCTCGGACCCCAAATCAGAGAAAGTAATGCATATCCATAAATAAATTATGTGGCATCAGTAACTCTAACGAGGTCTCCACTGATTAGATAGATCTCAAGCCAACTTGTTAAGGAATACTCCACACAAGTTGAATACGACTATACCATCCTCCAATCTTAATTGCACTCAAGTTTGGGCTAGAACTTATCTCACCACACAGAGATCACCAAGCATAAAAAACATATTATATCATACAAACAGTATATACAAACATCAAATATACAAATATATACACATAAAAAAGTAAGCTAAACCCCCTGAGGACTACTCCCCAGTAGAATTTCCACTTAATTTCTATAACGGTAAATTCGTGACCATCAAGCTATGGATAAACTTGCCCTCAGTAGAGTCATCACCGCACTTTTATTGTTTCTAAAGGAAAAGGGAAAAGTATGAACAAAACCCAAAGATAAGAAGTTTTCAAATCAAAACTAATAAAATGCCATAGATTACAGGTCAGGGGGTTGGTTACATAAAGGGAAGGTGTTAGCACCCAAAATGTCCTAGGTACTCCTAGGGAGCCCTTTTTTGTGTGCATATGCTTTTGGGTATAAATGATGTTTGATAAAATAAAGGGTGTGGGGATGAGAAAAGAATTCATTGATTATCTTTTTGTGTTTGACAAGACTTTCGGTCTTATGCATGTGTACCAACATAAAAAGGAGGGATCAAAACCCCATAGGTTGTGGTAAAAGTTTCAAAGAAGTCGATGATTTGATTTTAACAAAAGTTTAAGTAAAAGGGAACAAAAGACCAAAAATTTTATTGGGGTTGTTAGTTCTTTTTGTCTTTTTGAAATTTTAGTCAATATGGTTAAGTTTATTTACAATTTTGATTTAAGAAAAGTTTGAAAATTTAGTGGCCTAAGGTCAAAGTTTCTAATCATTAAAACATGTATAAGTTTGAAATCACAAGAAAAGGAAGTTTTTTAATAGATGGAGAGATTTTGAAATTTAATAAGTGGGAAGAGATGAAGAGACTACCCTAAGCAAAATGTAAAGGTTTCAGAGTTGAAAAGATCTGACCAATGGGATGCAATGCAACAGACAAGAAATTTATATAGAAACTCATTTTCCTTTGGACTTTGATCAAGCAATAAACAATAAGCAATGAGCAATATATAGACATCATAAATACCAAGGAATCAAACAAAGATAGCCACATCCAAGCAAGCACTCTAATAGCTAGCAGTCTTCAGTGTCTTCCAATGTATCAGATGAAATATTCTTTGATCAACTCAGAACAAAATATCAGACATAGATAGTAATAGCAAGATAAAAATTAAGCACAAATATAGACTAGTAGATGAATCAGGGGCACTCAAAAGTCTTGTATCAGATGAATGCACATTCAAAGGTAGCTCCGTCTCAGATGTTGGCATTGGCCAAGTCTTTTAGCATAGGGAAGGTTGTCTAATTCTAAGTCCAAAATCTCAGATCAAATCTAACATCCCACCAAATGTTTTTTAGGGTTTTTGTTGTTATTAGGTGTTTTAGGGTCCTAAGACCACAAACGAAATCAGTACACACAAGCAAATATATACAATCACAAGATATGGCTCAAATGAGCAAAGTGAAAAAGGACTTAAACATAAACAAGTTGCATGAAATGTAAATGACAATGAATGATAAATGACTGAAATTTAAATTGCATAAAGTAAATGACTTGAAAATAAAAGCAAAATGAATTAGAGTTAGTCAACGGTTAGTCAAATGTTAGTGTTGAATTTAATTGATTAAGTCATTCTTTGGAGAATACTCAACCATTCATTCACAAGTATGAATCCTTAAACCAAGTCATCTTTCATGAGAAGGGCTCCAACTTGGATAGTTCAACAAGTATGCCACTAGCTCTCATGAAAGGAAAATAATTCAAGTTTCCACACAATACAATGAAGAATGGGAGACTTACAATCTCACTTACTAGAATTTTATGCTTTGAGGGTCAAATTTAGCTATATGTTAAGCAATCGTAATTGGACTTATATAGAAGTTACAACTATCTGAGGTCGGGCAATACAAATATAATGTTAATGCATGTTAGAGATTTGATACGAAGAACCAAACTCCTAAAACATACGACACACTAAAAGAAAATGGGAAGGACCTATCTCAGTCAGACTTGTATTGATTCATCTGACACAAGGTCATTGATGAACCAATTAGCATTTAGACAATAGAGATTTTATTGGTCAAATAAGGGAATGGGGAAGAATAGGGATGAAGATGAAGAGGGAAGGGGAAATAGAAATACAAATTGATCATGAGAGGAAATTCATTTGATTAATACCATCCATTCATTTTGGGAGATGAAATGTACATTTCATCAATCCCCTAAATACAATGGTTTTGATCAAACAATAGTCAAATCAACCATGACCAAGGCCCAAACAGAAAGTCAAAAATCACAAGACCATAAAAATGGATAAATTTTTTTTTAAACTTTTAATCAATTAAAAATCACATTCAAAATGAATTAAAATACATTTTAATTTGGACAAGACCTAAAATCCCTTCAAAACACCAAATAAATGGCCAAGGGATTTATCCTAGGTCAAACAAGGTCAAAGGACCTTAGACAAAAAATTTCATGATTATTAGAAAGTCAGAAGGATTTTTAAACAATTAAAAATATGCACAAAAACACATAATTCATGAAAAATACCAAAATTAATCCAAAAATATAATTTTAGTTCATAATATGGAAGGGAAAAATATTTAATGATTTTTGGTGAAAGTCCCATATTTTTTGGATTAAAAATGAAATTTCTACGAATAAAATAAAATAAGTGGATTAGACGGGAATTCAGAAAATACAAAAAAACAAGGGCCATCAGATCTCCCTTATTAATCGAGATGGCAGATCTGATGGCCAAGCGCACGCGTTCCATGATGAACCTAAGTTAATGCATCACACGCGTGGTAATCAGAACCAAGGGCCAAGATTAAAACATTTCAAATTGATCAGATGGTTGGGAAGATGCCAACGCACCACTGGGGCCCTAACTCTGGTCATCCTCTCCGGTGGACCTCACCGTACTGGTCCACCACCAACCACCATTAAAATAAAAAGTGAATACACTAATTTGAAGAAAAATCTCAAGAGCTCAAATCTAGCCTCAATTTCACCCAAATCCAAGTATATTGAAAGATACGTGGACTTTAAGTTTGAGGTGCATGGTCTGAGTTTCTTCAGTTTGACCTTAAAGCAACTCAATGTTTTTGCCTACATTGGTAGGACTGTAGCCAACCAAAAATTACTTGAAACAATGGAGAATTGAGAGAGAATCAAAGAGAGAATGTTTCACAAAATTCGCCTTCTGTTTGCAGTGATGAAGCTCGATTTGGATCTCAACTGGCTTGGGCTTGCTTCTACTTGCTTGCAGGAGATAAAAAGGATGATCAAAAGGCTTGGATCCTT
Source organism: Lathyrus oleraceus (assembly GCF_024323335.1). NCBI lineage: Eukaryota > Viridiplantae > Streptophyta > Magnoliopsida > Fabales > Fabaceae > Lathyrus > Lathyrus oleraceus. The sequence continues at coordinate 195,634,352 of NC_066580.1, read as the reverse complement.
GGAGTTTTAATCCCAAAAATGAAGTGGAATTGAAGCTTGATTTCAAGTGAAATCATCAAGGTTCTCCTATCAATAGAGGTTATGGAAGATGCAGTTTAAAGCTTGGGCAATGGGGGTCCTTATTCTAATCACAACGGCAATGTATTTATAGGATTTTGCATTGCTTTTCACACACTTTCCAAATTTGGTCCAAAATAGAAATGTTAGTGCATCCTTGCATGGGCGTGTGATAGGCTCATGAAATGATTGGAAAAGGTTCAAAATTGTTCATGAATGATGTTGAAAGCTTAACATGAGGCCATGCAATTGTATTTGAGAAATGGGCATGTGATTCATCCAAAAGGGACCATAAACATTTACCATGCACAAGTCCTTGAAAAATGCTCTAAATGCTATGATCTTGGACGTTTTGGAAAGGTGACATCAAGGGGAACAACTTTAATGTTGAGTACTTTTCCATTTGGAGCTTGGATCATGATGAATTTTGAGGTGGAAGTTGGAGAAATCAAACATAGTTGAAAATTTTCTTACAAAGTCAAATGACCACTTCTTCCATCTTGAATAACTTTTGTTATGAGCTCCAAATGCAAATGGTTTCTTCACCAAAGTTGTATCTCTTTCATTCCTCTTCAGTTTGGTCACAAATTTGACATCATTTTGATTTTTCATGAGGGAGTTATGCATTTTAGAAGTTGAAGAAAATTGCTTGTTCAATGGTGATGGCCTAAAATGACCTATAATGTTTCCTCTTGGCACATGCCCTTAAAAGTTGAATTTGACATTACTCAAAGAATCAAAGTTTAATAAGTTACCTTGAAATTGATAATGAAACTTGGATGGAATTCATGTCATAAAAATTGAGCAAGTTATGGTCCTTGGAATTTGACCTCGTAACTAGGGCACATACAAAATGACCTATAATGTTTCACCCTAAAAAATGACTTTACAAGAAAAACTAGATCTTAATTTCAACATGAAAGTTGTTTGGAATGCCATAAAGAGTAAATGTTCTCTTGGAATCATTTTCATACGACAAAATTGTAGGAGATACGGTCTAGGGAACGCCACTTTTGACCAGTTGACTTTCTCTGGTCAACCTTTTTGAACCACTTTGCGAACTTGAAGTTATCTTGATCTTTAGAACTCATGGAGGATAAAATATGCTTAAGATGATGTATAATGAAGTATACCTTGATATATTTTACCAATTATTGAAGAAACTTGTTGAGGAAGTCACACAAGATACGTAGATGAATTAGGGTTTCCAAGGCTAAACAACTTCAAATTCTTGATCAAAATGACAAATAATGAACATGGGGATCCATATATTTTTCTTAGAACCAATACTGGACCATTCCTTGATTGATCTCTTGCTATGAGGGTCTCAAACCCTAGTTGTGAGCTTGATAGGGCATAGGTGGATGCACACACTACCTACAGAAGAAACAAAGTTATACATGGACATATTTTTGTAATTTTGGTTAGTAAACAAAAGAAAATAAATTATGATACAATCAAATGTGCTTGGTGATCTCTCCCAATGAAAACCCCATGAATAAGGGGTAAGGAGGATGTCAAGGTGTGATCCCAAAGCCAATGCAAATGATGGGATATCATGAGGGATCTTAGGGTCAAAATTAGGGTCTTACAGCTGCCCCTATTTAAGGACATTCTAGCTGAGGATGTGAAGGTTAAAATATTTGTATCAACTCAGTAGAATGGACTTAAATAACAACATCAAGAAACAAATTTTGGTCCCTAAGAGACCTCATGATGCATATGATATGAATGTTAAAATAATCTTTATGGGGAATATAGTTTCCCCAGAGGAAAAGAATCCGGAGAGACTGAAAGGCCACAGGAGCATAATGCATTTTATCGCATTAATTTTTCTTCTGATCCCCTGCTTTGGTGATATTATTTTCCATGCAGATTTGGTGTGTCTCTCCTCCTTAAATTGTAGAGTGTCAACTCCTTAAGCATAAAGAGTTTATCCTTTCTCATTCCCTATTGAGTTATTTCCTCGTGGATGATAATTATTTCAGTTTCCTCCCCAGTTTATTATCTGGATGGAACCACTTCCCCTTAGTTATATCCTCATTGGGTTGAGTCTTTCATTGACCGTTTCTTTCTAGTTTTTACCCAGATAGATCTTTTGGTCTCCGAGAGTCTATTACCCAGTAACTGGTAATATTCTTCTCGCTGTTGACTATATTATTGTTACCCAATACCTGGTAAAATGTAATCTACTTCCTCAATTTTCCCCAGCGGATTCATTTTCACGTTTCCCCAGTAAGTCTATCATTGATATGTTTATCCTAATCGGTGACAGATATTCTTCCCTTTTGGTTTTGTACCCAGTAAAAAGGTAGTCGTAATCCTTATTTTTATTCCCCAGAGAGTTTAGCCTTGATATGTTCACTCTAACCGGTGACAGATTTTCTCCTATTTATGGTCTTCTGCCCGGAAAATGGTAGATATAAATCCTACTTTCCCCTCTGAGTTAATCCTTGATATGTTCATTCTAACTAGTGACTGTTTCTCTCTTTTTCTATGGTCTTCTGCCCGGTAATCGATGGTTGTAAATTCCATTTCCTCTACTGAGTCTATCCTTGATATGTTCATCCTAATCGATGACATATATTCTCTATCTTTGGTCTTCTACCTAGTAACCGATATTTGTAATTTCTATTTCTCCCCAAGAGTTTATCCTTGATATGTTTACCTTAATAGGTAACTGATAGTCTTCCTCTTTCCCCAGGTGGTTTATCCTTGATATGTTCACCCAAACCGATGACAAATATTATTCCTTTGAGTTTATCCTTGACATGTGAAGCTAGCAGAAATATACCCGAACGTATCGCATGCTCGAACATACAACAAAGTCACCATCAAACTTTATTTATCCCCAAAGGGAAGGGAAAACATCGATAAAACCTGGGGGAAAAGAGATATGATGGGTAAGGAAGTCGGTTATGCAAGGGGAAGGTATTAGCACCCCAAACATCCATGGTACTCCATAGGAACCGTTTTGATTCTTCCCGCTCGAATATGTGTTATATCTAAAGATACTTGCAAAAGAATGGGAAGAGGAAAGAGAAATAGATAAAGTGCTCGGTGAGGATTGGGGCCCTCATGCCTACGTATCCTCATAGTGCAATAAGGAATTCAAAGCTTTGTAGTTCAAGGAACTAGTGGCGGGAGGCAGAAAGAAGTGTGATAGAAGTATGGTCTGAACCAAAGAATAGTGTTTTGAACTCCAACAAGGGTGAAAAGATGAACCCAAGAGTAAGTTGGATATTACCAATACGCGGACTAGTAGGCCGCCACTATTAGGTAAAACCGAAAAAGAAGGAATTAAATGTTTGAGGTTGTAGCCCAAACATCTATTGGTTCACAAGGTGACGCAAGAAGGAGCACAAAGAGTGTGTTTGGCTCGAAGATAACTCATATATCACATCGAGTGAATGAAGGTAGAATAATAATCTATCATGGAGATGAATGGAAGGAAGTGACCGAAGTCAGAGAATTGGGTATCTAGTGATAAGTGACTAAAAAAGTATGGTTTGAAATATAAGTTGAAAGTGTATTGGAATCCATAAGAGAAATGAGATTTCTACCATAGAGGGAAACAACTCTAACCGATACGTGGACCAGCAGAGGGATTTTCTTAGCCTAAAAAGGAAGGAATTGAATGTTTAAGGTTGTAGCCCAAACAACTCTAGGAAGAAAGGCGGACTACATTAGGTGTCCTAAAAGGGTATGTATGGAATCCCAAAGGAGGTGTATTTCGATGTAAAAGGAATAGTATGTCACTGGGTGAACAATTTATGATCGAAGGTAGATAATGAATAGTGAAAGGTATGAATGGTGCCCTAAGGCGGAATAAGGAATAATTAGAAGTATGCTCCCCAGGGATTTACATCCTCGTGCCAACATATTCTCATTGTGCAATGAGAAAGTCAGAGAAATCGTAGTTTGGAACTACGAGAATAGAGAGAGAGAGAGAGAGAGAGAGAGAGAGAGAGAGAGAGAAAGCGAGAGATTTGTCTAAGCAACGGGGGCTCACAAGACAAACACCACTTCAAGGCATGATTGAAGTACTGGATGGTATCACTTATTGGGGAGACAAATAGTTCAAGATCAAATAAGAATAGATTCTTGGATCCAAGAAGGATACAGACTCTTAATTGAAGAGCAAGGTAGGCATTTACCAATACATGGACTAGTAGGCCGCACTATAAGGTAAATCCAAAAATAAAGATTGAATTAAGTGTTTGAGGTTGTATCCCAAATAACTCTCGATCGAGGAGACAAACTGTTGTTAAGAAGTCCTAAAAGGATAGACAAGGAGTCCAAGGAGAAGTATGATTGACCTCAAAAGATAGTATAGATTGAATGAATGAAGAATGATTGATCAATAAATAAGATAGGAATAGATAAGATAGCTCATGAAGAATCTAAATTCTCCTTCCTATGTACCCTCATTGTGCAATGAGAAAATCATAGCTTTCGTAGTTCAGCCCACTAGGGCTGAAAGTAAGGATGTTTGGAGGCAAAAGAATGATAGAATTATGGAATGAGAGAGTGGAATAGACTTTATAGTTATCAGATAAGAATCACACTAAAGTCTATGAGTAAAGATGGATACGATAAGCAACGAGGAAAACCTCTCGCTCCCAAAGATTTCCAGAATGAGTGTAGGAAAGCTTCAGTCTCATTCCTTCTTTACCACTTAAGGCTCGTGGCATGTAACTCTCGTCTTAACTTTCATGTGGAGAGAGAAGAATCTTTGTAATTGTTTCTGGTGTTGATGATGAATACCTTATCAGTCATTCGATTTGAATTGCACTAAAGTCTATGAATAGAGGTGAATACGATGGGCGCTGGGTCATACATCCCATACCCAAAGATACTCAGAATGGGAGTAGGAATACTCCAGTCCGACTCCTTCTCTATTACTTAAGGCTCGTATCGTACAACTTGATTCATGATTGATAAATTGTTGATGTAGTCTTCTCTTGTTGTATTGCTTTGTGAAGAGAGAGAGAGAGAGAGAGAGAGAGAGAGAGAGAGAGAGAGAGAGAGAGACTCGTCAATCGTATGATTAGAATTGTGCTAAAGTTTATGAATAGAGTTGAATACGATAAGCGTTAGGTCATACGTCCCATACCCAAAGATAGTCAGAACGGGGGTAGGAATACTCCAGTCTCACTCATTCTCTATTGGGTAAGGCTCGTGCCACACACTTCTAACCTTGACTTGAAAAGCTTTTGAAGATGCCACCTTTGATGTTCTTGAAAAATCCGATGCTTGGTATAACTGAGGATGCCTTGATGGAAGATCTTTACTTGAGGCCTCAAGCTTCACAACTTAGAACAAAAGTCTTATTAAGTGACCAAGGGTCTTTCGGTCACTCAATATATATTGTGGGATTATACAAGTTCAAAGGATTTAATCAATCAAAATTGCTTTTGATCAATTTAATCATGGGTTTATTTTGGTTTAGGGAACTAGGTTTGAATCTAATCCAATGGTTAGTAATTGTTAGAAACTATCCTAAGGGATCATGCATTGATTGGTTAAAGTTGATTAAAAATTCTAAGTTAAAAGTCCTAAGGGAGCATGTGCATGTTAATCAAAGTGTTGATCAAAAATTCTATATACAAACCCTAAGGGAACCTACAATTGTTAGGAAATGATTCAATCTTAATGTCAAATTCTAGTCCTAGGGGATGATGTCATTAAATGGATAAAATGCCTAAAATTCCCTCTAAAGGGAAAATTTGTTATTTATAAGACATGTCAAAATATCACAAATCAAATTCTAACCATGTCCTAAAGTTGATTAAATCCTAAAGATTTATTTTAACCTATTGTGTGGAAATTGCACTATATCCTAAATTTAATAAAAAATCTAACCATTTCTAATTAAACATAGTTTTTATCTAATTAAATCCATATTAACCTAATGTTCTAAAATCAAGATTTTAATTTCCTATTACCAAAATTAATCTAATTAGCCTAATCTTAATCTAGCTAAGCTAATGAAAAAATTAAAAATTAATTAAAAATTAATTAAAAAAATAAAATAAAATTGAATTTGGGCCAGGAGGTGTGAATCAAGGAAGAGGGTGAGAAGTTGAATTTGCTCCATGGGCTTAAGCCAAGCCCATTACTGGACTGATGGATTAATGTTGGCCAAGGGAGGTACGTCCCATGAAGCGGTGTGAGAGACAGAAATCTTACGTGGGCCTTCCGCTAATCCCACTCCCCTTTGGCTCAATGTTAATGGGGGTGTATGAGCAATGGCAGTGTGTAAAATAGATTTTCTTAGGCTTGGAAGTGTTAGGCCCACCAGAAACCAAACTACAACCGAAGTTGACTTATCTAAGTCAACAAGATTTGAAATCAAACATCGCACGCTACCTTCCCTCTCACTCACGCATCAGTTCACCCGCCAACCGCTGTAGACCACCGTGCTGGTAGCTTCCGCCGGCGACGGTGGTGCCCTAAAATAAGTTTGAAATCACCATCAGACGCGCAAGGCTGCTCTGGAGATAGAATTGGGGGTGGTTTTGCGAGATCTTTTTTGTCCATGCCGAGTTGAAGGATTTCGCAGAAGAACCCTAAATTGTTGTGCGTAAATTAAATGGAACCTAAGGTGAATTAACATCTACCACCATGGGGCTTGAATTCATCTCCCTAAATTCTACACTCTGGTGAATTGAAAGCATGAAAAAGCAAATATTAGAGATTGACTTACCGGAGAAGGATATCGGGAAATTGTTAGGTGAGTTTCTGATTTCTTCTTAGCGATTCGTCCTCTTCTCTTCTTCCTTTCTTTTTCTTCTTCTATCTTCTGGAACCTGGGAATGATGAATAGTGAATGATGAGGTCTAGCTCAAGCAATTTGAAGAATCAATGTGAAGCTTCATTGGCTTAGAAGGAAAGAGCTTTGAGTGATTAAGTGGTGAGGGAGAAATTTCGCAAAATTAGAGTGAGTTTGAAGGTGATGCCAAAGTGATAGAATGATGGTGATGAACCTGTTTAAATAGGGATGAGGTTTAGATTTTTTTTTATGCTTGGAATCAGGTATGGGTTCGGTTAGAGGAGGCTTGGAGTTAGTTAGCATTGACTCACTAAGTTAGTAGTTAACTCAATTAGTTATCAGTGACTTAGTTAGTTGGTTATGTTAGTTGGTGAATGTTAGTTGGTGAATGACCAAGTTTTGTTCATGTTGACTAGCTAATGCGGGTTATCACTTAAATGGAAATGACCTCCATAATGAATGATGAACTGCCGTGCATGTTTTTTCTCTTAGTTGAGTTAGTTTGTGCAGTGCCCTATTTTAAATACCATTACATGAAGTTAGGTTAGTGATTTATACTATGATGTTGTTGATTTGCAGAAAATTGTATTGTACATTTCATGGTTTATCTGGTTGGCTAATGCAGCAGGTGGATCAATGGCTTAGTGAATGGTTTTGACTGATCTTTTCACTGCAGGTTTTGCGTGAACTGATGTGAATATGGTTGGTTGCTGTAGAACGTTGAGTTGCTTGTTAATGGATGATAGCTGAAACAGGTATACCTTCTAGACAAGCTGACTGAATTGTTGTTGTCACTAGCTGCTGATTCTGCTTTGCTGAAATGACTAAATGGCTAATTGCAGGTTTGCATTGCCCATGCTGCTACAACTTGAAATGAGTATGGTTTAGGTTTGGATGCAGGTCATGATTTGGTTTGCTCTCTACGACTCCAAACAGGTCCGAATTTGTTGCAGGTGAAGCTTGTTTCACTTGGTCTTGGTTTGTCCTTTATGTGTGTTTTGGACAGGATTTGGTGGCTTGGTCTGCCCATGGTATGCAAACCTTGGTGATCCATTTCATGCCTTAAGTTTGCATTGCATCCATGACCTGTATACAACATGTAGTATAGCATTGTTGTTTGTAGTATATGTAGGTCCATTTGGCATCTGTTTTGTTGCAGGATCAAGTAACTTGTTACCTGTTGGTCCATGTGATAGTCATGCTGCATCATTTGTGTTATGCATAACTAGTTCCAATTGTGGTTTGATCTGCTTCAAGTGATGCAGGTAGGGTCATGTTGAGCTAGAAACCTCAAGTGCTTGGATATTGCAGTGCTCCAGCTGGCATAACCTGGCACATAATGAAGTTTCAATTCAGCAACCTTGTCCATTGAGGTATGTCTATATATGTTGCTGACTGCTGCATTGACTTAGGCCAAGGTTTAGGGTGTTTGCTGCAACTTTGTATTGTAGCAGGTCATGTTGGACTTGGTTTAGCATCAGGTATGAGGTATCGTGGTTTGGTTTTGATGTGAGAAACACGTGAGGTTCCAAGCAATGTTTTTGTGTTGGATTAGGCTAGCATTTGAAATAATTATTCACATTGTCTATAGTTGTTTGATGCAGGATTTGCTTGCATCTGTTGGTTATGCCATGGTGAACACATGTTGTTGCTGTTTGTTGATGGACTGAAGGGAAATTGTTATTGTTGATCAATGCATGCTACTCCAAGGTTCAAGATGATGAAGGCATGTGACAACAGCTAGTCATGGTATGCCGAAGTATTGTTGAATATGTCTACTGTAGTAAGGCAGGGCAATGACTGATGCACAACATGTTACCATATGGTGAGTTCATGCTTTTTTTGTAGTTTGGCATGTTGCATTTGGATTAAGCATTGCTAAATGTTTGGATGATGGATTTATGGGTTCCAAATTATGTTATATTAGGGCAATGAGGACTTGGTTTGGGCAGGCGAAAAACAAGGTTTGACAAGCCAAAAGACCAAGGCAAGGGATGGTACACATGAGGTTGAAAATGAGACAACTTACTTGGAAATGAAGACACAAAAGGAAAAAACCACCAACATGGCAATTGGATGAAGAATAAAGGCAAAGGGATATATTAGGTTTTAGATGGTAAAAAATGGGTGAGTTGAGTTTGGTCAAAGTTGACCAAAAAGTTAATTATTGACCAAAGTCAACAATTGGTTATAATTCATTTTTTTGTATTGTTCCTTGTAAATGGACATTTAATGGATGATTATGGGTGAATTTAGGGTATTAGGGATTTGGGTTGACTTTGGTCAAAGTTGACAAAAAAGTCAACTATTGATCAAAGTCAACATTTGGTCAAAAGTTGCCAAGGCTTGTAATTTTTCATGCAATGGTCAAATAGATGGTTCATATATGGACATTTGGATGTTAAATGGTTCTCAAGTTGCTTTCGTTGTACAATGGATTTTGTATTTGTATGTGCTTGAATTGTAATAGACACGGTCATGACTTATAAAATGAACAAGGCTACTACCTAATGAAACAAGGTTAAGGCTTAGCTATGAATCAAAGGACAAACACTTCTTAAATTATGACATAAATGGGCTTTGGTAGTTTGGGGAGACAAAACCATCCATGAACTAGACAACCAAGCATTGGCTAAGATGGATTGGGTTTAAGACTAATGACCAGGTGAAAATGAACCCAGAGTAGACCTTGTGCTAGAGGTTATCAGATGGGATGACAAAGGAGGGGGCAAGGTATAAAAGCCATGGGAATTTAGCCAAGACAAAGATAAAGGTGGTTTCAACTAGTCAGTAGGTGAAAAATGGATGAAGTTAGAGTTTTAGATGTCACCAGATGGAAGGTCAAGCCACATAGTCCATCAAGACCATTCTCTCCTTGATTAGGGTTTCCATGAGGCATACCCCTGAAGCAAGTCCTTTGAACAAAACCATATGCTTCAACAACAAGTGTTCCAATGTATGAGCCTTCATTAGGGTTTTAATGGCCAAGACAAAGCCTATTGAAGCTTCAAAGGATCCCATTGTCATATCATCAAGAACTAGGGTTTTAAAGACCCATAAGGATTTCTTGGGCAACCCCTTGTTGAATCCACCTCCACCATCAAGAAATCAGGGTTTCACTTCCCATATCCTTTAATGAAATCCTAATCACACTTTGCAAGCCCTAGCTTCACAGGCCAAGAATTTGAATATATGGTGATCTCCTAATAGAATGAATGATCCATATGCATGAGTTATTAATGTATGTAATTGGTTCCCAAGTCAAGTGGTTGAATGAAAAACTAGGAAAAAGGGAGGGCAAATTTTGGGGTACAATAGTTGCCCCTATTTAATCTTTTTGAACCTGAATACAAGAATTGAGGAAGCTTTTCAGGTATTCGAGGTGGAAGAGGATTAAATACCGACGTATCCAAAAATTTGCTTGAACAGGTAGTTAGAGTTGTCACCGGCTTTCGATGTTTAAATGGGGTATCATGGTGGAGAATATGATATATGTAGTGCATGATGTATACTTTTCTTTTACGATGCATGCTAGTTTGTTTATCCGTCCGTCATTCATGGGGATATGAGTCTTTATTATGATGGGAACTCTGACTTGTCATTGGAGATAGGAAGGTGATCATTGTGGGATCCAGGTGTTGTCAACACTACTGTCATCGTCTCCTTGTTGAGGAACACCGAGACACTGAAACCAACTTGGCAGCCAAGCCAATTGGATGTCACAGGTGTTCAAGCAAAAACATATTTTTGAGCCACCAGTCATTTTTCAAGTTTATCGGGATTTCACAATAATGCGTAATGTTTCCCTTTAATGTAGCTTTTATTGTTCCCCAAAATTTTAAAGCATTATGCGAATAAGATAAATCGTTTATTTTGCATACAAAACGCAGAAGAAGAAAAAATATTTGATGGAACAAACTGAATTTTATTGATGTGAAATTTTACATATGGTGTGTACAAGGATGCAAACACCCTTGATGAGGATGTTGCAAAAAATTGAGAAATATAAATGAAATGGGAATGGGAAATATTTTGAATATATTTTCTTCCATTAATTACAACATTGACCTTAGTCTACTGTAGAATCTGAATTCCAGGACCTTGCTTTCGCTGAGGATGATTGGGACGGTCTTTGACCATCTGATATCTAGATTGTAGCATAATGGGCTCGAGGATCATAGTCAATGCCTTTATCCTTAACTTTTTCCTAGACATTTTTATTCTTTTCTTCCACCGGGATTCTCCTTTTTTCCTAAGTCTCCCTTTCGGGTTTTCGACTTAGTGAGCCTTACATTTGTTCCCTAAATTTTGCATGGACAATTCATTTTTTGGTCCATCGGGATAGCCATTTTTGCCTAGATCAATCTTATGAAGATTAGTCTAGCGGGCTTTTATCATTTCTTTTTAGGTATAATATTTTTTGACTATGTTTGCATTCATTGGCGATGGCAAGTCTTACCCATCCATTGTTGTGAGGATTAGAGACCCACCTGAGATGACCTTCTTGATGACGAAAGGTCCCTCGTAGTTGAGAGTCCATTTGCCTCACACGTCTGAGTGAATAACATAATACCTTTTGAGCACGAGTTCCCCTGCGTGCTACTCACGAGGAAGAACTTTCTTGTCAAAAGCTCGTTTGAGACGTCTTTGGTACAACTGACCATGACAGACGACCATCAAACGCTTTTCTTCGATAAAATTCAGTTGGTCATACCGTGATTGAACCAATTCAACTTCATCGAGGTTAGCCTCCATGATGAATCTGAGGGAAGGGATCTCAACTTCAATCGGTAGGACGACCTCCATCCCATATACCAACGAGTATGGAGTTTCCCTAATGGATGTGCAGATCGAGGTTCTGTAATCGTTCAGAGCAAATGGTAACACCTCATGCCAGTCCTTGTATGTTTTGACCATTTTATGGATGATTCTCTTGATATTCTTATTAGCTGCTTCTACGGTTCCGTTCATCTTAGGCCGGTATGGTGAAGAGTTGTGGTGCTCGATTTTAAGCTCTTCGCACAACTCCTTCATCATATTATTGTTGAGGTTACTAACCTTGTCAGTGATGATCTTTCTAGGTATCCCATAGCGGCAAATTATCTCTCTCTTGATAAACGGGTAACCACTTGTCGAGTGGCATTAGCATATAAGGCAGCTTCAATCCATTTCGTGAAGTAGTCGATGGCGACTAGGATGAATTGATGACCGTTGGAAGCTTTAGGCTCTATCATCCCAATCATATCCATGCTCCACATATAAAAATGCCATGGAGAAGTCAAAACATTCAACGGAGTCGGTGGCACAAAGATCTTGTCGCCATATATCTGACATTTGTGACATCTTTTAACAATGTTGTAACAGTCAACCTCCATTGTCTTCTAGTAATACCCGACCTGAAGGATTTTCTTGGCCATAGCCAAACCGTTCGCATGTACACCCTCGCAACCTTCATGTATGGACTTTATGATCCTACTAGCTTGTGTCTATCCACCCATTTGAGCAGTATAGAATCATAATTTCTCTTGTATAACACATCACCGTTTAGGAAGAACATGGAAGAGAATCTTCTCAGGGCCTTCTTGTCGGTAATGGATATACCCTCTGGATATTTCTGTTTCTCCATAAATGTCTTTATGTCATAGAACCAGGGCTTATCATCAGGATCGACCTCAATTGCTAGATAATGTGCTGGTTCATCTAAGTGGTCAATATGGATAGCTGGTGCTTCATTCTTCCATTTGACTTTGAACATAGATGCCAACGTGGCTAGAGTATCTCCTAACAGATTTTCTTCCCTAGAAATATGGTGAAAAGTGATTTCATCACAGAGGGCACCATTTTTGTTATATGCTCCTTATAAGGTATCAACTTGTTATCCCGAGTATCCCAATCACCTTTTACCTGACTGATTACCAGAGCTGAATCACCGTATACCTCAAGAATCTTGATCCTTAAGTCGATATCCGCCTCTAAATCGTAGATACATGCTTCATATTCTGCCATATTGTTGGTGCAGTCAAAACAAATTCTAGTGGTAAATGGAAGGTGGAAAACGGTTGGAGAAGTGATAACAACACCTATGCCATGGCCTCGATCATTGGAAGCACCGTCGAACACGAGCGTCTATCACAATCCTAGTTCGAGGCTTTCCTTGGGGCCTGCCTCAAATCCAGGCATAGTGAAGTCTCTAATAAACATAATGTCTTTGTCTAGGAAGTCAAACCTCAACGATTGATAACCTTCGACAGGTAGGTGAGCAAGGTAGTCAGACAAAATACTCCATTTTATTTCTATCTGGGTCACATACTAAATATCATACTCGGTCAACAACATTTTCCACCGGGCAATTCTACCAGTAACGACAGACTTTTCGAAGATATACTTTATCGAATCCATTTTGGATATCAATAAAGTGGTATGGCAAATCATATATTCTCTCAGGCGTCGAGCAACCCAAGTCAAAGCACAACATGTTTTCTCCAAAAGTGAGTATCTTGTCTCACATTCAGTGAATTTATTGTTGAGATAGTAAATAACATGTTCTTTCTTGCCTGTGTCGTCATGTTGACCCAAAATGCAACCCATAGATTCATCAAGTACTGTGAGGTACATAATGAGAGGTCTACCATGAACCGGTGGTATCAGGATTGGTGGTTCTTGCAAGTACTTTTTTATTTTATCGAATGCAACTTGGCAATCATCGTTCCACACAATCAATTGATTTTTTCTCAATAGTTTTAATATTGGTTCACAGGTAACCGTTAAGTGTGATATGAATCTTGAGATGTAATTGAGTCGCCCAAGGAAACCCCAAACTTCTTTTTCTGTTCGGGGAGCTGGAATTTCTTGGATGGCTTGAACTTTGTCTGGATCAACCTCAATGCCCTTTTGACTGACTATGAAACCCAAGAGTTTACCGGAACGGACCCCAAAAGTAGATTTAGCTGGATTCAGGCGCAGTTTAAACTTTCGGAGACTGACAAATAATTTCCTCAGGTTCACCAAGTGGTCTTCTTTAGTTCTAGATTTGGCAATCATGTCGTCCACATAAACCTCAATCTCTTCATGAATCATGTCGTGAAAGAGAGTTACCATGATGCACTGATATGTTTCCCTTGCATTCTTCAGGTCGAACGACATTACTTTGTAGTAGTAAGTTCCCCAGGGTGTGATGAAAGTTGTCTTCTCCATATCTTCTGGTGACATCTTTATCTGATTATACCCGGAGAACCCATCCATTAAGGAAAAGATGGAAAACTAAGTTATATTGTCAACCAAAACGTCAATATGAGGTAAAGGGAGGTCATCCTTTGGACTCGCTCTATTGAGGTCTCGATAATCTACACACATTCTGACTTTACCAGCTTTCTTCGAAAATGGAATGATATTAGCAACCCACTGCCGATACTCAAAACTGGCCAAAAAGCCAGTGTCAAGTTGTTTCTTAACCTCTTATTTGATCTTGAGTGCCACGTCGGGTCTATCCGTTCGGAGCTTTTGCTTGACTGGAGGACATTCAGGATTGAGTGGCAAGTGATATTCAATAATGCTGGTGTCTAATCCTAACATATCTTGATACGACCAAGTGAAGACGTCAACATATTCACGCGATAACTCTACCAACTCAGAGTGTACATGCTTGGCAAAAGATGCCCCAACCTTTAATTCCCTTTTATCAGTTTCAGAACCCAAGTTAATAACATCCACTGGATCTTTGTATGACTGAATCTCTTTTTCTTCGTGCTAAAGAAGTCGTGCTAGTTCAACTGGTAATTCACAATCTAACTCACTATCGTCTTCAGCCAGGTTGATTGGAAATCCAGATTTACAGTTGATTTTAGCCATGTTGTAATCAATAGTTTTGTTTGCTCTGCATATGATGAGCTTATTTTGGTATGCTTTTTTTTTTAGAAAAATGGAAAAAAATAAAAAGAAATCTTTTTCCATTTCGTTGATTTTAGTGAAAAAGAAAAATAACTTAAAGAAAGGGGAACATAAGTTTTGCATGCAAAAAAGTACTTTTTATTTATTCACATAATACTTTTAAACATGAAGGCTCTTACAAGCTATCCTCTCGTCTCGGGCGAGGACGAGGGATCGAGAAAACAAAATGCATTACGTTTTTTCCGAGTACACTATGGGAATCACGGTAGCCGTCCAATTGGGAAGCTTGAACCCTAGAGGACATCTGCATATAAGGCTAGGTGCCACTGGTTTCTTGCCACTGGACTCTCAAATAACTGCGACAGTATGCTCATTTTGAAAGTCGACGCTGTTGAATTTGATCGGGTTGAACTGCTTTTTCTTTGGACTTGCCTTGCGTGCTACTGGGTAATAACCAATACCAAACCTGTCGCGCTTCTCTGTCACATTGACAACCTTACACCAACCGGGAAGCGATCCTTTCACCAACATTTTCTTGGCACTTCTCACTAAGGATAGAATGATAGCAGATGATTGGTTATGATTTGCGGTAGCGGAATTGACTTCTTCAATTTCTAAACAGTGGAGCAAAAACTCAACAATCCCTTCATCAGTTTCAATATATCTGAATGACGAGAGTTCGCTAACCAATAGATCCTCCTCACCACACACAATTACCAGCTTATCATCAATCAAGAATTTCAGCCTTTGGTGCAACATAAAGGTGACTGCCCCAGCGGCATGAATCCATGGCCTACCCAACAAACAACTGTAAGATGGATTGATATCCATGACTTGGAAGGTAATGCTGAACTGGTGGGGTCCAACACAAGTAGGCAGATCGACTTCCCCAATAACCTGTCTTCGGGAACCATCAAAAGCTCGGACAATTAGTGTGTTGGTCTTCATCTCGGGCCCTTTAAAATGCAATTGGCTTAATGTGGATTTTGGAAATACATTAAGCAAATAGAGTCTGTGCACGTGACCAAAATGTGTAATGCATTATTAAGGGCATTTCCCTCAGGAGGTAGCTCTGCTTCATTAAATCCCAGATACCTACTGGCAGTGATATTAGCAACCACGTCATCAAATTGATCGACCGTGATATCTTGCATCACATGATAGGCATTCAAAACATTCAGCAATGCTTTGCGATGAGCCTCAGAACTCAATAGCAAAGACAAAAGGGAGATTTTGGAGGAAGTCTGGTTCAACTGGTCGACAATCTTGAAATCACTCTTCTTGATCAATTTGAGCAATTCTTGGCTTTCCTCAAAAGTGATGATTTTCTTGTGAACATCAACTTGATCATTCTCAACCATAGGCCCTTTACCCTTAGATACCTATGAATCTGCAACTTTATTGTAAATAACCTTTGTCGGCACCGGAGCAGTCGTCATGTTCGGAGTGGTAGGTACAGTTGCCCCTGCCTGCGGAGTCGGAGTAGGAATGACCTTCTCCTTAGGCAGGATAACTGTGGGTGATGGAGACACCCTAGGAGTATATTTTGGAGCGAATACACGGCCATATGAGTCATGCCTCCCGCTCAAGCGATGTTAACGATTTTAGTGTCAGGAATATGAATTTCTTTTCCTCCCAAATACGCTGTTGTCTCATAATTCCAAGGAATTGCCTTGGTGTTCTGATACAGAAACAGACTGGGAACACGAAAATGAATTGACTGAATCCTCTTGGGAGGAGCTTCAACCTTCTTTTTTAAGTACATAATTGTTATTGGTTCAATTACTGCCACTTCTTCTGCTGCCTTGGATATGGAGAACTGTATTAAACCCTGATCCATCAGTTCTTCTACACAACCCCTCAGCTTGTCACAATTGTCTGGATCAAACTCACACGCTGCACAATCATCATGTATACCCGCTAGAAACCTAAACTACTCAAGTCTCTGTAACATAACTGACATCGGAGTCTTCACCTCTTCATCCCTTAGAATGGATTCGATAGTCTCCTCTTCGACCACAACATTGATTGTTGCGCCACCGTGATTCGGAAAAGGATTCGTCTTCATATTGGGTTTTTCTTTAGAGAAGATCAGGATATCTTGATTGATCAAATCTTGGATTTTGTACTTGAGTGCCCAACAGTCCTCTGTTGAATGCCCTATGAATCCGACGTGATAAGCGCATGAAGCATTAGGGTCATGCTTAGGGAGGAATGGAGGAGTGGCCGCAGGTATTTCTTTTGGTACAATAGCCCTCACATGAATTAGATAGGGCACCAACTCTGCATATGATACCAGAATTTTGTTAATCTAGGGACGATTACCAAAACTGTTTCTGCTGTTCTAACCTCGACTTTGTCCTTTGTTGTCACGATTGTATTGCTAGTTCTGATTTCTCTGAGTGGGTGTTAATTGTGCATTGCCTTTCTGCGATTGATACTAACAAGGCGGTTGTTGATACTGAGCAACAGCGACATACAGATACAAATAGTATGGCATAGGGGCCATCGAAAATTGATATTGGGGGAGGGCACTCGCCGTCACAGTGTTTTCTTTCCCCTCTTTCTTCTTTACGAAGCCCCCATGTGGCCTCTTGTTTGTTGTCTACGGAGTGGTTATATCTCTGATCTTCCCTGATTTCAGCCCATTTTCTACATGCTCCCCAATCGTTACCATATCAGCAAAGTTAGTCGGCGAACTCCCAATCATCTTCTCATAGTACAACCCTTGGAGTGTACCCATGAAGATATCTACCAGTTCATTATCTGATAGGGCTAGCCGGACCCTAAACGCCATTTCGCGCCATTGTTGAGCATACTCTTTGAAGGTTTCATTATATCTCTGTGCTTGATTCTGTAACTGAAGCCTTTTCGGAGCCATGTCAAGGTTTTACTTGTATTGTTTCAAAAATGCCTCGAATAGGTCCCTCCATGACCGGATTTTTGTACGTTTCAAACCCATGTACCAATCCAGGGAAGCCCCAAACAGACTATCCTGGAAGCAATGGATCATGAGGTTGTCATTATCGATATATGACGCCATTTTCCTACAGTACATGGTGATGTGACTGCGATGACATCTACGGCCTTTGTATTTTGGGAGGTCTGGAACCTTGAATTTTTGCGGGAGCACCACGTTCGAGACCAAGCAGATGTCTCGAGCGTCGATACCAAAGGGTGAGAATCCCTCGATGGCCCTTATTCTGTCGTCCAAGAGCTGATAATCCGTAGCTCTGTCCGGATCAGCAGCGGGAGAAGCGACCTGGATGGATGGTCGAGAGGTTTCAAGAGCTATCTAAGTAGGCATGTTCGGAGAAAACAACATTGGAGGCAGTGTAAGACCCCAATTTTGGCCCTAAGATCCCTCATGGCCCATATCATATCATCTCATGGCCTCAAGGATCACTGCATGCCCTAGCTTCCCTCCTAGTGGGTAGGTTGCCTTGTGGGTTGTTTCTTGATCACCAAGCATACTTTGCATTTGTATATCTTTGCTTTCATATGTTTATCATTCAAAAAGTACAAAAATATTGTCAGTCTAACCTTGTTGCTTGCAGTTGAAGCAATCATCAGCAATTAGGTCAAAGACAGTCAACAGTCAGTCAAAGCAATGGATGGTGGCCATTCTTGCAGAATTTGGGCACCATGATCAATAATCAAGAGTTCATACAACTTGGGACATCATTTGAAGTCAAGTTCTCAAGGAATTAGGGTTTGGAATTCATCAGAAGAGGTCCAGTCATCCAAAACCCTAGAAAAGTCAAACTTGGTCAACAGTGGATTTAATCAGTGTTTTGATGGATAGAATTGATTTGAAGGAGCTCATTCATGCTTATATAAGCCTCATACATCATGTCCAACCTCATCATGGAAGAAAATCAAGTCAAACAGAAAATTTTCCAGAAATAGAAAGTGGACCTGTAATTTCAACTGCCAAAAATGGAAACTTCTTGATCTTAAACTTACATCATGATACAAGCTTCAAATGAATTTTTGCCCAACATGAAAGTTGAAGATCTTGTTCTCCCATTTTCAAAAAGTCCAAGAACTCCCAAATCCCATGTGTGGTTGTCAAGATATGATCAATTCAATTTCAGAAATTTGTGAACTTCAAAGAGCCATATCTCATGAACCATAAGGCCAAATTTGGTGGGGTTTTTTCCTACAAACCACATTTTTCCTCCTCTTTCCAAAAATATAAATTTCATTCACCAAAACCTTGCCAATCAAATGGAATTTTTTGACCTATTTCATTTAAAATTCAAGTTTGACTATAGTTTGACTTTTTGATTCTTTGACTTTTTCTCACTTTGGCCAATTGGGACTTGCTTCATATGGTATTTGAAACTTGTTCCAAGCCCTAACTTATGCACATACCACCATTATACCATCATTTTGGCCAAAGGTGCACATTTGGCATTTCTTGCAATTGGTTTGAAATAAGCAAATCATGTTAACCAATTCATGAACAGACCACAAACAGCAATTGTGAAGGCCATTTACAGCCTGTACCCAGCCCATTCGACCAGCACATACACCTCCATTTTCCACTTATGCAAGTTTAGCAAAAATTGCAAATCATGTCATTAAACATAAGCAAGCTTACCATTCCCTAAACCAACTCTAAACAGACCAATAAAAGCTTCTTTTCTGCACAAACAACCCTAGAGAGAAGCAGCCACACGACCAAAAAACCTCCATTCTCCCAATTTGCATCTGAACCAAATTTGATTTTCTGGACAAAACTTCAAAAACCCTCGAGCCTTTCCTCTTTGCTCCTTCATCCAAACATCATCTGGAGCCCTGGTGCAGCCTCATTTGCCATCTGGAACTCCACTTTTGAACTCTGTTTTCTTCAAAGCATAAGCCATGGCAGTTGTGAATTCGAGCTGGATTTGAGCTGTTCGAGCCAAGTTGCTTCAAACACTCACCATTACAAACTTGGACCTGCATCTGTTCGAGCACAACAACCTCAAAACACCACTGCTTCCTCCATTTCTTCATAACCAAGTAAAATCTCGATCTCTTCATTCTCTATGCCACGCCATGTTTTAGATAGCTTGTGTTGTGCTGATTTTAATGAACTTTAAATGGTTTGAAATGGTTGAGTATGCTGTAAGATGTTTGGATTTGAAATCTGATGCGTGAGTGTATTTGTCTTCGATGCATGATGGTTAGTGTGTTTTAAGGAAAATGATGCTGGGATTATTAATGTATGTGGTTTGCTGAATCGTTTGATATGCTTGTTTTCATTTTCTGGGCATGATTGTTCTTAATGATTTTGATGAAGATGATGAATATCCTGTTGAAACCCTAGCTGCCTTCCAGATTTTTTCCATCGTGTTTGGTTTTGTTGCTTAATGTTGCATGATGCTGTTTGCCAATGCCATGCTGTTTGCTTGATGTTGTTTATAATGATTACATGATGATGAAGCTGATGTTGCATTGTTGGCCAAACCCTAAACTGCGTGTGAACCCAGAATTTATGCATACGATTGGCTGTTGTTGTTGTTGTTCTGCATAAGCACTGTTCCATTGGTTTTAACCAATGAGAACATTTCGTGTGTCCCCTTTATGCTGTGCGTTTTATTAAATGAGAGGGATATTTACAAATATGCCATTCAGTCAACCATTTTGACCATTATGCCATGTTATTTGATCATGTTTCATCCAATTATTCACTCAACTTCAACAATTCATTTCTCCTTCATTGTTAATCCAAAAATCATGAAAAATTTTCCATCATCTTCACATGGATGTCTAGTATTTGATTATGATTTTTAATTAATTTTTCATTGGCTGGATTTTAATTGGTAAGTGGTTTCCTAACATGTATGCACATTTGACACCCATTGCCATTCCTTTTGTGAAATTGTCATGATGTATCCTTTGAGCCTGAAATTTTTTGTGGTGAAACTAGACTCACTCATCTTCATTTTGGTATAAAGTTTGTGGATTTCTCATATGTGGTTTGTGAGTTACAAATTTTTGAAGTGAGGTGTTGCATTTGGTGCTACATGAATGATATGCATTTTCCCAATTTTTGTTCACATGCTTCCTCTCATCCAATTGACCCCAAATTTTGCATGAATGATCTCTTACATGTCTAGTTGGTGTATGAATTTTCTGGGATTTAATCATGCTGTTTTCCATTTGATTGTGAATTTTCTTCCCTGCCTAGTCAAATGTTGACTTTTTGTGATACATGTTGCCAAATCCTTTGTGAAATCCTCATACCATATTGTATGATCATGAAATTTCATATGTGATAACTAGACATCTTGAGCTTTGCATTGGTGTTAATTTCATTCATTTCTCTTCTGTTTTCAATTTGATATGATTTTTTGAAGTTGACCCATGTTTGTTGACTTTCATTATGCATGCTTGAATTTGGTTTGACTTCATGATTTTCATTGACTGCCTTCCTCTCATCCAAATGCAATGAAATTTGACATGCTTGCCATGCTAGATGTTAGGATTGAGTGTGATTTATTTGATAATTTTTGAGATTGTTTGGGTTGACTTTTGAATGAGGTCTTGCTGTTGACCTTTTGGTGCTCCTTCTTGCCATGCTTTGCATTCTTTTGTGTATGAAATGACAATGATGCATGATTTGATTGTGAATCCAATTGAGATAGCTTCTTAAATGTTTGAACATGAATTGGGTTGACTTTTCTTTGCTGTTTTGACCTTTTCTTTCATCCTTGACCCTAGGCTAGTCTTAGTGGTCTTTTGAGCTTACAATTGAGTTAATGTTTCAGGTTAAGCACCAATGCCTCAAAGATCATTCAAATTTGATTGAGCTTGATTATATAATGTGCTAACCTTTGTTTTGTAGGTGACTCATATACTTGAGTCTTTGTGCCTTGCACAATTGGTCCCTCTGTCTTGACTATTGGTTCATGCCTTTTGCTTTTATCTGTTGAGCTGTTTACTAATAAGTTTGACTTTTTCAGGAACACTTTAGTTGCTTGCTTTGCTATTTAGCAATTTGCTTTGAGGTATAAACCTTTCTTCTTCATGTAGTCTGGAGACCCGGTCTGTTATTTGACCGGGCAAACTGTCTGAAGTCCTCCTTAAGAGGCAATGCTTGTGTTTGTTTAAAATTGTCCCAAGCAGGAAAAGTCCTTCAAGTAAGGCAATTGGTGGAAGGTAGGGATAAGCAATCTATCCCCCACTATTCAGTGTGCCCTCTCTTTGCTCCCATTACATGGTTGAAGCATTGAGATAAAAACCCAAGATCTATCGAGTCAATAATGTGGAAAGAGCTCCATCTTTCTGAGCTCCCACACTTTCTGATATGCTCTCCCTGATTAGGGATAGAAGCAATGAGGCACACCCCTCATCTCCTATTCATCTGCTTCACCTTAGCCTCTCAATGGCAAGGTTAAGAGCGACTTTTACCTACTACAGTGGACTTTCAAAGTCAAACCCTCTTGTGTGAGCCCCCATTGTCTGGCTATAGAATGTGCTGTTTGATATTCATTGATTGATTGATTGTTTCATATGCACCTGTTTGCTTATATGTTATGCATTTATCATCATCAATTGCCATTAATGCATGATCATCTCATTTGCTTTTGTGATGCTATCATTGTTGTTTGCCCATTGAGGACAACTGTAAGTCCATTTCTTTGGCATTTGCTCCTGTGATATGGAAGGATAGAGTGTAAGACTTCCTTGGTCACTCATATCTTCTGTTTTATCTGTTTGTATGTGAGGATACAGTTATAAGTCCCTGTAAGTTGGCATCTGTTGTCCTGTGATCATAATTTGATCTGTTTGATTTGTATGTGAGGTTGCAGTTATAAGTCCCTGTAAGTTGGCATCTGCTTTCCTGTGATCATAATCTGTTTGTATGAGAGGTTGCAGTTATAAGTCCCTGTAGGTTGGCATCTTCTTTCCTGTGAACATATGTTGCTTTTGTTCTTGTATGTGAGGATCCATTGTAAGTCCCTGTAATGTGGCGTTGGTATTCCTATGAGCATATCTGTGAAGTTAACCTAAGTCCAGACAGATTGGCAGTTGACTTCCATATTTCCTTTCTTGCTTTCTTCTGAGGAGATTAGTGTAAGACCATTGAGTGGCTTCTGATATCCTGTTCTGTTTTAGGAGACTGGTATAAATCCATCTATTGGTATCCGGTATCCGCTTTCTATTTCTTTGTTTGAGGAGATTAGTGTAAGACCATTGAGTGGCTTCTGATATCCCTTTTCTGTTTTAGGAGATTGGTATAAGACCATTGATTGGCGTCCGATATCCGCTTTTCTTGCTTTGTTTGTTTGTTATTATTAATTGCCATTCCAAAGGACACACTTGCATCATCTGCTATATGATTTCAAGAAGTGAACCTTCTAAGAAGTTTTACTATCCATCTCCATCCATTCATCATTCATTATGTCTTAGAACCTTTTCACACTCTTAACTTCTAAATTTGACATAAATGTTGTGTAAACATCTTCATGTTTTCCAAACTAAAAAACCTGGACTCAAGTCCTTGACTTTTTTTCAAAAAAACCCATTTCATAATACTTCTTTGAATTAATCTTAATCATACTTTGACTTCACTTTCATAATCACAATCAATTAACTTCACTCATTCACTTGTTTTGGCTTTGTCCATTAATCTTTTCATGCATTAGCCATAGGTTTCAATTATCATTGTGGTTGACGTAAATCTTGCCTATCCTTAGTGAGTCGACAGTAAGACTTCCGTACTTAAAACAGGGTTAACCCCTCTCGTACGTCGAAGCTATCCTCACATGGTGGATGTTGTTCTTGGTCGAGTTTTCTCCCATTGATAATGAAAAGCCTCAGTGCTTGTGTTTAAAACTGAATCCACCAACTTTTGGAAATCTTTTAGCCGAACTACGGCGTTTTGATCCTTACCTTTGATGGAAGGTACGTAGGCAACGGGTTCATCCGTTCAAACCCAATAAAACATGTATATTCTTTTCTCATCATCCCAATCATGTTTGCACAATGTTTATGTCATAACAAATAACAATGTTTTACAACAAGTGTGAAAAAGGGCTCCCTAGGAGTACCTAGGACGTAGTGGGTGCCTAACACCTTCCCATTGCGTAATTTACCCCTTACCCAGACTCTCTGATCTTTTTATTAGTTTTCTACGTGTAAAACTTCTTAGGCTTTTGTTCGCTTTTTAGCCAGTCCTTTGGATAAATAAAAGTGCGGTGGCGACTCGAAATTTCATTGTATGCTTTGCTTATGGTTTAATCGATAAATCATATAGCGACGAATACACCGTCACACAGGCAGGTATGAGAAACCCAGAGGCACTGTCTGAGCGGCATGCACCAAATGAGGATATTGTCCTCCAGCCTAAGCATTAGGGGCCTGAGGTGCCCCTATCTGCACATACTGGAGTGCAGGATTGGAGGGTGCATAGGTCATCATGGGCACAGAGGTTGCCCAAGATAACTTAAGGGAGCAGCATGATGGGCGCTCGCAGGTTGAACGACTTAGGCAGGAATCTGAAAGTGGAGACGCGGGCCTCAGTACTCACCTTCAACGTCAGGAGTTTCATGAGTAACCTGACCTTGATTGTCCTCAGGGTTGGCAGCATCAACCAGAGGAGTCTGAATATTTGTGATGCCCCACGGGAAGGTAGGGTTTCCATCAGCAGTAGTGGCAGTGAGAGTTTGGCGAGGGAAGAAGGCTCCCCCCATTGGCGATGTGAGCAGCGAAATTCTGGGGCATTCCCCAACGATAGGCAGCAGCAACCCTATTTCTGTCAGCAGGGACCAACGGGTGGCTCTCAGAAGTCAGTACTACGGTCTCCATCGGAGTTTCAATAGTAGTACCTGCGGTAGAAGCAGGATTGGCCACCCCAGCAACACGGGTGGCATTATCATCAGCAGTGTTGGCATAAGCAGGAGCCCTTTAAGTCTAGAGAAGCTCCAAGATGGCCTCCATGTTGCCTTGGAATAGGTCTATTTGGCCCTGGACTTGGCCGAGTGATTCACGGATAACACCGTTGTCAGCTTTAATGTCTGCCATGATCTTGGTTTTGTGTGCACGAGTGAAATAGTGATGACGGGTTGTCATTTTTGCTGTGGAAGGATGGAGAGAGTAAGAATTTTGTTTTCTTGAGGCTTATGACAAATAAATGCGTGAATCTATGCATGTATGCAAAAAAGATTGATATGCACATTTATTTATGTTATACTAATTTTTTGTAAAGGAAGACACTTCCAAGGAATCCGTGCGTTTGTTTATCAACATAAGCAAATACAAATCATAAAGAGAGACAGTTTATGAAGCCAATTGTAACACCCCAAAATTTTCCCTCCTCATTTATGCATTCACTTAGCATTTCATATTACATTTCATCATGTCAATCAGAATTAGATCAAAAAAAAATATAATAATAATAATAATAATAAAATATATATAATAGAAAAAACTTGGACTTGGACCTCTCTCATTTGAGCCCACAAAGCCATGAAAATCAGGTTATAAAAGAGGGAGATCAGACAGAAAAAGGAAGAGAAGCAAAATACTCTGAGGTTTCCTTGAAACAAAACCCTTGACAAAACCTGAAGAGAAACCTGACAGAGAATTCAGAGCAACCCCCAGGCAGCTCTGAAAAATTCAATCTGACTCACACACTTTCATCTCACGCAAACCCTAACATTGCCTTGCAAACCCAGCCGTGCCATTTGATTTCAACCGGTCTCTCCCATCAGGTTTACCTCATTCCCATGATTTTATGCTCTTAATTTGGATCATCTGAATGTATGAGGTATGATGGATGAATTTCATTATGTTTTTGCCCACGGGTTTAATTATGCATGAATGGGTGAAACCTATGCCTTGAATGTTTAATCACATGATTTCTGAAATGTATGCCATAGGGTTGGAGGTTTCTGAAACCATACTGTTATCCATGAAAAAAATGCTTATCGTGTTTCACTAACCCTTTTGTTGAGTTTTTGTGAGGGCTCACAGACTCTTGCAGAGATGGTTTGCGTGGTTTTCCCACTTTATTTGTGGGATACCCCCTGGAGGTTCATTCCGATTACTTGTACTAACTCACCTTTCTTTGATGGCATTAGCTTGGGAGATCCCTGGGTTTCTTACTCCTTTAATTGTTGTTACCTCGGATCTTCATCCGTGTGGTACTTTTACCTCTTTTCTGCATTTTATCGCTTTCTTAGCTGGAAGACCTCGATAGGAGCCATTTGTTTTCTTTTGTTTATTTACTTCTGAGCCCCTTGTTGGCACATTTACTTTATACATGTTTGTTATGTATGTGTCCGTATCCCTGCAGGTAGCGCGGGTCCTTCGTCAAGGACTGCCTTTTTGCCCTTGAGCATCCCAAACCCTAAAACCCAAAGCAACACGTTAACTCCTTCTACTACAGGCGAGTTCGTCTCCAAAGGTCGAGCATCCGGTAGATTGCGTAGTGACGTCGTTCGTCCAAAACCCAATCCATAACCCCATAGTTAGTCGAACTACGGCTAGCTCTGATTCTCATTCCAGATGAGATACGTAGGCATAAGACGCGATGTCTTAGCGAGCACACATCCCCCCAACCCATAGGTCAGCCGAGCTACGAAGACTCTGATTCTCATTTCAGATGAGATACGTATGCAGTGGATGCGACATCCGCGCGAGTCATTTTCATTTAACCCCTTTTTTTTTGGTAAACAGCACGAGATAAACTCACACCCTTTAGACAAGAACCACAAAAGTGGATCCCGTAGAGTACTACGGATGTGTAGGGGTGCTAATACCTTCCCTTCGCATAACCGACTCCCGAACCCAAGATTTGGTTGCGAGACCCCGTCTGGTCCTTTCCTTTTTCAGGTTTACTTCGAGCGTTTCCTTTCCCTCCTTTGGGATGAATAACGCACGGTGGCGACTCTTCTGTCTTTTTTCTTTCACCGGTTGTTTTTTCGCGCACTGTATTTTTCAGGTTGCTACAGCTGGCGACTCTGCTGGGGACGAACGAAGTTGACCTCTTGCTGGTCCATCTTCCCTAAGCGAGTCCCTCCTAGCTTGTGTGATTTCTTGTTTATTGGGTGTTCATGCTTTTGTACCTTTATTTGCTTACCTGCTTGCATGCATCTGTTGTATCTGTTGGATCTGTTTGTTTGTTTGTTGGGATGGGGTGTTCCATGAGAGATAAGCCCATTACCCAGGCTTGAGTGTACACACAGGTTTTAGAGTGGATAATCATGAGGCTTACGTGGCGTGTTGCTACGTTAAGTCGTTCGTGAAGAACCACACCCAGACGAGGTTTCTTCTGGATATATTATGTCTTACGGGTGTTCCGTAACGGCGGGATGTTCCTCTAGAAATCGTCGACTTTGGTGACCATTTCCCGAGAACTCAGTCGAGGACTCTCCTCCGAGACGTGATTATGTTAGCTCTGGTGGGCGCATTCTCGCTGCTCAATCCGAGGATCCCGAGACTTGGAACTTGCTATTAGGATGTCCTGTTGAGGGGAGTCAATGGAGGTCTTTTGTCCCGTAATAATACCAAACCTTCAGTGGTAAACGTATTATTCGTGACTGAAGGGCTGAAGCTGACGAACTTCTGTTCTTAGAACCTACCAGTGAGGGGCGGGCTAAATTCAGGAAACCTTAACCTCCAACCAACCCGGTTTTCTGGGGCAGAGTTTTGGTCTTGTATTATATTCCTCAGTGAATTTCTCTTAAGATAGTGCAACCCGACAGATGTTCAAGCGGATCCATCAATTCTGATTGACATGCCTTTGCATTGCATAACATCATCTGCATATTTGCATCCAACATCTCATGCTTATTCATTTGCAGGGTATTCCCTTTCAATACGGGGGTGCCTTAAAACTGAACAAGCAGTGCATCGCATACCATGCATATTAACCCTTGTCTGTTTTACAGGTGTCACCACAGTGTCTAATGTTTGTTCCCTGTATCAGGCAGTTATTGGTCCCAAGCGAGTCCACAGGTACCCAACAAAGGAAAATCGTCCACAACTAGCGATGGACCAAGTACAGAAAGAGCTGGCTGATATGCGTGAAAGGATGGATCAGTTCATGACATTGATGATTGGTATGGCAGAAGGCCAGGAAAAGCTGAGGGAAGTGGTTGAGCAACCGAGACCCGATCCGGAAGTGGAGATACCAAATGCTGAGGGAAACCCTGGTAACCCTGGGAACGCTGATAACCCTGTGAACACTGGTAACGCGGGTAACGCAAATGCTGATGGAAACCCGGGTAATGTTGGCAACACAGGGAATGTTGGAAATGGTATTGGCGGAAGGTACAATGTGAATCAAGGAATTCGGATTAACGGGCGCCCCGTTACTGAAGATTATCAGTATGATCAATTTTCTTTACACGACGAGGCCCTCGAGACCACTCGCCGGATGGATGAGCTTGCTGAGAAGCTCAAAACTTTGGAGTCTCAAAATTCCTTAGGCTTTGATGTCACAAATCTTGGTCTGGTTCAGGTAGTAAGGATTCCTCACAAGTTCAAACCCCCTACTTTTGAGAAATACAACGGGGCTTCTTGCCCACGCACTCATCTCCAATCTTATCTGGGAAGGTTGGGAGCTCACACGGAAGATGAAAAGCTGTGGATGTACTATTTTGAAGACAGTCTAACTGGAGCTTCTCGTGAATGGTATTCTCATTTGTCTTGTACTACCATCAAGAGCTGGAAAGACTTGGCAGAGGCTTTTGTCAAGCAATATCAATACAACTTGGACATGGCTCCAAATCGGACCTTGTTGCAAGGTATGTCTCAGACTGCCAAGGAAACCTTTAGAGAGTATGCTCAGCGTTGGAGACAGATTGCTGCGTCCGTCCAACCCCCTATGTCTGAAAGGGAGATGGCGGACATGTTCGTGAACACTCTTCAAGGCAATTATATTGAGAGATTGGCTGCTTGCCCGTCAATCAGCTTTGCAGAGATAGTAATTGCTGGAGAAAGAATCGAGAGTCTGTTGAAGATGGGCTGAATTCAAGACAATAGTGCTTCCAACTCATCAGGTCCCAAGAGACCGTTTGCTGGTAACGGTCAGCGAAGAAGAGAAGGTGAGACAAGCGATGTGTATGCCGGCAGAGGCAGGGGTAGAGGACGCCCTAATTATTATCAAGATCAAGTGGCCGCAGTCACTATTCCAACACTTGTTCCTCAACCGCAATATCATCCGCAACAACAACCCAGGTACAACAATCAACAACAAGGAGGTAATCCGGGTCAGCAGAGACACTATCAACAACGTCCAAGGCAGACGGACCGGGTCATCGAGCCAATCCCAATGCCTTATTCAGTATTACTTCCCAAGCTGATTGATATGAATCTGGTTATGTTGAGAACTCTGGCCCCACCAACCGATCCCAATAATTTGCCTTGAGGTTATGATGTCAACGCCAGATGTGCTTTTCACTCCAAAGCACCTGGCCATACTACAGATAATTGCAAGGCTCTCTAGTTAAAGGTAAAAGATTTGAGAGATGCCCAGGCTATCAATTTTGCTCCGGTGCCTAATGTTATCCAGAACCCGATGCCGGCTCACGGCGGGCAGAGGATTAATGCTGTTGATAGTGGGGAAACTTTGAATTTGGTTTCTGATGTGACTAAGGTGAAGACTTCGCTATCGGTGGTTAAAGACCGACTTCTGAAAGGACAGATTTTCCCGGGCTGTGGGGAAGAATGCAGAAATTGTCAAGCTACCGAAAATGGATGTGACAGTTTGAGAAGGGGTATTCAGCAACTGATAGATGAAGGTTGTCTTTAGTTCGATCAGGCCCGTCCAGTCAAGAATGATGTATCGACGGTGACGTTTTATTTCACTCCTGAAGAAATATATGTTCCCGAGAGACTCGCTCCGACAACAATATATTTCCCAGAAAGTACAGAACCAGCAGCGGTGAACATCGAAAGTTCAGCACCAGTTACAATTTACTCTGACAACCCTCAACCGACTTTGGTTGGTCCGATCACCATCACAATACCAGGACCCGTTCCGTATGAGAAAGACAGTGCTATCCCGTGGCACTATGGGGCTGATATCTACTGCCAGGGGCAGAGAGTTAACGAAGAAGACATTGACATTGGTAGCTCCGCTGTAGACAATGTTGGAGGGGTTGGTGGCTTCACTCGCAGTGGACGCCTATTTGCACCATCAACATTATGCGCGAATACTGAAGCCGAGGCAGCTGCCAAGGCTAAAGGGAAACAGATGGCCATCGAAGAGGTTACTACTGAGGAAGATCCTCCTAAGACCGCATTCGAGAAGGAAGTGGATGAGTTTATGAGGATTATCAAGAAAAGTGAGTACAAGGTAGTCGACCAGCTAAATCAGACACCCTCAAAGATCTCCATTCTCTCACTATTGCTGTGCTCTGAGGCGCACAGAGCAGCCTTGTTGAAAGTACTGAATATGGCCTATGTTCCACCGGAGATAACTATTAACCAGCTGGAGTCGGTAGTTTCCAATGTAAACGCTAGCCCGGGGCTCGGTTTCACCGATAATGACCTGACATCTGAGGGCAGGAATCACAACAAAGCCTTGCATATCACAATGGAGTGCAAAGGGGTGATGCTTTCCCATGTTTTGGTTGATACAGGCTCTTCTCTGAATGTTCTTCCAAAGAAAGCCTAAATGAAGTTGGATTGCGATGACACCATCCTGAGGCCAAGTAACTTAGTTGTGAGGGATTTTGATGGCTCTAAGAGAGCTGTCTTTGGCGAAGTTGAGTTGCCAGTTAAGATTGGACCGCAGGTGTTCAAGAGCACCTTTTATGTGATGGATATCCAGCCTGCCTACAGCTGTCTGCTAGGTCGGCCTTGGATTCATGTTGTCGGTGGTGTTACTTCTACCCTCCACCTGAAGCTCAAATATGAACTAGAAGGTCAGGTCGTCATTGTCTGTGGTGAAGAGGATATTTTTGTTAGCCACCTCTCTACATTTAAGTATGTAGAGATGGATGGCGAGATGCACGAGATGCTGTGTTAGGGCTTCAAAGCCATAAACGTCAATGAGGTCGCGCCCGAAGCTGTCTTTTCACCTGAGTTTGAGAAGGTCGGGACTTCTATCTCTTCATACAAGCAAGCTGTCGAAGTGGTTAAAGCTGGTAATGCCCAAGGCTGGGGCAAATTTGTGGAGCCAGTCATCAAAGAAGACAACTTTGGATTGGGGTATGCTCCGGGATCTCAGAAGAATGAAACCGGTACTCTCTCCAGCGGGGGTTTGGTTTCTCCCCACATCGTTAATGCTGCAGATAATGACAAGGCTGACAGCGACTGTGACTTAGATAGCTGGATTCGCCCGTGTGTCCCCGGAGAAAAGCTCGACAATTGGTCATCTGAAAAAACCGTCCGGGTTACTCTACTGAAAGAGTGATTTTTATTGTTTTCCTTTATTACATGCATAATAAAGTCTTACACTTTTCCCAACGTGTAATGGCTCATTTGTAGGGCCATCCATTTAGTTACATTTCGCAATTATTTTTATCATCAATAAAGGACGGCTTTTGCAAACAATTTTGTGTTCTCTTTCTTTCAGTTTTTTTTACTTTTACAAAAAAAATGGCAATGTTTCTTTTTTCGTTTTTTCTTTCTTTCCAAAAAAAAATCTCTCATTCTAAGGTAAAGCATGATCCTCCATCATGCAGAGCGGACCACCCGGATCTCATTACTAACGACACTGCTATGGCCAAGTATGACTTCGACAATCCTATCTATTAAGCCGAAGAAGGGGTTGAGGAAGATTGTGAGTTGCCTGAAGGGTTAGCCAGATTGTTGAAACAGGAGGACCGAGCTATTACACCTTATCAGGAGGTGATTGAGACCGTCAACATCGGTACCGCAGACGACAGGAAAGAGATCAAGATCGGGGCAAGTCTACAGGCCGAGAGGAAAGACCGTTGATCATGTACTTGACTGTGTTAGAAAGGTCAATGGGTTGTGTGCTCGGTCAGCATGACGAGTCAGGTCGAAAAGAGCATGCAATAAACTACCTTAGCAAAAGTTTACCGACTGTGAACAAAGATACTCATTGCTCGAGAAAACTTGTCGCGCTTTGGCATGGGCTGCTCGCCGACTAAGACAATATATGTTGACTCACACGACTCTATTGATTTCAAAAATGGATCCAGTCAAGTATATTTTTGAAAAGCCAGCACTTACCGGAAAGGTTACTGGGTGACAAATGATACTGACAGAGTATGACATCCAATACAATTCACAAAAAGCCATCAAGGGAAGTGTCTTGTCAGACTATCTTGTAGAGCAACCGATTGATGATTACCAACCTATGAGGTTTGACTTTCCTGATGAGGACATCATGTTTCTCAAATCGAAAGATTGAGAGGAACCACTCCCGGAGGAGGGGCCTGACCCTAAATCCAAATGGGTTATGATGTTTGATGGGGCGGTCCACGTCAATGGTCACGGAGTTGGTGTAGTGTTGATCACACCGGAAGGGGGTTCATATGCCATTTGGTGCCAGAATAACTTTTCCCTGCACCAACAATGAAGCCGAATACGAAGCTTGTATCCTAAGACTTGAGGAAGTCGTCAATATACCCTGGATGTATACGGGGATTCAGCTTTGGTCATCAATCAAACCAACGGGAAATGGTATACACCTCAGCCTCATCTGGCTCCTTACAGAGACTACACGAGAAGATTGTTGACTTTCTTTTGAAGAAAACCAATTTGCTGATGCTTTGTTTACCTTGTCTTCGACGATTAAGGTGCTATGCTGGAACTACATACCCAGAATTGACGTATCTCGGTCATAGACGAATGAAGAAAGCATTTGGTCAGAAAGTGCGCCCTCGGGGGTATCAAGTCGGTGAATTGGTACTCAAAAGATTTCTTCCTCCCAACACAGATCACAGGGGCAAATGGACACCGAACTATGAGGGTCCGTACGTGGTTAAAAGGATTTTCTATGGCGGAGCTTTGATGCTAACAACCATGGATGACGAAGGATTCCCATCCCCTATTAACTCAGACGCAATTAAAAAAAATACTTCGCATAAAATAGACCCGCTGGACGATAAAAAGAATAGTCCAGGCAAAAAAGGGCATCTCGACGAACCAAAAAAAAAAGAATAAAGAGGTTCGGGCAAAAATTAGGGATACAAAAAAAGAGTACACCCGGTGAGTCGAAAACCCAAAAGGGCGGCTCAGGCAAAAATGGGTATCCCGGTGGATTGAAAACCCGAAAAGGGGGCGATCCAAGCAAAAGTTAGGGAATAAGCGAATGATTGTGATCTGAGTTCATCAGTGTTATATCACCGTTTCATTCAATCCGGAAATCTTCTAAGGTTAAAGATCGACTAATCATCCACTTCAGAAAGTAAGATGAGCAGAGCGTCTTGAGGACATACGAGCCATAGCAGAGTCGAAACTCGGTGGGACCCCGTATCCCCATTGCCATTAGGATAGTTTTCTTTTTATAGCGATCACCTCTTTTCAGGGATCAGCTTCCTGATACCCTCGCCTATTCCTGGCACAAATTTCCTCCCCAGTAAGAGTCGAATAATTCAGTTAAAGAGCCTCTTTATTTTTCATTTATCAGTTTGTTTGCAAAAATGTCCGAATTTTTGATAAAACATATTGCATATGAGCATAATGGTGACTTTTGCAGATGATTTGCACAGGAAAACATTTAAAATTGCTTTGAATGTGCTTAATCCTGGACGGTGAATTCAAACCGAGTAATTCCCCCGAGGCATACGTGTATTTTTGGTTGCAGGTCACAGGAACCAGATGCCAAGTCATGAATCCTCATCCCCAAGCGGTTGACAAAGTCTCTCCTCAGCAGAGCATGTTCCCCAGCAGAGTTGATAGTATCCAGACTATATATCCCCAGCGGAGTTGACAGTGTCAGACTGTATCTTCCTAGCAACAGCGGAGTGGTTGCATAACCAACAGATGAGAGGGTGGTGTTCCCTGTGTTCATCTCATTCCCCAGCAGATTATTTTTAACAGATTTGTTAATCCCCAGCTTGAGGGCGATTAGCAAGTTCATATCCCCAGCAAAGGTCATTTCCTACGACATTTCCCCAGGAAGTGTTTTCCCCACAGACTCTCCTCATAGAGCCTCGCCGAACAAAGTTTCCATAGTTGATACTCCCCCCGCAAGGTCAACTTTTCAAGCAGCCAATTTATTTTTGGTGGCTCATTGGTCCCAGCAGACGGATCATTCCCCACAGAGCATTCAAGGATTGATACTGCGATCTGTTCCCTACCGGAGTTTGCTTCCCCAAGCAGATTTCTTTTTACACCATGCATAACATTTGCATTTGCATGCATATCATATCAAGCATACACATAAGCTGATAAATAGGTTCTTCCAAGCAGACTGAAGAATTACTTTACAACCAAGGTCATGAGATCCAGCCAGAGGATCAAGCGTGAGTGATCCAGCCTGAGGGTCGTTTTGAAGATTCAGCCTAAGAATCGTTTTCCAGTGATCCAGCCTGAGGGTCATTTCGAAGATTTAGCCTGAGAATCGTGTTCCAGTAAGCCAGCCTAAGGCTCAATTTGAAGATTCCGCAGTGAAGTCGCCTACAAGCTTTATTTCCCCAGCAAGCCCAATTGAGGAGTCGTTACAACATGTTCTAGTCCGAAGAATATGTACGAAGCCCAAAAGTGGAATATTCTTGAAGCTGCATATCTAATATAAAGGTTGGGTGTAGATTTCAA
This sequence comes from Lathyrus oleraceus, assembly GCF_024323335.1. NCBI lineage: Eukaryota > Viridiplantae > Streptophyta > Magnoliopsida > Fabales > Fabaceae > Lathyrus > Lathyrus oleraceus. The sequence goes on along the minus strand of NC_066580.1, from coordinate 195,599,953 downwards.
AAGAGGGTCAACCAGCGCCTGCCTCAGATGCGGGATCCTAATGATGGGAATTTATCATCAAAACAATCCAGATCTAGCCAGAAGATCGAAGTAGATTCAGCCAGAGAATCGAAACAAAGAAGATCTAGCCAGAAGATCGAAAATCGCAACAATTCAGATCTAGCCAGAAGATCAAAGTAGATTCATCCAGAGAATCAAAGGAAATAGATTCAGCCAAAGAATCGAAACGAAGGAGATCTAGCCAGAAGATCGAAGAAGATCTAGCCAGAAGATCAAAATCGTATCCAACCCGAGGATCAAAGTTAATATCCAACCAGAGGACTAAATTGAGTATAGGTTCAGCCAGAGGATCGAAACTCCAGATTAAGCCAGAAGACTGATTCAGATCCAGCTAGAGGATCGGAAGAAAAATAAACAGCGCGGTGTATTTCCGCGTTTTTGTGGTGTTCTTGGAGTGCAAATTTTTGGTCTGTCTTTGGTATCCAATCACAGCTCACCCCGTTTGTCTGATAAGCTGTTCGCTTTCATCCTACTCGGGTTAGCTGATGATTGAATAGGGGCAGCTATAACACCCCAAAATTTGCCCTCCTCATTCATGCATTCACTTAGCATTTCATATTGCATTTCATCATGTCAATCAGAATTAGATCAAAAAAATAAAAATAAAAATAAAAATAAAACGAAAAATAAAACGAAAAAAAAAAAAATAATAATAATAATAAAAAAAAATATATATATATATATATAATAGAAAAAACTTGGACTTGGACCTCTCTCATTTGAGCCCACAAAGCCATGAAAATCAGGTTATAAAAGAGGGAGATCAAACAGAAAAAGGAAGAGAAGCAAAATACTCTGAGGTTTCCTTGAAACAAAACCCTTGACAAAACCTGAAGAGAAACCTGACAGAGAATTCAGAGCAACCCCCAGGCAGCTCTGAAAAATTCAATCTGACTCACACACTTTCATCTCACGCAAACCCTAACATTGCCTTGCAAACCTAGCCGTGCCATTTGATTTCAACCGGTCTCTCCCATCAGGTTTGCCTCATTCCCATGATTTTATGCTCTTAATTTGGATCATCTGAATGTATGAGGTATGATGGATGAATTTCATTATGTTTTTGCCCACGGGTTTAAATATGCATGAATGGGTGAAACCTATGCCTTGAATGTTTAATCACATGATTTCTGAAATGTATGCCACAGGGTTTGAGGTTTCTGAAACCATACTGTTATCCATGAAAAAAATGCTTATCGTGTTTCACTAACCCTTTTTTTGAGTTTTTGTGAGGGCTCACACACTCTTGCAGAGATGGTTTGCGTGGTTTTCCCACTTTATTTGTGGGATACCCCCTGGAGGTTCATTCCGATTACCTGTACTGAATCACCTTTCTTTGATGGCATTAGCTTGGGAGATCCCTTGGTTTCTTACTCCTTTAATTGCTGTTACTTCGGATCTTCATCCGTGTGGTACTTTTACCTCTTTTCCGCATTTTATCGCTTTCTTAGCTGGAAGACCTCGATAGGAGGCATTTGTTTTCTTTTGTTTATTTACTTCTGAGCCCCTTGTTGGCACATTTACTTTATACATGTTTGTTTTGTATGTGTCCGTATCCCTGCAGGTAGCGCGGTTCCTTCGTCAAGGACTGCCTTTTTGCCCTTGAGCATCCCAAACCCTAAAACCCAAAGCAACACGTTAACTCCTTCTACTACAGGCGAGTTAGTCTCCAAAGGTCGAGCATCCGGTAGATTGCGTAGTGACGTCGTTCGTCCAAAACCCAATCCATAACCCCATAGTTAGCCGAACTACGGCTAGCTCTGATTCTCATTCCAGATGAGATACGTAGGCATAAGACGCGATGTCTTAGCGAGCACACATCCCCCTAACCCATAGGTCAACCGAGCTACGAAGACTCTGATTCTCATATTCAGATGAGATACGTATGTAGTGGATGCGACATCCTCGCGAGTCATTTTCATTTAACCCCTTTTTTTTGGTAAACAGCACGAGATAAACTCACACCCTTTAGACAAGAACCACAAAAGTGGATCCCGTAGAGTTCTACGGATGCGTAGGGGTGCTAATACCTTCCCTTCGCATAACCGACTCCCGAACCCAAGATTTGGTTGCGAGACCCCGTCTGGTCCTTTCCTTTTTTAGGTTTACTTCGAGCGTTTCCTTTCCCTCCTTTGGGATGAATAACGCACGGTGGCGACTCTTCTGTCTTTTTTCTTTCGCCGGTTGTTTTTTCGCGCACTGTATTTTTCAGGTTGCTACACCAATAGCCCAGAAACCCTTTTATTCATATATCAAGAAGCGGAATACAAGTACATATTAATGAGATGCCCGCTAGGCTACAAGAGTCTCAACATCGACCCTATCAGACATCAAACTAGAAACAAGAGTGAATTACAAATCAAGCTTAAAGAGTAGTATTTAGAAGCATATTGACAACAAATCCTAGTAATAAGTCTGAGAATTCGGGGATAGGCATGCACCCCATTTTCCCAACACCGTACTCCCTTCAGGTGGTAGGTCGTGATCAGGTTTCCTTGAAGTACTCCTCACAACTGTTTTCTCCTGGTCAGAGAGGTTTTCAAGATGTCCATTCACTTGTGGGAGTAGGCTGGTGTCTTCCAGGTTCTTGTGTGATTGCTCTTTCAGCTCGCAGATCTCCTCAATGGCTTAGAAGGAAAGAGCTTTGAGTGATTGAGTGGTGAGGGAGAAATTTCACAGAGTGAGAGTGAGTTAGAAGGTGATGCCAAAGTGATGGAATGATGGTGATGAACCTGTTTAAATAGGGATGAGGTTTGGATTTTTGTTAGGCTTGGAATAAGGTTTGGGTTCTGTTAGAGGAGGCTTGGATTTAGTTACCATTGGCTCAATAAGTTAGTAGTTAACTCAGTTATTTATCCTTGACTCAGTTAGATGGTTATGTTAGTTGGTGAATGTTAGTTGGTGAATGACCAAGTTTTGTTCATGTTGACTGGCTAATGCAGGTTATCAGTTAAATGGAAATGAACTCCATCATGAATGATGACCTACTATGCAGGTTTTTTCTCTTAGTTGAGTTAGTTTGTGCAGTGCCCTATTTGAAATACCATTACATGAAGTTAGGTTAGTGCTCTACACTATGATGCTGTTGATTTGCTGCAGATTGTATTGTACATCTCATGGTTTATCTGGTTGGCTAATGCAGCAGGTGGATCAACGGCTTATTGAATGGTTTTGATTGATTTTTTCACTGCAGGTTTTCCTTGAACTAATGTGAATATGGTTGGTTGTTGTACAAGCTTGAGCTGCTTGTTAATAGATGATAGCTGAAACATGTATACCTTCTAGACAAGCTGAGTGAATTATTGTTGTCACTAGCTACTGAGTCTGCTTTGCCGAAATGACTAAATGGCTAATTGCATGTTTGCATTGCCCATGTTGCTGCAATTTGAAATGAATATGGTTTAGGTTTGGCTGCATGTCATGATTTGGTTTGCTATCTAGTACTCCAAGCAGGTCCTGCTCTGTTGCAGGTGAAGCCCTTTTTCACTTGGTCTTGGTTTGTCCTTTATGTGTGTTTTGGACAGGGTTTGGTGGCTTGGTCTGCCCATGGTATGCATTCCTTGGTGATCCATTTCATGCCTTAAGTTTGCATTGCATTCATGACCTGTATATAGCATGTAGTGTAGCATTATTGTTTGTAGTATATGCAGGTCCATTTGGCATCTGATTTGTTGCAGGATCAAGTTACTTGTTACCTGTTGGTCCATGTGATAGTCATGTTGCATCATCTGTGCTATGCACAACTAGTTCCAATTGTGGTTTGACCTGCTTCAAGTGATGCATGTAGGGTCGTGTTAAGCTAGAAACCTCAAGGGCTTGGATATTGCAGTGCTCCAGCTAACATGAACCTGACACATAATGAAGCTCAATTCAGCAACCTTGTCCATTGAGGTATGTGTGTATATGTTGTTGACTGCTGCATTGACTTAGGCCAAGGTTTGTGGTGTTTGCTGCAACTTTGCACTGTAGCAGGCCATGTTGGACTTGGTTTAGCATCAGGTGTGAGGTATCATGGTTTGATTTTGATGTAAGCAATACAAGAGGTTCCAAACAATGTTTTTATGCTGCATTAGGCTGGCATTTGAAATAATTATGCCCATTGTCTGCAGGTGTTTAATGCAGGATTTGCTTGCATCTGTTGGTTATGCTATGGTGAATACATGTTGATGCTGCTTGTTGATGGAGTGAAGTGAACTTGTTGTTGTTGGTCAATGCATGTTACTCCAAGGTTCAAGATGATGAAGGCATGTTGCAGTATTGTTGAATATGTCTACTGCAGTAAGGCAGGGCAAGGACTAATGCACGACATGTTACAATATGGTGAGTTTATGCTTTTCTTTGTAGTTTGGCATGTTACATTTGGATTAAGCATTGCTGAATGTTTGGATGATAGAATTATTGGTGCCAAATTATGTTATATTATGGCAATGAGGACTTGGTTTGGGCAGGCCAAAAATAAGGTTTGACAAGCCAAAAGACCAACGCAAGGCACGATACACATGAGGTTGAAAATGAGACAACATACATGGAAATGAAGAAACAAAATTAAAACACCACCAACATGAAAATTGGATGAAGAATCAAGGAAAACGGCTAGGTTAGGTTTTAGATGGTCAAAAAATTGGTGAGTTGACTTTGGTCAAAGTTTAGCAAAAAGTCAACTATTGACCAAAGTCCACAATTGGTTATGATTCATTTTTTTTGTATTTTTTTCTTGTAAATGGACATTTAATGGATGATTATGGGTGAATTTAAGGTATTAGGGATTTGGGTTAACTTTGGTTAAAGTTGACCAAAAACTCAATTGTTGACCAAAGTCAACATTTGGTCAAAAGTTGCCAAGGCTTGTAATTTTTCATGTAATGGTCAATGTGATGGTTCATATATGGATATTTGGATGTTAAATTGTTCTCAAGTTGCTTTCATTGTACAATGGATTTTTTATTTGTATGTGCTTGAATTCTAATGAACATGGTCATGACTTGTAAAATGAACAAGGCTACTACCTAATGAAACAAGGTTAAGGCTTAACTATGAATCAAAGGACAAATACCTCTTGGATTATGGCACAAATGGGCTTTGGTAGTTTGGGGAGACAAAACCATCCATGAACTAGACAACCAAGCATGGGCTAAGATGGATTAGGTTTAAGACTAATGACCAGGTGAAAATGAACCAAGAGTAGACCTTATGCTATAGGTGATCAGATGGGATGACAAAGGAGGGGGCAAGGTATGAAAGCCATGGGACTTGAGCCAAGACAAATATCAAGGTGGTATCAACCAGTCAGTAGGTGACAGGTGGATGGAGTTAGGGTTTTGGATGTCACCAGATGGAAAGTCAAGCCAGATAATCCATCAAGACCATTATCTCCTTGATTAGGGTTTCCATGAGGCATACCCCTCAAGCAAGTCCTTTGAACAAAACCATATGCTTCAACAACAAGTCTTCCAATGTATGAACATTCATTAGGGTTTTGATGGCCAAGACAAGGCCTATTGAAGCTTCAAAGGATCCCATTGTCATATCATCAAGAACTAGGGTTTTGAAGACCCTTGAGGATTGTTTGGGAAACCCCTTATTGAATCCACCTCCACCATCAAGAAATCAGGGTTTCACTTCCCCTATCCTTTAATTAAATCTAAATCACACTTTGCAAGCCCTAGCTTCACAAGCCAAGAATTTGAATATATGGTGATCTCCTAATAGAATGAATGATGCATATGCTTCAGTTATTAATGTATGTAATTGGTTCCCAAGTCAAGTGGTTGAATGAAAAACTAGGAAAAGGGGAGGGAAAATTTTGGGGTACAAGAATATGTTCATTTTAACTAGTGACAAATACTCTCTCTTTGGTCTTCTGCCTAGTAACCGGTAGTTGTAAATCCTACTTGATCTTTTCTCCCAATAGGTTATTCTTACCAAATAACCGGTAATGTATACACCACTTTTTCCTCAACGAGTCATCCATGATATGTTTACCCTAACCGGTAACAGATGTCCCTCTGTCCGAATGTATTGATCTTCTTACCCAGTAACCGGTAGTGGATCATACATCTCCTTTGCTCATGTGTTGAAATTCGTTCTTCCCCAATTGAGTTTGAGTGCGTATTTCCCAGTGAAGTCGCCATCCCCTACAGATAACCTTATCCCTAGGCCGAGTCCTTCCATTGACTTATTTTCATGGAAAATCCCTCGTGTCTCCAACAGTTTTCAAGTCGTAGCCTGGCCTACGCATAACATTTTGTCCCCTAGAGTCTATGTCACCTTAGTGAGATTTCCTGACATAATGCGTTATGCTCCTGTGGACTTTCAGTCTCTCCGGACTCTTTTCCTTTGGGGAAACTATATTCCCACAAAGATTATTTTAACAACCATATCATATGCATCATGAGGTCTCTTAGGGACCAAAATTTGTTTCTTAATGTTGTTATTTAAGTCCATTCTACTAAGTTGATACGGATATTTTAACCTTCACATCCTCATATAGAATGACCTTAAATAGGGGCAGCTGTAAGACCCAAATTTTGACCCTAAGATCCCTCATGTTATCCCATCATTTGCATTGGCTTTAGGATCACACCTTGGCATCCTCCTTACCCCTTATTTCTTGGATTTTCATTGGGAGAGATCACCAAGAACATTTGATTGTATCATACTTTATTTTTCTTTGTTTACTTACCAAAACACAAAAATATGTCCATGTATAACTTTGTTTCTTTTGTAGGTAGTGTGTGTATCCACCAATCCCCCATCAAGCTCACAAATAGGGTTTGAGACCCTCAGTGCAAGGATATCAATCAAGATATGGTTCAAAATGGTTCTAGACATCATATGTGGATCCCCATGTTCTTCATTTATCATTTTTATCCAGAATTCATCAAGAGATTGAAACTTGTTTGCCTTGGAAGCCCTAATTCACCTGGGTATCTTGTGTGACTTCCTCAGCAAGTTTCTTCAACAATTGGTCAAATATATCAAGGTATACTTCATTATACATCATCTCAATCATATTTTATCCTCCATGAGCTCTAAATATCAAGAGAACTTCAAGTTTGCAAGTTGGTTCAAGGTGGTTGACTAGAAAAAGTCAACTGGTCAAAATTGGGGGTTCCCTAGACCCTATCTCCTACAGTTTTATCATATGATAATTACTCTAAGAGGAAAGTTACTCTTTATGACATTCCAAACAATTTTCATGTTGAAATTAAGAGTTATTTTTGCTTGGGAAGTCATTTTTTTATGGTGAAACATTATAGGTCATTTTGTATGTGCCCTAGTTAGGAGGTCAAATTCCAAGGACCATAACTTGCTCAATTTTCATGACATGAAGACCATCCAAGTTTCATGATCAATTTAAATATGACTTATTAAACTTTTATTCTTTGAGTAATGTCAAATTCAACTTGTAAGGGCATGTGCCAAGATGAAACATTATAGGTCATGTTGGGCCATCACCATTGAACAAACAATTTTCCTCAACTTCTAAAATGCATAACTCCCTCATGCCAAATCAAAATGATGCCAAATTTATGACCAAATTGAATAGGAATGAAAGATCTACAACTTTGGTGAAGAAACAAATTTAATTTGGAGCTCATTGAAAAAGGTATTCAAGGTGGAAGAAGTGGTCATTTGACTTTGTACTTAGAAAATTTTCAACTATGTTTGATTTCTCAAACTTCCACCTCAAAATTCATCATTATCCAAGATCCAAATGGAAAAGTGTTAAAAGTCAAAGTTGTTCCCCTTGATGTCACCTTTCTAAAAAGTTCAAGATCATAGAATTTGGAGTATTTTTCAAGGACATGCGCATGGTTACTTTTCATGGTTCCATTTGGATGAATCACATGACCATTTCTCAAGTACAATTGCATGGCCTCATGTTAAGCTTTCAGCATCATTCATGCACAATTGTGAACCCTTTCCAATCATTTCATGGGCCTATCACACTCATATGCAAGCATACACAAACATTTCTATTATGGACCAATTTTGGAAAGTGTGTGAAAAGCAATGCAAAATCCTATAAATAGATTGCCCTTGAGATCAGAATGAGGACCCCCATTGCCCAAGCTTTGAACTGCATCTTCCATAACCTCTATTGATAGGATAACCTTAAATATTTCACTTGAAATAGAGTTTCAATTCCACTTCTATTTTGGGATTGAAACTCCAAGGATCTAAGCCTTTTAATCATCCCTTTTTATCTCCTGCAAGCAAGTAGAAGCAAGCCCAAGCCAATTGAGATCCAAATCGAGCTTCATCACTGCAAATAGAAGGTGAATTTTATGAAAATTTCTCTCTTTCATTATCTCTAATTCTCCATTATTTTAAGTAATTTTTGGTTGGCTGAAGTCCTACCAATGTAGGCAACAAGATTGAGTTGCTTTGAGGTCAAATTGAAGCAACTCAGATCATGCACCTCAAACTTCAAGTCCACGTATCATTCAATATACTTGGAATTGGGTGAAATTGAGGCCAAATTCGACCTCCTAAGCATTTTTTCTTCAAATTAGTGTATTCACTTTTTATATTAATGTTTGTTGGTGGTTGACTAGTCCGGTGAGGTCTGCCGGAGCTAGGGCCCCGATGGTGTGTTGGCATCTTCCTAACCACTTGATCATGTTGAAAATGTTTTAATCCTGGCCTTGGCTTTTGATTACCGTGTGTGTACATGCGTTGACTGTGGTACATGATGGAGCGCATGTTGTAGCCATCAAATCTGCCACCTCAATTAATGAGGGAGATCTTATGGCCCTTGTTTTTTTGAATTTTATTTTATTTTCTGATTTTTTGTTTAATTCCTTTATTTTGTTTAATTCATAATAATTTCATTTTTAATCCAAAAACATATGGGACTTTCACCAAAAATCTTTAAATATTTTTCTCTTTCATATTTTGAAATAAAATTATTTTTTTGGATTAATTTTGATATTTTTCATGAATTAAATGTTTTTGTACATATTTTTAATTGTTTTAAAATACTTATGAGTTTCCAAAAATATTGAAATTTTTTGACCTAGGATAAATCCGTTGGCCATTTATTTGGTGTTTTGAAGGGATTTGAGGTTTTGTCCATTTAATAATGCATTTTAATTCACTTTTAATTTGATTTTTAATTTGATTTGAGGTTTTGACTTTCTATTTGGGTCTTGGTCATGGTTGATTTGAATTTTGTTTGATCAATGTCATTGGATTTAAGGGATTGATGAAATATACATTTCATCTTCCAAAATGAATGGATGGTATTGAATAGATGAAATTCCTCTCATGATCAATTTGTGTTTCTATTTCCCCTTCCATCTTCCTATTCATTCATATTCTTTCCCAATCTTTCATTTGACCAATGATTTCTCTAATGTCTAAATGCTAGTTGGTTCATCAATAACCTTGTGTCAGATGAATCAACACAAGTCTGACTGAGATAGGTCCTTCCCACTTATTTTAGTGTCTGTTATGTTTTTGGAGTTTGGTTGTTTGTACCAGATCTCTAACATGCATTAACACCTATATTTTTATTGCCCGACCTTAGATAATTGTGACTTCTACATAAGTCCAATTACAATTGCTTAACATTGAGCTAAATTTAACCCTCAAGGCATAGCATTCTAGTAAGTGAGATTGTAAGTTTCCCATTCTTCATGGCATTGTGTGGGAACTTGACCTTTTTTCCATTCACGAGAGCTAGTGGCATTCTTGTTGATTTATTCAAGTTGGACCCCTTCTCATGGATGATGTCTTGGTTCAAGGATGCATACTTATGAATGAATGGTTAGGTGTTCTCCAAAGAATGACTTAATCAATTAAAAACTCATCCCTAACATTTTACTAATTACTAACTAACTTCTTAATTAACTTTGCTTTACTTTTAAGTTATTTACTTTATGCAATTAAATTTTCAGTACCTTTACCATTCATTTCCATTTCCATTTCATGCAACTTGTTTAGGTTTCAAGTCCTTTTCACTTTGCTCATTTGGGCCATATCTTGTTATTGTATTGTTTGTTTGTTTTGATTTTGTTTGTAGTCTTAGGACCTTAAAACACATAATAATAACAAAAACCCTAAAAAATATATGGTTGGACTGTTGGGATTTGATCTGAACTTCTGGACTTATAATTAGGCAACATTCCATGTGTTAAAGGACTTGGCCAATGCCAACTTCTGAGACTGGCCTATCTCTTCTTGTTCCTTCATATGATGCAAGACCTTGAGTGCCCTTGATTCATATGCTACTCTATGTTATTTTGTTATTATTATCTATGTTCGATGTTTTGTTCTGAGTTAATCAAGGAATATTTCATCTGATACATTGGAAGACACTGAAGGCTGCTAGCCATTGGAATGCTTGCTTAGATGTTATGGTTATCTTTATTTGATGCTTTGGTATTCATATGATGCTTGGATATTTCTCATTTCTTATTGATTGTAAAAGTAAAAAGGAAAATAGGTTTCTATATGACATACTTGAATGTTGGATATAATCCCATTGGTCAGATGTTTTCAACTCTTAACTTTTAATTTTTGTGTAGGATAGTATCTCCATCTCCTCCCACTTCTTAAATTTAAAATCTCTACCTCTTTTCAAAAACTCTCTTTTCTTGTGATTTGAGACTAGACATGTTTTAATGATTAGAAACTTTGACCTTATGCCATTGAATTTTCAAACTTTTTCTTAAATCAAACTTGTAAATAAACTTAACCATATTGACTTAAATTTCAAAAGAAAAAAATAACTAACAACTTCATTCAAATCTTTTCCCTTTGGTTCCCTTTCACTTAAAATTTTGTTAAAATTAATTCATCAACTTCTTTGAAATTTTTATCACGAACTACGGGGTTCTGATCCCTCATTTTTATGTTGGTACGTACGCATAAGACTGAAGGTCTTGTCAAACACAAAAAATATAATCAATGAATTCTTTTCTCATCTCCACCTTTTATATTTTATCAAATATCATTTATACCAAAAACATATGCATACAAAAAGGGCTCCCTAGGAAACTCTGGGTGCTAACACCTTCCCTCTGTGTAACCAACCCCCATTACCTGTAATCTTAGGAATTTTATTAGTTTTGATTTGAAAACTTCTTATCTTTGGGTTTTGTTCTTACTTTTCCCTTTTCCTTTGGAAACAATAAAAGCGCGGTGGCGACTCTGATTTTACTGACTTCAAGTTTATCCATAACTTGATGGTCATGAATTTACCGCCACACGTATATTCTCAATTCACAGTACACAATACCGTATCATAAGCTTGGATGAATTCTCTCTTCATATCAAAATACACATCACACATACTTTTTGAGGTCTTTTAAGGTTATAATGAGGCTAGGGTTATGGTGGGATGATATATAGATGAGTAGGTTAATGGTTCAGAGATTTGCAATCATTTTTCACTATGATCATTCCAATGTATCATTGCTGGAATTTCTTAAACATTATTGTGCTTTGGTCAGCTAGTATGGACTCCTCAATCATTCAAATGAATTCTCCTTTTTGGTGAGTTCTCATGAGTATTTTGTCATAATTTATTTTTCATTTAAGCTCCTTTTCAGCTTATTATTGATTTTTTTCTAGGTGCACTCACTTTTAGTACTACTGCACAACTACTTCAAACTTAAATGCTGCTATACCAACAACAACCCCACACTCAGAATAAATCACAAATCAAAAACAAAAGGCAAAACTCTGAATAGGTTAGGGAAGTGTTTGGGTCAAGGGTTCCTGATGTGGTTAAATAAAAACAAACAATTAGATAACGACTCAAAGTGGTTTAACTAGGGGTAATAATAATAGGGATGACTAGAAAGGCTCAGGGGTCAAAACAAACAACGTGCCTCATTGTGTGTAATAATGAAATTAATATTCAAAGAGAACGTATGCAAACTCTAAGGGATTAAGACATACCTGAATACTCTCTTATGATGAAATCATGTTTGGCTTTTTCTAACCTCACCATGTTGGGTAAACCTGCAATCATGTAGAAAATTTTTCTTTTTGTTATAATCAAAATCATTAGGTATCACCCCAGATACCAGATAGCTTGCATTGTCTGCAAACCATGGAACACCAGTAATAGCCAAGATATGCTCATCAACAAATAAATCCTGAATTGGGTGTGCCTCTTATGTTTCATTAATTGGGGACATGCGGGATAAGTGATATGCAATTGTATTCTCACAGCCTTTTTATCTCGGATTTCAAGATCATATTCTTGAAGAAGGAGTATCCATCTTAGAAACTCGGGCTTTGATCACTATTTAGCAAACAAGTACTTTAAAGAAGCATGGTCAATATAAACAATAATCTTAGACCCTAACAAATAAGATCTGAATTTATCAAAAGCATAAACAACGACGAACAACTCATTTTCTTTAGTTGCATAATTCATTTGGGTTGGGTTCCGGACACGACTAGTATAATAAATCACATGCAAAATTTTGTCCTTCCTCAGTCCTAAATATCGCTACCAAGATTTCATGATATGAGGAACCATGACTTTAAACTAATCAGAAGAGTCACCATAGAATTTCATTTATGGGCATCTATCAAAGTGGCAAGGGAAAATAGTCGATAAACCCCTTGAAAAAGAGACACGCACGGGAAGCGCTAAAAAGGGGATATGAATCGGTCTCGTAACCAAGCCTTTGGTTCAGAAGTCGGTTACGCAAGGGAAAGGTATTGGCACCCCTCACGTCCATGGTAACAATGAAAGATGATCAATGGATCAAATTACCATAGATTTGTAACAATGAAATTTATTCAACCCCAAGTCCATTTATCAATATATTGTTCAAAGGAAGACTATGCAAGACTCAATGTTGAAAGCTTAATGACTGATTAAGTTGTTAATAGTTAGAATATGATGTATACAAGTAAGTATAAGATGTTAGTGGGTTAGTATTGATCGCGACTTACTAAGTCTATGGGAATCCTGACTACAAGTGCACAGTCGTATCGCGTAGTTTTAAAGATTATCAAACCTACAAGGACTAATAATCGGACGTATCGTTATCTAATGTTACTATGTATATCTATGGCTGATGATCATTCTAAGATTGAAGGGATGAAGAGAAATAACTATAAAGTAAATAGAAGATTAATAAAGATATTTGATAAAGGGATATCAGTATGTAACACATCAAACTTTTGGGATTCGATAGATAGTTGGTGTAATCTTATTGGTTAAAAGGACTTAGTCTCACACTCTCGTTTTATTGACTCTGACCATACTCTTAAACCAGAATGTTTGACTCTCGCGGTCTCATTTTAAATTTAAAAGTAATTTTTTAATATGAATAAAGTCTAATTAATCATAAAGCACTCTCGTTGTGTTTAAGATTAATGCTTAGTTTCAGCTATCTAGTTAAAATCTCAAACTCTCGTTCTTATTGACCGTAACCTTTGTTTGTTTTGTACTCTCGTACAAAAAATAATTTTGAATAAAACAAGAAACTAAAACCGAAAAAGTAAATTTTATAAAAGCCAACACCAATTATTTACGAATCCCGTCATTTCGACGATATTTACATACCGATACCTAAAGGTTTAGTCAGACATGGATCCGATAACAGACATGGTATTTAGACAATCATCCATAGAATAAGGCATAAATAATTAAAATGGAAATTAAAATAAAACCTGGAATATCAATCAAGGACTTGAAATAAATCCCGAATCTTCGAATTAAACAATGCCGCCAAGCTTTCGCAATCGAGTACACCATTACAATCGAATTCAAATGCGTAAAAAATAAGTTGCAATAGTCCCCGATGTGGAGAATCTATTGCTTTTACAAAGTAAGAAAATTCCTAAGAAAACTAACCAAAATAATTTGACTGAAAAAGTGCACACACTGAAAAGAAAACCGACCCTCCTTTATCTACTTTACACTTCTCTAGATTGTAGCATTCGTTGGTTGAAAAGGTAAGTGGAAGTCATGGCTAAAATTGTGGAGGTCGTGGCTAAAAAGGTGGAGAGAAAATAGAGGAGACCGGGTTGTGGCGGTTGCCACAACCCTAGTTTGATCTCCGTGGCGAGCGCCACCTTTTGAGGGATGGGCACCACCACTTCCTTGCTTTGTGGCGGGTGCCACACATCCAAGTGGTGGGTGTCACATGCCCATTTGTTGTAGTGGGCCCCGTGCTCTCTATTTTTCTCCATTTTCTTATCTTTTTCTTTCCATTTTGCTATTTTCCACTTTGCTTCCTTATACATCTTTTATTCGATAAATACCTGCAATAAACATAAAATACTACGTAATAATAAGTGTTAATCAAGTAAAAAGCAATGCATATGAAGCCAAATATACGATACGTTTTCCAGTTATCAAACTCCCCCATACTTAAACCTTTTCTTGACCTCAAGCAAATGCTGCATATATGAATAAAAAGTTTAGTAGTATCTTTGCAGCATAAAGTATCAAGACTCGTAAAAGACACAGTTGCATTCAGATACTCATTCTAGTCTACAAAATCTACTTTGGTCAAAAATTGCATTAACAGGTACTCACTTCCATACTAAGGGTATCATTGGAACACATAGTCACAATAGTGTAACCATAAGTCTCCCTCCTATACAAACCAATATGAATCATGTCATCATGCCTAAGCCTAGCTTACTAATCCTTCTTTTTATCCTTTTTCATTCTGGCGTAATCACATTAAGCTCGTTATCCTTTCACATTCCTAGCAAGATAATATGTTAGTGACTATGATCTTATCAGTATTTCTTTCTTTCTTTTTCGCACTTTGGCTCAAATAACAGTTAAAGATGGTTATACCGTTGGGCTAAATGATCAGATGAGGGTCACCTAACTTAGAAGGAACAACATTTTTCATAAATGTCGTCAATCTTTTTCTCTTTTAAGCCTGAGATCATACACTTATTTGCATCGACTTCTCGCGTAATGTGTGCTTAGGATGGTGCTGACTGCTAGATAAACTACTTAAGGAATATTAAAGGATTGAATTTAAGGCTATGGCATGAAAAGTACTCAAATCGATCTTATACTTGGGAGATATTAAGGTGTTAAAATGATGCCGATCTTATAAAGTTTTTCCAAATCTCTACAATTCAACCTCAGTTTTATTTATAGGTTAGAATTTTCAAAAGATGTATTGTATCTCTAAGTCTAGATTTTTGCAAAAAAAATTGTATGGCTTAAGCAAATAGGAGAATTAGTAAATAATGGAAACCACGCATAAAGACTCGACAACACATTGATATTTGACTCGACTGACACTTAACAAAATAACAAAAGGAAATAACAATAAGAATAATTTAAATCTACCTAGAAAACGATAAATGAAAGCTGTAAAGCTTCCTCCCCCATACTTAAACATTGCATTGTCCCCAATGTAAAGACAAAAGATAGGAGAGAAAAATAGAACCTGGGTAGCCTACTACTGGCACCTTTTGCCACGTGTACGTGCACGTCCACTGTTTCCTGGTTGGTGAGGTGGCGTATAGTCTTGTAGATCTTCCACACGCACTGTCAATGTTGCCATTTCATCGATCAAGCCAGACATGTTTTGTTCGGTTGTGAAAGCGTAGTCGTGTTTGTCATGTTCCATCTGGAAAAGTATTTACAACATTTATGTTTGTTGAGCTTCCATGTTTTGGATATTTAGGTCGCGTTGAGCGTCTAGTTTGCTACACCGCAGTAGTTCAGCATAGATCTCATAAAGAGTGGTTGGTGCCACATTTCTTCTTCTAGGTCTTTGGCTGGAGGATATACCTGCAACAATTTCAGATGGCATGTGTGTGGTGTATGGGTCAGTAGCGGGAGCAACTTGCTCTGGAATATAATCCTCGTCGGTGTCCCCGCTAGCAGCTACATTCTCAAGAATATGCGCGGGGGCCGAATCATCAATATAACGAAAATTTTCCTGGTTACGCACATTTGTGCGAGTTGGATTCGGGAGGATGAAATCTTGTAACACATTATTTGCAATTATTATATTAAACTTACCGTCTCTCATTCGTTTCACCAATTTCATGCTCCTCACCATGTCAATGTCAGTGGCATGATGCGGGAGCAGGGTTAGCCGGGAGAAATTTTCTTCGAGTCCTAGGGCTCTGGCTATGGCAGTGTTTAAACCTCCAAAAATAATCGGCCCTCTCTTTGTATTGACAATGGCCTGCATGTGAGAGAACATAAAAGGGGCGGTATTCACCTTTTGTGGTAGAAAAGTGGCGAACAAATAAAATAGTTCTTTTTTGTTCACCTTGTTAGAGTTTGCTCGGCCAAAAATGGTGGACGCCAATATTTAGAAGAAAAATCGAATAGACGGGTTGTGAATTAGAGTAGCTATGTTTTCCTCAAAACTATGGGTTACTGTACCTGTTATTTCCCTCCAAAATGGTTGAAAGGCGCGTTGCCAACTCTCAGTATCTGGGACCTCACTTACTACGCCATCCCCATGGGGAAATTGTAGTGGGTCCGCAAGTTGGAAAAATGTAAAGGCATATTCAATGTTGAACAAACGAAACTGGACAGTCCCACTGGAACAGTTTGTGTCGGGTCTGGGACTAAAAATTAACGAACTTAGAAATTCTAGTGTCAATTGAGCATAAACAGGGTCCTTAAGAGATAGGAAATAATTTAAATTTAAAGTGTCTAGCATATAGTTAACACTATCTAAAATTCCTAAGGGAAATAAGCAGGGTTCATCAGCATACCTTGCTGATTCGATTTTTCTTGCCCTTAGAGTCGTGTACGTCTCTTCCTTCAATTCACATGGTTCGCCATTTCTGAACACTATTTCGTATTCCCTCATTTGTGCCATGACTGAATTTCACACTTCTTGTGTAATGTAGTGAGAATATAGTAAGAGAGTGGAGAATTATGCTTATGAGAGGTATGGTTTTGTGAGATTATGTTGGTGGTTTATATAGAGATGGTTGTGGTCAGGAACTGATGAATGAAATAAATTTTATTTATGGTCTTCAGTTTCATGGTCAAAGGATGTGAGAGTGGTTGAAGAGTTTTAATGGAGTGTCCAGAATGCAAGGGACAAGTCATTGAAAAGGAATCATGTGACATTAGTACAACTTAGTGCATGTGAACGGTAATGTAGGGCTGGCGCCACTTTTTATGTGTGTGGCGGGTGCCACTAGGGACTTGTGGTGGGCGTCACGATATTCACATGGGCGCCACGACCTGTGTGTGGTAGGTGCCACATGCAGTGTTGTTTGTTCCCATGTGTGAATATCTTTATGGTTTTGACCATAATTTTTCCATTTGAATTTTGATTGACCGACATTAAATAGTGGTTGTATAATTAGGTAGAAGAAAACCAACATAATATATAGGTAGGAATGAGAAATAAGATATGGTAAAATGACATTAAAACACAAAATTGAAAAATAAAAGAATGATGTAGACAGGAAAAAATGATATAATTTGTCTACTAGTATAAAAAGAAATGAAGTAAATAAATTCCCAATTTGTGAAAACAATGATGAAAATCAAAACATAAAATAAAATAAATGTCAGTAAATCGATAATATTCAAATAAATTAGCCATTACGGCGACTGCTGGTAGGAGGAGCGAATGAGTAGAAGTATTGGTAAATATTATCTAGTTTCTCAGTCACTACATCCATAAAGTCGTGGAATTCCATGCACAAAGTGCTCAACTCGCCTCTCAGGTTGGCGATGTCTGTCTAGACAGCTTCGATGGCAGTAGCATGATCGTTGGAGGTGCAACAAGTATAGCTGGGACGTGTGATTCAACATCAGAGAGAAAAGTGTCATAATGATCATAGATTTGAGGTGTCTCTGGAGGAGAAGGTGGTCCATCTGGTGGTCCATGCAAATCATAGAGTCTGTTGTTCCTATCATGTAAACTCATCCTATGGCCTGGCGTGGTAAACATGTGTACTACTTGGAGGTTAGTTAGAAATTCAAACACATTCGGGCCTAGGTTCCTAATGATACCGATGTTGAAACAGAATCGGATGTTCATAGGTCGTATAACCCTGATGAGTGGGTGTTTCAGTTCGATGGCATTTGCTATCATGCTCACTAAGCCTCCCACTAAGATTTTTCCATGGTTATCCTGTGTTATAAGGTCCAAACTAGCTATCATGAATGTAGCGGCGTTAACAGGTCAGGCATGTGATGCACAATACATTATAAAAAGTTCGTCTTTGGACATGGAGGCTCTGCTATGTTCCTTTCCAAATAAGGTGTGAGCTTGAATCTTATGAAAGTAATGAATGGCAGGGTTATAGATGTTCTCGGAATGCATAAGATCCGGCTCGGGATGGTTGTTTCCTGTGATGCTACCCCAAAAGTAATCTAATTCAAGGTCTACAAGCCCGTCTTCTTGGGTAATGGTAAAGGTATCAGGACCATTTGGGCATCCTAGGATTTCATCTACTTCTCTATGGGTGTAGTGGTACTAATTATCGAACAACCTAAAGGTGATGAGGCCTTTGTTAAATCCAATACCATGGTTTGGCAGGTAAACTAGGGAGCTTAGGAATTCTAAAGTCAACCTATTGTAGGAACTAAATTTTCTTTTGATAACAAAGGTGTCCCAGCCTAGTTGGTTAATTAGGAACATAACATTGTCTCTTATATCTAATTTGGTCATAGTACGTCCATCTGGGTATAAGATTATTGCCATTTCTCTCTGAGCTAGAGCCTCAAATCCTATCTTTTGACCTCTGCCTCTGAAGACTATATCCATGTAATCTACTTGTTGCATTATGATGGTCAGTAGTTAGATAAAATTAAGTAGATAACAACATTAAGTTAGAAATGGTCAATAATAAAGAAAGATACCGATTGACTTTAAGAAAGAAAGAAAAATGAAAAATAAGCAATAATAATAATAATCAAAAACATAGATAATTTAATTAATAGTTAAAATAGAGTGTGGGTTGTCTCCCACCAAGCGCTTTGTTTATTGTCGTAAGCTCGACAGAAATAGAATAGATGTTAATCTAGTAAATGAGCGGGCGGCTCTGCAAGCTTTAGATTTGTGATGAAATCACTGTTATTAATGTTGTGGTAATGTTTCAAACTCTTCCCGTTTAGAGTAAATGCTTCACTCGCTTTTCCCTTTATCTCTATCACTTCATTTAGAAAGTCGTTGGTAATTTCGAAGGGACCTGACCTGCTAGAATGAACTTTTCTGGGAAAGAGTCTGAGGTGGGAGTTAAACAGAAGTACTTTGTCACCTTCCTTAAACTCTTTCCTTGATATGCAGTTGTCATGCCATTTCTTAGTTCTTTCTTTATATATCTGGGCATTCTCATACGCATCTAGTCTAAATTCTTCTACTTCATGGATATCTAATACTCTTTTTTCGCATGCGGCAGTATAATTGAGATTAAGGGTCTTAATGGCCCAATATGCTTTATGTTCTAATTCTACTGACAAATTACATGATTTTCCATAGACTATTTTAAAAGGCGTGGTTCCTATTGGGGTCTTATAAGTTGTCTTATATGCCCACAGGGTTTCGATTTATTTTGAGTACCAATCTTTCCTAGAGGTGGCAACCGTCTTTTCTAGGATTTGTTTGATTTCTCGTTTCGAGACATCTACTTGACCACTCGTTTGTGGTTGATAAGGTGTTGATACATGGTGCTGGACTCCATATTTCAGTAATAGCTTTTCAAAAATCCTTGAAATGAAATGGGAGCCACCATCGTTGTTGACAAGTCTCGGCACGCCGAATCTAGGGAAGATTATGTGCTTAAAGAGTCAAATTACCACTCGTATGTCATTCGTTGGAGAGGTTATGGCCTCGATCCATTTTGATACGTAATCGACTGTAACAAGGATATACTTGTTACCAAGAGAATATGGGAATGGTCTCATAAAATCGATTCCCCAAACATCGAAGACTTCTACTTCCAAAATTCCTTTAAGCGACATTTCTTCGCTTCTAGATATGTTGCCAGTGCGTTGACAGTGGTCACAATTAATGATCACGATATGGACATCTTTCCATAGAGTGGGCCAAAAGAGGTCGGCTTGCAAGATCTTAGCGCAAGTCTTCGAGGTGCTTGCATGTCCTCCATAGGGAGAAAAATGACAGTGGGAGATTACGTTTTCTACCTCATCTTCGGGGACACATCGACAGAAAATTCCATCGGCGCCTCTCTTGAAAAACAGAGGCTCATCCCAATAGTAATGTTTAAGATCGTGGAAGAATTTTTTCTTTTGTTGGTGAGTCAAGTCTGGTGGAAGCAGTACAACTGCTAAGTAGTTGACGAAGTCAGCGTACCATGGCAGTGTGGTTTTAGTGTAAATTGCTTCCACTACCTCGTTTGTTTCGGTATCCTTATAAGTTAATGCATATTTATCTGTATTGCTTTCCAGTTGGGCTATGAGTCTTTCGTAAGGGAAATCGTCATTTATAGGAACTCGTTCAGGTTCAATACCTTCCATTCTTGACAAGTGGTCTGCCACGACGTTTTCAGTGCCCCTCTTATCCTTGATTTCTAGGTCAAACTTTTATTATAGTAAGATCCACCTTAGGAGTCTTGGTTCGATGTCCTTTTTATTTAACAGGTACCTAATTGCAGCATGGTCGGTATAGATAATTACTTTTGCTCCTACTAGGTAGGAACAGAATTTATCCAGAGCGAACACTACAGCTAAAAGTTCCTTTTCTGTGGTGGCGTAGTTCATTTATGCAGGGTATTGGGTTCTACTTGCGTAATATATTGCATGAAGTTTCTTATCCCTTCTTTGTTCTAAGACTGCGCCTACCACATAGTCACTAGCGTCACACATGATTTCAAAGGGTAATCTCCAATCGGACGGTTGCATGATAGGTGCGGTGATAAGAGATGTTTTCAGTTGTTCAAACGCCGCTACGCATTTGTCATCAAAGATGAATTCATCATCGTTCAACAATAAGCCTGTCAGTGGTTTGGTGATTTTTGAGAAATCTTTAATGAATCGCCCGTAGAAACCGATGTGTCCTAAGAAGCTTCGTATCTATCTTACAGTTTTCGGAGGCTGAAGGTTTTCTATAACTTCTATTTTATCCTTGTCGACTTCAATCCCCTTATCAGATACTATGTGTCCGAGTATGATCCCTTGTCAGACCATGAAATGGCATTTTTCATAGGGACATGTGAAGGTCGTTTTCTTTTGGTCGTCAAGATGAATAGGAATTTGGGAAATTCCCGAATAACCGTCTAAGTAGCAGAAGTGAGAATGCTTAACCAATCATTCAAGCATTTGATCGATAAACGGTAAAGGAAAATGATCCTTCCGAATGACTTTGTTTAATTTTATATGATCAATGCACATTCTACTTCTAGTAACCACTCTTTGGGCTATAGATTCTCCTTTTTCGTTATTAACAACTATGATGCCTCCCTTCTTCGGTACGCCATGTACTACGCTGACCCACTGACTATCGGATATCGGGTAGATAATATTTGCTTCTAACTGTAAGAACAAAGTTGGTTCTACAACGTATCTCTAAGATTTTGATGATAACAAAGGATGAAACAAAAATGGTACTCTAACGAAATTTTTCTTAAGTGTGCGAGACTCTGATCAAACAATTAGATAGACAAAATCATCAGATATAGAATCCAGCATTAGATGCTACTCAGAGGCTACATAACCAGAAGGTTCTGACTCCAACACAAGCGTTAGCAAAAACGAAGGAAGTCAGAAACTCTGAAAGAGAAGATTAATCCAACCTCTGAAGACCCATGATCTAAAGAAGTCAAGATTAAAGAGAAACTTTGATAAAGTCAGATACAAGTTCCCTTTGAATAAGAACATTGCATAGCAAGACTCTGAATACAGGATTCGCTGACTCATAATGTGTAACCATGAAGAAATCTGCATTTGGAAAGAAACTATTTCTAGAAAGAAATTATGACGCACCCAAAACTGTTTTGGAAAGAAACAAGGAGAGTAATGACATTAATCATTCTTCAATTACCAAGATTCCATCATCAACGAACGGTCCTCTCAAACTCCTATATAAAGGATGGAATACCTCACAAGATAACACACCTGAGACACTTAAGAATACAAATATCTCAATCACTCTCTTTCACTATTTCACGAGCTGTTGCTCTTACGTGAAAATTGTTGTTCTTATATTTTCTGTAATATTTGCTTATTGTTAGAAGCACTATGTATTACCAATCATCTCATTACTAAGATACTTCCTCAAGTGAGTCTGTGCAGTCTGAATACTTGAGAGGGCTAAGGGATTAGTCTCTTAGATGGTTGTTTGTGTAATCTTTCAAGATTAGTGGATTAAGTCCTTTTTTAAGGAGAAATCACCTTGGCCGGGTGGACTGGAGTAGCTTTGAATTTCAAGCAAACCGGTATAAAATTCTGTGTCTAATTCTTTTGTTCTGAGTGTGTCTATATTCTTAAAAAGTTAAATTTTTCAAAACATTTCAAACCCCCCTTTCTTGTTTTTCTCTACCTTCACTAATAACTTTTGCACTTCTTTCTTTACTAAATCACTCAGAATGGGATTTATCCTTCTTTGATATTCTCTAGAGGTCTTAATGTCTTCATCTAGCATTATGAGATTCATGCATACGGAAGGGCTTATTCCTTTTAGATATGAGATATTGTAGCCTAAAATAGTTGGATATTTTCTTAAAACGTGTAGAAGCTTTTCGGTCTCTATCTGCCTTAAGTCTGCATTGACTATTATAGGTCGCTCGAGTTCAGTGTCTAGGAATTCATACCTTATATTTTTGGGTAGCGTCTTAAGTTATAAGGTTGGTTTCTTTGGGCAAGGCATATGATCGGGCATTAGTGCTAGGCATTCGCTTAGGCTATCATCTCGGTATTCCTCACTCCAATTTTCATCTTCAAAAGTAGGAGGCCTTGGAATTTTTAGTATTTCAGAGTATGATGTTCATTCATTCTCCATTTCTCTTATACATTCGTTGATGACATCTAGTAGGAAACAAGTATCGTCTATAGCTGGTGCCTTTAAGAATTGTGTCAAAATGAATTCGACTTTTTCCTCACCAACTTCTAAGGTTAGCTTTCCTTTCTTAACATCTATAATGGCTCTGGCAGTAGCTCGGAATGGTCTTCCTAATATGATAGGGATGTTGGAATCCTCTTTTATATCCATGATTATAAAATCAGTAGGAATATAGAATTGTCCTATGCGTATCAGAATGTTTTCTAACATACCTACGGGAAATTTAACAGAACGATCCGCAAGTTGTACGAACATCCTCGTAGGTCTTAGCTCTCCCATTTTAAGCCTTTCGCATATGGAAAAGGGCATTAATCTAATACTGGCTCCTAAGTCGCATAATGCTTTTTCTATGACAAACATTCCGATTACACAGGGTATGGAGAAACTACCTGGGTCTTTCAGCTTAGGAGGCATATTGTTTTGTATTATGGCGCTACACTCAGCAGTAAGTGTAATGGTTTCATTATCCTCTATCTTCTTCTTTTTAGATAATCTTTCTTTGAGAAACTTAGCATATGAGGGAATTTGAGTGATGACTTCTGTAAAGGGTGTTGTGATATTCAATTGTTTTAGAAGCTCTACGAACTTTTTAAATTGCCCTACACTTTTAGATTTAACAAGTCTTTAAGGATAAGGGTTAGGGGGTTTATACAGTGGTGGAGGCACATAAGGTTCTTCTTTCTCTATGCCCTCTTTGTTTTTATCTTCCTCTTGTGCGTCTTCCTTCTCAGTTACCTTACCAGGGTCTTGGTGCATGGATCGTGTAGCGCTAAATTCATGATCATCAAGCTATGGATAAGCTAGATGTCAATACAACTAGAGTCGCCACCGCACTTTTATTGTTTCCAAGGGAAAGGGGAAAAGTACGAACAACACCCAAAAGATAAGAATTTTTCAAATCAAAACAAATAAAATGTTAGAGATTACAGGTAAGGGGGTTGGTTACACAAAGGGAAGGTGTTAGCACCCAAAGTATCCTAGGTACTCCTAGGGAGCCCTGTTTCGTGTGTACATGTGTGTTTGGTATAAAAGATGTTTGCAATAAATAGAGTGTGAGGATGAGAAAAGAATTCATTAATTATATTTTTGTGTGTGACAAGACCTTCAGACTTGTGCCTACGTACCAACATAAAAATGAGGGATCAAAACCTCGTAGTTCGTGGTATCAATTTCAAAGTGAGTGCATTGCTTTTAACAAAATTTTAAGTTTAACTAAGGCACAATAGGCGTAAAATGATTTGAATGAGTGTTAGTTATTTTTGGCTTTTGAAAATTTAAGTCAAGTATAGTTAAGTTTATTTACAAGTTTGATTAAGAAAAGGAGTTTGAAAATGCAATGGCATAAGGCCAAAGTTTATAGTTTGCAATATGGTCAAAGTTTAGAAAACACATGCAAAGAAGATTTTTAAATGGAGGGAGAGATTTTGAAATTAAAGAAGTGGGGAGGAGACTAAGAGACTAATCCTAAACACAAATTTAGAAGTTGAAAGTTGAAAAGATCTGACCAATGGCCTGCAATCCAATAGACAAGAATGTCATATAGAAACCCAACCTTCCCTTGGACTTTAGAGTCAAGCAACAATCAATATACAAATAGCAATTTGAAGAGCAAGGCATCAAATAAAGATAGCCAATCCAAGCTTAGCGATTTCATGATCTTCTTCAAAATTTGCCCATGTGTCAGAGGACTTCAAAGATGGCGTAAGTCACAAGTTCAAAATAACAGCTTCACAATGATCATGTTGCAAATGAACTCAAGTGGATCTTCAAAGTTATATCAGATGAATGTTCTCTTCACAAGAACTTGGTTTCATGAAAGTTGGCATTGGCCAAGTCCTTTGTATTGGGAGTGTTGCGTAGATTCTAAGTTCAATAGGCTTAGATCAAACAACTAGTCCACACAAGATGTCTTTTAGGGTTTTTATTCTTATTATGTATATTAAGATAAAAAGACCACACAATCAAACAAGTATATACAAACACAATATATCAAAAAATTTGATCCAAATGGACAAAGTGAAAATGAAATAAAAGTAAACAACTTGAATGGTATGAATAAGACTTAAAAATTAATGTGCATTAAAAGTAAATGACTTGAAATTAAATGTTAGTTGTTAGTGAATTAAAAGTTAGTATTGCTTTTGTTTTGCTTTTGCTTAAGTCATTCTTTAGATAACACTTAACCCACTTATCACAAGCATGGATCCTTGTGTAGCACCTCAAATTTGCACCCCATTTGTACATTCATTTCATTTTTAGGTCATTAACATTGCATTAATATTGCATAGTACCTTGCATCTTATCAGTCAAGACTGGTATCATGAGAATTCATCAGTGCCAAGGAGCCAAGCATTTCCATGAGAAAAAGAACCTATGGTTGTTCTAGAGAGCTTATGTGAACCCAAGGTTCATTTTGAAGCAATTTGACCAAGTGCTAGAGGCTCAAAGTCCACAGTGTAGTTTCAGGTCATCTAGGGCCCATAAAAGTCATCTGCAAAGTCAACTGAAGGCTAGGAGGTGGAGAGATGGTTTGAGACACTTCATTCATGTCCCAAAGAGGTTTATTCATCATGTCAAACATCTACCTTAAAGATTTTGAAGCCAGATCAAAAGTTTCCAAAAATGGCAAGTTTTTGGACCAACTTCAACTTGACTTTCCAACATCAAAGAAGCTTCAAATGAAATTTTGTGCAACATGAAAGTTGAAGCTATTTCTCTCCCCTTTCCAAAAAGTCCAAGATCATGAGCATATGATGAATGGTTGAGGAGATATGATCAAATCATTTCCAAGTTTGCATGGAACTTCAAAAGGCCATTACTTTTGACTCATAACTCCAAATTGAGTGGCTCTTTTTGCATATTTCTTCTCATGACATGTATTTTCCAAATCATTCATCACATTGCATGAAATTTCATCATATGATCATTGGTGCATACATGTGATTTTTGGAGGGAAAATGCTAAATTTAAAATTGGTGCATCATATGAACTAATTACCATTGCCAACATGTGCATGAGAGAATTTTGAGTGAATTTGACCCTCCATACAACACTGTTCACGTGGGGCTTGCCATGCATAAGGTGTTTTTGCAAATATTGCCATGCACCTCATTCTTACTAATTTTGCACTAACCAATTGCTAATTACATTTTCAGCAGGATTAGGACATGGTATATAAACTAAATCCTAACAGAATTGTAGCTTCTTCACCATTTCTAGATCTAAATTCTTCTTCCCTCCATTTTTCTCTCTCCATTGAAATTCAAATTTCTTCCACATAACACTGTGATTTTATTCCATATTCTTGTTCTCTGATATTGATTTAGTGTAGATCAAGCATTGGATCATTGAATTCGAGCAGAAATCAAGCATACCAAGCTCAAGAACATAGCAATGGCAATTGATATTTGAGCAAGATCTAAGCCTCTCCAGGCTCCATTTTCTTCACAAAGCTTCAAGACATCACCTTAGGAATTGATCTGGACACTTGCAAGGCATTGAATTCACTGTTTCATTGATCTGCTCTTCAAGAGGTAAAAACTCGAGTCTCCTAATTCTTCAAATAATTGCCATGATGTTGTAGATCTATTCATGCTGATAATTCTGGTATAAAAATCATGAAAAACGGATGAGAAATGCATGAGATACGTGAGTTTAAAGTTTGACATGCAAAAATGTTTTTGATTGTTTCTCATGATTGGTGATGAAATAGGTTTAGTTATTGATTGATCCTTAATGTACATGCGAAGAGCTTTCATTTGATGTAACTTTTATTGAATTCTGGAAAAAAATGTTGTTGATGCATACTGTTCCTCCACCGTCTTCATGAAGAAGACGGTGGTTTCCACCGTGTACCGCCGCGCCTGTACAGGCTAGGGCACCTCTGGTTCGTTCATGCAAATGATACTGTAGAAGCGCCTTTCAGGCTTAGCTCGCGTGCTCGATCTTTCATTGTGACATTTTCTTTGTTTTAATTCTGCTTGCTAAGCGCTTATGTGTGCATCCTGTTGGCGAATCCATAGGCTTACGTTCTTTTGACCATGCCACATGCGCATTGACTGGATGACTGGATGCCATGTCAATTAATGGAACACAACGTTTTGCTGACGCTTCCTTGAGCCAATACACCTCTGTTCGAGTCCTGGCTAATACATTTCCATTTTTCACCAATTCATTTCATTATTTCTTTAGGTTTTCACAATTTTAAGTTCATTTTTTCCATGATCTTCAAAAAATCATCAAGAATAGTATAATAGTCCAATTAATTCCCAAATTTTTTCTACTTGTTCATGTGAATGTCTAGTATTTTTTGGTGGTGATTTCATAATTTTGTCATTTCTGGATTTTGAATTGTGGCTGATTATGTGAACATATATGCTTTTGTGACATTGCTTCATTCAAACTAATGTGAAATGCTCAATAATGATCCAATTGCCATGAAATTTTGTGTGATGATTCTTAACATGTTGAGGGATTTGTGAGATTTTATTTGGCATTTTTTGCCATTTCCTTCCCTGTTTTGGACACATGGACTTTGAGTGTGACAATGTGTGTCACACAATTGGATGTCTTGCTTGTGCATTTTCATTGCCTTATCAATTGAGCTCCTCTGGTTATAATTTTTGGAATGATGATTATGTTGGACATGTTGTATGCTCATAAGTTTTTCCATGATTGTTTGAGTCATTTCTTATTTAATATGGAATTTTCATTCTTGTTGACCAATTGTGTGCACCTTTTGCTTGCCTTGCCTTCTCTTGGTTGAATGATGATTTTGCACGATGCTTTTGACTTGGTCCTTTTTAGGACATGTTGTTGATTGAATGTAGTTGCTTCATGTTGACTATCAAGTTCTGTTTTGGCTTTTTGATTCACCTTTGACCCTAGGCTTTGCGCTAGGGGTTTGAACTCACATTTG
This sequence comes from Lathyrus oleraceus, assembly GCF_024323335.1. Taxonomy (NCBI): domain Eukaryota; kingdom Viridiplantae; phylum Streptophyta; class Magnoliopsida; order Fabales; family Fabaceae; genus Lathyrus; species Lathyrus oleraceus. The sequence goes on along the minus strand of NC_066580.1, from coordinate 195,572,017 downwards.
AGTTGTCAATTTCAGGTTCAAGCTTCTAGTCTTGATGGATGATGTTGATCTCATAAATTGAGATGCAAAATGATGTGTTCCACTAACATTTGTTGTGTTGTAGGTTCCTTGGAGAGGAATTCATTTGAGTTGTTTGCTTGTTGGCTTGACTTGTTGTGTATATTGGTTGTCTGACTGTTGTTATTTGTTAATGGTTTGTCTGAATATCATATTGATTGATTGGTTGTTTACACAGGTACTTTAGTAGCTTTATCTCATTGCTTGAGTTGCTTTGCTTTGCTTGTGGTTGGCATACCACTTAGGTAATGACCTCTAACTCCATGTAGTCTGGAAGACCTGTCATGTTATTTTGGCAGGCACCTGTCTGAAGTCCTCCTTAAGAGGCAATGTTTGTTGTTGTTTATCTTTGTGCCTTGTACTTCAAAGACCTCCTAAGTGAAGAGGCTTTGGCAGATAGAAGGATGTGCAATCCATCCCCTGCTATTCAGTTGAGTCTTTCATCTTGCTCGCACTACGTGCTGATGCATTTTGAATAAACACCCAAGATCCTTGTGCATAGAGTCAGTCATGTGGAGTAGAGTTCCCCATTCTGGACCCCCACACCTTCATTGATTGAAGCTCTCCCAGGCCAGGGATAAGAGCTATGAGGTTTTACCCTCATTTCCTATTTCATCTGCTTCACCCTAACTCTCAATGCTAGGGTTAAGAGCTCAAAACACCCTTCCAGTTGGCTTGTTTGTCGAGGTTGACATGACCCCTTGACTAAAGCCCAGCCTTGTGTGAGCCAATTGTTTGCATATAGTGTGTGATACATGTGCTTGTGATTGCTTACTTGCTGTTGATTAGCTTGCTTCCTGTGCAAGTTAGGTTCTGATTAGAGACCTCAACTTAGGGATCGTATGCATGACAACTTCTAGGCTCGAGTCGTAGTCTCCCTAGTAGCTTGTTATCTCCCTAGTCTCTGGTTAGGATAGAAGTTTTTCCCTGTTAAGGGGAACTACGTCGCCCTGATCCTCATACCAGATGAGGTACGTAGGCAAGAGATTGAGCTGATCTCTCCGGGCAACCTTTTTGTTTTGTTTGTTTGTTAGGAGTCTGACATAAGTCCAGCGATTGGCAGTCGGTTTCCTGTGTGTGTCTGTGTGTGCTTGGAGTCTGATGTAAGTCCAGCGATTGGCATTCGGTGTCCAGTTGATGTTTGCTTGTTCGGAGTCTGACGTAAGTCCAGCGATTGGCAGTCGGTTTCCTGTGGATGTTTGTTGGTTCAGAGTCTGATGTAAGTCCAGCGATTGGCATTCAGTTTCCTTGTTTGTTTGTTTTGGTGGAGTTGGATGTAAGACCAGCGATTGGAATTCCGTTTCCAGTTGTGTGTTTCGTTTGACGTCTCAGCGTCCCGTTTCAGTGTTTTGTTTGGCGTGCGTTAGCTGAGCTACAAGTGCTTTGATTCTTACTTTGGTTAGAGAAGGTACGTACGCAGAGGATGCGGCATTCTAGCGAGCTCGTTTCCCATTTCCCTGAACTACGTCGACTCTGATGTTTGTTTCTGACAAACTACGTAGGACCAGGATGCGACATCCTGTCGAGTTACCTTCTTCCGTCTTTCATCTGTGTTTCTATTCCAGTGTGTGTGCATTCTTTGAGAAGTTATTTAGCAACCTTATTCTATTCTTTTGAGCGTGGATCCCGTCGAGTACGATGGATGCGTAGGGGTGCTAATACCTTCCCTTCGCATAACCGACTCCCGTACCTATCAATCTCTGGTCGTGAGACCATTCCTTTCCAGGTTTACTTCGAGCGTTTCCTTTCCCGCCTTTGGGATAAATAACGCACGGTGGCGGCTCTGTGTCTTTTTCCCGCCGGTTTTTCGCGTAATGCGACAGCTGGCGACTCTGCTGGGGAAACTAGAGAAGTTGACCTCTTGCTGGTCCATCTTCCCTAAGCGAGTCGATGCTAGCGCTCTCTAGGATAGTTGTGGTTGCTTTTACTGCTTTATTTATTGCATTTTTATTATCATGATGTGATTGTATATATGTGCATTATATGTTTGCATGCATTATATTCTCATTATGCTGGCTGTGTATCTGTTTCTCTGTGGGGTGGGAGTTACAAGAGGTAAAAGGCCCAATACCCAGGCTATGAGTGAACTCTAGGACACCTAGGAATATAGTGATTCATGGGAAGCGGGTGGTGTGGCGCCACTTAGCGGAACATGATATCACGAGCAGTTCAGATTCTAATGGGGTATTATCGTTGCATACATCTGGTGTTTACATGATGATATTCTTGAAAGGGTTGTTTATCCTGCGTTTCCCTTGACCTTACCCTGGCCTAGATGACACCCGTGAGTGGGGAGGGAATGAATCATTTACAGGTACTGTTGGTGACTCGATCTGTTAGTGACCGTATTCTGCTGGTGACTCTTGGTTCTTGTTGGTGATTTGATTCTGAAGTATGGGTTCCAGATGACCTTGGGTTCCAGATGACTTTGATTTGTGGTTTCCGGTTCCGATGCCGAAGTTCTGAACCTGTGCCTCGTGATACACAGCAAACCAGCCATAGTTGCATCATTTGCATCACAACATGTTTATTTTCAAAAATATAATGCAAAACAAAAAAAAAAGAAAAAAGAAAAGAGAAAAGAGAAAAGCTAATCTGCTCATGCATATCATTTCTCAGGTTCATTCAGGAGTCTGTTCACTGCGAGAGATGGCAACCATTCCAGAGTTGAAGAGGAACACTTGCACCTACAGTTTTCACCGGGAGCCATTGACATCTTTGGTAGAGTTGAGAAATCTTGTGACCGGCGGTAATCAGAGGGTGTTTGATGATCAGTATGGGGATATTCTAGCACTGTTGAAGATGGTGGTTGACCCGGTACCTCTGTTGACTTACCTACAGTTCTATGATCCAGAGCTTCGTTGCTTCACTTTTCAGGATTATCAGTTGGCTCCCACTCTAGAAGAGTATTCCATTCTGATGAATGTCCCGATCAGATATCAGGTGCCCTTCTTGGATGTGCCAATGGAGGTGGATTTCAGAGTTGTTGCTAAAGCTCTCCATTTGAGTATCAAGGAGGTGAGTGATAATTGGAAATCAAGTGGTGATGTTATGGGTTTGCCTTTGAAGTATCTGGTGAGGATGGCTAAGGAAGAAGCAAAGAAAGGAAATTGGGAAGCTTTCAACGCTCAGTTGGCTGTCATGATCTATGGAGTTGTGTTGTTCTCGAGCATGCCTAATTTTGTGTTTCTTGCTGCAATCACTATTTTCATTGGGGGAAATCCGGTTCCCACTTTGTTAGCTGACACTTATTATGCTATACACAGCAGGCATGGTAAGGGTGGAGCTATCAAGTGTTGTCTCCCATTGTTACTCAAATGGTTCTTGTCCTTTCTGCCAACTAGTGGACCTTTTGTGGATACTCAGAGCACTCATAAGTGGACTCAGAGGATCATGTCTCTCAGATCCTATGATATCAAGTGGCAAGCTTATAGGTTGAATGTGCGTAATGTCATCATGAGTTGTGGGGAGTTTCATAATGTTCCACTCATAGGGATTAAGGGTTGCATCAATTACAACCCAGTTCTTTCTCTCCGTCAGTTGGGGTTTGTTATGAATGAAAGGCCACTAGATGTTGAGATAGCTGAGAGTGTGTACTTTGAGAAGCGGAGTGACCCAGCTAGATTGGAGCAAGTGGGAAGATCTTGGAATAACATTGGTGTCAAAGATGGAGCTGTTTTGGGGAAGAAGTTTGCAGTTGCTATGCCTGCTTACCTTGATTGGGTCAAGAAGAGAGTTGAGATCTTGTTGCTGCCCTATGATAGGATGGAACCATTGCAAGAACAACCACCTTTGATACATTCAGAGAATGTGCCTGCTGAGTATTACAAATGAGCTTTAATGGAGAATCACCAGTTGAAAGAGAAGGAACAAGATATCCAGATGGAGCTTTACAAAGCCAAAGCTGATAAGTTGAACTTGGCTCACCAACTCAAAGGAGTGCAAGGTGAAGATGCTAGAAGATTGAAGAGCAAGAAGAGGTCTTATGAGGAGATGGAGACATTGTTGAATGAAGAACACCATGAGCGCTTGAGGTTGCAAAAAGCGGAAGCTAATTACCAAAAGAAGATACAAGACTTGGAAATGCAGCTTAGGGACAAAGAGGTTCAGTTGAAGAAAGAAGTGGACCTAAGGCGTTCATCAGAGAACCAGCTCAGAGGAGAAGTTGTGGAACTCAAAGAGCAACTGAAGGAGAAGCTCACTCCTTTACCTGAGTGTTCAGAGTGTGACCTGTTGATAGACCAGTGCCAGTATCTGAAGACTCTCATTCCTGGAGGACGACTTTCGTGGCTTGTCTTGTTGTTTATTTTGAGAATCACCTCCAAGATTGTTGGATGGGATTCATTGTTGTACTCTGATCATTTGGATCTTTGCTTGAACTATCTTTGTATGATCCTTGTGGCTCATGTCTATAGATGAGGTTGTTAATGTTTCACCTTGTGCTCATCATCCTGTGTAGGTTGCTTCTTTGTTGTTTATGTTGCAGGTTGCCATTTTTCAAAAGATGGATAAGACTCTTGGATGTCTGAGAAATGAACATATCATATGCATCATACGCATCATAAGCATCATACACATATCATTCTTGCATTACAGGTGTTCTTGAACAAGACTTCTCACTCTGATTCCTGTCTTAGGCAGGATTGCTGATCATCGTCCGCACCGCTACGCTACAAGACTGAATCAACAGAGAAGTATGGACCAAGTTCAAGTTGAGTTGGCAGAGATGAGGGCTAACATGGCCCAATTTATGACCATGATGCAAGGGGTCGTGCAAGGGCAAGAGGAGCTGCGTGGCTTAGCCCAAAGACAGGAAGCTGTGATTCCACCGGTCAACCGTAACTCACCAGAGGGGGTCCCTGTTAATGACAACGTTGTTGCTGCCACTATTCCCGTCAACAACTATGTTGTGGGTGATGAGTTGAGGGGTATTAGAATCAATGGACAACCTCTTGCTGCAGAGACTGTCAATGTTCGAGCAACCCGTGCTCCAGTTCGCCATCCTGCTCCGTTAGTTGACAGACAGGAGGACATGTTTACTCTCCTCAGTGAGGATGATGAGGTTGTAAGAACTGAAGAGAGGGATATGAAGGTTGATTCCCTAGCTGAGAAGATCAGAGCCATGGAGTGTCAGAACTCTTTGGGTTTTGATGTAACCAACATGCGATTGGTTGATGGGCTGAGAATTCCTTACAAATTCAAGGCGCCATCCTTTGACAAATATAATGGCACTTTTTGTCCTCGCACCCATGTGCAGGCTTACTACAGAAAGATCTCTGCATACACTGATGACGAGAAGATGTGGATGTACTTTTTCCAGGACAGCTTGTCCGGAGCTTCCCTAGACTGGTACATGGAGTTGAAGAGAGAGGCTGTGAGAAGCTGGAAAGATCTAGGGGAAGCCTTCTTGAGGTAGTATAAGCACAATATGGATATGGCTCCGAGCAGAACCCAATTGCAGAGTTTATTCCAGAAATCTTGTGAAAGTTTCAAAGAATACGCCCAGAGGTGGCGTGAGTTAGCTGCAAGAGTGCAACCTCCTATGTTGGAGAGAGAGCTGACTGACATGTTTATTGGAACACTGCAGGGTGTGTTTATGGACCGGATGGGGAGTTTCCCGTTCGGTAGCTTTTCTGATGTGGTGATATGCGGAGAGAGGAATGAGAGTCTCATCAAAGCAGGGAAGATTCAAGATTCTGGTTCTTCATCTTCCAGTTCAAAGAAACCATTTTCTGGGGCACCCCGAAGGAGGGAGGGTGAGACTAATGTTGTGCAACACAGAAGAAATACAAATAGAGGACAGTATCGTCAAGTTGCCGCTGTGACCATCTCAACTCAACCTCAGCAACAGCAACAGAGAGCGCCACAACAACAACAACAACGGCAACGCCAGTTTCAGCCTAGACAGAGAATGTCGGATCGATGTTTCAACCCGCTACCGATGACATATGCTGAGTTGCTCCCTGAATTGCTCAGGTTGGGGTTTGTTGAACTGCGCACTATGGCTCCTTTGACAAAGATACCTGCAGGGTATGATGCCAATGTTCGTTGTGACTTCCATTACGGTGCACCAGGGCATCATATTGAGAACTGTCGGGCTTTTCATCATAAGGTCCATGATTTGATTGATGCCAAAACAATCAACTTTGCTCCTGTTCCGAATGTTGTGAACAACCCTATGCCACAACATGGGGGGTCCAGGGTGAATAATATGGAAGGCGAAGATGCCTTAGACTTGGTAGTCAGTGTTGATGAGGTTTAGACATCGTTGTTTGTAGTAAAGGAACGTCTGCTGAAAGGGGGAGTGTTCCCGGGCTGTGATGAGGGTTATTCAGACTGTGATGAATGAGAGAATAGTTGTGAAAAGCTGAGGAGAGTTATCCAGGGATTGATTGATGATGGTTGCCTACAGTTTGCTCGGGCTGTGAAAGATCGTGGGATGGTGTCAACTGTCACCATTTACTTCGAACCGTCTGAGGGTCCTGGACGTGCTCCGAGAACTGTTAATGCACCCGTAACTGTTGGTACCCCAGTAACCATATCTGCACCAGTAACGGTTGGTACTCTTACTACTATTGTTGCTTCTAATAGAAGACCTGTTGAGAACAGTAGGGGCGTTCCATGGAAATACGACAATGCTTATCGCAACAACAGAAGGTCAGAAAGTCAGACCAGACCCGTGAATCAGGCTCCATTGACCATTGGTGTGCCAGTTAAAGCTCCACTAAATGTTGGTTCGGCTATGGACAATGTAGGAGGACCTGGGGGGTTTACAAGAAGTGGTCGTCTGTTCGCACCACTAACTCTGAGAGACAACAATGCTGAGGCTCTTGCCAAAGCAAAAGGTAAGCAAGCTGTGGTTGAAGAAGGACCGGTACATAAGGAGGTGCCGGAAGGATCTTTTGAAAAAGATGTGGAGGAGTTCATGAAAATCATTAAGAAGAGTGATTATAAAATTGTGGACCAATTGAATCAGACTCCGTCCAAAATCTCTATCCTCTCATTTTTATTGTGCTCTGAGGCACACCGTAACGCCTTGTTAAAAATGTTGAATCTGGCTTACGTGCCTCAGGAGATTTCTGTCAATCAACTTGAAGGTGTTATTGTGAATGTGAGCACAAGACATGGGTTGGGGTTCACAGATCTGGATCTAACACCTGAGGGTCGCAACCATAACCGAGCTCTACATATCACCATGGAGTGTAAGGGTGTAGTGTTGTCACATGCGTTAGTAGATACTGGCTCTTCGTTGAATGTATTGCCGTAGAAGGTTTTGATCAAGCTAGATGTTGAAGGGGTTGTCCTCACTCCGAGTGATCTCATCGTTCGTGCGTTCGATGGATCCAAGCGATCAGTCTTCAGTGAAGTCATTTTGCCCGTGAAGATAAGCCCAGAAGTGTTCAAAATCATCTTCTATGTGATGGATATAGAACCAACATATAGTTGTCTATTGGGGCGTCCCTAGATACATGGGGATGGAGCAGTGTCGTCAAATCTCCATCAGAAGCTGAAGTATGTTTGGAATGGTCAGGTTGTGACTGTATGCGGCGAAGAGGACATTCTTGTGAGTCATCTATCTTCCTTCAAGTATGTGGAGATGGATGGCGAGATTCATGAAACGCTGTGCCAGGCTTTTGAGACCATTGCTATTGAGAAGGTGGCTTTTGTTGAATAGAAGAAGCCAGGTGTCTCTATTGCGTCATACAAGCAGGCCGTTGAGGTTGTTAATTCTGGAAATGCAGAAGGCTGGGGCAAGATGGTTGACCTGCCTGTCAAAGAAGATAAATTTGGTATTGGTTATCAGCCTCTTCAAGAAGAGCAGGGTGTTCAGAAAGGGCCGAGTACCTTCACCAGCGATGGGTTGATGAATCATGGTGACGTCTTTGCAGCCGGTAGTGAAGACGGAGACAGTGATTGTGATCTGGACAACTGGGTGCGCCCGTGTGCTCTAGGGGAGATGGTGAATAATTGGACAGCCGAAGAAATAGTCCAAGTTACTCTTCAGACAGAGTAATTTTCTTTTGTTTTGTCATTTTGCACAAAAACCCTACGTTCTGCTCAGGGCGTAGTGGTTCATTGTAGGGCCACATCATGTTTTCAATGATTATCATTAATAAAGGACGTTTTGCAAACAAATTTGTGCTCCGAGTTTCTTCAAGAAGGATCCTGACTTTCTTCAAGAAAGTGAAGCTGTATCATGTACCCCGAGATGAAAATTAGATGGCTGATGCTCTGGCTACTTTGTCTTCTATGATCAAAGTTCATTGGCATAATCATGTGCCACATGTTGCTGTGAATCGACTCGAGAGGCTTGCGTATGTGTTTGCAGCCGAGTCTATTATTGATGAGAAGTCGTGGTACTATTATATAAAGAATTTCCTCAAGAGTCAGGAGTATCCTGAAGGAGCGTCAAAGAATGACAAGAAAACCCTGAGAAGGCTAGCTGGAAGCTTTTATTTGAATTAGGGTGATGTGTTGTACAAGAGGAACATTGACATGGTTCTCCTCAGATGCGTGGATAGACACGAAGCAGACCTGTTAATGCAGGAAGTGCACGAAGGATCGTTCGATACCCATGCTGGTGGTCATGCAATGTCCAAGAAGTTGTTGAGAGCCGGTTATTACTGGATGACTATGGAATCCGATTGTTTCAAATACGCTCGGAAGTGCCATAAATGTCAGATCTATGCAGATAAGGTACATGTACCACCAAGCCCTCTGAATGTCATGAATTCGCCTTGGCCATTCGTGATGTGGGGCATCGATATGATTGGGAGGATTGAACCCACTGCTTCTAATGGACATCGCTTCATCCTGGTCGCGATTGGTTACTTCACCAAGTGGGTGGAAGCAGCTTCCTATGCTAATGTTACCAAGCAAGTGGTTGCCCGATTCATTAAGAAGGAGATCATCTGTCGTTATGGAGTTCCTGAGAGAATCATCACTGATAATTGTTCGAATCTCAATAACAAGATGATGAAAGAGCTTTGCAAGGATTTTAAGATCGAACACCAAAATTCTTCTCCTTACAGACCAAAGATGAATGGTGCTATAGAGGCGGCAAACAAGAATATTAAGAAGATTGTGCAGAAGATGGTCGTGACGTACAAGGATTGGCATGAGATGTTGCCTTTCGCTTTGCATGGGTACCGTACCTCAGTACGTACGTCGACCGGGGCAACCCCTTACTCCCTTGTGTATGGTATGGAGGCAGTCCTACCTGTTGAAGTGGAGATTCCTTCTCTGAGAGTTTTGTTGGATGTTAAGCTTGACGAAGCTGAATGGATTCGAACAAGGTTTAATGAGTTGAGCCTTATCGAAGAGAAGCGGTTAGCAGCTGTGTGCCATGGGCAATTGTATCAGAGAAGGATGAAGAAGGCCTTTGATCAGAAAGTGTGTCCTCGAAGCTATCAGACAGGTGACTTGGTTTTGAAGAGGATCCTTCCTCCCGGTACAGATAGCAGGGGCAAGTGGACTCCGAATTACGAAGGCCATATGTTGTTAAAAAGGTTTTCTCCGGTGGAGCCTTGATGCTTACAACTATGGATGGTGAAGATTTTCCATCCCTTGTGAACTCAGATGTAGTCAAAAAATACTTCACATAAATTGACCCACCGACAAAAAGAATAAAAGAGTCCAGGAAAAAAAGGGCATCCCGGCGAACTAGAAAAAAAAAAGAAAAAGGTTCGGGCAAAAGTTAGGGATAAAGAATGAAAAGAATATGTACACCCGGTGAGTCGAATACCCGCAAGGGCGGCTTAGGCAAAAATCGGTATCCCGGTGGATTGAAAACCTGAAAAGGCGATCCAGGCAAAAGAGGGATTAAAGCGAAGACTACAGTCTGAGTTATCTGTACTTCATCGCGCTTCAGTGTCCACCATCTCGAAGGATATGACCGGTCCAATCATTCTTCTCAGAAGGCAAGGGATTTGGGAGGAAATTGATGATCTGTGAGTCATAACAGAGTTGGAAAGTAGTGGATGCCATGTTCACATTGCCAATAAGATAGTTTATTTCCTTTTGTGCGCAATTACCTCCTCCTAGGAATTGCTTCCCGATGTATTCGCCTTTATAGGCCCATTTTCAATCAATAAAAGTCATTATTCAGTCAAATTTCTCTCTTGTTTTTATTTTACTGTGTTGTTTGCAAAAACATTCGAATTTTTGATAAACATTGCATATAAAAAAAAAACATGAAGGCTAGACAATAACGTGCAGAAAGATAAAACATTTGAAAATCATTTTGAAGGTTGAGTACACTTGGGTGTATCTTGTCCATACAAACCCCTGGGGCATGTATGTTTTGCTGTTTTACAGGTTGTTACCTTGGATTGCTGGCTAGAGCAGATAAGCCACGGTTTGTTCAGAGATGTTTCAACACTGTCCGGTGGTGTGAGAAGTTGGGTTGTCTAGAAGCAAGTTCAGGACTTGTCTCCCCAACCTGTTCGATACCAGGGATTCCTCAGTAGGGTTGAGGACGTTTCCCCAGCAAGTCTGAAAACTATTAGAACTGTTTTTCCCCGGCAGAGGCGTCAGTGGGTCGTCTGTCCCTCAGCAGCAGGCCTGAAAGTTGCTCTTCCCCCAGCAGGTCTGAAGACTGTTAGTCCCCACTGAGTCTGAAGGTTACTATATCCCCAGCGGTGGTGCCTGTGGGTAGTTTGTTCCTCGGTAGTCGGGTATGAAGTGCTGTAATCCCCAGTAGGGTCATGAATGCCTTTTCCCAACGGAGGTTTGCGTTTATGGTTTTCCACAATGAAGTCCCCAAGCGGATCAGATTCGGTGAAAACTATCCCTAGTAGAGTTACTCCTGCCAGTGGGTTGGTAGTTGTCCCCAGTGGAGGTGAGCATTGGTTGTTTCCCCTAGCGGAGTCTCCAAGTGGATTTGATTCAGCGAAGTTGTCCTCGGTGGGATTTATCCTTTCTCCAGCAGCAGTGCTATTCCCCAGCACGTTTGAGAGGTTGGTGTGTTCCCCAGCCAGAGACTCCCCAGTTGAGTTGGTTTCTCTGTCGTCCAGAGTGTCAGGTCAGCAAAGCATCTGCTGCAGATTTGTTACGTCTCCCCATAGAGTTGGAAGATCAAATTAGATCAGATTTGGGCGCTCAGCGGAGTGACCAGTTCTCCCCAGCAGGAGTTTTCCTTCATTTTCATCTTGCATGTAGTAATCATTGCATCCTCAAAAAGCGTAGCATTTCCATTCAACGTCGAGCATTACGCCATAGAAAAATTCAAACATATGCATTCATGTGTTAAACCGGATTGGACCATATCCCCAGCAGAGGCGGATCATTGTTCAACAATCCGCATGGCATCTTTGCAGCGGTGGCTCCTGACAGCATGCAGAGTTGACAGTCCCCAGAGAGGTTTATTTCTTCACCCGTCAATAAAAGGAAAGCTTGACTCCCCAGAGTAGTCCCCGGCAGGTGTCTGGCCTTGTCTTGACATATGTAGGTGTCATCCTTGCAATACCAGTGGGTGTCGTGTTGATCCCCGTGTAGGTCCTGTCTTTTGGTGTCTGTAGACATCATCTTTCGATGTCCGTAACATCAACCTCTTTCTCCCATTCATCCGTTGATGTCTGGTTGAGTCCTTCCTATTCGTCCGTTGGCGTCTAGTCGTAGTTTCTTTCTCTCATTCATCCGTTGATGTCTGGTTGAGTCCTTCCTATTCGTCCGTTGGCGTCTAGTCGTAGTTTCTTTCTCCCATTCATCCGTTGATGTCTGGTTGAGTCCTTCTTATTCGTTCGTTGACGTCTGGTTGTATATCTTTTTTCCAGTCATCGGTAAGTGTTTGGTCAACCCTTCGTTGGTGTCGGTAAACATCATCTTTCGATGTCGGTAAACATCGAGTTTTTTCCCATTCGTTCGTTGACGTCTGGTTGTGTATTCTTTTTCCAGTCATCGGTAAATGTCTGGTCATCCCTTCGTTGGTGTCGGTAAACATCATCTTTCGATGTCGGTAAATGTCGAGTTATCCCTAGTCATCGGTCAATGTCTTGTCATGTATCCCTTTTCCGATAAATATCAAAATCCCCAGTAGAGTCGTCGGTAAACGTCTTGTCTGGTTCCAGTTGTAAACATCTTGTTCCTCCCCAGTCAAAGCCGCCATCGGTAAATGGCCTCGCTTTCCTGAGGTATTTTTATTGTGTAGCCGCCATCGGTAAATGGCCCCGCTTTCCTTGATATCAGTGTATATCAAGTCGACTGTTCCACCAGCCGCCATCGGTAAATGGCCTCGTTTTTCGATATCGGTAAATATCGAATGCCCAGTTTAGCCGCCATCAGTAAACGGTCTCGCTTTCAGTGACATCTGATCCCCAGTAGCCATCGGTAAATGGTCTCGCTGACGTTGATATCGGTAAATATCAAAAGTTGCTTTGAAGCCACCATCGGTAAATGGTCTTGCTTCCTTTTAATGTCAAATTCCCAGTTGAAGCCACCATTGGTAAATGGTCCCGCTTCCTTTGGATGTTGTTTCCCAGCCGCCATCGGTAAATGGCCTCGCTGACGTTGATATCGGTAAATATCAAGTTTCCAGTAAAGCCGCCATCGGTAAATGGCCTCGCTTTCCTGAGGTATTTTTATTGTGTAGCCGCCATCGGTAAATGGGCCCGCTTTCCTTGATATCAGTGTATATCAAGTAGACTGTTCCATAAGTCGCCATCGGTAAATGGCCTCGCCTTCCTTGATATCCGCGTATATCAAGTCGACTGGTTGATCTTGTTCATCTCCCACAGAGTGCAAATTTCTACGGTTCTTTGGTATTCAATCCCTGTTTACCTTGAAGGTCTGACAGTCGTTGCTCTCACCCGTTCAGGTTCCCAGTTGGTTGAATAGGGGCAGCTGTAGCACCTCAAATTTGCACCCCATTTGTACATTCATTTCATCAGTGCCAAGGAGCCAAGCATTTCCATGAGAAAAAGGCCCTATGGTTGTTCTAGAGAGCTTATGTGAACCCAAGGTTCATTTTGAAGCAATTTGACCAAGTGCTAGAGGCTCAAAGTCCACAGTGCAGTTTTAGGTCATCTGGGCCCATAAAAGTCAACTGCAGAGTCAACTGAGGGCTAGGAGGTGGAGAGATGGTTTGAGACACTTCATTCATGTCCCAAAGAGGTTTATTCATCATGTCAAACATCTACCTTGAAGAATTTGATGCCAGATCAAAAGTTTCCAAAAATGGAAAGTGACCTGTAATTTCAAGTTTCCAAAAATGGCAAGTTTTTGGACCAACTTCAACTTGACTTTCCAACATAAAATAAGCTTCAAATGAAATTTTGTCCAACATTAAAGTTGAAGATCTTTCTCTTCCATTTCCAAAAAGTCCAAGATCATGAGCTTCTGATGAATGGTTGAGGAGATATGATCAAATCATTGCCAAGTTTGCATGGAACTTCAAAAGGCCATTACTTTTGACTCATAACTCCAAATTGAGTGGCTCTTGTGTGAGCCAATTGTTTGCATATAGTGTGTGATACATGTGCTTGTGATTGCTTACTTGCTGTTGATTAGCTTGCTTCCTGTGCAAGTTAGGTTCTGATTAGAGACCTTAACTTAGGGATCGTATGCATGACAACTTCTAAGCTCGAGTCGTAGTCTCCCTAGTAGCTTGTTATCTCCCTAATCTCTGGTTAGGATAGAAGTTTTTCCCTGTTAAGGGGAACTACGTCGCCCTGATCCTCATACCAGATGAGGTACGTAGGCAGGAGATTGAGCTGATCTCTCCGGGCGACCTTTTTGTTTTGTTTGTTTGTTAGGAGTCTGACATAAGTCCAGCGATTGGCAGTCGGTTTCCTGTGTGTCTGTGTGTGCTTGGAGTCTGATGTATGTCCAGCGATTGGCATTCGGTTTCCAGTTGGTGTTTGCTTGTTCGGAGTCTGACGTAAGTCCAGCGATTGGCAGTCGGTTTCCTGTGGGTGTTTGTTGGTTCGGAGTCTGATGTAAGTCCAGCGATTGGCAATCGGTTTCCTTGTATGTTTGTTTTGGTGGAGTTAGATGTAAGACCAGCGATTGGCATTCCGTTTCCAGTTGTGTGTTTCGTTTGACGTCTCAGCGTCCCGCTTCAGTGTTTTGTTTGGCGTGCGTTAGCCGAGCTACAAGTGCTTTGATTCTTACTCTAGTTAGAGAAGAGACGTATACATAGGATACGGCATCCTAGCGAGCAAGTTTCCCATTTCCCCGAACTACGTCGACTCTGATGTTTGTTTCTGACAAACTACATAAGACCAGGATGCGACATCCTGTCGAGTTACCTTCTTCCGTCTTTCATCTGTGTTTCTATTCCAGTGTGTTTGCATTCTTTGAGCAGTTATTTAGAAACCTTATTCTATTCTTTTGAGCGTGGATCTCGTTGAGTACGATGGATGCGTAGTGGTGCTAATACCTTCCCTTCGCATAACCGACTCCCGTACCTATCAATATCAGGTCGTGAGACCATTCCTTTCCAGGTATACATCGAGCGTTTCCTTTCCCGCCTTTGGGATAAATAACGCACGGTGGCGGCTCTGTGTCTTTTTCCCGCCGGTTTTTCGCATAATGCGACACCTTGAACCAAGACATCTTCCAAAGGAAGGGAAAAATGCCAAGTTTCCACACAATACAATGAAAGAGAGGAGACTTACAATCTCACTAACTAGAATGATATGCCTTTTGTGTCAAAATTTAGCACTTTGTTAAGCAATCGTAATTGGACTTATGTAAAAGTCACAACTATTTGAGGTCGTACAATAGAATTTTGGTGTTAATGCCTGTTAGAGGCATAGTATAAGGACTATTCTCATAAAACATACCATACAACAAAAGAATATGCAAAGTGGGGGATCTAATCTCATCCATACTTATGTTAATTTTGCAATCAACTAGCCTTAGGATATAGAGATATCATAGGTCCATGACATGAATGGATAAAGAAGGGGAATGAGATGAAGAGGGAGGGGGGAATGGATCAAACACAAATTGGTCAAAGGAGGACTTTTACCAAATTAAGATCATTCATTCATTTTGGGAGATCGAATATACATTCCATCAATCCCCTAAATCCAATTATCTTAACCTAGAAAAGTCAAATCAACCTTGACCAAGGCCCAACAACACAAGTTAAACTCACAAAGTCAATTAAAATGGCTCTACACAATTAATTTGGCATTTAAACAATTAAAAATAATAAAAATAAGCATTAAGTTAAATTATGGTTGTTCAACTTCCTAAAACCTCATCAAAGCACCAAAGAAATGGCCATGAGATTTATAATAGGTTAAACAAGGTCAAAGGAACTTATAGAAAAATTTTAAGAATTTTTGGAAACATAAAAGTATTTTTAAACAATTAAAAATATTCAGAGAATCAATTAAATCATGAATAATATTAATAATGATCCAAAAAATAATTTTAATCAGAAAATGAAAGTGGATTTTATTTAAATTTTATTGTGAAACTCTGATATTTTTTGGATCAATATTAAATTTAATATGAATTAATGAAAATAAAAGAAATAAAATGAAAATCAATTAATCAGAAAAAGCATGGACCACTTGATTTCCCTCATTAATGAGGTGGCAGATCAAGTGGATGAAAACGCGCGTTCCACGATGTACACTAGTCAGCGCGCTACACAGATGGTAATCACAAAGAACACCCAGGATTAAAACGCATTGGCTTGATCATGTGGCTCAGAACCTATCCAGCACACCGCCGGAGCAAACCACCGATCATCTTCTCTGATGACCTTGACCAGACTGGTTCTCTCATCACCATCACAAAAATTAAAGAGAAGGACATGATCTTAAAGAGAAAATTGCACTGATCATGAATCTGACCTCAATTCAAACCAACTCCAAGCATATTGAGAGATTCATGGAGTTGAATTTTGAGGTATATGAACTGAGTTGCTTCAATTTGACCTCAAAGCATTTCAAACTTCTTGCCTACATCGGTAGGACTTCAAACAACCAATGATCCAAGAGAATTGATGAGAATTGAGAGAGAATCGAAGAGAAGAAAAATCTGGAAAAATACCTTCAATGTTGTGCAGAACTTGATCTCTCTTGCTTCAATTCGTGTTTGGTCTTGCTCAAGAAGCTTGCAGAAATAACTTAGGATTGGTACAAGGCTTTGGATCCTAGAGGTTTCGTATCTCCAAACAGTGAGATTCAAACTCAAATTTCAAATGAAATTTCTCAAAATATCCTTACAAATGTGAGGGTTTCAAGTGTGGGAGGCAAAGCTGGCGCGCAAGGGTCCAATTTCTGATGGCAAAGGCCTCTTATTTATAGCTCAAGCAAATGTTATTTACACCTTTCAAAATATTTCCAAATTTGGCAAAGTGAAATGCATGCTTGCATGGGCATGTATAGGCCCATGAAGCTACTCAATTCAGTCCATATGCAAGTGTAATTAAGTCCTAATATGGATTGTAATGCAAGGCAAAAGTGTATTGATGTTTGAAGATTGATCCTTGCCAATTGATGCAACAATGTTTCGACCATGCACAGACCCCTCAAACATTGTCCAAAATAAAATAAATTGGACTCTTTGGAAAGGTTAGATCAAGAGGAATAACTCTTATGTTAGACACTTTTCCATTTCTAGCATGTATCAGGATGAAATTTGTAGGTGGTAGTTTGGAAATTTCAACATGTTAACATTTTTTTAAGTGTCAAGCCATATGTTCAATTATTCCACCTTAGATAACTTTTTATGTGAGCTTCAAATGATAAAAGTGTCTTCATCAAAGTTGTATCTCTTTCAGAAAGCTTCAAAATGGTCACAAATTTGACCTCATTTGGATTTGTGATGAATGAGTTATGAATTTTTGAAGTTGAGGAAAATCACTTGTTCAATGGTATTGGTCCAAAATGACCTATAAATTATCTTCATATAACATGCTCATAAAAGTTGAATTAGCTCTTCATCCAAACATCAAAGTTGAAGTAGACACCTTGAATTTGATTGTGCAACTTGGAAATCTTTCATCACATAAAAATTGAGCAAGTTATGGCCTTGCAAAGTTGACTTTCAAATTAGGGTTTAGATAAATTGACCTATAATCTTTCAACATAAAAAATGACGTTCCAAGCAAAACTAGCTCTAGACCTCAATATGAAAGTTGTTTGGAATGTCATTCAGAGTAACTTTGCTCTTGGAACCATTTTCATATGATGAAAAGTGTAGGGGATAGGGGATAGGGGACCCCAGCTTTTATCAGATGAATTCCTCTGGTCAACCACCATAAACAACCTTGATAGCTTGCAATTCTCTTGACTTTATGGACTCATGGGAGATCATGTATGCATAAGATGATGAAATTTTAAGTATCCCTTGAAATATTTGATCAATTGTTGAAGAAGCTTGGTGAAGAAGTTACTCAAGATACCCAGATGAACTAGGGTTTCCAAGGCAAACCAATTCCAAACTCTTGAAGAATGCTTGATCAAAATAACATGTAAAGATCATGGGAACTCGTATATGATGCCAAGATCCATTGTGGAGCATTCCTTGGTTGAGTTATTAGCAATGAGGGTCTTAAACCCTAGATGTGAACTTGTATAGATCAAAGGTGATCAAGTGCCCTACCTACAAAAGAGTTAGACAAATGCAAAGACATATTTTTGGTATTTTGGTTAGTAAATGATAAAATAACAAGTATGATACAATCACATGGTGCTTGGTGATCTCTCCCATAACAAACCCAATGAATGAAGGGTGAGGAGGATGCCAAGGTGTGATCCCAATGCATATGATGTGAATAGCATGAGGGATCTTAGGCTCAAAATTGGGGTCTTACAGCTGCCCCTACTTAAGGGCATTCTAACTGATGAGGAGAAGGTTAAAATCTTTGTATCGACTCAGCAGAATTGACTTAAATAACAATATATAGAAACAAAGTTTGGTCCCTAAGAGACCTCATGATGCATATGATATGACTTTAAAAATAAATCTTTGTGGGGAAATATTTCCACAAAGCAAAAAGAAATCAGACCGAAATTTCGTAGGAGTGTAATGCATTCCGTAAGAAAAACTCACTTGGGAGACAGAGACTTTGGGGGATGAAGGATTATGAATAGGCCAGGCTACGACTTAAAAACGGCTGGGGGACTAGAGGAATTCCATGAAAATGGAAAGACTCAGCCAAGGAAATAAAGGACGTCTGCAGGGGAATAGGTACATGAGGATAAAACTGAAATACTCGAACCATGAAGGGAAAGAGATTTCACTAAGGAAATACGCACTCAACTCAACTGGGGAGGAAATAAACTTCAACACAGGAGGAGCATAAATCTATTATCCATCACTTTCTACTGGGTAAGGAGATAATAAACTCTAACAGAAAGAACATCCATTACCGGTTAGGGTAAACATATCAAGGATGACTCACTGAGGGTTGTTAGTAGGTGAATTCATTACCGGTTACTGGGTAAGAATAGACTTGCTGGGGGAAAGCTGAAAGTAGGATTTACAACTACTGGTTACTGGGAAGAAGACCAAAAGGAGATAATATTCATCACTGGTTAAAGTGAACATATCAAGGATTGACTCAAAGAAAAGAAAACTGTCACTGACTAAGATGAATATATCAAGGATAAACTTGCTTGGGGATGTTAAGGAGGATACCCATCATCAGTTAAGATGAACGTATCAAGGATAAACCACTTGAACAAAAAGTAGGAATTACATCTATCGACTGCTGGTTAGAATACCATCAAAGAGAATATTCGTCACCGGTTAGGATGAACATATCAAGGATAGACTCCGAGGGGAAGAATAGGGATTACATCAATCAATTACTGGATAGAAGACCACAAAGAGGATATCCGTCACCGGTTAAAGTGAACATATCAAGGATAAAGTCTACAAAGGGGGGGGGGGGGGTAAAAAGCAGGATTTACAACTACAGGTTATTGGGCAGAAGACCGTAAAAAGAAGGAAACTCGTCATCGGTTAGGATGAACATATCAAGGATTAATTCTCTAGGAAACAAAATAGGGATTACAACTACCTTTTTACTGGGTAGAATACCAAAAATGAGAATATCCGTCATTGATTAGGATGAGCATATCAAGGATAAACTCAAAGCATGGGAAGAAAATATCCGTCACCGGTTAGGATGAACATATCAAGGATATACTTCCTGGGGAAACGTGAAAACGAATCCTCTGGGGAGAGAAAGGTTACTTTTGTTGGGTATTGGGCAATAAGTAAGTAACTGCAAACTAAGAATATTACCAGTTATTGGGTAATAAACTCTCAGGGGACCAAAAGCATCTTTTTCAAGTAAGATCTAGAAAGAAACAGTCAATCAAGACTCATCCGATGAGGATATGACTCAAATGGAGTGGTTCCATCTAGATAATCAACTAGGGAGGAAGATGAAATAATAATCATCCACGAGAAAGTAACTCTAAGAACAAAAATAGTTCTACAACAGACTCCAGGATTTTGATGTTAACAAAGGATGAAACCAAAAATGGCACTCTAACGAAAAGTTTTTAAGTGTGCAGGACTCTAAACAATAAGATAGCAATCTAATCGTGTCATCAGATACAGAATCAAATCAGATACAGATTACCAGAAGATCAGAAGCATCTGAAGTAGAAAACGCGCTCTAGAAGCTCTGACTCTGAGCGAAATAGCATATCAGGATATCAGAAGCGTCTGAAGAAGAAGCACGCTCTAGAAGCTCTGACTCTGATCAACCGTATATCAGATTTCCAGAAGTCTCAAAGTCATCTGAAGATGAGAACTATCAGAAGCTCTGAAGCAACATCTCAGAATCTCAGTCCAACAGAATAACGCAGACTCTGATAATAGAAACTCCCTATCCAGAAAGAGTAACGGAAACCTCAAGCTTCAAATGGAAAGAAACTATATTTGGAAGGAAGTAATTTAGGAGACAAACTTGTTCTGGCAAGAAACAACGAAGTTATGGCATTTAACTATCATCAAGACTAAATATCTGCCATTACTGCAAACGGTCGTTTTTCACCTCTATATAAAGAACGGCGAACCTCATTGAGAGACACACCTGAACACACTGAAATATTCTCTCTCTCTCTCTCTCAATCTTTCACGAGCTTTTGCTCAGAACGTGAAATATTCTACTTGCTTTATCCTAGAAGCACTCTAGATTACATATTCTGTCTGTATCTAAATTGTTTTATATTTCCTCAAGTGACTCTGCGCAGTCTGTATACTTGAGAGGACTAAGAGATCCTTTGCTTAGACGTTGGTTGTAATAATCTTTCAAGATTAGTGGATTAAGTCCTTGTTGAAGGCGAAATCACCTTGGCCGGGTGGACTGGAGTAGCTTTGTGTTATAAGCGAACCAATATAAAATCCTTGTGTGGTCTTATTCTAAAATAGCGCTTATTTTCCAAAAACAATTCAAACCCCCCCTTCTTGTTTTTCTCACCTTCAATTGGTATCAGAGCTTCGGCTCTGTTATTGATTTTCTAATCAAACACTTAATGGTGTAGAGAGATCCAGAACGAGAAACACCATGGCCCACACAAATGAAAGAGACAGTTACAATGCTAAGCCTCCTATCTTTGATGGAGAGAAATTCGACTACTGGAAAGATAGGATTGAGAGCTTCTTCCTAGGCTATGACGCTGATCTCTGGGATATTGTCACAGATGGATACAAACCTCCTAAAACAGATGCTGGAGCTGAAGTCCCCAGAAGCAAGATGTCAGATGATCAAAAGCGAGAATTCAAATATCATCATAAATCCAGAACGATACTTCTCAATGCCATATCTTACAATGAGTATGAGAAAATTACCAATAGAGAAACAGCTAAAGACATACTCGACTCTCTGAGGATGACTCATGAAGAAAACTCTCAGGTCAAAGAAACAACGACTCTGGCTCTAATCCAGAAATATGAATCCTTCAAAATGGAAGACGACGAAGCCATAGAGGTAATGTTCTCTAGATTCCAAACTCTTGTTGCAGGTCTCAAAGTTCTAGACAAAGGAAACACAACTGCAGACCATGTCAAAAAGATAGTCAGAAGCTTGCCAAAGAAGTGGAGACCCATGGTCACTGCCCTAAAGCTATCAAAGGATCTGAATAACATCAGTCTGGAGAGCTTGTCAGTTCACTCAGAAGTCATGAGATAGAACTAGAGGAAGATGAGCCTCAAAAGAAGAACAAGTCTGTAGCATTAAAGTCCAGATCTGAAAAGCGTAAATCTGACAGGAACAAAGCCTTCCAGGCCGAGACAGAAGATGCAGATGACTCTGAACAAGAAGATTCTGATGAGCAAGAAGAATTGTCCCTCCTGACCAGAAGAGTTAAACAACTCTGGAAAAAGAGGAACAACAACTTCAGAAGACCAAGACCCAGAGGGGATCGATCAGAATCAACCTCAAAAGGTAAAACTAATAAAGATGTTACTTGTTATGAATGTAAAGAAACAGGTCACTACAGGAATGAATGCCCCAAAGTAAAGAAAGACAATTCCAGAAAAGAAAGCTTCAAGAAAAATCCCCTCAGAACCAAGAAGGGACTAATGGCTACCTGGGATGATAGTGAATCTGACTCATCAGAATCTGACTCTGATGAACAGGCCAATGTGGCATTCATGGCTACCACATCCAGGAACAATTCAGATGAAGAATCTGAAGAGGTATTTTCTGAACTCTCTCGATCTGATCTAGAATCATGCTTGTCTGAAACTCTTAGCTCATATCAGAAACTAAAAAAAAAGTTTAAAGCAATAAAAGGCTGTCTTGAAGAAAAATTTGAAGAATGTGGCAAACTTGAGATGACAATTCTAGAACTAGAAGATGAAAACAGATCTTTAACATTACAAAGAGATGCAGCAAAGAAAAATTCTTTAAAACTGGAAGAAGCGTTATCTCAAGCTCCACAAGCTTCAAATACGATAATTTATAAATACGAAAAAGCTTTTCAAACGTTTCTGAAGAATGGATAGGAAGGAGTGTAATGGCATCCATGATTTATGGAGCCAGTCGGAACAATAGAAAAGGAATTGGGTATGATCCTAAGGAAGATAAAACTTCTACTATTGACCAACCTAAATCTCCATTTTCATATACACAAGAACAAAAATTTGAAAATGCTAGAAAACCCAAAGTGATAAGAAACTCTGGGAGAACTAATCAGAAAGGACCCAAGAGACTTTGGGTACCAAAAGATAAGATTGTTTATATTGCAGATATCCTATGCAGCAAAGCTCAAACACCAGTCATGGTACCTGGACTCTGGATGCTCGCGACACATGACGGGAAGAAAGTCTATGTTCCAAAGCCTGGAACATAAAGACGCTGGATTCGTAGGCTTCGGAGGAGATCAAAAAGGAAGGATCAAAGGCTCCGGAACTATTGGTAATGGTACTCTTCCCTCTATATCTGATGTCCTTTACGTAGAAGGATTAATGCATAATTTGTTATCCATAAGTCAATTAAGTGATAACGGTTATGATGTGATCTTTAATCAAAAAACATGTAAAGCCATAAATCAAAACAATGGTTTTGTCCTATTCACAGGCAAGAGGAAAAACAATATTTATAAAATTAATCTTTCTGATTTAAAAGAACAAAATGTGAAATGTCTGATGTCTGTTCACGAAGAGCAATGGGTATGACATAGACGCTTGGGCCACATTAGCATGAGGAAACTATCTCAACTAAATAAACTCGAGTTAGTCAGAGGCCTACCTAAACTGAAGTTCTCTTCAAATGCTCTATGTGAAGCATGTCAGAAAGGAAAATTTTCAAAAACATCTTTCAAAAAGAAAACTATTGTTACTACCTCTAAGCCTCTGGAACTTCTTCACATTGATCTATTTGGTCCTGTGAAAACAGCATCAGTCAATGGAAAGAAGTATGGACTAGTCATTGTTGATGATTTCAGTCGCTGGACATGGGTGAAATTCCTAAAACACAAGAGTGAGTCTCATTCTGTATTCACTAGTTTCTGCTCCAAAGTGCAAAAAGAATTTGACTCTAAAATTATCAGAGTCAGAACTGATCATGGTGGGGAATTCGAAAATAAATCCTTTGAGGAATTATTTGAATCTAATGGAATATCCCATGATTTCTCCTGCCCTAGAACTCCACAACAAAATGGAATTGTAGAGAGGAAGAATAGGTCACTCCAAGAGATGGCCAGAACTATGATCAACGAAACTAATGTGGCTAAGCACTTTTGGGCCGAAGCTGTAAATACAACATGTTACATTCAGAATAGAATCTCCATAAGACCTATTCTGGAAAAGACTCCCTATGAACCGTGTAAAGGAAGGAAACCAAACATTTCATATTTTCATCCATTTGGATGTTCTTGCTTTATTTTAAACACTAAAGAACATCTGAACAAGTTTGATTCCAAAGCACAAAAAGGTATTATGTTAGGATACTCAGAACGCTCTAAAGGCTACAGAGTATACAATACAGAAACCAAAATTGTGGAAGAATCAATTCATGTCAGATTTGACGATAAGCTTGACCCTGAAAAGTCAAAGCTAGTTGAAAATTTTGCAGATTTAGAAATCACGCTTGCAGGATCTGATAAAGCTCCAGAAGCAACTGCCACTCAGAATTCTGAGGAAATTAATCCCCCATTAATCCCAAAGAAAGCTAAAAGTTGCTAAACATATCTGAAGAATTGATTCTGGGCAACAAGGACGAACTTGTCAGAACCAGATCTACCTTCAGGACTTCTGAAGAGACTCCTCTAGGACTAGTGTCTCTGATCGAGCCTACGTCCTGTGATGAAGCACTTCAAGATAACGATTGGGTTCTAGCCATGCAAGAAGAATTAGATCAATTCACAAAGAATGATGTCTGGGATCTTGTTCCCAAGCCCAGAGGCACTCACGTTATCGGAACCAGATGGGTATTCAGAAACAAGCTGAACGATAAAGGAGAAGTCGTCAGAAACAAAGCTCGACTGGTAGCCCAAGGTTATAGTCAACAAGAAGGTATTGACTACAATGAAACTTTTGCTCCAGACGCAAGGTTAGAATCTGTATGTCTCCTTGTATCTTTTGCTATAAATCACTCCATCAAATTATATCAAATGGATGTCAAGAGTGCATTCCTTAATGGTTATATATCAGAAGAAGTGTATGTCAACCAACCTCCAGGTTTTGAAAATCCAAATTATCCATAACATGTTTTTAAACTTAAAAAATCTTTATATGGACTTAAACAAGCTCCTAGAGCTTGGTATGAACGGTTAAGTAATTTTCTTCTGGAACATAATTTTATCAGAGGGAAAGTTGACTCCACACTCTTCTGTAAAAACCTTAATAATGATCTCATGATATGCCAGATATACGTTGATGATATTATTTTTGGTTCAGCTAACGCCTCTGTCTGTCAAGAATTTTCTGAGTTAATGCAGGCTGAATTTGAAATGAGCTTAATGCAAGAACTAAAGTTCTTTCTAGGAATTCAAATCAACCAAACTTCAGAAGTCACGTACGTTCACCAAAGCAAATAAATAAAAGATGTTCTGAAGAAATTTGACATGGATGAATGCAACACTACAAAGACTCCCATGCATCCAACATGTATTCTTGAAAAGGAAGAAGTCAGTAAAAAGGTTTGTCAGAAGCTCTATCGTGGTATGATAGGCTCTCTTCTCTATCTGACTGCTACTCGACCTGATATTCTCTTCAGCGTCTGTCTCTGTGCCAGATTCCAATTAGATCCTAGAGAAACTCACTTAACAGCAGTTAAGAGAATTCTCAAATATCTGAAAGGAACTCCTAACCTGGGCCTGATGTATGAGAAAACATCAGAGTATAGACTCTCCGGTTATTGTGATGCAGATTACGCAGGAGATAGACTGGAACGAAAAAACACATCTGGAAATTGTCAGCTCTTAGGAAACAATCTGATATCTTGGGCCATCAAAAGACAATCAACTATCGCCCTGTCCACAGCAGAAGCAGAATACATCTCAGCATCACTATGCACGACTCAGATGCTCTGGATGAAGAATCAGTTAGAAGATCTGCAAATCTTCGAGAGTAACATTCCTATCTTTTGTGATAATACTGCTGCCATTTGTCTAAGTAAGAATCCCATTTTACACTCCAGAGCCAAGCACATTGAAATAAAACATCATTTTATCAGAGACTATGTTCAGAAAGGAATAGTAACATTGAAGTTCATTGATACAAATCATCAATGGGCAGATATTTTTACTAAACCCTTAGCTGAAGATAGATTCCTCTTCATCTTAGAAAATCTGAACATTCAAAACTGCCCTGAATAAAAATGTGCCTCTGAAGTTGTAAAAGAGACTCTGACATAAACAAATGGATTCTTCCTCTGACTCTGATACTTCTACCTAGTTAGAAGTTATCTGAGTTAGAAATCTACAGGAACCAATCGTTTGGTATTCCTGAAGATCAGATACATCAACACGTGGAGTAACTTGCGTCTAACCTTGGAACTTCTAGACAGCTGTCCAGCAGTAATCAAGGACAGACTCTTGGGATCTCCTCGAGCAGTGTGTGAACTGTTGGGATTAGACATCATTAATGAGCCATAATCATTTCTCCCTCTAAGCGTGCTAACTTGGTTTTTGTGCTAAACTCTGATTTGCTTGTCGTTTTGCATGCGTTTCTTTTGGGTATTTAAACACTTCTCTCACACTTTGCACACTCTTCACTCTCACTCACTCGTTCAAACCCAGCTCTCTCTCAGGCATTTCTGTAAACAGTTCATCTTCATCTCTTTTCTTCATCAACACCTTGGATGCTCAACAACAATCTGTGTTCAACTACTCTCAGCAAATGGACTCCAGCAACCCAGCTCAAAGCACAAGCAATCCTACTCCAACCGTTACAAGAGTAACTACAACACGAGTATATAAGGAGCCTCACATTCTTGACCGTGAGCCTCATATAAATCTTGCAACTCCTTTTGAGAAACTGGACGTGATATGTGAATCCCTGGTGGATTTTAACAACATGAAGAGGAATGGCGTAGACCTCACTGAAGAACTTCGCAAACAAGGTTGGGAAAACTACTTTCAACGCCTCTACGGTCCAGTTTACCCAAATCTTATTAAGGAATTCTGGAGGTTTGCTGACGCTGACGACCATTTCATCGTCTCCTATGTTTTGGGGGTAAAAAATGTGATTACTGAAAAATCAATAGCTGCCTTGCTGAACATGGAGAAGGTTGGAGGAAGAAGGATTTACAAAATCAATCCTAGGGCGAAATACATTGCTCAGGAAATCAACCCCACAATCTTCAAACTCAACACAGAAGGCAACCCCTCAAAGAACAAAGACCTACATCAGAATCTCCGGGTGTGGCTCAAAATCATTATGGGAACTATTCATCATCGCCCAGCGTCAAACTCTTCAGATTACATCAATACAGATCAGAAATGTATTCTGTATTGTATTCTTAAAGGTCTGAAGCTTTGCCTCTCAACACTCCTCTTCAAATACCTCAGAGATTCTGTTCGGGAAAGCAGGAACAACATGAAACCCAGAACGTACATTCCTCTGGGAAGACTTCTCTCAGATGTGCTGATAGAAAATGGTCTCGTGGACCATCTGGTGAAACACAGACTCATGGACGACTTGGCAATAGAAACCGGAAGGCCTCTGAACGCCAGGAATCTAAAGAGCATGGGGATTCTGGATAAAATCAATGTTAGACCTTCACTGGACACCTCCTGGGAAGCATTAAAAGATCAGAGGGAAATTCCTAATGGTTTTTGTATGTTCTACAAGGAAGAACCCAAAGAAGCCATTCTCTTCTATCTCCAACGTCTAAAGGATGAAGGAGTAGACATCTCAGATTTCAGGTTAAGCGAACTGCCAGATTCAGCACCAGACTTTGTGAGGTTTAAAAGGGGTCCATCTGAGAAGACTTCGAAGGCGAAGAAGGCGAAGCTAGGAGAATCTTCTGAATCAAGACCTCCAGCACCTCTGTAAGAATCTTCTGGTAAGTCTGCCTCTCCTGCTCCTTCTGTACAGCAGCTTGCTTCCTCTACTCCTCTACCAACACCCATCTACACCACATCTGAAACCCCTCTCTCTACAACCAGAACATCTCAACCTTTACCAAAATTCAACCTTGCCAATACCTCCCTGCCCATTTCGGAAGCTGAACAACTGAACCAAACCACTTCCTCATCCTCAGCCCCTGAATCACCCCCCTACTTTGTCATTTCCTCTGACCCAGAACCCTCTGACCCCGCCTCTCCCACTCTAGCCCAACTTCAGACTCTAAACCATGCCTCACAACCACCACCACCACCTGAACCTGAAGTATCCTCACCACCCACAGAACAACCAACCTCAACCCCATCTAACACTCAACCCTCTGACCCCCACAACTCTGACATTCCCCCTCCAAACACTTCCGCTGAACCTCAAACTCTCAACCTAAGTCCTCCAAACTCTCCACCTCAACAATCTGAACCAGAACATTCCCTGCCAACCCTAGAGGAAGCAATCATGTTGTTTGCAGGAGCATCAGTGGAAAAGGTCAAGTCTCTGACCATAAACTCTGGCATCAGTGATGATCCTTCCTCTGCGAGGACACACTGGAACAGAGTCATTGGCTGGATGACATCTGAGGCCTTTAAGCTGAAGAATCTCTCTGAGCAAGTCAGAAACAACTTTATCAGAGACGCTGAGGCAAGACTACAGGAGCGCTTAGCTAGAGAAGCTGAGGAACAGGCCAAAAGGGAAGAAGAAGAAAGAGCAAGACAGGAAGAAATCCAAAGGGAAAGGGAAGCTGAAGCCAAAGCTCTAGCTGATGCTGCTGTTGCCGCTGAAGCTGAAGCAAAGGCGGCTGCTGAAGCTGAAGCTAAAGCCGCTGAAGAACAGCATGCTCTGACTCAGGGGGAGTCCTCTACTTTTTCCCCCTGGTTCTCAGGACTCTCGAGGAGCTCCAGAAGGAGCAAAATGTAGTTCGGGCCAGATTGGATCAACAGGACACTGTCACCGCCAACATTCAGAATATGCTGCAATAACTGCTTCAACGAATGCCTCCGCCTCCCAACCCTTAGGAACTTAGGATTTCTTTGCTTGTTGCTTTGCTTGTTTTTGTCTCTGATGATTTTGCTCTTATAAATATATCTATATTTGCTTCCTGCTAATTTTTTGTTTAAGTCTTTTTGATTCTGACAAAAAGGGGGAGAAATCAAATAACTTTGATGAAAACGTGTCTAAATACCTTAAGCATCTGCAAACATACCCTTCTCTAAAAATAAATCTATCTAACACTTGACTTAAGAAATTGCAGAAAAGGTATCTAAGAAACTTCATTGCTTGGAAGCTCTGGTAAGAACTTCTGAACTCCCTAGCCTATCTCAGGGGGAGCTCACTCCTATCTGATCTGATAAACTCTTATTTTTGAATGTTTCATCTGTCAATTGAGTTTGTTCTGTCATCATCAAAAAGGGGGAGATTGTAAGAACAAAAATAGTTCTACAACAGACTCTAGGATTTTGATGATAACAAAGGATGAAACCAAAAATGGCACTCTAACGAAAAGTTTCTAAGTGTGCAGGACACTAAACAATAAGAAAGCAATCTAATCGCGTCATCAGATACAGAATCAAATCAGATACAGATTACCAGAAGATCAGAAGCATATGAAGTAGAAAACGCGCTCTAGAAGCTCTGACTCTGAGCGAAACAGCATATCAGGATATCAAAAGCGTCTGAAGAAGAAGCACGCTCTAGAAGCTCTGACTCTGATCAACCGTATATCAGATTTCCAGAAGTCTCAAAGTCATCTGAAGATGAGAACTATCAGAAGCTCTGAAGCAACATCTCAGAATCTCAGTCCAACAGAATAACGCAGACTCTGATAATAGAAACTCGCTATCCAGAAAGAGTAACTGAAACCTCAAGCTTCAAATGGAAAGAAACTATATTTGGAAGGAAGTAATTCAGGAGACAAACTTGTTCTGGCATGAAACAACGAAGTTATGGCATTTAACTCTCATCAAGACTAAATATCTGCCATTACTGCAAACAGTCATTTTTCACCTCTATATAAAGAACGGCGAACCTCATTGAGAGACACACCTGAACACACCGAAATATTCTCTCTCTCTCTCTCTCAATCTTTCACGAGCTTTTGCTCAGAACGTGAAACATTCTACTTGCTTTATCCTAGAAGCACTCTAGATTACATATTTTGTCTGTATCTAAATTGTTTTATATTTCCTCAAGTGACTCTGCGCAGTCTGTATACTTGAGAGGACTAAGAGATCCTTCTCTTAGACGTTGGTTGTAATAATCTTTCAAGATTAGTGGATTAAGTCCTTGTTGAAGGCGAAATCACCTTGGCCGGGTGGACTGGAGTAGCTTTGTGTTGTAAGCGAACCAATATAAAATCCTTGTGTGGTCTTATTCTGAAATAGCGCTTATTTTCCAAAAACAATTCAAACCCCCCCTTCTTGTTTTTCTCACCTTCAGTAACCCAGTGGGGAAAGGAGAAAGCTTAAAGTCTTTCTGCTTATGGGGCTGACACTCTACAATTGAAAAGAGGACAGACTCACCAAACATGTATGGGGATAAAATACCACCATAACAGAGAATAAGAATCATAAGAATGAGTCAACAGGTGCAATGATGCAATAATGAAATTATATAAGTGTATATGTATATGTATATGTATAAGTATATGTATATGTATATGTGTATATGATGATTATGCTGACAAAGTGATCATAAAGGATTCAAGGATGTCACAGATTTGAATCACCAATATAATTCTCGGCAAATCCAGAAAAGAGGGAAACAACTGCTGGAGAAAAGAGAGATCAACATCCCAAAGGCTCAACCCTAGCTGGGGAAGAAAATAGGAGATCTGCTGGGGAAACTGCTACCAACTCTGCGGAGAATTTTAGGTAAATACCATATCAAATGGGAGACAACCCTACATGGGAACAAACGCAGATAGCTGCTCAGAAACCAGAAGGAAACTCTGACTGGGAGCGAATCTGATGACGAATGGTGAGGAAACCAAAGTTCTGCCGGAATCATGCAAACTGCTGCAACGAAATGTCCGCATTCCGCTGGAGAACAAATATAAACTCGGTTGGGGAATAGACACCTACTCAGCTAGGGACAACGGAGAATTCACCGCTTGGAGAAATCAACAAACACCGGGTGATGAACAATGCTGTCAGGGATGAAAGAGAAATCGCGCCTACTGCTTGGGGAGAACCAATAATGCTCCACACTTAGGGCTTTACTACTTTTGAACCAATGTTGATACTCCTTTTAAATGAAATCAATTGCTTAAATTTAATACTTTTATATGTTTTAAAAAATGTGATTTTGATTAAAATTTTAATTTTCAAAATGATCAAAATAGAATTTAAAACTATTTGGCTGAATTAAACAAGAGTAAAAACAATTGGATAAAAGCTCAACTTTATTTAATAGAATGGTAGTCTGTAAATGATAAGACTCCATATATCTTTACAAAGTTGAAAATGGAAATTTACATGGAAAAAGGGTTACATTAAATACAATGATCATTGATGCTTCTAACAATTCTTGATATCCACTGTGCTCTTGGCCGCTCTACCGGGGGACGATGAATCAAAATCGACCATTGTGCTCAAGAACGTCTTCAAATCTGAATAACAGCAGGATGCAGTTACTTGCCACAATCCCTAATTTTTGCATAAATTTCCCCAAGGTGGGGTACTCAATTTATCCGCATAAATCTTTCTGTTTTATTTCTCTAATTTTTTCCTGGACCTCCCTTTCGGGTTTTATCCACCGAGACACTCATTTTTTCCTAAGCCGCCCTTTCAGGTTTTCAACTTAGTGAACTATTCTTTTCTTTTTTAGGCAAAGTATTTCTTGACTGCATCTGCGTTCACAAGACGCGTGCACTCTTCACCATTTATAGTTGTACGAATCAAAGCACCACTTGAAAAGGCTCTCTTAACAACATACAGGCCTTCATAATTAGAAGTCCATTTTCCCCTAGAATCTGGTTTGAAAGATAGAATCTACTTGAGCACAAGGTCACCTTCTTTGAAAACATGAGGTCTAACCTTCTTATCAAAAGCTTTCTTCATTCTCTGCTGATATAACTGACCAAGAGACATGGCAATCAATCTCTTCTCTTCAACCAAATTCAGTTGATCAAACCTAGTCTGACACCATTCAGCCTCAGTCAACTTGGCTTCCATCAGCATACACAATGATGGGATCTCGACCTCTACGGGGAGCATAACTTCCATGCCATAAATAAGTGAGAAAGGGGTTGCCCCTGTTGAAGTGCGGATGGATGTATGATACCCGTGCAAAGCAAATGGGAGCATCTCATGCCAATCCTTATATGTCACAACCATCTTCTGAATAATCTTCTTGATGTTCATATTTGCAGCTTCAACAGCCCCATTCATCTTGGGTATGTAGGGAGAAGAATTATGGTGTGCAATCTTGAAGTCTTTGCAAAGACCTTCCACCATTTTATTATTCAACTTTGAGCAATCTTGAAGTCTTTGCAAAGACCTTCCACCATATTGTTATTCAAGTTCAAACATTATCAGTAATGATCTTACTTGGCACACCATAACGGCATATGATCTGATTCTTAATAAACCTCACAAAGACTTGCTTCGTTACATTTGCATATGACGCCGCTTCAACCCATTTTGTGAAGTAGTCAATAGCCACCAGAATGAAACGATGTCCGTTTGAAGCTTTGGGTTCAATCATGCCAATCATATCAATTCTCCATATGGAGAAGGGCCATGAGGGCGGAAATGACGTTCAATAGTGTCGGAGGAACATGAATTTTATCTGCATATAATTGACACTTGTGGCATTTATTCCAAACTTGCAACAATCAGATTCCATTGTCAGCCAATGGTAACCTACTCGCAATATCTTCTTCGCCATTGCATGTCCATTGGAATGAGTACCAAAGGAACCTTCATGGACTTCAGTCATCAACATGTCTGCTTCGTGTCTATCCACGCATCTGAGCAAAACTATATCGAAGTTTCTCTTGTATAACACATCACCGTTCAGGTAGAAATTCTCGGCTAATCTTCTTAAAGTCTTCTTATCTTTCAAACATGCCCCAGACGAGTAAATTTGACTTTGGAGGAAACACTTGATGTTGTAATACCACAACTTCTCATCTTTGATCTCTTCCACATGAAACACATGACCTGGCCTATCAAGACACATCACAGTCAAGTTGGGAACTTCATTCCAATACTTCACTACAATCATTGATGCCAATGTTGCAAGAGCAACTGCCATCCAGTTCTCATCTCGAGGGATATGATGAAATTCAACTTTTGTAAATAAAGTTGAAATCCTCTTCGCGTAATCTCTATATGGTATCAAACCGGGTTGATTCGTCTCCCGTTCACCTTTGATTTGATTCACAACCAAAGCTGAATCTCCATAGACGTCCAAATACTTGATTCTGAGGTCAATGGCCTCTTCTAGCCCCATAATGCAAGCTGCATATTCTGCGATATTATTTGTACACTTGAAAGTCAATCTGGCTATAAACGGAAAATGTGTGCCTTGAGGAGTAATAATCAATGCCCTAATGCCATTACCATACTGATTAACAGCTCCATCAAATACCATGCCCCAACGGGAACCAGGTTCTTGCCCTTCTTCAAGCAATGGTTCATCACAATCTTTCATTTTCAAGTACAAGATCTCTTCGTCAGGAAAATCATATTGCATTAACTGGTAATCTTGAATCGGTTGGTAAGCTAAATGGTCATCCAAGACACTACCTTTGATTGCTTTCTGAGATTGGTATTCGATATCATACTCTGATAACAACATTTGCCAACGGGAAATCCTCCCAGTAAAAGCAGGCTTCTCAAAAGTATACTTGATTGGATCCATTTTGGATATCAACCAAGTGGTATGATTTTACATATACTGACGCAGACGCTTAGCAGCCCAAGCCAATGCACAACAAGTTTTCTCAAGCATAGAATACCGAGTCCCACAATCGGTGAATTTCTTATTGAGGTAGTAAATTGAAAATTCCTTCTTTCCAGTTTCATCTTGCTGGCCTAAAACATAACCCATACTCTCTTCAAGCATAGTCAAATACATGATCAATGGTCTTCCTTCAATAGGTGGAGACAGAATCGGAGGCTCAAGCAGATACTCTTTTATACTATCAAAAGCTTTCTGGGAGTCTTCGGCCCAATCACATGACTGATCTTTCCGAAGAAGTTTGAATATAGGCGCATATGTGGCAGTCATGTGTGAATTGAATCTTGGGATGTAATTCAAGCGACCAAGAAAACCTCTGGCTTGCTTCTCAGTTTTGGGTGGAGGCATCTCTTGAATTGCTTTGACCTTGGCAGGATCAACTTCAATACCCTTCTCGCTGACAATAAAGCCCATCAACTTACCAGAACGAATACCAAAAGTACACTTATTGGGATTCAAGCGGAGTTTATACTTCCTCAAACGCTGGAATAGCTTCAACAAATGCTCATCATGTTCCTCTTCATCAATAGATTTAGCAATCATATCATCAACATAGACTTCGATCTCTTTATGCATCATATCATGAAAAAGAGTAGTCAATACTCTTTGTTAAGTTGCACCAGCATTCTTTAAACCGAAAGGCGTCACTCTATAACAGAATGTTCCCCAAGGTGTAATGAATATGGTCTTCTCCATGTCTTCGGGTGCCATCTTGATTTGATTATAACCGAAAAATACGTCCATAAATGAAAAGACTTCGAGTTTAGCTGTATTGTCTACCAACATATCAATGTATGGCAGAGGGAAATCATCTTCCGGACAAGCTTTGTTCAAATCTCTATAATCAATGTACATACGGACTTTTCCATCCTTCTTCGGAATAGGTACAATATTGACCACCCATTGCGGATACTCAGCAGTCACAAGGAAACTAGCATCAATATGCTTTTGCACTTCTTCTTTAATCTTCACTGCCATATCGGGATGAGTTCTTCTCAACTTCTACTTGACTTGCGGACATTCTGGAAACAACGACATTCTATGCTCTACAATATCAGAATCCAAACCAGGCATGTCTCGATAGGACCAAGTAAACACATCTGAATATTCTCGGAGAAGATCAATCAACCCCTTCTTAACTTCAGGACACAGTCGAGATCCAATCTTGACTTCCTTCACATCATCCTCGGAACCCAAGTTGACAAACTCAATCTTCTCTTTGAATGGCTGAATGGCTTTTTCCTCGTTCTCAAGAAGACGATACAATTCATCACTTACTTCTTTATCACTTTCCTCCTCGGCCTCAAACACAGGGAATTCAAAATTTGGAGAAGGAGAAGGATCATTGTATTCAATGGGGTTAGAAACCAACCTGCATATTAATTTGATATTTTGATTTTAGAAAAGTGAATTTGTGACCAAATATTATGCAGATGGACAATTATATTATTTATTTATGTTTTTTTTATGATTACCATTTTCAGAATTAAGCAAAAAGTAAAAACAAAACATCATAGACGTGGATGAATAGAATTATATTTTATTGATGATCAAATTGAAATCCCCAAACAATGTTCACTTCTCCCTTAGGCATAGGAGAAGGATTTTCAAAAACAAATAAAAGAAATTACTTAGATCGATGCATAATAACAGGAATAGCAACAACAATCCAATTGTTGCAAGCTTTTCCATGCGTCACAATATTGGTGCGATCTTCCTCTTCATCATCCTCTAGCACAGCAGCTAAGTGTTATTCATTACCATGAATGAACCCTCCGCTACGGAAACTGAGTTGTACATCTTCAGATCTAACCACTGGTGAACCTCGCTGGAAAACCAATCTGGCTCTGCTCTTGTTGTCGGAGACCTCTACCACTCACCCCCGCTGACAGACTGACCATCTTCAACAATCTTGAATGCATCTTTGAATGAGGACATGGGTGCCCCAACTCTCTTTTCCTCAACAATAGATAAGGCTTGGAACGGAGTTCCAACCCCATCCTCAACTTGAACATAAGATAAAGATGACAAGTGGATGACCAACATTGCCTTTTCCCCGCCAACGATAACAAGCTTCCCATTCTTGACGAACTTCAGCTTCTGATGCAACGTTGAAGTGACGACTCCTGCCTCATGAATCCATGGCCTTCCCAACAAACAACTATAGGTCAGGTGGATATCCATTACTTGAAAAGTAATTTGGAAATCACTCGGACCTATCTTCACTAGAAGGTCCACTTCGCCAATCACAGTCTTGCGCGAACCGACAAAAGCTTTGATGATCACGCCAATATATCTCATAGGCGCTCCTTGGTATGACAGCCTAGACAAAGTCAACTTTGGAAGTACGTTCAATGAAGACCCGGTGTCTACTAGCACATTCGACAGAGCATCATCTTTGCAATTCATCGAGGTATGCAGAGCCAAGTTATGATTCCTACCCTCATCGGGGAGTTCTTCATCACAGAAACTAAGATTGTTGTCGGAAGTGATGTTAGACACAATATGATCGAACTGATCCACTGTAACATCATGTTCCACATAATCGTGCTCAAGAACTTTCTGCAGTGCTTTTATGTGCGCTTCTGAGTTCATTAACAGAGACAGTGAAGAAATCTTTGAGGGGGTTTGGAGCAACTGCTCTACCATATTGAACTCGCTCTTCTAAAAAAACTGAGCACCTCACCATCATCATTATACTTCAAGCCACTAGATTCACCAAACTGACACCTTGGAGCACTAACAGACTCTACCACAGACGCATCACCCTTCTTACTAACAGATACATCCTCCACATTCTTTGGGAACCCCGACCCAAACACACAACCACTATGGGTCACCTTGGTAACATCAACAATGCTCACAACAGAACTAGTCGTAGGCAAAGGAACCTCTTGATCATTCTCCAACATGGTAGCATTGTACTTATACGGGACAGCTTTATCGGATGCATACGGGACTGAACATGCTAACCGTATTACCAACGGTGATACTGATCTATTGCTGATGGTGTTACTGTTATTGCAATCATACTGAATAACCACTCTTTCAAGAGTTTTAAAAACCTAGACTATAACATTAACATCATCATCTACATGACGAGTTTGAACAATCTGAATCAAACCTTCATCCATCAACCTCTAGATGTCTCTCTTCACAACCATACAAACTTTGGAATTGACACTAAAAATAGCACAACATCATGATCATGCTCACAATCACTAACCAAGAAAATATCCTTGTGCATCCTCACCAAGGACCTTCTAATGAAACACATATCGAATACCTTGAATTCCCTAAGAAAACCGTCCACCATATTAACAGATGAATTTCCATGGACACGTAATGGGTTAGCTTTGACGTTTGGCACATGGGCCTCGAAATACACCATCCCGCTCTTTACCAGCTTCTGACTTCATACTTCAAGGGGTAGAAATTCTCGATGTCATGATGGGGAGCGCCTTGATGAAAAGCACAACGGAGTTCCGATTTGTACCACCATGGAAGTGGTTCAGGGATTTGTGGTGGATTCCTTGGTTGCAACAGATTTTTGAGAACCAAAGACGAATATAACTCTGCATAATTCATGGGAATTGGGTCAAAAGAGACCTTCTTCCTATCAAAATTTGGTTGCTGATGATTGTTGGTATTGTTGTTGTTGTAGGTGTTTGTTCATTGTTGTGGTTGTTGTTGTTGACGTTGATGTTGAATTGGTGTTGACCGATTAGCTGAAAATACGGGAATGAATGATGATACTTGATGATGATGTTGACGGGATGGTTGACTTCTTCTTTCTTGAGGCCTCCTTTGCCTCCCAACTGAAACTGCATTAGCTTCACTCTCCTTCTTCTTACTGAAATTATTGCCATACCTCTTGCTGGATGACACCTCCTCTCTAGATAACCATCCCTCTCGGACACCTTCTTCGAGTCTCATCCCCATGTTTACCATCTCGGTAAAATCACTGGGGGCACTGGCAATCATTCGCTCATAGTAAAATGAGCTCAGGGTCTTAAGAAATTTTTTGGTCATCTCCTTTTCTTCCAAAGGACGGGTAATCTGAGCGGCAAGCTCTCTCCATGTTTGCGCATAATCCTTGAATATATCCTTGTCTTTCTAAGACAATGACCTTAATTGGTCTCTATCTAGAGCCATATTAAAATTATATTTGTACTGCTTTACGAATGCTTCGCCCAAATCATTGAACGTGCGGATGCTCGCACTATCCAATCCCATGTACCACCTCAGAGCGGCACCGGTCAAGCTGTCTTGAAATTAATGGATCAAAAGATGATCATTATCAGTTTGAGTAGACATCTTTCTAGTGTACATCAACAAATGACTGATTGGACAGGTATTCCCCTTGTACTTTTCAAAGTCAGGCACTTTGAACTTCACCGGGATCTTCACATTTGGAACCAAACAAAGTTCCGCAAAACTCTTTCTAAATAGATCTTTACCCCTCAACATTTTCAATTTCTTGCGCAGCTCAAGGAATTGGTCCTTCATCTCGTCCATCTTCTCATACACATCAGGGCCCTCAGACGGTTCAGAATGATAGATGGTATCTTCTACATGGGGTAGAGTATGCACAACTGGTGGAGGCACAAACATGACCGGGCCAGATGTCGGCATTCCCCACGGCATTCCCCACGGGAATCCGACAAGTATGTTGGGTGCAAAATGAGCAGCAATTGCAGGAACAGTAGAGGTAGCCACCTCTAAAATGACAATCCTTTGAGGAGGAGGAGTTGCAAGCATTGGAGAAGACTGGCTCTGAGTAGCTAGGACTGACTCCATCAGGGAAGTCAGACGGGAAATCTCATCCTTCAGGTCTCTGTTCTCTTGTTCAAAATGCTCCATAATCCTTGAGTGATTGGCGTAGGTATTGTATCGATGAGTCAGCTTGGCTGAAGCATAGAAGAAACACCAATAAGACATCTGGCAAAAGAGAAACCTGCTATGCAAAAGATGTATGAAATGCAATGCTTGATTGTTATTTTTATTTTCAAGGAACTTACTATACTATTTGCAAATACATGTATATTTAACAATAATTATAATAATTTGATATGACCGCATAAACCTCTTTTATATATATATATATATATATATATATATATATATATATATATATATATATATATATATATATATATATATATATATATAATTGGAAGGATTACACTGAGTAAAATTTCAGAAACCAAATGAAAATACAAGAGAAAAGGAGACTAGTCATCCTAAGGATCCCTAACAACAACCTCAGAATATCTAGTTGCAGGCGCGTACTTCCTTCGAATGCGTCAGATCTCGGTCTCAAAAGAAGCCTTCATCTGAGTCTTCTCGAGGACAAGCTGGTCAACAATCTTCTTCCAAGCAACGAAAGGCTGAGGCATACTAGAGGTAGATGAAACCTCCGACTCTCTCTGTCTCTTCGTCATTCGATCTTTAAGTAGCTCAATAAGTGCATCTTTGTCCTTAGACTCAAGCTGCAACTCCTCATGTTTTCGGCTCAAAGCATGGAAACACTCTTCCCGCATATCCTTCTCCCGCTTCATCTTGGTGAGTGCGTCTTCCAACTCCTCTGCATCTTGGTTAGGGAGAGTTAATGGCTCAACCACAACCATACACATAGGTTTTCCATAAGCATACGACATCTTCAACTCCATAGCTCTCTTCTTCAACCAAAGAGTGTAAGCTTCCGCAGCTACACAATTGTGCGGACCAAACTCGGATCTTCCTTTCCTATGCACATTATGCCAAGCATGCACAATCTTCTGCTTCAAATGTTGGGGATCTTTACCCTCTTGATAGAAAATACCTTCTAATAAAGTGTTATTAGGTATGTCTCTCAAGGGGAACCCAAGTTGACGACGAGCCAAAGTAGGGTTGTAGTTAATTCCTCCTTTTGTACCAATGTGAGGCACATTAGAGAATTCACCACAAATATCAATAATCTCCAAGCTACTTAATGCAGAGTCATACCACACAATATTATCATTAGTGAGAGACATAAGTCTCTGAGACCACCGTAGACATTGCTTGTTCTCCATAAAAGCAGGTGTTTGAGGCAAGCGTGAAATAAACCACTTATACAGAAGAGGAACACAGCACACAATCGTTCCACCACCCTTAGAATTCCTTAGATGCAAATAGAAGTACATATCACCTAACAAAGTAGGCACATGATTCCCAATCAGGAAGATTCTAATGGCGTTAACATCAACAAAACCGTCAATGTTAGGGAACAAAGCCAACCGATAGATGAGTAACACAAAGATAGCTTTAAAAGCTTCCACACTACCGGCTTGAGCAAAGGCAGTGGCTTCCTTGATGAGGAATTCAGAAGTTAACCCAAAGAATCCTCCTTTCTTCATCCAATGAGCCTCTATCTCAGACTTCTTCAAGTGAAGAGCTTTAGCAATAAGATGAGATCTAGGAATCTCTTCCAATCCACTAAAGGGAACTTTGTTAGAAATAGGTATTCCTAAAAGATGGGCATACTCCTCCAACGTAGGCACAAGCTGATAATCCGGAAAAGTGAAGCAACGGTGGAGAAAGTCATAAAACTGAACCAACACACTCAAGAGTCCTTCAACCACATCAGTAAATAACACAGATAGAAGTTTCCCATGACATTGCTTGAAGTCCAAGGGATCTAGTATAAAGGATGAGAACTTCATTAACTCTTTCAAGTCGGGACATTTGAAAATGTACTTCTTAGTGTACCTTTGTCCATAATCTATGGTCTGAAAATATTTCCAAATAACACCTCAGTTCCTTGAAATTTTCGTGTCATGAATGTCATGATGCCCATGAATGCATGAATGCAGCAATCACAAATAAGGGATCATACACAAGGCAATCAAACAAAGGTCAAGGGATAAATCGAGCCATTGTCAAGATGAATAATCCATTTTGGTGGATTATGGTTTACACCTTATCAGTGTAACACCCTTCGAACTACCCCAAATGATTACTTAAAATAGCAATACAAAATCAGAGTAATTTATGCACCAAGGGTGTCACACAATATTTCACACCAAAAATATTTAGTCATGCTCTTATTTAATCAAAACAGCAATTTTGCATAATTTCGCAGCGGTTACAAAGTCATTTCAATCATATCAAACATGTAACGCATTACATGTAAAATGGTTCATCACCAACAATAAAATATTCAAAATGTTCCCTCCCGATGTTACATCTATCAGAGCATGACCCACTACGAAGACTACACTAGACTCCAAGCATTAGTCTCTATGCAACTCATTTCTCGTTACCTGAAAAATAGGCGTAAGGGTGAGTTCCTCAATCAATATAATAAGCATTATAGAACAACATGTAATGCCAAGTAGTTAACACATTAATTCACCCTAATTAGACTACGCATTCAGCAACAGTAATCTCCATTCAAACATCATACTCAACAGTACAATTCTCCATCATATTCAATCATTAACAACACAACACACAACACACATATGATACTGGAATACATCCAATCATATCATATGCCACACATTCATTATGCAATGAGACTCTATGCATGCGGTACCGACTATTTGTGAACATATAGTTCAACCTCACCGTCCAAATCCAGGCACGGCTACCAAGCTCACTAGTCCCACTCATTTGAGACATAGTGACTCACTCACTAATTCCTCACCATGGGAATTAGCTACCACCCCAAATGGGCCATGAAATGCACGTTAATCACCTAGCATGCAAACAACAACAACAACAACCAACATGATTTACTCACTAATTCCTCACCATGGGAGTTAGCTACCACCCGAAGGCCACGATACACATGCTAATCACCTAGCAATGCAACATCAACGATAATCAAGAATAGACACATGCTCACACTCTAAGCCACAGAATAGTCTATTCACAAATGCATACATTCACAACATCATGTATACCATTCCACATTATCAACACAATTTATCACAAAAGTATATTATATCATGCCAAACAACAACCACAATATTAGCACACTCCACTAATATCTATACTGCTCAAAACAGCGGGAATTAATCCCTATTACATCATAGGCCGACATAGGCCAACCCTCAAATAGGCACACAACATTAAAAGATTCATTTTTTCCCCCCTCTGCAACATACTATATCAATTTTTCCACAGCTCGAAACTCACAGGTCGGCGCAAAGACTCTGCTCAACTGGAGGGAGTCGGCGCAAAAGCCCTATGCGTCGACGCATACAGTCGACGCTTAGCTCACTGGTCGGCGCAAAACTACCATGCGTCGACGCATGCAGTCAGCGCATGCCTCACGGGTCAGCGCACGCCGACCCTATGGTCGACCGCTCGCGCGCAGACTCAGATTTTTCTGAGTTTTCTAGGGTTCCGTTAGCTTACGTTTCACAGGTTTTCCGGCCGTTTCCTCAACTACAACCATCTCTAAACAGAACAATTTGCCCGGTAAATTGGTAGCGCCGATTCAAGTTT
This sequence comes from Lathyrus oleraceus, assembly GCF_024323335.1. NCBI lineage: Eukaryota > Viridiplantae > Streptophyta > Magnoliopsida > Fabales > Fabaceae > Lathyrus > Lathyrus oleraceus. The sequence continues at coordinate 195,530,527 of NC_066580.1, read as the reverse complement.
TTAACTGGAATTCGTGTCCTAATCTAACATTTACGACTTACACCACTACCGATTCAATTTACAGATTTTAACACCGTTTATCCAACATCAAAATCAGCATATACCGTCCCAATTAGGGTTAATTTAACGGCTTATCACTACCCACTACGTATTATCCCATAATACCCATTAATCGACGATAACCCCCCCTTACCTGATTAATCCGGCAAAATCTCTAAGCTTCAAGCTCTTCTCCAACCTTCAGCCCTTGCTCTGTCTCTTTGCCCTTTTTCTCTTCTCTGCAGCTTCTCTGAGTTTCACGTGAAAAACTTATTTTCCAAATGAACCCTATTTCCTTATTCCACTTATATATTTTCCAATAATAATATTAAAATCCAATAATTATTATTCCAAAATAATAATAATTATTATCCAATAATAATATTCCAATTTATTTTATTCCAATAATAAAATAACCCAATTATTCAATTAAATTAATATTATACTATTAACTCAATTCAAATAATTATTTTATTTTATTGGGGTGTTACAACTCTCCCCCACTAAAAGAGTTTTCGTCCTCGAAAACATACCTCAAGCGAACAACTCCGGATAAGACTCCTTCATCTTACTTTCCAGTTCCCAAGTCACATTGCCACCTGCTGGTCCTCCCCAAGCTACCTTCACTAAGGCAATCTCTTTACCCCGCAACTGCTTCAACTCTCGATCCTCGATCCTCATAGGTGATGTTTCCACAGTCAGGTTATCTCTCACCTGTACATCATCTATTTGGACAACATGCGACGGATCATGGATGTACCTCCTCAACTGAGACACATGAAAAACCTCATGCAAATTCGCAAGCGACGGCGGTAAAGCGACACGATAGGCTACCTCCCCTATCCTCTCCAAAATCTGATAAGGACCAATAAATCGAGGTGTCAACTTCTTCGACTTCAAAGCTCTACCAACACCAGTTATCGGAGTAACACGAAGAAACACATGATCTCCCTCTTGGAACTCAAGTGACTTCCTCCTCTTATCATGATAACTCTTCTGACGACTCTGAGCAATTCTCATCTTATCCTGAATCATCTTAATCTGTTCGGTAGTTTGTTGAACAATCTCCGGTCCAACCACAGCACTCTCACCGGACTCATACCAACACAAAGGTGTCCGACATCTCCTACCATACAAAGCTTCAAACGGTGCCATACCAATGCTCGAATGAAAACTATTGTTGTAGGTAAACTCAATCAACGGTAAATAACAATCCCAAACACCTCTTTTTTCCAAAACACAAGCTCTCAAAAGATCCTCTAGTGACTGAATCGTCCTCTCAGTCTGACCATCAGTCTGCGGATGATATGCAGAACTCAATCTCAGCTTAGTTCCCAAAGCCTTCTGCAAACCTTCCCAGAACTTCGACGTAAATCTAGGATCTCTGTCTGAAACAATACTCGACGGAATACCATGCAAGCTTACAATCTTCTCAATATACAACTCGGCTAATCTCTCTAACGGATAATCCATTCTGATCGGAATGAAATGAGCCGACTTCGTCAATCTATCAACAATCACCCAAATAGCCTCAAAATTCTTACTTGTCCTCGGCAAACCAGAAACAAAATCCATACTGATACTATCCCACTTCCACTCTGGAATAGCCAACGGTTGCATTAGCCCAGACGGCTTCTGATGCTCAATCTTCGACTTCTGACAAGTCAAGCAAGAATAAACAAAACTCGCAATTTCTCTTTTCATCCCCGGCCACCAAAACAACTTCTTCAGATCATGATACATCTTCGTAGCTCCAGGATGAATACTCAAACCACTACGATGTCCTTCTTCCAGAATACTCTTCTTAAGCTCAGTAACATCCGGAATACACACTCGACTACCAAATTTCAAAATACCGTTCTCATCAACTCTGAATTCACCACCTTGACCTTGATTCACTAAAGTCAACTTATCGACCAAAAGCATATCGGATTTCTGACCCTCTCTAATCTCATCCAGAATACTACTCGTTAACTTCAACATTCCCAATTTAACACTATTGTGAGTACTCTCACACACCAAACTCAAGTCTCTAAACTGCTCAATTAAATCCAATTCTCTAACCATTAACATAGACATATGTAATGATTTCCGACTCAATGCATCAGCCACTACGTTTGCTTTACCCGGATGGTAATTCAACCCGAAATCATAATCCTTCAGAAATTCTAACCATCTCCTCTGCCTCATATTCAGCTCTTTCTGATCAAACAAATACTTTAAACTTTTATGATCACTGAAAACCTCAAATCTTGACCCGTACAAATAATGCCTCCATAACTTCAGAACAAATACCACAGCTGCCAACTCTAAATCATGTGTCGGATAGTTCCTCTCATGAACCCTCAGTTGTCTCGAAGCATAAGCTATAACCTGCTTATTCTGCATCAACACACCACCCAAGCCCAACAATGAAGCATCACAGTAAACTTCAAATGGTTCCGACGAGCTCGGTAATATCAGAATAGGAGCACTAGTCAACCTTCTCTTCAACTCTTGGAAACCTTCTTCACATTTTGAGTCCCAAACAAACGCTTGCCCCTTTCTAGTCAACATTGTCAACGGTAACGCCAACTTAGAAAATCCCTCGATGAACTTCCTATAATAACCAGCCAATCCAAGAAAACTTCGAATCTCAGCTACCGACTTAGGAGCTTCCCACTTAGATACCGCTTCTATCTTAGAAGGATCAACAGCAACACCACCTCTTGAAATCACATGACCAAGAAAACTAACCTCTTCTAACCAAAATTCACATTTAGAGAGTTTAGCAAATAACTTCTTTTCTCGGAGAACTTCTAAAACCTCTCTCAAATGCTCAGCATGCTCTTCTTCAGATTTCGAATACACCAAAATGTCATCAATAAACACCACAACAAACTTATCTAGATACGGATGGAAAATCCTATTCATATACTCCATAAATACTCCAGGCGCATTAGTCACACCAAAAGGCATCACAGAATACTCATAATGTCCATACCTTGTTCTGAAAGCAGTCTTCTGAATATCCTCAGTTTTCACACGTATCTGATGATACCCAGATCTCAAATCTATTTTGCTGAACACACTCGCACCAACCAACTGATCCATCAAATCATCAATCCTCGGCAAAGGATACCGATTCTTGATCGTCACTTTATTCAGTTGCCTGTAGTCCACACACAACCTCATAGTACCTTCTTTCTTCTTAACCAACAACACTGGTGCACCCCACGGTGACACACTCGGACGAATAAACTTCTTATCCAACAGATCTTCCAACTGACTCTTCAATTCAGTTAACTCAACAGCAGACATACGGTACGGAGCCATCGATATCGGTCTAGTACCAGGTACCAAATCAATCGAGAACTCAACTTCACGCTCTGGTGGCAATTCATTCACCTCTTCCGGAAACACATCAGGAAAATCACACACCACTGCTAGATCACCAATCACCAGTTTATCTTTAGCCTCCAAAGTCGCTAACAGCATAAACAACTCTGCCCCATCTGCCACTTCCTCATTCACCTGTCTTGCAGATAGAAATAAACTCTTTCCTTCCTCAATCTCAGGAAAAATCACAGTCTTATCAAAACAGTTAATAGAAACTCGGTTAAACACCAACCAGTTCATTCCCAAGATAACATCAATCTGTACTAATGGAAGACACACAAGGTCTATCCCAAAATCTCTACCAAAAATATTCAAAGGACAACTCAAACAAACCGAAGTAGTAGTCACTGAACCCTTTGCAGGAGTGTCAATCACCATACTTCCACGCATCTCAGATATCTCTAACTTAAGTTTCACAGCACAATCCAAAGATATAAAAGAATGAGTCGCACCTGTGTCAATAATAGCTACAAGAGGAAAGCCATTAATATAACATGTACCTCGGATCAAACGCTCATCTGCAAAAGTCTCAGAACCTGACAAAGCAAAAACCTTGCCTCCTGACTGATTCTCTTTCTTTGGCTTAGGACACTGTGGACTGATATGACCCAACTCTCCACAGTTGAAACAAGTCACCGTCTTCAACCGGCAATCTGCAGCCAAATGACCACCTTTTCCACATTTGAAACACTTCTTCTCATTACTGGTACACTCATGGATACGATGTCCAGCCTGACCACATCTGTAACACCTAGCAGGAGCACTAGAATCTCCCCCACTAGGCCTCTTCATCCCACTCTGCCTCTGAAAACCTTTGCCAGCAGCATACGGTTTTCCACGATCAATCTGATTCTTACCTTTCCTATCAACCCTCTGCTGATAGCTCTCAGCTCTGGCCTTGGAATCCTGTTCAAAAATCCTGCAACAGTCAACCAAATCAGAAAACACTCTAATCCTTTGATATCCAATAGCCTGCTTGATCTCGGGACGCAACCCGTTCTCAAACTTCACACACTTTGAAAATTCCCCAGTAGCCTCACTATAGGGAGTATAATACTTTGACAGCTCTGTGAACTTAGCAGCATACTCCGTAACAGACCGGTTACCCTGCTTCAATTCCAAAAACTCTATCTCCTTCTTTCCTCTGACATCCTCGGGAAAATACTTCCTCAGGAATCTCTCCCTGAACACCGCCCAAGAAATCTCAGCATTTCCAGCAGTTTCCAACTCCGTGCGGGTAGCAACCCACCAATCATCAGCTTCTTCTGACAGCATATGTGTACCAAACCTGACCTTCTGATTCTCAGCACACTCAGTTACTCTAAAGATCCTCTCTATCTCCTTCAACCACTTCTGAGCGCCATCTGGATCGTATGCTCCCTTGAACATTGGAGGATTGTTCTTCTGGAACTCACTCAACTGACGAGCAGCTCCCATTCCCATAACATTCTGATTCCCTCCCAGTACTCCAGCTAGCATACCCAGAGCCTCAGCAATTGCAGCATCATCTCTACCTCTTCCAGCCATCTCTATTCTGAAAACCCAACAACCAAAACCATAAGTACTGATAGGGTTACACAACACCTATCCCGTACAGGGGGAACAGAATAATTACGACTCGACACGACCGACTATGCTCTGATACCACTAATGTAACACCCTTCGAACTACCCCAAATGATTACTTAAAATAGCAATACAAAATCAGAGTTATTTATGCACCAAGGGTGTCACACAATATTTCACACCAAAAATATTTAGTCATGCTCTTATTTAATCAAAACAGCAATTTTGCATAATTTCGCAGCGGTTACAAAGTCATTTCAATCATATCAAACATGTAACGCATTACATGTAAAATGGTTCATCACCAACAATAAAATATTCAAAATGTTCCCTCCCGATGTTACATCTATCAGAGCATGACCCACTACGAAGACTACACTAGACTCCAAGCATTAGTCTCTATGCAACTCATTTCTCGTTACCTGAAAAATAGGCGTAAGGGTGAGTTCCTCAATCAATATAATAAGCATTATAGAACAACATGTAATGCCAAGTAGTTAACACATTAATTCACCCTAATTAGACTACGCATTCAGCAACAGTAATCTCCATTCAAACATCATACTCAACAGTACAATTCTCCATCATATTCAATCATTAACAACACAACACACAACACACATATGATACTGGAATACATCCAATCATATCATATGCCACACATTCATTATGCAATGAGACTCTATGCATGCGGTACCGACTATTTGTGAACATATAGTTCAACCTCACCGTCCAAATCCAGGCACGGCTACCAAGCTCACTAGTCCCACTCATTTGAGACATAGTGACTCACTCACTAATTCCTCACCATGGGAATTAGCTACCACCCCAAATGGGCCATGAAATGCACGCTAATCACCTAGCATGCAAACAACAACAACAACAACCAACATGATTTACTCACTAATTCCTCACCATGGGAGTTAGCTACCACCCGAAGGCCACGATACACATGCTAATCACCTAGCAATGCAACATCAACGATAATCAAGAATAGACACATGCTCACACTCTAAGCCACAGAATAGTCTATTCACAAATGCATACATTCACAACATCATGTATACCATTCCACATTATCAACACAATTTATCACAAAAGTATATTATATCATGCCAAACAACAACCACAATATTAGCACACTCCACTAATATCTATACTGCTCAAAACAGCGGGAATTAATCCCTATTACATCATAGGCCGACATAGGCCAACCCTCAAATAGGCACACAACATTAAAAGATTCATTTTTTCCCCCCTCTGCAACATACTATATCAATTTTTCCACAGCTCGAAACTCACAGGTCGGCGCAAAGACTCTGCTCAACTGGAGGGAGTCGGCGCAAAAGCCCTATGCGTCGACGCATACAGTCGACGCTTAGCTCACTGGTCGGCGCAAAACTACCATGCGTCGACGCATGCAGTCAGCGCATGCCTCACGGGTCAGCGCACGCCGACCCTATGGTCGACCGCTCGCGCGCAGACTCAGATTTTTCTGAGTTTTCTAGGGTTCCGTTAGCTTACGTTTCACAGGTTTTCCGGCCGTTTCCTCAACTACAACCATCTCTAAACAGAACAATTTGCCCGGTAAATTGGTAGCGCCGATTCAAGTTTTTAACTGGAATTCGTGTCCTAATCTAACATTTACGACTTACACCACTACCGATTCAATTTACAGATTTTAACACCGTTTATCCAACATCAAAATCAGCATATACCGTCCCAATTAGGGTTAATTTAACGGCTTATCACTACCCACTACGTATTATCCCATAATACCCATTAATCGACGATAAACCCCCCTTACCTGATTAATCCGGCAAAATCTCTAAGCTTCAAGCTCTTCTCCAACCTTCAGCCCTTGCTCTGTCTCTTTGCCCTTTTTCTCTTCTCTGCAGCTTCTCTGAGTTTCACGTGAAAAACTTATTTTCCAAATGAACCCTATTTCCTTATTCCACTTATATATTTTCCAATAATAATATTAAAATCCAATAATTATTATTCCAAAATAATAATAATTATTATCCAATAATAATATTCCAATTTATTTTATTCCAATAATAAAATAACCCAATTATTCAATTAAATTAATATTATACTATTAACTCAATTCAAATAATTATTTTATTTTATTGGGGTGTTACAATCAGCACCCAAGTTCCATTGATATTGACAAGACTTGATTGGATCAACCAAGAATCAAGGGTTTGTTGTGAGTCAAGAGCATGGAGTCTGGGTAAGAACCATCCGAAAGGAGTGAACTAAGGATAAAAACCTGTAGATCATGTTCTAAAAAGTTCCTAGAGTCTTAATTCCATCTATCGGATATTATAGGTTAGGATGACTAACTCATCAACCCATAATATTCTCAAGAGAAACTCGTTTGAGTGTAGTATCCCGTAACAAGTGTTATCAAGTCTACGCTTAGACAGTCTCTGCACTACATCTAAATAGGCCAAGAGGGTTAAATGTTCTACGGTCATCAACTTCTCGGACCCCAAATCAGAGATAGTAATGCCTAACCACAAATAACTGGTGTGACATTCCCAACTCCAAAAGGGTCTCCATTGAGTAGATGTGTCTCAAGCCAACTTGTTAAGGACTACTTCACACAAGTGGAACATGACTATACCATCCTCCTAGCTTAATTGCACTCAAGTTCGGGTTAGAACTTACCTCACCACTCACTAAGCACAACAAGCAGATTATATAACACAAACAAATATACAAACATCAAATATACAATTATATACACACAAAAAAGTAGGCTAAACCCACTAGAGACTACTACCCAACAGAGTCTCCACTTAATTTCTGTAGCAGTAAAATCATGATCATCTAGCTATGGATAAGCTAGACGTCAATATAACCAAAGTCGCCACCGCGTTTTTATTGTTTCCAAGGGAAAGGGGAAAAGTACGAACAAAATCCAAAAGATAAGAAGTCTTCAAATCAAAACTAATAAAATGTCAGAGATTACAGGTAAAGGGGTTGGTTACACAGAGGGAAAGTGTCAGCACCCAAAGTATCCTAGGTACTCTAAGGGAGCCCTTTTTTGTATGTACATGTGTTTTGGTATAAACGATGTTTGCAATAAATAGACTTTAGGGATTAGAAAAGAATTCACTAACTATATTTATGTGCCAACATAAAAATGAGGGATCAAAATCTCGTAGTTCGTGGTATCAATTTAAAAGTGAGTGCATTGCTTTTAACAAAATTTTAAGTTTAACAAAGGCACAAAAGGCCTAAAATAATTTGAATGAGTGTTAGTTCTTTTTGGCTTTTGAAATTTTAAGTTAAGTATAGTTAAGTTTATTTACAAGTTTGATTAAGAAAAGGAGTTTGAAAAATGGCATAAGGCCAAAGTTTATAGTTTGCAATTGGTCAAAGTTTAGAAAACACAAGCAAAGAAGATTTTTAAAAGGAGGGAGATTTTTTGAAATTAAAGAAGTGGGGAGGAGACGAAGAGACTAATCCTAAACACAAATTTAAAAGTTGAGAGTTGAAAAGATCTGACCAATGGGCTGCGATCCAATGGACAAGAATGTCATATAGAAACCCAACTTTCCCTTGGACTTTAGAGTCGAGCAACAATCAACATACAAATAGAAAGTTGAAGAGCAAGGCATCAAATAAAGATAGCCACATCCAAGCTTAGCGATTTCATGATCTTCTTTAAAATTTGCCCATTTTCACAAGGGACTTCAAAGATGGCATAAGTCACAGGTTCAAAATGACAACTTCACAATGATCATGTTGCAGCTGAACTAAAATGGATCTTCAAAGTTGTATCAGATGAATGTTCTCTTCACAAGCACTTGGTTTCATGAAAGTTGGCATTGACCAAGTCCTTTGCATAGGGAGTGTTGCCTAAATTCTTAGTCCAATAGTCTCATATCAAACCAACAGTCCACACAAGGTGTTTTTAGGGTTTTTATTCTTATTATGTACATTAAGGTCAAAAGACCACACATTCAAACAAGTATATACAAACACAATGTATCATAAAATATGGTCGAAGTGGACAAAGGGAAAATGGCATAAAAGTAAAGAACTTAAATGGTTGAATAATGGAAAATGAATAAGACTTAAAAATTAAAGTGCATTATAATTAAATGACTTGAAACTAAATGTTAGTGGTTAGTGAATTAGAAGTTAGTATTGCTTTTGCTTTGCGTTTGTTTAAGTCATTCTTTGGAGAATACTCAACCCACTTATCACAAGCATGAATCCTTGAACCAAGACATCTTCCAAAGGAAGGAAAAACGACCAAGTTTCCACACAATACCATGAAAGATGGGAGACTTACAATCCCACTAACTAGAATGTTATGCCTTTTGTATCAAAATTTAGCCCTATGTTAAGCAATCGTAATTGGACTGATGTAGAAGTCACAACTATTTGAGGTCGGGCAATAGAATTTTGGTGTTAATGCATGTTAGAGACATAGTATGCTCATAAAACAAACCACACACAAAAAGAATATGTAAAGTGGGGGACCTAATCTCATCCATACTTATGTTGATTTTGCATTTAACTAGCCTTAGGATCTAGAGATATGATAGGTCCATGACATGAATGGATAAAGAAGGGAAATGAGATGAAGATGGAGGGGGGAATGGATCAAACACAAATTGGTCAAAGGAGGACTTTTACCAAATTAAGACCATTAATTCATTTTGGGAGATGGAATGTACATTCCAATAATCCCCTAAATCCAATGATCTTAACCTAGCAAAGGTAAATCAACCTTCACCAAGGCCCAACAACACAAGTTAAACTCACAAAGTCAATTAAAATGGCTCTACACAATTAATTTGGCATTTAAACAATTAAAAATTATAAAAATAAGCATTAAGTTAAATTATGGTTGTTCAATTTCCTAAAACCTCATCAAAGCACCAAAGAAATGGCCATGAGATTTATAATAGGTCAAACAAGGTCAAAGGAACTTATAGAAAATTTTTAAGAATTTTTGGAAACATAGAAGTATTTTTAAACAATTAAAAATATTCACAAAATCAATTAAATCATGAAAAATATTAATAATGATCCAAAAAATAATTTTAATCAAAAAATGAAAGAGGATTTTATTTAAATTTTATTGTGAAACTCTCATATTTTTTGGATCAATATTAAATTTAATATGAATTAATGAAAATAAAAGAAATAAATTGAAAATCAATTAATCATAAAAAGTGTGGACCACTTGATCTCCCTCATTAATTGAGGTGGCAGACCAGGTGGATGAAAATGTATGTTCCATGGTGTACATTAGCCAGTGCGCCACACAGATGGTAATCACAAGGAATGCTCAGGATTAAAACGCATTCGCTTGATCATGTGGCTCAGAACCTAACCAGCACACCGCCAGAGGAAACCATCGGTCATCCTCTCTGATAACCTTGACCGGACTGGTTCTCTCATCACCATCACAAAAATGAAAAAGAAGGACATGATCTTAAAGAGAAAATGGCACTGATCACGAATCTAACTTCAATTCAAACTAACTCCAAGTATATTGAGAGATACATGGAGTTGAATTTTGAGGTGTATGAACTGAGTTGCTTCGATTTGACCTCAAAGCAACTCAAACTTCTTGCCTACATTTGTAGGACCTCAGACAACCAAGGATCCAGGAGAATTGATGAGAATAGAGAGATAATCGATAAGAAGAAAAATCTGGAAAAATACCTTCAATGTTGTGCAGAACTTGATTTCTCTTGCTTCAATTCATGTTTGATCTTGATCAAGAAGCTTGTAGATGTAGCTTAGGATTGGTACAAGGCTTTGGATCCTAGATGTAGCGATAAATTCATGATCATCAAGTTATGGATAAGCTAGACATCAAATAACAAGAGTCGCCACCGCACTTTTATTGTTTCCAAGGGAAAAGGGAAAATGTACGAACAAAACCCAAAAGTAATAAGTTTTCAAATCAAAACTAATAAAATATCATAGATTACAGGTAAGGGGGTTGGTTACACAGAGGAATGGTGTTAGCACCCAAAGTGCCCTAGGTACTCCTAGGGAGCCCTTTTTGTGTGCATATGTATTTGGTACAAAATGATGTTTACAAACAAATAGAATGGCGGGATGAGAAAATAATTCATTAATTTTATTTTTATGTTTGACAAGACCTTCGGACTTGTGCCTACGTACCAACATAAAAATGAGGGATCAAAACCTCGAAGTTCGTGATACAAATTTCAAAGTGCATGCATTGCTTTTCTCAAAAATTAAATTTGAAAGGCACAAAGGCCTGCAAATGGTTTGAATGAGTTAGTTCTTTTTGGCTTTTTTTAAAGTTTAAGTCAAGTATAGTTAAGTTTATTTACAAGTTTTTTTTAAGAAAAGAAGTTTGAAAATGCAATGGCATAAGGCCAAAGTTTCTATATTTTTGCAAGGTGGTCAAAGTTTAGAATAAAATGAGTTCAAACAAAGAAAAATTTAAAAGGAGGGAGAGATTTTGAAATTAAATAAATGGGGAGAAGATGAAGAGACTAATCCTATGCACAAAATTAAAAGTTAAGGGTTTAAAAGATCTGACCGATGGGTAGCAACCCAATAGACAAGAATGTCAATAGAAACCCAAATTCCCTTTGGACATTTAGAATAAAGCAACACACAAATGCACAGTTATATCAAACTTGAAGAGCAAGGCATCAAATAAAGATATCCACATCCAAGCTTTAGCCACTCCATGATCTTCTTCAAATTAGCCCATGTAACAGATGAATTCCACAAGTCACGGGTTCAAAATAACAGATTCACAATTATCATGTTACAGATGAACTCAAAGGGATCTTGAATGATATATCACATGAAGTTCCAAATTCCAAGCACTTGATTTCACAAAAAGTTGGCATTGGCCAAGTCCTTTAGCATGGGAATGTTGCCTAAATTCTAAGTCCATTTGTCCAAGATCAAGCCAACAGTCCACACAAAACTTTTTTAGGGTTTTTTGTTGTTATTATGTACATTAATGGTCAAAGGCCACCAAACAAGCAAAGTATACACAAACAAGATATATCACAATATGGTCCAAATGGATAAAGTGAAAACTGCATTAAAATAAACAATTAGAATGGTATGAATAATGGAAAATGAATAAATTCTAAAATTAAATGACATTAAATTAAATGGCTTGAAATTAAAAGTTAGTTGTTAATGAATTAGAAGTTAGTATTGTTTTGCTTTTGCTTTTCATTTTTTAGTCATTCTTTGGAGAAAACTCAACCCACTTATCACAAGCACAGATCCTTGAGTCAAGACATCTTCCAAAGGAAGGAAAAAAGGTCAAGTTTCCAAATAATACCAGGAAAGAGAGGAGACTTACAATCTCACTAACTAGAATGATATGCCTTTTATGTCACAAGTTTAGTGTTATGTTAAGCAATCATAATTGGACTTATGTAGAAGTCACAACTATTTGAGGTCGGGCAATAAAATTTTAGTGTTAGTGCATGTTAGAGACATAGTATAATGGACTATGCTCATGAAATATACCACACACAAAAAGAATATGAAAAAGAGGTGGCCTAATCTCATCCATACTTATGTTGAGTTTTCAATCAACTAGCCTTAGGACTTTGAGATATCATAGGCCAAATGAGGTGAATGCATAAAGAATGGGAATAAGATGAAGAGGGAGGGGAATGGATCAAAACTCAAATTGGTCAAAGGAAGACTTTTACCAAATTAATATCATCCATTCATTTTGGGAGATGGAATGTACATTCCATCAATCCCCTAAATCCAAAGATATTAACTTGACAAAATCAAATCAGCCTTGACCAAGGCCCAAAAACAAGAGTCAAACTCAAACAAGTCATCACAATTGGTCAACACAATTAATTGGCATTTATTCAAATTAATAAGACTAAAATAATACATTTAAATTAAATATGGTTTGTCAAATTCCTAAAACCTCATCAAAACACCAAAGAAATGGCCATGAGATTTATCATAGGTCAAACAAGGTCAAAGGACCTTGGAGAAAAAATTTCAGAATTTTTAAAGACTTAAAAGTATTTTTAAACAATTAAAAATATTCACAAAATCAATTAAATCATGAAAAATATTAATAATGATCCAAAAAATAATTTTAATTCAAAATATGAAAGAGGAATTTTTTTGGTGAAACTCTCATATTTTTTGGATCAATATTAAAATTAATATGAATTAATGAAAATAAAAGGATTAAGATGAAAATCAGAAAATAGCAAAAAAACATGGACCACTTGATCTCCCTCATTAATTGAGGTGGCAGATCAAGTGGTCCTCAATGCGCTTTCCACAATGGACACTAGTCAATGCGCTGCAGGGATGGTAATATGAACCAACGCGTGAGATTAAAACATTTGAAAAGGATCCTGTGGTCTGGAGAGATGCCAACACATTGCCGGAGATGTAACTCCGGTCTTCTTCTCCGGTGGACCTCACCGTACTGGTCCACCCTCAACCATCACCAAATTTAAAAAGGAGGACATGATCTCAAAGAAGAAATGGCGTAGAGCACGAATTTGACCTCAATTTCAACTAAATCCAAATATATAAAATGATATGAGGAGTTGAATTTTGAGGTGTGTCAACTGAGTTACTTTGATTTGACCTCTAAGTAACTCAATCTTCTTCCCTACATTGGTAGGACTTCAGACAACCAAAGATCCAAGAGAATTGAGTAGAATTGAGTGAGAATCGAAGAGATGAAGTTTTCTGAAAGTTACCTTCAATGTTATGCAGTTCTTGATGTTGCTTGCTTCAAACACGATCTGATCACACTTGAGAAGCTAGCAGGAAATGATTACAGAGGTTATAAGGCTTTGGATCCTGAAGTTCTTGAATCTCCAAAAGTTGAGATTCAAACTCAAATTTCAAATTGAAATTTCTTAGGTTTTCCTTTAGAATGAAGGGATTTCAATGGGTGGCAAAGATGACGCGCAAAGTCTTGTTCAAATGAGCTCGGAGGCCCTCTATTTGTATCCAAAGGGAATGATATTTGCATACTTCAAAAATCTCTCCAAAATTGGCAATGTGGATGGCACGAGTGCATGGGCATGTACAGGCCCATGATGCAATGCATTAAGGTCCAAAATGATTCCAATTGAGGTCTGAATGAAGCTTGGATGGTAAGGCATTGTGAACTGAAATTTGTGCAATTGATTCTTTCCAATGATGCAGCAATCTTTGTCACGTGAAGACCTATCAATCTTTGTCCAAAATGCATGAACTTGGGTTATTTGGAAAGCTTGGATCAAGGGGAACAAGTTTTATGTTCAACACTTTTTCATTTGGAGCTCGGAACATGGAGAATTTTGAGGTGGAAGTTTGGAAGTTTCAACATGTTGAAAATTTTTCTAAGTGTCAAGCCATATATCTCAATATTCCACCTTACTTAACTTTTTATGTGAGCTTCAAATGAGAAAAGTGTCTTCATAAAATACCTTCAAAATGGTCACCAATTGCATGTCATTTGGATTTATAATGATAGAGTTATGGATTTTTGAAGTTTGGAAAAATCACTTGTTCAATGGTATAGGTCAAAAATGACGTATAATGTAACCTCATATCACATGCTCATTAAAGTTGAATTAGCTCTCACTCCAAACATAAAAGTTATGTATACATCATGAATTTGATTTTGAAACATGGAAATCTTTCATCTAATAAATGTTACATTATAGGTAATGAATTTGATTTTGATCAGATGAATTCATCTGGCCAACCACCATCAACCAACTTGCTAACCTTCAATTCTCCTGACTTTCTTGGCTCATGGTAGATCATATATGCATAAGATGATGAATTTTTAAGTGTCCCTTGAAAAATTTGATCAATTGGTGAGATAGCTTGTTGGAGAAGTTACTCAAGATACCTAGTCAAACTAGGGTTTCCAAGGCAAATCACCTTCAAACTCTTGAAGAATACTTGATCAATATAACATTGTAGAGGTCATTATGACTCATATATGATGCTCATAAACATTCTTGGATCAATTCATGGTTGTGCTCTTTGTCATGAGGGTGTCAATCCCTAGATATGAACTTGATAGATCAAAGGAAATCATGTCCTACCTACAAAAGAGTTAGGCAAATGCAAAGGAATATTTTTGTATTTTGGTTAGTAAAATGATGATATACAAGTATGATACAATCACATAGTGCTTGGTGATCTCTCCCAAAACAAACCCAATGAAAGAGGGGTAAGGAGGATGCCAAGGTATGATCTCAATGCTAATGCTTATGATGAAATTGCATGAGGGATCTTAGGGTCAAAATTACGGCCTTACAGCTTCCCCTATTTAAGAAAATTCTAACTGAGGAGGTGAAGGTTAAAATCTTCATGTCGACTCAGTAGAATGGGTTTAAATAAAAACATATAGAAAATTTTTTGGTCCCTAAGAGACCTCATGATGCATATGATATGAATGTAGAAGTAATTTCTTTGTGGGGAAACATTTCCACGAAGAAAAAGAAATCAGAGAGACCGAAAGTCCACAGGAGTATAATGCATTCCATAAGGAAAATTCACTGGGGAGACAGAGACTCTGGGGGATAAAGGAGTTATACGTAGGTGTAAGGGACCAATTAGTACTACTTTTCATATAATTTTATTGGTCCCCTTTACCAATTTTTGAATCAATTACACACTTTTATTCTCACAGTTTTGTATAAATGCAATTAAGTTTAATTGATTTTGTTTTGAGTAGTTATTTCACGTATTTGTTAGTTTTGTAGAGTTTTTGGATAAGAGAGCATTGGAGTGCATAATCATAATCTGGAAGAAGTGTCAATGGCAATTCGGAGGCATAATTTGGAAGACTAACACTTGGGAGAATTATTACATGAAGCTTGCAAGGCAAGGAAGCTGAATTAGCTTCAGTTCGTGTCGCGACCCGGGATGGCGCCGCGAACCTTGCGAAACCAGCAAGCAGTTTGTTGGGCCAAGTGTTCTGTTTTTAATCCAGCTGTATTATGACAATTTTGTATCTATTTTAGAGTGTTTTTCAGTTTTAGATGAAAATGAACATTTTTGGAAAGGTTCAACTCTTTAAGAAAACAGAATGGAAAATATAAAAACATTCATTCCTAGATACACATATTGTAAGAGAGAAACAAAGTTTATTGGGTCATTGCATTTTGCTATCAAAAATGATGATGAGGAGCTAAACCCCATTTTGTCAAGATTGGAGGTAGTAGCTATTCCTATTTGTTTATGTATTTCATTTGACTCTTGTATATGAAAAAAGGTTATTGATGTTTGAATGATATTTTTGCCCTTAGTTGAATATTTAGATTTGAGTAGTTGTTGAGAAAGATTATTCAAGTCTTGACTTAAAATATACTTTCAAGTAGTGAATGAGTTGTAGAAATAGATTTATACACTACTCTTCTTTTGTATCAAACATTAAAGATAAATGATATTGATAGTTAGGTAGAGAAATCATTTAACCATTAATATAGTGATTATCACAATATCAATTAGAGATAAATGATATTGTGAGGATACTTGAAAATCATCAATAATCTTAAGTCTATATGATTGTCATAAGAAATCATAAGAAATTTGAATAGTGAACTCCAATCTTGCCAAGCCTTTTTCATTTGATTAAAATTATTTTATTGTTTTAGTGACATTTTACTCAAAAGATAACTTTTCAAACAAAACAACTTGGTTACATTTTGAACTTATAACAATTTGGATTATGGAACAGCGGTAATAACAATCAATCTCTGTGGATACGATATTAAAATATTTGCCAAAAATATACTTTTCAACAAATTGGCGTCGTTGTACTTTTCAACAAATTGGCGCCATTGCCGGGGACTTCTGATTATGGGACTTTGCCGAAGGGCGAATGTTCCCATTCCGGATGAGGTACACTTGTCTATCACTAGTGTTATTAATGATGCTTATCATGAACTTGTTTTTCCAGAGGCAGATGGACAGAGCCGAAGGAGCTGGGACTTCTTCCTCTAGACCCCGAGCCCGCAGTACTCCAACCTTCGATCAAATGGCGTTCGCTACTTATTGCTATGAGAGATTTGAGGCCTCTAGGAGGTCTCAGTCATTCATTTTTGATGCTATGCAGTAACAATTTCAGAACACCTTCCTTGCACCTGAAGCCCGCACATTCCCTTCCCAGGCGGAGTATGTTGCTTATGCTAATTGGCCTAAGGGCAAGCCAACTTTTATGGGGGGTGCAGGAGGTGGTGCGACCCATGACGATGAGATGGAGGATGTCCTTGGATCCGTTGGTGGTGGCCATGAGGAGGAAGATTGATGAGTTTGTTGAATTAGAGTAGAATTTTATTTTGAGTTCTTTTTATTATTATTATTTTTGTTTTAGTATGATTGTACTTTTGGTGGCTCTAGTTTCACACAAACTTTGGGTTGTTAATTTGTTTTGTTAATTGCATGAATATTCTGTGAGATTTAAGTCTGTTACAATGAATTTGGTTTACCAACATTTGTTTGCTTAATTGTTCTTATTCTTAAGTCAAGCTTAAAGCAACCAAGAAATGTTTGCTAAGAAGGAAGCGTAGGACACTTCGAGTGGTGATGATAAGAATTAGTGTCGGCATTTCAAGGTACACTTTATCGCTTTCTAGACTTAACACGAGTAGTTTAATGGTGTGTTGCAAATTCCATATCATAAATTCATTGAGACACATGTCATTTTTGAATCAAAGTAGGACTTAACCAATTGTGAGGAAGCTTTCCATTGTACACTAAATGCAGGAAACCGAACATTATTTCAACTCATTCTTATCATGCTAAATCATGGATTAATCTATTTTTGTGAAAATTGTGAAAATGATAGAGGCATTGTTTATTATGAGAAAAACCACTTGACCAAAAAGTTTTGAATCAACTAACCTTGTGAGGAGTGATCCTTAGTTAACCCCCTTTGAGCTTGTTTTAGGATTCATTTGATTGATAATTGTAAAGTCAATTGAAAATTTTGTGAATAAATGAATCCTAATTTCTTTCATTTTAATTGAACCCTCAAACCGAGTGTTTGTAAATTTTGCCTTTTGCTTATGTCTAAGTAGGGAGCATTATTGAATAAATTTGGTTGTGGAATCTTAAGTTGGGGAGAGTAAAGTAAAAAGAGTTGATTAGAAAAGTGATGTTTTATAAAAGGGTGAAGTATGAAAAGAAACAAGAAAAAGAAATCACCCTTGAAACTATAGAGCAAAGAAAAAGAAAAGAAAGAAAAAAAACAAAGAAAAAGCTCATGGTTGTGTGGATGTAAAATAAGAAGAAAAAAAAGAAAGACGGGGATCAAAAAAATGGAAATTGTGTAGAATTGAATGTATGAGAATGCTCCCTTAGGATAGGCATTTTTGTTGAATTCTCTTAATCATATCTTTTCTTGTAACCCAAGCCACATTATAACCCTTGAAAGACCTCTTGATTCTCATTTTTCATATGATTTGGTATTTGTTTTGATGACCGCGTGATTTGAGTTATTGTTGATTTAATTGCTTGGATGAGTGAAAGTAAACCTTCACGTTTATTCATCATTATTATGATGTGTGTGTAAGTTTGATTCAATCTTGACATGTATGGCTTTGAATTCCTTGGTATGATTTTTGCACCCAACCATTGTTCTTATTCATGTTTTGTCTAGCATTGAGATAGGTGGATTGAGAAAGTGTCATACACTTTTGAACCATTTGAATGTCCTTGGTTAATCCTTGTTTCAATCTTTTGTTTCATTGCTTGGGTTGTGTTGGTGAAAACTTTTGTTTAGGGACAAACAAAATGATAAGTTGGGGAGAGTTGTTAGGGACCAATTAGTACTACTTTTCATATAATTTTATTGGTCCCTTTTACCAATTTTTAATTCAATTACACACTTTTATTCTCATAATTTTGTATAAATGCAATTAAGTTTAATTGATTTTGTTTTGAGTAGTTATTTCACGTATTTGTTAGTTTTGTAGAGTTTTTGGATAAGAGAGCATCGGAGTGCATAATCATAATCTGGAAGAAGTGTCAATGGCAATTTGGAGGCATATTTTGGAAGACTAACATTTGGGAGAATTATTACATGAAGCTTGCAAGGCAAGGAAGCTGAATTAGCTTCAGTTCGAGCAGCGACCAGGGATGGCGCAGCGAACCTTGCGAAACCAGCAAGCAGTTTGTTGGGCCAAGTGTTCTGTTTTTAATCCAGCTGTATTGTGACAGTTTTGTATCTGTTTTAGAGTGTTTTTCAGTTTTAGATGAAAATGAACATTTTAGGAAAGGTTTAACTCTGTAAGAAAACAGAATGGAAAATAGAAAAACATTCATTCCTAGATACACATATTGTAAGAGAGAAACAAAGTTTATTGGGTCATTCCATTTTGCTATCCAAAATGATGATGAGGAGCTAAACCCCATTTTGTCAAGATTGGAGGTAGTAGCTATTCCTATTTGTTTATGTATTTCATTTTACTCTTGTATATGAAAAAAGGTTATTGATGTTTGAATGATATTTTTGCCCTAAGTTGAATATTTATATTTGAGTAGTTGTTGAGAAAGATTATTCAAGTCTTGACTTAAAATATACTTTCAAGTAGTGAATGAGTTGTAGAAATAGATTTATACACTACTCTTCATTTGTATCAAACATTAAAGATTGCTATATTGATAGTTAGGTAGAGAAATCATTTAACCATTAATATAGTGATTATCACAATATCATTTAGAGATAAACGATATTGAGAGGATACTTGAAAATCATCAATAATCTTAAGTCTATATGATTGTCATAAGAAATCATAAGCAATTTAAATAGTGAACTCCAATATTGCCAAGCCTTTTACATATGATTAAAACTATTTTATTGTTTTAGTGACATTTTACTCAAAAGATAACTTTTCAAACAAAACAACTTGGTTACATTTTGAATTTATAACAATTTCGATTATAGAACGGCGGTAATAACAACCAATCTCTATGGATACAGTATTAAATTTTTTGCCGAAAATATACTTTTCAATAGTAGGCCAGGCTATGACCTAAACTGTTAGGGGACTCGAGGTATTCCATACAAACATGGAAAAGACTCAACCGAGGAACAACATCATCTGCAGGGAAAACGAGTATATCAGGATAAAACTGGAGTACTCGAATCATGCCGGAAAAGCGATTTCACTAAGGAAACACGCACTAAACTCAACTGGGGAAGAAATAAACTTCAACACAGGAGGAGCAGAAATCTATTATCTACTACCTGTTACTGGGTAAGGAGATAATAAACATTTGACAGAGAGGACACCCGTCGTCGATTAGGATGAACATATCAATGATGACTCGTTGAGAAAAGCCAGGAGGGAGTATTCATTATCGGTTAATGGGTAAGAATAACCTTGCTGGGGAAAATTGCAGAAAAATAGGATTTACAACTACCAGTTACTGGGTAGAAGACCAAAGGTGAGAATATCTGTCATCGGTTAGGATGAACATGTCAAGGATAAACTCAATAGGGAAGAGAATTCGTCATCGGTTAAGATGAACATATCAAGGATAGACTTGCCTGGGATTTGTCAAGGAGGATACCCATCATCGATTAAGATGAAGATATCAAGGATAAAGCAACTGAACAAAAAGTAGGAATTACATCTATCGAATTCTAGATAGAAGACCATCAAAGATAAAATCCGTCACCGGTTAGGGTGAAAATATCAAGGATAAACTCTATGAGGGGAGAAAATAGGAATTACATCTATCAGTTACTGGATAGAATACCATCGAAGAAAAAATCCATCACCGGTTAGGATGAACATATTAAGGATATACTCTGCGAGAGAAAGTAAGGTTTACAACTACCAGTTACTAGGTAGAATACCATAAAGAGAAGGAAACCTGTCATCGGTTAGGATGGACATATCAAGGATAAACTCCCTGTGGAGCAAAAATAGGGATTACAACTACCTTTTTACTGGGTAGAATACCACAAATGAGAATATTCGTCATCGAATAAGATGAACATATCAAGGATAGACTCAGGCAGGGGAGAGAAAGATATTTGTCACCGGTTAGGATGAACATATCAAGGATATACTTCCTGAGGAATCAGAAACAAATGAATTTACTAGGAACTCCACTGCTGGGAAAACAGGGGTACTTTTGCCGGGTATTGGGCAAGAAGTAACAAACTGCAAACTAAGAAGAATATTACCAGTTACTGGGTAATGAGCTCTTAGGAGACTCAAAGCATCTATCTAGGCAAGAGCTAGAAAGAAACATTCAATCAAGACTTAACCCAATGAGAACATAACTCAAGGGGAGTGATTCCATCCAGATAATCAACTAGGAAGGAAACTGAAGTAATAATCATCCACGAGGAAACAACTCAGTGGGGAAGAGGAGAAGAGTTAAAGTATTTCTTCCTAAGGGGATGACACTCTACAATTGAGGGAGGACAGACACCAAATTCGTATGGGGATAAATTACCGCCAAAATAGAGAATGAGAATCTCAAATCGATAATTCAATCAAATATGATGGTACCAATCTGCAAAGTATTAAATTATATAAATTTATATGTATATATATATATATATATATATATATATATATATATATATATATATATATATATATATATATATATATATGATAATTATGCTGACAAAACAATCACGAAGGATACAAAGGTGGCGCAAAGAATTTGAATCATCGGTACAATCCTCAGTCAATCCACAAAGAGAGGGAGACAACTGCTGGAGAATAGAGAAATCAACAAACCAAAGGCTCAAATCTAGCCGAGGGAGGAGATCTTCTGAGGAGAGGAGAATTTATCGAGTTTGCAGGGATTTTAGGTCAACACCATATCAAATAGGAGACAACCATACAGAAGATAAACACAAAACAACTGCTTAGAAACCAGGAGGAAACTATGACTGGGAGCGAGTTGGATGGCGACTGGTGGGGAAACCAATGCGATCTACTGGGGAAAACATCTTACTCTACTGAAGATCAAGCCTGCCGAAGAAACACGATCTCCATTGGGGAACACAGAAATACTGTCGGGGAAATAACACGTCGCAAGGTACTGAATCAACCAACTCAGCTGGGGAAAATAATCGGAACTCTGCTAGGGAACAAACACTTCGCTGGGGAACCGAATTAACACAAACAACTAGGGATACCCGAAGGGTTAACTGGTTGGGGAACCTCTAATGTTTCGCACTTAAGGACTTGCTGCTCTTTGAAGTGTTGTTGATACTTCCTTTTAATTGCTTTGAAAATTTCTTTTTTTTATATGTTTTAAGAAAAAAATGATTTTGATTAAAAAATTTAATTTTCCTAAATGATCCTAATAAAATTTAAACTATTGGCTGAAGTAAATAAGAGTAGAAACAATTTGACAAAAGCTTAACTTTATTTAATGGGATGGTAGTTTGTAAATTACAAGACTCCATTGATTTTTACAAAGTTTAAAATGGTAATTTACATGGAAAAGGGTTACATTGAATACAAATGATCCTTAATCTTTCTACCAACCCTTGATATCCACTGTGCTCTTGACCGCTACTGGGATTATGAATCGATGTCAACCCTTGTGCTCAAAGTTTCTCCAAAATTTGAAGATCAGCAGAATGCAGTTACTTGCCATAATCCTTATGTTTTGCATAAGTTGCCCCAAGGTGGGGTACTTAACTTATCGGATTTTTTGTTTTGTTTTTATGTCTCTAATTTTTGCCTAGATCACCCTTTCGGGTTTTCAATCCACCGAGACGCTCTTTTTTGCCTAAGTCGCCCGTTCGAGTTTTCATCCACCGAGACGCTCTTTTTTGCCTAAGCCGCCCTTTCGGGTTTTCAACATAGCGAGCTGTTCTTTTCTTTTTTTAGGCGAAGTATTTCTTGACTGCATCTGCGTTTACAGGACGAGTGAACTCTTCATCATCCATAGTTGTGAGACTCAAAGCACTGCCCAAAAACGCTCTCTTAACGACATATGGGCCTTCATAATTAGGAGTCCATTTTCCCCTAAAATCTGGTTTGAACGATAGAATCTTATTGAGCACGAGGTCAGCTTCTCTGAACACACGAGGTATGACCTTTTTATCAAAAGCTTTCTTCATTCTATGCTGATATAACTGACTATGACACATAGCAGTCAATCTTTTCTCTTCAATTAAATTCAGTTGATCAAACCTAGTCTGACACCATTCAGCCTCAGTCAACTTGGCTTCCATGAGCACATGCAATGAAGGAATCTCAACCACTGCGAGGAGCACTGCTTCCATACCATATACAAGAGAAAAAGGGGTAGCCCCTATTGAAGTGCGGATGGACGACGATACCCATGTAAAGAAAATGGAAGCATCTCATGCCAATCCTTATATGTGACAACCATCTTCTGAATAATCTTCTTAATGTTCTTATTTGCAGCTTCAACAACCCCATTCATCTTAGGTATGTAGGGAGAAGAATTATTATGTGCAATCTTAAAATATTTGCAAAGGGCTTCCAACATATTGTTATTCAAGTTCAATCCATTATTAGTAATGACCTTACTTGGCACACCATAACGGCATATGATCTGATTCTTGATAAACCTTACAACAACTTGCTTGGTTACATTTGCATACGATGCCGCTTCAACCCACTTTATGAAGTAGTCAATTGCCACTAAAATGAAACGATGTCCATTCGAAGCTTTGGGCTCAATCATCCCAATCATATCAATTCCCCACATGAAGAAGGGACATTGGGAAGAAATAACATTCAATACTGTCGGAGGAACATGAATCTTATTAGCATATATTTGACACTTGTGGCACTTCTTCACAAACTTGCAACAGTCAGATTCCATTGTCAGCCAATAGTAACCTGCTCACAACATCTTCTTTGCCATTGCATGTCCATTGGAATGAGTACCAAAGGAACCTTCATGCACTTCAGCCATGAACAAGTCTGCTTCGTGTCTATCCACGCATCTGAGCAAAACCATGTCGAAGTTTCTCTTGTACAATATATCACTATTCAAGTTGAAATTACCGGCTAATCTTCTCAAAGTCTTCTTATCTTTCAAAGATTCCCCAGACGGGTAAATTTGGCTTTGGAGGAAACATTTGATATCATAATACCATGGCTTCTCGTCTTTGATCTCTTCAACAGCAAACACACGAGTTGGCCTATCAAGACGCATCACAAAAAAGTTGGGAACTTCATTCCAATATTTCACCATAATCACTGACGCCAATGTTGCAAGAGCATCTTCCATCCGATTTTTATCTCGAGGGATATGATGAAACTCAACCTTTGTAAAGAAAGTTGAAATCCTACTTGCATAATCTTTATATGGTATTAAACCGGGTTGATTTGTCTCTCATTCACCTTTGATCTGATTCACAACCAATGTTGAATCACCAAAGACATCCAAATAGTTGATTCTGAGATTTATGGCCTCTTCGAGCCCCATAATGCAAGCTTCATATTCTTCCATGTTGTTTGTACACTTGAAAGTCAATCTAACTGTAAATGGTAGATGTAGTACCTCAAATTTGCACCTCCCATTTGTATATACATTTCATTTTTAGGTCATTAACATTGCATTGTCATTGCATAATCCATTGTATATCATCAGTCAAGACTGGTCAGGAGATCCAACTATGCAAGGCAGTAAGAGCATTCTCCATGAGATTCAAAGCCCTAGGGTGGTTCCATTGAGTTCATGTGACTCAAAGATCATTTTGAAGCAATTTGGTCAAGTATTGAAGGCTCAGAACTCATCAGTCCATGTGCAAATCATCTGAGACCCACAAAAGTCAACTGCAAAGTCAACTGTGAATTTGGAGGTGGGAAGTGGTTAGAGATGCCTCATTCATGTTCAAACAAGTCTCATTTGACATTTCAAACATCAACATTGAAGAATTTGAGGTCAGGTCAAGACTTTCCCAAAATAGCAGGTGACCTGTAATTTGAACTTTCCAAAAATGGAATGGTTTTGGACCAACTTCAACTCAAGATTACATCATCAATAAAGCTTCAAATGAAATTTTGTCCAACATGAAAGTTGAAGATCTTTCTCTCCCATTTCCAAAAAGTCCAAGATCATGGATTTCTCATCTGTGGTTGAGGAGTTATGGTCCAATCATGGCAAAGTGTGTTTCAAAGTTCAAATGGACATAACTTTCAAACCAAAACTCCAAAATGAGTGGTTCTTTTTGCATTTTAATCCTTATGACATGTACTTTCCAAGCATACCATTACTTGACATGAATTTCATTTGCATAGGCATGTGCTCACTCATGAAGTTTTTGGAGGGAATTGCATAAAAATCATTTTTGTGGAACATATGCATACAAGACCAATTCACAAGTGTGAATGGACTCATTTTAAGAGAATTTTGGGCCAGAACTAGCACTGTTCACGTGGCTAGCTTGCATGGGGGTGAAAATCTCATTTTTGCACAAACACCTTCCAACTTGTTAATCTCATTGGTATTAAGCTTAAACATGATTAAAACCTCATTAGCATGACATATATATACTTAATCATAACTGTTTTTGGTCATTAGCAACATTTCAGATCTAGAATCACAAAATTCTCAAAACTTTTCTCTCAAACTTTTTGCAAATTTCTTCACACAAAAGCACATTCTCTTGATTGATTCATGTTCATGAGAGGTTTCTGAGTAGAACTGGACGTGAATTCAAAGCAAACCGTGCCATTTTTGTTCATATGCAAAGTTTGAAGCATCCATGGCAGTTGAAGATTAAGTTGGATTCGTGCATACTTAAGCTTCCCATTCATCATCAAACACTTCAATAAGCGTATTGGAAGAGATCTAGAGCATCACAAGCCTTGAAGCAAGCTGAATCCAGTTCTGTTCATCAAGAGGTCAGTTTTTTTATCTCAATAATTCTCAAAATCTTGGTGATGTTTGTGTAGATCATGGTTTGGTGATGATGCTGATGTAAAATTCGAGCGATTTGGTGCCCTATGCACAAAGTTATGTTCAATTGAAGTTTTGATGTTGATTTTTGATTCCTTCGATCTGAACGTATATTGATGTTTTTGCATGAAATAATGGTTGATCTTGCATTAGCATGGAAGGATGAGTTGATTGATATAGGTTTTACCAATTTCTGGAACATTTTTTTTGAATCTGGAAATTCCAGATGAAGATCTTCATGATCTTCATCTTCCATGCATGAACTCATGTGTTTTCCAGAATTGCTAGGGTTTGGCTTCAAATTAGCTAGGAAAATTCAAATTAGCTACGAAATCCATGCAGCGCGCGTGTTTAGGGCTTTGTATGTCAAAACTGTGTCGTTTTGAGGTTGAGCACGCGCCAGGTTCAAATTTGTCACCGGTTCGAATCTGAGCTAGAGACTTTTTCAAATTGCCATGCATCATTCCATTCCCTCCTATTTTCATACCATGCTTCATGTTTCATTTTCATGAACTTCGAAAAATCATTTAAAAATGAAAATTAATCCAATTGACCTCCAATTTTTTGCATTGTGATCCTTATGTTGTCTATTTTTTTTTGTCATTAAATTGCAAGTTGTGCTTGGCTGAAAAAATGATTTGTCCTAGGGTGATTGCACATGTATACATGTTTGACCTTGCCTTGTTCCATTCATCATAAAATGCTCAAAAATAATCCAATGCTTCTGAAATTTTGTGTCTGATTTCTAGACATGTTGAGTGATGTTTTGGCTTTAGTTTGAGATTTTTCCCTTGATCCATCTCTGTTTTATGCTCATGCTAACTTGGTGTGACAATTTTTGTCACACATGTGATGGTTTGACTTATGCTATGTGATTGCCATGCCTAATGATGTCCAATGCCTCTGATTTTTTGTATGATGACCATGCCATATGTCTTGTGTACTCAGGTATTTTGCCAAGATTATTTGAACCATCCCTTGATTACTAACACTTGTGTGTTTTGTAGGCTGATGCTAACTCATTTGAGTTTGCCTTGTGGCTTGCACATTGTGAACATTGTCTGTCTGTTGGCTATTTATTGTTGATTGTTTGTCTGTACAGTTGAACTGATTGGTTTAGATTTTTCACAGGTACCTAAGTTGCTTTGAGTTCTTTTGAACTTGCTTTGCTAGCTTGTGGGTTGCTTAACCTAGGTATAACTCTCTGACTTCATGTAGTCTGGAAGACCTGTCCTGTTATGTGGGGCAGGCACCTGTCTGAAGCCCTCCTTAAGAGGCAATGCTTGTGTTTGTTTACTTTGTGCCCTGTACATATCAAAGACCTCCTAAGTGAAGAGGCATTGGCAGATACAAGGGATGTGCAATCCATCCCCTGCTATTCAGTTGAGTCGTTCATCCTGCTCACACCATTGTGTTGATGCACTTTGAATCAAAACCCAAGATCCTTGTTGTGTCAGTCATGTGGAGTAGAGTCCCACATTCTGGACTCCCACACTTTCATTTGTCTGAAGCTCTCCCAGGCCAGGGATAAGAGTTGTGAGGTCTTACCCTCACTTCCCATTTCATCTGCTTCACCCTAACTCTCAATGTTAGGGTTAAGAACTAACTACACCCTGTTACAGTGGCTTGTTTGTCGAGGTTGACATGACCCCTTGACTAAAGCCTAGCCTTGTATGAGCCCATCTGTTTGCATATTGTGTGTGTGCTTGCTTTTGTGCTTTTTGATTGATTGTGCTGTTTAGGATAGCTTGCTCCCTGTGCAAGTTAGATAGAAGCCTCAACATAGGGATCGTATGCATGACAACTTCTAGGCTCGAGTCGTAGTCTCCCTAGTAGTTTGTGTCTCCCTTTGTTTCTGGTTAGGTTAGAAGTTATTTCCCTATTAAGGGGAACTACGTAGCCCTGATCCTCATACCATATGAGGTACGTAGGCAGGAGATTGAGCTGATCTCTCCGGGCAACCTTTTGCTTTTTGTTACCCCTTGTGTGAGTTGGAGTCTGACATAAGTCCAGCGATTAGCAGTCGGTTTCCTGTGGGTGTGTGTTTGTTGTGTTCTTGGAGTCTGATGTAAGTCCAGCGATTGGCATTTGGTTTCCAGTGTGTGTTTGTTGGTTCGGAGTCTGATGTAAGTCCAGCGATTGGCATTCGGTTTCCAGGTTTGCCTTGTTGTGTGGAGTCTGGCGTAAGTCTAGCGATTGGCAGTCGGTTTCCAGTGTTTGTGTTCTGTTTGGCGTGCGTTAGCCGAGCTATGAGTGCTCTGATTCTTCTTCGGTCAAAGAAGATACTTATGCATAGGATGCGACATCCTAGCGAGCACGTTTCCCCTGTCCCGAACTACGTCGACTCTGATGTCTGTGCCTGACAGACTACGTAGAACCAGGATGCGATATCCTGCCGAGTTAGTTTCTCTTGTCTTTCTGTGTTTCCTTCCAGCCTTGTGTGTGCAGTTTTGTGATCAGTTCTTAGCAACCTTATCCTTTCTTTTGAGCGTGGATCCCGTCGAGTATGACGGATGCGTAGGGGTGCTAATACCTTCCTTTCGCATAACCGACTCCCAATCCCATCTTTCTCTGGTCGCGAGACCATTTTTTTTCCAGATTTACTTCGAGCGTTTCCTTTCCCTCTTTTGGGATAAATAACGCACGGTGGCGGCTCTGTTGTTTTGTTTTCCCGCCGGTTTTTCGCGTAATGCGACAGTAGATGCGTTCCTTGAAGAGTAATGATCAGTGCCCCAATGCCATTTCCATATTAATTAACAGCTCCATCAAATACCCTGCCCCAATAGAAACCAGGTTCTGGCCCTTCTTCAAGCAATGGTGCATCACAATCTTTCATTTTCAAGTACAAAATCTCTTCATCATGAAAATCATACTGCACTGACTGGTAATCTTCAATTGGTTGGTGAGCCAAATGGTCATCTAAGATACTACCTTTGATCGCTTTTTGAGATCGGTTTTCAATATCATACTTTGATAACAACATCTGCCAATAGGAAATCCTCCCAGTTAAAGCATGCTTCTCAAATATATACTTGATCGGATCCATTTTGGATATCAACCAAGTGGTATGATTCAACATATACTGACGCAAACGCTTAGCAGCCCAAGCCAATGCGCAACAAGTTTTCTCAAGCATAGAATACCGAGTCTCACAGTCGGTGAACTTCATACTGAGGTAGTAAATTGCAAATTATTTCTTTCCAGTCTCATCTTGCTGACTAAGAACATAACCCATAATGTCTTCAAGCACAGTCAAATACATGATCAATGGTCTTCCTTCCACAGGTGGAGATAAAATTTGAGGTTTAAGCAGATATTCTTTGATACTGTCAAAAGCTTTTTGGAAGTCTTCGGTCCAATCACAAGACTGATCTTTTTGAAGAAGCTTGAATATAGGCGCACATGTGGCAGTCATGAGGGAAAT
This sequence comes from Lathyrus oleraceus, assembly GCF_024323335.1. Lineage (NCBI taxonomy): Eukaryota > Viridiplantae > Streptophyta > Magnoliopsida > Fabales > Fabaceae > Lathyrus > Lathyrus oleraceus. Next base: position 195,501,214 of record NC_066580.1, on the reverse strand, counting down.
GAATCTGGAGATATAATTCAAGCGGCCGAGAAAACCACTGACTTGCTTCTCAGTTTTGGGCGCAGGCATCTCTTGTATTGCTTTAACTTTGGTAGGATCAATGGTCTTCCTTCCACAGGTGGAGATAAATTTGGAGGTTTAAGCATATATTCTTTGATAGTTTCAAAAGCTTTCTGGCAGTCTTCGTTCCAATCACAAGACTGATATTTTTGAAGAAGCTTGAATATAGGCGCACATGTGGTAGTCATGTGGGAAATGAATCTGGAGATATAATTCAAGCGGCCGAGAAAACCTCTGACTTGCTTATAAGTTTTTGGCGCAGGCATCTCTTGTATTGCTTTGACTTTGGCAGGATCAACTTCAATACCTTTCTCACTAACAATAAAGACCAACAACTTACTAGAATGAACACCGAAAGTACACTTATTGGGATTCAAGCGGAGTTTATACTTCCTCAAATGCTGGAATAGTTTCAAATGCTCAACATGTTCCTCTTCATCAATCGATTTAGCAATCATGTCATCGACATAAACTTAAATCTCTTTATGCATCATATCATGAAAAAGAGTAGTCATTGCTCTTTGGTAAGTTGCACCAGCATTCTTTAAACCGAAAGGCATCACTCTATAACAGAATGTTCCCTAAGGTGTAATGAATGTGTTCTTCTCCATATCTTTGGGTTCCATCTTGATCTGATCTATCCGGAAAATCCATCCATAAATGAAAAGACTTTAAATTTAGCAGTATTGTCTACCAACATATCAATGTGTGGCAGAGGGAAATTATCTTTCGGACTGGCTTTATTCAAATCTCTATAATCAACACACATGCGGACCTTTCCATTTTTCTTTGGCACAGGCACAATATTGGCCACCCATTGCGAATACTCAACGGTCACAAGGAAACCGGCGTCAATCTGCTTCTGCACTTCCTCTTTGATCTTCACAGCCATATTAGGATGTGTTCTTCTCAATTTTTACTTGATTGGCGGGCATTCTGGCTTCAACAGAAATCTATGCTCCATAATCTCATAATCCAAACCAGGCATGTCTTGATAGGACTAAGCAAACACATCTGAATACTCTCGAAGAAGACCATTCAACCCTTTCTTGATATTTGGACACAGTCGAGACCCAATCTTGACTTCCTTCACATCCTCCTCGGAACCCAAGTTGACTAGCTCAATCTGCTCTTTGAACGACTAAATGGTCTTTTCATCTTGCTCAAGAAGACGAGATAATTCCTCACTCACTTCTACATCACTTTCCTCCTCGACTTCAAACATAGGGAATTCAAAATTTGGAGAAGGATCATTGTATTCAATGGTGTTAGGAACCTACATGCATAATGATTTGATATTTTGATTTTAGAGAAGTGAATTTGTGACCAAATATTATGCAGATGGACAATTATATTATTTATTTATGTTTTTTGTGATTACCAATTATATTATTCATCATAGATGTGGATGAATAGAATTAATTTTATTAATGATCAATTTGAAAATGCCCAAACAATGTTCGTTTCTCCCTTAGGCATAGGAGAAGGATTTGAAAAACATATAAAAGTAATTACTTAGATCGATGCAAAATAACAGGAATATCAACAACAGTCCAATTGTTGCAAGCCTTTCCATGCATCACAAAATTGGTGCAGTCTTCCTCCTCGTCATCTTCTAGCACAGCAGCTAAGTGTTGTTCATTGCCATGAATGGACCTTCCGCTACGGAAGCTAAGTTGCATATCCTCAGACCTTGCAGTTGATGAACCTTTATGGAACCCCAAACCAGTTCTGCCTTTATTGTCGGAGACCTCTAACATGCGCCCCCACTGATCAATATTGCCTTCTTCCATAATCTTCTTGGCATCTTTCAATGAGGACATAGGTGCCCCAACCCTCTTTTCAACAACAATAGATAAGGCTTGGAACGGAGTTCCAACCTCATCCTCAACTTTCAACATAACAGAAAGACGACAGGTGGCTAACTAGAAACACTTTCTCCCCACCAACAATCACAAGCTTTCCATTCTTCACAAATTTGAGCTTTTGATGCAAAGTTGAAGTAACAACTCCTTCGTCATGCATCCATGGCCTTCCCAACAAGCAACTATAGGCCGGGTGGATATCTATTACTTGGGAATTAATCTGAGAATCACTCGGACCTATCTTAACTAGAAGGTCCACTTCACCAATAACCATTTTGCGTGAACCGTCAAAAGCTTTGACAATTACACCGCTATACCTCATAGGCGCTCCTTGGTATGATAGCTTTGACAAAGTTGACTTTGGCAGCACATTCAGTGACGACCCGGTGTCAACAAGCACATTTGACAAAGCATCCTCTTTGCAATTCATAGAAATGTGCAAAGCCATATTATGATTTCTGCCTTCCTTAGGGAGTTGTTCATCACATAAACTAATATTGTTGCAAGAAGCGATGTTAGCCACAATATGATCGAATTGATCCATTATAACATCATGTTCTACAAAAGCTTGTTCCAAAATTCTCTGTCGTGCTTCTCTGTAAACTTCAAAATTCATGAGCAAAGACAACACTGAGATTTTTGAGGGGGTTTGGAGCAGCTGCTCCACCATATTAAACTCACTCCTTTTGATCAATCGAAGTAGCTCATCATCACTGTTAGCCTTCAAATCGCTGAATTCACCAGACTTACCCTTTGAAGCACCAACTAGATCTACAACAGGCACTTCCACCTTCTTTCCAACAACTGATTCTTCTTTATCCTTTGGGAATACCGACCCAAACACTCGACCACTGCGGGTCACCTTGGTAACATCAACAATGCTCACCACAGAGCTAGTCGTAAGAAACAGGACCTCTTGACCACCTTCTATCATTGTAGTATTATCATGATACGACACAACTTTATCAGATGAATATGGGACTGGGCCTGCTAACCGTATAACCAATGGCGATACTGATCTATTGTTGACATTGTTACTGTTGTTGTTGTCGTACTGGATTACCAATATCTCTAGCTGCTTGAAAATGGGCACTATGACATTTACATCGTCATCTACATGACGGTATTGAACAATTTGAATTATGCCTTCATCTATCAGTCACTGGATGTCCCTTTTCACAACTTCGCAACCCCTTGGATTAATACTACAGATAACACAATCGTCATGGTCATGTTCACAGTCACTTACCAAACAAACATCCGTATGCATCTGCACCAAGGATCTCCGAATAAAACACACATCAAAAACCTTAAACTCTCCAGGACATCCATCCACCATATTCACATAAGAGTTCCCATGGGAAGGCAATGGATTTGCTTTCACATTCGACGCGCGGTCCTCGATGGACACCATTCCACTCTTCATCAGCTTCTGAACCTCATATTTGAGCAGATAACAGTTCTCTATATCATGTCCGGGTGCTCCTTGATGAAAAGCACAACGGAGCTCAGGCTTGTACCACCATGGAAGTGGTTCTGGAATTTGTGGCGGGTTCCTCGGTTGGATTAAGTTCTTGAGAACTAAAGAGGGATACAATTCTGCATATGACATAGGAATTGGGTCGAAACAGACCTTCTTCCTCTCAATGTTTTGTTGATGATGATTGTTGGTATTGTTGTTGTTTTAGGTGTTTGCTCATTGTTGCGGTTGTTGTTGTTGACGTTGTGGTTGTTGAACTGGTGTTGATTGTTGATTAGAAAATACAGGGATAACTGAAGATACCTCATGATGATGTTGATAGGATGGTGGATTCCTTCTGATCTGAGGCCTCCTCTGCCTTCCACTTCTTATTGCATTTGCTTCATTGTCCTTTTTCTTCCCAAAATTGCTACCACACCTCTTACTCGACGATGATTCATCTTTCGACAAACGCCCCTCTCGGAATCCTTCCTCAAGCCTCATCCTAATGTTTACCATATCGGTGAAGTCACTGGGGGCACTAACAATCATTCGTTCATAATAAAATGAACTCAGAGTTTTCAGAAAGATCTTCGTCATCTCTTTTTCTTCCAAAGGAGGAGTGACTTGGGCAGCCAATTCCCTTCATCTCTATGCATACTCTTCAAACGTCTCCTTATCCTTCTAAGATATAGACCTCAGTTGGTCTCTATCAGGCGCCATATCCATATTGTATTTATATTGCTTGACAAAAGTCTCTCCTAAGTCATTCAAAGTACGAACGCTTGCACTGTCTAATCCCATATACCAACGGAGCGCAACATCGGTCAAATTATCTTGGTAGTGAATCAAAAGTTGATCATTGTCAGTCTGAGTAGACATCTTGTGAGCATACATCACTAGATAATTGAGTGGACAAGTGTTCCCTTTATAATTTTCAAAGTCAGGCACTTTGAACTTCACCGGGATCTTGATGTTGGGCACTAAACACAACTCAGCAGCACTCTTTCCAAACAAGTCCTTACCCCTCAACATCTTCAGTTCCTTGCGCAGCTCAAGAAACTGATCTTTCATTCCATCCATTTTTCCGTCAACATCCGGACCCTCAGACGGCTCTGAGTGATAAATGGTGTCCTCTACATGAGGTAAGGTGTGCACAACGGGAGGTGGCACAGACATGATCGGGCTAGATACTGGCATGGAAGCAAAAGTAGGCGCAAAGCCTTCAGGCATAAAGTTGGACGGCATTCCCCACGGGTATCCGGCAGGCATAGTGGGTGCAAAATGAACGGTAGCAGCAGGCATGGTAGAGGTAGTCACCACTAAAATAGTTGTCCTCTGAGGAGGAGGAGTTGCGGGCGTTGGAGAAGCTTGCCTCTGAGCGACAAGAACTGAATCCATCATGGCAGTAAGGCGGGCAATCTCGTCCTTCATCTCTCTCTTCTCTTGCTCTAGAAGCTACAGAATTCTCAGATGATTGGCGTGAGTGTTGTACCGATGAGTCAGCTTGGCTAAAGCACAAAAGAAACACCAATGAGACATCTGGCAAAAGAGAAACCTGCTTATGCAAATTATGCATGAAATGCAATGCTTGATTATTTATTTTTGTTTTCAAGGAACTTACTATATCATTTGCAAATATATATATATATATATATATATATATATATATATATATATATATATATATATATATATATATATATATCAACAATTGCAATAATTTTTATATGACCCAAAAAATCTCTTTTCATTTATATAATTGGAAGGATTACTCTAAGTACAATTTCAGAAACCAAATGCAAAATACAAGAGAAAAGGAGACTAGTCATCCTAACGATCCCTAACAACAATGTCAAAGACCTAGCTAAAGGCGCGTACTTCCTTCGAATGCGATGGATCTCGGTATCAAAAGAAGCATTCATTAGAGTCTTCTCGTGGACAAGCTAATCAACAATCTTCTTCCAAGCAACGGAAGGCTGAGGCATGCTAGAAGATGAAACCTCTGGCTCTCTCTGTCTCTTCGTCACTCGGTATTCAAGTAGCTCAATAAGTGCATATTTATCCTTAGACTCCAACTGCAACTCTTCATGCTTCTTGTTCAAAGCACATAAACGCTCTTCCCACATATCCTTCTCTTGCTTCATCTTGACGAGTGCGTCTTCCAACTCCTCTACATCCTTGTTAGGGAAAGTTAATGGCTCAACCAGAACCATAGACATAGATCTTTCACAAGGATAAGGCATCTTCAACTCCAAAGCTCTCTTCTTCACCCAAAGAGTGAAAGCTTCCAAAGCTACACAATTGCATGAACCAAGCTCGGATCTTCCCTTCCTATGCACATTATGCCAAGCATGCACAATCTTCTACTTCAAATGTTGGGGATATTTACCCTCTTGATAGAAAAGACCTTCTAACAAACTGTTATTAGGTTTGTCTCTCAAGGGGAACTCAAGTTGACGACGAGCCAAAGAAGGGTTGTAGTTAATTCCTCCTTGTGTACTAATGAGAGGCACATTAGATAATTCACCACAACTATCAATAATCTCCAAACTGCCCAAAGAAGGATCATACCAAATTATATCATCATTAGTGAGAGACATAAGTCTTTGAGACCACCGTAGACATTGTTTGTTCTCCACAAAAGCAGGCGTCTGAGGCAAGGGCGAAATAAACCATTTGTACAGAAGAGGAATGCAACAGACAATAGTTCCACCACCCTTAGAATTCCTTAGATGCAAAGAGAAATACATATCACCCAACAAAGTATGCACATGAATCCCAACCAAGAAAAGTCTAATGGCGTTAACATGAACAAAACCGTCAATTTTAGGGAACAAAGCTAATCCAAAAATTAAGGGTTTGTTGTAAGTCACAGGGATGGAGTCTGGGTAAGAATCATCCCAAAGGAGTGAACTAAGGATAAAAACCTGTAGATCATGTTCTAAAAAGTTCCTAGAGTCTTAATTCCATCTATCGGATATTACAGGTTAAGATGACTGACTCATCGACCCATAATATTCTCAAGAGAAACTCGTCTGAGTGTAGTATCACGTAAAAACTGTTATCAAGTGGATGAAAATGCGTGCTCCATGGTTTAAATTAGCCAGTGCACCACATAGATGGTAATCACAAAGAATGCTCAGGATTAAAACGCATTGGCTTGATCATGTGGCTCAGAACCTGTCCAGCACACAACCGGAGCAAACCATCGGTTATCCTCTCCGATGACCTTGGTCGGACTAGTTCTCTCATCACCATCACAAAAATGAAAAATAAGGACTTGATCTTAAAGAGAAAATGGAACTGATCACGAATCTCACTTTAATACAAACTAACTCCAAGTATATTGAGAGATACATGGAGTTGAATTTTGAGGTGTATGAACTGAGTTGCTTCGATTTGACCTCAAAGCAACTCAAACTTCTTCCCTACATTGGTAGGACTTCAAAAAACTAAGGATCCAAGAGATTTGATGAGAATTGAGAGAGAATCTAAGAGAAGAAAAATCTGGAAAAATACCTTCAATGTTGTGCTGAACTTGATCTCTCTTGCTTCAATTCATGTTTGATCTTGCTCAAGAAGCTTGTAGATGTAGCTTAGGATTGGTACAAGGCTTTGGATCCTGTATGTAGCAGTAAATTCATGATCATCAAGCTATGGATAAGCTAGACATCAAATAACAAGAGTCGCCACCATGCTTCTATTGTTTCCAAGGGAAAAGGGAAAAAGTACGAATAAAACCCAAAAGTAAGAAGTTTTAAAATCAAAACTAATAAAATGTCAGAGATTATAGGTAAGGGGGTTGGTTACACAGAGGGAAGGTGTTAGCACCCAAAGTGTCCTAGGTACTCCTAGGGATCCATTTTTGTGTGCATATGTATTTGGTACAAAATGATGTTTACAAACAAATAGAATGGGGGGATGAGAAAAGAATTCATTAACTATATTTTTGTGTTTGACAAGATCTTCGAACTTGTGCCTACGTACCAACATAAAAATGAGGGATCAAAACCTCGTAGTTCATTATACAAATTTCAAAGTTGATGCATTGGTTTTATCAAAATTTAAGTTTGAAAGGCAAAAAGGCTTGAAAATGGTTTGAATGAGTTAGTTCTTTTTTGCTTTTTTGAAAGTGTAAGTCAAGTATAGTTAAGTTTATTTACAAGTTTGTTTTAAGAAAAGAAGTTTGAAAATGCTATGGCATAAGGCCAAAGTTTCTATCTTTTTGCAAAGTGGTCAAAGTTTAGAACAAAATTAGTTCAAACAAAGAAAATTTTAAAAGGAGGGAGATATTTTGAAATTAAATAAATGGTAAGAAGACGAAGAGACTAATCTTGTGCACAAAATTAAAAGTTAAGGTTTGAAAAGATCTGACCGATGGGTAGAAATCCAATAGACAAGAATGTCAATAGAAACCCAAATTCCCTTTGGACATTTAGAATCAAGCAACAAACAAATGCATAATTTTATCAATCTTGAAGAGCAAGGCATCAAATAAAGATATCCACATCCAAGCTTTAGCCACTCCACGATCTTCTTCAAATTAGCCCATATAACAGATGAATTCCACAAGTCAAAGGTTCAAAATAACAACTTTACAATGATCATGTGCAAATGAACTCAAAGAGATCTTGAATGATGTATTAGATGAAGTTCCGAATTCCAAGCACTTGGTTTCACAAAAAGTTGGCATTGGCCAAGCCCTTTAGCATGGGAATGTTTCCTAAATTCTAAGTCCATTTGTCCAAGATCAAACAAGCAAAGTATACACAAACAAGATATATCACAATATGGTCCAAATGGACAAAGTGAAAATTGCATTAACACAAACAATTAGAATGGTATGAATAATGGCAAATGAATAAAGACTAAAATTAAATGACATTAAAGTAAATGGCTTGAAAGCAAAAGTAATTTGTTAATGAATTAGAAGTTAGTATTGTTTTGCTTTTGCTTTTCATTTTTTAGTCATTCTTTGGAGAACACTCAACCCACTTATCACAAGCACGGATCCTTCAGCCAAGACATCTTCCAAAGGAAGGAAAAAATGCCAAGTTTCCACACAATACCATGAAAGAGGGGAGACTTACAATTTCACTAACTATAATGATATGCCTTTTATGTCACAAGTTTAGCGCTATGTTAAGCAATCAAAATTGGACTTATGTAGAAGTCACAACTATTTGAGGTTGGGCAATAAAATTTTAGTGTTAATGCATGTTAGAGACATGGTATAATGGACTATGCTCATGAAAAATACCACACACAAAAAGAATACGCAAAAGAGGTTGCCTAATCTCATCCATACTTATGTTTATTTTTCAATCAACTATCCTTAGGACTTTAAGATATCATAGGCCAAATGAGATGAATGCATAAAGAATGGGAATGAGGTGAAGAGGGAGGGGAATGGATCAACACTCAAATTGGTCAAAGGAGGAATTTTACCAAATTAATTTCATTCATTCATTTTGGGAGATGGAATGTACATTCCATCAATCCCCTAAATCCAATGATATTAACTTGACAAAGTCAAATCAACCTTGACTAAGGCCCAACAACAAGAGTAAAACTCAAACAAGTCATCACAATTAGTAAACACAATTAATTGGAATTTATTCAATTTAAAAAGACTAAAATAATACATTTAAATTAAATATGTTTTGTCAAATTCCTAAAACCTCATCAAAACACCAAATAAATGGTCATGCGATTTTTCATAAGTCAAACAAGGTCAAAGAACATTGGAGAAAAAATTTCAGAATTTTTAAAGACTTAAAAGTATTTTTAAACAATTAAAAATAATCACAAAATCAATTAAATCATGAAAAACATTAATAATTGGAAGACCCTAATTTTGACCCTAAGATCCCTCATGGCATCATATCACTGCTCATTGCATTGCCTCAAGGATCATAGCATGTGTGGCTCCTTAACCCTAGGGTTGGGACTTGTGTGAGTGTTTTAAGATCACCAAGCATACTTGTATTGTATATTATTGCCTTTATTATTTGTTTAATAATCAAAATCACAAAAATATGTCACTAACTCTTTTGTTTTGAAGCTCAAGTGATCATGTGCTCCCATGCTCCTAGGAGGCTCCTAAGCTCAATGAAATGGCTAGATGAAGATGAAAGTAAGGATTACAATGGTCCGAATATCTCTTAATCGTCATATATGTCTCCCAAGTGTCTCAATTTACCAATTTGATCAAGATAACCCAAAGGGCTTGAGGATTGTTTCCCAAGGAAACCCTAATTCAACTGTGCATTGACTGTGTCTTGCTCATGAAGCAACCTTAACCTATGATCAAATTTAATCAAGGGAAGTTCTTTCATTCATTATTTTATGCATATATGAGCTTATTTGGGGGTCCTCAATCATTCATTTATCAAGATTTGAAGTTTGGCCTTGAGAAGTTGACCAGTCAAGTCATCTGACTAAACTGAGGATCATTGAGATACAACTTTTGATGTGTTTGTCAAATTAAGATGACTCCAATAGAAAAAAGTTATTCAGAACCATATGAACAACTTTCATGTTCTTAAAAAATACATTTGAAACTTGGAAGGTCATCATTCGTTTCAAAACATTATAGGTTATTTTGACTGAAACCCTATAACTTTCTCATGAAAAATCCAAATGATGTAAAATTTAAGTCTAAATTTATCACCTTGAAAATATCTACAACTTTTATGTTATAGGTTTTTCCATTTTAGGTTTGAATCATTCAAACAGAAGGGCTTGAAGAGGCTTGGTTTTGGTAAAAAAATTCAAATGGGAACCTAGACATGTTTTGTACCCAAACCTTCACAGCTAGTTTTCATAAATTACCAATTGCCAAATGAATTTTTTCCCAACATGAATTTTGTTCCTTATTTCAAGGGCTTCCCAACCATTACTCACATTAAATTTTTGGAGTTTCCATGTGTGAGCTTCGAAGGGATTTATGTTTATGTTCATTTTTGCATTTCACTTTGTAACTTCATGTGCAAGCTTGTGCAGTCCCTTGTACATGTCCAATTCACTTCCATTTGATCCCAGCATGGATTTTCATTCATTCTTGGGCCTCGCATGCGCCTGTACAAGCCCATGCAAAGAGGATTCAAACTTCATGTGAAGGTGAGAAAAACAAGAAAGGGGGGTTTGAATTGTTTGAAAAATAAGCGCTTTTGCAAAATGAAATCACACAATGATTTTATACTGGTTCGCTTATAACACAAAGCTACTCCAGTCCACCCGGCCAAGGTGATTTCGCCTTCAACAAGGACTTAATCCACTAATCTTGAAAGATTACAAACAACCCCTAAGAGAGAAGAAAATCTCTTAGTCCTCTCAAGTCTACAGACTACAAAGAGTCACTTGAGGAAATCAAATAAAAATTAGATACAAGATGTGTAATCTAGAGTGCTTCTAAGAAAGCAAATATTACAAACTTAAGAACAAATTTTTCACTTGATAAGCAAAAGCTTAGTGAAAATCTTTGAAGAACGAAGATGTTTTTCTTGAGCGTGATATAATTTCAGTATAGTTTTGGCTAGTGAATTCTTATGTACTGAATGTTGATTTCTTCTCTATTTATAGGAGTTGAAGTAGAGTTGAAATAGAGTTGAAGTAGAGTTGAATCTGTTGGATATTGAGATGTAGTTACGCCATTCCATTAATAGCTTCTGCAGTAGACTTTTTCTCTTAGAAGTGACTACTTACCACAAGTAGTATCTTTTCTCTTGGAAGTGGAGATTAACGTCTCTTTCTAATTGAGGAAATCCATTTGCAGAACTTTAACTTGGCTTAAACGTTACTTCATCATGATTAACAATTCTGATTAGAGTCTTCGTGTATCTGGCTTCTGATGTTATCTCTTGAAAGTTCAGATGGCGCTGATAACTTCAGAGTTTACAGAGGGCATTTGTTCAGAGTCAGAGCTTCTAGACTTTACTTCATGTTCAGATGCTTCTGATACTTTGCAGTTTTGTCCAGAGTCAGAGCTTCTTGAAACGAGATTCCACTTTAGATGCTTCTGATACTTGAGATCTTGCATCTGATCTTGTATTGCATCTGATGACATCATCAGATTTATTTCTTCTTTCTTTAGAACCCTGCACACTTAGAAACTTTTCGTTAGGGTGCCATTTTTGGTTTCATCCTTTGTTATCATCAAAATCATGGAATCTGTTGTAGAACAATTTTGGTTCTTACAATCTCCCCCTTTTTGATGATGACAAAACAACTTAAAATAGCAGATGAAACATGAATGAAATAAGATCAGATAGACAGAAGCTCCCCCTGAGTTAGCGCTAGGGAGTTCAGAAGTTCTTACCAGAGCTTTCCAAGTAATGAGATTTCTGAAAACTTTCTGCAATTTCTTAATTTTAATGTTAGAGTTATTTAATCAGAGCTATTATTTAATCAGAGCTATTTATATCAGAACTATTTCTATAATTGTTGCAGAATGCTTAAGGTTTTAGACATAATTTTCATCAGAGCTATTTAATAATTTCTCCCCCTTTTTGGCATAATCAAAAAGGAATAAAAATAAAAGAGTAATAAAGAGAAAAACACTTCATTAAAAAGCACAAAGGCAAACAATAGGCAAAACATCAGATTCAAAGAAGAATATCAGAGCTAAAAGGAAAGACAGAAGCAAAAACATTAGGCAAGCAACCAAAATAAATCCTAAGTGCCTAAGGGTTCGGAGGTGGAGGAAGTCTCTGAAGCAGCATAGCAAACATATTCTGGAGGTTTTCATTCAGAGCGTCTTGCTTGTCCATCCTTGCCCGGAGCTCACTCTGATCTTTCTTGATCTCTTGCTGATCTTGCTTTATCTCTTTCAGAGTGGTAAGAATCAGAGGGATCGCAGAGGAAGACTCCCCCTGAATCAGAGCTTGCTGAGCTTCAGCTTCAGCAGCAGCTTGGGCTTCTGCATCTGCCTTAGCCTTGGCTTCAGCTTCCTGAATCCTTAGAAGTTCTGCTTCCTTTGCCAGTTGTTCTTCTTCTAACCTCTTAGCTTCTTCTTCAGCTTCCTTAGCCAGTCTTTCCTCTTCTAATCTTCTAGCTTCTTCTGCTTCTCTGGCCAACCTTTCTTCCTCTAATCTCTTGGCCTCAGCTTCTCTAGCCAGTCTCTCTTGGAGTCTTTCCTCAGAGTCTCTGATGTAGCCATTTCTGACTTGTTCAGAGATACTCTTTAGCCTATAAGACTCAGAGGTCATCCAACTAATGACTCTGTTCCAGTGTGTCCTAACAGATTTAGGATCATCACTAACTTCAGAGTTTTTAGCCAGAGACTTGATCTTCTGGACTGAAGCTTCTGCAACCTGTATAATGGCCTCCTCAAGGGTGGGTATGGTAAGTTCAGGTTCAGGTTCAGGTGAATGAGGTGGAGAGTTTTGAGGGCTGAGATTTAGAGGTTGAGGTTCAGTTTGTTGAGGTTCAGATTCTGCTTGAAGTTCAGAATCTGCGTCTGGTTGAAGACTAGGGGATGAAGCATATAGTGGATTTAGGTCTAATGGGTCAGAGTCTGGTCCAGGTACAGCGGGAATAATTGGTGGAGTGATATTAGAGGTGAAGGGATCAGATGGTTGAATTACAGAGGGTGTGGTTGTTGTTTGTTGTGGTGGAAGTGAAGTTTGGAGGGGTGAGGTTACTTCAGGTTCTGTGGTTTGTGTTTGTTGTGAAGCAAGTCTATGGGCATAGAGTGTTGCTATGGTTGGGGAGTTTGGGTCAGAGTGTTCTTGGTCAGAGGACTCTTGTTCAGAGAGCTCTTGGTCAGAAGAAGGGGAAAGGTAAGGAGGTGATTCATATTCAGAGGATGAGGAAGAGCTGTGGTGATATAGTTGATTAGGGTCAGAGGTTGTTGTGAAATTACGGGCAATTTTTAAAACAGGTGGAGGTTGAGAGGTTCTGATGGTTGAAGGAGGGATTTCAGATGTTGTAAATAAGGGAGGTGTTGGGAGAGGAGTAGAAGAAGCCATTACAGGTACAGAAGAAACAGGAGGAAGAGACTTACCAGAAGAAGAGATTTTCAGAGGAGCTTTGGTTCCAGAAGATTCTCCAAGTCTGGGTTTCTTTGCCTTCCTTGCTTCCTCAGCTATCTTCTTCTCAGAAAGACCTCTTTTGTATCTGACCAAATCTTCTACAGAGTCCAGACAGTCTTCAAGGCGGAAATCCGAAATATCAATGCCTTCATCCAGACGATCCTGAAGGTAGATAGCAATGGCATCTCTGGGTTCATTCTTGAAGAACCTTTCAAGGCCATGAGGCATCTTCCTCTGATCTTTCAGAGCTTCCCAGGTCACATCCATAGTGGGCTTGACTCTGATGTCTTTGATGATTCCCATGCTCCTCAGGTTTCTGGCATTCAGAGGCTTTCCAACGTCAATTGCCAGATCATCCATACATCTGGTCTTCTCCAGATCATCTACCAAGCCATGCTCAATGAAGACATCAGAGAGCAATCTTCCCAGAGGAATGTAGGATCTGGGCTTCATATTATTCCTCGTTTCTCTGACTGAATCCCTTAGATATCTGAAGAGGAGAACAGGGAGGTTGATCTGGATACCCTTCTGAATACAGTAAAGGATGCATTTCTGATCAGCATTTATGTAATCTGAAGAGTTGGAGGCTGGACGATGATGGATTGTTCCCAGAATAATCTTCAGCCAAACTCGGAGGTTCTGATGAAGCTCCTTGTTCTTAGAGGGATTTCCCTCAGCGTTTGCTTTGAAGATTGTAGGGTTAATGACTTTTGTGATGCGCTTGGACCTTGGAGGAATGTTGTAAATCCTCTTACCTCCAGCTTTCTCCATGTTTAGCAAGGAAGCAATTGATGCTTCAGTGATGACAATCTTCACACCCAGAACAAACGAGACAATGAACTGGTCATCAGCATCTGCACATCTCCAGAATTCTTTCACCAGAAGAGGGTAGATTGGACCATACAATCTGTTGAAGTAGTTTTCCCAACCTTGCTTGCGAAGATCTTCAGTTAAATCAACGCCATTTCTTTTCAAATTCTCAAAATCCACCAGCGATTCACACAGTACATCCAAACCTTCAAAGGGAGTTGAAAGATGAATGTGTTGTTCACGTTCCAAAATGTGAGGTTCTTTGTAGACTGGGGTCGTGGTGACGCCTATAACCATGGGTGTTTGAGTGTTTGAGGTTTGGGGATTGGAACTAGATTCCACTTGTTGAGAATGGTTGAAGAGTTCTTGTTGTTGAGCGTCCATGTTGATGAAGACGATGAAGATTGAAGAAGGAGATGAAGAACTTGCAGAGAACTTGCAGAGAAGGGTTTAGGGTTTAAGAGTGAGTGAGAGTGATAAGTGTGTGAAATGTGAGAAAAGTGTTTATATACCTAAGTAAAAACACATGCAAAACGACACCTCAGAATGCGTTAAACACAATACTCAAAAAGCACGCTTGGGGGGAAAAATGATTACATCTCATTAATGAATGTCTAATCCCACAGTTTGCACACTGCTCGAGGAAAAACTCAAACGTCTGCCTTTTGAATTTCTTGACAGCTGTCTAGAAGTTCTAAGGTTTGACGCTTCAGAGTTCCACGTGTTGATGTATCTGATCTTCAGGAATTCCAAGAGATTGGTTCTAAAGATTTCTAACTCAGATATCTTCTTAACAATGTAGAAGTATCAGAGTCAGAGGCAGAAGTGTATTTGTTTTTATCAGATTCTCATTTTACATGTTCAGAGCCAAATTTTACTCAGGGCAATTTTTAATGTTCAGATTTTCTAATATAAAACGAAATCTATCTTCAGCCAGAGGCTTAGTAAAGATATCTGCCCATTGATGTTCTGTATCAATGAACTTCAGCGTTACTATTCCTTTCTGAACATAGTCTCTAATAAAATGATGTTTAATTTCTATGTGTTTGGCTCTGGAATGTAGAATAGGATTCTTACTTAAACAAATAGCAGCAGTATTATCACAAAAGATAGGAATGTTACTCTCAAAGATTTGTAGATCTTCTAGCTGATGTTTCATCCAGAGCATCTGAGTTGTGCACAGTGACGCTGAGATATATTCTGCTTCTGCAGTTGATAGAGCAATTGTTGACTGTCTTTTGCTAGCCCAGGAGATTAGATTGTTTCCCAGAAGCTGGCAATTTCCAGATGTGCTTTTTCGTTCTATTCTATCTCCTGCATAATCTGCATCACAATAACCAGAAAGCCTATACTCTGATGTTTTCTCATACATCAGGCCCAGGTTAGGAGTTCCTTTCAGATACTTAAGAATTCTCTTAACAGCTGTTAAATGAGATTCTCTAGGATCTGATTGGAATCTGGCACAAAGACAGACGCTAAAGAGAATATCAGGACGAGTAGCAGTCAGATAGAGAAGAGAGCCTATCATACCTCGATAGAGCTTCTGACAAACCTTGTTGCTTACCTCTTCCTTCTCCAGAATGCAAGTTGGGTGCATAGGAGTTTTTGCAGAGTTGCATTCAGACATATCAAACTTCTTCAGAACGTCTTTAATGTACTTGCTTTGATGAATGTATGTGACTTCTGGAGTTTGATTGATTTGAATTCCCAGAAAGAACTTTAGTTCTTGCATTAGACTCATTTCAAATTCTGCCTGCATTAACTTAGAAAATTCTTGGCAAACAGAGATATTAGCAGAACCAAAAATAATGTCATCAACATAAATCTGGCATATCACGAGATCATTTTTATGGTTTTTACAGAAGAGTGTAGAATCAACTTTCCCTCTGATAAAATTTTGTTCCATAAGAAAATTACTTAAGCGTTCATACCAAGCTCTGGGAGCTTGTTTAAGTCCGTACAAGGATTTCTTAAGTTTGAAAACATGTTCTGGAAAGTTTGAATTTTCAAAACCAGGAGGTTGATTAACATACACTTCTTCTGAGATATAACCATTAAGAAATGCACTCTTGACATCCATTTGGTATAATTTTATAGAGTGATTAATAGCAAATGATACAAGAAGACGAATAGATTCTAACCTCGCGACTGGAGCAAAAGTTTCATTATAATCAATACCTTCTTGTTGACTATAACCTTGAGCTACCAGTCGTGCTTTGTTTCTGACAACTTCTCCTTTCTCGTTCAGTTTGTTTCTGAAAACCCATCTGGTTCCAATGACATGAGTGCCTCTGGGTTTAGGAACGAGATCCCAGACATCATTCTTGGAGAATTGATCTAACTCTTCTTGCATAGCTGCCACCCAATCATTATCTTGAAGAGCTTCATCACAGGACGTAGGCTCAATCAGAGACACTAGTCCCAGAGGAATATCTTCAGAAGTTCTGAAGGTAGATCTGGTTCTAACAGGTTCATCTTTGTTTCCCAAAATCAAATCTTCAGATACGTTGCTACGACTCTTGACTTTCCTTGAAATTTCTGGAGATTTAATTTCTTCAGAGTCTGGAGTGACAGTTGCTTCTGGAGTTTTCTCAGATTCTACCAGAGTGATCTCTAAATCTGCAAACTTTTCAACTAGCTTTGACTTTTCAGGGTCAAGCTTATCATCAAATCTAACATGAATTGATTCCTCCACAATCTTGGTTTCTGTGTTGTATACTCTGTAGCCTTTAGAGCGTTCTGAGTATCCTAACATAATACCTTTCTGTGCTTTGGAATCAAACTTGTTCAGATGTTCTTTAGTATTTAATATAAAACAAATGCATCCAAAAGGATGAAAATATGAGATGTTGGGTTTTCTTCCCTTACACAGTTCATAGGGAGTCTTATCCAGAATAGGTCTAATAGAGATTCTATTCTGAATGTAACACGCTGTATTTACAGCTTCTGCCCAAAAGTGCTTTGCTACATTTGTTTCATTGATCATGGTTCTGGCCATTTCTTGGAGTGTCCTATTCTTCCTCTCTACAACTCCATTTTGTTGTGGAGTTCTAGGGCAGGAGAAATCATGGGATATTCCATTAGAATCAAATAATTCTTCAAAATCTTTATTTTCAAATTCTCCACCATGATCACTTCTGACTCTAACAATTTTAGAGTCAAATTCTTTTTGCACTTTAGAACAGAAACTGGTGAATACAGAGTGAGACTCACTCTTGTGCTTTAGGAATTTTACCCATGTCCAGCGGCTGTAATCATCAACGATTACTAGTCCATACTTCTTTCCATTGACTGATGCTGTTTTCACAGGACCAAATAAGTCAATGTGAAGAAGCTCCAGAGGCTTAGAGGTAGAAACAACATTTTTCTTTTTAAAAGATGTTTTTGAAAACTTTCCTTTTTGACAAGCTTCACACAGAGCATCTGAAGAAAACTTCAGTTTAGGTAAGCCTCTGACTAACTCAAGTTTAGTTAGCTGAGAAAGTTTTCTCATGCTAATGTGGCCTAAGCGTCTATGCCATACCCATTGCTCTTCGTGAACTGACATTAAACATTTAACATTTTGATCTTTTAAATCAGAAAGATTTATTTTATAAATGTTGTTTTTCCTCTTGCCTGTGAAAAGGACAGAGCCATCGTTCTGACTAATGGCTTTACACGTTTTTTGATTAAAGATTACATCATAACCGTTATCACTTAATTGACTTATGGATAACAAGTTATGCATTAATCCTTCTACATAAAGAACATCAGATATAGAGGGAAGAGTACCATTACCAACAGTTCCGGAGCCTCTGATCCTTCCCTTCTGGTCTCCTCCGAAGCCTACAAAGCCAGCGTCTTTAAGTTCCAGGCTTTGGAACATAGACTTTCTTCCCGTTATATGTCGCGAGCATCCAGAGTCCAGGTACCATGACTGGTGTCTGAACTTTGCTGCATAGGATATCTGCAACATAGATAATCTTATCTTTCGGTACCCAGAATCTCTTGGGTCCTTTTAGATTAGTCTTCCCAGAGTTTCTTATAACTTTGGGTCTTCTAGCATTCTTAAATTTTTGTTCTTGTATGTGTGTGTAATGATATGAAAAAGGAGATTTAAGCTGGTTACTGGTAGAAGTTTTATCAGAATCAGAATCATACCCAATTCCCCTTTTATTATTCTGACTTACTCCATAAATCATGGATGCCATAATACTCCTATCTATTCCACTCTTCAGAAACTTCTGAAAGGCTTCTTCATATTTATAAATGATTTCATTTGAAGTTTGTGGTGCTTGAGACAACACTTCTTCTAATTCTAAGCTTTTCGTTTTAGCTTCATCTCTTTCTAACGTTAAAGATATGATTGTATCATCTCTTGCTAGAATTGTTGTCTCAAGTTTACTACACTCTTCAGATTTTGCTTTAAGAAGGCCTTTAATGTTTTTAACTTTTTGTTTTAGTTTCTGAAGAGAGGTAAGAGTTTCTGATAAACATGATTCTAAGTCAGATCTAGAAAGTTCAGAAAATACCTCTTCAGATTCTTCATCTGAGCTGCTGGATGTGGTAGCCATAAGAGCTACGTTGGCCTGTTCATCAGAGTCAGATTCTGATGATTCGGATTCACTATCGTCCCAGGTGGCCATTAATCCCTTCTTTGTTCTGAAGGTATTTTTCTTGAAGCTTTCTTTCTTAGAGTTATCTTTCTTCAGCTTGGGGCATTCATTTCTGTAATGACCTGTTTCTTTACATTCAAAACAGGTAATATCTTTATTAGGTTTACCTTTTGAAGTTGACTCTGATCTATCCCCTCTGGGTCTTGATCTTCTGAAGTTGTTGTTGTTCCTTCTTTTCCAGAGTTGCTTAACTCTTCTGGTTAGTAAGGACAGTTCTTCTTCATCATCAGAGTCTTCAGGTTCAGAGTCGTCAGTATCTGCGGTTTCTGCCTGGAGAGCTTTGGTTCTGTCTGACTTCCGTCTTTCAGGTCTGGACTTCAGCGCCACTGACTTGTTCCTTTTCTGAGGCTCATCCTCCTCTAGTTCTATTTCATGGCTTCTGAGAGAACTAACAAGTTCTTCAAGGCTGATATTGTTCAGATCCTTTGATAACTTCAGAGCAGTAACCATTGGTCTCCATTTCTTTGGCAGACTTCTGACTATCTTCTTAACATGATCTGCAGTCGTGTATCCTTTGTCTAGCACTTTAAGACCTGCAATAAGAGTTTGAAATCTGGAAAACATAGCTTCTATACCTTCATCATCTTCCATCTTGAAGGCTTCATATTTCTGGATCAACGCCAGAGCCTTCGTCTCCTTGACTTGGGAGTTTCCTTCATGGGTCATCCTCAGAGAGTCAAGTATATCTTTAGCCGTCTCTCTGTTGGTAATCTTTTCGTATTCGTTGTATGATATAGCATTTAGAAGTATTGTTCTGGCCTTGTGGTGATTCTTGAAAACACGTTTCTGATCTTCTGACATTTTGCTTCTGGGAACTTCAGCTCCATTTAAGGTTGGAGGTTTGTATCCATCTGTGACAATGTCCCAGAGGTCAGCATCATAACCCAGAAAGAAACTTTCGATTCTATCTTTCCAGTAATCAAACTTTTCTCCATCAAAAACAGGAGGCTTGGCATTGTAAGAATCTTTCTCATTTGAGTGGGCCATTTGTTTTTCTCGCACTGGATCTCTCTACACGGTTAAGTGTTTGATTTGAAAATCAATAACAGAGCCGGAGCTCTGATACCAATTGAAGGTGAGAAAAACAAGAAAGGGGGGTTTGAATTGTTTGAAAAATAAGCGCTTTTGCAAAATGAAATCACACAATGATTTTATACTGGTTCGCTTATAACACAAAGCTACTCCAGTCCACCCGGCCAAGGTGATTTCGCCTTCAACAAGGACTTAATCCACTAATCTTGAAAGATTACAAACAACCCCTAAGAGAGAAGAAAATCTCTTAGTCCTCTCAAGTCTACAGACTACAAAGAGTCACTTGAGGAAATCAAATAAAAATTAGATACAAGATGTGTAATCTAGAGTGCTTCTAAGAAAGCAAATATTACAAACTTAAGAACAAATTTTTCACTTGATAAGCAAAAGCTTAGTGAAAATCTTTGAAGAACGAAGATGTTTTTCTTGAGCGTGATATAATTTCAGTATAGTTTTGGCTAGTGAATTCTTATGTACTGAATGTTGATTTCTTCTCTATTTATAGGAGTTGAAGTAGAGTTGAAATAGAGTTGAAGTAGAGTTGAATCTGTTGGATATTGAGATGTAGTTACGCCATTCCATTAATAGCTTCTGCAGTAGACTTTTTCTCTTAGAAGTGACTACTTACCACAAGTAGTATCTTTTCTCTTGGAAGTGGAGATTAACGTCTCTTTCTAATTGAGGAAATCCATTTGCAGAACTTTAACTTGGCTTAAACGTTACTTCATCATGATTAACAATTCTGATTAGAGTCTTCGTGTATCTGGCTTCTGATGTTATCTCTTGAAAGTTCAGATGGCGCTGATAACTTCAGAGTTTACAGAGGGCATTTGTTCAGAGTCAGAGCTTCTAGACTTTACTTCATGTTCAGATGCTTCTGATACTTTGCAGTTTTGTCCAGAGTCAGAGCTTCTTGAAACGAGATTCCACTTTAGATGCTTCTGATACTTGAGATCTTGCATCTGATCTTGTATTGCATCTGATGACATCATCAGATTTATTTCTTCTTTCTTTAGAACCCTACACACTTAGAAACTTTTCGTTAGGGTGCCATTTTTGGTTTCATCCTTTGTTATCATCAAAATCATGGAATCTGTTGTAGAACAATTTTGGTTCTTACATCATGCACACGAGGGTAGCATTGCCTTGCATCACATTCCAACTATAAATAAGAGTGCATTCTCATTCAAATGGTAATCAAGTGGAGATCTGAATTGCTGCTGAATTGAAAACCAAACCCTCACTAAAGGAATTTCCAGTTTTCTCCTTCACTTTCAAGCTTGAATTTCAACATCATTAGTTGAACTTCAAAGCTCAATTCCTTAACCTAGCATCACCATCACACTTCCATGGCAAAAGTAGATCAAGAGCTTGGACAACTCGTGTTGTTTGAAGCTCCATTTCAAAGGTAGAACCTCAATTTTCTTTGATTCAGATCTTGCAATATAATGTGAATTTCTGTGGTTTGTGCTGTTTTCTGAAGTCCTCATGCATGAGGCAGGCTAGTGGTGGTCTTAATTTTGCAAATCGTTCCATTTCAGTTCATGTACCATGATCTTCAAGCTCATGTTTCTCTCTAAATAGGAACTCTGAGGATGATCCATGGTTAGAGGGATGATGTACACCACCTCAACTATATTTTGATGTCCTCAATTTTCATTTTCATTAAACTTTGATCTCCTGCGCGTGGTGGCCGAATCTTGTTGGATCTCCGGAGAAGATGGTGGTTTCCACCACCATCCCCACGTGGTAGCTTCAGAGCCATTGGATCATGTTCAAACGTTTTAATCGTGGCCTTTCATTATGTTGACTCATTTAAATGCAAAGTGTAGCGCGCTTGACTCAAGTGTTTCCTGGATCCGCACCTTAGAACCACATGATCATTGCTACGTCAATTAATGAATTAATCTGATGGCGCTGGATTTTTGCTATTTTTCTTATTTTCTGTTAATTCCATTTAATTCCTTTTATTTTCAAAAACTCATAAATATTTTATTTGAAGTCACAAAACTATGAGACCAATGCCAAAAAAATTCATTAAAAATGTAGTTTCATATTTTGATTTTTTATTATTTTTGTGACTTCATTTAATATTTTTTGTGAATTATTTGGTGTTTATTAGTTTTAATTCATTTTAAAATACTTTTTGATATCTGAAAAATCTAAAAATATTTTCCTAACACCTATGGATGATGATCAGTCAATGAAAATAGTCTCATCAAATTCTTATTTTATTTGAGATTTATTTGAGATTTTAATTCATATTGTGTTATTTTTCATTATTTTTAATTGTTTTTAAATAGTTTCTGATTTCAAAAATTATTGAGAAAAATTTTCAAAGCTTGTTTGACCATGTTACACCTATGAGAATTTAATTCAACTTGTTGAAGTTGATTTGAATTGAATTTGAGGTTTGACCATATTTTGTTTATTTTATTTTGCATTTATTTTTAATTCAAAGAAATACCAAAAAATATATTTGACTTGTTGACTTGTAATCTTCATTTCTCTTCTGTTTGGCATTGATTGATGATGACTTGGTTTACATTTGATCAATTGTGTTTGATGCTTTATTTCTTTTTCCATCTATTTCATCTTCATCCAATTTCTTTTTATTTTTTGGCCAATGAGTTAATGTCTTATGGTTAGTGTTGACAAATGAGAGGTTTAACCTTCTTTGATCCAAACCAAACTCAACTTGATCCAAGATCAAGTGAGTTTTTTTGTGTCCAAGATAGGTTGCTTCTTGCTCAAGCAAAAAACCTAAAGTCCATACAAGGCCTTTCTCTTTTCTTTTGGCATGGCAAGTTTATGGAGCTTGGCTTACTAGTCATGATCTCTAACTTGTGTTTATTTGCCTATTGTTTTATTGACCGGCCTCAGATAGGTGTGACTACTATATTAATCCACTTACGATAGCTTAACATAGAGCTATATTGTCTTATGACAAACTAACATAACCATACTAATTACTAAATTTACTTTGAGCATTTAATTTCTTCCAATTTACTTTAATGCAATTTATTTCTTGCTCATTTATTCATATTGCCTTTTCATGTTGCACACTTGAGCACATATTTTATGCTTATGCCATTTTTCCTTTTGCTCATTTGAGCTCATTATTGTGTATAAATATATTGTGGTATTGTGTTTGTTTTGTCTTTATTTTGTGTGAACCCAATGGAAAAAGGAGAAAGGACTTAGAATTAGGACATACCTATGCTTAAAGGAGTTCAAGAGCAACTAGGTCTCATGCCTTTAGAATGCTAAATTTGTTGAAGAGAAATTAGGCATCATGCCTTTAGAATGCTAAATCTTAAAGTTAACTTCAAAGGACTTCCCTTCCAAAACTCATTCTTTGTCCATTTCTCTTATTGTGTTGTGAACTTTTTGATGTTTGCTCTTGTGTGATAGGGATTCCATCTTGAGACAATAAAGAGGATCATTGTCATGAGTAGCCAAGTTAAGAGAGACAAGTCAAATGGAGATCCTAGGAGCTGGAATCTAAATTGTTTGATTGCTTGATTGTGTTTGCTAAGTCCAAAGAAAAGGAGCATCTTAAATCATCTCTATGATTTCAAGAAAAGGAACTCCAAGGGTTTTATCTTCTCTCTTATCCTTGTTTGCTTTAGGACTAGTCCTCCTTTTCTTCTCCCCACTCTAACCCAAGCCAAAAATCTTTTCTTTAAACTTTGACATTGTTTTCAAACTAGAAACCTAGGCCTTATGCCTTTGACTTTTCAAAATCATTTTTTTTAAAATACTCATTGTGAATGAATCTTAATCCAATTTTGACTTCATTTTGTAAATAAATCTAACTTGTAAATATAACTCACTTCAAGTGGATTTTGTGGTTCCAATGGCCACCTTTGTTAAGCCTTTTTTTTCAAAAACATTAGTCATAGGTTTGCGTTACCGTATTGGTTGATGCAAATCTCACCTTATCCTTAGTGATTGGATTATGGGTCTTCCATACTTGTTATAGGGTTAACCCCTCACTAGTATGTTGAAGCCTTCCTCACATGGTGGATTGTTGGTTTAGGTTGAGTTTTCTCCCTTTGATAACAAAAGACCTTAAGGCTTTTGATCAAATCAATTCACCAATTTTTGAGATTCTTACCCCGAACTACGAGGTTTTGATCCTACCTTTATGATGGTACATAGGCAATGGGTTCATCCATTCAAACAACAAAAAATGTAAATATAATCTATTCTCTTCTCATCCCTCCAATCTTTTGCACATATTTTCACAAATACCAACCTACAACACACAAATTTGCAAAAAGGGTTCCCTTAGAGTACTAAGGATGTTTTGGGTGCGTAAAACCTTCCTATTTCATAACCAACCACCTTACCCAGATCTCTGACATTTTTATTAGTTTTTGATTTGATAAAACGTCTTACTTGGCTTTTGTTCTCTTTTTAGCCTTTCCTTTGGATAAATAAAAGTGCGGTGGCGACTCGAATTGTATGTTTACTTTTGGTTTAGTCAATAAACCTAAAGGTAACGAAAACCCCGCTACAAAAAAGTGGCGACTCTGCTGGGGAACTAAACAATTCCCCTAGTGGGTTTAGCCTACTTTTTGCTTTTGTGTGTTGATTGTTTATATTTGTTGGTGACATATTTTTGTGCAAATTTGGGATGACTGTATTGTTTATAATGTATGAATCGCTTGATATATCAATTGCTTGTATGCTTCGTGGTTTCTTGTGAGATGAGTTCTCTACCTGAACTCGAGTGCACTTATGATAGGAGAATGGCATAGTCTTGTTGACTTGTGTGGAGTTATTCCTTAGCAAGTTGACTTGCAAGCCCATTCACTTGGTGGAGGTCTTGTTGGATCAATAATGTCACACGAGTAAACGTGGTTAGGCATTACTCTTTCCAATATAAACCTTAGAAGCCAAGGACCTTAGATACCTAGCCTATCTTGTCCTATTTTAGGACGTAGTGCGAAGGTCGTTCAAGTGTAAGATTTGATACGATTATTACGCGATACTACACTCATAAGAGTCTCTCTTGAGAATAGTTTTGGAATACGAGTAGTCATTCTATCCAATAATATCCGAAAGATGAGATGATGACTATAGGGACCCTTTTTAGAACATGATTGTCAGGTTTAACCATGGTACACTCCCATTTGGGTGGTTCTTAACCAAGACTCCATGCTCGGGACTTACAACAAACCCTTGATTCGCGGTTGATCCATTCTCGTATATCCTCAATATCAATTGAACTTGGGTGTTGATAAGGCGTAAACTATAATCCACCAAAATGGATGATTGATATTGACGATGACGTGAGCCATCCCGTGACCTTTGTGTGGTGTGACTTGTTTGATTCTTGAGTGTGATTGTTGCATCCATGCATTCATGCATTCATATGCATCCAGATCATCAACAATAAAAGTTTTCAAGGAACTTAAGAGGTCTATTTGCAAATTTTCAGACATGGATATGCAGAGAAGGAATACGAAGAAGTACAGTTTCACACAACCCGACTTGAAAGAGTTAAGGAGTTTGACATATTATGTATTAGAGCCCTTGGAGTTCAATGTTCGTCATGGGAAGCTTCTGTCTATTCTTTCTACCGAAGTGGATGAAGGTCTGATGAGTGTGTTGGTGCAGTTCTACAATCCTCTGTATCGGTTCTTCACTTTTCTGGATTTCCAGCTTTTGCCTACATTGGAGGAGTATGCCTATCATGTGGGTATACCTATTCTTAACCAGTTGTCGTTAAGTGACTTGGAGAAGACTCCGTCTTCTCAAGAGATTGCTGACATGCTTCACGTGGACGTATCTGACATTGTTGCTTATATGACTACCAAAGGTGAAATTCAAGGTCTCCCATCTGATTTTCTGATTGCCAAGGCTACTTTATTTGGGAAGGCCATGAGTAAGGAAGCTTTTAAAGCCTTGTTTGTACTCCTCATCTATGGGCTAGTGTTATTTCCCAACATCGACAATTTCGTGGATGTGAACGCTATTAGGATTTTCTCTTCTCTTAATCCCGTTCCGACTCTGTTGGGTGACATTTATTTCTCTTTGCATATGAGGAATGCAAAGGGTGGTGGTTCCATTGTGTGTTGTTTTCCTCTGTTGTACAAGTGGTTTATTTCTCACTTGCCTTAGACGCTCGCCTTCAAGGAGAACAAGGGATGTCTATGGTGGTCTGTGAGACTTATGTCTCTCACTAATGATGATATCTTTTGGTATAACCGTGTTTATGATGGCGTTCATATTATTGACTCTTGTGGTGAGTTCTCTAATGTACCTCTTCTTGGTACATGTGGTGGAATTAACTACAACCCTGTTTTGGCTCGCCGTCAACTTGGGTTCCCCTTAAAGGATAAACCTAACAATATTTTGTTGGAAGGCTTATTCTTTTAAGAGGATAAAGATCCCCAGAACTTGAAGGTTAGGATGGTCCGCGCCTGGCACAAAGTTCATAAGAAGGGGAGGAAGGAGCTTGTTCCGAAGAATTGTATTGCTTTGGAACCTTACATCGCTTGGGTGAGGAAGAGAACTTTTGAGTACCGCATGCCATACGATTATCCGAGACCTACCCCTATGGTTATGGTTGGGCCTTCAACCCTCCCTAACCAAGGAGTAGAGGAGTTAAGAGGTGAAGATCGGTCGCGTGCATCGGTTCGCGAGCGAGAGGAGCTTCTTCAGCAGCTCAAAGATAAGGATGCAGTGATAGAATTTCTAGAGCATCAGGTTATTGATGATCCTGAGGATGTGGTTACTTCTCTCCTTCCTCATTTATCTAGGTTCTGGAAGAGGAAGTATGATCATCTCGCCAAGGAGAAGGCCGATATGGAAGCAACTTATGAGAGAAAGGTGAAGAGGCTCCGTGCAACATATCTTCCGATCTCGAAAGCTTTGGACGATTGTTTCTAGGGCTCTATAGGATGTTCTTTCTCCTTTTCTCTTCGATTGTATTTGGTTACCCAAACTATACTACTTCATTGGTGTAAAAAGTTACCAAATATTATTACTATGAGTATTCCATATATGTCTTAAAAGTTGAACAGTTTCAAAATATTGCAAATAGATCTCTAAAAAGTTCTTCTGATTAAAAACAAACGATATGCACAAACATTGCATGCATCATATGCATAAGCAGGTCTGGTTCTAAGCTCTTGATCAGTGGTCTAACTATTTGCTCTTCATTGATTTTAAAGACAAGCTGACGCACCGGTACAATACCAGAGCCAATCATCCGAAGATAGTGGAGCATCTAGAGCAAGAGAACGGGGACTTGAAGGAAGAGATCGCTAGGCTGACTGCCATGATGGAGTCAGTTCTGGCCGCACAGAGCCAAGCTTCGCCAACTCCTACAACTCCTCCCGCGAGGACTGTCATATCCGAGTTAACAACTTCAATCGTGCCTGCTGCAATAGCCCACTTCGCTTCGTCTATGCAAGCTGGGTTCCCTTGGGGAATGCCTGCTAATTTTGTGCCAGAGGGTTTCTCTTCTACTCTCGCTTCTATGCCGGCATCTAGCCCGGTCCTGTCTGTGCCACCTTCCATTGTGCACACCCTTCCCCGTGTTAAAGACACCATCTATCATTCTGAGCCATCTGAGGGCCCATACGTATATGAGAAAATGGATGAAATGAAAGATCAATTCCTTGAGCTGCGCAAGGAACTGAAGACTTTGAGGGGTAAGGACCTCTTTGCGAAAAGTGATGTTGAGTTGTGCCTAGTGCCCAACGTGAAGATCCCTATTAAATTCAAAGTGCCTGACTTTGAGAAGTATAAGGGAAATGCATGCCCGCTCAACCATTTTGTGATGTATGCTCGCAAGATGTCAACACAGACCGATAACGACCAACTGCTGATCCACTACTTTCAGGATAGCCTGACAGGTTCTGCGCTCCGGTGGTATATGGGGTTGGAGAGTGTAGGCATCCTATCTTTTAACGATCTAGGCGAGGCCTTCGTCAAGCAATATAAATATAATGTGGATATGGCTCCGGATAGGGACCAATTGAGGGCGATGTCCCAGACAGAGAAAGAGACCTTCAAGGAGTACGCCCAGAGATGGCGAGAACTGACAGCTCAGATAGTGCCACCCCTAGAAGAGAAGGAGATCACAAAGATCTTCTTGAAGACTTTGAGCTCTTTCTATTATGAAAGAATGATTATCAGTGCTCCCTCAAACTTCACCGAAATGGTGAATATGGGGATGAGATTGGAAGAGGAGGTCCGCGAATGACGTTTATCTAGAGATGACAGTTCCTCAACAAAGAAGTATGGAGGCTTTGCAAGGAAGAAAGAGGGAGAGACACATGTTGTGTCCTCTCATATTAAAAGAAGGCCCTCTGTAAGGAGGAAGGATGTGCGTCCTGTCGTCAACCAACACCAGGTGGCTCATATAGCACCTGCTTTTAGAGAAGTTCATCACCAACAACAATAATAACATCGTCAACAACAGCAGGTCTACCATCCTCACAACAATAATAACACTAGCACCAACAAATACGAGAGGAAAAGGGTAACTTTTGACCCAATTCTGATGACATACGCTGAATTTTATCCTTCTTTGATAGATAGGAAGCTGATAACTTCACGAGACCCTCCTGCTGTACCAACCAACCCTCAGTGGTGGTATTAGCCTGAGCTTCGTTATGTATATCATTCTGGTGCTCCCGGACATGATGTGGAGAACTGTTACCCGTTAAAGACCAAGGTGCAAGACCTTGTGAGAAGTAAGATATTGTTTTTTGAGGACGTAGGTCCAAATGTTAAGAAGAACCCATTGCCCGAGCATGTGAAGGAAGCTGTTAACATGGTCCAGGGATGCCCTGGAAAATATAAAGTCTTATATATAAACAACATAAGGCAGTCTTTAGTCGAGATGCATACGCTGTTGTGTGAACACAACCACTACGAGCATGACCATGATAGGTGCCAAGTATGCACTATCAATGAGAGAGGATACTGTCAAGTAAGAAAGGACATCCAAGAGATGATTGATCAGGGAATGATTGAAATACTTCAGAATCGTAATGAGGACGAAGTCGATGTTATCACCCCAGTGTTTAAAATTCCTGAGCCTGTTGTCGTCAAGTATGATGGCAGCAAGAAGAAGGTATCGCCAACTCTTGTGATCAAGCCAAAGGGCCCTGTCCCGTATGTATCAGACAAATTTGTTCCCTATCGATATAACGCTATGATGCTAGAAGATGGGAAAGAGGTGTCGTTGCCCCCAACTTCCATAGTGAGCATTTCAGATGTTAGTGGTGTGACTCGTAGTGGTCGTGTTTTCTCGGCGCAGCCAAAATCCCATGAAGACATTGTGAAGAGAACTGTTGTTAATCCTGCCGGTCCCGTGGGGATTTCTTCTCAAAATAATTCTGTTGTTGACCCTGTTGGTATCAAGAATAATAACACTCATATCCTGGTTGGTCAGTCTGGCATGTTAAAAGAGGATGGTGATGAGATGTTAAGGCTCATCAAAAGGAGTGAATATAATGTTGTTGATCAGCTGCTACAAACTCCATCAAAGATATCTGTCTTATCTTTGTTGATGAATTCCGAGCCACACCATGAAGCTTTGCAGAGGGTGTTAGACGTGGCATACCTGGACCACGATGTCACAATATAACATTTTGATAGCATTGTTACAAATATAACCGCTTGCAACAACTTGAGCTTCTGGGATGCTGATCCTTCCGAGGAGGGAAAAAACTATAATTTGGCATTACACATATCTATGAACTGTAAGGATGATGCCTTGTCCAATGTGTTAGTGGACACAGGATCATCTCTTAATATGTTGCCGAAATCCACTATGGCTAAACTTTCGTATCAAGGGCCTCCCATGAGGCAGAGTGGAGAGGTTGTGAAGGCGTTTGATGGATCGCAGAAAACTGTGATCGGTGAATTAGAACGCCCGATCAAGATTGGACCTAGTGGTTTCCAAATCACTTTCCAGGTCATAGACATTCATCCGTCTTACAGTTGTTTGCTTGGAAGACCATGGATTCACGAGGCAGGCGCCGTGACATCCACCCTACACCAAAAGTTAAAGTTTCTGAAAAACAAGAAATTGGTGGTGATAGGGGGAGAGAAGGCTCTCTTGGTCAGTCATTTATCTTCCTTCTCCTATATTGACACTGAGGATGAGTTTGGGACTCCGCTCCAAGCCTTATCCATTATTGAGCCTTCGAGGAAAGGACTTTCTTCATTTGTCTCCTATAATGATGAGAGGTTGGCCATTGAGCATGGTGCAACTACTGGTTTTGGGAAAATGATAAAGTTGGAAGATAATAAGTCCCGAGCTGGCATAGGATAGTCTTCTGGTGTTTCCAATGATCGTGGGTTGTTCCAGAGTGGAGGTTTTATCCACACTGTTGAAGATCATGAAGCTGCTGCCATTGTTGAAGATGATGAAGAGGAAGACCTTGGCAACTTTGTCATACCCGGAGGAATCTGCAATAATTGGGTCGTTGTTGATGTTCCAATAGTTACCCATAAGTCAACGTAATGTGTTCATTTTGTTCAAAAACCCTTCTCCCATGCGAAAAGGATAAGTAAAGACATTGTTGGCATAATTTGATTAGTACAATGATATTCATCCAATAATCACATGTTAAATGTTTGTTTTCCAAGTTATTTTTCCTTGTTGCTTTTTGCATGAAATTGGTGATCACCACTAAACCTAAAAAAGAGAATAAAATCAATCTTTTCATCTACATAATGATTTGCTTTGTTTGAATTCTGAAATCTCTTTTATACTCGAAATCATTATACAGGTTAATCAAACCCATTGAACATAATGATCCAACACCATCTCCCAAATTTGAGTTCCCTGTATTTGAAGTAGAAGAAGATAATGTTGAAGAGATTCCTGATGAGATTACCCGTCTGCTTGAGCACGAAGAGAAGATCATTCAGCCGCATCTTGAGAATCTGGAAACAATCAACATGGGGTCTGAAGACTGCATTCGTGACGTGAAGATTGGGGCACTCATGGAAGAGTCTATTAAGACGGGATTGATTGAGTTGCTACGAGAATATGTCGACATCTTTGCCTGGTCGTATGAAGACATGTCTGGTCTAGATACTGATATCGTGCAACATTTTTTGTCGTTAAAGCCTGAGTGTGTGCCTGTGAAGCAAAAGCTCAGAAGAACACATCCTGATATGGTAGTGAAGATTAAAGAAGAAGTTCAGAAGCAAATTGATGCAGGGTTTCTGGTGACTTCTACATATCCTTAATGGGTGGCCAATATTGTGCTCGTGCCTAAGAAAGATGGAAAAGTACGAATGTGTGTGGATTACCGTGACTTGAATAAAGCTAGTCCGAAAGATGATTTTCCTCTAACACACATTGATATGTTGGTAGAAAATACAGCTAAATTCAATGTCTTTTCATTTATGGACAGATTTTCCGATTACAATCAGATCAAAATGGCACCCGAGGATATGGAGAAGACAACATTCATCACACCTTGGGGAACATTTTGTTATCGAGTGATGCCCTTCGGTTTGAAGAACGTCGGAGCCACGTATCAACGCGCTATGACTACCTTGTTTCATGATATAATGTACAAGGAGATTGAGGTGTATGTTGATGATATGATTGCGAAGTCGAAAATGGAAGTTGAACATGTAGAACACTTGTTGAAGCTTTTCCAGCGTTTGAGGAGGTACAAACTCCGTCTGAATCTGAACAAGTGTACATTTGGAGTCCATTCCGGAAAGTTATTGGGCTTTATTGTCAGTGAGAAAGGTATTGAAGTTGATCCTGCCAAGGTCAAAGCAATACAAGAGATGCCAGCGCCCAAAACTGAGAAGCAAGTCCGAGGTTTTCTTGGCCGCTTGAGTTACATTTCGAGATTTATATCCCACATGACTGCCACATGTGCACCTATATTCAAGCTCCTTCGGAAAGATCAGCGTCATGATTGGACCGAAGATTGCCAAAAGGCCTTTGATAGTATCAAAGAGTATTTATCTGAGCCTCTGATTTTGTCTCCTTCTGTTGAAGGGAGACCATTGATTATAAACTTGACTGTGCTTGATGATTCCATGGGTTGTGTCCTGGGTCAGCAAGATGAATCAGGGAAGAAAGAGTATGCCATATACTACTTGAGTAAGAAGTTTATTGATTGTGAGTCTCGGTACTCGACACTTGAGAAGACATGTTATGCTTTGGCTTGGGCAGCTAAGCGCTTACGCCAGTATATGTTGAATTATACGACTTGGTTGATATCCAAAATGGATCCAATCAAGTATATCTTTGAGAAGCCTTCTTTAACTGGGGGGATTGCCCGTTGGTAGATGTTGCTGTCGAAGTATGATATTGAGTATCGAGCTAAAAAGGCTATTCAAGGTAGTATCTTGGCTGACCATTTGGCACATCAACCAATTGAAGATTATCAGTCTGTTCAGTACGACTTCCCTGACGAGGAGATTCTGTATTTGAAGATGAAAGATTATGATGAGCCTACACTCAATGAAGGACCGGAGCCTGGTTCTTGATGGAGTATGGTGTTCGATGGTGTTGTCAATCAGTATGGAAATGGTATTGGGGCAGTGATTATTACTCCTCAATGCACACATTTTCCTTTTACAGCAAGGTTAACCTTCAAATGCACGAATAATATGGTGGAGTATGAGGCATGCATTATGGGTTTGGAAGAGTGTATTGATCTTAGGATCAAACATCTTGATGTTTATGGCGATTCGGCCCTTGTTGTTAATCAGATTAAGGGTGCATGGGAGACGAACCATCCTTGTCTCATCCCATAGAAAGATTATGCGAGGAGGATTTCAACTTTCAATACTAAAGTTGACTTTCATCAGATTCCTCGAGATGAGAATCATATGGTGGATACTCTTGCTACGCTTGCTTCAATGATTGTGGTAAATTACTAGAATGAAGTCCCCAATTTTACTGTGATGCACCTGGATAGACCAACTCATGTGTTTGCAGTTGAAGAAGTGAAAGATGATAAGCCATGGTATTATGATATCAAGTGTTTTCTTAAGAGTCAAATTTACCTGCCTGGGGCATCTATTAAAGATAAGAATACTTTGAGGAGATTATCCGGAAGTTTCTACCTCAATGGTGATGTGCTTTATAAGAGGAATTTTGACATGGTTATGCTGAGATGCGTGGATAGACACAAAGCAGACCTGTTGATGACAGAAGTTCATGAAGGTTCATTTGGTACTCATTCCAATGGACATGCTATGGCGAAGAAGATGTTGAGAGCAAGCTACTATTGGCTGACAATGGAGTCTGACTGCTGCAAATATGTGAAGAAATGCCACAAGTGTCAGATTCATGTGGATAAGATTCATATTCCCCTGACACTTCTGAATGTTATTTCCTCACCATGGCCTTTCTCCATGTGGGGAATTGACATGATTGGCATGATAGAGCCGAAGGCGTCAAACAGTCACCGTTTTATTCTCGTAGCCATTGATTACTTCACGAAGTGGGTTGAAGTGGCATCATATGCGAATGTGACGAGGCAGGTGGTCATGAAGTTTATCAAGAACCAGCTTATATGCCTTTATGGTGTGCCAGATAAGATCATTACTGATAATGGATCTAACTTGAACAACAAGATGATGAAAGAGCTGTGTATCGAGTTCAAGATTGCACATCATAATTCTTCTCCTAATAGACCCAAGTGGAATGGGGTTGTTGGAGCTGTTAATAAGAACATTAAGAAGATTATTCAGAAGATGGTTGTTACGTACAAAGATTGGCAGAAGATATTACCATTTGCTTTGCATGGTTATCGTACATCTGTCCGCACATCAACAGGGGCAACCTCTTTCTCCCTTGTATATGGCATGGAGGTTGTGCTCCCCGTGGAGGTTGAGATCCCATCAATGAGAGTCTTGATGGAAGCCAAGTTGACTGAGGCTAAATGGGTTTAGAGCCGTTATGACCAATTGAACTTGATTGAAGAGAAGAGATTGACTGCCATGTGTCATGGTCAGTTATATCAATAGAGGATGAAGAAATCCTTTGATAAGAAGGTCAAGCGTCGTGTGTTCCGAGAAGGTGACCTTGTTCTCAAGAAAGTCTTATCTTTCGCGCCCGATTTCAGGGGCAAGTGGACTCCAAACTATGAAGGTCCATATATTGTTAAGAGAGCCTTTTCAAGCGGTGCTTTATTGCTTACAACTATGGATGGGGAGGATTTCACTCGTCCTGTGAATTCAGATGCAGTCAAGAAATACTTCGCCTAAAAAATAAAAACAGAATAGCTCGCTAAGTTGATGACCCGAAAGGGTGACTTAGGCAAAAATGAGCGTCTCGGTGGATTGAAAACCCGAAAGGGTGGTCCAGGTAAAAATTAGAGACATAAAAAATAATAATAATATATATCCCGCTAGATTGAGTACCTCACCCTATGGCAATCTAGGCAAAAAATTAGGAATTTGGCAAGTAACTGCATCCTAACAAGACTTCGCTCGCCAGCAGTCATCTGTCAAAGATTCTCTTTCAATCATCATTAATTGAAGCTTCAAATACAATGGATTTAGAGTTGGTGGAGAAACGGTCATTATGTTCAATGTATCCCTTTTTCGAATATATATCGCCAATTTCAAATTTGTAAAGATCCATGGAGTCTCGCCATTTACAGACTACCATTCTATTAAATAAATTTGAGCCTTTATCCAATTCTTGGCACTCTTATTTGTTTCTATTTAACAAATGTTTGCATGTTTTAATTGATAAGTATCACTGTTTTAAACAAATAAAATTTTATAATTTGTGTTTAAGCAAAATGAACATTCACAATGACTGAAAGGATAGTCGAAACGTCTTCAGTGCTCTCCCAAGGATAGTACGATTTCCTAAGGAGTAAGACATTTGTTCATATTCTGGCATGTTTATGTCCTCTTCATCAACTTTCAGGTTGTATCCTCAGCAGGAAGGGGTTTAGAGCAGTTGGTGGAAGATCTGTTTCTCTTCTATCCCCAGCATGTTTCCTTTGAGCGTTGCCTAAAGTTTGTCTCCGGCAGGATTGCCTGACCCAAGTTTGATAATTTGGATTCCCTCAGTGGTTGAAGTTTTTTCTAAGAATTGAGAGATGCTGAGGAAAATGTGTTGCTTCCTTCCCCAGCAAAGCAAATTGTTTTTTCTCCCCTTAGTAGAGTTATCTCTCCAGCAGTTAGAAGGGAGTGTTTTGATTGATGAGTATTTGTTTAATGGTTTTTCCCCCACAGAGATTCACATTGTTCCTTGATAAGTTCCTCGATAGAGTTTCTTCTACGACTGATCTTATCAATTTTCAGCCACCTGTTCCCGAGGGTGGATAAGAAGTCTCTGGCAGTTGGCAGTTGTGACTTTGCATATCCCCAGCAATAGTCGATGTCTTCCAGTATTTGATCATCCTCACCAGAACTGATTCTCTTGTAGGTTGTGCCCTTCTTCTTGGGATGTTGTATCAGATGTCCGTCCATTGATTCTCGGACCTGTTTATATTAGATATGTTTGTCAGTCATCATTAATCATACACAAATCATGCATATACACGCATAATCATAGCATTCAGATATTCATATTGCATCCTTTGCCATATATCCTTGCTTGTTATTCCCTGCTAGTGGTGAAATGTTCTTCCCCAAGCAGATGTTAGTGTCTGATCTCTCCACATAGAGTCAGCCCCATAGGCAGAAAGTGCCTATCTTTCCTTCTTTATTCGCCACTGAGTTATGTCCTCATGGATGATTATTGTTTCAGCTTCCACCCCAATTATGTATCGGGATGGAATTACTCCCCTGAGTTATATCCTCATTGGGTTGAGTCTTTTTAATTGTGTCTTTCTAGTTTGTTCCTAGACTGACTCCTTTCTTGTTATCCCCTGCAGATCCCTGTGGATCAGTTGTCCAATTGCTCAGTAACCAGTAATTGATCATCCTTTTCCCCAGTGGATCTTGTGGCCTTCTACCCAATAAACAGTGGCTGTAAGTCCTATTTCTGTGGTTTTCTACCCAGTAACCGGTAGATGTTATCCACTCTTTATTGGTTATCTTACCCAGTAATCGGTATTGACTTTCCTTCGTTTTGAGTATACCACCCAGTAACCGGTGATATATCTCTTGGGTAATTGCTCTTATCAAGCAATTCATCTCCTCTGAGTCATATTTCATTTGCCCTTGTTTGGTAATGATCGTTTCTCCTTCTAATTGGTCATCATTTTATAACCAGTAACTGGTATCCCGATGTTCTTTCTTTTTGGTCGATTTATCCTTTATTAACCCAGTAATCGGTTGTGGATAATCTTCCATGCGAGTATGTTATCTATGTTATGACGGTAATAGCTAATACATCTCATGCGCTCTTTAGTCAAAGTCTTTTCCTTCCCCAATTGAGTAAGATTTGTATTTCCTTGCGGAATCGAATGACCATCCTGTAAGTTGAGTTTGCTTTTTCAACCCTCCTTTCGGATGATGAGTGTTTTGGATATGTTCCTAATTCGTGCCTGGTTGGTCACCTATTATATGCCCAGTAACCGGTATCCCTGGTGTTCCTTCCTTCTGCTCCCTATTATGACTTTTGTCCCCTGTGGAGTCAGATTTTCCTGAGTAGAGATGTGCCTTTGAGGTCCTCCTCAGATGTTTCGGATGATTGATATCTCTCACCCTTATACGGGTCTTAGATATTATCTCTCCCTGAGCGTGTTGTTCTCTCACCCAGTACCCGGTGTTTTGATGATGTGTCTCTCTTTGAATTTATTACCTAGTAACTGGTAATATCTCATTGTTTCTTCCTCAACTAAGTCCTTTGTGGACATCCCCGCCTGAGTCTGGATTTTTTATCCGATGTTCCCTAGAAAATAGTCTTGCTGTATTGGCATATTCCCTAATACCTGCATCTTTGCGTCAGCTCGAGTCTTTCCATCGATTTATTTTCGTGGAATCCCTTCGTGTCTGCTCACGCATTTTTACCTTGCTTTTCCCAGAGTCTATGTCTCCCTAGTGAGTGTGTTACTCCTATTGGATTTTTCAGTTTCTCCTGATTTCTTTTCCTTCATGGCAATTATTCACCATGAAGATTTTATTTTGCATGCATACATTTTGCATCATGAGGTCTCTTAGGGACCAAAATTCGTCTCTTTGTTATTATTTAAGCCCATTCTACCGCGTCGAGACAAAGATTTTAATATTCATATCTCCGACTAGAATGACCTTAAATAGGGGCATCTGTAAGACCCTAATTTTGACCGTAAGATCCCTCATGGCATCATATCATTGCTCATTCCATTGCCTCAAGGATTATATCATGTGTGGCTCCTTAACCCTAGAGTTGGGACTTGGGTGAGTGTTTTGAGATCATCAAGCATACTTGTATTGTATATTATTGCCTTTCTTATTTGTTTACTAACCAATATCACAAAAATATGTCACTAACTCTTTTGTTTTGAAGCTCAAGTGATCATGTGCTCCCATGCTCCTAGGAGGCTCCTAAGCTCAATGAAATGGCTAGATGAAGATGAAAGAAAGCATGGCAATGGGCCCCAAAGATCTTAATCATCATATATGTCTCCCAAGTGTCTCAATTTACCGATTTGATCAAGATAACCCAATGGGCTTGAGGATTATTTCCCAAGGAAACCCTAATTCAACTGTGCATTGATTGTGTCTTGCTCATGAAGCAACCTCAACCTATGATCAAATTTAATCAAGGTATGTCTTTTAATTAATTATTTTATGCATATATGAGCTTATTAAGGGGTCCTCAGTCATTCATTTATCAAGATTTGAAGTTTGGCCTTGAGAAGTTGACCAGTCAAGTCATCTGACTAAACTAAGGACCACTGAGATACAACGTTTTATGTGTTTGTCAAATGAAGATGACTCCAAAATAAAAAATGTTCTTAAAAACCATATGAATAACTTTAATGTTCTTAAAAAATCCATTTGAAACTTGTAAGGTCTTCATTCATTTCAAAACATTATAGGTCATTTTGACTGAAACCCTAATTTTGGGTCAACTTCCCAAGGACCTAACTTCCTTAATTTTTACGATTTTGAGGTGAGACCAATTGCATTGGAAAGCTTAATATGTATAATTTAGATGTTATGTTGGACAAAATTTCATAATCCTAAAATAAATACATTTGATAATACAAAAACATTATAGGTCACTTTGGACCTAAGTCATTGAATTTGAAAAATGCCCAACTTCAAGTGCCCATAACTTTCTCATGAAAAATCCAAATGATGCAAAATTTAAGTTTAAATTTATCATCTCGAAAATATCTACAACTTTAGTGTTAGAGGTTTATCCATTTGAGGCTTGAATAATTGAGAAAGAAGGGCTCAAACAGGATTGGTTTTGGTAAAAAAATTCAAAGGGGAACCTAGACATATTTTGTACCCCAACCTTCACAACCAGTTTTTATAAATTTCCAATTGCCAAATGAATTTTTCCCAACATGAATTTTGTTCCTTATTTCAAGGGCTTTCCAACCATTACTCACATTAATTTTTTGGACTTTCCATGTGTGAGCTTCGAAGGGCTTTATGTTTATGTTCATTTTTTCATTTCACTTTGTAACTTCATGTGCAAGCTTGTGCAGCCCCTTGTACACGTCCAATTCACTTCCATTTGATCTAAGCATGGATTTTCATTCATTCTTGGGCCTCACATGCGCTTGTACAGGCCCATGCAAGGAGGATTCAAACTTCATGCACACGAGGGAAGCATTGCCTTGCATCACATTCCAGCT
The DNA here is from genome assembly GCF_024323335.1 of Lathyrus oleraceus. Lineage (NCBI taxonomy): Eukaryota > Viridiplantae > Streptophyta > Magnoliopsida > Fabales > Fabaceae > Lathyrus > Lathyrus oleraceus. The sequence continues at coordinate 195,462,577 of NC_066580.1, read as the reverse complement.
ATAAATAAGAGTGCATTCTCATTCAAATGGTAACCAAGTGGAGATCTGAATTGCTGCTAAATTGAAAACCAAACCCTCACTAAAGGAATTTCCAGTTTTCTCTTTCACTTTCAAGCTTGAATTTCAACATCATTAGTTGATCTTCAAAGCTCAATTCCTTAACCTAGCATCACCATCACACTTCCAGGGAAAAAGTAGATCAAGAGCTTGGACAATTCGTGTTGTTTGAAGCTCCATTTCAGAGGTAGAACCTCAATTTTCTTTGATCCAAATCTTGCAATATAATGTGATGTTCTTTGGTTTATGCTGTTTTCTGAAGTCCTCATGCATGAGGCAGGCCCGTGGTGGTCTTAATTTTGCAAATCGTGCCATTTCAGTTCATGTACCATGATTTTCAAGCTCATGTTTCTCTCTAACTAGGAACTATGAGGATGATCCATGGTTATAGGGGTGATGTACATCACCTCAGCTTCATTTTGATGTCCTCAGTTTTCATTTTCATTAAACTATGATTTCCTGCGCGTGGTGGCCGGATCTTGTTGGATCACCGGAGAAGATGGTGGTTTCAACCACCATCACCACGTGGTAGCCTCAGAGCCATTGGATCATGTTGAAACGTTTTAATCGTGGCCTTTCATTATGTTGACTCATTTAAATGCAAAGTGTAGCGCGTTTGACTCAAGTGTTTCGTGGATCCGCGCCTTAGAACCACATGATCATTGCCACGTCAATTAATGAATTTATCTGATGGTTCTAGAGTTTTGCTATTTTTCTAATTTTCTGTTAATTCCATTTAATTCCTTTTATTTTCAAAAATTCATAAATATTTTATTTGAAGTCACAAAAATATGAGACCAATGCAAAAAAATTCTTTAAAAATCTAGTTTCATATTTTGATTTTTTAGTATTTTTGTGACTTCTTTAATATTCTTTTTGAATTATTTGGTTTTTATTAGTTTTAATTCATTTTAAAATACTTTTTGATATCTGAAAAATCCAAAAATATTTTCCTAACACCTATGGATTATGATCAATCAATGAAAAATAGTCTCATCAATTTCTTATTTGATTTGAGATTTATTTGTGATTTTAATTCATATTGCGTTATTTTTCATTATTTTTAATTGTTTTTAAATAGTTTATGATTTAAAAAATTATTGAGAAAATTTGTCAAAGCTTGTTGGACCATGTCATGAGAATTTAATTCGACTTGTTGAAGTTGATTTGAATTGAATTTAAGGTTTGACCATATTTTGTTTATTTTATTTTGCATTTATTTTTAATTCAAAAAATACCAAAAAATATATTTGACTTGTTGACTTGTAATCTTCATTTCTCTTCTGTTTGGCATTGATTGATGGTGACTTGGTTCACATTTGATCAATTGTGTTTGATGCTTTATTTCTTTTTCCATCCATTTCATCTTCATCCCATTTCTTTTTATTTTTGGCCAATGAGTTAATGTCTTATGGTTAGTCTTGACATATGAGAGGTTTAACCTTCTTTGATCCAAACCAAACTCAACTTGATCCAAGATCAAGTGAGTTGTTTTGTGTCCAAGATAGGTTGCTTCTTGGTCAAGCAAAAAACCTAAAGTCCATACAAGGTCTTTCTCTTTTCTTTTGGCATGGCAAGTTTATGGAGCTTGGCTTACTAGTCATGATCTCTAACTTGTGTTTATTTGCCTATAGTTTTATTGACCGACCTCAGATAGGTGTGACTACTACATTAGTCCATTTACGATTGCTTAACATAGCGCTACATTGTCTTATGACAAACTAACATAACCATACTAATTACTAACTTTACTTTGAGCATTTAATTTCTTACAATTTACTTTAGTGCACTTTATTTCTTGCTCATTTATTCATATTGCCTTTTCATTTTTCTCACTTGAGCACATATTTTATGCTTATGCCATTTTTTCTTTTGCTCATTTGAGCTCATTATTGTGTATAAATATATTGTTGTATTGTGTTTGTTTTGTTTTTGTTTTGTGTAAACCCAATGCAAAAAGAGGAAAGGACTTAGAATTAGGAAATACCTATTCTTAAAGGAGTTCAAGAGGAACTAGGCCTCATGCCTTTAGAATGCTAAATATGTTGAAGAGCAACTAGGCCTCATGCCTTTAGAATGCTAAATTTGTTGAAGAGCAACTAGGCCTCATGCCTTTAGAATGCTAAATATCAAAGTTAACTTCAAAGGACTTCCCTTCCAAAACTCATTCTTTGTCCATTCCTCTGATTGTGTTGTGAACTTTTTGATGTTTGCTCTTGTGTGATAGGGATTCCATCTTGAGACAATAAAGAGGACCATTGTCATGAGTAGCCAAGTTAAGAGAGACAAACCAAATGGAGATCCTAGGAGCTGGAATCTAAATTGTTTGATTGCTTGATTGTGTTTGCTAAGTCCAAAGGAAAGGAGCATCTTAAATCATATCTATAATTTCAAGAAAAGGAACTCCAAGGGTTTTATCTTCTCTCTTATCCTTGTTTGCTTTAGGACTAGCCCTTCTTTTCTTCTCCCCACTTTAACCCAAGCCAAAAATCTTTTCTTTAAACTTTGATATTGTTTTCAAATTAGAAACCTAGGCCTTATGCCTTTGACTTTTCAAAAAAAGTTTTTATTAAAATACTCATTGTGAATGAATCTTAATCCAACTTTGACTTCATTTTGTAAATAAATCTAACTTGTAAATATAACTCACTTCAAGTTGATTTTGTGGTTCCAATAGCCACCTTTGTTAAACCTTTTTTTTCAAAAACATTAGTCATAGGTTTGAGTTACCATAGTGGTTGATGTAAATCTCACCTTATCCTTAGTGATTGGATTATAAGTCTTCCATACTTATTATAGGGTTAACCCCTCACTAGTATGTTGAAGCCTTCCTCACATGGTAGATTGTTGGTTTAGGTTGAGTTTTCTCCCTTTGATAACAAAAGATCTTAAGGCTTTTGATCAAATCAATTCACCAATTTTTGAGATTTTTACCTCGAACTACGAGGTTTTCATCCTACCTTTGTGATGGTACGTAGGCAATGGGTTCATCCATTCAAACAACAAAAACTGTAAATATAATCTATTCTCTTCTCATCCCTCCAATCTTTTGCACATATTTTCACAAATACCAACCTACAACACACACATTTGCAAAAAGGGTTCCCTTAGAGTACTAAGGATTTTTTGGGTGCGTAAAACCTTCCCATTTCATAACCAACCCCATACCCATATCTCTGACATTTTTATTAGTTTTTGATTTAATAAAACTTCTTACTTGGCTTTTGTTCGCTTTTTAGCCTTTCCTTTGGATAAATAAAAGTGCGGCGGCGACTCTAATTATATGTTTACTTTTGGTTTAGTCAATAAACCTAAAGGTAACGAAAACCCCACTACAATAATGATCCAAAAAATAATTTTAATTCAAAATATGAAAGAGGAAATTTTTTGGTAAAACTCTCATATTTTTTGGATCAATTTTAAAATTAATATGAATTAATTAAAATAAAAGGATTAAAATGAAAATCAGAAAATAGCAAAAAACGTGGACCACTTGATCTCCCTCATTAATTGAGGTGGCAGATCAGGTGGTCCTCAGCGCGCGTTCCATAGTGGACACTAGTCAATGCGCTGCAGGGATGGTAATCAGAACCAATGTGTGAGATTAAAACATTTGAAAAGTATCATGTGGTGTGGAGAGATGCCAACACATCGCTGGAGCTGTAATTCCGGTCTTCTTCTCCGATGGACCTCACCGGACTGGTCCACCCTCAACCATCACCAAAATAAAAAAGAAGGACATGATCTGAAAGAAAAAATGGCGTAGAGCACGAATTTGAACTCAATTTCAACTAACTCCAAATATATAAAAAGATATGAGGAGTTGAATTTTGAGGTGTATCAACTGAGTTGCTTCGATTTGACCTCTAAGCAACTCAATCTTCTTGCCTACATTGGTAGGACTTCAGACAACCAAAGATCCAAGAGAATTGAGTAGAATTGAGTAGAATTGAGTGAGAATCGAAGAGATGAAGTTTTTTGAAAATTACCTTCAATGTTATGCACTTCTTGATGTTGCTTGCTCCAAACACGATCTGATCACACTTAAGAATCTAGCAGGAAGTGATTAGAGAGGTTGCAAGGCTTTGTATCCTGGAGTTCTTGAATCTCCAACAGTTGAGATTCAAACTCAAATTTCAAATTGAAATGTCTCAGGTTTTTTTTAGAATAAGAGGGTTTTAATGGGGACAAAATTGGCGCGCAAAGTCTTGTTCAAATGAGCTCAGGGGCCCTCTATTTATAGCCAAAGGGAATGATATTTGCACACTTCAAAAATCTGTCTAAAATTGGCAATGTGGATGGCACGAGTGCATGGGCATGTACAGGCCCATGATGCAATGCATTAAGGTCCAAAATGATTCCAATTGAGGTCTGAATGAAGCTTGGATGGCAAGGCATTGTGAACTAAAATTTGTGCAATTGATTCTTTCCAAATGATGCAGCTTTGTTAAAGCCATGCGCAAACCTAGCAATATTTGTCCAGAAGCCGTGAACTTGGGTTCTTTGGAAAGCTTTGGTCAAGGGGAATAAGTTTGATGTTCAAAACTTTTCATTTGGAGCTTGGAACATGGATAATTTTGAGGTGGAAGTTTGGCAGTTTCAACATGTTGAAAAATTTTCTAAGTGTTAAGCCATATATCTCAATATTCCCCCTTACTTAACTTTTTATGTGAGCTTCAAATGAGCAAAGTGTCTTCATCAAAGTTGTAGCTATTTAAAATACCTTAAAAAGTTTCACCAGTTGCATGTCATTTGGATTTATAATGATAGAGTTATGCATTTTTAAAGTTTGGAAAAATCACTTGTTCAATGGTATAGGTCAAAATGACCTATAATGTAACCTCATATCACATGCTCATAAAAGTTGAATTAGCTCTCTGTCGCATTATGCGAAAAACCGGCGGGAAAAAGAAACAACAGAGCCGCCACCGTGCGTTATTTATCCCAAAGGCGGGAAAGGAAACGCTCGAAGTAAACCTGGAAAGGAATGGTCTTACGACCAGAGATGGATGGGATCGGGAGTCGGTTATGTGAAGGGAAGGTATTAGCACCCCTACACATCCGTCGTACTCGACGGGATCCATGCTCATAAAGGATAGAAGAAAGGTTGCTAAAGAACTGCTCAAAACTGCACACACGGTGGAAACAAACACAGATGAAAGACGGAAGAAGGTAACTCGGCAGGATGTCGCATCCTGGTCCTACTTAGTTTGTTAGAAACAAACATCAGAGTCGACGTTGTTCGGGGAACGGGGAAACATGCTCGCTAGGATGTCGCATCCTATGCATACGTATCTTATCTAACCAGAGGAAGAATCAGAGCACTCGTAGCTCGGCTAACACACGCCAAACAAAACACACAAACTGGAAACGAAATGCCAATCGCTGGTCTTACATCCAACTCCAAACACACAGGCAAACATGGAAACCGAATGCCAATCGCTAGACTTACATCAGACTCCGAACCAACAAACACACACAGGAAACCAACTGCCAATCACTGGACTTACGTCAGACTCCAACATAACACAAAGGGGTTGAAAAAGCAAAAGGTTGCCCGGAGAGATCAGCTCAATCTCCTGCCTACGTACCTCATCTGGTATGAGGATCAGGGCGACGTAGTTCCCCTTAACAGGGAAAGAACTTCTATCCTAACCAGAGACAAGGGAGATAATAGACTACTAGGGAGACTACGACTCGAGCCTAGAAGTTGTCATGCATACGATCCCTATGTTGAGGTCTCTATCCTAACTTGCACAGGAAGCAAGTTAGCCTAAACAGCACATCAGCAAACACAAGCAAGCACACACACTATATGCAAACAAGTGGCTCATACAAGGCTAGGCTTTAGTCAAGGGGTCATGTCAACCTCGACAAACAAGCCAACTGGAATGGGGTGTGGTTAGCCCTTAACCCTAACATTGAGAGTTAGGGTAAAGCAGATGAAATGGGAGATGAGGGTAAGACCTCACTGCTCTTATCCCTGGCCTGGGAGAGCTTCAAACAATGGAAGTGTGGGAGTCTTGAATGTGGGACTCTTCTCCACATGACTGACACAACAAGATCTTGGGTTCTTATTCAAAGTGCATCAACACATGGTGTGAGTAGGATGAATGACACAACTGAATAGCAGGGGATGGATTGCACATCCCTTGTATCTGCCAATGCCTCTTCACTTAGTTGGTTTTTGAATGTACAAGGCACAAAGATAAACAATCACAAACATTGCCTCTTAAGGAGGGCTTCAGACAGGTGCCTACCAATAACAGTAGGTCTTCCAGACTACATGAAGTCAGAGGTCATTACCTAAGTGGTATGCCAACCACAAGCAAAGCAAACCAAAGTTCAAATGAACTTAAAGCAACTTAGGTACCTGTGGAAACAACTAAACCAATCAGTACAATACTCAGACAACCAAACAACAGTCAATATATCTCAACAGACAGACAAATCCAATATGCAACACATAAGCCATAAACACAAGTGAACCATCATCAAGGCCTACAAAACAAACAAGTGTTAGCCAACAACAACAAATGATCAAGCTCAAATGAAGGAGCCACATCAATCATGGAGATGCATACTTGAACCTGAAATTCACAACTCAAATGGTAAGTCCAAACCACTAGGTCAAAGCCTAGGGTCAAAAGTGGATCAAAAAGCCAAAACAGAACTTGATATTCAACACAAAGCATGTTTATTCAATCAAGAACAAATCCTAAAAAGGACCAAATCAAAATCATCATGCAAGTTCATTTCATGTGCAAGATAAATCAAAGACCAATTCAAGGCATCCAAATGATCATCATGAATGAAAATCCCAAATCAAAACAGAAATGATTCAAACAATTATGGGAAAATTCATTAGTAATCAACATATCCAAAGCATCCATGACACAAAAAATCAGAAGCATCAAAGATCAATTGGCATGGAAATTAAATGGCACAGGTTGATCAACCAAATGTGTGACACAAATTGTCACACCATACAAACATGTATGTAAAACAGAAATGGCACATGAGAAAAATACCAAACCAAGCCTAAAACATCCATTAACATGTCTAGAATCACCATGTAAAATTTCAAATCATTTGGACTAAAATCAAGCATTTCATGATAGAAAGAGTAAGGCAATGTCACAAATGCACATGTGTTCAAAGAATCTAACACCATTCAAAAAAATAGCTAGGCACAACTTCCAAATTCATCATCATAAAAAACTAGACAAAACAAGGATCATTTTGCAAAATATTGGGAGTGATTTGATGCATTTTTCAATTTGTTATGGATTTTAGAAATTAGAAGAAAAAATGAAATTCAAATGAAACATGGCATGTGAAAATAAAGAGGGAAATGTGAAAATGTTGAAATGATTTGAAAACTGCCTTCGCTGAGAATCGAACACGGTCAAAATTCAAATGTGAGGCGCGCCACTACAAAACGACATCGTTTTGTCTGAAAACCCTAAACCAGCGTGGAAAATGACCAGGATCCGTCACTAATGTCCAGAATCCGACGCTAACATGAACATTCATCATCTTCATCATGAAGAAGATGAAGATTCATACGCCAATTTCCAGATTTCCCAAAAATGTCCAGAACTCAACAAAAAACATATCATCATGAAGCTCATGTAAGGGAGAGCACGGATCAACAAACATCTAAGCTTAAAACATCAAGATCAAAGAGAATTGACAGAAAACATTTTTGCATCTCAAACTTAAATCACTCATAACTCAGTGAATACTACATCATTTCAATTGATTTTTCTACCAGAATGATCAGCAACACAAGATCTACACAAATATGTACATGAATTGGAGAATTGTGAAGGTCGAAAATCCTACCTCTTGAAGGGCAGGTTCTTGTTTTGCACGATCCAAAGCTCCAAATGATCCAGATCAATTCCAGAATGCTTGTGGAGATGATTGATGAAGGAATTGAAGCTTGAACACGTGTAGATCTAGCTTAATTTTGAACTTCCATCTTCAACTTCATGAGCTTCAACTGCTTGATTCTGAGCAGAAAATCACCAATGGCACGTTCAATCTCAGTCAAAACCACTCCATGATCATGAATTTACCAAGATAAATGAGGTTTATGTGAGGAATTTTGAAAATCGAGCAAGAGGAAAATTGAGAGCAAATATGAATTTCTGGATCTGAACTTATGTATTATAATCAATACAGTTGTGATTATGCTTTTATATGCTTTGCTAATGAATCTGAAATTAAGCTTAAGCCATGTTTAATTGGAATTAGAGGAATACAAGGTGTATGCACCAATTTTCATTTTCACTCCATGCATGAAATGCACACGTGAACAATACACCAAGCTGGCCCAAATCCACTCAAAATTAGCCCATGCACACATTAGGATTGGAATTACATGCATGTAATCAACCAAATTTGATTTTGGCAATTTTCCTTCAAAAACTTCATGAAAAAGCAAGTGATCATGTGTTCAAATTTCATGCCATGTAATGAGGTATTTGGAAAATTCATGACATGAGAAACATTTTGCAAAAAGAACCACCAAATTTGGAGTTTTGGTTCAAAAGATATGGCCATTTGAAGTTTTAAGCACACTTTGCCATGATTTGATCATAACTCCTTAACCATTCATCACAAATTCATGATCTTGGACTTTTTGGAAATGGGAGAGAAAGATATTCAACTTTCATGTTGGACAGAAATTCATTTGAAGCTTCTTTGGTGTTGGAAAGTTGAGTTGAAGTTGGTCCGAAAACTTGCCATTTTTGGAAACTTGAAATTACAGGTCACTTTCCATTTTTGGAAACTTTTGATCTGGCTTTGAAATCTTCAATGTAGACACTTGACATGTTGAATGAACCTCTTTTGTTCATGAATGATGTGTCTCAAACCATTTCTCCACCTTCTAGCCCTCAGTTGACTTGTAGTTGACTTTCGTAGGCCTCAGATGACTTGTACATGCACTGATGACTTTTGAGCCTCAAGCCTTTGGTCAAGTTGCTTCAAAATGATCCTTGATTCACATGAACTCTCTAGAACAACTATAGGACCTTTTTCATCATGAAAATCCCTTGCTCTCTTGCACAGATGATTTCTCCTGACCAGTCTTGACTGATGAAATGCAATGTACCATGCAATGTTAATGACCTAAAAATGAAATGAATGTACAAATGGGAGGTGCAAATTTGAGGTGCTACAACTGCCCCTATTCAATCAATTGGGAACCTGAACGGGTGAGAGCAACGACTGTCAGAGCTTCAAGGTAAACAGGGATTGAATACCAAAGAACCGTAGAAATTTGCACTCTGCGGGAGATGAATCAAAGAAAAGTTGTTCACCAATGGCAACTTCCACTGGGATCTGATCTGATATCACTGGACCAGATAAGACGTTTATCGACGACTCTACTAGGGATTTTGATTTTTATCAGAAAAAGGAACCACGACCAGACATAGAAAGATGATAAATGGGAAGAGAAATCACGACTAGGCGCCAACGGACAACTAGGAAAGACTTGACCAAACGTCAACGGATGAATGGGAGAAAGAGATACAACCAGACGTCAACGGACGAATGGGAAAAACTCGACGTTTATCGACACCAACGGAGAGGTGACCAGACATCAACGGATGAACTAGGAAGGAGATACAACCAGACATCAACGGACGAAAGGGAAAAACTCGACGTTTACCGACACCAACGGAGAGGTGACCAGACATCAACGGATGAATGGGAAGGACTTAACCATTAATCAACGGACGAATGGGAGAAAGAGATACAACAAGTCGTCAACGGAAGAATGGGAAAAACTCGACGTTTACCGACACCAACAGAGAGGTGACCAGACATCAACGAATGAACTGGGAAGGAGATACAACCAGACGTCAACGGACGATAGGGAAAAACTCGACGTTTACCGACACCAACGGAGAGGTGACCAGACATCAACGGATGAATGGGAAGGACTCAACCATTCATCAACGGACGAATGGGAGAAACTCGACGTTTATCGACACCAACAGAGAGGTGACCAGAAATCAATGGATGAATGGGAAGGACTCAACCATTCATCAACGGACGAATGGGAGAAACTCGACGTTTACCGACACCGAAACAATGGTGTTTACTGACACCAAAAAAAGAACACACACGGGTGTTGACATGACACTTACCGGTATCACAAGGATGACATCTTCACATGTCAGGACAAGACCAAACACTTGTCGGGGACCTCACTGGGGAGAGTCAAACTTTCCTTCCACGGACGGATGAGGAAATAAACCTCTCTGGGGATTATCAAACCTTGAACGCTGTCAGGAGCAACTGTAGCAAATGTGCCATACAGATGCTGAAATATGATCCGCCTCTGTTGGGGATATGATCCAAACTGGTTTAACACATGTATGCATATGTTTACAGACGGATGAGGAAATAAACCTCTTTGGGGATTATCAAACCCTGAACGCTGTCAGGAGCAACTGTAGCAAATGTGCCATACAGATGCTGAAATATGATCCGCCTCTGCTGGGGATATGATCCAAACTGGTTTAACACATGTATGCATATGTTTGAGTTTTTATATGGCGTAATGCTCCATATCGAATGGAAATGCTACGCGATTTGAGGATGCAATGATTACTACATGAAAAATGCAAAAAATGATGAAAACTCCTGCTAGGGAGCAGATAATTGCTTCGCTGAGCACACAATTCTGACTAGATTCTCCAACCCTGTGGGGAGACGCACTGCCGGGAGTGCTTTGCTGATCTGATACTCTGGGGACGGCAGAGAAATCAAGTCAACTGGGGCGACTCTGGCTGGGGAACACACCAACCTCTCAAACAAGCTGAGGAATAGCACTGCCACTGGAGAAAGGATAAATCCCACCGGGGACAACCTTCACTGGATCCAATCCACTTGGGGACTCCGCCAGGGGAAATAGTCAATATTCACCTCTAGTGGGGATGATTGCCAATCTACGGGCAGGATAAACTCTACTGGGGATAATTTTCACCGAACCTGACCCACGTGGGGACTTCACTGGGGAAAACCCTCAACGCAAACCTCCGCTAGGAAGACTACCCATTCCACAATTGCTGGGGAAAACAATCACAACCCTGTTGGGGAAATTGCAAACTCGACCCTGCTGGGGAAATTGCAAACTCGACCCTACTGGGGATTACAGTACTTCAGACCCGACTGCTGAGGAACAAACTACCCACAGACACCTCCATTGGGGATACGACAACCCTCCGGCTCAGTGGGGACCAACAGCCTCCAGACTAACTAGGGGTAGGGTGGCCTTCGAACCTGCTACCCGACTGCTGGGGAAGAACAGTTCTAATAGCTTTCAGACTTGCTTGGGAAAATAGCCAACTTCAAGCCTGCTGGAGAAATATCCTTAACCCTGCTAAGGAATCCCTGATCTTGACTACGTTGGGGAGACAAATCCTGAATTTGCATTAGACAAACCAACTTCTCGCACTACTGGACATTGCTGAAACATCTCTGAACAAACTGTGGCTTATCTGCTTCAACCAAGAATCGAAGGTAACAACCTGCCAAACAGCAAGACATACATGCCCCAGGGGATTGCATGAACAAATACACCCAAGTGTACCCAACATTCAAAATGATTTTCAAATGTTTTATCTTTCTGCACGTTATTGTTTAGCCTTCATGTTTTTAAGATGCAATGTTTATCAAAAATTCGGATGTTTTTTGCAAACAAAACAGTAAAATAAAAACAAGGGAGCAATTTATCTGAATAACGACTTTTATTGATTGAAAATGGGCATGAAAAGGCAAATACATCGGGAAGCAATTCCTAGGAAGAGGTGATTGCGCACAAAAGGAAAATAAACTATCCTAATGGCAATGTGAACAAGGCATCCACTATTTCCCAATTCTGTTATGACTCACAAATCATCAATTTTCTCCCAAATTCCTTGCTTTCTGAGAAGAATGATTGGACCGATAACATCTTTCGAGATGGTAGACACTGAAGCGCGATGAAGTACAGATAACTCAGACTGTAGTCTTCGCTTTAATCCCTCTTTTGCCTGGACCGCCTTTTCAGGTTTTCAATCCACCGGGATACCCATTTTTGCCTAAGCCGCCCTTGCGGGTTTTCGACTTATCGGGTGTACATTTTCTTTTCATTCTTTATCCCTAACTTTTGCCCGAACCTTTTCATTTTTTTTTGGTTCGCTGGGATGCCCTTTTTTGCCTGGACTCTTTTATTCTCTTCGTCCAGCGGGTCAATTTATGCGAAGTATTTTTTGACTACATCTGAGTTAACAGGGGACGAAAATCTTCACCATCCATAGTTGTAAGCATCAAGGCTCCACCAGAGAAAACCTTTTTAACAACATATGGACCTTCATAATTAGGAGTCCATTTTCCCTTGTTATCTGTACCGGGAGGAAGGATCCTCTTCAAAACTAAATCACCAGTCTGATAGCTTCGAGGACGCACTTTCTGATCAAAGGCTCTCTTCATCCTTCTCTGACACAACTGCCCATGGCACACAGCTGCTAACCGCCTCTCTTCGATAAGGCTCAGCTTATTAAACCTTGTTCGAATCCATTCAGCTTCGTCAAGCTTGACATCCATCAAGACTCTCAGAGAAGGAATCTCCACTTCAACAGGTAGGACTGCTTCCATACCATACACAAGGGAGTAAGGGGTCGCCCCGGTCGACGTACGTACTGAGGTACGGTACCCATGCAAAGCGAAAGGCAGCATCTCGTGCCAATCCTTGTACGTCACGACCATCTTCTGCACAATCTTCTTAATGTTCTTGTTTGCCGCCTCTACAACACCATTCATCTTCGGTCTGTAAGGAGAAGAATTGTGATGTTCAATCTTGAAATCTTTACAAAGCTCTTTCATCATCTTGTTATTGAGATTCGAACCATTATCAGTAATGATTCTCTCAGGAACCCCATAACGATAGATGATCTCCTTCTTAATGAATCGGGCAACCACCTGCTTGGTAACATTAGCATAGGAAGTTGTTTCCACCCACTTGGTGAAGTAATCAATCGCAACCAGGATGAAGCGATGCCCATTAGAAGCAGTAGGCTCAATCTTCCCAATCATATCAATGCCCCACATCGCAAACGGCCAAGGCGAATTCATGATATTCAGAGGGCTTGGTGGTACATGCACCTTATCTGCATAGATCTGACATTTATGGCATTTCTGAGCGTATTTGAAACAATCGGACTCCATAGTCATCCAGTAATAACCGGCTCTCAACAACTTCTTAGACATTGCATGACCACCAGCATGGGTACCAAACGAACCCTCGTGCACTTCTTGCATCAACATGTCTGCTTCGTGTCCATCCACGCATCTGAGCAGAACCATGTCAAAGTTTCTCTCGTACAACACATCATCCTGATTCAAATAAAAGCTTCTAGCTAGCCTTCTCAGGGTTTTCTTGTCATTCTTTGACGCTCCTTCAGGATACTCCTGACTCTTGAGGAAATTCTTAATGTCAAAGTACCATGGCTTCTCATCAACAACAGACTCGGCTGCAAACACATCTGCAGGCCTCTCGAGTCGATTCACAGCAACGTGTGGCACATGATTCCACCAGTGGACTTTGATCACAAAAGACAAAGTAGCCAAAGCATCAGCCATCTGATTTTCATCTCGGGGGACATGATACAACTTCACCTTCTTGAAGAAAGTCAGGATCCTTCTAGTGTAATCTTGACAAGGAATCAAATGTGGCTGGTGAGTATTCTAATCTCCATTGACCTGGTTAATCACTATAGCGGAATCTCCATAAATGTCCAGAGTTTTGATCCTTAGATCGATGGCTTCTTCAATCCCCATGATACAAGCTTCATACTCAGCCTCGTTGTTGGTGACGTCGAAAGTCAATCTGGCAGAAAAAGGTATATGCGCCCCCTTGGGATTAATAAGCACTGCCCCAACACCGTTTCCATTCACATTTACAGCCCCATCAAACATCAGTGTCCACTAGTCATCAGGATCCGGTCCTTCCTCGACAAGAGGCTCTTCACAATCTTTCATCTTTAGATACATGATGTCTTCATCAGGGAATTCAAACATCATTGGCTAATAATCATCAATTGGTTGCTCAGCAAGGTAGTCTGACAGAATACTACCTTTGATGGCCTTCTGCGACGTGTACTGGATATCATACTCTGTTAAAATCATCTGCCAACGAGCAACACGTCCGGTGAGAGCCGGCTTCTCAAAGATGTATTTCACTGGATCCATCTTAGAAATCAATAAGGTAGTATGGTTCAACATATACTGTCTCAGTCGGCGAGCAACCCAAGCCAAAGCACAACAAGTTTTCTCAAGTTGTGAATATTTTATTTCACAGTCGGTAAACGTTTTGCTAAGGTAGTATATGGCATGCTCTTTTCGACCAGACTCGTCATGCTATCCCAATACACACCCCATCGAGTTCTCAGTCACTGAACGGTACATTATCAGAGGTCTCCCAGGAACTGGAGGTATGAGGATTGGAGGTTTCTGCAAATACTCTTTTATCTTGTCAAAAGATTTTTGACAATCATCATTCCACCTGATTGCTTGATTTTTCCGTAGCAATTTGAATATCGGTTCACACGTGGCAGTTAGGTGAGATACAAACCGTGCAATGTAGTTCAATATCCCTAAAAACCCACGAACCTGCTTTTCAGTTTTCGATTCAGGCATTTCTTGAATAGCTTTGACTTTTGCTGGATCAACCTCAATCCCTCTCTCACTGAGCTTACCGGATCTCACTCCAAACGTACACTTGTTCGAATTCAGCCTCAATTTGAACTTTTTCAGTCTTTCAAACAACTTCTGCAAATTTACCAGGTGCTCCTCTTCTGTCTGCGACTTCGCAATCATATCATCCACGTACACTTCAATTTCTTTGTGCATCATGTCATGAAAGAGAGTCGTCATAGCCCTCTGATAGGTAGCACCGACATTCTTCAGCTCAAATGGCATAACCTTATAGCAGAACGTGCCCCAAGGTGTAATGAATGTCTTCTTTTCCATGTCTTCTGGCGCCATCTTAATCTGATTATAGCTAGAGAATCCATCCATGAAAGAGAAAACCGAGGATTGAGCAGTGTTATCAACCAATACATCAATGTGAGGTAGTGGGAAGTCATCTTTCGGGCTGGCTCTGTTTAAATCCCGGTAATCGATACACATCCTGACTTTACCATCCTTCTTCGGCACGGGAACGATGTTGGCCACCCACGGGGGATAATTGGTCACTGCCAAAAAAACCCGCATCCAACTGCTTCTGAACCTCTTCCTTGATCTTGACAGACATATCAGGACTAGTTCTACAAAGCTTATACTTTACTGAAGGACAATCTTCTCTGAGAGGTAGCCTGTGCACCACAATATCTGTATCCAACCCAGGCATATCTTGATACAACCAGGCGAATATCTCCACATATTCTCTCAGCATTTCAATCAGCCCTCTCTTGACATCTTCCTTCAAAGCAGCCCCGATCTTGATCTCTCTTTTGGCGTCCTCAGTACCAAGATTAATAATCTCCAACTCCTCCTGATGAGGTTGGATGATCCTTTCCTCCTGCTTCAACAATCTGATCAGTTCTTTAGGGAGTTCACAATCTTCCTCACTCTCCTCTTCAGCTTGGTAGATGGGATTATTGAAATCATACTGAGCCATAACAGAACTGTTTATAGTGGAGTCCGTAAGATCGATTATGCATGTTTAATGCTTTATTTTAGAAAAAGGGTTCAAGAAAGTCACAAAAAACAAAAAACATTGCCATTTTTTATTGTTTTGAAAGTGAAAAAAAAACAGAAAGACAAGGATCGCAAAATTGTTTGCAAAACGTCCTTTATTAATGATATCATTGAAAAGCATTATGAGGCCCTACAATGAACCACTACGCCTTGGGCAGAACCTAGGGTTTTGTGCAAAATTAAAAACAAAAGAAAATTACTCTGTTTGAAGAGTAACTTGGACCACTTCTTCGGCTGTCCAATTGTTCACCCTCTCGCCTGGAGCACACGGGTGCACCCAGTTGTCTGTATCATAATCACTGTCACAGTCTTCACTACTGGTTGCAAAGACATCACCATGATTCATCAGCCCAGCGTTGGTAAAGGTACTCGGTCCCTTCTGCTCTTGAACACCCTACTCTGCCTGCAAAGGTTGATAGCCAATACCGAACTTGTCTTCTTTAACGGGCAGGTCAACCATCTTGCCCCAGCCTTCTGCATTGCCCGAGTTGACAACCTCCATAGCCTGCTTGTATGATGCAATTGAGGCACTTGGCTTCTTCTGCTCAGCAAAAGCCACCCTCTCAATAGCAACGGTCTCAAAGGCTTGGCACAAAGCCTCATGGATCTCACCATCCACCTCCACATACTTGAAAGAGGATAAGTGACTCACCAGAATGTCCTCCTCGCCGCACACAGTCACAATCTGACCATTCCATACATACTTCAACTTCTGATGGAGAGTCGACAAAACTGCCCCAACCGCATGTATCCAGGGACGCCCCAGTAAGCAACTATATGTTGGTTGAATGTCCATCACATAGAAGATAATATCAAATACCTCCGGACCAATCTTCACTGGCAACGTGACTTCACCAAAAACAGACCGCTTGGATCCATCAAAAGCACGAACAATGAGATCGCTTGGAGTGAGGACAACCCCTTCAACATCAATCTTGCTCAGAATCTTCTTGAGCAACACGTTCAACGAGGAGCCAGTATCCACTAACACATGTGACAATACAGCGCCTTTGCACTCCATAGTGATATGCAAGGCTTTGTTATGATTACGACCCTCGGGCGTCAGATCCAAGTCTGTTAACCCCAAACCGTGTCTGGTACTGACATTAGCAATAACACCCTCCAACTGGTTGACAGAAATCTCCTGAGGCACGTAAGCCAGATTCAACATTTTCAGCAAGGCGTTACGGTGTGCCTCAGAGCACAATAGCAATGAGAGTATAGAAATTTTGGACGGAGTTTGATTCAGCTGATCTACAATCTTGTAGTCACTCTTCTTAATAATCTTCATAAACTCCTCCACAACTTTCTCAAATGAACCCCCAAGCGCCTCCTTCTGTACAGGTCCTTCATCAACCACAACTTGCTTTCCCTTTGCTTTGGCGAGAGCCTCAGCATTGTTGTCTCTCAAAACCTGTGGTGCAAACAGACGACCGCTCCTAGTAAAACCTCCAGGTCCTCCTACATTGTCCACAACCGGACCAACAGTTGCAGGAGCTTTGATTGGCACACCAATGGTCACCGGAGTCTGATTTTCTGGTCTTGCCTGACCTGCTGCCCTTCGGTTGTTGCGGTAAGCATTATCATACTTCCACGGTACGGCCTTACTATTCTCGACCGGTCTTCTACCAGAAACAACAATAGTAGTGGGAGCACTGATAGTTACTGGAGCAGATATAGTTACTGGAGTACTAACAGTTGTGGGTGCATTGACAATTCTCTGGCCACGTCCAGAACTCTCAGACGGTTTGAAATAAATGGTGACGGTTGACACCATTCCACGATCTTTCACAGCCCTAGCAAACTGCAGACAACCCTCGTCAATCAAACCCTGGATACCGATCTTCAACTGCATACAACCATTCTCTGAATCAGCACAGTCTGAACAGCCCTTATCACAGCCCGGGAACACTCCCCCATTCAACAAACGCTCTTTCACAACCAACAGCGAGGTCTGAACATCATCAACATTGGCTATCAGGTCCACAACTTCCTCACCTTCCACATTATTCACCTTATGCCCACCATGCTGAGGCATAGGATTGTTCACAACGTTCGGAACTGGAGCAAAGTTGATTGTCTTGGCATCAATCAGGTCCTGGACCTTATGATGAAAAGCCTGACAGTTCTCAATATGGTGTCCTGGCGCACCGGAGTGAAAGTCACACCGAACGTTGGCATCATACCCAGTAGGTATCTTTGTCAACGGAGCCATTGTACACAATTCAACAAACCCCAATCTGAGCAATTCGGGTAGCAATTCAGCATATGTCATAGGTAACGGGTCGAAACAACGATCTGACATTCTCTGTCTCGGCTGAAACGGACGTTGCTGTTGTTGTTGTTGTGGTGGTGCTCTCTGTTGTTGTTGAGGTTGATGTTGGGGTGCTGGGATAGTCATAGCAGCAACCTGGCGGTATTGACCTCTGTTTACATTTCTCCGACTGTGGACGGCATTAGTTTCACCTTCCCTCCTTCGGGGTGCCCCAGAAATTGGCTTTTTTGAATTGGAAGACGAGGCACCAACATCCTGAATCTTCCCTGCTTTGATAAGGCTCTCTATCCTCTCTCCACAGATAACAACGTCAGAGAAGCTACCGAACGGGCAACTTCCCATCCAGTCCATAAACACACCTTGCAAAGTCCCGATGAACATATCGGTCAACTCCCTCTCCAGCATAGGGGGTTGCACTCTTGCGGCCGATTCACGCCATCTCTGGGCGTACTCCTTAAAGCTTTCGCCCGACTTCTGACACAGGCTCTGTAACTGGGTTCGGCTCAGAGCCATATCCATGTTATGTTTATATTGCCTCAAGAAGGCTTCACCCAAATCTCTCCAACTTCTAATGGATTCCCTCTTCAATTCCATGTACCAGTCCAAGGAAGCTCCAGACAAGCTATCCTGGAAAAAGTACATCCACATCTTCTCGTCATCAGTGTATGCGGAGATCTTTCTGTAATAGGCCTACACGTGAGTGCGAGGACAAGAAGTGCCATTATATTTGTCAAAAGAAGGCGCCTTGAATTTGTAAGGGATTCTCAATCCTTCCACCAACCCCATATTTGTCACATCGAAACCCAAAGAGTTTTGACATTCCATGGATCTGATTTTCTCATCTAGGGCATCCACCTTCCTATCCCTTTCTTCAACTCTTCCCACCTCATCTTCATCACTGAGCAGGGTGAACATGTCTTCCTGCCTGTCAACCAGCAGAGCAGGATGGCGCACTGGAGCACGGGTTGCTCTGACATTAACAGTCTCTGCAGCAAGAGGCTGTCCATTAATTCTGATACCCCTTAATTCATCCCCCACAGCATAATCATTGACAGGGACGGTGGCAGCAGCATTATCATTAACGGGGACACCCACTGGTGAAACACGGTTGGCCGGTGGAATCACAGCTTCCTGTCTCTGGGCTAAGGCACGCAGCTCCTCTTGCCCTTGAACGACCCCTTGCATCATGGTCATGAATTGGGCCATGTTAGCCCTCATCTCAGCCAACTCAGCTTGAACTTGATCCATATTCCTCTGTTGATTCAGTCTTGTTGCGTAGCGGTGCGGACGTTGATCAGCAATCCTGCCTAAAACAGGAACCAGAGTGAGAAGTCTTGTTCAAGAACACCTGTAATGCAAAATGATATGTGTATGATGCTAATGATGCATATGATGCACATGATATTTTCATTCCTCAGGCATTCAAAAGCCTAATTCAACTTTCAAGAGATGACAACCTGCAACATGAACAACACAGAAGCAACCTACACAGGATAAAAAGCACAAGGTGAAACATCGACAATCTCATCCATAGACATGAGTAACAAGGACCATACAACAAAGATTCAACTGATCAGAGTACAACAATGAATCCCATCCAACAATCCTGGAGGTGATTCTCAACATAAACAGCAAAGACAGGCTAAGAAAGATATCCTCCAGGAATGAGAGTCTTCAGATACTGGCACTGCTCTATCAACAGTTCACATTCTAAACACTCAGGCAGAGGAGTGAGCTTCTCCTCCAACTACTCCCTGAGTCCCACAACCTCTTATCTGAGATGGCTCTCTGATGCACGCCTCAGGTCTACTTCCTTCTTCAACTGAATGTCTTTGTCCCTGAGCTGCTTTTCCAAGTCTCTTATCTTTTTCTGGTAATTAGCTTCAGCTTTTTGCAACCTCAAGCGCTCATGGTGCTCTTCGTCCAACAATGTCTCTATCTCCTCATAGGACCTCTTCTTGCTCTTCAATCTTCTAGCATCCTCCCCTTGCATGCCTTTGAGTTGATGAGCCAAGTTCAACTGGTCAGCTTTGGCTTTGTAAAGCTCCATCTGGATATCTTGTTCCTTCTCTTTCAACCGACGATTCTCCATTAAGGCTTGTTTGTAGTGCTCAGCAGGTACATTCTCAGATAGGATCATAGGTGGTTGTTCTTGCAATGGCTCCATCCTATCATAGGGTAACAACAAGGTCTCAACTCTAGTTTTGACCCAATCAATGTAAGCAGGCATGGCAACTGCAAACTTCTTCCCTAACACAGATCCATCCTTGACACCAATGGTCTTCCAAGCTCTTCCCACTAGCTCCAATCTAGTTGGGTCACTCCGCTTCTCAAAATACACACTCTCAACTACCTCAGCATCTAATGGTCTTCCATTCATGACAAACCCCAACTGGCGAAGAGAAAGATCCGGATTGTAATTGATGCAACCCTTAGTCCCTATGAGTGGCACATTACGAAACTCTCCACAACTCATGATGACATTGCGCATATTCATCCGGTAAGCCTGCCACTTTATATCATAGGATGTGAGAGACATAATCCTCTGAGTCCACTTATGAGTGCTCTGAGTATCCACAAAAGGTCCACTGGTTTGCAGGAAAGACAAGAACCATCTGAGTAGCAACGGGAGACAGCATCTGATAGCTCCACCCTTACCATGCCTGCTGTGTATAACATAATAAGTGTCAGCTAACAAGGTAGGAACCGGATTTCCTCCAATGAAAATAATGATAGCAGCAAGATCCACAAAATTAGGCATACTTGGGAACAACACAACTCCATAGATCATGACAGCCAACTGAGTGTTGAAAGCTTCCCAATTACCCTTCTTCGCTTCTTCCTTAGCCATCCTCACCAGATACTTCAAAGGCAAACCCACAACATCACCACTGGACTTCCAATTGTCACTCACTTATTTGATACTCAAATAAAGAGCTCTGGCAATGACTTTGAAATCCACCTCCTTTGGCGCATCCAGGAAAGGTACCTGATATCTGATCGGGACATTCATCAGGATGGAATATTCTTCAAGAGTGGGAGCTAACTGATAATCTTGGAAAGTGAAACAACGGAGCTCTGGATCATAGAACTGTAGGAGAGTCTGCAACGGTACTGGATCTACCACCATCTTCAACAGTGCCAGGATATCCCCATACTGATCATCAAACTCCTTCTGATTACCGCCGACCACAAGATTTCTCAACTCTATCAAAGGTGTCAATGGCTCACAGTGAAAACTGTAGGTGCACGTGTTCCTCTTCAACTCTGGAACGGCTGCCATCTCTCACAGTGAACAGACCCCTGAATGAACCTGAGAAATGATATGCATGAGGGGATTAGTTATTTTTCTTTTCTTTTTTCTTTCATTTCTTTTTTTATTGCATATTTTTTTTTTAAAATAAACATGCTATGATGCAAATGATGCAAATGATGCAATGACTGGTTGGCTGTGTACCACGGAGCACGGGATCAGAACTTCGGCATCGGAACCACAAATCTGAGTCATCTGAAACCCAAAGTCATCTGAGACCATACAACAAGAACCAAGTCGCCGACAGGACCCAAGAGTCGCCGACAGAACCAAGTCACCAACTGATCAAGTCACCAACTATACCTGTAATGATTCATTCCCTCCCCACTCACGGCTGTCATCTAGGCCAGGGTAAGGTCGAGAGAAACACAGCATAAATAACCCTTTCAAGAATATCATCATATACACACCAGATGTATGTAACGATAATACCCCCTCAGAGTCTGAACTGCTCGTGATATCATGTTCCTCTAAGTGGCGCAATACCACCCGCTTCCCATGAATCACTCTATTCCTAGGTATCCTAGAGTTCACTCATAGCCTGGGTATTGGGCCTTTTACCTCATGTAACTCCCACCCCACAGAGAGATAGACACACAACCATTATGATAATGTGATGCATGCAAACACAAATGCAAACATATACAATCACAGTATAATCATAAGTGCAATAAATAAAGCAGTAAAAGCAACCAAATTCTATCCTAAAGAACGCTAGGATTGACTCGCTTAGGGAAGATGGACCAGCAAGAGGTCAACTTCTTGGGATAGTCCCCAGCAGAGTCGCCAGCTGTCGCATTACGCGAAAAACCGGCGGGAAAAAGAAACAATAGAGCCGCCATTGTGCGTTATTAATCCCAAAGGCGGGAAAGGAAACGCTCGAAGTAAACCTGGAAAGGAATGGTCTTACGGCCAGAGATGGATGGGATCGGGAGTCGGTTATGCGAAGGGAAGGTATTAGCACCCCTACACATCCGTCGTACTCGACGGGATCCACGCTCAGAAAGGATAGAAGAAAGGTTGCTAAAGAACTGCTCAAAACTGCACACACGCTGGAAACAAACACAGATGAAAGACGGAAGAAGGTAACTCGGCAGGATGTCGCATCCTGGTCCTACGTAGTTTGTTAGAAACAAACATCAGAGTCGACGTAGTTTGGGGAACGGGGAAACATGCTCGCTAGGATGTCGCATCCTATGCATACGTATCTTCTCTAACTAGAGGAAGAATCAGAGCACTCGTAGCTCGGCTAACACACGCCAAACAAAACACACAAACTGGAAACGGAATACCAATCGCTGGTCTTACATCCAACTCCAAACACACAGGCAAACATGGAAACCGAATACCAATCGCTGGACTTACATCAGACTCCGAACCAACAAACACACACAGGAAACCAACTGCCAATCGCTGGGCTTACGTCAGACTCTAACACAACAAAAAGGGGTTGAAAAAGCAAAAGGTTGCCCGGAGAGATCAGCTCAATCTCCTGCCTACGTACCTCATCTGGTATGAGGATCAGGGTGACGTAGTTCCCCTTAACAAGGAAAAAACTTCTATCCTAACCAGAGACAGGGAGATAACAGACTACTAGGGAGACTACGACTCGAGCCTAGAAGTTGTCATGCATACGATCCCTATGTTAAGGTCTCTATCCTAACTTGCACAGGAAGCAAGCTAGCCTAAACAGCACATCAGCAAACACAAGCAAGCACACACATTATATGAAAACAAGTGGCTCATACAAGGCTAGGCTTTAGTCAAGGGGTCATGTCAACCTCGACAAACAAGCCAACTGGAATGGGGTGTGGTTAGCTCTTAACCCTAACATTGAGAGTTAGGGTGAAGCAGATGAAATGGGAGATGAGGGTAAGACCTCACAGCTCTTATCCCTGGCCTGGGAGAGCTTCAAACAATGGAAGTGTGGGAGTCCAGAATGTGGGACTCTTCTCCACATGACTGACACAACAAGATCTTGGGTTCTTATTCAAAGTGCATTAACACATGGTGTGAGCAGGATGAATGACACAACTGAATAGCAGGGGATGGATTGCACATCCCTTATATCTGCCAATGCCTCTTCACTTAGGAGGTCTTTCATTGTACAAGGCACAAAGATAAACAATCACAAACATTGCCTCTTAAGGAGGGCTTCAGACAGGTGCCTACCAATAACAGTAGGTCTTCCAGACTACATGAAGTCAGAGGTCATTACCTAAATGGTATGCCAACGACAAGCAAAGCAAAGGAAAGTTCAAATGAACTTAAAGCAACCTAGGTACCTGTGGAAACAACTAAACCAATTAGTACAATACTCAAACAACCAAACAACAGTCAATAGATCTCAACATACATACAAATCCAATATGCAACACATAAGCCATAAACACAAGTGAACCATCATCAAGGCCTACAAAACAAACAAGTGTTAGCCAACAACAACAAATGATCAAGCTCAAATCTAGGAGCCACATCAATCATGGAGATGCATACTTGAACCTGAAATTCACAACTCAAATGGTAAGTCCAAACCACTAGGTCAAAGCCTAGGGTCAAAAGTGGATCAAAAAGCCAAAACAGAACTTGATATTCAACACAAAGCATGTTTATTCAATCAAGAACAAATCCTAAAAAGGACCAAATCAAAATCATCATGCAAGTTCATTTCATGTGCAAGATAAATCAAAGACCAACTCAAGGCATCCAAATGATCATCATGAATGAAAATCCCAAATCAAAACAAAAATGATTCAAACAATTATGGGAAAATTCATGAGTAATTAACATATCCAAAACATCCATCACACAAAAAATCAGAAGCATCAAAGATCAATTGGCATGGAAATTAAATGGCACAAGTTGATCAACCAAATGTGTGACACAAATTGTCACACCATACAAACATGTATGTAAAAAAGAAATGGCACATGAGAAAAATACCAAACCAAGCCTAAAACATCCATTAACATGTCTAGAATCACCATGTAAAATTTCAAATCATTTGGACTAAAATCAAGCATTTCATGATAGAATGAGTAAGGCAATGTCACAAATGCACATGTGTTCAAAGAATCTAACACCATTCAAAATAACAGCCAGGCACAACTTCCAAATTCATCATCATAAAAAACTAGACAAAACAAGGATCATTTTGCAAAAAACTGGGAGTGATTTGATGCATTTTTCAATTTGTTATGGATTTTAGAAGTTAGAAGAAAAAATGAAATTCAAATGAAACATGGCATGTGAAAATAAAGAGGGAAATGTGAAAATGATGAAATGATTTGAAAACTGCCTTCGCTGACAATCGAACACGGTCAAAATTCAAATGTGAGGCGCGCCACTACAAAAACGACATTGTTTTGTCTGAAAACCCTAAACCAACGTGGAAAATGACCAGGATCCGTCACTAATGTCCAGAATCCGACGCTAACATGAACATTCATCATCTTCATCATGAAGAAGATGAAGATTCATACGCCAATTTCCAGATTTCCCAAAAATGTCTGTAACTCAACAAAAAGCATATCATCATGAAGCTTATGCAAGGGAGAGCACGGATCAACAAACATCTAAGCTTAAAACATCAAGATCAAAGAGAATTGACAGAAAACATTTTTGCATCTCAAACTTAAATCACTCATAACTCAGTGACTACTACATCATTTCAATTGATTTTTCTACCAGAATGATCAGTAACACAAGATCTACACAAATATGTACATGAATTGGAGAATTGTGAAGGTCGAAAATCCTACCTCTTGAAGAGCAGGTTCTTGTTTTGCACGATCCAAAGCTCCAAATGATCCAGATCAATTCTAGAATGCTTGTGGAGATGATTGATGAAGGAATTGAAGCTTGAACACATGTAGATCTAGCTTAATATTGAACTTCCATCTTCAACTTCATGAGCTTCAACTGCTTGATTCTGAGCAGAAAATCACCAATGGCACGTTCAATCTCACTCAAAACCACTCCATGATCATGAATTTACCAAGAGAAATGAGGTTTATGTGAGGGATTTTGAAAATCGAACAAGAGGAAAATTGAGAGCAAATATGAATTTCTGGATCTGAACTTGTGTATTCTGATCAATGCAGTTGTGATTAAGCTTTTATATGCTTTGCTAATGAATCTGAAATTAAGCTTAAGCCATGTTTAATTGGAATTAGAGGAATACAAGGTGTACGCACCAATTTGCATTTTCATTCCATGCATGAAATGCACACGTGAACAGTACACCAAGCTGGCCCAAATCCACTCAAAATTAGCCCATGCACACATTAGGATTGGAATTACATGCATGTAATCAACCAAATTTGATTTTTGCAATTTTCCTTCAAAAACTTCATGAATAAGCAAGTGATCATGTGTTCAAATTTCATGCCATGTAATGAGGTATTTGGAAAATTCATGACATGAGAAACATTTTGCAAAAAGAACCACCAAATTTTAAGTTTTGGTTCAAAAGATATGGCCATTTGAAGTTTCAAGCACACTTTGCCATGATTTGATCATAAATCCTTAACCATTCATCACAAATTCATGATATTGGACTTTTTGGAAATGGGAGGGGAAGATCTTCAACTTTCATGTTGGACAAAATTTGATTTGAAGCTTCTTTGCTGTTGGAATGTTGAGTTGAAGTTGGTCCAAAAACTTGCCATTTTTGGAAACTTGAAATTACAGGTCACTTTCCATTTTTGGAAACATTTGATCTGGCTTTGAAATCTTCAATGTAGACACTTGACATGTTGAATGAACCTCTTTTGGTCATGAATGAGGTGTCTCAAACCATTTCTCCACCTCCTAGCCCTCAGTTGACTTGTTGTTGACTTTTGTAGGCCTCAGATGACTTGTACATGCACTGATGACTTTTGAGCCTCAAGCCTTTGGTCAAGTTGCTTCGAAATGATCCTTGATTCACATGAACTCTCTAGAACAACTATAGACCTTTTTCATCATGAAAATCCCTTGCTCTCTTGCACAAATGATATCTCCTGACCAGTCTTGATTGATGAAATGCAATGTACCATGCAATGTTAATGACCTAAAAATGAAATGAATGTACAAATGGGAGGTGCAAATTTGAGGTGCTACACTCTCAAATTTGATTGTGAAACTTGTAAATCTTTCATATCATAAAAAATGAGCATATTATGGCCTTGGGAAGTTGACTTTCAAATTAGGGTTTACAACAAAATGACCTATAATGTTTCAACATAGAAAATAATTTTCCAAGAAAAACTAGCTCTAGGTCTCAACATGAAAGTTATTTGGAATGTGAGTTAGAGTAAATTTTATCTTGGAATCATTTTTATATGGTGAAAAGTGTAGGAGATAGGGTCTAGGGAGACCCGGTTTTGATCAGATGAATTCATCTGGCCAACCACCATCAACCAACTTGCTAACCTTCAATTCTCTTGAATTTATTGGCTCATGGTAGATCATATGTGCATAAGATGATTAATTTTGAAGTGTCCCTTGAAAAATTTGATCAGTTGGTGAGATAGCTTGTTGGAGAAGTTACTCAAGATACCTAGTCAAACTAGGCTTTCCAAGGCAAATCACCTTCAAACTCTTGAAGAATACTTGATCAATATAACATGTAGAGGTCATTGGGACTCATATATGATGCTCATAAACATTATTGGATCAATTCATGGTTGTGCTCTTTGTCATGGGGGTCTCAATCCCTAGATATGAACTTGATAGATCAAAGGAGATCATGCCCTACCTACAAAAGAGTTAGGCAAATGCAAAGAAATATTTTTGTATTTTTGTTAGTAAAATGATGATATACAAGTATGATACAATCACATAGTGCTTGGTGATCTCTCCCAAAACAAACCCAATGAAAGAGGGGTAAGGAGGATGCCAAGGTATGATCCCAATGTTAATGCTTTTGATGAAATTGCATAAAGGATCTTAGGGTCAAAATTGGGGTCTTACATTGGATTTTCGAATCTCCAAACAGTGAGATTCAAACTCAAATTTCAAATGAAATTTCTCAGGTTTTCCTTTCAAATGTGAGGGTTTCAAGTGTGGGAGGAAAAGCTAGTGCACAAGGGTCCAATTTTTGTTGCCAAGGGCCTCTTATTTATATCTTAAGCAAGTGTCATTTACACCTTTCAAAATATTTCTAAATTTGGCTAAGTGAAGTGCATACTTGCATGGGCGTGTACAGGCCCATGAAGTACTCAATTTTTTCCATATGCAAGTGTAATTGAGTCTTAATGTGGATTGTAATGCAAGGCAAAAGTGTATTGATGTTTGAAGATTGATCCTTGCCATTTGATGCAACCATGTTCAGACCATACCCAGATCCCTCAAACCTTGTCCAAAATGAATGAAATTGGACTCTTTGGAAAGTTTAGATCAAGAGGAACAACTCTTATGTTTAACACTTTTCCATTTGGATCTTGTATCATGATGAATTTTTAGGTGGAAGTTTGGAAATTTCAACATGTTAACAAATTTTCCTAACTTTTTATGTGAGCTTCAAATGAGAAAACTGTCTCTATTAAAGTTGTAACTCTTTTAAAAAACTTTAAAATAGTCACAAATTTGACCTCATTTGGATTTTTTATGAATGAGTTATGTATTTTTGAAGTTGAGGAAAATCACTTGTTCAATGGTATTGGTCCAAAATGAACTATAATGTATCCTCATATCACATGCTCATAAAATTTGAATTAGCTCTTCCTCCAAACATAAAAGTTGAAGTAGACACCTTGAATATGATTGTGCAACTTGGAAATCTTTCATCTAATAAAAATTGAGCAAGTTATGGCCTTAGGAAGTTGACTTTCAAATTAGGGTTTAGACCTCAACATTAAAGTTGTTTGGAATGTCGTTTAGAATAACTTTTCTCTTGGAACCATTTTCATATGATGAAAATTGTAGGGGATGGGGTCTAGGGGAACCCAGTTTTGATTAGAGGAATTCCTCTGGTCAACCACCTTGCTAACTTGCAATTCTCTTGACTTTTTGGACTCATGGGAGATTATATATGCATAAGATGATGAAATTTTGAAGTATCCCTTGAAATATTTGATCAATTGTTGAAGAAGCTTGGTGAAGAAGTTACTCAAGATACCCAGATGAACTAGGGTTTCCAGGGCAAACCAATTCCAAACTCTTGAAGAATGCTTGATCAAAATAACATGTAAAGATCATGGGGACTCATATATGATGTCTAGAGCCGTTATGGAGCCTTCCTTTGTTGAGTTCTTAGAAATGAGGGTCTTAAACCCTAGATGTGAACTTGATAGATCAAAGGTGATCAAGTGCCCTACCTACAAAAGAGTTAGACAAATGCAAAGACATATTTTTGGTATTTTGGTTAGTAAATGATAAAACAGCAAGTATGATACAATCTCATGGTTCTCGGTGATCTCTCCCATAACGAACCCAATGAATGAAGGGTGAGGAGGATTCTAAGGTGTGATCCCAATGCATATGACGTGAATAACATGAGGGATCTTAAGGTAAAAATTGGGGTCTTACAGATGGGTTTTGAATTCTAGGGTCGATCGGTCCGTCTAGTTCTGTCCCATTTCATAGTATAATAGCATTTGCATGACCTTTCGGGTTTGGATGCGGTTGTCCAGGAAATTTGCATGCAGGAGCAGCAGTATGTGCTTGTTGTTGAGCCACTTGCGAGATTTGTGTTTACAACATTTTGTTATGGGTGGCTAATGCGTCTACCTTGGTTGCTAACTACTTGATTTGCTCACTAGTGTGTATGTTTTGATTTAGGAAATCCATATTTGTTTGGGCTTGGGTAGCTATGAAGTTTTCCATCATTATTTTTAGGTTTGTCTTCCTAGGAGCATTTTGAGTATTTATGCTAACTTTATGATATCTTGGTGGTACAACAGGTGCTTGGTTAGGTGCATACAATGCATTATTGTTTTTGTACATAAAGTTAGGATGGTTCTTCCAACCTGGGTTATAGGTGTTTGAGTAATGGTTTCCTTGAGCATAGTTCACCTGGTTTATGGAGGTTCATGTTAAGAGTTGACATTCTGGGGCAGCATGCCCTGGAACTTCGTATGTCTCGCAGTTTGGTGCTATGGTAGTCACGGTGGTTACGGGTGTTATGGTCAAGTTGTCTATCTTTTGAGTAAGAGTGTCTACCTTAGTGTGACATGATCAAGACTGTTTAATTCGTACATACCGCCTTTCGTTGGAGGTTTCTCTATGGAGGTTCTTTCGCTTCCCCACTGGTAATGATTCTGGGCCATACTTTTGATAAGTTGATGGGCCTCATTGTAGGGTTTATCCATCAGTGCGCCACCTGCGGCAGCGTCTATTGTCAATCTTATGTTGTACAAGAGACTGTTGTAAAAGGTATGGATGATCAACCATTCTTCTAGACCGTGATGTGTATAAAGCCTCATCATGTATTTGTATCTCTCCCAAGCTTCAAAAAATGATTCATTATCTTTTTGTTTAAACTCGTTTATTTGGGCTCATAACATAGTCGTCTTACTAGGTGGGAAATATCGCGCTAAGAAAAGTTTCTTCAACTCGTTCCACATAGTGACATAGTTGCATGGTAGAGACTGAAGCCAATCTCTAGCTCTATCTCTTAATGAGAATGGGAAAAGACGTAGTCTCATAGCTTCGGGGCTGACACCATTTGCTTTCATTGTGTCTGCGTATTGCAAAAACACTAACAAATGTAGGTTCGGGTCCTCCGTGGGACTACCTGAAAATTGGTTTTGTTGTACGACTGACAAAAATGAAGGTTTTAACTCGAAACTATTGGCCTCGATGGCAGGGGCAATGATGATGTTATATGGTTCATCCTGCGAAGGGATTGCATAGTATTTAAGAGGACGGTTTTGCGGTCCTTCGGCCATCTCTGGTTGAGTAACTGGTTCAGAAATAGGGATATTAGGATCGGGAAGATTTAGTTTGATACGATGTTCTCGTATTAGGTCTCGTATCCGGCGTTCTAACCTTAAATAATGCTCAGGTTCATCGAACGGTAGCTTTAATTTCTCGCCTTGAGAGCGTGTACTTGGCATACACTCGATAAATTAGAAAGGGAAATAGAATTGTTTGCCTTAGTCTATACTGGGCAACACTAGAGTTACGATATCGACTAAATTAGTCCCCGACAATGGCGCCGAAAACTTGATTGCGACTTAGTAAGTCTATGGGAATCGTGACTACAAGTGCACAGTCGTATCGCGTAGTTTTAAAGATCATCAAACCCACAAGGACTAATAATCGAACATATTGTTATCTAATGTTACTATGTAAATCTAAGGGTGATGATCGTTCTAAGATTGGAGGGATGAAGAGAAATAACTATAACGTAAATAGAAGATTAAGAAAGCTATTTGATAAAGGGATATCGGTATGTAACGCATCAAACTTTGGGGATTCGATAGATAGTTGGTGTAATCTTATTGGTCAAAATATTCTTCAGTAGAAATTATTTATAAAACAGACTTAGTCTCACACTCTCGTTTTATTGACTTTGACCATGCTCTTAAACCAGAATGCTTGGCTGTCGCGGTCTCATTTTGAATTTAAAAGTAATTTTTGAATATGAATAAAGTCAAATTAATCCTAAAGCACTCTCGCTGTGTTTAGGATTAATGTCTAGTTTCAGCTATCTGGTTAAAGTCTCAAAATCTCGTACTTATTGACCGTAACCTTTGTTGTTTTGTACTCTTGTACGAATTTCTTTTTATAAATAAAACAAGAAACTAAAACCAGAAAATTAAATTTTATAAAAGCCAACACCAATTATTTACGAATCTCGTCGTTTCGACGATCTTTACATATCGATACCTTAAGGTTTAGTAGGACATGGATCCGGTAACAGACATGGTATTCAGACAATCAGGCATACAATAAGACATAAATAATTAAAATGGAAATTAAAATAAAACCTGGAATATAAATCGAGAACTTAAAATAAATCCTGATTCTTCGAATTAAATAATGTCGGCAAGCTTTGGCAATTGAGTACACTATTTCAATCGAATTCAAATGCGTAAACAAATAAGTTGCAATAGTCCCCGATGTGGAGAATCTATTTATTGTACAAAGTAAGAAATTTCCTAAGAAAACTAACCAAAAGAATCTAACTGAAAAAGTGCAAACACCATGAAAAGAAAACTGACCCTCCTTTATATACTTTCCACTTCCCTAGATTGTAGCATTCGTTGATTTGAAAGGTAAGTGGAAGTCATGGCTAAAATTGTGTAGGTCATGGATAAAAAGGTGGAGAGAAAATAGGGGAGACCGGGTTGTGGCGGTTGCCACAACCCTGGTTTGATATCTGTGGTGAGCGCCACCTTTTGAGGGATAGGCGCCACCACTTCCTTCCTTTGTGGCGAGCGCCACCACTACCTTTGGGTCATGTGGCGGGTGCCACACATCCAAGTGGTGGGCCCCACATGCCCATTTATTGTGGTGGGGCCCGTGCTCTCTATTTTTCTCCATTTTCTTCTCTTTTTCCTTCCTTTTTTCTATTTTCCACTTTGCTTGCTTATACATCTTTTATTCAATAAATACCTGCAATAAACATAAAATATTGTGTAATAATAAGTGTTAATAAGGTAGAAAGCAATTCATTTGAAGCCAAATATACGATATGTTTTCGCGTTATCAAGTATGAACCAAAAGGAAAGAACAATGTATCAGATGAAATCACAAGTTAGCATATGTACAAGTAAGACTTCATCCACAAGTCAAGTTACCCAAGCTGTTTGAAATAGGGGAAACCTATCCATGCTTCAAAGTACCCTGCATTAAACACTTGATCATCCATTAGTAGGTTTGAAGTACGGAAGGTCTAATTAACCCTAAACAAAACAAATCATGAGCTAGGTGGATCTCATTATCCCTTAATTTCAAGACCCCATAAGTCCATAAATAATTGCTCAAATAAAATGAAACAAGACACCAATAAGTTCTAGAGACAAAAATAATGGGGGTCCATGTTCAAAATGATTTCAGAATAATAAAATAAATGAGGTTAAAAATAATTCAAAGTTGGAAATAAAATGGGGTAGAATAATAAAATGAAACATGAAACAAAAAATAAAAACCAAAGTTGCACATGTTAGGGGTTGAACCCCTGACCTTGGGGTCATGAGGGGGTCAACCATTTTTACCACTGGGCCAAGTGCTTGGTGGTGTTAACCAAGCGCGTTCAAATGAATAAATAATGAACATAATAATAAATGGAATGCACGTGCATCAACCAATAAGAACACGACAACATATATTTTTGAAATTAAACGCGCACAAATGTCATCTTCTTCCTCGAGCCAAACTCACAAATCAAAACTTGGAAATACATGTTTTCCACCAGATTTTTTCATGGAATCATGTTGAAAATACATAAACAAACTAACCTCCACAATCATGAGCCATTGATTGGCTCTGAGTATGGAGTATTTGGCGACGAACCAGAAGAACTCAAATGACCTAGTTCAAAAACTAAACTTTGGAAAGGGAACAACGAAAGCTGAAAACTTAGGGTTAATGATCAGAAAAACATTTCGAGGTGATTAGGAACTTGTTTGGATGATGTGGGTGATGGGAACTACTTGATCAGAAACAACTCAGGGAGGTATTTCGATGACTTGGCTCAGCTTAGGTGAGGCTTGGTGAGTATGAGTTAGGGGTTTGGAAAGCTTGAGTGTAGGTTAGTGAATGTTTCTAGATGGTTGTTTGGGATTGAAATGTTCTGAATCTCAGAAAAGCAACCTTTTCTTTTGAAGCTTCGGGTTGAATGTTCAGCAGGGGTTCTTTGGCTTGGAATTCTAGGAAAATGAATGGGAAACCTTCCCATATTTATAGGGAAGGTGTGTGGATGGTTAGGTGAGAGGAAAAGTAATGTTTGATCAGAAATGTCAAGTGATCCGAAGCATGCTTGAGAATGAGATTTTGGGGTTTCAATTTGGAAAGTTCTGACCTGGTTTACACCACCAACCAAATGTTTTTGGTACTTAGAACCAAACAAGAGAAACCAAGGGCCTTGTAATGACCTAATATGGGTTTTCCTTTTAACCATTTTGGGAAATTTCTGATTTTTCACATGGGGTCAGGTTTTGTTCCTTGGGGTGTTTTGGCTTGCCAATTGAATTTAAAACACACCACAATACCATATAAAACATGTTTGAGGACCATTGGGATCAAATTGGATTGATTTAGAGACTTGGAGAATGGATTTGAAAATTCTGAGTTGGACATGTTTGGCATGTGCATTAGGATAATCACCAATGTTTGAAGGCCAAGTGAAAATGGCTCATGCATTTTATGCCAAACTTGTGTCATTTGTTCGTTGCCATGTCCTTGGTTAAATGCAAAAAGAACTAGATAAAAAGGGTTTGTGGTTTGGAAATGAAAATGTACTAAAGTAGTGGTTATGACATGATTTTAGGGCAAGGTGGGCAAGTTGGACCTGCTTGGCCAATAGAAAAATTGAAGTCCTTCCTCAATGAATTAGGTCTTGGAACATGAAATAAAGTTGGAGAGTAACCTATTTAGGTCATTTTTCTATAAGTGAAACTTAAAAAGCTTGTGAAATTATAAAGTTATGACCTTTGGAAGATTCCATAGGCCATTCTTGCCAAAATGTGACCCACCAACATGACCTAAAACTGAGATTTTGTGATTTCTTGATTTCCAAGGCACAATGGTGGATGTTTTGAGCTCATATGGTCATAACATGATGGGAAGTAAGATTTAGACCTTTGTGGGATGATTTTTGGCCAAGTTGATGGGTGGATCAAGGCATTGAAGGTTGAAAAAACATGACCAAGCCAAGTGCTTGTAACATGGATTGAATGGATGTTTAAATGATGGATTTTGATTGAAATGGGAATGAAATGATGTTTAATGGATGGTAGGGTGATTGGATGGTTAAAATGGAGCAAGGTCAATAATCAAGGTTTCCCCGAATTAGGGTTTCTTGAGCCATGAGTTTTATCAAGAACCAAAGTAATACAACTAGGGTTTGGTGACGCAAGGGTCAAGTTGAGATGTTTAAAGGGTATGGAGGTATGAACAAACTTTGGATTTGAGCGGTTCTAAATGGCATGGTCAAGATCCATGGGGAATCTGTTAGACTATGGCACGGATCTAGAAGGGGGGGGGGATGGGGGTTGAATAGATCCCCAATTAAAAATTGAGTCGGCGCTACCAATTAAAAATTGGTTTTGAAAATTTGTTTTAAGTGCGGAAGCGGCCGAGGATAATATAGTCTAAAACGAACTGTTATTGGAAAACCGGATATTCGTCAAGCCTATGGATTAGTGATAATGTAGAATACGAATCACTACACTAGTCACACTATCAATGATTTGTTTCACTTACTAGGATTCCTAGTTCCAATGATTCAAAGAGCAAACCAAACTATATACACAACTAAGATAATTTTGGTTTAGGCAAATTATCAAACACTTGGTGTGCAAAAACACTCCAAGTGATATTTATATTGAGTAAGTGATTTCAATCAGTCTAGTACAATATCTTACTCAATTAATATCAAGGTTTGATAAAAGTGCTTATACAAAAATCACTTATTTTTAAGCCAAAACACATATGCTGAAAAATAGAGAAGACAAAGATTTGATGAGGCAGTTCCCCCGTCGTCCTCGCTTCGGGGTACGTCTGCCCTCAATTCTAAAACTATAATTGAGATGATTTAATAGATATCACTTTTTGAGTATAACCGTTTATACAAGGATTGCAAAGCAAATATACAACAGAATTCTTAAGACGTTGAATGTTGCTTTCACTCCTTGTTCCTGGATTCAAGGTGAATCAAGTCCTTCGATTGTTGTTGATAGACCTCCGATTCCAGCCCCTTTGTTGAATAACCCTCAGTTCTTCAAACCCTCGGCCCGGCTGATCTCAACTACAACAAATCGAACCCGAAATCTTCCCTTCAATATCACTGAATCCGCTACTAGATTGATGAAGACTTCCTCTTCTCAATCACCTTCGCTCAGCTGAAAATTGATGAAGAATTCATCCAAAAACCCCCAAAAACAAACCAGTCTTGGAGGACAAAACCCTAAAGGTTTTATTCAAGAAAAAACCTGTCGCAAGCTTCAACCCGAACCGGATTCCCCAATCTCGGCTTCGAACGTTATCACCTTTAACCAATCACAAAGCACTTCAAAAATGGTTGTGTGTAGTTGATGTGTTGTGAGATGTTGAAGATGAAGATGATGAATCTTGGACACCTATTTCACTTTTTCTTGTTCTTTGAACACTTGAATCAATTTGACAAATGTTTGTTGATACAAGTAACTAAACTTCTATTTATAGTAACAAACCAACCAACCCATTTAACAGCTTTTCAAACAGAGTGGGAAATACTTAAAATTTGAATTTGCGCACGAACGGTCGACCATAGCAGGTCTGTGCGTCGACGCATGGCCTGCAGTTTTGGACAGACTGAAGAACACAACAGTATGCGTCGACCATAGGTCGGCGTGCGCTGACCCGTGGTTCATGCGCTGACCCTTGCGGTCGACTCAAACCCTGCAAATCTGCAAAAATTCATATTTTTGTGGTTTTCATGCATTTTGTCATGACCATATTTTATCCACATATGTTGTATGAAATATAGCAGTTTAGATGAGCATAGAAAAGGATATGATAGATGATATGTTGCATTTGTTTTGTAGAGGTGGAATCGACATTGCTGATTCATCCATGGTGGTCATTTGTCATCATCGAAACCTATGATCGTATGTTGTATGACAATTTGCCCTTACATACTCCCCTTTTTTGATGATGACAACCTGTGTGAAACCAAAGACAAAACAATATGCAATATTTACATACACTCCCCTTTTCTTTTGTAATCTAAGACTGACTCTAAAACAAACTGTTAATCGTTGTGAATATCTTGGCTTGGCTTTGGTACATGCTCTTCTCCCCCTTTGACAACATCACAAAGAGAAAGAGATCGATTATTCAACATAACATGATTTTCAACAAGAGATAACGAATCAAATAACAATACCACACCAAATATTATTACTGAACAAATTAAAAAGGAAATAATATTAAACTAGATTAACAAACAAGCATAATGTATAATAAGTTTAGTCAATCAACGAAGGTACAAATGCATATACAGGTTTATGCCCTAATGGCCTCGTCCTCGATTGAAACAAGCATCAGTTATTTGGTCAGCAACACTACTTAGATACTTGAGGCCCACATCGACGGATCGCTCCTGTCGTTCAAATGTTTCGGTGAATGTTGCATAACATTCATTCATGCTGGTAGAGAGGTTACCGATCCTCTCATTTTGTGCTTGAAGTTGGCTGCTAATATGAGCATAGCACTCATCCTGAGTTTGTATGAAGGATTATTGAGCCAGCTGCATATTTCGCATCATATCTAAAAGTTCAGAAGAGTTTTCTTGCTGCAGAGGATACGATGGAGATTCTTCAGCACCATATTGATACGGCTAAAAGAATTGGCGTTGTGTTAACCAGCCCATATGTTGCCATTCACCCCAGCCACCATGGTTGGGGGCATCTTCTACAGTTGAATAGGTATTCTGATCCCAAGCTGAGTTTGTGTAGTCGTGAGTGTCAGCTTGTGGGGGACTATCACGCTGCTCAAATGCTTGTCTTGCTTCTTCTTCTTTGTTTTCCTCTTGGTCTTCTTCTTCACTTTCATCACTTTCATCATCTTCTTCGACAGTCGTAGGAATATACCCTCTGCGAACAAATTTGTATATTCTCCGTTCATCACACCAAAATATCCCATCATAGACAAAGTTTTTAGGATGAATTCTTTATCTGAGGAAATAGAGGTATACGGTGAAGGAGAATTGCGACCCAAAGCGCAGCGGAAATTAAAAATTTCTCCTTTAGAGATCCTTACGAATGGTCATGATCAGTGATAGAATATTTACCTCTTGTGACGGTTGAAACCTTTGGTGCAGATCTCTTGTGACGATCAAAACCTTTGATGCAAATCCACGAAGCGATCACGAACGTTGAACGATGACAACGTCTCTACTCAGTCCACACGAACGGGTTCCTTCAATCTCAGTGCTAGCTGGTACGAATGAAGGCTTTGAGTGAGAGAGGGAGAGAGTGATAGAAAACGAAAATAATGCAACCGCAAATTTTTGCTTCTGCACAAGGGTTCTATTTATAGAACCACTTGTGTGGGCTTCAAGCTAAAAGCCCACTTAAGTGTATTTTGGCCCATATCTTATAATATGCCCAAAATCACTTAAGCCCATGGTACCTTACCATATTTCGTATTCTACTCAAGTACACCGTACCTTACGATGTTCTATAATTCACTTAAGGGCACCGTACCTTACGGTATTCCTTAGTTACTCTATCTCTTATCAATCCGTCCTTTGTGTGTGACCCTATAGGTTTTCGCGACGTTGGCAATTACATTAAATCACACATTTAATATAATAAACAGTGAGCGGTATCTAGCAACACATCACTGCTACCCAAGACACGAAAATGTCATGTGATCTGACAATTCCTTCTGTGATAATACTTATGTGTATAATTACCCTTTTGCCCTTATGTCTATATTGAACACAAGGCATAGACCGTGTCATCCTTGTTCAGTTCAATATTGGGCCCATAGACATTTATCCTGTTACGCAGGATGGGCAAATTCCATCTAGGACACTCATGTCCCTCAGCATGCTTTGTGGAGTACCCATTAACTGTCTTTATGGTTATCCAGTTACGGACAACGTTGGATCAGCAATAAAGCACTCGACTTTACATCTAGGATCCATAGTGGTTTCAGGTCGAAGAGTGGAATACACTATTATCACCATGAGAATAACTTATGACACTTTGCATAACTTTCTATATAGTATTCTCATAGCGGGTCAATCCGGTATAAATATTACTCTTAACATTCATACCTATGTTTAAGACTTGATAACCCTTTATCCATGATCCATGAGATGTGATCATCAGTCTACAAACATAATAGTCTTAATGCTTTAATGTTATCCCACTTCACACTAAAGATCGACTACGGATACTTTAAGAATAGTGTCCTTATGTTTAATGTGATCTCATGATTAAGTCATACTTGATACATTAAACAGACTAGCTATTCTAGGGACTTTATTAAACAAACGTAATAAAGAAAAAGCCTTTTATTATTAATAAATAATTCGATACAAGTACCAAAAGTATTGGCCTCTAGGGCTTACACCAACATACGGAAAGGACGGATAATCCACGTCGGCTGCGGTAAGAACCTCTTGAATAAAAGATCCATAGGCAAGAGCCGTTCCTCGTCCAGAGTCTCGTAAACTGAACATCCTACTAGCAATGTAGTAGGGTCAATTTATTTTGCGCTGATTTTTCAGAATGTATATGACATGAACCTCCGCTTGTTCAACTCGGGAAAGGCCACCCTTCTTAGGTCGCAGGATGCGTGACACAATCCACTGGAGAATGCGCTCACCTGTTTTCAGCTTACCGGCAGTGACAGTTCGTGGAAACGCATCACTGTTCACAATGTGGTTTGGGTAAGGTCGTTTCAACATAGCGTTCAAAGCGCTCTTAAACTCATATTCTTCTATTTGGTGAGAGTCAGTTACCTCAGCAAGAGGATTTTCATCAGCAGTCAAAGTCATATCAAAATATTTGTTCCAAACATTAGACTTAAACGATACCTTTCTTGAGCCGATCCTAGAGTGAAACTTTTGCCCACAAAATTTGTCATGAAGGCAGGCGTAGAACACACGGACCAGGTCTTCGCTATATTTGGCATTGAATTCCAGGAATTTAATAATGCCGTGATACTGTAGTAGAGACATGATTTCTACGAGATGCATGTGTTCTGCGGTGAGTTTGTAGAAGGCATGTTGCCTCACAACTCCTTTTTTACCAATGTCTTTGTTGAAAGTGTCGACAAGAGTCGGTGGAACTAATGATACAGCAGTAATGGGTAAGGAGGCAGAGGATGATTCCCTTGATCTTTTACCGGTAGGTCTGCGGGATGAGGAAGCCATGGGTAATGATTCTGAAGCTTTTTGTGAGAGTAGAGATTTTGAGAGAGATTTTGAGAGTGATTTGTAAGAAAGGAGGTTTGTCCTTTTTATAGATGAGGATTTAGGGTTTTGGGAAGAAGAGAGGCCAAGAGACAATAGGCACTAGGTAGATGCAACTCACAATGTAGTGGGTTGAATGCACAATTAATTCAAATTTGAAGTGTAAATGCATGGGAAGTTTGAAAGTTTTCTGCAGAGAAAAACTGAGTTTTTGTGCGATGCGTCGACCATACCCTCTGCATGCGTCGACGCATACTGTTTGAATTTTGAAAAAGAGAAAATTTGTAAGATGTGCGTCGAGCATTGCCCTGTTATGGTCGACTCATACAGGCAAATTTTGCAGTTTTTCACTGTTATGCACGTATGCTCACATGCTTGATGCATAAATAGAATGCCAGACAATAATAAATATCCAAACAGATATGGTATAAGAAACAAGTCATATATATATATACAATATTATCATGTAATACAACTGTTTAGCCATGAAGTTTGGGAGAGAGAGAAGGGTAAAGGAACAATATCACCTCGATGCCGGAATAACTTGATGAACTATATAAATGTGCTTGCAACAACATTAACTTGTTAGAAGTACAAGATTATAGTGTTAAATGAAATAAGATAAAGCAAGCAATTTATAATGCCCGTTCAGAAATGTCGAGAATACCAAGTTCTCGGCGAATATGAAAGAAAGGCTCAGTAGCTAGCGGCTTTGTGAAGATGTCCGCTAGTTGACTTTCAGTATTAACATGTTCGAATAGAACATCACCTTTCTCTACATGATCCCAAAGAAAGTGGTGTCGAATTTCGATATGTTTGGTGCGAGAATGCAACACTGGATTTTTGGTAAGATTAATGGCACTTGTATTGTCATAGAAAATGGGAATACGTTCGAGTTTGAGGTTCAAATCCAATAGTTGTTGCTTAATCCATAGGATTTGAGCACAACAACTACCGACGGCAACGTATTCCGCTTCGGCGGTTGACAAAGCAATTGAAACTTGTTTCTTGCTATGCCAACTGACTAAGGAATTTGAAAATAAGTGACAAGTGCCACTAGTGCTTTTCCTATCCGATTTACAACCGGCAAAATCGGAATCGGAGAAACCTACCAGTGAGCAATCATTACCTTTGGAATACCATATAGGTATCGAAGTATTCGTTTGACAGTTTTTAGATGGGATTCCTTGGGACATGATTGATATCTTACGCACATACACACGCTAAACATAATGTCGGGACGAGAAGCAGTAAGATAGAGAAGTGATCCAATCATACCTCTATACATTTTTACCTCGACGTCCTTACCGTTTTCATCTTTATTCAAGTTTGTACATGTTGGCATGGGGGTGTCAATGGCCTTGGCTTTTGCCATGTCAAATCTCTTGATAAGGTCCAAACAATACTTTGTTTGACTCACAAATGTTCCTTCTTTGAGTTGTTTAATTTGCAAACCGAGAAAGTATGTGAGCTCCCCCATCATACTCATCTCGAATTCACCCTGCATAAGATCCGAAAACTCTCTCACGAGATTCATGTCAGTAGACCCAAATATAATATCGTCAACAGAAATTTGTACTAATATCAAGTGCTTTCCTTGACGTTTAATAAAGAGGGTTGTGTCAACCTTTCCTCTTGAGTAACCTTGATCAAGTAAAAATTTACTTAGTCGCTCATACCAAGCTCTAGGAGCTTGTTTGAGACCATATAAAGCCCTTTTTAGTTTGCAAACATGATCGGGATACTCATGAGATTCAAAACCCGGAGGTTGTGCGACGTAGACCTCTTCATTTATGTAACCGTTAAGGAACGCACTCTTAACATCCATTTGGAATAGTTTAAGGTCTTTCGCACAAGCGAAGGCAAGGAGAAGGCGTATAGCCTCGAGTCGGGCAACCGGCGCATAAGTTTCCTCAT
This sequence comes from Lathyrus oleraceus, assembly GCF_024323335.1. Taxonomy (NCBI): domain Eukaryota; kingdom Viridiplantae; phylum Streptophyta; class Magnoliopsida; order Fabales; family Fabaceae; genus Lathyrus; species Lathyrus oleraceus. The sequence goes on along the minus strand of NC_066580.1, from coordinate 195,421,192 downwards.
AGTCGATGCCTTCCTCTTGGTTATACCCTTGCGCAACTAAACGCGCCTTGTTACGGGTTATTACCCCTTTTTCGTCCAACTTATTCCTAAACACCCATCGGGTGCCAATTACTCGATGACCTCACGGAGGAGGGACAAGGTCCGAAACCTCATTTTTAGTGAACTGATTTAGTTCCTCCTGCATTGACAAAAACCAGTGTTCATCGAGTAGGGCTTCTTTAGGGTTTTTAGGTTCAAGTTGTGAAACGAAAGCGATGTGATAACAGAACTTACTTAGCTTCGATCGAGTTGTAACACCCTTTGAGATATCTCCGAGAATGTTATCAATTGGATGGTCTTTGAGAGACTTCCAAGCTTGAGGAAGATCATCGTTTGAAGGCGGATGAGCTACCTCGGTTTCCTCATGGTGTACATCAATATCCTCCTCAACTTTGACTTTGACGGGTTAATCAATCCCCGGCTCGCCACCCTTGAGTATGTCTTCAGTAGATGTACCTGCACCATGAACAACACTACCCTTTCCGATGTTTCTCGGATATGGTTCATCAAAAGTGACATGTACAAACTCTTCAACAGCAAGTAATCGTTTATTATATATTCTATATGCTTTACTCGATTGAGAGTATCCGAGGAATATACCTTCGTCGGCCTTGGAATCGAATTTGCCCAAGTTTTCCTTTCCACTGTTTAATACAAAACATTTGCAACCGAAAACATGTAAGTGAGAAACATTTGGCTTTCGCCCTTTTAAAAGCTCATACGGTGTTGTATTTAGAATGGGGCGAATGAGCACCCTATTCAAAACGTAACACGCCGTACTAATGGCGTCGGCCCAAAAATATTTCGGTAAACCACTTTCGTTAATCATTGTTCTTCCCAATTGATGTGAAAATAGCAAGTGTACTATTTTTCTCACTATAGTAATAAAAGGGAAATTCCCCGTTTGTCGATCTCAAGGACTGCTTGACGATACAGAGTTTATAGATTGTTTCAATTAGACAAAAGCCTTTGGTTTTTGTGTTTTGAGTAATTATATTACCAATTGCAAATAAATAAAATAAGTAAAAAGGTTGAACGAGAGACAAATGAGAGAAGATTGCTAGGGTTCGATGAATGAAACTTCCTGTAACAGATATAATTTATGAAGGCTTAGACAATAATTCTGTCCAATTAATTCCGGTCCTCAAGGGTATCTATTCCTAATTCCTTAGTGAAAAGACCTTTGATTATGTAACCTAATTACTATGTCCATAAATAATTAAGTTCATACTCAAGCATTCGAATATCAAGAATTACCGGTCAGATAGAAAATCCCTGATTTTGGGCTCCATACGCGTATTGCCCAGTCTCATACGCGTATTGCCTAGTCTCAAACGCGTACTGCACGTAAGACAGCCTCTGATACGCGTATTGCCCAGGCTGGTACGCGTATTGCCCAGTCTGGTACGCGTATCACCAGAAGCTTGTCTTTTTGCTAGATTTTCCATCCCTCTAGTCATATACGTATGATACGCGTACTGGGAAGGTCCATACGCGTATCATGTAAGGCCGTACGCGTATGGACAGCAGGTTCTCCAAAAATTGATTTTTTTTCTTCCGTTTTCTTGCTCGGGCTCAATTTCGCATATGACGTTTGATTCCCTGAGCTTCCAAACTAGTTTTTCACCTGCTAACATACCCAAAAGTGTAAAATATCCTCAAGAAACTCATAAGTAACAACACACTTTATATTATAGAATTGAGCTTATATCTAACTAAAAATGTTTCAGTTTACACGGTTTACCTGAGTTATTTACGGTTAAATAGTGAAATGTCTAGCATAAATGGTGACTGATCACAACCCCAAACTTAGCTTGTTGTTTGTCCTCAAGTAACATTTTATTACCATCAAAGATCATGTCACCCCAAACTTACTTTAAAACAGTTCTTACCACAATACTGCTGAAATCTTTCGCACTGGACCTCTTGATGTTTTTTTTAGGTTTTCTGATTTTTCCACATAGCCAACGAGCTAGAAACTCTTTCCCTCAGAGATATGACTTTACCTGTCAGCTTATATCACACTCTCACCAAGTCTCTCTGGGTTAAAGTGTTATCACTCTCAAATCACAATATGCAATATCAAATCAGAAGTTTGAATAAATTCTCTCATCCTATCAACATGTACAATCACACACACTTTTTGAGGTCTTTTTGGGTTGTAACGGGGCTTTGGTTTAGGTAGGGTATGAAATTGGAACAACGGTTTTTTGGGTCTTTTGGTTCAGAGTACATGAAATCATTCTCTCACTACGTTTCTTTCCTATTATTCCTGTAGGGTTTTGCAATCCTCTTTTCCTTTTATCTATAGTGAATGTAGCATTTTTCAAAAGCTGTTCTTTTATTGTTTTTCGCTTTTCTCTTTCTTTCTTTTCATGTTGTTGTTGTTTTTCTTTTCTTTTTTTCTCTTTTTTTTTCTTTTTTTTTTCTCTTTTTTTTATACGACATTCACTTACTATTCACGTACTGCAAAGCTACCCCAAACTTAAAGGTTGCTATTCCAACAGCAACCCCAAACTTAGATATAAACGTAGAGATGAAATCAATCCTCACATACTCTGAACAGGGTAGGATAGGTACAAGGTCATGGATTTAGAAAAAACGGGTATATCAGAAATAAATGATTAACAGGCTCAACAGGGTAGGATAGGTACAAGGTCATGGATTTAGAAAAAACGGGTATATCAGAAATAAATGATTAACAGGCTCAACAGGGTAAAACAATGGATAATAATAATAATGGGATGGCTAGAAAGACTCTAGGTGATAAACAAAAACATGCCTCAGTGTGTGTAGTCGTACAACTAATAATAACAAAAGAACATACGTAAACCAAGATTGATAAAGACATACCCGATATCTCTCATATGATGATAAGTGTTTGGCTTTTTCTGATCTCACCAGGACGGGTTAAGCTGACTTGTTCTATCATACCTCTGAGTTCAAAGCTCATGCTCGTGGTTCTGATGTTAATCTTAACCAGTGCGTCCAATCATAAACAACAGTATCTACAGTCAGGGGACTGAAAGAGAGGACACCCAAGTATTTGGTGTAAGTGATCAAGAAAACCAATAGTCAGACATAGTCACATATCTAACGAAATAAACAGGAAAATGGAGGTAAACCAAATCAAATTCATTAGATTAAGCCAACCCATAATAGGTGATTACATCAAAGCAAAAGAAAATAAAAACTGAATAAATAAATAAAAACAAAAATTACACAGAGAAAACCAAAAGTACAAAAACATAACATAATCAAAGTCAATCACCCAGTCCACCGTCCTGCATATGAGTATCAAAGTCAATCTCATCTGTCGGGTCCAATATAGTGTGCCCTCGTGTGAAGGCAGAGATAGGCGTCAACGTCTCTGTTTGGCCCGACGGAGTATGCTGCTGCTGAGGTGGTGTCTGGTGCGATGGCTGCTGCGGTGGCTGCTGCGGAATCTCTCCCCCTATCTGAACTGGCTGGTTCCACCAAGGAAAGGTGAACTGTCCAAAGTGAGGTGCTGGAGGCGGTCTGGAGAATCTATCTCTAAAGCGCTGTGCCTCCTCCCAAAGATCTGTCTGATGAGTAAGAACTCTCCCTGACAGTCCATACTGAAAGCAGAAGTCCTGCATAACACAAAACTATGACATCTGCATCCGGTACTCTCTAGAGTTCTCATCAATCGGAGGAGGCTGAGGGGGCTGTGTCTCTGTAGCAGTCGGCTGAGCCTCCTGGCGCGGAGCACTGGTGCTGCCCTCCCTGTCATGTGGTCGCCTCAGAGGTCGGGGCGGATCATCTGTGACCGTCCTCTCCTTCATCCAATGGGCGTTCAGCGGTGCAGCCGGTCGCAACATAAGTGAATCAGAGAAATCCAAAACACCAGCTTTCTTGCACAGCAGGTAAATCACAGTCGCATGGCCTAATAATTTCTTTGGCGACTGAGCAATCTCATCCATATCAGCAGCGATGATTCGTCCAATATTCACCTGCTTCTTTTGTAGGATCTGATGAAGAAGTAGGGCACACTCTGATATCAATTCCAACCCGCTCCGATTAGTGCTCAAATTGTGATGAATGAAATATGCCAATGCCTTAGGAATCGGAGCTAGGTCAACAACCATAATCTTCGCCGGAGAGATTTTTGAAGTAGGTGCCCAATCATGACCTGGCCTAATCAGTGACTCTTTCATATCATTGTATGGCCAGTAGTTTTTGTCAGAACGCTTCAACTCAGCAAAAGGGCAAAAAAAATCATAGAATTTACATTTCAAGACACTGTTGATAGTTTTCGAATCATATTTAATCACCTTGCCTCTTACCCATGTAACGAAAGCTTCATTCCCTGTTGGGTCTTCTTCATCGGAGGTCACCCGTTGCGCGTTTGCATAAAATTCCCAAATCAAATCCAGCGCAACAGTTTTGATTTTATCATTAAAAAAGATTAACTTCTGTTTTTTGAGAAGATTAGTGACTTCTGGAAATGTTTCATTTTGATACATCCAATGCTTCTCTTCAACCACATTTCGGCTCTTAATCTGATCATATCTTTCTTCATGGTAGGAGGTGCGGAATATCTTGACCTCTTCTGGTGATTGAGACATTATAGGATCTGTAGACTGAGTGAAAGAGAAGAAAACAGAGAGAAATCAAAGCAATACGCACAAAACACGTAACGAAAGCAGTGAGAAAATGAAGTCCGTACGGACAAAAACTATATAAGCATGCCCACAAAATGATACGCGTATGAGACGCAGGCAATACGTGTATTTGGCTCCCATACGCGTACCATACGCGTATTAATCTGCCTTACGCGTATGATACGTTGCTTAAACTAGTGCAAAAAGTGATTTGCGTAACAGATCACGTATCAGAATGTGATACGCGTATTGCCTGGTCCATTACGCGTATCATACGCGTATAATTCTCTTGTACGCGTATCATACGCGTTTCACCAGAGGAGCGCAATATTGTGGTCCAATACGCGTATCATGAGGTCCATACGCGTATTGGCAGTTTTTCATTTTTCATTTTCATTTTTTTTCTCTATTTTCTTTTTTTTCTTTTCTTTTAAAAAAAAACTGACTCGGCAAAAATAAAATAACAAAACCAATCAAACCTCCCTTGGGTTGCCTCCCAAGCAGCGCTTCGTTTAACGTCGCATGGCTCGACGGGACACCTCATACTCAGATGAGTTTAACAATTTCAATTGGTCCCCCTTCACCGGGATTGTATGGTTTCAACCTCTGACCATTAACTTTGAGGGTGTCGCCATTCTTCTCATTTTTAAGCTCTATTGCTCCATGAGGAAGTACTTTGTTAATGACGAACGGTCCAGACCATCTTGACCTCAATTTCCCTTGGAACAGCTTCAACCTGGAATTAAACAACAGTACGAGTTGTCCCTCCTGAAATTCCCTCTTCTGGATCTTTTGATCATGCCATTTTTTTGTTTGTTCTTTGTAAATTTTGGCATTTTCATAAGCTTGATTCCTGAACTCTTCCAACTCATGAAGTTGAAGAATTCGGGACTCACCAGCTTTGAAAAGATCACAGTTAAGGAATTTGGAGGCCCAGAAGGCTATGTGCTCGAGTTCGAGTGGTAAATGACAAGCCTTACCGTAAACTAGTTGATAGGGGGACATACCTATTGGTGTTTTAAATGCAGTCATGTATGCCCATAATGCATCATCCAGCTTTACTGACCAATCTTTCCGAGAAGCACTTACCGTCTTTTCTAAGATCTGCTTTATTTGACGGTTGGATACTTCCACTTGCCCACTCGTCTGGGGGTGATATGGTGTGGCTATCTTATGTTTGACATTATACTTCTTCAACAGATTCTCCATGAGTTTATTTATAAAATGCGTACCTTGGTCACTAATTAAAGCCCGTTGTACCCCAAACCTGGAGAAGATGTTATGCCTTAAGAACTTCACCACCACTTTAGCATCATTTGTTGGTAATGCCACAGCCTCTACCCATTTTGACACATAATCGACCGCAACCAATATGTAATTCTTACCAGATGATGGCGGAAACGGTCCCATAAAATCAATACCCCAAACATCAAACAGCTCCACTTCTAGCATGGAGTTTTGCGGCATCTGATTCCGCTTTGTAATGTTACCTATTCGTTGGCACCTATCACATTCTCGGACTATAGAATTTGCATCCTTGAATAGCGACGGCCAATACAAACCCGATTGGAGGACTTTTGTTGGAGTTCTATCTCCACTGAAGTGTCCACCATACTCCGAATTATGACAAGCTTTCAGAATGTCGGCTTGCTCTCTTTCTGGAACACATCTCCTGATCAAACCATCCACTCCCTTTTTATAGAGAAATGGATCATCCCATAGGTATAACCTGCAATCATAAAGAAACTTTTTCTTTTGGTGAGAATTAAAGTCATCAGGTATAACCCCACCTACCACATAGTTCGCATAGTCAGCAACCGTGTTCTCGCACCCCTTTTTGTCTTTGATTTCCAAATCAAACTTCTGAAGGAGGAGGATCCATCTCAAAAGTCTCGGCTTTGATTCCTGCTTAGTAAACAAATACTTTAAAGCAGCATGATCAGTATACACAATGACTTTTGAACCAAGCAAATATGATCTAAATTTGTCAAAAGCATAAACCACGACCAACAACTCCTTTTCGGTAGTTGCATAATTCATTTGGGCCGGGTTAAGGACATGACTAGCATAATAAATCACATGCAATAATTTGTCCTTTCTCTGTCCTAGGACAGCCCCCACAGCAAGGTCACTTGCATCACACATTATTTCGAAAGGCAAGGACCAATCGTGGGCGATTACAACAGGTGCAATGATCAACTTACTCTTTAAAGTTTTGAAAGCTACCATGCAGTTTTTATCAAAATTAAATTGCTTGTCCTTGACTAGCAAATCAATCAATGGTTTGGCAACTTTTGAGAAGTCTCTGATAAACCTGCGATAAAAACCTACATGACCTAAAAAACTCCTTATCCCTTTTTCATTCACCGGAGGTGGGAGGTTAGCTATCACCTCCACTTTGGCTTTGTCCACTTTAATTCCTTTGTGGGAAATTTTGTGTCCTAGCACAATTCCTTCCTGCACCATGAAATGGCATTTCTCCCAATTGAGAATAAGGTTAGTTTCCTGACATCTTTGCAAAACAAGAGACAAGTTAGCTAAACAATTATCAAAAGAAGAACCAAATACAGAGAAATCATCCATAAACACCTCCATATACTTTTCAAGCATGTCGGAGAATATAGACGTCATACACCTCTGAAAGGTAGCTGGGGCATTCCAAAATTCGATTTTTACGCTCCACAACCCCATTTTGTTGAGGAGTACGTGGAGCGGAGAAGTTATGATCGATACCATGGTTACTGCAATATTCTTCAAATAAATGGTTTTCGAACTCACCCCCATGGTCGCTTCTAATTGAAACAATGTTTGTATTTAATTTATTTTGGGAAAGCTTAGCAAACCTTTCAAAGGCGGCGAACATATCGCTCTTGCTTACTAAAAAGATAGTCCAACAAAATCTAGAAAAATCGTCCACTATTACGAAACCGTAATAATTTCCTCCTAGACTTTTAATCCTAGACGGCCCAAATAAGTCCATATGAAGAAGTTCGAGAGGTCTCGTTGTTGAAACGATATTTTTGGATTTAAATGATATCCTCGTTTGCTTCCCTTTTTGACAAGCATCACAAAGGTGATCCTTGGTGAACTTTATTTTGGGGAGACCTAGGATTAGATCTTTTGAGACTACTTTATTTAGTAAGTCAAAATTAACATGTGCTAAACGCCTATGCCATAACCATGAATCTTCACTCATTGTTACAAGGCATTTGTCACTTGTTAACGATACTTCGTTCAAGTCTAACATATAGACATTATTCACTCGCAGGCCATTAAACATACTCTTCTTATCATCATTATGTACAATTTTGCAACAATTTTTTGAAAATGATACATTGTATCCTTTGTCACATAATTGACTGATGCTAAGTAGATTGTGTTTAAGACCTTCGACGAGCAATACATCAGAAATAGTAGTGGAAGAAGGGTTACCTACACTACCTTTTCCTAGTATTGCTCCACGGTTGTTGTCATCATAGGTTACATATCCTTTCTTCTTAGCCACGAAGTCAATGAAGAGTGATATGTCTCCTGACATGTGCCTTGAGCATCCACTGTCGAGAACCCATCTTCTCTCGGTGATCTCGAGGAATTGTACCTATGGAAATGCAATTAACATGAGAAGGTACCCAATGGCTTATTGGATCCTGAATGGTGAGTAACGAAATGGTTGCATTTGGGCAACCATTGATAAATGCCTTTAGGAACTAAGAATCTCCTAAACCTGCATTTAGCAATGGAGTGACCTTTCTTGCAACAATAAAGACAAGAGAAATTTACATTTTGATTACCTTTGTTATCTTCATCCTTTATAACATATTTATATTTTTGATATGGATTAACCATACTTTTTCGAAAGTTTGATTTATCGATTGCAAAGGTAATCTTGGGCTCAAGAGCCTTGTCAAGTTTGGTCTTTAGGTTTCTTACTTCACCTTGCCAAATATAACAAGTATCACACCCAAAGTTTATTATCCTATTTCTAAGGTCCTCACAACCTGCTTTTGTGCTTTCTAAAATAGAAGCTTTGAGTCCCTCAAGTTTCCTTTCGGATTCTCGAATTTTTTGTTCCAAATGGATAAAAATTTGGTTATTTGAGGCAAGCCTTTTAAAGGACTCTTTAGCTTCATAGTGTAAAGTATCAAATGCAGCTTGTAATTCATGATGAGACATACTAGAGGATTTTTCATATTTAGCATGTTGTACCTGTTTCTTTTTGTTCTTTTGATGAGCAGAGAGGCATAGGTTTGCAGCTTCATCTTCATCACTAGAACTTTCATCATCGGAGGAGTCGCTATCGCTTTCCCAAGCTATGTATGATCTCCTTGGCTTTGATGATTTCTTGTGTGATTTGTATGATTCCTTTTCCTTTGTCTTCTTGTTAATCGGACAGTCCGGTTTGTAATGACCGGGCTTCCCACAAGTGTAGCAGGACCCTCTAGTCTTTTTACCTTTTGAGTCATCATCTTTAGAGTACCTCGATTGTTTCCGGAAGTTTACCAAGTTCTTCTCGGAATGTTGGATGCCGTTCTTTCTCACGTAACGATTGTAACGTTTAACGAACAACCCCATATCTTCGCTCTTGTCCTCTTCTTCTTCGTCGCTCGAGGAATAATCACTTTGCTCTTTTGCTTGAAACTTCGAGGAGGAAGTCTTAAGAGCTATTGATTTCTTTTCACTCACCTTTGTTTTGTCCTTCTTTTCTTTCTTCTCGTGTTGTTCTTGGCTCAAGAGTACTTGTTCGTGCTCTTGTAGTTTGCCAAATAATGTTGTCAAGTCTAATATGGTAAGATCATTTGCTTCTTTGATGGCGGTCACTTTCGGCTGCCATTCCCTGCTAAGACATCTCAAGATCTTATTAGTAGCAACATCATTGGAAACCGGCCTACCTAGTGAATGTAATCGATTGATGAGATGAGTAAATCTCTTTTGCATGTCAGCAATGGTTTCCCCTTGCTCTATGAAAAAAAGATCAAACTCTTGTGTTAGTGTGTTGATTCTTGCCAACTTAACATCGTTCGTCCCCTCATGGGCAATTTGTAGTGAATCCCACATGGCCTTAGCAGTAGGACAATGGGATACACGATAGTATTCATCTACACCTAATGAGGAGATTATGATATTTTTGGCTTTCCAATCATAATTGTATTTTCTTTCATCATCATCAGTCCATTGTGCTTCGAGCTTTGGCACTAATTCATTATCTTCATTGGTCATGGTTATTTCAATTGGACCATTGAGAATAACGTTCCATATTTTTCTATCTATGGAATTTATGTGCACCCGCATACAGTCTTTCCAATAACTATAATTTTCACCATTGAAAACGGGAGCTCTATTATAAGCCCCTTTAGGTTCGTTAGCCATTTTCTATCAAAGTTATATTTTGAAGCACGGAGTGAACCGGAGCTCCTGGTACCACTTGTTAGACTATGGCACGGATCTAGAAGGGGGGGGGGGGTTGAATAGATCCCCAATTAAAAATTGAGTCGGCGCTACCAATTAAAAATTGGTTTTGAAAATTTGTTTTAAGTGCGGAAGCGGTCGAGGAAAATATAGTCTAAAACGAACTATTATTGGAAAACCGGATATGTGTCAAGCCTATGGATTAGTGATAATGTAGAATACGAATCACTACACTAGTCACACTATCAATGATTTGTTTCACTTACTAGGATTCCTAGTTCCAATGATTCAAAGAGCAAACCAAACTAGATACACAACCAAGATAATTTTGGTTTAGGCAAATTATCAAACACTTGGTGTGCAAAAACACTCCAAGTGATATTTATATTGAGTAAGTGATTTCAATCAGTCTAGTACAATATTTTATTGTACTTTGGATTCAAAAATAGAGTTTTAACTTCTTACTCAATTAATATCAAGGTTTGATAAAAGTGCTTATACAAAAATCACTTATTTTTAAGCCAAAACACATATGCTGAAAAATAGAGAAGACAAAGATTTAATGAGGCAGTTCCCCCGTCGTCCTCGCTTCGGGGTACGTCTACCCACAATTCTAAAACTAGAATTGATATGATTTAATAGATATCACCTATTGAGTATAACCGTTTATACAAGGATTGCAAAGCAAATATACAACAGAATTATTAAGACGTTGAATGTTGCTTTCATTCCTTGTTCCTTGATTCAAGGTGAATCAAGTCCTTCGATTGTTGTTGATAGACCTCCGAGTCCAGCCCCTTTGTTGAATTACCCTCAGTTCTTCAAACCCTCGGCCCGGCTGATCTCAACTACAACAAATCGAACCCGAAATCTTCCCTTCAATATCACTGAATCCGCTACTAGATTGATGAAGACTTCCTCTTCTCAATCACCTTCGCTCAGCTGAAAATTGATGAAGAATTCGTCCAAAAACCCCCAAAAACAAACCAGTCTTGGAGGAAAACACCCTAAAGGTTTTATTCAAGAAAAAACCTGTCGCAAGCTTCAACCCGAACCGGATTCCCCAATCTCGGCTTCGAACGTTATCACCTTTAACCAATCACAAAGCACTTCAAAAATGGTTGTGTGTAGTTGATGTGTTGTGAGATGTTGAAGATGAAGATGATGAATCTTGGACACCTATTTCACTTTTTCTTGTTCTTTGAACACTTGAATCAATTTGACAAATGTTTGTTGATACAAGTAACTAAACTTCTATTTATAGTAACAAACCAACCAACCCATTTAACAACTTTTCAAACAGAGTGGGAAATACTTAAAAACTGAATTTACGCACGAACGGTCGACCATAGCAGGTCTGTGCGTCGACGCATAGCCTGCAGTTTTGGACCGACTGAAGAACACAACAGTATGCGTCGACCATAGGTCGGCGTCCGCTGACCCCAGCGGTCAACTTGAGCTTTTTATGCGCTGACCCGTTGGAAATGCACTAAGTTATGCGCTGACCCGTCGTTCATGCGCTGACCCTTGCGGTCGACTCAAACCCTGCAAATCTGCAAAAATTCATATTTTTGTGGTTTTCATGCATTTTTTCATAACCATATTTTATCCACATATGTTGTATGAAATATAGCAGTTTAGATGAGCATAGAAAAGGATATGATAGGTGATATATTGCATTTGTTTTGTAGAGGTGGAATCGACAATGCCGATTCATCCATGGTGGTCATTTGTCATCATCGAAACCTATGATCGTATGTTGTATGACAGTTTGCCCTTACAGAATCATGACTTGTATAAGCCAAAGAAGGGTTAAGAACTGGGCTGTGGATTATTAAGTATAGATGCATATGAGATGACATATGTGGTATGTATGCTGATGGAGTAGGGTTTAAGAAGGTGGTGTGGGGTAGGGTAAATTTGAGGGTATTACAGCTTCCCCTATTTAATCTTCTCGGACCTGAAGGTATGAATAACAAAAGCTTTCAATACTTTCATGGTAGAAGAGGATTAAATACTAATAGGAGTAACCAGAAATTTGCCATGTTGGGGATAATAGTGATATGAGTTAATTTGTTGGGGATTATGTATGGTTATGATGATTATGCATGCAATGCAATATATGCAACATAAGTATCTTTTGATGGTGAAGCCTTAAGAAGATGGAGGGAAGAAATTCCGTTGGGGAATAAGAATCTCGGTAAAAAAAAAGGGAGACTAACCCTAGCAACTAATCAAAAGAAAGATGAAGGTAATTCCTAGCAACGGCTGGAACACCTAAATCTGATGGGAAAAATATAGATTCAGTGACGATTCCTAGCAAAGGATGGAATACTTAACATCTATTAGGGATAAACCAAGTGAATTCAACGGCGGTTCTTAGCGACGACTAGAATACCTGATTCAATGGGGAATAAAAGTTGGGTTTAGTGATGATTCCAAGCAGTGTCTGGAATACCTGACTCAGTTGGAGAGAAACACAAGATACAATGATGATTCTGAGCGACAGTTAGAATACTCGACTTTATGGGGAAAAGAAGTCGTTCAGTGATGATTCTCAACGAAGGATGGAATACCTGACTTGACTGAGGATACATTTCTTAAGAAGGTATAGTGACAATTCTTAGACACGACTAGAATACCCGACTCTGCTGAAGAAAATATAGAATTTCAGTGATGATTCCTATCAACAGGTGGAATACCTGACATTTGTTGAGGAAAGAATCAACTAGTTCAGTAAAATTCCTAGAAACGGCTAAAAATACTTGACTTTAGCTGGGGAAGGAGATCAAAGATGATTCTTGAATATTTGACTCGGCTTGAATGAGCCAAAAATACCTCATGTCTGGAAAAAAGGGAAATTTCAGTGACGATTCTTGACAACGACTAAGAATACCTGACACTACGGGGAAGAATGAAAATGCGGTGATGACTCTTAGGGGATAGAAGAAGTACGGTGACGATTCTTAACAACGACTAAAATACATGACTCTTCTGGGGAAACTGGATAGGAAATAAAATAGTTCAGTGACGATTCTTAGCAATGAATGGAATACCTGACTCTGCTTGGGGAAACATTTTGAGAATGAATGTTGACTCTATTGGGGAAAATCCCTAACAACGGTTGGAAAATTTTGGATTTCGCTGAATCAATTTGAGTATAAGTTTTCAGAAGATACTTATGATACGATGGTATGTACGCAAATGTCGATGCATATTTAGGCTTTTGCACAGGAATGTACAAAATGCAAGGTTTGCACGTTGTGCCAAGTATGATTGGGCTCTACAGGGAACATATTTGAGGAATGCTAATGGTGATTGGGCTTAAAATGCTTGGGGAAAGTATGTTGACTTCTCGATACCAGAACACTAGAATTTTTGACATCCAAGTAGACATTGAGTGTAATAGCTGAAGGTTACTGCCGGGGAATTTTTGTTTGACCGAGTCCAAGGGACTACGCGGTGCTTTCAGGTTGGGGATACCAAACGTGTTTTTCGGTTACCTTAGATACTTTTGAAAGATAAGTAATTCGATTGTTTTCCCTTAAAGTTTATTTTTTGAAAAAGTCGTTTTTACTGAAAAAATTTCCTGTGCGATATCAATTTTAGAAAAAGTCATTTTTCACAAACAAAGCAGGAAAGAGTAAAAACATTGAGCACACATCAGGGAACTTATTTTTATTGATAAATGGTTCTGAAAATGGGTAATCTGTAAAAAGAGGCAGGTCCTAAAAGAGGTGATTGCAAAAAGAATTTGAAAAACTATAATGGCAATGAAATATCTCGGATTTCCACCAAGTTCCAACTCTGTTATAGTCCTCATGTTCTTGATTGTCCTTTGATCTTGCTTCAGAAGGAGAGTGACTGGATCAACTTAATGAGGAGTGAAGAAAGATTCTTTACATTGTAATACCCCAAAATTTACCCTTCATTTTTTCTGGAAGCATATGATTATGTTTCACATTTCATTGGCATCATACTAGGTCATACTCATTGCATACTGCATTAGTGACATGGAAATCAGATTTTGATTGATCACTCCTTAACAGAAGGAGCCCACACAAGGCAAGATTGAGAATTGGACTTCATTCTCCAAGTATACAAGTCTCAAGGGTCTCAAGGTGGTCCAAGTATCTTATTATGGTCTACAGTTCATCAATGGAGGATTCAGAGCTATCAGAGTGTTCATCTGAATTTAATCAGGAAATTAGGGTTTCATGGATACCTGCAACAGGCAATGTTTGGTTGGAAGTAGAGGGGCTCATTCATGTCATTATTAGAGAGGCATCTTGGCCTAGGAAGATTCACAATTATCTCAGAAAGATCCATTAGCAAGCAGTGCAATCAGTTCTTGATCATTTTGCCCTAAAACTAGGGTTTGGTATAAAATCACTTTATTTCTGATTCCTTGGGTGAAACTCTTTTCCATGGCCCTCCACATTTCCACAAGGGTCTACATAGAAAAAATCAGCTCTTTATTTGAGCTAGAAGTGCTTCAATTGATCAATGGAATCGGGAATCAGACAGTTTGGGAAAAGTCAATTGTGGGGCCAGAAAAGTCAACTCCTGACATTTTGAGAGTGGAATCTCAAAATCCATGCCTAAGGGAGCCTATATGTGAAATTTGATCAAGGTTGGATCATGGATTCATCATTTAATCAGGAGTTGGAAAAGTTACTAAATTTGGAAATCATTGACTTTTCATTTAGGGCAAGTTTTCATGGTTGTTGCACTCACTTTAAGCCCATTTTCCATCACGATACAAGCTCTATCTAAACATTTCTCCAACATAAAAGTTGTTCCTCTTGTTCCATGCTTTCTAGAGATATAAAGTTTGCTCCATTTGGATCAATATTGAGAAACTTATGCTTGGTCAAAGTGAGACATATTTTTAGGACACTTAGAAAAATTTCTAAGTCCAAAATCTTCAAAGTTTGTCAAGATTTCTTGGCCAGATTTCTTTCCCTTCAAGCACCATTTGAAAATACTTTCTTCATAACAATTGTACCTTTCCATGTCCTCTTTCACCTCCTTTTGGAATCATCCCATTTGGATCATTGGTTTGAGAGATGCATTCATCTAAAGTTGGCATCATGAACTGAATTTCTAGGCAGCATGTTAGGCCAAATTGGCCCAACCTTTTGGCATGATGAAACCTGAACTTTAAGGCCACATGAAAGATGTTAAGCTCCATGAACTCTTCCTACTGTTTGCATTGCCTTACCATTTGGTCATGTACTCATCAAGATACAAGGTCACAAAGTCCTCATCTTGGACTGTTTTTATGTTGCACAAGCCAAACCAATAATGCTGCACAAACGACCAGCCCACACTCTTTACCTTATTTGGCCATGTACCCTTTTGTCCACTCACTTAAGTTTTGCCAAAACAAGAGCTTGCTTTCTGTAACACCCCTTTTTCTACCCCCAAAATATTTAACATATAATCAGAGTAACTAAACACACATATAAACAAAAGGGCGTCACATCGACGTTTTCAAAAACTAAGAGCTTTCAAAAACCAACATCATTCATCATCAATATACAATACACCTGGTCATTTATAATAACACATTTCAATTATCATGAATGTTCAAGCATATGCGTTCGCAGCGGAAAATAACGAATATCCATGCATTTCATCAAATGATCCATGTCCCATACCATGATCAACTCTCAATAATCTCTTCAATTAAACATGTTCACAATTAATAACATAAAACGTATCCAAATCAGATATGAGTTCCATACTACCAATCTACCTAGTGTTACATGACCAGAGCATTGACTTACTACTTAGTCTCTAAACGAAGTACCACAACTCTCCAGCTAATCTCGAGTGAGCTACCGTCTACTTACTTCAGCGATACTACTCCTGAGTATATGCGCGATACCCATGTAAAGGTAACATTCAAACAGAAAGGGTGAGAATTCAAATCATTATGAAGAAGTATTAATCAAGCACAATGATTAAATCAACAATTAAAGGAATTCTTCACACATCATATAACCATGTAAGTAATATTAAACAACATTTATTTCACATGTTTCAAGCACACATAAAAACTCAAGGAGTATAATATTCAAATCCAATAGTATATTCCCAAAAATACACAAACGACAATTATCACATAATCACATAATTTGCCAAGTTATGTATCCAAACATCATCAAATTCAATTTCCATCTTTCATACACACATCACAATCACAACAATGCAAACATTCAACTATCACATGACTCTAATGTGACTCAATGCAAGACATCTGACTCTATGCATGTGGTACCATAATGTGAACCCAACGTTTCACCGATTGCCGATTCAATATCTAGAATCCAAGCCACCGCGTCTATTTCCAATTAAGGATCAACGTCTGCTACGCCTATTTCCAATTAAGGATCAACGACTATTTACCACGCCTATTTCCAATTAAGGATCAACGTCTGCTACACCTATTTCCAATTAAGGATCAACGTCTATTTACCACGCCTATTTCCAATTAAGGATCAACGTCTGCTACGCCTATTTCCATTCAAGGATCAACGTCTAATACCATGTGAACCCACAGTTTCACCGCTTCGACAATGAAGCCGACCATGCCATGAATGAATGTACAAATACCAATACATATGCAATTAAGATCATCTCCACCATCTTAACATTCCACATATCACCATAATTCAACTCTATGAATCCTACACCAATGGTACATATACACATTCATAACAATATATCATTCACAATCCACCAATGGTACATATACACATTCATAACAATATATCATTCACAATCCACCAATGGTACATAAATACATTCAAAACAATATATCACTCACAATCCACCAATGGTAAATATACACATTCATAACAATATATCATTCACAATCCACCAAATGGTACATATACACATTCATAACAATATATCATTCACAATCCACCAATGGTACATATACACATTCATAACAATATATCATTCACATAATATGCAATTAAGATCATTTCTACCATCTTAACATTCATAACAAATACACCATTCACATAATATGCAATTAAGATCATCTCTACCATCTTAACATTCATAACAAATACACCATTCACATAATATCTATTAGAGTCACCTTTCTAATGCTTTAAACCCTAACCCAAAATGATTCACAAGTTAAAAGTTATGAATAAAACCGTACACGAAGGCGTTACTAAAAA
This sequence comes from Lathyrus oleraceus, assembly GCF_024323335.1. Classification (NCBI taxonomy): domain Eukaryota; kingdom Viridiplantae; phylum Streptophyta; class Magnoliopsida; order Fabales; family Fabaceae; genus Lathyrus; species Lathyrus oleraceus. Next base: position 195,403,920 of record NC_066580.1, on the reverse strand, counting down.
GTTGTTGTGTTCTAAATTTCCCAACATAATTTTCATCTTCTTCAACCCCAAAAACGTCCATGAAATAATCTCCAAAATTATTTTATTCCTGAACCAAAGTTATAGCCTTCTGTTTCAGCTATCCAATGCTTCAAACGACACTCAATTTGGACTTCGGATCAAAAGTTATGACCAAAACGATTTTGACAATAAAACATAAAAAAGGGCCGCGATTGTGACAGACAGCATGCAGAATTTTCTGCGATTTTCATCGTTGGAGGACTTCCGGACCTCCGATTTCAATTCCGTAAGAAGCCACACGTTCAGAAAATTATAACTCACACAATACTCTAAATATATAATGTTAATTTGCAGTTTTAACACAATCAATCACCACAATCGAGCATACTCATCAAAACCTAACAATTCCAAACAACCATACAAAATTAGGGATTTTAACCTAAACATACATCTATCCATTGACCCAATCATACTAACCCATAATAATAAGGATTCCCCCCTTACCTCTTCAATTTGATGGAAACTGTAACACCCTTCTAAATACCCCAAAATATTTAATTTAAAATAACAACATATTAATCAGAGTAATTATGCCCCGAAGGGTGTCACACATTCATTTCACTACATTCATCAAAATATCCTGTCATGCTCATTTATTTAATCAAAATAAGATTCTTTGCATAATTCGCAGCGGAATAAAATTCAAATCAATGTAAAACATGTAACACAATACATGTAAATCATCAACAACCAATATCAACTTAATTAAAACATAGTCAAACATCCCCTCCCGATGTTACATCTACCAGAGCATGACCCACTAAGGACGACACTAGACTCCATAGCACTAGCTTCTACTCAACTCACTGCTCGTTACCTGAAAAAGAGTTGTAAGGGTGAGTTCCTCAATCAATATAATAAGCATTATACAACATTATGTAATGTTAAGTAAATAACGCATCAAATCACCCTAACCAGACCACACACTTAATAACAGCAGTATCAACTCAACATCATACTCAACAATAACACATAGCATATGTATAATCTCAAACCATACTCAACATCAACAACACAACACACGACACACATATAATACTGGAATACATCCATTCATATTATATGCCATACATTCATCATGCAATGAGACTCCACACATGCGGTACCGACATCTTCTTGAACATATAGTTCAAGCTCACCGATCCCTCCAGATACGGCTACTGAGCTCACTAGTCCCACTCATTGAGATCTAATGACTCACTCACTAATTCCTCACCATGGGAATTAGCTACAGCCCCAAAGGCTAGACTATGCAAGCTAATCATCTAGCATGCAAACATCAACAACAATCCACAACTCACTAATTCCTCACTATGGGAATTAGCTACAGCCCCACAGGCTATGCCATGCATGCTAATCACCTAGCAATGCAACATCAACAACAACTCAAGAATAGACACATGCTCACACTCTAAGCCATAACACAGTCTATTCACAAGGCATACATAACTGATACATTCACAGCATAAGACATACCAACATATATCATCAACACATTTATCACCAAAGCATATCATATCATGCCATATAATCAATCATAGTATTAGCACACTCTACCAATACCTATGCTACTCAAAACAACGGGAAATGATCCCTATTACATCATACCTCAGCTAAGTCACATTACTCAGCCTAAACAGCCAAAAACTGCACAACAACAGCACAGAAAATCATAATTCTGCCCATACGCGTATTGCCTATTCCCATACGCGTATTGCCCACACCTGGCCAACTCTATACGCGTATTGCCCACTCTCATACGCGTATGGCGCATTTCCTCGCCCAACTCATACGCGTATTACCTATCCCATACGCGTATGCTACGCGTAACAATCTCTCATTACGCGTACCAACAGAGACCAATTTACGTTCAAAATGTCATCTTTTTCACCCATACGCGTATTGCCTAGTGCCATACGCGTACCAGCCATCTCATACGCGTATTGCCTAGTGCCATACGCGTATGACCAGAAACCAGAACTCTCAGATCTGCAATGGCTTTCTCTGCTACGAGATCTACCCAAACCACCCTTCCACAGTCCAAATTTCACACAAAATCACTCATATCATCTAACACGAATCATTCCCTATTCGATTTCACAATCCCTAACATCATTACATATAATTTCTACGAATTTCCTCAATTATAACTCATTTTCGTTCGTCTCAAAGGTTCACAATTTCATCATGCATCAATCAAATCAGAGGTAAAACAATGGTCCATCACTACCCATGACATATTATCACATAATACCCGTTAATCGATGATAAACCCCCCTTACCTGAGTTAATCCGGCAAATTCTGCAGCTTCAAGCTCTTCCTCTTCTCTTGCTCTGCCTTTTGCCCTTTTTGCCTCTTTTCCCTTTTCACGTGAAAATAACCTTTTTACCAAAAATGGGATTTTTCTAAATTCCAACTTATTTTATTCCAATAAACAATTATCCCAATAATTATTATTCCAAAATAATAATAATAATAATAATAATTCAATTATCTAATTAAATTAATAAATATATTATTAACTTAATTTAAAAAATTATTATATTATTATCGGGGTGTTACAACTCTCCCCCACTAAAAGAGTTTTCGTCCTCGAAAACATACCTCAAGCAAACAACTCCGGATAAGACTCCTTCATTTGACTCTCAAGTTCCCAAGTCACATTGCCACCTGCTGGTCCTCCCCAAGCTACCTTCACTAAGGCAATCTCTTTACCCCGCAACTGCTTCAACTCTCGATCCTCGATCCTCATAGGTGATGTTTCAACAGTCAGGTTATCTCTCACCTGTACGTCATCTACTTGGACAACATGCGACGGATCATGAATGTATCTCCTCAACTGAGACACATGGAAAACATCATGCAAATTCGCAAGTGACGGCGGTAAAGCGATACGATAGGCTACCTCCCCTATCCTCTCCAAAATCTGATAAGGACCAATAAATCGAGGTGTCAACTTCTTCGACTTCAAAGCTCGACCAACACAAGTTATCGGAGTAACACGAAGAAACACATGATCTCCCTCTTGGAACTCAAGTGACTTCCTCCTCTTATCATGATAACTCTTCTGACGACTCTGAGCAATTCTCATCTTATCTTGAATCATCTTAATCTTTTCTGTAGTTTGTTGAATAATCTCCGGTCCAACCACAGCACTCTCACCGGACTCATACCAACATAACGGTGTCCGACATCTCCTACCATACAAAGCTTCAAACGGTGCCATACCAATACTCGAATGAAAACTATTGTTGTAGGTAAACTCAATCAAAGGCAAATAACAATCCCAAGCACCTCCTTTTTCCAAAACACAAGCTCTCAAAAGATCCTCTAATGACTGAATCGTCCTCTCAGTCTGACCATCAGTCTGCGGATGATATGCAGAACTCAATCTCAGCTTAGTTCCCAAAGCCTTCTGCAAACCTTCCCAGAACTTCGATGTAAACCTAGGATCTCTGTCCGAAACAATACTAGACGGAATACCATGCAAACTTACAATCTTCTCAATATACAACTCAGCCAATCTCTCTAACGGATAATCCATTCTGATCGGAATGAAATGAGCCGACTTCGTCAATCTATCAACAATCACCCAAATGGCTTCAAAATTCTTATTTGTCCTCGGCAAACCAGAAACAAAGTCCATACTGATACTATCCCACTTCCACTCTGGAATAGCCAACGGTTGCATTAGCCCAGACGGCTTCTGATGCTCAATCTTTGACTTCTGACAAGTCAAACAGGAATAAACAAAACTCGTGATTTCTCTCTTCATTCCCGGCCACCAAAATAACTTTTTCAAATCATGATACATCTTCGTAGCTCCAGGATGAATACTCAAACCACTACGATGTCCTTCTCCAAGAATACTCTTCTTAAGTTCTGTAACATCTGGAATACACACCCGATTTCCAAGTCTCAACACACCATTCTCATCAACTCTGAATTCACCACCTTGACCTTGATTCACTAGGGTCAACTTATCAACCAAAAGCACATCGGATTTCTGACCCTCTCTGATCTCATCCAGAATACCACTCGTTAACTTCAACATCCCCAATTTAACACTATTGTGAGTACTCTCACACACCAAACTCAAATCTCTAAACTGCTCAATCAAATCCAATTCTTTCACCATTAACATAGACATATGTAATGATTTCCGACTCAATGCATCAGCCACTACATTTGCTTTACCCGGATGGTAATTCAACCCAAAATCATAATCCTTCAGAAATTCTAACCATCTCCTCTGTCTCATATTCAGCTCTTTCTGATCAAACAAATACTTTAAACTCTTATGGTCACTGAAAACCTCAAATCTTGATCCATACAAATAATGTCTCCATAACTTCAGAACAAATACCACGGCTGCCAACTCTAAATCATGTGTCGGGTAGTTCCTCTCATGAACCCTTAACTGTCTCGAAGCATAAGCTATAACCTGCTTATTCTGCATCAACACACCACCTAAGCCCAACAATGAAGCATCACAGTAAACCTCGAATAGTTCCGACGAACTCGGTAATATCAGAATAGGAGCAGTAGTTAACCTTCTCTTTAACTCTTGGAAACCTTCTTCACATTTTGAGTCCCAAACAAACGCTTGCCCCTTTCTAGTCAACATCGTCAGCGGTAACGCCAACTTGGAAAATCCCTCAATGAACTTCCTATAATAACCTGCAAGTCCAAGAAAACTTCTTATCTCAGAAATTGACTTCGGAGCTTCCCACTTAGACACCGCTTCTATCTTAGAAGGATCAACAGCAACACCACCTCTTGAAATCACATGACCAAGAAAACTAACTTCTTCTAACCAAAATTCACACTTAGACAGTTTAGCAAATAACTTCTTTTCTCGTAGGACTCCCAAAACCACTCTCAAATGTTCAGCATGCTCTTCTTCAGATTTCGAATACACCAAAATATCGTCAATAAACACCACAACAAATTTATCTAGGTACGGATGGAAAATCCTATTCATATACTCCATAAATACTCCAGGCGCATTAGTCACACCAAAAGGCATTACAGAATACTCATAATGTCCATACCTTGTTCTGAAAGCAGTCTTCTGAATATCTTCAGTTTTTACACGTATCTGATGATACCCAGATCTCAAGTCTATTTTACTGAACACACTAGCACCAACCAACTGATCCATCAAATCATCAATCCTCGGCAAAGGATACCGATTCTTGATCGTCACTTTATTCAGTTGCCTGTAGTCCACACACAACCTCATAGTACCTTCTTTCTTCTTAACCAACAACACTGGTGCACCCCACGGTGACACACTCGGACGAATAAATTTCTTATCCAACAAATCTTCCAGCTGACTCTTCAATTCAGTTAACTCAACAGCAGACATACGGTACGGAGCCATCGATATCGGCCTAGTACCAGGTACTAAATCAATCAAGAACTCAACTTCACGCTCTGGCGGCAATTCATTCACTTCTTCCGGAAACACATCAGGAAAATCACACACCACTGCTAGATTGCCAATCACCAGTTTATCTTTAGCCTCCAAAGTTGCTAACAGCATAAACAACTCCGCCCCATCTGCTACTTCCTCATTCACTTGCCTCGCTGATAGAAACAAACTCTTTCCTTCTTCAATCTCAGGAAATACCACAGTCTTATCAAAACAGTTGATAGAAACCCGATTAAACACCAACCAGTTCATACCCAAGATAACATCAATCTGCACTAATGGAAGACACACAAGGTCCATTCCAAAGTCTCTACCAAAAATACTCAACGGACAACTTAAACAAACTGAAGTAGTAGTCACTGAACCCTTCGCAGGAGTATCAATTACCATACTACCCAACATCTCAGATATCTCTAACTTAAGTTTCACAGCGCAATCCAAAGATATAAAAGAATGAGTCGCACCTGTGTCAATAATAGCCACAAGAGGAAAGCCATTAATATAACACGTACCTCGGATCAACCGATCATCTGCGGAAGTCTCAGAACCCGATAAAGCAAAAACCTTGCCTCCTGACTGATTCTCTTTCTTCGGTTTAGGACACTGCGGGCTGATATGACCCAACTCTCCACAGTTGAAACAAGTCACAGTCTTCAACCGACACTCTGCTGCCAAATGACCACCTTTTCCACACTTGAAACACTTCATCTCAGCACTGGTACACTCATGAACACGATGTCCGGCCCGACCACATCTGTAACACTTAACAGGAGCACTAGAGTCTCCCCCACTAGGCCTCTTCATCCCACTCTGCCTCTGAAAACCTTTGCCAGCTGCATACGGTTTTCCACGATCAATCTGATTCTTGCCTTTCCTATCAACTCTCTGCTGATAGCTCTCAGCTCTGGCCTTGGAATCCTGTTCAAAAATCCTGCAACAGTCAACCAAATCAGAAAACACTCTAATCCTTTGATACCCAATAGCCTGCTTGATCTCGGGACGCAACCCGTTCTCAAACTTCACACACTTTGAAAATTCCCCAACAGCCTCAGCATAGGGAGTATAATACTTCGACAGCTCTGTGAACTTAGCAGCATACTCCGTAACAGACCTGTTACCCTGCTTCAATTCCAAGAACTCTATCTCCTTCTTTCCTCTGACATCCTCGGGAAAATACTTTCTCAGAAATCTCTCTCTGAACACCGCCCAAGAAATCTCAGCATTTCCAGCAGTTTCCAACTCAGTGCGGGTAGCAACCCACCAATCATCAGCTTCCTCCGACAGCATATGTGTACCGAATCTGACCTTCTGGTTATCAGCACACTCAGTTACTCGGAAGATCCTCTCTATCTCCTTCGACCACTTCTGAGCGCCATCTGGATCGTATGCTCCTTTAAACATTGGAGGATTGTTCTTCTGGAACTCACTCAACTGACGAGCAGCTCCCATTCCCATAACATTCGGATTTCCTCCAAGTACTCCAGCTAGCATCCCCAGGGCCTCAGCAATTGCAGCATCATCTCTACCTCTTCCAGCCATCTCTATTCTGAAAACCCAACAAACTAAAACAATAAGTACTGATAGGGTTAAACAACACCTATCCCGTACAGGGGAAACAGAATAATTACGACTCGACTCGACCGACTATGCTCTGATACCACTAATGTAACACCCTTCTAAATACCCCAAAATATTTAATTTAAAATAACAACATATTAATCAGAGTAATTATGCCCCGAAGGGTGTCACACATTCATTTCACTACATTCATCAAAATATCCTGTCATGCTCATTTATTTAATCAAAATAAGATTCTTTGCATAATTCGCAGCGGAATAAAATTCAAATCAATGTAAAACATGTAACACAATACATGTAAATCATCAACAACCAATATCAACTTAATTAAAACATAGTCAAACATCCCCTCCCGATGTTACATCTACCAGAGCATGACCCACTAAGGACGACACTAGACTCCATAGCACTAGCTTCTACTCAACTCACTGCTCGTTACCTGAAAAAGAGTTGTAAGGGTGAGTTCCTCAATCAATATAATAAGCATTATACAACATTATGTAATGTTAAGTAAATAACGCATCAAATCACCCTAACCAGACCACACACTTAATAACAGCAGTATCAACTCAACATCATACTCAACAATAACACATAGCATATGTATAATCTCAAACCATACTCAACATCAACAACACAACACACGACACACATATAATACTGGAATACATCCATTCATATTATATGCCATACATTCATCATGCAATGAGACTCCACACATGCGGTACCGACATCTTCTTGAACATATAGTTCAAGCTCACCGATCCCTCCAGATACGGCTACTGAGCTCACTAGTCCCACTCATTGAGATCTAATGACTCACTCACTAATTCCTCACCATGGGAATTAGCTACAGCCCCAAAGGCTAGACTATGCAAGCTAATCATCTAGCATGCAAACATCAACAACAATCCACAACTCACTAATTCCTCACTATGGGAATTAGCTACAGCCCCACAGGCTATGCCATGCATGCTAATCACCTAGCAATGCAACATCAACAACAACTCAAGAATAGACACATGCTCACACTCTAAGCCATAACACAGTCTATTCACAAGGCATACATAACTGATACATTCACAGCATAAGACATACCAACATATATCATCAACACATTTATCACCAAAGCATATCATATCATGCCATATAATCAATCATAGTATTAGCACACTCTACCAATACCTATGCTACTCAAAACAACGGGAAATGATCCCTATTACATCATACCTCAGCTAAGTCACATTACTCAGCCTAAACAGCCAAAAACTGCACAACAACAGCACAGAAAATCATAATTCTGCCCATACGCGTATTGCCTATTCCCATACGCGTATTGCCCACACCTGGCCAACTCTATACGCGTATTGCCCACTCTCATACGCGTATGGCGCATTTCCTCGCCCAACTCATACGCGTATTACCTATCCCATACGCGTATGCTACGCGTAACAATCTCTCATTACGCGTACCAACAGAGACCAATTTACGTTCAAAATGTCATCTTTTTCACCCATACGCGTATTGCCTAGTGCCATACGCGTACCAGCCATCTCATACGCGTATTGCCTAGTGCCATACGCGTATGACCAGAAACCAGAACTCTCAGATCTGCAATGGCTTTCTCTGCTACGAGATCTACCCAAACCACCCTTCCACAGTCCAAATTTCACACAAAATCACTCATATCATCTAACACGAATCATTCCCTATTCGATTTCACAATCCCTAACATCATTACATATAATTTCTACGAATTTCCTCAATTATAACTCATTTTCGTTCGTCTCAAAGGTTCACAATTTCATCATGCATCAATCAAATCAGAGGTAAAACAATGGTCCATCACTACCCATGACATATTATCACATAATACCCGTTAATCGATGATAAACCCCCCTTACCTGAGTTAATCCGGCAAATTCTGCAGCTTCAAGCTCTTCCTCTTCTCTTGCTCTGCCTTTTGCCCTTTTTGCCTCTTTTCCCTTTTCACGTGAAAATAACCTTTTTACCAAAAATGGGATTTTTCTAAATTCCAACTTATTTTATTCCAATAAACAATTATCCCAATAATTATTATTCCAAAATAATAATAATAATAATAATAATTCAATTATCTAATTAAATTAATAAATATATTATTAACTTAATTTAAATAATTATTATATTATTATCGGGGTGTTACAGAAACCCTAGCTCTTCTCTTTACTTTTCCCCTCCTCTTTCTCTATTGCCTTCAATGATCAAATGAATCCTAATTCTCACTCTCCTCACCTCTTACTATTTATATTAGTATTCTATTTGGGCTTAAGTCATTATACTTCTAATTTAATTAATAGGGTCAATAAGACCTAATATTTAAATATCTCTATTTAATTCCAATAAATTAAACTAACACCATATATCCACCAAGTTAATTTATTCAATTATTCCTGATATCTCCTATCAACTAAATAATTAATTAAAACTCCATATTAATTAATATAATCGATTATTATACTACCTAACAATCAATTAATTAATAAACACTCCAATTAAGTAAAATAAAATATACTAATAATAATATAAGAAATAATTACTAAAATTGGGTTGTTACAACTCTCCCCCACTTAAAAGATTTTCGTCCTCGAAAATTCACCTCAAACGAACAATTCCGAATACGATTCCCTTATCTTATCCTCGAGTTCCCAAGTAATATTGCCATTGGTGACTCCGCCCCATATCACTTTCACCAAAGCAATTTCCTTACCACGAAGCTTCTTCACTGCTCGATCTTCTCTAATCTCGTCAAGAATGCCACACGTAAGCTTCAACATACCAAGCTTAACACACGAAGACGTCTCTTCACAAACCAATCTTCCTTAGCACCAACCTCAGGAAAAATAATCGTCTTCTCGAAATAGTTGATATACCCCCAATTAAATTCTAACCAATACCATCCTCGAATCCGACCTCCCTTCGGGTTCAGGAAAAGCACAACATTCTCAAAACAGGTTAACTAGCCAACACTGCACTCTTGCATGCAACAACATAATGTCCAAGCTCGATACAATTGGAACATCCAAGAGAAGCAGACGCTTCTCCCTCACTTATTTCATTCCCAACATGTAGTGGAGAATAAAACAAGTATCGACAGTGTTCTCACACACATGTCGCATACTAGGGAACAAACATAATTAAACAACCTGGCCGGACGGGCCGACCTGTTCTGATACCACTAATGTATCAGAAAAACAGTATCAATCGTTTCAGATACACGAATCAAATACAACGGGATTGAAAACCCTAACGACTATTGACCAACTGGCCGACCATGCTCTAATACCACTAATGTAACACCCCTTTTTCTACCCCAAAATACTTAACATATAATCAGAGTAAATAAGCACGCATATAAACAAAAGGGCGTCACATCGAGGTTTTCAAAAACTAAGAGCTTTCAAAAACCAACATAATTCATCATCAATATACAATACACCTAGTCATTTAAAATAACACATTTCAATTATCATGAATATTCAAGCATATGCGTTCGCAGTGGAAAATAATGAATATTCATGCATTTCATCAAATGATCCATGTCCCATACCATGATCATCTCTCAATAATCTCTTCAATTAAACATGTTCATAATTAATAACATAAAACGTATCCAAATCAGATATGAGTTCCAAACTAACAATCTACCCAGTGTTACATGACCAGAGCATTGACTCACAACTTAGTCTCTAAATGAAGTACCGCAACTCTCCAGCTAATCTCGAGTGAGCTACCGTCCACTTACTTCAGCGATACTACTCCTGAGTATCTGCGCGATACCCATGTAAAGGTAACAATCAAATAGAAAGGGTGAGAATTCAAATCATTATGAAGAAGTATTAATCAAGCACAATGATTAAATCAAAAATTAAAGGAATTCGTCACACTTCATATAACCATGTAAGTAATATTAAACAACATTTATTTCACATGTTTCAAGCAAACATAAAAACTCAACGAGTATAATATTCAAATCCAATAGTATATTCCCAAAAAATACACATAACGACAATTATCACATAATCACATAATTTGCCAAGTTATGTATCCAAACATCACCAAATTCAATTACCATATTTCATACACACATCACAATCACAACAATGAAAACATTCAACTATCACATGACTCTAATGTGACTCAATGCAAGACATGTGACTCTATGCATGTGGTACCATAATGTGAACCCAACGTTTCACCACTTGCCAATTCAATATCTAGAATCCAAGCCACCACGTCTATTTCCAATTAAGGATCAACGTCTGCTACGCCTATTTCCAATTAAGGATCAACGTCTATTTACCACGCCTATTTCCAATTAAGGATCAACGTCTGCTAGGCCTATTTCCAATTAAGGATCAACGTCTGCTACACCTATTTCCATTCAAGGATCAACGTCTGCTACACCTATTTCCATTCAAGGATCAACGTCTAATACCATGTGAACCCACAGTTTCACCGCTTCCACAATGAAGTCAACCATGCCATGAATGAATGTACAAATACCAATGCATATGTAATTAAGTTCATCTCTACCATCTTAACATTCCACATATCACCATAATTCAACTCTATGAATCATACACCAATAGTACATATACACATTCATAACAATATATCATTCATAATCCACCAATGGTACATATACACATTCATAACAATATATCATTCATAATCTACCAATGGTACATAAACACACTCATACTAATATATCACTCACTATCCACCAATGGTACATATACACATTCATAACAATATATCATTCACAATCCACCAATGGTACATATACACATTCATAACAATATATCATTCACAATCCACCAATGGTACATATACACATTTATAACAATATATCATTCATAAAATATGCAATTAAGATCATCTCTACCATCTTAACATTCATAACAAATACACCATTCACATAATATGCAATTCAGATCATCTCTACCATCTTAACATTCATAACAAATACACCATTCACATAATATGCAATTAATATCATCTCTACCATCTTAACATTCATAACAAATACACCATTCACATAATATCTATTAGAGTCACCTTTCTAATGCTTTAAACCCCAACCCAAAATGATTCACGAGTTGAAAGTTATGAATAAAACCGTGCACGAAGGCCTTACTAAAAAGTTGTTGTTTTCTAAATTTTCCAACATAATTTTCATCTTCTTCAATCCCAAAAACGTCTATGAAATAATCTCCAAAATTAATTTATTCCTGAAACAAAGTTATAGCCTTCTGTTTCAGCTATCCAACGCTTCAAACGACACTCAATTTGGACTTACGGATCAAACTTTATGACCACAACGATTTCGACAATAAAACATAAAAAAGGGCAGTGATTGTGACGGACAGCATGCAGAATTTTCTGCGGTTTTCATCGTGGAAGGACTTCCGGACCTCCGATTTTGATTCCGTAAAAACTCGCACGTTCAGAAAATTATAAATCACACAATTCTCTAAATATATAACGTTAATTTGCAGTTTTAACACAATCAATCACCACAATCGAGCATACTTATCAAAACCTAACAATTTCAAACAATCATACAAAATTAGGGATTTTAACCTAAACATACATCTACCCATTGACCCAATCATACTAACCCATAATAATAAGGATTCCCCCCTACCTCTTCAATTTGATGGAAACCTTAGCTCTTCTCTTTATTTTTCCTCTCCTCTTTCTCTATTGCCTTCAATGATCAAATGAATCCTAATTCTCACTCTCCTCACCTCTTACTATTTATATTAGTATTCTATTTGGGCCTAAGTCATTATACTTCTAATTTAATTAATAGGCCCAATAAGACCTAATATTTAAATATCTCTATTTAATTCAAATAAATTAAACTAACACCATATATCCACCAAGTTAATTAATTCAATTATTCCTGATATCTCCTATCAACTAAATAATTAATTAACACTCCATCTTAATTAATATAATAGATTATTATACTACCTAACAACCAATTAATTAATTAACACTCCAATTAAGTAGAATAAAATATACTAATAATAATATAAGAAATAATTACTAAAATTGGGTTGTTACACTTTCACCACCTCACTTTTTGCATCATTTTGCACATAACCAAAACAAACATTTGCAAGCCCATTTAGAACATTTAAAGTCATCATATATAAGCTTTAAAACCCTAATCTGAAGAGGTGGTGGATGCTATTTTCGAACTAAGCAAGGAAAGGAGAAAAAGATCAAATTTGATTCCATTTCCATTTCTCAAGCTAAAGCATTGAAGCACCAAAGCAACATCTTATTTCCTTCCATTCCTCCACTATCAAGAAGCAGTGGACTGATTTCCACTAGGTAAGCATTCTATCACTCTCTTCCATGGCCATATTCATGCTTCTTCATCACTTTTTTTTTATTCTTACCATGAATGCTCATCATTCTTACCTTGCTCATTACCATGCTCAACACCATGCTCATTTCCATGTTAATATTGTGCGCTACTTGCTTCTGAAGTCCTCAACATGAGGCATTGTTTGTGTTGCTTAATTTATGTCATTAATTTTTGTTGTATCCGTGTTCGTATGGTCACCTTGTGGTCAACATTTCCCTATGTTCAAGCCATTATTTTCACTGAAATAAGATACCATGATGAACCTCGCATTGCATACTTGAACTTTGTTTTTTATATCATCTTATTTGGTGCACCATGGCATGAGCATTATTGGGTGGAAATTGGAGAGAATCCGTTTGCATTTTCGTGTTGTTGTTGCATGGTGTTAGGGTTCTTTGGAGAGGACGACCACGTTTCGTCACATGAGCCGCTTGATCAAGTGTGCATGCTGCAATCCTGGCCGTGCGCGTTTTGTTTGTCCTTTTGTGACTTAAAAATGACTTGACCGATTGATGCACTTGTTTACATGATTTTTAAAATAAATTGTTCATTTCATTTAAATGTCACGCGCTTAAATAATTAGTTTGGACCGGGCCTTGCACAGCACGCTATCCACACCTCCATGCCTGGCCCATCACCAATTCACTTCCACTTTTTATTTTCTTTTTTTTTAATTCATTTTATTTTCTATTTTGTTTTTAATTAATAAAAATATTTTATTTATTCATAAAAAATCCCAAAAAATATTTTTTACATTTCTTAATGTTTAATTTAATTTTGTTTAATTTCTATTTTCATATTTATTTAATGTTAATATTTCATTTTAATTATTTATTTCAAGTGGATCATTTTAACACACATTTATTTCTTGATTTTATTTTCATGACTTAGAATTACTTTTAGGTCCGGATTTTTGTGATGAAGGTTGACCAATGTCTCATGGTCAACCTGACCTTTTCTTGGAATTTTATTTCCCATTTTTAATTTATTTTGGATTTATTTTTTGATCTAGTTTGTTTGGTTGACTTTTCATTTAACTTCTGTTTTACTTCAATTAATTTATACACTAATTTTCATTATTTTTAAAATCTTTTTTGGGGATGATAATGTCCTGACCCCACCTCATTTAGTTTAATTTTTCATAATTTTCTTGATTAAAATGCTATTTATTTCATATTTTTTAAGTTGACTTGAATTTTCAGTTGACTTCTTTATGATCGATGTTTGACTTAGGGATTGCTTATGGAAATTGAAGAGATCTTCTGATCCTCCCTTGTTCATCTCATATGCCATGTATTAGAGGCCTTGTACCTTGATTTTATTTGGTCCTTACCTCATTTCCCGATTAAATTATTCAGTGGACCTTTTTGTGCATCTTTTCACCTGTCTGATTCATCTATCATCTTTTATACTCGTTTCTTTCATCCATGCTTATTATGTCTTGATTGTTTAACATATTCATGCTTCTCATGCATTATTTAATGCTCCATTATTTCATTCTTTGATTCTTTGATTGGATTATATACTTGTTTAATTATTCTTATTGTTTGATTAACTGTTGCCTACTTGTATGAAGTATGAGGCATATATTCTTATTGTTTGATTGCCATGAACCATCCCCATTCATAACAAATGTACCCCTCTCCCATGAAGTGTAAAATATTTATTCTTTCATTCTTTATTCATCTGTTAATTCAAGCATTAAAACAAATATCCGATAATCATTTCAAAACAAGATCAAAAGCTCGATCCAACGTCGAGTAATCATTTTCAAAACTTAACAGAACCAGCACGTATTCATCCATCCTTTTGTAAGTCGATTGCTTCATGCATCGCCATTTCTCTTGTAAGTCGATTGCTTCATGCATCGCCATCTACCTCTTGTAAGTCGATTGCTTCAGGCATCGCGATCTACCCTTATCCCCTTTCTCTCCTTGCTCCTTCCGTCGACTCTTGTATGATAACATAGGTAGAATTCCCTTATTCTTTTGCATGCTAACATTAGGTAGATGTTCCCTTTGTAAATCCTAACACATAGGTCCACATTGCATGACAACTCTAGGGCAGAACTTCCCCACTTTTAGACCTCCCGTGCGTCTCTGATCCTGTAGCATGTTAGTCCGTTCTATTGCAAAGAGGTAACTGCCTAAGACTCGATTTAGTGAGTTGCGACACCTACTGCTAGGACGTGAACACATTGCCCACCTTCCTTTGACACAACTGGTGTCCTCCTTTGTAAGTCCATGTTCATATGGCAATCCTTAACCCCTAATTAGTCGAACTACGACCACTCTGATTCTCATGTTCAGATGAGATACGTAGGCACGAGATGCGATGTCTTGCCGAGTTTTGACTGACGACTAACAACTAATTCATGCTTGTGTTCGCCCTTGTTACGATTCTTTTCTCTCGCCCTCGTTGCAATCGAGACCTTCCCTTTCTCTTGCCCTAGTTGCAATCGAGACCCTTTGCTCCCGTAGATAGCTGAACTATGTTTTGCTCTGATTCTCATTCCAGATGAGATACGTAGGCATAAGATGCGATGTCTTAACGAGAACACTTCTCTTTCACCCATAGGTATCCGAGCTACGAAGACTCTGATTCTCATATCCAGATGAGATACGTATGCAGTGGATGCGGCATCCATACGAGGCATTTTCTTTTGACCCCTCTTTTAGTAAATAGCACCTTAGATAAACACACACCCTTTAGACGAGAACCACAAGAGTGGATCCCGTAGAGTATTACAGATGCGTAGAGGTGCTAATACCTTCCCTTCGTATAATCGACTCCCGAACCCAAGATTTGGTTGCGAGACCTTGTCTTTTCCTTTTTCATCAGGTTTTCTTCGATCGTTTCCTTTCCCTCCTTTGGGATAAATAACAAACGATGGCGACTCTTCTGTTTCTTTTCTTTTTTCGCCGGTTGTTTCATTTCGCATTTTTTTAGGTTGCGACAGCTGGGTACCCGGTTTTCCCTATGCGAGTCCCTCCTAGCTTTTGTGAGTTTCTTGTTTGTTGGGTGTTTATTATTTTGTACAATTATTTACTTCCAGCATTTATCTGCTTTATCTTATTGCATTATGTACATATGATCGTTGTATCTGTTGTTGGGTTGTTTGTTTGTTGGGGTGGGTTGGTCTATGAGAGATAAGCCCACTACCCTGGCTTGAGCGTATACACAGGTTTTAAAGTGGATAGTCATGAGGCTTGTGTGGCATGTTGCTACGCTAAGTCATTCATGAGACCCACATCCAGACGAGGTTTCTTTTGGATATATTATGTTCTATGGGTGTTCCATAACGACAGATGTTCCTTTAGAAATCGTCGACTCTGGTGACCATTTCCCGAGGACTCAGCCAAGGCCTCTCCTCCGAGACGCGTTTATGTTAGCTCTGGTGGGCGCATTCTCGCTGCTCAATCCGAGGACCCGAGGCTGGGAACTTGCTATTAGGATGTCCTGTTGAAGGGAGTCAGTGGAGGTGTTTTGTCTCGTAATAATGCTAAACCTTCAGTGGTAAACGAATTATTCGACTGAAGGGCAAGAAGTTGACGAACTTCTGTTCTTAGAACCTACCCGTGAGGGGAGGGCTAAATTAAGGAAACCTTAACCTTCAACCAACCCGATTTTCTGGAGCAGAGTTTTGATCTCGTATTATATTCCTCAGTGGGTTTCTCTTCAGACAGTGTGACCCGACAGTTTTTCAGGCAGATACAGCAATCCGGATTTCCATGTCACTACATTGCATCACATCATTTTGCATTCACATCATTTAACACATGTTTATCCATTTCTAGGGGTTTATATCTTCTTCTTGATTCTAGTCGGGGTTCTCAAAAATTTACCCACGACTCATTCTTCTTACACTGTTTACCTGATGTGAGACTAGAATCAAGGGGCAGAATACCCTTTGGAATGGATAAACATGCCATTGCATTTGCATATTCATTAGCATGTCTTGCATAACAGGTACCGCTGCGGTGTTCTCATTTCGTATGGTATTCCACTAGCAGGATAGCTGATTCAGGCATTCATCGGTACGATACCAGCAGGAATCAACAGAGAGCAATGGAAGGCCTACAAGTAGAGCTCGCCGAGATGAGAATTCTCATGAACCAATTCATGGATGTGGTTCAAGGAGTGGCTCAGGGACATCAGGAGCTTAGACAGGTGATACAAAGGAATCCCGCCACTATCCAACCAGAGACGGTGATTGATCCTCTAGTTGGAGAAGTTAATGGACCCAGTGGATCGGGGCCTATCCCGATCCCACGGGCCAACCCTAATCAACAACCCATTCATGATGATCAGGAGGATCGGTTCACCCTGCTGCAGGAAGATTTTGGCATGGGCCATGGCATGGACCCCATATTTAGGAGATTGTAGGAGAGGCTGAAGGCTGTGGAGGGGAAGAATGCTCTCAGAGTAGATGTTGCTAACTTGGGGCTAGTCCCAAGCGTGAGGGTGCCACCAAAATTCAGAGTTCCAGGGTTTGACAAATACAACGACAACTCTTGCCCGAAGACTCATGTACAAGCCTACTTCCGCAAGATGGTTGCATACTCCGATAACGAGAAGCTGCTCATGTACTTTTTCCAGGATAGTCTAGCTGGGGCATCCTTGGAATGGTATATGAGGTTGGACAGAGCCCACATCCGTTGCTGGAGAATTTGGTTGAGGCCTTCGTGAAGCAATATCAGTACAACGCAAATATGGCACCTGACAGAACTCAACTCCAGAATCTGTCTCTCAAGAGCAATGAGTGCTTCAGGGAATATGCTCAACGCTGGAGAGAGACGGCTTCCCGTTTTCAACCTCCTATGTTGGAGAAGGAGATGGCCAACATGTTCATGAACACTCTTCCCGGATCTTACTTGGAGCGTCTGGTGGGTTGTAACGCCTCCAACTTTGCTGATGTAGTCTCTACCGGTGAGAGGGTGGAGAACTACTTGAAGACGTGCAAGATCCAAAGTGGGGTTGGATCATCACCAGGGACAAAGAAGTCGTTCATACAGGGACAGAAGAGGAGCGAAGGGGATGCAAATTCTGTATCTTCTTATCAGAACAGGGGTAGCCGGAGGGGTAATTTTCAGAATTATCATCAAGAACCCTATGTGGCAGCTGTGACCATTCTGGCCGCAGCACCAGTACAACAACAACAACCACAACGTCAACAAACTCAGTACCAGCAACAACCGGGTAGCAGACCTGCCTATCAACAGAGGCAAAAGATGATGGACAGGCATTTCGACACTCTTCCGATGTCGTACGCTCAGTTGCTTCCTAGCCTTCAACAGTTACAGCTTGTGCAATTACGCACTTTGGCTTCTCCCATCGGCAGACTTCTGGTGGGTTATGACGCTAATGCTAGATGTAATTTCCACTCTGGAGCACCTGGCCACAATATTGAGAACTACAAAGCTTTTAAGCACGTAGTTTAGGACCTTATCGACTCGAAGGCCATTAACTTTGCGCCGGCTCCTAAGGTCGTCAACAATCCCATGCCACAGCATGGTGGTGCAAATGTTAACATGGTGGAAGAAGAAGCCAAGTCCGTCAAGGATGTGTTGAAGTTGAAGACTCCGCTGTTGGAGATTAAAGAATACTTGCTGAAGGCCGATGTTTTCCCTGGTTGTGGGAGCGGTTGTTTGGGTTGTGCTGCACAGAGCAAGGGTTGTGTGAGGTTGCAGCACGATATCCATGCCTTGCTTGACAACGGTATCCTCCAGGCTGAAGACTTATCTGCCCGGGAGTCTGTTGAAGGGGTTGTGGAAGAGGTGTTTGAAGATGCCGTTGAAGAATTCACAAATGTTGATCCTGTTGATTGTGTAATTCCCATTAATGTATTTAATTTTTCTAATGCTGTTGCGGATATCCCAAACAATGTGTTTAATTTTGATGTATCTGTTGAACTTGATTCTGATGTTTCGGATGTTTATGTTTCAATGAATGAGATTTCTGCGTATGACTATGATGTTGTCACTATCACGATTTTCTACCCAACTGCTCAGATCAGTGTGCTAGAAGCGCAACCGGTGCCACCAGTGCGACCATCCACTATGACCATCACGACCCCTGGTCCTTTACCTTTCACCAGCGAAAGGGCTATTCCTTGGCATTATGGGGGGAGAGTGTACACGCATGATCATGGAGTGGGGCAGCCACTAAAAATAGAGGAGGTGCAGGATCAGAAGTTTGAATCTGAGATTGAAATAAAAGATCCCGCAATGGACAATGTTGGTGGAATCGGGCGATTCACCAGGAGTGGTAGACTGTTCTCACCACCAGTTACCCAAGCTGATAGTGTTGATGCCGCAGCGAAGGCCAAAGGCAAGCAAGTTATGAATGAGGGTACCTCTGCACCACAGGCTGGTTCTGAGCCTACTTTCGCGAAGGATGTGGACGAGCTTTTGAGAATTATAAAGAAAAGCGACTTCAAGGTAATCGATCAATTGATTCAGACACCGTCCAAGATATCTATTCTCTCACTCCTATTGTGTTCGGAGGCACACAGGGAGGCACTTCTGAAGGTTCTTAATGCTGCATATGTGCCTCAAGAGATCTCGGTAAACCAACTAGAAGGGATTGTTGCAAATGTTCATGCAAGCAACGGGTTGGGTTTTACTGATTCTGACTTGACACCAGCTGGACGCAATCATAAGAAGGCTTTGCACATCTCGATGGAATGCAAAGACATTGTGTTATCACATGTTCTGGTGGATACAGGTTCCTCTCTCAATGTGCTACCCAAGAGAGCCCTGTCAAGGTTAGAAGTAGAAGGTCTGATCTTGAAGCCTTCAGATCTTGTTGTGAGAGCCTTTGATGGTTCTAAGAGGTCGGTGTTTGGAGAGGTAGAATTTCCAATTCAGATTGGATCACAAACCTTCAACACCGTCTTCTATGTAATAGATATCAGTCCTTCATAATAGCTGCTTGCTGGGTCGTCCTTGGATCCACAATGCTGGGGAAGTCTCCTTAACTTTGCATCAGAAGATTAAGTTCCCGATCAACGGAAGAATTATCACTGTCTGTGGTAAGGAGGACATTCTGGTCAGTAACCTGTCTACATTCAAGTATGTAGAGGTAGAAGGCGAAATTCATGAGACCCTCTGTCAGGCCTTTGAGGCAGTTCAGGTCAAGGATGCAGCTCCAATGGAAGAGGTTAAAGCAGGTGCCTCTATCTCATCCTTCAAGCAGGCACAAGCCTTGGTAGATTCAGGTGTTGCTCCCGGTTGGGGACGTCTGTTGGATTTACCTATTAAGGAAGACAAGTTCGGGATTGGGTAACAGCCGGCTCTCACTTCTACAACTTCAGCGCCTCAGACTCGTCAGGGGCCGATTACTTTCTCCAGTGTTGGCATCATTCAGTATCGCTAGATATATGCAATCAACAAAGAAGATGGGGATAGTGATTGCGACATTGACAATTGGGTGCGTCCAAGGATCCCGGGTGAAGTCATCAACAACTGTTCTTCCGAAGAGATTATCCAAGTCACTCTTCTTGAGGAGTAATTTTCTTTGTTTACTCATGCATAACCAAGTCTTATGTTCCGCCCAGGGCGTAATGACTCATTGTATGGCTCATTTATGTGAATACCTGCATTTGTTTATCATGAATAAAGGACGTCTTTTTGCATTCAAAATTTTGTTCAATGTCTTTCTATTTTTGCAGTTTTCAAAAAAAGTAGTTTTCAAAAAAATCAAAAAATGTATTTGGCAATGTTTTGTTTAGTTTGCACTCCTTGTTCACACTCATAAGCACATACCATCACTCATGCAGATGCACGTCACTGGATCCTATCGATAAAAGTTCTGCTATGACTTGCTCTGACTTTGAAAATCCAATCTTTCAAGCTGAAGAAGAGGGTGATGAAAACTGTGAACTCCCTGAAGAACTTGACAGGCTGTTAAAACAGGAGGAAAGGGTCACTCAACCGCATCAAGAGTCTGTTGAAGTGATTAATCTCGGCACCGAGGACGCCAAGAGTGAAATCAAGATAGGGGCTGCTTTGGAAGGTGATATGAAGAAGGGGTTAATTGAATTGCTGCAAGAGTATGTCGACATCTTCACTTGGTCTTATCAGGACATGCCAGGGCTTGACACAGACATTGTGGTACACCATTTACCTCTCAAAGAGGGTTGTCCTCCGGTCAAGCAGAAGCTCAGAAGAACAAGACCATAGATGGTTGTCAAGATAAAGGAAGAAGTTCAAAAAACAGGTGGACGCAGGGTTTCTAGCAGTTACAAATTATCCGCCATGGGTTGCAAATATCGTTCCAGTACCTAAGAAGGATGGAAAGGTACGGATGTGTGTCGACTACCGGGATCTGAACAGAGCTAGTCCTAAAGATTATTTCCCATTACCTCACATCGATGTTTTGGTGGATAACACGGCTCAGTTCTCGGTATTCTCCTTCATGGATGGATTTTCTAGCTATAATCAAATTAAGATGGCACCAGAAGATATGGAGAAGACAACTTTCATAACCCCATAGGGCACCTTCTGCTACAAGGTGATGCCGTTTGGTCTGAAAAATGCTGGGGCAACATATCAATGAGCTATGGTAACTCTTTTCCACGATATGATTCATCATGAAATCGAGGTGTATGTTGATGATATGATTGCCAAATCTCATACGGAAGAAGAACATTTGGTGAATCTGCAGAAATTGTTTGAGCGTCTGAGGAAATTCAAGCTGAGGCTTAATCCGAACAAGTGTACTTTCGGGGTGAGATCTGGAAAACTGTTGGGTTTTATTGTTAGCGAAAAAGGGATTGAGGTGGATCCTGACAAAGTAAAAGCAATACAAGAAATGCCTGAGCCAAGAACAGAAAAACAAGTCTGTGGTTTCTTAGGAAGGTTGAACTACATTGCAAGGTTCATCTCTCACCTAACAGCCACTTGTGAGCCAATATTCAAGTTGCTAAGAAAAGATCAGGCTATCAGGTGGAATGATGATCGCCAAAGGGCTTTCGAAAAGATAAAAGAGTATTTGCAAAATCCGCCAATCCTTATGCCTCCAGTCCCAGGGAGACCGCTGATTATGTATTTGACAGTACTGGATAATTCCATGGATTGTGTTCTCTATCAACACGACGAGACAGGTAGGAAAGAGCATGCCATCTACTTCCTGAGTAAAAAATTCACAGGTTGCGAGTCCAGATACTCAATGCTTGAAATGGCATGTTGTGCACTTGCATGGGCTGCTAAGCGTTTGAGACAATACATGCTGACTCACACAACCTTACTGATCTCCAAAATGGATCCAGTCAAGTATATATTTGAGAAGCCAGCTCTCACCGGAAGGGTTGCTCGTTGTCAAATGGTACTGATGGAGTACGACGTCCAGTATACATCCCAGAAATCCATCAAAGGGAGTATTCTGTCAGACTATCTTGCTCAGCAGCCGATTGATGATTATGAGCCGATGAAGTTTAATTTTCTAGATGAAGACATCATGTTCCTTAAGATGAAAGACTGTGAAGAGCCAGTTGTTGAGGAGGGACCTGATCCAGATGAAAAGTGGACTTTAATGTTTGATGGGGTCGTCAATGCTAAAGGAAGTGGAGTTGGTGCTGTCATTACTACTCCGAAAGGTGCCCACATGCCTTTCACCGCTCGTCTGACTTTCGAGTGCACCAATAATGAAGCTGAGTATGAGGCATGTATCTTGGGTATTGAGCAAGCCATTTATTTGAGAATCAAGACTCTGGACATCTTTGGAGATTCATCTCTAGTGATCAATCAAGTGAATGGTGATTGGAATACTCTCCAGCCTAATCTGGTCCCCTACAGAGATTACACGAGAAGACTGTTGACTTTCTTCACAACAGTAAAGTTGTATCATATACCTCATGATGAGAACCAGATGGCAGATTCTCTCGCTACTCTATCCTCCATGATCAAAGTGATTTGGTGGAACTATGCTCCCAGGATTGATGTTATGTGCCTTGATAGGGTTGTGTATGTGTTTGTTGCTGAACTTGTAATTGATGACAAGCCCTTGTATCACGACATCAAATGTTTTCTGAAGAATCAAGAGTACCCTGCAGGGGCATCCAACAATGATAGAAAGACTTTGAGAAGATTGGCAGGCAGTTTCTTCTTGAACAAAGATGATGTGTTGTATAAGAGGAACTTCGACATGGTTTTGCTGAGATGCGTGGATAGACACGAAGCGGACATGTTGATGCAGGATGTTCATGAAGGCTCCTTTGGTACTCATGCCGGTGGACATGCAATGGCTAAGAAATTGTTGAGATCGGGTTATTCTTGGATGACCATGGAATCTGATTGTTTCAAATATGCTCGGAAGTGTCATAAATGCCAGATTTATGCTGATAAGGTGCATGTGCCGCCAAATCCTCTGAATGTGATGTCTTCGTCGTGGCCATTTGCTTTGTGGGGCATTGATATGATTGGAAAGATTGAGCTGACTGCTTCCAATGGGCATCGCTTCATCCTTGTTGTCATCGATTATTTCACCAAGTGGGTCGAAGCAGCATCATTTGCGAAGGTCACCAGACATGTGGTTGCCCGATTCATTAAGAAAGAAATCATTTGTCGTTATGGGATTCCCGTAATAATCATTGCTGATAATGGTTCTAATCTCAATAGCAAAATGATGAAGGAGTTGTGCAAGAACTTCAACATTCAACATCACAATTCTTCCCCTTATCGTCCTAAGATGAACGGTACTATTGAGGCGGCAAATAAGAACATAAACAAGATTGTGCAGAAGATGGTCGTTACGTACAGAGATTGGCATGAGATGCTACCCTTCGCCTTGCATGGGTACCGTACTTCAGTGCGTACATCGACCGAGGCAACCCCTTACTCCCTTGTGTATGGTATGGAAGCAGTCCTACCTATTGAAGTGGAGATTCCTTCTCTAAGAGTCCTGCTGGATGTCAAGTTAGACGAAGCTGAATGGGTTCAAACAAGGTTCAATGAGTTGAGTCTTATCAAAGAGAAGCGAATGGCAGCCATTTGTCATCGGTAGTTGTATCAAAGTCGGATGAAGAGAGCCTTTGATCAGAAAGTGCGTCCTCGTTTCTTCCAAGTCGGAGATTTGGTGTTGAAAAGGATCCTTCATCCTTAGACAAATCACAGGGGCAAGTGGACTCCTAACTATGATGGACCATATATTGTCACCAAGATTTTTGATGGTGGAGCTTTAATGCTTGCAACTATGGATGGTGAAGACTTCACTTCCCCTGTGAACTCAGACGCAGTTAAAAAATACTTCGCTTAAAATAGACCCGTTAGACAATAAAAAGAATAGTCCAGGCAAAAAATGGGCATCCCGGTGAACCAAGAAAATGAAAAAGGTTCGGGCAAAAGTTAGGGATAAAAATGAAAAGATTGTACACTCGGTAAGTTGAAAACCTGAAAAGGCAACTTAGGCAGAAATGGGTATCCCGTTGGATTGAAAACCCGAAAGGGCGATCCAGGCAAAAGTTAGGGATTAAGCGAATGACTGTGTTCTGAGTAGTTCCGAATCTCATCTCGTGTCGATAACTGGAAACTTTCGAAGGATAGGAAACAGTCCAATCACCTTTTTCTGAAAGTTGATCAACTGGAGGATCTTGAAGACGAGCGAGTCATAGCAGAATTGGAACCCGATAGAAATCCATTTCACATTGCCATTAGATTAATTTCTGTTTTTATCTCTTGTGCAATTACCTCTTTCCAGGGATTGCTTCCTGATGCAAATGCCTATTCATAGGCCATTCAATCAATGAAATCACGTTATTCAATATATCTCTGTATTTGATTTTCATTTTACTGTTTTGTTTGCAAAAATTACGTCTGAATTTTTGATAAACATTGCATCATGAAACATAAGAGCTTTACAGGTACATGCTTAATGAACATTTAAAATTGCTGTAAATTTTAAGTGTTATGGATCGTCTATTCAGAACAGGTACACTCGGGACATTTCCTTGAAGTTCCCAGCAGATGATCACGGATGTTTTGCTTCAACAGTTGGAGTATGGTATCTTACCGCTGCAAAGTTGGTCCGAGCATTGGATTCTTCAATCCCCAGTAGTTTCTCACTACCGTACTTCCCCAAGCATTTGTTTCAGATCATTCACTCCCCAGTAGTGTTGACAGTGCCACACTGTATATCCCCAGTAGAGTTGACAGTGTCAGACTGTATACCCCTAGCGGAGTTGACAGTGCCAGACTGTATCTTCCCAGCAGAAGCAGCTGCTCCTCAGAGTTCGATGCCAGATCGATGATCTCGACCCCAGATCTATGGTCTCTTTCCTTGAAGTAGAATTTCGGAACCGTATCCGTGTTTGCTTCCCCTGCTGAGTTGTCTCTTTCGCAGATTACGGTTACCAGAACCATTATCGCTCTCCTCAGCAGCGAGCTTTCAGTGCCACTCTCTCCCCAGTCGGAGTCTTGGTATCTTGTTATTTCCAGAACACTACGTGGCCGGTCATTTCCCCATACAGTTCATTGTGATGTGTATCTCCAACAGTATGGCCGAGGTCCAAAAGATTGTGATTATTTCACCAGCAGAATTCCTTGCCTCGGCTCGGCATTCTCTCTAGCCTAGCATTTCGCATCCCTGCATGTAGAATCATATCACATTGCATCCTCCCAAATCGCGTAGCATTTCCATTTTCATGGAGCATTACGCCATTGAAAAATTCAAGCATACGCATGTAAAACGTAAGACGTTCTTGGTATCCCAAGTGATAAGCTAGAAGCTTGTTTCCAGTACTCATACTGAAGTTTGTTCATGACTCATCCTTTATTATTCCCAGCAGGGGTCGTTGGCCCACGTGCCGCCTCATTTATCATTTATCCTATTTCTGCCGATGCTGACAGGCATGAAAGTTTTTCGATATCCAGACCGAGGTGGCATTCAGGCCAGTTTTCCGATGTTCAGATCGAAGAAGATTTCGACGTTCAGGTTGATGCAACTTGTGGCATTCAGGCCAATTTCCGGTATTCAGATCGAGGTGGCATTCAGGCCAGTTTTCCGATGTTCAGATCGAAGAAGTTTCCGACGTTCAGGTCGATGCAACTTGTGGCATTCAGGCCAATTTCCGGTATTCAGACTGAGGTGGCATTCAGACCAATTTTCTGATGTTTAGATCGAAGAAGTTTCCGACGTTCAGGTCGATGCAACTTGTGGCATTCAGGACAGTTTCCGGTATTCAGACCGAAGTGGCGTTTTTGCCAGTTTTCCGATGTTCAGATCGAAGAAGTTTCCGACGTTCAGTTCGATGTAACTTGTGGCATTCAGGCCAGCTGTAATACCCCATTTTTTCTGGAAGCATAGGATTATGTTTCACATTTCATTGGCATCATACTAGGTCATACTCATTGCATACTGCATTAGTGACATGGAAATCAGATTTTGATTGATCACTCCTTAACAGAAGCAGCCCACACAAGGCAAGATTGAGAATTGGACTTCATTCTCCAAGTATACAAGTCTCAAGGGTCTCAAGGTAGTCCAAGTATCTTATTGTGGTCTACATTTCATCAATGGAGGATTCAGAGCTATCAGAGTGTTCATCTGGATTTAATCAGGAAATTAGGGTTTCATGGCTGCCTGCAACAGGAAATGTTTGGTTGGAAGTAGAGGGGCTCATTCATGTCATTATTAGAGAGGCATCTTGGCCTAGGAAGATTCACAATTATCTCATAAAGATCCATTGGCAAGCAGTGCAATCAGTTCTTGATCATTTTGCCCTAAAACTAAGGTTTGGTATAAAATCAGTTTATTTCTGATTCCTTGGGTGAAACTCTTTTCCATGGCCCTCCATATGTCCACAAGGGTCTACATACAAAAAATCAGCTCTTTATTTGAGCTAGAAGTGCTTCAATTGATCAATGGAATCGGGAATCAGATAGTTTGGGAAAAGTCAATTGTGGGGCCAGAAAAGTCAACTCCTGACATTTTGAGAGTGGAATCTCAAAATCCATGCCTAAGGGAGCCTATATGTGAAATTTGATCAAGGTTGGATCATGGATTCATCATTTAATCAGGAGTTGGAAAAGTTACTAAATTTGGAAATGGTTGACTTTTCATTTAGGGCAAGTTTTCATGGTTGTTGCACTCACTTTAAGCCCATTTTCCATCAAGATACAAGCTCTATCTAAAAAGTTATCCAACATAAAAGTTGTTCCTCTTGTTCCATGATTTCTAGAGATATAAAGTTTGCTCCATTTGGATCAATATTGAGAAAGTTATGCTTGGTCAAAGTGAGACATATTTTTAGGACACTTAGAAAAATTTCTAAGTCCAAAATCTTCAAAGTTTGTCAAGATTTCTTGGCCAGATTTCTTTCCCTTCAAGCACCATTTGAAAATAATTTCTTCATAACAATTGTACCTTTCCATGTCCTCTTTCACCTCTATTTGGAATCATCCCATTTGGATCATTGGTTTGAGAGATGCATTAATCTAAAGTTGGCATCATGAACTGAATTTCTAGGCAGCATGTTAGGCCAAACTGGCCCATCCTTTTGGCATGATGAAACCTGAACTTTAAGGCCACTTTTCAAATTCTTCCATTCATCATTTCCATTTGTCCCCAACAGGAAAGATGTTAAGCTCCATGAACTCTTCCTACTGTTTGCATTGCCTTACCATTTGGTCATGTACTCATCAAGATACAAGGTCACAAAGTCCTCATCTTGGACTGTTTATATGTTGCACAAGCCAAACCAATAATGCTGCACAAATGACCAGCCCACACTCTTTACCTCATTTGGCCATGTAACCTTTTGTCCACTCACTTAAGTTTTGCCAAAACAAGCGCTTGGTTTCACCACCTCACTTTTTGCATCATTTTGCACATAACCAAAACAAACATTTGCAAGCACATTTAGAACATTTAAAGTCATCAAATATAAGCTTTAAATCCCTAATCTGAAGAGGTGGTGGCTGCTATTTTCGAACTAAGCAAAGCAAGGAGAAAAAGATCAAATTTGATTCTATTTCCATTTCTCAAGCTAAAGCATTGAAGCACCAAAGCAGCATCTTATTTCCTTCCCTTCCTCCACTATCAAGAAGCAGTGGATTGATTTCCACTAGGTAAGCATTCTATCACTCTCTTCCATTGCCATATTCATGCTTGTTCATCACTGTTTTTTTATGCTTACCATGCATGCTCATCATGCTTACCTTGCTCATTACCATGCTCAACACCATGCTCATTTCCATGTTAATAATGTGCCTTACTTGCTTCTGAAGTCCTCAACATGAGGCATTGTTGGTGTTGCTTAATTTATGTCATTAATTTTTTTTGTATCTGTGTTCATATGGTCACCTTGTGGTCAACATTTCCCTATGTTCAAGCCATTATTTTCACTGAAATAAGATACCATGATGAACCTCGCATTGCATACTTTAACTTTGTTTTTCATATCATCTCATTTGGTGCACCATGGCATGAGCATTATTGGGTGGAAGTTGGAGAGATTCTGTTTGTGTTTTTCGTGTTGTTGTTGCATGGTGTTAGGGTTATTTGGAGACGAAGACCACGTGTCGTCACATGAGCCGCTTGATCAAGTGTGCATGCTGCAATCCTGGCCGTGCGCGTTTTGTTTGTCCTTTTGTGACTTAAAAATGACTTGACCGATTGATGCACTTGTTTACATGATTTTTAAAATAAATTGTTCATTTCATTTAAATGTCACGCGCTTAAATAATTAGTTTGGACCAGGCCTTGCACAACGCACTATCCACACCTCCACGCCTGGCCCATCACCAATTCACTTCCACTTTTTATTTTCTTTTTTTTTAATTCATTTTATTTTCTGTTTTGTTTTTAATTAATAAAAATATTTTATTTATTCATAAAAAATCCAAAAAAATAATTTTTACATTTCTTAATGTTTTATTTAATTTTATTTAATTTCTATTTTCATATTTATTTAATGTTAATATTTCATTTTAATTATTTATTTCAAGTGGATCATTTTAACACACATTTATTTCTTGATTTTACTTTCATAACTTAGAATTATTTTTAGGTTCGGTTTTTTTGGATTAAGGTTGACCAATATCTCATGGTCAACCTGACCTTTTCTTGGAATTTTATTTCTCATTTTTAATTTATTTTGGATTTATTTTTTGAACTAGTTTGCTTGGTTGACTTTTCCTTTGACTTTTGTTTTACTTCAATTAATTTATATACTAATTTTCATTATTTTTAAAATCTTTTTGGGGGATGATGATGTCAGAACCCCACTTCATTTAGTTTAATTTATCATAATTTTCTTGATTAATTTTCTATTTATTTTATATTTTTTAAGTTGACTTGAATTTTTAGTTGACTTCTTTATGATCGATGTTTGACTTAGGGATTGCTTATGGAAATTGAAGAGATCTTTTGATCCTCCCTTGTTCATCTCATATGCCATGTATTAGAGGCCTTGTACCTTGATTTTATTTGGTCCTTACCTTATTTCCCGATTAAATTATTCAGTGGACCTTTTTGTGCATCTTTTCATCTGTCTGATTCATCTATCATCTTTTATACTCGTTTCTTTCATCCCTGCTTATTATGTCTTGATTGTTTAACATATTCATGCTTCTCATGCATTGTTTAATGCTCCATTATTTCATTCTTTGATTCTTTGATTGGATTATATACTTGTTTAATTATTCTTATTGTTTGATTAACTGTTGCCTACTTGTATGAAGTATGAGGCATATATTCTTATTGTTTGATTGCCATGAACCATCCCCATTCATAACAAATGTACCCCTCTCCCATGAAGTGTAAAATATTTATTCTTTCATTCTTTATTCATCTGTTAATACATGAATTAAAACGAACATCCGATAATCATTTCAAAACAAGATCAAAAAGCTCGATCCAACTTCGAGTAATCATTTTCAAAACATAACAGAACCAGCACATATTCATCCATCCTTTTGTAAGTCGATTGCTTCATGCATCGCCATTTCTCTTGTAAGTCGATTGCTTCATGCATCGTCATCTACCTGTTGTAAGTCGATTGCTTCAGGCATCGCCATCTACCCTTATCCCCTTTCTCTCCTTGCTCCTTCCGTCGACTCTTTTTCCGTTTAGGTAGCACCCATTAGGTAGAACCCTTTGTATGATAACATTGGTAGAATTCCCTTATTCTTTTGTATGATAACATAGGTAGAATTCCCTTATTCTTTTGCATGCTAACATTAGGTAGATGTCCCCTTTGTAAATCCTAACACATAGGTCCACATTGCATGACAACTCTAGGGCAGAGCTTCCCCACTTTTAGGCCTCCCGTGCGTCTCCGATCCTGTGGCATGTTAGTCTGTTCTATTGCAAAGAGGTAATTGCCTAAGACTTGATTTAGCGAGCTGCGACACCTACTGCTAGGACGTGAACACATTTCCCACCTTCCTTTGACACAACTAGTGTCCTCCTTTGTAAGTCCATGTTCAGATAGCAATCCTTAACCACTAATTGGTCGAACTACGACAACTCTGATTCTTATGTTCAGATGAGATACGTAGGCACGAGATGCGATGTCTTGTCGAGTTTTGACTGACGACTAACAACTAATCCTTGCTTGTGTTCGCCCTTGTTGAGATTCTTTTCTCTCGCCCTCGTTGCGATCGAGACCTTCCCTTTCTCTTGCCCTAGTTGCAATCGAGACCCTTTGTTCCCGTATATAGTTGAACTACGTTTTGCTCTGATTATCATTCCAGATGAGAAACATAGGCATAAGATGCGATGTCTTAGCGAGCACACTTCTCTTTCACCCATAGGTAGCCGAGCTACGAAGACTCTAATTCTCATATCCAGATGAGATACGTACGCAGTGGATGCGGCATCCGTGCGAGTCATTTTTTTTACCCCTCTTTTAGTAAATAATACCTTAGATAAACACACACCCTTTAGACGAGAACCACAAGAGTGGATCCCGTAGAGTACTACGGAAGCGTAGGGGTGCTAATACCCTCCCTTCGCATAATCGACTCTCGAACCCAAGATTTGGTTGCGAGACCTTGTCTTTTCCTTTTTCTTTATGGTTTTCTTCGATCGTTTCCTTTCCCTACTTTGGGATAAATAACAAACAGTGGAGACTCTTCTATTTCTTTTCTTTTTTCGCCGGTTGTTTCGTTTCGCATTTTTTTAGGTTGCGACATACGTGATGCAGCCTCTCACTTTTGTTAAATCCATAATTTTTGCCTATACCGCCCTTTCGGGTTTTCAGTCTATCGGGATACCCATTTTTGCATAGTCACCCTTTTGAGTTTTCAACTTATCGGGCTTTTTTTTCAAGCGTATTATTTTTTGACTGCATTTGCGTTCATGGGGGTTGGAAGATCTTCACCATCCATAGTTGAGAGAATTAAG
Source organism: Lathyrus oleraceus (assembly GCF_024323335.1). Classification (NCBI taxonomy): domain Eukaryota; kingdom Viridiplantae; phylum Streptophyta; class Magnoliopsida; order Fabales; family Fabaceae; genus Lathyrus; species Lathyrus oleraceus. The sequence goes on along the minus strand of NC_066580.1, from coordinate 195,372,075 downwards.
GCTCCTCTAAAGAAGACCTTTCTTACAACGTGTGAACCTTCACAATTCGGAGTCCATTTGCCCCTTGGATCAGAGTGAATGGACATAATCTTCTTCAACACAAGGTCTCTAACCTTGAGGACACAAGGGAAAACCTTCTTGTCGTGGACTCTTTTGATGAACTTTTGGTAAAGATGGGCGTGAAAGATAGTTGCCAAGCGCTTCTCATCAATGAGGTTCAGTTGGTCAAACTGGGCTTGTACCCACTCGGCTTCATCAAGCTTGACATCGGTCAAAATCCTTAAGGAAGGAATCTTTACTTCAACAAACAGGACTGCATCCATGCCATACACAAGAGAGAAAGGAGTTTCCCCAGTGGAGGTTCGTATTGAGGTACGATAGACATGTAATGCAAACCGAAGAATTTAATGCCAGACTTTATAGGTTTCCACGATCTTCTTGATGTTCTTGTTAGCCGCCTCGACAACACCATTCATCTTAGGCCTATAAGGCGATGAGTGTGGTGTTCGATTTTGAAGCTTTGGAAAAGCTCTTTCATCATTTTGTTATTGAGGTTAGATCCATTATCAATAATGATCTTGTTGGGGACCCCATAATGGTAGATGATTTCCTTTCTTATGAATAGAGCCACTACTTGTCTTGTGACGTTGGCGTAAGAAACAACTTCCACCTATTTTGTGAAATAGTCAATCACTACAAGGATGAAGGGTGTCCATTTGAGGCAGTTAACTCTGTGTGTCCGATCACATCAATGCCTCACTTGGCAAAAGGCCAAGGTGATGTTAGGACATTGAGTGGCATTGGTGGCACATGGATCTTGTCGGCGTAGATCTAAAATTTATGGCATGTTTGAACATGGCGGTATTAATCAACCTCCATAGTCATCCAATATTAACCGGCCCTCAAGATCTTCTTTACCATGGTGTGTCCACTGGCGTGCGTCCCAAAAGATCCCTCATGGATTTCCATTATAATCTAGTTTGCTTCTTGCTTTTTCACACATCTTAGCAAAACTGAATCATAATTTCTCTTGTATAGTGCCCCTCCACTTAAGAAGAACTTGGATGACAGTTTCCGAAGATACTTCTTGCCGGTGATGGATGCGTCCACATGGTATTCTTGGCTCTCTAAGAATATCATGATGTAAAAGAACCAAGGATGACCGTAGGCTTCGTCTTACGCTGCCAAACAGTAATTCAGACCGTCCAAGTAGTTGAGGTGAAAGGATGGTTCTTCATTCTTCCTTTTAACCTTAAACATGGATTAAAAAGTTACCAATGCATCAACCAGTTGATTCTCCTCTCGAGGAATGTGTTTGATTTGTAATTTCATCAAAGTATGGGATTAATTTCAAGACATGCTCCATGTAAGGGATGAGCTTGTGATCTCTAGTATGCCAATCTCCTTTGACTTGGCTAATAAACAATGTTGAATATCTGTATACTTCAAGAATTTTGATCCTAAGATCAATTGCAGCTTTAATGCCAAAGATATAGGCCTCCTACTCTGCCATATTGTTTGTACATTCGAAACACAACCTTGTAGTGAAGGGGAGGTGAAAGCCAGTTGGGGAGATGATGATTGCCCCAATGCCATTGCCATGAGCTTTTGAAGCCCCATCAAATACCAAGGTACATCGCGATCCAGGATCTGGTCCTTCCTCGGGGCCAGGGATGTTGTAGTATCTGATTTACATGATTTCCTTGTCGGGGAATTCAAAGCATATAGATAGGTAGTCTTTTAAGGATTGATGTGCCAAATACTCAAACAATACACTCCCTTTGATAGGTTTTTGAGTAATATGTTGGATGTCATACTCGGTTAAAGCCATTTGCCAACGGGCTACTCTACCGGTTACAACAGGCTTCTCTAAGATGTATTTGACAGGGTCCATCTTGGAGATTAACAATGTTGTACGAGTGAGCATGTACTATCTTAAGCTTTTGGCAGCCCAACCTAGTGCGCAATAAGTCTTTTCAAGCATCGAGTACCTACTCTCATAATAAGTGAACTTATTGCATAAGTAGTATATTGTGTGCTCTTTCCCACCAATCTCGTCATGTTGGCCTAGAACTCATCACATAGATCCTTCAAGGATGGTAAGGTACATTATCAATGGTCTTACAAGAACAGGAGACATCAGGATAAGAGGTTCTTGCAGGTACTCCTTTATCTTCTCAAAATCGTTTTAGCAATCGTCGTTCTAAATGATAGCTTAATCCTTTCAAAGAAGTTTGAAAATTGGCTCACAAGTGGCCGTAAGGTAAGATATGAACCTAGAAATTTAGTTCAATCTATCTAGGAATCCTCAGACTTCCTTTTCAGTTTTGGGTACATGCATAGCTTGTATGGCCTTTACTTTCTCAGGATCTACCTCAATGCCATGTTAACTGACGATAAAACCTAACAGTTTTCCAGATTTACCCCAAACGTGCATTTGTTGGGGTTAAGCCTCAATTTAAATTTCCTTAATCTCTCGAATAGGTTTTCCAGATTGACAAGATTCTCCTCCTCGGTTTGGGATTTGGCGATCATATTGTCAACGTAGACCTCGATCTCTTTATGAATCATATCATGAAAGAGTATGACCAGGGATCATTGGTATGTTGCGCCATAATTTTTTAGTCCGAAAGGAATGACCTTGTAACAAAAGGTGCCCCATGGGGTTATGAAAGTGGTTTTCTCCATATCTTGTTGAGCCACTCGGATTTGGTTGTAACCGGAGAAACCATCCATAAAGGAGAAAACAGAGAACTGAGTGGTGTTATCCATTAATATATCAATGTGAGATCGTGGGAAGTTGTCTTTGGGACTTGCTCTATTCAGATCTCTATAATCTACACACATTCTCACTTTGTCGGCCTTCTTGGGCACAGGCACAATATTGGAAATCCATTGGGGGTAGTTGGAGACTGATAGAAAGCCCGTGTTGAGCTATTTTTGCAATTCCTCCTTGATCTTCATAGCCATGTCAGGACGATTCCTTTATAGCATTTGCTTCGAAGGAGGGAACTATTCTCTAAGAGGTAGACGATGGACCACAATATCAATATCGAGGTCGGGCATGTATTGGTATGACCATGCGAACACATCCAGGTAATATTTCAAGAGCTTGATCATCTTCACCTTGAATTCTTCTTGTAGACCTGAGCCTACTCTAACTTCCTTAGCTTCTTCGTTTATTCCAAGGTTGACCACCTTAACTGATTCCTCATGCGGTTGGATGACCTTTGACTCTTGCTTGAGCAGTCTCGCTAACTCTTCGTGGAGCTTGCAATCTTCATCATAATCCTCATCGAAGTGATTAATCAGGTTATCAAAGTCATACGAGACTATAGCAGAATTGTCATTGGTGATTGTCGAGGGTGATCTGCACAATTTAGGGTTCATGCTTTTATTGATATGAAAGGAGGGAAAATGATTTGAAAAGGAATTTTAAGAAAATAGAATATTGCAATTTTTGAAAAGGAAATAAATAAATGAAAGACAAGGATCACAAAATTTAATGCATAACATGGATTTTTTCATTAATTTTGAGAAAAGGGGAAATTTCACGGAGGCCCTACAAATGATTCCCTCATGCCTTGGGCACGACATGGGTTCTTTTGATTGATAAAAGGGGAAACAAACAAAGAAAATTACTTCTCAACTATTATCACTTCAGGTACTTCTGACACGGTCCATTTAGTGGCATCTTTTCCTTTGGTCTTCTTGAAGACCAGTCCTTCTTATTCGTCATCATCTCCCTCCAAGGCACATATATGGCTGTCAACAAGGTGCCCATCACTTGAGAAATATTCTGATAACGGGAGAACTTGTCCCTTCTCAGCTATTCGCAGCGTCTTCTTCAAGTTTTGGGAATTGTATCCCAATCCCAAGCAGTCGTTATTGTTTGGTAGCTCAAGCATTCTTCCCCATCCTTCGAGGTGTCCATTCCTTATGATAGCCAAGGCATCTTTGAGGGAGGCCATTGGAAATTCAGCATTTTTTTATTCATCCCTTACAGGTAAAACTATTTCGACATTGACAACTTCAAATGATTAAAATAGGATTTACTTCACTTCTCCCTCTCCTTCGACGTATCGAAATGACACGAGATGACTCACCATAATATCCTCTTCACCTTCCATGACCACCAGTTTGTTGCCAACCAAAAATTTCAACCTTTGATGGAGCATTGAAGTAACGGCTCCGACCGAATGAATCCATGGTCTTCCAAGTAGGCAACTATAAGCTGGATGGATGCCCATTACAAAGAAAATGATGAATAAGGTATGAGGACCAATCTTCATAGGAAGATCTATTTCACCGATCACGGTCCTCCTTGATCCATCAAATGCCTTTAACATCAGCTTACTCGCTTTCATCGAGAGTGCTTCAATGGTTAACTTAGTAAGAGAACTTTTGGGCATCACATTGAGAGAAGAACCGATGTCCACCAAAACTCTTTATAGCAATGTGTCCACACACTCAATAGATATGTGTGTAAGACCCTAATTTTGACCCTAAGATCCCTCATGCCATCTCATTAATTTACATTGGCTTTGGGATCACACCTTGGCATCCTCCAAACCCCTCATTCATTGGGTTTACATCAGGAGAGATCACCAAGCACATTTAATTGTGTCATACTTTGTTTTTATTTATTTACAAACCAAAATACCAAAAATATGTCTAGTGTAGTTTTATTTCTTTTGTAGGTAGTGTGTACATCCACTTATGCCTCATCAAGCTCATATCTAGGGTGTGAGTCCCTCAGTGCAAGTGATAAATCAAAGAAAAGTTCACATTGGTTCTACAAATCATATATAGATCCTCATGTTCTTTATTTGTCATTTTGATCAAGATTTCATCTAGAGTTTGAAGCTTGTTTGTCAAGGAAGTCCGAATTCATCTGGGTATCTTATGTGCCTTCCTCAGTAAGTTGCTTCAACAAATCGGTCAATATTATCAAAGGATACTCTATTTTACTTCATATTATGCATATATGATCCTCCATGAGCCTCAAAGATCAAAGGAACTTCAAGTTTGCAAGTTGGTTCAAGGAGTTTGACCAGAAAAATCAATTGGTCAAATCTAGGGTTCCCTAGACCTTATATCATACAATTTTTATCATGTGAAAATGACTCTAAGAGAAAAGTTACTCTTTATGACATTCCAAACAATTTTAATTTTGTCATCAAGAGCTAATTTTGCATGGAAAGTCATTTTTTATGGTGAAAGATTATAGGTCATTTTGTTTGTGCCCTAGATAGAAGGTCAACTTCCAAGGACCATAACTTGCTCAATTTTATGATATAAAGATCATCAAAGTTTCATGATCACTTTCAAGATGCCTTATCCAACTTTTGTTCTTTGAAAAAGGTCACATTCCACTTACAAGGGCATGTTCCAAGAGGGAACATTATAGGTCATTTTGGGCCATCATCATTGAACAAGCAATTTTCCTCAAATTCTAAAATCCATAACTCCTTCATGTAAAATACAAACGGTGTCAACTTTATGACCAAATTGAATATTATTTAAAACTATACAACTTTGAATAAGGAACCAAAGTCATTTGAAGCTCATAGCAAAAGTTATTCATGGTGGAAAAAGGGGTAATTTGACTTTTAACTTAGATAATTTTCAACTATGTTTGATTCCTCCAACTTCCACACTGAAATTCATCATGATCCAAGCTCCAAATGAAAAATGTTTCAATAGAAAAGTTGTTCCCCTTCAAGCTAGATTTCCAAAGAGTCCAAGATCATGGCATTTGGATTAAATTTGAGGGACTTGCGCATGGGGACATTGCATGGCTCTATTTGGAAACTTTTGTACTCAATTTTCACACAACTTTGTATGGCCTTATGAAGTGATTTCAGAATCAAATGTGCACGAATTTGGACGTTTTGAAATCACCATTTGGGCCTTAATGCATGCACACAAGTTACTATTTTTGACAATTTTTTGAAATGGTGTGAATAACAATTTGCCATGCCTATATATTGAACTCATTGACCTCAGAGTGAAGGAAGACACTTGCCCAAGCCTTTCTTATCAATCCCAAACCTCCAGTGATAGAATATCTTGAAGGTTTCAATTGAAATCGGGTTTTGGTGCTCATTTTGTTTTGGAACTGAAACTCCAAGGATTCAAAGCCTTTTGTATCCAAATCATCTCCTGCAAGCAAGTAGAAGAAAGGCCAAGTGAATTAGATATGAGGTCGAGCTCCATCACTACAAATAGAAGGTTAATTTTCTTGAACTTCAAGCCTTCAATTATCCCCTAATTCTCCATAATTTCACTTGATTTTTGGTTGGCTGAAGTCCTACCAATGTAGGAAACAAGATTGAGTTGCTTTGAGGTCAAATCGAAGCAACTCAGTTCATCCACCTAATTTTTCAAATCCACGTATCTCTTTGTATAGTGAGAATTGGAAGAAATGGAGGTCAGATTCGTGCTCTCCTTGATTTTCTCTTTAAAACCATATGTGGATCTTTCATTTTGGTGAAGTTTTTGGTTGGACCAGAGAAGATGACTAGAGCTAGGGCTTCGATGATGCGCTGGAGAGATCCTAGCCATTTAATCTCGTCCCTTCATTCTAATTACCAAGTATACATGCGTGTTGACTAGGGTGCAGGGTGGATGATACACGCTTGGCCATCATATCTGCCATCTCAATTAATGAGGGAAATCTGATGACCCTCGTTTTTTTCTTCTGATTAATATTTTAAATAGTTTGTTTTTGTTAAATTCATAATAATTTCAATTTTGATCCAAAAAATATGGGACTTTCACCAAAAATATTTAAATTATTTCATCTTCCATATTTTGAATTAAGATAATTTTTTGGATTATATTTGATATTTTTTATGAATTTAATAGTGTTTGAGTTGTTTTTAATTATTTTTAAATACTTCTGACTTTCCAAAAATTCCAAAAAGTTTTGAATAAGGTCCTTTGATCTTTTTTGACCTAGGATAAATCTCTTGGCCATTTATTTGGTGATTTGAGGGGATTTGAGGTTTTTCCCATTTAAAAATACATTTTTATTCATTTAAAATTTGTTTTTAATTGGTTAATTGTTTAAAAATTATATTGAGCCATTTAGTTGACCTTGTGTTGTTTCATTTTCTTCTCAACCTTGATCATGGTTGATTTGAACTTCCATTTTATCAATACTATTGGATTTATGGAGTTGATGAAATGTGAACTTCATCCCTTAAAATGAATGGATAGTATGGATAGTATTAACCTTTTTTCCATTTGTGAGATCTAGTGGCATACTTGTTGATTTATCAAAGTTGGAGCCCTTCTCATGGATGATGTCTTGGTTTATGTCTTCATGCTTGTGAGTGGATGGTTGAGTATTCTTCAAAGAATGACTTAAACCATGATTCTCCTTCCACTAACATTTGACTAACATCTTATGTATTGACCAATGTCGTTATCTGAGACTGAGTTATCTTGGCCAATGCCATTCATCTGATATAAGCCTGGAACTTCCCCATTGGTTTATCTTTTACTTTTGCCTTTGTGCTTAAGCTGTTATTTTGATCTTGTTGTGTATATCTGATGATTGTTTCCATGAGTATGACACAAGGAGTATTTCATTTGATACATTTTGAAGCCACTAAAGATTTCTTTCTTTTGGAGTACTTGCTTAGATGTTGGAAATCTTTATTTGATGCCTCTGATCTTCATATTGATTGCTTGGGTGGTTATGCTTATTGTTTGCTTAAAAGTCCAAAGGAAATGGGTTTCTATCTGAGATCCTTGTCTTGTAGATTGCATCCCATTGGTCAGATCTTTTCAACTCTAAACTTTTAATTTATGTCTAGGATGGTCGCTTTATCTCCTCCCACTTCTTTAATTTCAAAACCTCTACCTCGTTTCAAAACCTTCTTTGCTTGTTATTTTCAACTTAGACATGTTTTAATGGTTAGAAACCTTGGCCTTCTGCCATTGAGTTTTCAAATATTTTCTTAATCAAATTTATAAATAAACTTAATCATATTGACTTTAATTTCAAAAGACAAAAGGAAATAACAATCTCATCTAATCCTTTTTGCCATTTTGTGCCTTTTTCTCTTAACCTATTCAAAAGAGATCATTTAGGTTTGAGTTATCTTTGGTTGAGATATAATCCTCCCATTTCCATAATATTTGATTATATGTCTTTCCATTTATTAGGGGTCAGTGGCATACTTGTTGATTGAATCCAAGTTGGAGCCCTCCCTCTTTAATGCCGTAAAGCATTCATTATCAGTGGATGTTTGGTTGAGTATTCTCCCTTTGATACCAAAAGATCTTTAAGATTTTGTTAAAATCAATCCACCAAGTTCTTTGAAATTTCCACCATGAACTACGAGTTTTTGATCCCTCATTTTTATATTGGTACGTAGGCATAAGACCGAAGGTCTTGTCAAACACAAAAATATAATTAATGAGTTCTTTTCTCATCCCCTCATTCAATTTTTTAGCAAACATATTTTTCAACTAAAAATAATTACACAAAAAAAGGGCTTCCTAGGAGTACCTAGGACACTTTGGGTGCTAATACCTTTCCTCTGTGTAAGTAACCCCCTTACCTATAATCTCTGACATTTTATTAGTTTTGATTTGAAAACTTCTTATCTTTGGGCTTTGCTCGTACTTTTCCCTTTTCCTTTGGAAACAATAAAAGTGCGGTGGCGACTTTGGTTTTATTGACGTTGAGTTAACCAATAGCTCAATAGTCATGAATTTACCGCTATAGAAAGAAAATGGTGAATCTGTTGGAGAGTAGTCCTTAGTGGGTTTAGCCTGCTTTTTCGTGTGTATACATATTTGTATATTTGATGTTTGTTTGTGTATATTGTTGTGTGATACTTTCAGTCTGTGCTTGGTGATCTCGGTATGGTGAGATAAGTTCTAACCCGAACTTGATTGCAATTTAAGATAGGAGGGTGGTATAGTCATGTTGGCTTTGAAGGAGTAGTTTTGAAAGAGTTGACATGAGACACCCCACTCATCGGAGACCTCTTTGGAGTTACTGTTGTCACACGAGTAAGTCATGTATAGGCATTACTTTCTCTTATTTTGGGGTCTGAGAAGCTGAGGATCGTAAAACATTTAACCTAACTTGTCCTATTTTAGATGTATTGCAGAGACTGTTCAAGTGTAGACTTCATAACATTTGTTACACGATACTACACTCAGACGAGTTTCTCTCGAGAACATTATGGGTTGATGAGTCAGTCATACAAACCTATAGTATCTGATAGAGGGGATCGTGACTCTGGGAACTTTTTAGAACATGACCTACAGGTTTTTATCATTAGTACACTCCTTTGGGATGGTTCTTAACCCGACTTCATGCTCGTGACTCGCAAAAAAAACCTTTGATTCTTGGTTGATCCGATCAGTCTTGTCAATATCAATAGAACTTGTGTGTTGATAAAAGTGAAAACCATAATCCACCAAAATGGATGATTGATCTTGATGATGACTTGATCCATCCCTTGACCTTTGTTTTTGTTTGCCTTGTGTGTGATCCCTTGTGTGTGATTGTTGCATTCATGCATACATGCGCATCATATAATTCATCACAGAAAATAGATTTCAAGGAAACTAAGGTCATATTTGCGAATATTTTCAGATCATGGATTATGGACGAAGGAACACTAAGAAGTACAGTTTCAGATGTCCCGACTTGAAAGAGTTAAGGAAGTTATCATCCTTTGTAGTTGATCCCTTGGATTTTAAGCAACGTCATGGGAAGCTTTTATCCATATTCTCTATTGATGTGGTTGAAGGACTTTTGAGTGTCTTGGTGCAATTTTAAGACCCTCTCTATCGGTGCTTCAGTTTTCATCATTATCAGCTCGTACCCATGTTAGAAGAGTATGCCCATCTCTTGGGTATGCCCGTATCTAACAAGGTACCTTTCAATGGACTGGAGGAGATTCTGAGATCTCAAGTCATAGTTGAGGCTCTTCATTTGAAGAAATCAGAGATTGATGCTAATATGACAAAGAAATGAGGGATTCTTGGGTTAACTTTTGAGTTTCTTATTGGTAGAGCTACTGCTTTTGCTCAAGTTAGTAGTATGGACTCTTTTGAAGACATCTTTGTCTTGCTTATCTATGGTTTAGCATTGTTCCCTAACATTGACAATTTTGTTGATGTTAACGCCATTAGAATCTTCTTGATTGGGAGTCTTGTTCCAACTTTGTTGGGTGACATGTATTTTTATTTGTATTTAAGGAATTCTAAAGGTGGTGGAACCATTGTGTGTTGCATTCCTCTTCTATACAAGTGGTTTATTTCGCACTTGCCTCAGACACCTGCTTTCTTGGAGAACAAGCAATGTCTATGGTGTGTTCTCTAATGTGCCTCTCAGTAATGATGATAGTTATGGTGAGTTCTCTAATGTGCCTCTCATTGGTACATAAAGAGGAATCAACTACTTATCCACTACTTCCAAGACAGATTAACTGGTGTTGCACTTCGGTGGTATATGGGCTTGGACAATGCTAGTGTTTGTACTTTTAATGACTTAGGAGAGGATTTTTTCAAGAAACACAAGTAAAATGTTTATATGGCTCCCGATCATTATCAGTTACGGTCAATGTCTCAAAAAGATAAAGAGACGTTCAAGGAGTACGCCCAAAGATGGAGAGAACTCGCTGCTCAAATTAGCCCACCCTTGGAGGAGAAAGAGATGACCAAGATCTTTTTGAAGACTCTAAGTTCATTTTATTATGAACGTATGATTGCCAGTGCTCCTAATGAATTCACCGCAATGGTGAACATGTGGATGGGATTAGAGTAAGGTGTTAGAGAAGGCCGATTGTCTAAAGATGAAGCGTCTTCAAGCAAGAAATACAGTAGTTACTCTAAGAAGAAGGAAGGGGAAACCAATGTAGTGTTTATAGGGAGGTAGATGAGGCCTCATGTGAGTAAGAATTCCCAATCTCGCCAGCATCATCATCAAGTATCGTTAGTTATTCCTGTTTTTACCAATAATTCATCAAATCAATCAGTTCTCGTTCAGCAACAACATCAACAACAACCACAACAACATACCCACAATAACTACAACAACAATCATCATAATTTTGAGAGGAAGAAGGTCACTTTTGATCCTATTGCAATGACTTATACAGAATTATATCCTTCTTTGGTTTTCAAAAATTTTATTTAACCAAGAATTCCTCCACATACTCCTAAAGCTTTGCCATGGTGGTTCAAGCCAGATCTTCACTATGCCTTTCATTAGGGCGCTTTCGGCCATGACATTGAAAATTGTTATCCTCTGAAACATGAGGTCCAAAACTTGATCAAGAGTGGTATGGTGTCCTTTGAGGACCGCGCACCTAATGTTAAAGCTTATTCGTTGCCTGCTCATGGCAATGCTTATGTGAATATGGTAGATGGATGTCCTGGGAATTTCAGGGTTTTCGATGTTCGTCATATTTGCCAATGTTTGGTAGCGATCCATAGAACTTTATGCTTGATCAGTGATTATGAGCATGACCATGATGGTTGTGTTATCTGCAGTGTCAACCCTCAAGGATGTGTGATTGTTAAGAGGGATATTCATAATTTAATGGATGAAGGAGTAATTCAGAGCCAATAATCCAGACATATAGAGAATGATATGAATGTTATTGTACCAGTGTTCAAGTCTCCAGAGCGAGTAGTCATCCAGTATGACAAAAATAAGATTGACAATAGATCGGTATCACTGTTGGTAATACGGTTAGCGGGCCCAGTCCCATATTCATCCGATAAAGTTGTACCTTATAAATACAATGCTACTATGTTTGAGAATGGGAAAGAGGTTCCTCTTCCTGCTGCAAATTCAGTGGTAAGCATTGTAGATGTTATGAAGGTGACTCGTAGGGGTCGTGTATTTGGTCAGGTATCCACAAAGGTTGTGGAAGACGTTGTGATTAGTAAGAAGGAAGATATTCCATCAGTTTGTCCCATTAACGCTCCAACTTGTTAGTATGGTGAATCCCGCGGGTTGAAGGTTAAAGATGTTGATAATGATGATGTTCTACGATTAATCAAGAAGAGTGAGTTCAAAATTATGGAGCACCTACTCCAGACACTATCAAATATTTTTGTGTTATCTTTATTAATAAACTCTGAAGCGTATAGAGATGCTTTATAGAAAGTACTAGAGCAGGCATATGTAGAGCACGATATCACAGTGGATTAGTTCGATCACATTGTCACAAATATCACTTCTTGCAACAATTTGAGCTTTTGTGATGAAGAGCTTCCTAAGGAAGGAAGAAAACACAACTTGGCACTTCATATTTCTATGAATTGTAAAGAGGACGCTTAGTCCAATGTTTTGATGGATACTGGTTCATCATTGAATGTGCTACCGAAATCAACTTTGGCAAGAATTTCTTATCAAGGTGCACCTATGAGGTACAACGGTGTGGTAGTAAAAGCATTCGACGATTCTTGAAAAACTGTCATTGGAGAGGTGGACCTTCTAGTCAAGATTGGTCCGAGTGAATATTAGATTAGTTTCCAAGTAATGGACATTCACCCAGCCTACAATTGTTTACTAGGAAGGCCATGGATTCATGAGGCGGGTGTTGTCACGTCTACTTTGCATCAGAAGCTTAAATTTGTTAAAAATGGCAAGCTCGTCATTATTGGTGGAGAGAAAGCGCTTTTGGTGAGCCATCTATCATTATTCACCTATATGGAATCTGAAGAAGAAGTTGGAACGCCATTCCAAGCTTTATCTATTGCTAATGAGATTCAAAGGACTAGGGCATCCATATCTTCTCTGAAAGATGCAGAGGAAATTATTCAGGCTGGTGGCACCAACAAGTGGGGTCGCGTTGTAGAAGTCGTCAAAAACAAGAATAGAGCTAGTCTAGGAATTCAGCAAGTTCAATGGAAACATCAAGGCTATACAACAAGTTTTTCATAGTGGAGGGTTCTTTCATGAAGGTGAACAACACTCAGCTGCAGTTATTGAAGATGATAAAGACGAAGCTTGTGTCAACTTCGTGCCACACGACCAAGCTTGCAACAATTGGGTTGTTGTAGACGTTCTTGTTGTTATGCATCATTCAAAGTAATTTGTTTTATTATTCAAAAAAAAAATCCTTCTCCTATTCTTAAAGGATAAGTGAAATATTGTTTGGCATTTTCAATAATATCATCATTAAAAATAAAACTTTATTCATCCACATCTATGATGTTTGTTTTTACTTTTTGCTTTTTCTGAAAATGGTAATCATAAAAAACATAAATAAACAATAATTTTTCCACATCTGCATAATATTTGTTTGCACTCCATTTCTCTAAAATCAAAATATCAAATAAAGTTGCTTCTCAAACCCATTGAATATAATGATCCTATTGAAGGTAAAGAAAAACAAGAAAAGGGTTTTGAATTGTTTTTAGAAATAAAGTTTTTTTTTTGAGATATTAGACACACAGATAATAAAAAGGAAAATGACACAGAATTTTATACTGGTTTGCTTGAAATTCAAAGCTACTCCAGTCCATCCTGCCAAGGTGATTTCTCCTTCAAAAAGGTCTTAATACACTAATCTTGAAAGATTACACAAACAACCGCCTAAGAGAATAATCCCTTAGCCTTCTCAAGTATTCAGACTGCACAGAGTCACTTGAGGAAATATCTTAGCAAAAATATGATTTGTAATGCAATGTGCTTCTAACAAAAGCACATATTACATAATAATAAGAACAATAGCTTTTCACGTAAGAGCAGCAGCTCGTAAAAAAATGAGAGAGAATGAATGAGAGTTTTTGTATCTTGTGTGTCTCAAGTGTATACTTTTATGAAGTATTCAGTCCTTTATATAGGCGTTGAGAAGGACCGTTGGAGTGATGACAAGATCTTGGTCATTGAAGAATGTTTATTGTCATTACTCTCCTTGTTTCTTTCTAAAACAGTTTTTGTGCGCCTTATTATTTCCTTCAAGAAATAATTCTTTCCAAAACCAGATTTCTTTTCGGTTACGTGTTATGAACTGGTGAATCTGTATTAGAGTCTTGGTGTAAGACCCCAATTTTGGGCCCTAAGATCCCTCATGGCCCATATCATTCATATCATAACCTCAAGGATCATTGCATGCCTTTGCTTTCCTCTTAGTGGATAGATTGCCTTGTGGGTTTGTTTCTTGATCACCAAGCATACTTTGCATTTGTATATCTTTGCTTTCATATGTTTATCATTCAAAAAGTACAAAATATTGTCAGTCTAACCTTTTTGCTTGCAGTTGAAGCAATCATCAGCAATTAGGTCAAAGACAGTCATTGATCAGTCAAAGCAATGGATGATGGCCATTCTTGCAGAATTTGGGCATCATGATCAATAATCAAAGGTTCATACATCTTGAGACATCATTTGAAGTCAAGTTCTCAAGCAAATAGGGTTTGGAAATCATCAGAAGAAGTTCAATCAGTCCAAAACCCTAGAAAAGTCAAACTTGGTCAACAATTGATTTAATCAGAATTTGATGGATAGAATTGTTTTGAAGAAGTTCATTCATGCTTGTATAAGTCTCATATATCATGTTCAATCTCATCATGGAAGAAAATCAAGCCAATCAGAAAATTTTCCAGAAATAGAAAGTGGACCTGTAATTTCAACTACCAAAAATGGAAACTTCTTGATCTTAAACTTACTTCATGATACAAGCTCCAAATGAATTTTTGCCCAACATGAAAGTTGAAGATCTTGTCTTCCCATTTTCAAAAAGTCCAAGAACATCAAAATCCCATGTGTGGTTGTCAAGATATGATCAAATCATTTTCACCAATTTTTGAACTTCAACAAGCCATAACTCACAAACCATAAGGCCAAATTTGGTGGGGTTTTTTCCTACACCCCACATTTTTCATCCTCTTTCCAAAAATATAAATTTCATGACCTAAAACCTTACCATTCAAAATGGCATTTTTGGACCAATTCCTTTAAAATTCAAAGTTTGACCAAACTTTGACTTTTTGATTTGTGGACTTTTTCATCATTTTGCCAATTGGGAAATGTTGTAAACCATATTTGAAACTTGCTCAAAGCTTAAAACCACCATCATACCATCATTCCATCATCATTTTGGATAAAAATTCAAAATTGGCCAAAGGTGCAAATAGAAGTACATAAGGCAAAACCAGTACAACATGCTGCAGCATTCCATGTATAACCAAAAACAGCAAATATACTGTCCTTTTTGCAGCCTGTACCCAGCCCAAATTCTCAGTCAATTCACACCTCTCCTCCACTTGGCCAAACATTAGCAATTTTGCAAAATGGTTTAATTAAGTTAATTTTGGTTAGTACATGATTGGTTAATCTTAAACAGTCATATAAGAGATCATTTTCAGCACAAAACAACCCTAGTTTTGCAGCCTCCACGAGAGAAAATCATCATCCTCTCACTTTTGCATTTTTGGCATATAGTGCATTTTCTGCCAAAACACAAAGAACCTTAAAACAACCTTTATTGCTTCTTCATCTAGACAGCATTTGAGAGTCAGTGGAATCATTAAATCCCAGCTGTTACTCCATTTCCAAGCTCTGTTTTACCAAGACACAACAATGGCAAATCGAGCTATGAATGATTCCAAGCTTGGCTGAGCTCACCTACCTCAAGGATTCATCACTTCTAACCAAAACCTTCACCTGTTCAAGCTCCAATCATTCAAACAAGCACTGTTTCTTCCATTGCTTCAAAAACAAGTAAAATCTCGACTCCCTCTTTTCTCAAAACCATGTTATGATTAGGTTAGACTCTTGTATGCTGAACATGTTACAACTTGTATCGTGGCAAATAGTTACTTGATAGCTGAGAAATCTGGATTTTATTTCTTGTTGCATAAACTTGTTTTTCTTCGATTTGCTTGGCTGGAAAGGATTTAATGAAATTGGTTGATGCACGTTTGTTGTTTGATGTATGATTAATGCTATTGATATGTATATGGTTGATTTCTGGGCATATTTGGTCATGATGATTTTACCTGATGTTGATGCTTGCTGTTACTTTGCAATGGTAATTTTTGTCCAGGAAATTCCACTTGTTGTGTCTGGCTTGTTGTTACTTTGATGTTGCATAATAATTGCCATTTGCCATGCTGATTGATTGTGCCTGTTTGAAGTTGGCTGTTTGAAAATGAATACATGTGTGCTGCCATACTGTGCTATGCTGTTTTGTTTTGTTGTTGATTGATGCTACTGCATGATGACAGTACCTCCTTGCCATGATTAATTGTTAATGCTCTTGACTGCTTGCTATAGCCTGTTGCTGTGTGATGTTGTTTATTCTGTTTGAATGTTGATGAACAACCATTGGCCATGCTGTTTATGCCCTACTGTTTGAATTTGGTTGTATGATGATGAATATTGTTAGTGATGAGTGTGTGCCTGTTGCTGTTATGATGATGCTGTTCTGCTGGTAATGCTCATTGCCATGTGCTAGAGATGTTTTTGTTCATGCCATGAAAGCAGTTGTTTTGATGATTACATGTGGATGTTGAATATGCTATGCTGCTATATGCTGTCATTTGTTTTGATTTGGTCGAATGATGAATACTGCTGCTGTTGTCTGTTTCAAATTATGCACCTACTGTGCTAAATCATGATGCTGCCTGTACTGAATGCCATGATACCCTGCTGCAAATGGATGATTGAACATGATGATGCAACCATGCTGAACCATGCTGATAAACCCTGTTACTTTTTCCCAGAAGTCCAGCTCATGTAGTTTGTTTTGTTGTTTGCCATGAGCATCATGAATGTTGTTGCCATATAGTTTCCATATTGTTGTTTGATTTCGACATAATGATGAAGTAGGATGGTGAAATCCCATGCTGTTTCGAAACCTTGCCCTGCACCAGAATTTCCATTTGTTGTGTTTGGTTTGTTGTGTTTTGATGATGCTATTTTGAATGAGTTCATAATGATGGAAGTTGCTATTGACTGCATGCCAAACCCTTGCTGATGTATGTTTGGGCTAAGTCATTTTTGATGTTGGTGATAACATGTACTGCTATGCTGAATGTTATGCTACTACCATGCTGTGCTGTTGTTTGATAATTACATGATGATGAATACCATGATGTTAACAGTGCTGTTATGCTAAAACCTGCTGTTATGATGAACATGCCATTCTGCTGTATGCTACTACCATGTTGTTGCTGTTGTTGCTCAGAATTTTGCATGAAGATTGTGTGGTTATATGCTGCTAGATGATATGCTGTTGCTTGCTATTGTTTTGATGAACATGATGATGAAATTGTGTGCCCTGTGTTGTACAGACCATAGCTTGTTTCCAGTTCTTGCTTCACAGTCATGTTTGATTGAGAATGTTGGTAATGATTATTGATCATGTGGTGTCCATGTTGCCGTTTGAGTTTTTTAATGAACATGAAGCTAACCCTGCTGCAGTTTGTTGCTAAACCTATACCCTGTCCAGGAATTCTACCTATTAGTTGGTTAAATTGTTGCTGAATAATGTGTTGTGTGTTTTGGTCGAGCCATTTTGTGTTGCTGTTGGGGAACCACATAAATGTGCCCTACTAATTAAACCTTGTCCTGTCCAGAATTTTGTTGGGATGTTGCATTGATATGTTGTTGAATGATGTTGCTACACCAATACAATGTTGTTGTGTGATACTTGGTCTAGTCTTGTTTTTGATGCTGATTGCTTGAATATTGCCTTGCTGCTATTTTGGAAACCTCATGAATATGCCTAAAATCCTTGTGAAACATGTGGTATGTTGCTGTTGCCTGATGTGCATTATGCTAAACTGTTGTTTATGTTGCTCAAAATTTATTTGATGTGGATGAGCCTTGAAACATGATGAGGATGTTTGTATGCTGAACCTTATAGCCATGCCTAGAAAGTCCACATGTTGGTGTTGTATGCTGTGGACTGCCTGCTGCGAGCACCTTGCCAAATGCTATGCTATTGTTTGCTTGGATTAGTCGGATGATGATAAACATTGAAAATGATATTGCTTGCTTGTTATGGTAAACTGCCAGAATTTCCACTTGTTGCTGTTTGTTGATTATTGTTCATGATCTATGTCGATTGCCATGGCTGCATAAACCCTAAGGGTTTCTAAAACTAGAAAATATGAGGCTCCATTGGCCAGCCGCACTGTTCCATTGGCAACAGCCAATAAGAACATTCCATTTCTCCCCCCAAAACTGCAGCGTTTTGATTAATGAAAAAATATTTACTCAATTGCCACTGTTGACTTGTGTTGACCACTTATGCCATGCATTTTGTTCACATTTCACCCAATTTTATCCAAACTTCAACAATTATTTTCTAATTCATTTTTCATCCAAAAATTATGATTCTTTTTCCATCATGTTCATGATTGAGTCTAGTTTTTAATTGTGATTTTTAATGATTTTTCCATTGGCTGGATTTTTTATGATAATTATTTTCTTCACATGTATGCCAAAATGATACCTTGTGCCATTCCAATTGTGAAATACTCATGTTGCATCCATTGCCTTTGAAATTTTTTGTGGTAAAACTAGACACATTGATCTTCATTTCCATATAAAGTTTGTGGATTTCTCATTTGTGGTTTGATAGATATGAATTTTTGAAATAAGGTGTGACAATTTGTGTCACACCAATGATTTGCAAGTGTATGATTTTTGTTCACATGCTTCCCCTTATCCAAATCACTTGAAATTTTGCATGAATGATCCCTTGAATGTCTAATTGATGTATGATTTTTCTTGGAATTAATCTTGCTGTTTTCCATTTGATTGAGAATTTTCTTCCATATGTGGTCATCTGTTGACTTTTTGTGCTATGCCTTGCCAAATCTTTTGTGAAATTCTCAAACCTTATTGTATGATCATGAAATTTCATATGTGATAACTAGACATCTCAAGCTTTGCATTGGTGTAAATTTCATTCATTTCTCTTCTGTTTTCAAATTGATATGATTTTTTGAAGTTGACCTATGCTTGTTGACTTACACCATGCTTACTTGAATTTGATTTGACTTCATGATTTCATTGACTGCCTTCCTCTCATCCAAATGCCATGAAATTTTGCATGTATACCGTGTTAGATGTTAGGATTGAGTGTGATTTATTTCATAATTTTTGGGATTGTTTGAGTTGACTTTTGAATGAAGTCTTTGCTGTTGACTTTTGTATGCTTCTCTTGCCATGCTTTGCATTCATTTGTGTATGAAATGACCATGATGCATGATATAAGTTTGAATCCAATTGTGTTTGCTTCCTACATGATTGCATTTGACTTTGATTGAACATTGCTTGCTGCCTTGACTTTTTCTTTCATCTTTGACCCTAGGCTAGTCCTAGTGGTCTTCTGAGCTTACAATTGAGCTGTTTGTTTCAGGTTGAGCACCAATGCCCCAAAGACCTTTCAATTTTGATTGTGTTGGTTTGTTTATCATGTGCTAACAATTTGTTTTGTAGGTGACTCATATGCTTGAGTCTTTGTGCCTTGCACAATTGGTCCCTCTGTGTGACTATTGGTTCATTTCCTTTTGGTTTTGACTGTTGACTTGTTTGCTAATAAGTTTGACTTTTGCAGGTACTTTAGTTGCCTAAGTTCTTTGAACTTGATTGCTTGCTTTGCTTTATAGCATTTGCTTTGAGGTATAAACCCTTCTTCTTCATGTAGTCTGGAGACCCGGTCTGTTATTTGACCGGGCAAACTGTCTGAAGTCCTCCTTAAGAGGCAATGCCTGTGTTTGTTTATATTTGTCCTAAGCAGGAAAAGTCCTTCAAGTAAGGCAATTGGTGGAAGGTAGGGATAAGTAATCTATCCCCCACTATTCAGTGTGTCCTCTCTTTGCTCCCAGTACCTGGTTGAAGCAATGAGATAAATACCCAAGATCTAATCGAGTCAATAATGTGGAGAGAGTTCCTACTTTCTGAACTCCCACACTTTCTTTGATGCTCTCTCTGATATGAGATAGAAGCAATGAGGCATACTCCTCATCTCCTTTTCATCTGCTTCACCTGAGCCCCTCAATGGCCAGGTTAAGAGCGACACTTACCTATTACAGTGGACTTTTAAAGTCAACCCTCTTGTGTGAGCCCCATTGTTTGGCTATAGAGTGTGCTGTTTGATATTCATTGATTGATTGATTGCTTCATGTGCACTTGCTTGCCTGTATGCTATGCATTTATCATCATCATCAATTGCCATTAATGCATGATCATCTCATCTGTTTTGTGATGCTATCATTGTTGTTTACCCATTGAGGACAATTGTAAGTCCATTGCTTTGGCATTTGCTCCTGTGATATGGAAGGATAGAGTGTAAGACCTCATTGGTCACTCATATCTTCTGTTCATCTGTGTGTATGTGAGGATACAGTTATAAGTCCCTGTAGGTTGGCATCTGTTATCCTGTGATCATAATTTGATCTGTTTGATGTTGTATGTGAGGTTGCAGTTGTAAGTCCCTGTAAGTTGGCATCTGCTTTCCTGTGATCATAGTTTGTTCATCTGTTTGTGAGAGAGGTTGCAATTATAAGTCCCTGTAAGTTGGCATTTGCATACCTGTGATCATATTGTTGCTCTTGTTCTTGTATGTGAGGATCCATTGTAAGTCCCTGTGATGCGGCATTGGATTTCCTGTGAGCATACTGTGGAGTTAACCTAAGTCCAGATAGATTGGCAGTTAACTTCCATATTTCATCCTTGTTTTTCTTTTGAGGAGATCGGTGTAAGTCCATTGAGTGGCATCTGATATCCTGTTCTGTTTTAGGAGACTGGTGTAAATCCATCTATTGGTATCCGGTATCCGCTTTCATTTCTTTACCTGTGGAGATTAGTGTAAGACCATTGAGTGGCTTCTGATATCCCGTTTTGTTTTAGGAGATTGGTATAAGACCATGGATTGGCATCCGATATCCGCCTTTGCTTTGTTTGTTTGTTATTATTAACTGCTATTCCGAAGGACACACTTGAATCATCTGTCATATGATTTCAAGAAGTGAACCTTCTAAGAAGTTTTACTATCCATCCCTCATCCATTCATCATTCATTACGTCTTAGAACCTTTTCACATTATACCTTTTAAATCTTGACATAAGTGTTGTGCAAACATTTTCATGTTTTCTAATTAAAAACCTGGACTCAAGTCCTTGACCTTTTTTTCAAAATTCCATTTCATAATACTTATCTGAATTGATCTTAATTATACTTTGACTCCATTTTTCGTGATCATAATCAGTAATTCCACTCATTCACTTGTTTTGGCTTTGTCCATTATTAATGTTTTCATACATGAGCTATAGGTTTGATTTATCTTAGTGGTTGATGTTAATCTCACCTTCTGTCTTTAGTGATTGAATTGTAAGTCTTCCTCGCCTATTATAGGGTTAACCCCTCTCTGGCCAGTTGAAGCTGTTCTCACATGGTGGACGTTGTTGTTTGTATAAGGTTGAGTTTTCTCCCGTGGATAACGTAAGACCTAGGGTTTGTGTTTAAAATTAAACCTAACCCACTTTTGGAAATCTTTTAGCCGAACTACGGCGTTCTGATCCTTACCTTTGATGGAAGGTACGTAGGCAACGGGTTCATCCGTTCGAACCCAATAATAATAATAAAACTTGTATATTCTTTTCTCATCATCCCAATCATGTTTGCACAATATATATGTCATAATAAATATTAATTTTGCATAACAAGTGTGAAAAGGGCTCCCTAGGAGTACCTAGGACGTAGTGGGTGCCTAACACCTTCCCATTGCGTAATTTACCCCTTACCCAGAATCTCTGATCTTTTTATTAGTTTTCTACGTGTAAAACTTCTTAGGCTTTTGTTCGCTTTTTAGCCAATCCTTTGGATAAATAAAAGTGCGGTGGCGACTCGAAATTTTCATGTATCTCATAGCTTATGATTCAATCGATAGATCATATAGCGACGAATACACCGCTACAGAAAAGTGGCGACTTCACTGGGGACATCTCACCAGAATCCCTGGTTGGTATTGCCTACTTTTCACCCTTGTTGTGATATATGTTATTATTCTTTATCTGGCATATTTTTGTACAATTTGGGATGAATGTATTGATTGTAATGTGTGAATTGCTTGATATACATTTGCTGTGTGCTTTGGTGATCTGTGAGATGAGTTCTATACCCGAACTCGAGTGCACTCTAGGATAGGAGAATGGCATAGTCTTGTCGACTGGTGTGGAGTAGTCCTTAGCCAGTTGACTTGCGAGTCCATTCACTTGGTGGAGGTCATGTTGAATTAATAATGTCACACAAGTTATTTGTGGTTAGGCATTATTCTTTCAATCATGTTCCGCAGAAGCCAAGGACCTTAGTTTACCAAACCCATCTTGGCCTATTTTTAGGACCGTAGTGCGGAGGTCGTTCAGATGTCAGTTCTGATACGATTGTCACGCGATACTACACTCATAAGAGTTTCTCTTGAGAATATTCTTGGAATACGAGTATTCGTTCCTCCGATAATATTCGAAAGATGGAACGATGATTATGGGAACCTCTGATAGAACATGTCTGGCAGGTTTAAACCCTAGTACACTCCCTTTGGGTGGTTCTTAACCAAGACCTCATGCTCGTGACTCTCAACAAACCCGTGATTCGTGGTTGAGTCGTTCAAGCATTGTTAATATCAATGGATCCCGGATCAGGTGTAAAACCTAAAATCCACCAAAGCGGCTGGTTGATATTAGGAATGTTTGAACTGGTTCATGTACCGTTAATATCAATGGAACTTGGGTGTCGATAAGGTGAAAACCTAAATCCACCAAAATGGATGATTGATATTAGGGATACATAGAGCTTTCCCACGACCTTTGTTTGGTGTGCTTTGCTTGATCCTTGAGTGTGTTTGTTGCATTCATGCATTCACGCATTCATCCGCATTCATGTCATCAAAAGAGAAAATTTTCAAGGAACTTAAAGGGTTATTTGCAAAATTTTCAGACATGGAAAGACCAAAAAGGCATACAAAGAAGTACAGCTTCAAGCAGCCCGATGTAAAAGAGTTAAGGAATCTGACATCATATGTATTAGATCCCTTGGGTTTCAAAGCTCGCTATGGGAAGCTTCTGCCGTTGCTGACTACTCAAGTGGATGAAGGATTGATGAGCACTCTTGCTCAGTTCTATGATCCGCTCTATCATTGCTTCTTATTTCCGGACTTCCAGTTGATGCCGACTTTGGAAGAATACTCTCACCTTATTGGGATTCCTATTCTGAATCAAGTGCCGTTCAGTGGCTTAGAGAGTATTCCATCTGCTCGAGAGATTTCCAGCTTGTTGCACATAGATGAAGATCTGATTAGAGCTAGTCTGGCTACCAAGGGCGGAATTCAGGGTTTTCCTTCCGAGTTCCTCATTGCTCAAGCCACTTTCTATGGGAAGGCCATGAGTGAGGATGCCTTTGAGGCTCTGTTCGTTTTGCTTATCTATGGATTGGTGCTGTTTCCCAACTTTGACAAGTTCGTCGACATGAACGCCATTAGGATCTTTTCAGTTCTTAATCCAGTTCCGACCTTGTTGGGTGATGCATATGTCTCCATGCATCTGAGGAATATGAAGAATGGAGGAGTCATTGTCTGCTGTTTACCCCTGCTGTACAAGTGGTTTATTTCGCACTTGCCGCAGACAGTTGCTTTCAAGGAGAACAAGGGATGTCTACGGTGGTCTCAGAGACTCATGTCTCTCACCAATGATGATATCACCTGGTATGATCGCGTGTATGATACCGTTCAGATCATCAATTCTTGTGGTGAATTCCCTAATGTGCCTCTTCTTGGTACATGTGGTGGGATTACCTACAACCCTACGCTTGCACGTCGTCAGCTTGGGTTCCCCCTAAAGGATAAACCCCATAACATTCTGTTAGAAGGTGTGTTCTTTCAGGAGGGTAAAGATCCCCAAGGCCTGAAAGCCAGATTTGTCCGCGCTTGGCGCAATATTCGCATAAAGAGTAGGAATGAATTGGGTCCAAAGAATTGCATTGCTTTGGAGCCCTACACCTCTTGGGTCAGACAGAGGGCTGCTACCTACCTGATGCCATATGATCATCCAAGACCTACACTGTTGGATGTGGCTGGGCCTTCAACCCTCCCTACCCAACGTGTAGAGGAGTTGAGAGAAGAAGACCTTTCGCGTGCCTGGATCCGCGAAAGAGAGGAATTGCTGCAGCAGCTCAAGGAGAAGGATGATATGATTGAATTTCTCGAGCACCGAGTGATCGACGATCCGAACGACACTTGGACTTCTCTGCTTCCTCAGTCATCCAAATTCT
Source organism: Lathyrus oleraceus (assembly GCF_024323335.1). Taxonomy (NCBI): domain Eukaryota; kingdom Viridiplantae; phylum Streptophyta; class Magnoliopsida; order Fabales; family Fabaceae; genus Lathyrus; species Lathyrus oleraceus. The sequence goes on along the minus strand of NC_066580.1, from coordinate 195,347,801 downwards.
GGAAAAGGAAGTATGATCAACTTGCAAAGGAGAAAGCTGATATGGAGGCCGCCTATGAGAGAGAGATCAAGAAGTTGTACACTTCTCGTCTTCCAGCATCCCGAGCTAATAGGGATCCATAGGATGTCATTTACCTTTTCTCTTTGTAATAGATTAAAAGAATGCTGTATTTCTTTGACCTAATATTTTGAATGAAAATATTTTCCATGAGCAATCAAAATGTTTAAATATTCGAAATATTGCAAATGTACCCTAAGGATTCCTTGAAAATCAAAACATTTGCACAAGCATTTCATGCATCATTCTTGCATAAACAGGTACCCATCTTTTTCTGGTCTTCCGGTTCTAACTCCTGTTCTTCATTTATTTTGAAGACAAGCTGACTCACCGGTATTATACAAGGGTCAACTCTGCAAGGATTATGGAGCAGTTGGAACAAGAGAACCAGAGCTTGAGGGATGAAGTCGCCAGACTTGGCGCTCTGATGGAGCAACTTCTTGCTGCCCAGAATCAGCCTGCTCCTCAACAGCCAGCAACTCCGGTTCAGCGGACGGTTATATCTGAGATAGCTACTACATCGGTGCCTGTTAGTGCCCAGCAGCCAAATGCCATGCCTCCCGGTTTTCCTTGGGGGATGCCTCCTGGCTTCATGCCTGATCGGCCAGCTCCTACATTCGCACAAATGCCGGCATCTAGCCCGGTCCCTATTCCTGTTCCTCCTGTCGTGCATACCATGCCGAGGGTAGACGACACCATTTATCACTCTGAAGCTTCTGAAGGCTCAGATGTTCACGAGAAAATGGATGCAATGAACGATCAATTCCTCGAGCTGAGAAAGGAATTGAGAACTCTTAGAGGCAAAGATCTCTTCGGCAAGTCAGCAGCCGAACTTTGTCTAGTTCCCGGTGTGAAAATACCAGTCAAATTCAAGGTCCCAGACTTTGAGAAGTATAAAGGGAACACTTGTCCTTTGGCACACTTGGTTATGTATGCCAGAAAGATGTCCACGCAGACCGACAACGATCAACTCTTGATCCACTACTTTCAAGACAGTTTGTTTGGTGCTGCTCTCCGCTGGTACATGAGTTTGGACAGTGCCAACATCCGCTCTTTCAATGATCTTGGCGAAGCTTTCGTCAAGCAATATAAATACAACGTTGACATGGCGCCTGACAGAGATCAACTCAGATCTATGTCACAAAAGGACAAAGAGACGTTCAAGGAGTACGCCCAGAGATGGCGTGAGCTGGCAGCTCAGATCACTCCACCATTAGAAGAGAAAGAGATGACCAAGATCTTTCTGAAGACTCTTGGGTCATTCTATTATGAGAGAATGGTGGCCAGCGCTCCCTCTGATTTCACCGAGATGGTGAATATGGGGATGCGTCTTGAAGAAGGCGTCCGTGAAGGACGGTTGTCTAAAGATGATAGCTCTTCCTCTAAGCGGTATGGAGCGTTCAAGAGGAAAGAAGGTGAAGCGCATGCTGTGCAGTCTCAGCCCAAGCATAGAAGACCCTCTGTTCAGAGGAAGCCTGCACATCATTCCAGACATCAGCATCAGGTGGCTAGTGTGGCACCTGTATTCAAGGATAATGCTCAGCAGTATCAGCATCAGCAGCAATATCCACAACCGCAATATCAACAGCAACAGCAGCGTCCACAGCAACAGGCTTACCAGCCTCGTGGAAGTACAACCAACCAAGCGAATGTGAGCTATGATAGGAAGAAGGTCAGCTTTGACCCAATTCCGATGACATATACAGAGCTTTATCCCTCCTTGTTGGAGAGGAAGTTGGTTTCTCCCAGGGATCCTCCTGCAATTCCTGCCAATCCACAATGGTGGTACAAACCAGACCAGCATTGTGCCTACCATTCCGGTGCTCCGGGCCACAACGTTGAGAACTGTTTCCCGCTGAAGAGTAAGGTTCAAGACCTTATGAGAAGTGGAATTTTGAGTTTTGAAGACTCTAATCCGAATGTCACCAGGAACCCATTGCCTTCGCATGGGAAATCTGTGAATATGATCCAGGAAGACCTTGGGAAGTACAAAGTGAAGTATGTCAGTCATATCCGGCAGTCATTGGCTGGATTACATAAGATGCTGTGTCAGCACAGTCATTTGAAGCATAACCATGACCAGTGTCGCGTCTGTTCCGTAAATCGCTTGGGTTGCGACCAAGTTCGCAAGGAATTGCAGATGATGTTGAATGAAGGTACCATTGAGATTCTCCAGAATCGCAATGTTGATGTTGTTGAGCCCGAGGTGAGTGTTATCTCCCCGGTGTTCAAGCTTCCAGAGCCCGTTGTTATTCGCTACAATAGCAACAAGCCTAAGGCTTCACCTTCTTTGATTATCAAACCGGCAGGCCCTGTGCCTTATTCATCTGATCGAGCTGTACCATTCCGGTACAATCCTGTTGCTGTCCAGGATGGGGTTGAAGTACCTTTGCCTTCCACTTCTGTAACCACTATTGCTGATGTTAGTGGATTGACCCGAAGCGGTCGTGTCTTTTCTGCGCCTGCTAAGGTTGTTGCTTCTGAATCTGTTGAGCGCCCTGTAGGGAATGCTGTGAATGTTCAGAATCCGGCACTTGATGTTGCCAAACCCTCCTCGTCTGTACAAAAGACTCCTGTTTCTTCAGATGGCCCGAGTGGCATTGTTGATGAAGAATCTGATGAGATGCTGAGGCTCATCAGAAAGAGTGAGTATAATATTGTAGACCAGCTTCTACACACGCCCTCCAAGATCTCCATTCTTTCTTTGTTGCTGAATTCAGAGCCACATCGGGAATCTCTTCAGAAAGTCTTGGACTTGGCGTACGTCGATCATGACGTCACCCTTGAACAATTTGATAGCATCGTTGCAAACATTACCGCTTGCAACACTCTGAGCTTTTGTGACGCTGATCTCCCTGAGGAGGGAAGAGACCACAACATGGCTTTACATATCTCTATGAACTGCAAATCTGATGCAATGTCCAATGTACTGGTGGACACTGGATCGTCCCTTAATGTATTGCCAAAATCCACACTCTCACGTTTGTCATATCAAGGTCCTCCTATGAGGCAGAGTGGGGTTGTTGTTAAAGCTTTTGATGGGTCGCGCAAGACCGTGATTGGGGAAGTTGATCTCCCAATCAAGATTGGACCAAGTGATTTCCAGATTACTTTCCAAGTAATGGATATTCACCCATCATACAGCTGTCTCTTGGGCAGACCATGGATTCACGAGGCTGGCGCCGTGACATCCACCCTACACCAAAAGCTGAAGTTTGTGAAAAACAAGAAACTGGTCGTAGTAGGGGGAGAAAAGGCTCTCCTGGTCAGTAATTTGTCTTCTTTCTCGTACATTGACGCAGAGGATGAAGTTGGAACTCAGTTTCAAGCTTTGTCTATTGATGAACCAATCGAGAAGAAGTCTCCTTCATTCACTTCCTACCGAGATGCTAAGCTGGCCATTGAATGTGGTGCAGTCGCTGGACTAGGAAAAGTGCTTGAACTTGAAGATAATCGATCCCGGGCAGGCATTGGCTTTGGTTCTGGGGCATGCAATGAGCAAGGTCTGTTCACCAGTGGAGGATTCATCCATGCTGATCAACCTGCAGAAGAGGAAGCTGTTGCTATCATTGAAGAAGAAGATGCAGAAGATTTGAACAATTTTGTTATTCCTGGTGGTGTCTGCCACAATTGGGTCGCTGTGGATGTTCCTACAGTTATCCATAGATCAGAGTAATTGTTCACTTTTGTTTAAAACCCTTCTCCCATGCCAAAAGGAGAAGTGATGACATTGTTGGCAAAGCATATATACAATGATATTTTCATTCAATTTTTACATTGTCAAAACATTTGTTTTTCCTTTGTTTTCACTTTTTGCTTTTCTTTATGAAATCAGTGATCACAAAAAACATAAAAACAAAATAAAAGCTGTAAAAGCAACATTCTTTCATCTGCATAATGATTTATTTGCTTAAAATTATGAAGTTTTTCTTAACCAAAATCATTATGCAGGTTGATCCTAAAACCCATTGAACATAATGATCCAACGCCATCTCCCAATTTTGAATTCCCTGTATTTGAGGCAGAGGAAGATGATGTTGAAGAGATTCCTGATGAGATCACCCGTCTCCTTGAGCACGAAGAGAAGATCATTCAGCCGCATCTCGAAGACTTGGAAACAGTCAACTTGGGATCTGAAGATTGTGAGCGCCTGGTGAAGATTGGGGCACTTCTTGAAGGGTCTGTTAAGGAAGATTTGATCAGCTTGCTACGAGAATATTCAGATATCTTTGCTTGGTCCTATGAAGACATGCCGGGTTTAGATACAGATATTGTGCAACATTTCCTGCCTTTGAAGCCTGAGTGCGTGCCTGTGAAGCAGAAGCTCAGAAGAACTCATCCAGATATGGCAGTGAAGATCAAAGAGGAAGTTCAGAAGCAAATTGATGCGGGGTTTCTGGTGACTTCGACATATCCTCTATGGGTGGCCAATTTGTGCCTGTTCCTAAGAAGGACGGAAAAGTCCGTATGTGCGTTGATTACAGAGATTTGAATAAAGCTAGCCCAAAGGATGATTTTCCTCTACCACACATTGACATGTTGGTAGACAATACAGCTAAATTCAAAGTCTTTTCCTTTATGGACGGATTTTCCGGATATAATCAAATCAAGATGGCACCAGAGGATATGGAGAAGACAACATTCATCACACCTTGGGGAACATTCTGTTATCGAGTGATGCCCTTCGGTTTGAAGAACGCCGGAGCCACGTATCAACGAGCTATGACTACCTTGTTTCATGATATGATGCACAAGGAGATAGAAGTCTATGTTGATGATATGATTGCTAAGTCCCGAACGGAAGTTGAGCATATTGAGCATTTGTTGAAGCTTTTTCAGCGTTTGAGGAAATTCCAGCTTCGTCTGAATCCGAACAAATGTACTTTTGGAGTCCGTTCCGGCAAGTTGTTGGGTTTTGTGGTAAGTGAAAGAGGTATTGAGGTTGATCCTGCAAAGGTCAAAGCAATACAAGAGATGCCCGCACCCAAAACTGAGAAGCAAGTCCGAGGTTTTCTTGGCCGCTTGAACTACATTTCCAGATTTATATCCCACATGACTGCCACATGTGCGCCGATATTCAAGCTCCTCCGGAAAGATCAGTCTCATGATTGGACCGAGGATTGCCAGAAAGCTTTCGACAGTATCAAAGATTATCTGTCTGAACCTCCGATTTTGTCTCCGCCAGTGGAAGGAAGACCTCTGATTATGTACTTAACAGTTCTTGAAGACTCGATGGGTTGTGTACTCGGTCAACAAGATGAATCAGGGAAGAAGGAGTTTGCTATCTACTACCTCAGTAAGAAGTTTACTGATTGTGAGTCTCGGTACTCTATGCTTGAGAAGACGTGCTGTGCTTTAGCTTGGGCAGCTAAGCGTTTGCGCCAGTACATGATAAATCATACAACTTGGTTGATATCCAGAATGGATCCAATTAAGTATATCTTCGAGAAGCCTGCTTTAACTGGGAGGATTGCCCGTTGGCAGATGTTGTTGTCTGAGTATGATATCGAGTATCGAGCTCAGAAAGCTATCAAAGGTAGTATCTTGGCTGACCACCTAGCGCACCAGCCAATTGAAGATCATCAGTCTGTTCAGTATGACTTCCCTGACGAGGAAATTCTGTATTTGAAGATGAAAGATTGCGATGAGCCTACACTTGATGAAGGTCCAGAACCTGGTTCCAGATGGACGATGGTGTTTGATGGCGCTGTTAATCAATATGGAAATGGAATTGGGGCAGTAATTGTTAATCCCCAGGGTTCGCACATTCCGTTTACAGCAAGGCTAACTTTCAAATGCACGAATAATATGGCGGAGTATGAAGCCTGTATTATGGGACTTGAAGAATGCATTGACTTAAGAATCAAATATCTTGATGTCTATGGTGATTCAGCTTTGGTTGTCAATCAGATCAAAGGTGAATGGGAGACAAATCAACCAGGTCTCATTCCGTACAGAGATTATGCAAGGAGAATTTCAACTTTCTTCACAGAAGTTGAATTTTATCATATTCCTCGAGAGGATAATCGGATGGCAGATGCCCTTGCTACGCTTGCTTCCATGATAGTTGTCAGATGGTGGAATGATGTTCCCAATATTACTGTGATGCGCTTGGATAGACCCGCTCACATATTTGCAATTGAAGACGTAAAAGATGACAAGCCTTGGTATTTTGATATCAAGAATTTCCTCCAGAACCAGGTCTACCCGCCTGGGGCATCTGTGAAAGATAGGAAAACTTTGAGAAGGTTGTCAGGCAGTTTCTACCTCAGTGGTGAAGTGCTGTACAAGAGAAATTTTGATATGGTTTTGCTCAGATGCGTGGATAGACACGAAGCAAACCTGTTGATGACTGAGGTCCATGAGGGTTCATTTGGTACTCATTCCAATGGACATGCCATGGCTAAGAAGATGTTGAGAGCAGGCTACTATTGGCTGACAATGGAGTCTGACTGTTGCAAGTATGTGAAGAAATGTCACAAGTGTCAAATTTATGCGGATAAGATTCATATTCCTCCGACACTCCTGAATGTGATTTCATCACCATGGCCTTTCTCTATGTGGGGAATCGACATGATCGGCATGATTGAGCCGAAAGCGTCCAACGGACATCGGTTTATTCTCGTAGCAATTGATTACTTCACCAAATGGGTTGAAGCCGCTTCGTACGCGAATGTAACCAGACAGTGGTTGTGAAGTTTATCAAGAACCAGCTGATTTGCCGTTATGGTGTGCCAGAGAGGATCATTACTGATAATGGATCCAATCTGAATAACAAGATGATGGATGAGTTGTGCGCTGAATTCAAGATTGCACACCATAATTCCTCTCCTTACAGACCTAAGATGAATGGGGCTGTTGAAGCTGCTAACAAGAATATCAAGAGAATTATCCAGAAGATGACTGTCACGTACAAAGATTGGCATGAGATGCTGCCATTTGCTTTGCATGGATATCGTACGTCTGTACGCACTTCAACAGGGGCAACCCCTTTCTCTCTTGTTTATGGCATGGAAGCCGTTCTCCCAGTAGAGGTGGAGATCCCATCAATGCGAGTCTTGATGGAAGCCAAGTTGACTGATGCTGAATGGATTCAGAGTCGTTATGACCAGTTGAATTTGATTGAAGAGAAGAGATTAACTGCCATGTGCCATGGTCAGTTATATCAGCAGAGAATGAAGAAAGCATTCGACAAGAAGGTCAAGCCTCGTGTGTTCCGAGAAGGTGACCTTGTGCTCAAGAAAGTTTTGTCTTTCGCGCCCGATTCCAGGGGCAAGTGGACTCCAAACTACGAGGGTCCATATGTTGTTAAGAGAGCCTTTTCAGGCGGAGCTTTGATGCTTACAACAATGGATGGGGAGGATTTCACTCGTCCTGTGAATTCAGATGCAGTTAAGAGATACTTTGCCTAATAAAAAAAAAAGTATATGCAAATAAAAAAAAAATGAAATGAAAAAACAGAATAGCTCGCTAAGTTGAAAACCCGAAAGGGCGGCTTAGGCAAAAATGAGCGTCTCGGTGGAGAACCCGCAAGGGTAATCCAGGCAAAAATTAGAGACTTGAAAAAAGAATATATGTGCATCCCGCTAGACTGAGTACCTCACTCTGGGGCAATCTAGGCAAAAATTAGGGATTTTGGCAAGTAACTGCATCCTGACAAGACTTTCTGGTTCATCAGTCGTCATTTCGTCAGAAGATTTTCGATTCGTTGTCAAATGAAGCTTCGGATACATCGAGATTCAAATTGGTAGAGAAAGGATCATTATGTTCAATGTAGCCCTCTTCCAATATATATCACTGATTTCAAATTTGTACAGATCTATGGAGTCTTGCCATTTGCAGACTACCATTCCATCAAATCAATTTGAGCTTTTATCCAATTATTTGCACTCTTATTTGTTTCAATTCAACAAATGTTTTGCATGTTTTAAATTGATAAAAATGTCATTGTTTTAAACAAATCAAATTTTTCAAAATTTTTGTTTTAAACAAAGTGAACATTCACAAGATTGAAAGGATACTCAAGAATATCTCAGTGCTCTCCCGAGGGTGGCATGATTCCCAACAGGTAAGACATTGGTTCATATTCCTGGTTTGGTTGTATCTTCTTTCTCCAGATCTTTGTTGAGGTTGTTCCTTGGGCAAAATTGTTGTTGGGGTTGTTCCCCAGTACAGTCGCAAGCAGAGTGTTGTTGAAGACTTCGTTTTCTCCAGCAGCAGTTTCCCTAGCATGGGTGTTTTCTTGAGAAGTTTCGGCGGTTAATGGTTTGTCATCTTGGTGCCCCGTCACTTTCTCCAGTGGGTCAAATCCCCAGACTTTATTTGTCTCCTCAGCACAGTCATGAATATAGCCATTGATTGGTACTCCCCTCGGAGTTGCGAGTAGAGCTGTTATTAATATCCCCACCAGGGTTGCAAGTGGAGTTGTTACCACTTTTCCCCGTGCAGTGTGCCAGTAGGATTTGTCTGTTTCCTCAGCACGTTTGTTTTCTTTTGAAGGCTTGGTAGGTCAGTGGTTTGATACCCGGTACTTTACCTTTTCCCCGGCGAAGTCGTCTGTGGAATTGTTGTTATCTCTCCACCAGAGTTATTCTCTCCAGCAGAGCAGGATTCATTTTCCTGAGTGGTTGTTTAGGTTGACATCCCAGTATTGCAATCATCTTTTCCTCAGCTTAGTCTGCAGAATGTTTGTTGTGGCAGTTTCGCCCGTTGATTACTCCCTTCAATCCCCGTATGGTTGGATGATGGCTTTTACCTCCAGTGAACGGATCTGATGTCCTGACTGTTTGTGATCCCCAGTAGAGTGGCTTGTATTGCAGAATCTACTTGTTGTGATCAGTTGGCTGTATATTCTCCCCAAGTAGAGTGGTTCGTTGCAGAATATGCTTGTTTGATCTGTCCTCCCTCAGTGGTTTGTTCCCAAGAGAGTAGCCGACAGTTTCCCCTAGTAGAGTTGCTTATGCAGTTAGATTCTATCTGGATGTTATCATTCTCCCTCAGTGGGTTATTCCCCAGCGGAGTTGTGTGGAGTTGCTTCTACAGCAATTCGTGCTTATGCCTTTTTGTTTCTCAGTTGACACTGGGATCCCCTGCAGATACTTTGGGATTTCTCTTGTTCCTCTACAGATTTGTCTTAGTGGCCGTTTCGCCCGTTGTGACTTTCTGCACCTTGATTGGGTTGTTTCTCGATATCTCCGATTCTCTGCTTCTTCAGCAGTACCCGCAGATCCTTGCTTTACAGCATGCAGAGCTCCGCAGATTGGCTCTCCAGCTGGTTTTCCCCCTGGAAGTATAATACCGGACGTTTGGTTCCTGAACCTGTTTGTGTTAGAATTGTCTGTTTTGTCAGCATTCATCAAACATAAATCACGCATATTCATGCATATTCATAAACATTCAGATATTCATGTTGCATTTCTCGCCATGTATCTTTTGTTTGTCATGTCTCCTGCTATGGTGATATAGATCTCTTTACAGATCTCCCCAAGCAGATTTTGGGTGTTATAAATCTCTCCATATAGAGTCAGCCCCGTAAGCAGAAAATGTTGTCTTTTCTTCTGCAGTTCCCCACTGAGATATATCCTCGTGGATGACGGTTTCTTCCGTATCCTCCCAACACATATATTGGGATGGATTTTCCTATTTGAGTTATATCCTCATTAGGACGTGTCTTTATTCAGTCTGTCTTTTCGGATCATTCCCGAATCGGCTGTTTGTCAGATATCTTGTGCTTTCCAGTGGGTTGTTCCCCAGCGGAATGTTTTTGGGCCTCTACCCAGTAACCGGTAGTTGTAAGTCCTATCTTTCCTGGCTTTCTTGACAGAATTTGTGGTTATACACCTTTTATTCTCCAGCCAGAGTTTTTGGTCTTCTACCCCGTATTCGGTAGATGTAAACCCTAATTTTCGTGGTTATCTTCATTCAATACTTGATGTTGATTTTCCTTTTGCTTGTATAAGTTGCTCAGATCAGCACTTATATCCTCAGCAAGTCTTGTGTGGATAATTGCCGTATGCTAGCAATTTTATCCCCAGTGGGTCTTTTCACCGTATGCTAGTGATTTGTTCCCCGGATCATTGTTTGTTTATCAATGTATCCCCAGCTAGTCTTCTGTCGATAATTGCCGGATGCTTGCAATTTATCCTCAGCAGTTCGCCTTTCATTTACCCTTTTGTTGGTAATGTCTGTTGCTCCTTTTGATTGGTTATCATTATATACCTATTTTGGTATCCCGATGCCTTTCTGTTCGGTTGATTTATCCTTTGTTAACCCAGTAACCGGTTGCGGATAATCTTCCATGCGAGTATATTATTCACGGTCTGCCGGTAATGAATAATATGTCTCATGCATTCTTCAGTCGAAGCCTTTTGTGTTTCCCCGGTCGAGTAAGATTCGTTATTTCCCTTTGTGGAGTCGAATATTTCTTGTTGTGGGATAATTGCCGGATGCTTGCAATTTATCCCTTTGAGTTGTCTTTCGTTTACCCGTATGCTTGGTATCGATTGTCTCTCTTTTTGGTTAGTCGCCTATTATATACCCAGTAACCGGTATCTCTGGTGTCTTTTCCTTTCGAGTGTATTATTCACGGTCTGCCGGTAATGAATAATATATCTCATGCGCTCTTTGGTTGGAATCCTTTGCTGATTTTCCCCAACTGAGCAAGATTCGTATTCTTTGTAGAATCGAATAACCATCCTTTAACCAGTTTGTGTTTTGGATGATGAGTGTCTTGGAAGTGAAAACCAATTCACGTTTTCGGTAGATCACCTATTATATGCCCAGTAACCGGTATCTCTGGTGTTTCTTACCATGCGAGTTTATTATCTACGTTCTGACGGTAATAGATAATATATCTCATGCGAGTATCTTATCCACGGTCTGCCGGTAATGGATATCATATCTCATGCACTCTTTGGGTTTGTGTCCCCAATTGAGTAAGATTCGTTTTCCCGTTGTGGATTCGAATGTCCATCCTGTAAGTCGATTTGCTTTTTCAAGCCCTCCTTTCGGATGATGAGTGTTTTGGAAGTGAAAACCAATTCACGTCTTCGGATTTTATCCTATAAACAACCCAGTAACCGGTTCAGGATAATTTTTCCTTTCGAGTATATTATTCACGGTCTGCCGGTAATGAATAATATGTCTCATCTGAGTATTTTATCCACGTTCTGACGGTAATGGATATTATATCTCGTTCGCTCTTGAGTCAATCTTTTGATTGTTTTCCCCTCAGAGTAAGATTCATTTTCCTTGTGGAATTGAATATCCATCCTATAAACAAGTTTGCTTTTCTAGCTCTCTTCAGGGTGATGAGTGTTTTGGAAGTGAAATCCAATTCACGTCTTTGGTCGGTCACCTATTATATACCCAGTAACCGGTATCCTTGGTGTTCCTTCCTGAGTTTGTTACCCGTATGCCTGGTAACGTCTCATTTTCTTGGTTGCCTTCCCCAGTGGAACTTTTTGTTGCTTCTCCTCAGGAGTCAGTTTGTGTTTCTCCAATGGATTTATTTTCCTTTGGAATTCTTTTCCCCAGTGTGAGTCCTTCACTCCCCAGTGAGTTCTCCAGTCTGTTTTTCTGTTTTCTAATCAGAGTCGTGTTTTAATCACGTTGTGTCAGTTTTGTTTTTTCCCCAGTTTAGAGTCGTGTATTGTCCACGCATTTCTTTTATTATCCCCATAGAGTCTTGTTAGAGTCTCCGTTCCTGGTGAGTGTATTGCTCCGATGGATCGTATTTTCTTCTGTGTGAATCATATTCCCCACAGAATTTGTGTCTTTTGCACGCATACATTTGCATCATGAGGTCTCTTAGGGACCAAAATTTGTCTCATTACTGTTATTTAAGCCCATTCTACCGCGTCGAGTTGAAGATTTCTAAACTTCACTTCTCCGGCTAGAATGACCTTAAATAGGGGCATCTGTAAGACCCCAATTTTGGGCCCTAAGATCCCTCATGGCCCATATCATTCATATCATAACCTCAAGGATCATTGCATGCCTTTGCTTTCCTCTTAGTGGATAGATTGCCTTGTGGGTTTGTTTCTTGATCACCAAGCATACTTTGCATTTGTATATCTTTGCTTTCATATGTTTATCATTCAAAAAGTACAAAATATTGTCAGTCTAACCTTTTTGCTTGCAGTTGAAGCAATCATCAGCAATTAGGTCAAAGACAGTCATTGATCAGTCAAAGCAATGGATGATGGCCATTCTTGCAGAATTTGGGCATCATGATCAATAATCAAAGGTTCATACATCTTGAGACATCATTTGAAGTCAAGTTCTCAAGCAAATAGGGTTTGGAAATCATCAGAAGAAGTTCAATCAGTCCAAAACCCTAGAAAAGTCAAACTTGGTCAACAATTGATTTAATCAGAATTTGATGGATAGAATTGTTTGAAGAAGTTCATTCATGCTTGTATAAGTCTCATATATCATGTTCAATCTCATCATGGAAGAAAATCAAGCCAATCAGAAAATTTTCCAGAAATAGAAAGTGGACCTGTAATTTCAACTACCAAAAATGGAAACTTCTTGATCTTAAACTTACTTCATGATACAAGCTCCAAATGAATTTTTGCCCAACATGAAAGTTGAAGATCTTGTCTTCCCATTTTCAAAAAGTCCAAGAACATCAAAATCCCATGTGTGGTTGTCAAGATATGATCAAATCATTTTCACCAATTTTTGAACTTCAACAAGCCATAACTCACAAACCATAAGGCCAAATTTGGTGGGGTTTTTTCCTACACCCCACATTTTTCATCCTCTTTCCAAAAATATAAATTTCATGACCTAAAACCTTACCATTCAAAATGGCATTTTTGGACCAATTCCTTTAAAATTCAAAGTTTGACCAAACTTTGACTTTTTGATTTGTGGACTTTTTCATCATTTTGCCAATTGGGAAATGTTGTAAACCATATTTGAAACTTGCTCAAAGCTTAAAACCACCATCATACCATCATTCCATCATCATTTTGGATAAAAATTCAAAATTGGCCAAAGGTGCAAATAGAAGTACATAAGGCAAAACCAGTACAACATGCTGCAGCATTCCATGTATAACCAAAAACAGCAAATATACTGTCCTTTTTGCAGCCTGTACCCAGCCCAAATTCTCAGTCAATTCACACCTCTCCTCCACTTGGCCAAACATTAGCAATTTTGCAAAATGGTTTAATTAAGTTAATTTTGGTTAGTACATGATTGGTTAATCTTAAACAGTCATATAAGAGATCATTTTCAGCACAAAACAACCCTAGTTTTGCAGCCTCCACGAGAGAAAATCATCATCCTCTCACTTTTGCATTTTTGGCATATAGTGCATTTTCTGCCAAAACACAAAGAACCTTAAAACAACCTTTATTGCTTCTTCATCTAGACAGCATTTGAGAGTCAGTGGAATCATTAAATCCCAGCTGTTACTCCATTTCCAAGCTCTGTTTTACCAAGACACAACAATGGCAAATCGAGCTATGAATGATTCCAAGCTTGGCTGAGCTCACCTACCTCAAGGATTCATCACTTCTAACCAAAACCTTCACCTGTTCAAGCTCCAATCATTCAAACAAGCACTGTTTCTTCCATTGCTTCAAAAACAAGTAAAATCTCGACTCCCTCTTTTCTCAAAACCATGTTATGATTAGGTTAGACTCTTGTATGCTGAACATGTTACAACTTGTATCGTGGCAAATAGTTACTTGATAGCTGAGAAATCTGGATTTTATTTCTTGTTGCATAAACTTGTTTTTCTTCGATTTGCTTGGCTGGAAAGGATTTAATGAAATTGGTTGATGCACGTTTGTTGTTTGATGTATGATTAATGCTATTGATATGTATATGGTTGATTTCTGGGCATATTTGGTCATGATGATTTTACCTGATGTTGATGCTTGCTGTTACTTTGCAATGGTAATTTTTGTCCAGGAAATTCCACTTGTTGTGTCTGGCTTGTTGTTACTTTGATGTTGCATAATAATTGCCATTTGCCATGCTGATTGATTGTGCCTGTTTGAAGTTGGCTGTTTGAAAATGAATACATGTGTGCTGCCATACTGTGCTATGCTGTTTTGTTTTGTTGTTGATTGATGCTACTGCATGATGACAGTACCTCCTTGCCATGATTAATTGTTAATGCTCTTGACTGCTTGCTATAGCCTGTTGCTGTGTGATGTTGTTTATTCTGTTTGAATGTTGATGAACAACCATTGGCCATGCTGTTTATGCCCTACTGTTTGAATTTGGTTGTATGATGATGAATATTGTTAGTGATGAGTGTGTGCCTGTTGCTGTTATGATGATGCTGTTCTGCTGGTAATGCTCATTGCCATGTGCTAGAGATGTTTTTGTTCATGCCATGAAAGCAGTTGTTTTGATGATTACATGTGGATGTTGAATATGCTATGCTGCTATATGCTGTCATTTGTTTTGATTTGGTCGAATGATGAATACTGCTGCTGTTGTCTGTTTCAAATTATGCACCTACTGTGCTAAATCATGATGCTGCCTGTACTGAATGCCATGATACCCTGCTGCAAATGGATGATTGAACATGATGATGCAACCATGCTGAACCATGCTGATAAACCCTGTTACTTTTTCCCAGAAGTCCAGCTCATGTAGTTTGTTTTGTTGTTTGCCATGAGCATCATGAATGTTGTTGCCATATAGTTTCCATATTGTTGTTTGATTTCGACATAATGATGAAGTAGGATGGTGAAATCCCATGCTGTTTCGAAACCTTGCCCTGCACCAGAATTTCCATTTGTTGTGTTTGGTTTGTTGTGTTTTGATGATGCTATTTTGAATGAGTTCATAATGATGGAAGTTGCTATTGACTGCATGCCAAACCCTTGCTGATGTATGTTTGGGCTAAGTCATTTTTGATGTTGGTGATAACATGTACTGCTATGCTGAATGTTATGCTACTACCATGCTGTGCTGTTGTTTGATAATTACATGATGATGAATACCATGATGTTAACAGTGCTGTTATGCTAAAACCTGCTGTTATGATGAACATGCCATTCTGCTGTATGCTACTACCATGTTGTTGCTGTTGTTGCTCAGAATTTTGCATGAAGATTGTGTGGTTATATGCTGCTAGATGATATGCTGTTGCTTGCTATTGTTTTGATGAACATGATGATGAAATTGTGTGCCCTGTGTTGTACAGACCATAGCTTGTTTCCAGTTCTTGCTTCACAGTCATGTTTGATTGAGAATGTTGGTAATGATTATTGATCATGTGGTGTCCATGTTGCCGTTTGAGTTTTTTAATGAACATGAAGCTAACCCTGCTGCAGTTTGTTGCTAAACCTATACCCTGTCCAGGAATTCTACCTATTAGTTGGTTAAATTGTTGCTGAATAATGTGTTGTGTGTTTTGGTCGAGCCATTTTGTGTTGCTGTTGGGGAACCACATAAATGTGCCCTACTAATTAAACCTTGTCCTGTCCAGAATTTTGTTGGGATGTTGCATTGATATGTTGTTGAATGATGTTGCTACACCAATACAATGTTGTTGTGTGATACTTGGTCTAGTCTTGTTTTTGATGCTGATTGCTTGAATATTGCCTTGCTGCTATTTTGGAAACCTCATGAATATGCCTAAAATCCTTGTGAAACATGTGGTATGTTGCTGTTGCCTGATGTGCATTATGCTAAACTGTTGTTTATGTTGCTCAAAATTTATTTGATGTGGATGAGCCTTGAAACATGATGAGGATGTTTGTATGCTGAACCTTATAGCCATGCCTAGAAAGTCCACATGTTGGTGTTGTATGCTGTGGACTGCCTGCTGCGAGCACCTTGCCAAATGCTATGCTATTGTTTGCTTGGATTAGTCGGATGATGATAAACATTGAAAATGATATTGCTTGCTTGTTATGGTAAACTGCCAGAATTTCCACTTGTTGCTGTTTGTTGATTATTGTTCATGATCTATGTCGATTGCCATGGCTGCATAAACCCTAAGGGTTTCTAAAACTAGAAAATATGAGGCTCCATTGGCCAGCCGCACTGTTCCATTGGCAACAGCCAATAAGAACATTCCATTTCTCCCCCCAAAACTGCAGCGTTTTGATTAATGAAAAAATATTTACTCAATTGCCACTGTTGACTTGTGTTGACCACTTATGCCATGCATTTTGTTCACATTTCACCCAATTTTATCCAAACTTCAACAATTATTTTCTAATTCATTTTTCATCCAAAAATTATGATTCTTTTTCCATCATGTTCATGATTGAGTCTAGTTTTTAATTGTGATTTTTAATGATTTTTCCATTGGCTGGATTTTTTATGATAATTATTTTCTTCACATGTATGCCAAAATGATACCTTGTGCCATTCCAATTGTGAAATACTCATGTTGCATCCATTGCCTTTGAAATTTTTTGTGGTAAAACTAGACACATTGATCTTCATTTCCATATAAAGTTTGTGGATTTCTCATTTGTGGTTTGATAGATATGAATTTTTGAAATAAGGTGTGACAATTTGTGTCACACCAATGATTTGCAAGTGTATGATTTTTGTTCACATGCTTCCCCTTATCCAAATCACTTGAAATTTTGCATGAATGATCCCTTGAATGTCTAATTGATGTATGATTTTTCTTGGAATTAATCTTGCTGTTTTCCATTTGATTGAGAATTTTCTTCCATATGTGGTCATCTGTTGACTTTTTGTGCTATGCCTTGCCAAATCTTTTGTGAAATTCTCAAACCTTATTGTATGATCATGAAATTTCATATGTGATAACTAGACATCTCAAGCCTTGCATTGGTGTAAATTTCATTCATTTCTCTTCTGTTTTCAAATTGATATGATTTTTTGAAGTTGACCTATGCTTGTTGACTTACACCATGCTTACTTGAATTTGATTTGACTTCATGATTTCATTGACTGCCTTCCTCTCATCCAAATGCCATGAAATTTTGCATGTATACCGTGTTAGATGTTAGGATTGAGTGTGATTTATTTCATAATTTTTGGGATTGTTTGAGTTGACTTTTGAATGAAGTCTTTGCTGTTGACTTTTGTATGCTTCTCTTGCCATGCTTTGCATTCATTTGTGTATGAAATGACCATGATGCATGATATAAGTTTGAATCCAATTGTGTTTGCTTCCTACATGATTGCATTTGACTTTGATTGAACATTGCTTGCTGCCTTGACTTTTTCTTTCATCTTTGACCCTAGGCTAGTCCTAGTGGTCTTCTGAGCTTACAATTGAGCTGTTTGTTTCAGGTTGAGCACCAATGCCCCAAAGACCTTTCAATTTTGATTGTGTTGGTTTGTTTATCATGTGCTAACAATTTGTTTTGTAGGTGACTCATATGCTTGAGTCTTTGTGCCTTGCACAATTGGTCCCTCTGTGTGACTATTGGTTCATTTCCTTTTGGTTTTGACTGTTGACTTGTTTGCTAATAAGTTTGACTTTTGCAGGTACTTTAGTTGCCTAAGTTCTTTGAACTTGATTGCTTGCTTTGCTTTATAGCATTTGCTTTGAGGTATAAACCCTTCTTCTTCATGTAGTCTGGAGACCCGGTCTGTTATTTGACCGGGCAAACTGTCTGAAGTCCTCCTTAAGAGGCAATGCCTGTGTTTGTTTATATTTGTCCTAAGCAGGAAAAGTCCTTCAAGTAAGGCAATTGGTGGAAGGTAGGGATAAGTAATCTATCCCCCACTATTCAGTGTGTCCTCTCTTTGCTCCCAGTACCTGGTTGAAGCAATGAGATAAATACCCAAGATCTAATTGAGTCAATAATGTGGAGAGAGTTCCTACTTTCTGAACTCCCACACTTTCTTTGATGCTCTCTCTGATATGAGATAGAAGCAATGAGGCATACTCCTCATCTCCTTTTCATCTGCTTCACCTGAGCCCCTCAATGGCCAGGTTAAGAGCGACACTTACCTATTACAGTGGACTTTTAAAGTCAACCCTCTTGTGTGAGCCCCATTGTTTGGCTATAGAGTGTGCTGTTTGATATTCATTGATTGATTGATTGCTTCATGTGCACTTGCTTGCCTGTATGCTATGCATTTATCATCATCATCAATTGCCATTAATGCATGATCATCTCATCTGTTTTGTGATGCTATCATTGTTGTTTACCCATTGAGGACAATTGTAAGTCCATTGCTTTGGCATTTGCTCCTGTGATATGGAAGGATAGAGTGTAAGACCTCATTGGTCACTCATATCTTCTGTTCATCTGTGTGTATGTGAGGATACAGTTATAAGTCCCTGTAGGTTGGCATCTGTTATCCTGTGATCATAATTTGATCTGTTTGATGTTGTATGTGAGGTTGCAGTTGTAAGTCCCTGTAAGTTGGCATCTGCTTTCCTGTGATCATAGTTTGTTCATCTGTTTGTGAGAGAGGTTGCAATTATAAGTCCCTGTAAGTTGGCATTTGCATACCTGTGATCATATTGTTGCTCTTGTTCTTGTATGTGAGGATCCATTGTAAGTCCCTGTGATGCGGCATTGGATTTCCTGTGAGCATACTGTGGAGTTAACCTAAGTCCAGATAGATTGGCAGTTAACTTCCATATTTCATCCTTGTTTTTCTTTTGAGGAGATCGGTGTAAGTCCATTGAGTGGCATCTGATATCCTGTTCTGTTTTAGGAGACTGGTGTAAATCCATCTATTGGTATCCGGTATCCGCTTTCATTTCTTTACCTGTGGAGATTAGTGTAAGACCATTGAGTGGCTTCTGATATCCCGTTTTGTTTTAGGAGATTGGTATAAGACCATGGATTGGCATCCGATATCCGCCTTTGCTTTGTTTGTTTGTTATTATTAACTGCTATTCCGAAGGACACACTTGAATCATCTGTCATATGATTTCAAGAAGTGAACCTTCTAAGAAGTTTTACTATCCATCCCTCATCCATTCATCATTCATTACGTCTTAGAACCTTTTCACATTATACCTTTTAAATCTTGACATAAGTGTTGTGCAAACATTTTCATGTTTTCTAATTAAAAACCTGGACTCAAGTCCTTGACCTTTTTTTCAAAATTCCATTTCATAATACTTATCTGAATTGATCTTAATTATACTTTGACTCCATTTTTCGTGATCATAATCAGTAATTCCACTCATTCACTTGTTTTGGCTTTGTCCATTATTAATGTTTTCATACATGAGCTATAGGTTTGATTTATCTTAGTGGTTGATGTTAATCTCACCTTCTGTCTTTAGTGATTGAATTGTAAGTCTTCCTCGCCTATTATAGGGTTAACCCCTCTCTGGCCAGTTGAAGCTGTTCTCACATGGTGGACGTTGTTGTTTGTATAAGGTTGAGTTTTCTCCCGTGGATAACGTAAGACCTAGGGTTTGTGTTTAAAATTAAACCTAACCCACTTTTGGAAATCTTTTAGCCGAACTACGGCGTTCTGATCCTTACCTTTGATGGAAGGTACGTAGGCAACGGGTTCATCCGTTCGAACCCAATAATAAATAATAAAACTTGTATATTCTTTTCTCATCATCCCAATCATGTTTGCACAATATATATGTCATAATAAATATTAATTTTGCATAACAAGTGTGAAAAGGGCTCCCTAGGAGTACCTAGGACGTAGTGGGTGCCTAACACCTTCCCATTGCGTAATTTACCCCTTACCCAGAATCTCTGATCTTTTTATTAGTTTTCTACGTGTAAAACTTCTTAGGCTTTTGTTCGCTTTTTAGCCAATCCTTTGGATAAATAAAAGTGCGGTGGCGACTCGAAATTTTCATGTATCTCATAGCTTATGATTCAATCGATAGATCATATAGCGACGAATACACCGCTACACTTGGTAAATCAGAATTTAACGTTAGAGGTTCATAATATCTGACCATATCAGAGTTTCTCTATGCTCTTAACTTCTTTAGATTCAAAGTCTGGATTCAGTCTTCTTTACCAGAGTTTCTGACTTCTTTCTGTTGTGCTGGTAACTGCGTTGATTAGAGTCAGAACCTTCTGGACGCGTTTTCTCTGAGTAGCATCTGATAGTTGAATTATGTATCTGATGTATTGATCTATCTGATTGTTTGATCAGATTCCTGCACACTTAAGAAAAATTTCATTAGAGTACCATTTTTGTTTCATCCTTTGTTATCATCAAAATCTTAGAGATACATTGTAGAACCAACTTTGTTCTTACAATCTCCCCCTTTTTGATGATGACAAAACAATACAGAGAAGAGGTGGAACAATATAGAAATATTTTAGATTAGATAGAAAGGGGAACTCCCCCTGAGTTAGATCCTTGGATTAATCAGAAGTTCTTACCGGACCTTCCTCGGTTTAGTGCTTTAGCTACTTTCCTGAATATCTTAAGTCATTAATTTAGTAATAATTTTTAATAATGTTTGCAGTGCTTTGAGAAGATTTAGTTATGTTTCCATCAGAGTTGTTTTAGTTCTCCCCCTTTTTATCAGAATCAAAAAGACATAGCGAAAAGATGATATTAATAAGGAGAGCAGTTACAGATAAGCAGCAGAGAAGTCAGATATTAGAAAAACAAAGGAAACAACAAAATCAGAAAGGAAACAAGCAAATATCCTAAGTGCCTAAGGGTTTGGAGGTGGAGGTATCCTTTGGAGCAGTTGAGACAATATGTTCTGAATGTTGATGTTGACAGAGTCCTGTTGATCCAGGCTAGCCCGAACCACTTGTTGTTCTTTCTGCAGTTCCTCCAAAGTCTTCAAGACCATAGGGACGAACCTAGAGTTGGAGTGCTCCCCCTGAGTCAGTGCATCAGCTTTGGCTTTGGCAGCTGCTTCTTTAGCAATACGAGTTGCTTCTTCAGCATCGGCTTTAGCTTTTGCTTCAGCCTCAGTAGCAGCAGCATCAGCAACAGCCTTCTCCTCAGCTTCCCTTATTCGTTGTTCTTCCTCTTGGCGTGCTTTCTCTTCAGCTTCCTTCCTTGCCTGATCCTTAGCCTCTCTAGCTAAGCGCTTTTGATGTCTAATACCAGCGTCTATGATAAAGTCGTTGCAGACTTGTTTAGAGAAACCTTTCAGTTTGCAGGCTTCAGAGGTCATCCAACTTAGCACTCTATTCCAGTGGATCCTTACTGCAGAGGGATCATCATTGATGCCAAAGTTGATTGTTAGAGACTTGACCTTCTCTACTGAAGACTCTGCAAAAACCTGTATTGCTTCTTCTAGGGTAGGGAGGGTAGTCGTTGGTTCAGTGTTAGATGATGGGGAGGATGGAGAAGGTGAGTTTGGGACGCTGAGATTTAATGTGGGAGTTATGGAGGCAACAGAAGTTGTGGATGTGGGAATGGAAGAGGGTGATTGTGTTGTTTGTTCAGGTTCTGGGGTGTGGTTCAGATGGTGAGTGGGTTGGTTGTGGTATAGAGTGGAATGGTTGTTATGTAGGTGGTGGTGTTTGTTCACATGTGGTGGGATTTGGATGTTCAGGAGGTGGGGAAGTGACTTCTGCTTGAGGTTCAAAGTGTGATGGTTGTTGAGAGGCCAGAGCACGGGCTTGTAGCTGATCCAGAGTGGGGGATTGGGGGTCAGATGGTTCGGTGTTGGAGGAGAGTTTGTAGTATGGTGGGGATTGTGGAGATGGTGATGATGATGGTGATGTGGTTTCATTCAGCATTTCTGCTTCTAAAACGGGTAGTGTGGTGGTAGCAAGGTAAAATTTAAGTGAGGGTGGGTTAGACGTTCTGGCGGTTGAGGGAGGAGTGTCAAAGGTGGTGTATAAACTTACTTGGAGAGCCAGCCAGAGGGACTGGAGATCTTGACCCAGAGGATTCTCCCAGCCTTGCTTTCTTCGCCTTTTTGGACTTCTCAGAGGGCTCTCGCATCCTCTTCATGAAGTTAGGTGGATGCTCAGGTAGCCAGTCCACTGTGAAGCCAGAGATGTCCACCCCATGATTGGCAAGGTCCTGTAGATAGTAGGCCACTACCTCTGGAGGGTCAATCTTGGAGAACAGGTAGAGTTTATTGGGAATCTCCCTCTGAGACCTGAGTGCTTCCCAGGAGGTATCAAGTGTTGGTTTGGCTCTAACTTGATTAATGATTCCCATGCTCTTCAGATTCCAAGCATTCAACGGTCTTCCAGTGTCAATGGCGACATCTTCCATGAGTTTGAGCTGAATCAGGTGATCCACTAAGCCACTCTCAATCAATACATATGATATGAGTCTCCCCAAAGGGATTTAGTTCCTTGTATTCATGTTGTTTCTGGTGTCTTTGACCGAGTCTTTGAGGTACTTGAAGAGAAGTGCAGGTAGACACAGTTTCAGATCCTTGTGAATGCAGTACAAGATACACTTCTGATCTGTGTTGATGTAATTAGAAGAGTTTGAAGCACGACGATGATGAATGGTGCCTAAGATGATCTTCAACCAGACCCAGAGGTTCTGATGTAGCTCCTTGCTCTTGGAATGCTTGCCTTCAGCACTCTGTTTAAAGATGGTAGGGTTGATTTCCTGGGACAAGTATTTTTCCCTAGGGTTTATGTTATAAATGTGTTTGGCTCCTGTCTTCTCCATGTTCATAAGGGAGGCAATGGATTTCTCAGTGATAACTATCTTGACTCCCAGAACGTAGGAGGCAATGTAGTGATCATTTGAGTCTGCGAAATGCCAGAACTCCTTCACCATTTTTTTGTACACAGGGCCATAGAGGCGTTGAAAATAGGTTTCCCAGCCTTGCATTCTCAATTCTTCAGTAAGGTCTACGCCATTTCTCTTCATGTTTTCAAAGTCCACTAGCGACTCACATTGAACTTCCAGTTTTTCAAATGGTGTTGCTAAGTGGATATGAGGCTCACGATCGAGGATATGGGGTTCCCTGTAGATTGGGGTTGAGACGACGCTGGTGGTTATTGTAGTTTGTTGACTTGAAATGGGTGTTTGCTCCGTTGAGTTCATTTGTTGGGAGAAGTTGTAAATTGATTGTTTTTGAGAGTCCATGAAAAACAGTTGAAGATGGCGGTTGAAGGATGAAGAGCTTGAAGAAAACTGCAGAAATTCTTGAAGATGATGAAGAATTGAGAGAGAGAGGGTTTAGTGAGGTTGTGAGTGTAAAGTGTGCAAGTGTAGTATGTTAAATGAATTTATACACATTAGGATGCATGCAAAACGAGCAAAAGGAGAGTTTAACTGTTAAAAAAATTAAATGCAACACGTTAACCAAGTAAGCACGTTTGGAGGAGAATGATTACAACCCATGATGGAGGTCTAATCCCCAAATCAGCACACTGCTCGAGGAGATATCAAGAGTCTGTCTCTTGATTTCTGCTAGACAGCTGTCTAGAAGTTCCAAGGTCATACGCAAGATGTACCACATGTTACTTTATCTAATGTTCAGGAATGCCAAAGGGTTGGATCCTGAGGATTTTTTATTCAGATAGCTTCAAACTGGTAGTAGCATCAGAGTCAGATACAGATTCCAGGTGTTTACTTCAGAGTCTTATTTTGCTATTTTAGAGGCACATTTTATTCTGGACAATTTTGAATGTTTAAATTTTTCAAGATAAAAAAGAATCTATCTTCAGCCAGGGGTTTGGTAAAAATGCCAGCCCATTAATGGTCTGTATCAATAAATTTTAAGGTAATTACCCCTTTCTGAACATAGTCTCTAATGAAATGATATTTTATTTCTATGTGCTTAGCTCTGGAATGAAAAATAGGATTCTTACTTAAACAGATGGCAGCAGTATTGTCATAGAAAATAGAAACGTTACTCTCAAAAATCAGAAGGTCTTCAAGTTGATTCTTCATCCAGGGCATCTGAGTAGTGCATAGTGATGTTGATATATATTCTACTTCTGCAGTGGACAGAGCTATGGTTGATTGCCTTTTTCTGGCCCAGAATATCAGATTCTTTCCTATGAACTGACAGTTCCCATATGTACTTTTACGTTCCATTTTGTCCCCTGCGTAATCTGCATCACAATAACCAGAAAGTCTATACTCTGATGTTTTCTCATACATCAGGCCCAGGTTTAGGGTTCCTTTCAGATACCTGAGTATTCTTTTAACAATTGTTAAATGAGATTCTCTAGGATCTGATTGGAATCTGGCACAGAGACATACACTAAACAGAATATCAGGACGTGTAGCAGTCAGATAAAGAAGAGAGCCTATCTTACCACGATAGAGCTTCTGACAAACCTTCTGGCTAATTTCTTCTTTTTCCAGAATGCAGGTTGGAGGAATAGGTGTCTTAGCAGGTTTCCATTCAGCCATTTCGAATTTCTTCAGAATTTCTTTTATGTATTTACTTTGATAAACGTAGGTAGCTTCTGAAGCTTGATTGATTTGAATCCCTAGAAAGAACTTTAGTTCTTGCATTAAGGTCATTTCAAATTCTGCCTGCATTGGCTCAGAGAATTCTTGACATACAAAAGGGTTAGCTGAACCAAAAATAATGTCATCAACATATATCTGGCATATCATGAGATCATTTCTAATGTTTTTACAGAAGAGTGTAGAGTCAACCTTTCCTCTAATAAATCATGTTCCAGAAGGAAGCTACTTAATCTATTATACCAAGCTCTAGGAGCTTGTTTTAAACCGTACAGTGCTTTCTTGAGTTTAAAAACGTGTTATGGACATTTAGAGTTTTCAAAGCCTCGAGGTTGATTGACATAAACTTCTTCTGATATATTACCATTAAGAAATGCACTCTTGACATCCATTTGATATAGTTTGATAGAATGATTTACAGCAAATGAAACAAGTAAGCGAATGGATTCTAACCTGGCGACTGGGGCAAAGTTTTCGTTGTAGTCAATGCCTTCTTGTTGACTGTGCCCTTGTGCCACCAGTCGTGCTTTGTTTCTGACTACTTTTCCCTTTTCGTTCAGTTTGTTTCTGAACACCAATCTGGTTCCAATAATATCAGTTCCTTTAGGCTTTGGAACAAGATCCCATACGTCATTCTTTGAGAATTGATCTAGCTTTTCTTTCATAGCTAGAACCCAATCATTGTCTTGAAGTTCCTCATCACATAAAGTAGGCTCAATCAGAGATACTAGTCCTAGAGGAATTTATTTAGATACTTTGAATGTTGACCTAGTTCTGACAGGTTCATCCTTGTTTCCCAGAATCAAATCTTCAGAGATGTTGGGGAGGCTTCTTGATTTTTTCTAGATAGTTGAGACTTCAGTTGCATCTGGACTTTGTTTATCAGATACTTCTGGTGCTTTAGTATTTTCGTCAGAACCTACAAGAGTAATCTCCAGATCTGGAAGTTTCTCAACTAACTTTGACTTTTCAGGGTCAAGCTTATCATCAAATCAAACATGGATTGATTCTCCCACAATTTTGGTTTCTGTGTTGTATATGTTAGACTATGGCACGGATCTAGAAGGGGGGGTTGAATAGATCCCAGTTAAAAACTTGAGTCGGCGCTACCAATTTTAAAGAAAAATTGGTTTTAAAAATGTTTTTGGTGCGGAAGCGACCGAGGAAAATTTAGTCTAGAAACGAATCGTTATTGGAAAACCGGATATGCGTTAAGCTAATGGATAAGAGATAGAACGAGATACAATTCACTACACTAGTTGCACAATCAATGATAGAGTTCACTTACTAGCAAGCCTAGTTCCAATGAACCAAAATACCAAATTAAAACTCAGTGCAAATTTAAGGCAACTTTGGCTTAGGCAATTTTACAAACACTTGGTGTGCACAAACACTCCAAGTGATATTTGAGTTGAGTAAGTGAGTCAATTTATCCTAGTACAGTATGTTATTGTACTTGGTATTCCAACAGCAGTTTTAAACACTTACTCAACTTATATCAATGTTTGGCTAAAATTGCTTAAACTAAAATCACTTAAATTTTAAGCAGAAAAACAGATTATGCAGAAAATTAAAGGAGACAGAGATTTGATGAGGCAGTTCCCCCGCCGTCCTCGCTTCGGGGTACGTCTGCCCTCAATTCAAAAAATAGAATTGAGATGATTAATTAGATATCACCTGTGAGATTTAATCGTTTTTACAAGGAGTGCAAAGTATGTAAACAACAGAATTTCCAATATGTTGAATGATACTTCTTCTCCTTGCCCCTTGATTCAAGATGAATCAAGACCTTTGATTGTTGATGCTTGACCTCCGTTTCCTGCCACTCGTTGATGAACCTTCCGTTCTTCAACCCCTTGGCCCGGCTGATCACGAACACGAACGAATCAAACCCGGATTCTTCACTACTCAAACACCGACTCCGCTACTAAACTGATGAAGACTTTCTCTTATCAGTTACCTTCGCTCAGCTGAAAGATAATGAAGCAACCCGTCCAAAAACCCCCAAACGCAAACCGGTATTGGAGGATAAAACCCTAATGGTTTTATTCAAGAAAGAACCTGCCAAGACTTCAACTCGAACCCGATTCTTCAATCGCTACCTCGAACCTTATCACCTTCAAACTATCACAAATCGCATCAAAAGTTATTGTGTGCAGTTGATGTATTGTGGACTGTTGAAGATGAAGATGATGAATCTTTGACAACTATTTCACTCTTTCTTGTTTCCTTGAACACTTGTACTCAAAAATAGCAAATGTTCGTTAATAGAAGTGTTTTGACTTCTATTTATAGTAACAGACAAAACCAAACAAACATAACAGAAATTTAAACTTTGAAATAACTCAGAAAGCTGAGTTTGCGCGAACGGTCGACCATAGGGTCGGCGTGCGCTGACCCGTGGGGCACGCGCCGACTGCATGCGTCGACTCAGGGATTTTTGCGCCGACCCGTGAGTTAAGCGTCAACCCTATGCGTCGACGCAAGGGGTTTTTGCGCTGACTCCCTCCAGTTTGGGCAGAGCCTTTGCGCCGACCCGTGAGCTTTGAGCTGACCCCTATGGTCGACTCAAAGCCTTCAAATCTGCAAAAAAAGCTGTGATTAATGATTTTCATGTATTTGGTCATGATCACACTTTGTCTATATGTTTTTAATGATTGTAGTAGCTTTAGGATAACGTGAAAAAGGATATGGTGGGTAATGTGTTGCATTTGTTCGTAGACGTGCATGATGGTCTTTTGTCATCATCGAAACTTGATATCGTATGTTGTATGACACTTTGTCTTTACATACTCCCCCTTTTTGATGATGACAACCCGTATAACTCAGCGTGACGAACATCATGCAGTATTGACACATTTTGCACACTCCCCCTTTCTTTTGTAATCTAAGGCCATTTGCAGTTTGTCAGATAAGGCCATTTGCAGTTTGTCAGACTGTTAGTTTGTCAGCATGTCAGCATTTTTCTCCCCCTTTGACAACATCAAAAAGAGAGACAGAGTAATTATTCAAGATTGCAACGACAAATTCACAGGCAGAGTAGAAATATAGATACCAACGAAATAATATCACACAAATATCATTTCTTAACAATAGTCATTAATTAAGAAGGAGAAAATACATAATGAAGTTGTGGTGCATAAACAGGCAAAGCAACAACAAAATACATGCAGAAATAACAGGCAACATGTAATGTGCATATGAATGGCTATTGTCTTAAGTGACGGTGTCCAGGATGGTAGCATACGCCTGGGTTTCTGCTGGGGTCAGCCAGAGTTTCTAGGTAATCAGTAACACCTTCCAGATGCCTAAGACTCCCGGTGACTTGCCGATCCAAATCTGCATACCGTTCATTTAGGCTTGTGGAGAGATTGTCGAGCCGCTCATTTTGGGTTTGAAGTTGACTGTTAATTTGAGCAAGTCGGTCATCTTGGGATTGCATGAAGGTTTGTTGGGCAAGTTGCATGCTTTGCATCATCTCCAACAGCTCTGAAGAATCAGCTTGATGTGGAGGGGATGGAAGAAATTCTTCCTCAGCATGGTGATACGGTTGGTAAGATTCACGTTGAGTTGTCCAACCCGTATGTTGCCATTCACCCCAGCCACCCCATCGTGGAACATCTTCTTCATATGTATCCGGCTGCTGTACCCAAGCAGAGCCGGAGTAGTCGTATGTGCCAACGGGTGGAGGACTGTCGTCTCCACCATTGTGAGCATTGTCGTGCCTTGCTTCTTCTTCTTCATCTTCTTCTTCATCGTCCTGTTCTTCGCTTTCATCACTGTCAGCCCTTGGAGGAACGTATCCTCTTCTAACAAACTTATATTTCTTCCGCTCCTTGCACCATATATATCCCATCATAGACATGGTTTTTGTGCTAAACTCTTTGTCAGGTGAGATTGATGTTAACGGGAAGGACGGATGACTAACATTTGCTGTTGTAAGGACTTCTTGGATGAAGGATCCGTAGGCGAGAGCAGTTCCTCGTCCGGAATCCCGAAGATTATACATTCTACTAGCAATGTAGTATGGCCAGTTGATCTTTATCTTATTTTTCAGAATGTAAATCAAATGAACTTCGGGCTGTTCGACTCTGGAGAGACCGCCCTTCTTGGGCCGCAGGATGCGTGAGACAACCCACTGAAGAATCCTTTCCCCGACGTTCAGTTTGCCGGCAGTGACGGTTCGTGGGAACAAGTCACTCTGCACAAAATCATCAGAATATGGCCGTTCCAACATGTCATTTAATGCACTCTTAAACTCATAGCCATCTATGTGATGAGAATCAGTCACCTCAGGCAGGGGATTTCCAGCATCATCCATAGACAAATCAAAATATTTGTTCCAGAAATTTGATTTAACTGATACCTTTGTAGAGCCAATTTTGGAGGAAAGCTTGTGTCCGCGAAAGTTCTCATGAAGACCGGAGTAGAAGACTCGGACAAGGTCTTCACTGTATTTAGTGTTGCACTCCAAGAAGTTGATGAGACCTTGATGCTGCAGCAGAGACAGGACTTCCGGTAAGTGCATGCGTTCAGCTTCAAGTCTGTAGAACGCATGTTGTTGCACAACTCCTCGTTTACTGATGTCTTTGTTGAACATTTCGACACGAGCAGGTGGAACGAGTGATACAGCAGATACGGGAAGAGATGCACTGGATGATTCTCGGGGTCTTTTGCCGGAGGGTCTGCGTGATGAGGAAGCCATTTGAGTGGGTTTGAGACTGAGTGTTTGGATGTATAGAGAAGGTTTAATGAGGGTTTTGAGAGTGATTCTTCAAGAGAGGGGTTTTTCCCAATTTATAGTGGAAAGGTTAGGGTTTAGGGAAGATGGAAGATCAAAGAGCAATAGCCACTAGGTAGATGCAAGTTACAAAGTAGTGGGTAGTTTGAAAGGTAATGGAATGTAATTGCACATTTAATGATGTGAATGCATGAGAGATGATTTAAAATTTTTGCAGAAAAACGAAATCTGTGAGCGATGCGTCGACCATACCCCTGTATGCGTCGACGCATACTGTTTGATTTAAAAAAATGCAAAAGTTATTTAATCATGCGTCGACCATAACCCTGGTGCGGTCGACTCATACAGTTTAAAATTTTCAATTTTCACTACTCAGCACATGCAATGACCAGTTTGATGCATAATTAACACCACATACAGCAATACACAACCAAAGAGATATATCAGGCGTATATATATAAACAGTATCATTTTGAGATAGAATTATTGTAATCATGAGATTTTGCAGAGAGAGAGGAAGAGGAACAATATCACCTTAATGCCGGAGTGACTTAGTGAACAGTAGACATGTGCTTACAACAACACAGATTTGTCAGAAGTACAGTATTAAGGTTTTAAATGGAATAATGTAAACAGCAGATTATAGTGTCCGTTCCGAAATATCGAGAATGCCAAGTTCTCGGCGAATATGAAAGAAAGGTTCAGTGGCTAGCGGCTTTGTGAAAATGTCCGCTAGTTGATTTTCAGTATTTACGTGTTCAAACACGATGTCACCTTTCTCTACATGATCCCGAAGAAAGTGGTGTCGAATTTCGATATGTTTGGTGCGGGAATGTAGCACAGGATTCTTGGTCAGGTTAATAGCACTCGTGTTGTCACAAAAGATGGGAATACGTTCAAGTTTGAGGTTGAAATCCAATAGTTGTTGCTTAATCCATAGGATTTGGGCACAACAACTACCGGCGGCAACGTATTCCGCTTCGGCGGTTGACAAGGCAACAGAAACTTGTTTCTTGCTATGCCAACTAACCAAAGAGTTTGAAAATAGGTGACAAGTGCCACTTGTGCTTTTCCTATCCGATTTGCAACCAGCAAAGTCGGAATCGGAAAAACCTACCAAGGAACAATCATTACCTTTGGAATACCATAGACCATACTTCGGAGTACCGGATAAATATCGAAGTATCCGTTTAACGGCTTTTAAATGGGATTCCTTGGGACATGATTGATATCTTGCACACATGCATACGCTAAACATGATATCGGGACGGGAAGCAGTAAGATAAAGGAGTGAACCAATCATACCTCTATACCGTTTTACATCTACTTCCTTACCGTCTTCATCTTTGTTCAAGTTGGTACACGTAGGCATGGGGGTGTCGATGACCTTAGCTTTTGCCATGTCAAATCTCTTGATAAGGTCCAAACAATACTTTGTCTGGCTCACGAAAGTTCCTTCTTTGAGCTGTTTGATTTGTAGACCGAGGAAGTATGTGAGCTCTCCCATCATACTCATCTCGAACTCGCCCTGCATAAGGTCAGAAAACTCTCTCACAAGATTCATGTTAGTAGATCCAAAAATGATATCATCTACATAAATTTGCACTAGTATCAAGTGCTTTCCTTGACGTTTAATGAAGAGGGTTGTGTCAACCTTTCCTCTTGAGTAACCTTGATCTAGTAGGAACTTGCTTAGTCTCTCATACCAAGCTCTAGGAGCTTGTTTGAGACCATACAAGGCCCTTTTCAGTTTATAAACATGATCAGGATACTCATGGGATTCGAAACCCGGAGGTTGTGCGACATAAACTTCTTCATTAATGTGACCGTTAAGGAAAGCGCTCTTAACATCCATTTGGAATAGCTTAAAATCCTTTGCACAAGCGAAGGCAAGGAGAAGGCGTATAGCCTCGAGTCGGGCAACCGGCGCATAAGTTTCCTCATAGTCGATGCCTTCCTCTTGGTTATACCCTTGCGCGACTAAACGCGCCTTATTACGGGTTATTACCCCGTTTTCGTCCAGCTTGTTCCTAAACACCCATCGGGTGCCGATTACTCGATGATCTCGCGGAGGAGGGACAAGGTCCCAAACCTCATTTCTGGTGAACTGATTAAGTTCCTCCTGCATTGATAAAAACCAGTGTTCATCGAGTAGGGCTTCTTTAGGGTTTTTAGGTTCCATCTGCAAAACGAAAGCGAAGTGATAACAGAAATTACTTATCTTAGACCGAGTTGTTACACCCTTTGAGATGTCTCCGATAATGTTGTCGATTGGATGGTCTTTGGAAGACTTCCAAACTTGAGGAAGATCATCGTTTGAAGGCGGATGATCTACTTCTGTTTCATCATGGTGTACATCTTTGTCCTCCTCAATTTTGACTGTGTCGGGTTGATCAATCCCCGGCTCGCCACCTTTGAG
This sequence comes from Lathyrus oleraceus, assembly GCF_024323335.1. Taxonomy (NCBI): domain Eukaryota; kingdom Viridiplantae; phylum Streptophyta; class Magnoliopsida; order Fabales; family Fabaceae; genus Lathyrus; species Lathyrus oleraceus. Next base: position 195,316,302 of record NC_066580.1, on the reverse strand, counting down.
TATGTCTTCGGTAGATGTACCTGCACCATGAAAAACACTATCCTTTCCGACGTTTCTCGGATTGGATTCATCAAAGGTAACATGCACAGACTCTTCTACTGTAAGTAATCGCTTGTTGTAAATTCTATATGCTTTGCTAGATTGAGAGTATCCGAGGAAGATACCTTCGTCGGCCTTGGAATCGAATTTTCCTAAGTTTTCCTTTCCATTGTTCAACACAAAACATTTGCAACCAAAGACATGTAAGTGAGAAACATTTGGCTTTCGCCCTTTTAAAAGCTCATACGGTGTTTTATTTAGAATAGGGCGAATGAGCACCCTATTCAAAACATAACAAGCCGTACTAATGGCGTCGGCCCAAAAATATTTCGGTAATCCACTTTCGTTGATCATTGTTCTTCCCAATTCTTCTAAAATTCGGTTTTTACGCTCCACAACCCCGTTTTGTTGAGGAGTACGTGGAGCGGAGAAGTTATGATCAATACCATGGTTACCGCAATATTCTTCAAATAGGTGATTTTCAAATTCACCTCCATGATCGCTTCTAATTGCAACAATGTTTGCATTTAGTTTATTTTGAGAAAGCTTAGCAAATCGTTCAAAGGCGGCGAATGTGTCACTCTTACTTACTAAGAAAATAGTCCAACAAAATCGAGAAAAGTCGTCCACTATTACGAAACCGTAATAGTTTCCTCCTAGACTCTTAATCCTAGATGGCCCAAATAGATCCATATGGAGAAGCTCGAGAGGTCTCGTTGTTGAAACGATATTTTTGGATTTAAAAGAGATCCTCGTTTGCTTCCCCTTTTGACAAGCATCACAAAGGTGATCCTTGGTGAACTTAATTTTGGGGAGACCTAGGACTAGATCTTTTGAGACTACTTTGTTTAGTAAATCGAAATTAACATGTGCTAAACGTCTATGCCATAGCCATGAATCTTCATTCATTGTTACAAGACATTTGTCACTTGTTAACGATACTTCATTTAAGTCAAGCATATAGACATTGTTCACACGAAGACCATTAAACATGCTCTTCTTATCATCAGTATGCACAATTTTGCAACAATCTTTTGAAAACGATACATTGAATCCTTTGTCACATAACTGGCTGATGCTAAGTAGGTTATGTTTAAGACCTTCGACAAGCAATACGTCAGAAATAGTAGTGGAAGAGGGATTACCTACACTACCTTTACCAAGTATTGCTCCTCGGTTGTTGTCACCATAAGTTACATACCCCTTCTTCTTAGCCACGAAGTCAATGAAGAGAGATATGTCTCCTGACATATGCCTTGAGCATCCACTATCGAGAACCCATCTTCTCTCGGTAGTCTCGAGGCATTATACCTGTGATAAGATAATTAACAAAAGAAGGTACCCAATGGCTTATTGGGTCCTGAGTGGTGAGGAACAAGATGGTTGCATTTGGGCACCCATTGATAAATGCCTTTAGGAACCAAAAATCTCCTAAATCTACACTTAGCAATGGAATGACCTTTCTTGCAACAATAAAGACAAGAGAACTTTTCATTTTGATTACTTTTGCTATCTTCATCCTTTATAACATATTTGTATTTTTGATATGGATTAACCATACTTGTTCGAAAATTAGATTTATCAATAGCAAAAGTAATCTTGGGCTCAAGAGCCTTGTTAAGTTTGGCTTTTAGGTTCCTTACTTCACTTTGCCAAATGTAACAAGTATCACACCCAAAGTTCATCATTCTACTTTTAAGGTCCTCATAACTAGTTTTTGTGCTTTCCACTATAGAAGCTTTAAGTGCCTCAAGTTTCCTTTCGGATTCTTGAATTTTTTGTTCTAAATGAGAAAAAAATTCTTATTTGAGGCAAGCCTTTTAAAGGCCTCTTTTGCTTCACAGTGTAAAGTTTCAAAAACAGTTTGCAATTCATGATGAGACATACTAGAGGAATTTTCATATTTAGCATGTCGTACCTGTTTCTTCTTATTCTTTTGATGAGCAGAGAGACATAGATTTGCATTTTCATCTTCATCACTGGAGCTTTCATCATCGGAGGAGTCGCTATCGCTTTCCCAAGCAATGTATGCCCTCCTTGGCTTTGATGGTTTCTTATGTGATTTGTATGAATCTTTTTCTTTTGTCTTTTTGTTCATCGGACAGTCCGGTTTGTAGTGACCCGGCTTTCCACACTTGTAGCACGACCCTCTAGTTGTTTTTCCTTTGGAGTCATCATTTTTGGAGAACCTAGATTGCTTTCGGAAGTTAACTAAGTTCTTCTCGGAATGTTGGATGCCGTTCTTTCTCATGTAACGGTTGTAGCGTTTGACGAACAGCCCCATATCTTCACTCTTGTCCTCTTCTTCTTCGTCACTCGTTGAATAATCACTTTTCTCTTTTGCTTGAGACTTTGAGGAGGAAGTCTTTAGAGCAATTGATTTCTTTTCGCTCACCTTGGCTTTGTCTTTCTTATCTTTCCTTTCATGTTGTTCCAAGCTTAATAGAACTTGTTCGTGCTCTTGTAGTTTGCCGAACAATGTTGTTAAGTCCAATATGGTAAGATCGTTTGCCTCTTTGATGGCGGTCACTTTCGGCTGCCATTCCCTGTTAAGACATCTTAAGATTTTATTAGTAGCAACATCATTGGAAATAGGTTTACCTAGTGAATGTAATCGATTGATTAGATGAGTGAATCTCTTTTGCATGTCGGCAATGGTTTCCCCTTGCTCCATGAAAAAGAGATCAAACTCTTGCGTTAGTGTATTGATTCTAGCCAATTTAACATCGTTCGTCCCCTCATGGGCAATTTGAAGTGAATCCCACATGGCCTTAGCAGTAGGACAATGGGATACACGATAGTATTCGTCTACCCCTAATGAGGAGATTAAGATGTTTTTGGCTTTCCAATCATAGTTGTATTTCTTTTCATCATCATCGGTCCATTGTGCTTCAGGCTTAGGCACTATTTCATTATTCTCATTGGTCATGGTTATTTCAATTGGACCATTGAGAATAACATTCCATATTTTTCTATCTATGGAATTTATGTGCACCCGCATACAGTCTTTCCAATAACTATAATTTTCACCATTGAAAACGGGAGCTCTATTGTAAGCCCCTTTAGGTTCGTTAGCCATTTTCTATCAACGTTGTATTTTGAAGCACGGAGTGAACCGGAGCTCCTGATACCACTTGTTAGACTATGGCACGGATCTAGAAGGGGGGGTTGAATAGATCCCAGTTAAAAACATGAGTCGGCGCTACCAATTTTAAAGAAAAATTGGTTTTAAAAATGTTTTTGGTGCGGAAGCGACCGAGGAAAATTTAGTCTAGAAACGAACCGTTATTGGAAAACCGGATATGCGTTAAGCTAATGGATAAGAGATAGAACGAGATACAATTCACTACACTAGTTGCACAATCAATGATAGAGTTCACTTACTAGCAAGCCTAGTTCCAATGAACCAAAATACCAAATTAAAACTCAGTGCAAATTTAAGGCAACTTTGGCTTAGGCAATTTTACAAACACTTGGTGTGCACAAACACTCCAAGTGATATTTGAGTTGAGTAAGTGAGTCAATTTATCCTAGTACAGTATGTTATTGTACTTGGTATTCCAACAGCAGTTTTAAACACTTACTCAACTTATATCAATGTTTGGCTAAAATTGCTTAAACTAAAATCACTTAAATTTTAAGCAGAAAAACAGATTATGCAGAAAATTAAAGGAGACAGAGATTTGATGAGGCAGTTCCCCCGCCGTCCTCGCTTCGGGGTACGTCTGCCCTCAATTCAAAAAATAGAATTGAGATGATTAATTAGATATCACCTGTGAGATTTAATCGTTTTTACAAGGAGTGCAAAGTATGTAAACAACAGAATTTCCAATATGTTGAATGATACTTCTTCTCCTTGCCCCTTGATTCAAGATGAATCAAGACCTTTGATTGTTGATGCTTGACCTCCGTTTCCTGCCACTCGTTGATGAACCTTCCGTTCTTCAACCCCTTGGCCCGGCTGATCACGAACACGAACGAATCAAACCCGGATTCTTCACTACTCAAACACCGACTCCGCTACTAAACTGATGAAGACTTTCTCTTATCAGTTACCTTCGCTCAGCTGAAAGATAATGAAGCAACCCGTCCAAAAACCCCCAAACGCAAACCGGTATTGGAGGATAAAACCCTAATGGTTTTATTCAAGAAAGAACCTGCCAAGACTTCAACTCGAACCCGATTCTTCAATCGCTACCTCGAACCTTATCACCTTCAAACTATCACAAATCGCATCAAAAGTTATTGTGTGCAGTTGATGTATTGTGGACTGTTGAAGATGAAGATGATGAATCTTTGACAACTATTTCACTCTTTCTTGTTTCCTTGAACACTTGTACTCAAAAATAGCAAATGTTCGTTAATAGAAGTGTTTTGACTTCTATTTATAGTAACAGACAAAACCAAACAAACATAACAGAAATTTAAACTTTGAAATAACTCAGAAAGCTGAGTTTGCGCGCGAACGGTCGACCATAGGGTCGGCGTGCGCTGACCCGTGGGGCACGCGCCGACTGCATGCGTCGACTCAGGGATTTTTGCGCCGACCCGTGAGTTAAGCGTCAACCCTATGCGTCGACGCAAGGGGTTTTTGCGCTGACTCCCTCCAGTTTGGGCAGAGCCTTTGCGCCGACCCGTGAGCTTTGAGCTGACCCCTATGGTCGACTCAAAGCCTTCAAATCTGCAAAAAAAGCTGTGATTAGTGATTTTCATGTATTTGGTCATGATCACACTTTGTCTATATGTTTTTAATGATTGTAGTAGCTTTAGGATAACGTGAAAAAGGATATGGTGGGTAATGTGTTGCATTTGTTCGTAGACGTGCAGGATGGTCTTTTGTCATCATCGAAACTTGACATCGTATGTTGTATGACACTTTGTCTTTACATATTGTATACTCTGTAGCCTTTAGAGCGTTCTTAGTATCCTAACATAATACCTTTTTGTGCTTTTGAATCAAACTTGTTTAGATGTTCTTTAGTATTCAGAATAAAGCAAGAGCATCCAAAAGGATGGAAATAAGAAATGTTGGGTTTTCTTCCCTTGCACAGTTCATAGGGAGTCTTTTCTAGAATAGGTCTTATAGAGGTTCTATTTTGAATATAACACGTCGTATTTACTCCTTCAGCCCAAAAGTGCTTAGTCACATTTGTATCATTGATCATGGTTCTGGTCATCTCTTGGAGTGTCCTATTCTTCCTTTCTACAACTCCATTTTGTTGTGGAGTTCTAGGACATGAGAAATCATGGGATATTCCATTAGAATCGAATAGTTCCTCAAAAAATTTATTTTCAAATTCTTCACCATGAACACTTTTGACTCTGATGATTTTAGAGTCAAATTTGTTTTGCACTTTGGAACAGAAGCTAGTGAATACAGAGTGACACTCACTCTTGTGCTTTAGGAATTTTACCCATGTCCAGCGACAAAAGTCTTCAATAATAACTAGTCCATATTTCTTTCCATTGACTGGTGATGTCTTAACAGGCCCGAACAGGTCAATGTGAAGAAGTTCCAGAGGCTTAGAGGTAGAAACAATATTTCTATTTTTGAAAGACGTTTTTGAAAATTTACCTTTCTGACATGCCTCACATAGAGCTTCTGAAGAGTACTTCAGTTTAGATAGGCCTCTGACTAACTCGAGTTTATTTAGCTGAAAGAGTTTTCTCATGCTAATGTCTCCCAAGCGTCTATGCCATACCCATTGCTCTTCATGAACAGACATCAGGCATTTTACATTTTGTTCTTTTAGGTCTGAAAGATTTATCTTGTAAATATTGTTTTTCCTCTTGCCAGTGAATAGGACTGTTCCATTATTCTGATTAATTGCTTTACATGTTTTTTGATTGAAGATTATGTCATAACCATTATCACTTAATTGACTTATTGATAACAGATTATGCATTAATCCTTCTACATAGAGAACATCAGATATAGACGGAAGAGTTCCATTACCAATAGTTCCAGAGCCTCTGATCCATCCTTTCTGATTTCCTCCGAAATGTACGAAGCCAACATCTTTAAGTTCCAGGCTTTGGAACATATGCTTTCTTCCCGTCATGCGTCGCGAGCATCCAGAGTCCAAGTACCATGATTGGTGTCTTAACTCTGCTGCATAAGATATCTACAACATAAACAATCTTATCCTTTGGTACCCGAATCTTTTTGGTCCTTTATGATTAGTTTTCCCAGAGTTTCTTAGAACTTTGGGTTTTCTAGCATTATCAAAACGTTATGCTTGTGTATGTGTGAAGTGATAAGAAAAAGGAGGTTTAGGTTTGTCATCTATGGAATATTTATCTTTACTGGGGACATACCATATTCCTCTTTTACTGTTCTGACTTACTCCATAAATCATGGATGTCATTTTGCTCCTTCCTATCCCATTTTTCAGAAACTTTTGAAAAGATTTTTCATATTCATATATCATTGTGTTAGAAGTTTGTGGGGCTTGAGATAATGATTCTTCAAGTTTTAAACCTTGTTTATTTGTGGAGTCTCTTTCTTTTATCAAAGTTTGATTTTCATCTTTTAGTTCTGAAGCAGTTATCTCAAGCTTATCACATTCTTTGATTTTTCTTTCAAGAACTCCTTTTAAAGCCTTAAATTTTTGTTTAAGTTTCTGATATGAGGTTAGAGTTTCAAAAAGGCATGATTCAAGGTCAGAGCGAGAAAGATCAGAAAATACCTCTTTAGAGTCAGATTCTCTATCTGATGTATTTCTGGTGGTGATAGCTATGAGTGCAACATTTCCCTATTCTTCAGAGTCTGATTCGGATGAATTAGATTCATTGTCGTCCTAGGTGGCCATCAGTCCCTTTTTAGTTCTGAATGAACTTTTCTTGAAATTCTCTCTTCTAGAGGTTTCTTTCTTCAAGGACATTCGTTTTTGTAATGACATGTTTCCTTACATTCATAGCATGTTATTTATTTGTTTGACTTACCTCTGGAAGTTGATTCTGAGCGATCTCCCTTGGTTCTTGGCCTTCTGAAGTTATTATTCCTTTTTCTCCAGAGTTGTTTAACTCTTCTGGTCAAAAGGGATAACTCTTCTTCATTGTCAGAGTCTTCAGAGTCGTCATTGTCTTCCTCTTCATCTTGGAAGGCTTTGTTTCTTTCTGGATTGCGTCTTTATGATCTGGACTTTAGTGTTACAGACTTAATCTTCTTTTGAGGCTCGTCTTCCTCCAGTTCTATCTCGTGGCTTCTGAGTGAACTGACAAGTTCCTCAAGGCTGATATTGTTCAGATCTTTGGATAACTTTAAGGTTGTGACCATGGGTCTCCATTTCTTTGGTAAGCTTATGACTATCTTTTTGACATGATCTACAGTTGTGTAGCCTTTGTCCAGCACTTTGAGACCTGCAATTAAGGTTTGAAATCTAGAAAACATTACCTCTACAACTTCATCGTCCTCCAGTTTGAAGGCTTCATATTTCTGAATTAGAGCCAGAGCCTTTGTCTCTTTGACTTGAGAATTTCCTTCGTGAGTCATCCTTAGGGAGTCAAGTATTTCTTTAGTTGTTTCCCTATTGGTGATCTTTTCATATTCATTGTAGGAAATGGCATTTAGTAGTATCGTTATGGCTTTGTGATGGTTTTTAAATTCGCGCTTCTGATCATCTGGCATTTTGCTTCCGGGGATGGCAACGCCAGCGTCAGTCACAGGTGGAGTGTAGCCAATTGTGACTATATCCCATAGATCAGCATCGTAGCCCAAAAAGAAACTTTTAATTCTGTCGTTCCAATAATAAAAAAATTCTCCATCAAAGATTGGAGGTTTAGCATTGTAAATGTCTCTTTCATTGGTGTTGGCCATGGTGTTTTTCTCACGCTTGGTCTCTCTACACTGTTAAGTGTTTGATTAGAAAATCAATAACAGACCTGAAGCTCTGATACCAATTGAAGGTAGAGAAAAACAAGAGAGGGGGTTTGAATTGTTTTTGGAAATAATTTTTTTTTGAGATATTAGACACAGAGATAATAAAAAGGAAAATGACACATAATTTTATACTAGTTCGCTTGAAATTCAAAGCTACTCCAGTCCACCCTGCGAAGGTGATTTCACCTTCAAAAAGGTCTTAATCCACTAATCTTGAAAGATTACACAAACAACCGCCTAAGAGAATAATCCCTTAGCATTCTCAAGTATTCAGACTGCACAGAGTCACTTGAGGAAATATCTTAGAAAAAATATGATTTGTAATGCAATGTGCTTCTAACAAAAGCAAATATTACAGAATAATAAGAACAATAGCTTTTCACGTAAGAGCAGCAGCTCGCGAAAAAAGGAGAGAGAATGAATGAGAGTTTATGTATCTTGTGTGTGTTAGGTGTATATTCTTGTGAAGTATTCAGTCCTTTATATAGGCATTGAGAAGGACCGTTGGAGTGATGACAGGATCTTGGTCATTGAAGAATGTTTTTTGTCATTACTCTCCTTGTTTCTTTCTAAAACAGTTTTTGTGTGCCTCATTATTTCCTTCTAGAAATAATTTCTTTCCAAAACCAGATTTCTTTTCGATTATGTGTTATGAACTGGTGAATCTGTATCAGAGTCTTGGTAAATCAGATTTTAACGTTAGAGGTTCATAATATCTGACCACCTCAGAGTTTCTCTATACTCTTGACTTCTTCAGATTCAGTGTCTGGATTCAGTCTTCTTTACCAGAGTTTCTGACTTCTTTCTGTTGAGCTGGTAACTGCGTTGATCAGGGTCAGAACCTTCTAGACGCATTTTCTCTGAGGAGCATCTGATAGTTGAATTTTGTATCTGATTTGTTGATCTATCTGATTGTTTGATCAGAGTCCTGCACACTTAATAAAAATTTCGTTAGAGTACCATTTTTGTTTCATCCTTTGTCATCATCAAAATCCCAGAGATACATTGTAGAACCAACTTTGTTCTTACAACTACTCACTCTCCAAACTTTGAATTCTCTGTGTTTGAAGCGGATGAATAGAATGATGATGAAGACATGTCTGATGAGTTATCCCGTTTGCTTGAGCACGAGGAAAGAACCATTCAACCGTTTGAAGAGCAGATTGAGTTGGTCAACTTGGTTTCCGAAGATGAAGTCAAGGAAGTCAAGATTCGGTCGCAACTTTGTCCAGAGGTTAAGAAGGGGTTGGTTGATCTTCTTCAAGAATACTCTAATGTGTTTGCTTGGTCCTAGCAAGATATGCCCGGTCTTGATACTGATATTGTGGAGCATAGATTGTCGTTGAAGCCATAATGCCCGCCGATCAAGCAGCAATTGAGAAGAACTCATCCTAATATGACAGTGAATATTAAAGAGGACGTGCAAAAGCACATTGATGCTAGTTTCCTTGCTACCACCGAGTATCCACAATGGGTGGCCAATATTGTGCGTGTTCCTAAGAAGGACAGAAACGTCTGTATGTGAGTTGATTATAGAGATTTGAATCAATCCAGACCGAAAGATGATTTTCCTCTATCACACATTGATATGTTGGTAGAAAACATAGCTAAATTCAAAGTCTTTTCTTTTATGGACGGATTTCCCAGTTATAATCAGATCAAGATGGCACTTGAAGATATGGAGAAGACCATATTCATTACACCTTGGAAAACATTCTGTTATTGAGTGATGCCTGTCGGATTAAAGAATGCTGGTACAACGTACCAGAGACTTGTGACCACTCTTTTACATTATATGATGCATAAAGAGATTGAGGTCTATGTTGATGAAATGTTTGCTAAATCAAGGACTGAAGAAGAGCATGTTGAGCATTTGTTGAAGTTATTCCAGCATTTGAGGAAGTATAAACTCCGCTTGAATCGCAATAAGTGTACTTTTGGTGTTCGCTCTAGTAAGTTGATGGACTTTATTGTCAGTGAGAAGGGTATTGAAGTTGATCCTGCCAAGGTCAAAGCAATACAAGAGATGCATACACCTAAAACTGAGAAGCAAGTCAGAGGTTTTCTCGGTCGCTTGAACTATATCTCAAGATTTATGTCGCATATGACTGCCACATATGCGCTTATATTCAAGCTTCTTTAGAAAGATCAGTCTTGTGATTGGACCGAGGATTTCCAAAAAGCTTTTGACAATATCAAAGAGTATCTGCTTGAACCTCTGATTATGTCTCCGCCTGTTGAAGGAAGACGATTGATCATGTATTTGACTATGCTTGATGAGATTATGGGTTGTGTTCTATGTCAGCAAGATGAATCTGGTAAGAAAGAATATGCAATTTACTAACTCTGTAAGAAGTTCACCGATTGTGAGTCTCTGTATTCTATGCTTGAGAAGACATGTTGTGCTTTGGCTTGGGCTTCTAAGCATCTGCGCCAGTATATGTTGAATCATGCTACTTAGTTGATATCCAAAATGGATCCAATCAAGTATATTTTTGAGAAGCCTGCTTTAACTGGGAGGATTGCCCATTGGCAGATGTTGTTATTTGAGTATGATATTGAATACCGAGCTCTGAAAGCTATTAAAGGTAGTATCTTGGCTGACCATTTGGATCACCAACCTGTTGATGATTATAAGTCAGTGCGGTATGATTTACCTGACGAAGAGAATTTGTATTTGAAATGAAAGATTGTGATGAACCATTGCTTGAAGAAGGGCCAAAGCATGATTCCCATTAGGGCATGGTATTTGATGGAGCTGTTAATTCATATGGTAATGGCATTGGGGTAATGATTATTACTCCTGCATTCATTTTCCGTTTACATCTAGATTAACCTTCAAATGTACAAACAATATGGCTAAGGATGAAGTTTGCATTTTGGGGCTCAAAGAAGCCATTGATCTCAGAATTAAATATCTTGACGTCTATGGAGATTCAACTTTGATGGTTAATCATATCAAAGGTGAGTGAGAGACAAATCAACCCATTTTGATACCATACAGAGATTATGCGAGGAATATATCAACTTTGTTTACAAAGGTTATGTTTCATCATATCCCTCGAGATGAAAACCGAATGGCAGATGCTCTTGCAACATTGGCTTCCATGATTGTGGTAAAGTTTTGGAATGAAGTTCCTAATCTGACTATGATGCGTCTTGATAGGCCAACTCATTTGTTTGATGTTGAAGAGATCAAGGATGATAAGCCACGGTACCATGATATCAAATGTTTCCTCCAAAGTCAGATTTATCCACTTGGGGCATCTTTGAAAGATAAGAAGACTTTGAGAAGATTAGATGGCAACTTCTACCTGAATGGTGATGTGATTTATAAGAGAAACTTCGATATGGTTTTGCTCAGATAGGTGTGTCATACCCCAAAATTTTCCCTACTTTTTTTATTCAATTCACATAGCTTACGGTTTTGTTCATTTGCATACTTTGTTTCTATTTGATCATGCATTCATCGACATTTGCATATGGTAAAAAATTTATGTCAAAGAGGGTCATCCTATACCCATTACTGCAACAGAGGGAGCTACTGTTCCACATCCATCCGATGTTACCCCAAGTCAAGGTCAATTCTATGTGGCAACTCCTCATCTACCACCATATGGCCCACCCTTAGGATGTCATCATCAACATCCTCTAGCTATTCCTCCTCAAAATCATTGAAGTCGGGTTCAGGATAAAAATCAGAATCAGAACACAGGGAATAAAGATAACAATGACCCGATTCTAGTTCCATATAGCAAGCTCTACCTGCAGCTGATCCAGAATGCTTTGGTAACCCCTTGAGCTCTCACACCTACGTCACCATACCTTCCATGGTACAATACAAATGCAACATGTGAATTCCATAAAGGGGTTGTGGGACATGACCTAGATTCTTTCTTAGCGCTGAAAGGCTTGGTACGAGAATTGATTAACAAAAAGAGCTTAGGTTTTTATGAAGACCACCTGATGGTCAAGGGAGGATACCATACTAGAACAATGGGGAACTCCATTGAGGAATACAAGAGTTTTAAGTTCAAGCTGCAAAGATTGATTGATAAAAGGTCACCAACACTCAAGGAGGAAGGCTCAGGTACATATATCTTGATTTCTGGGTCAGGTAGTGAGAAAGGAAAAGGACCCATGAAGCCCCTCAAGGTTTTGTACCAAAAGAAAGAGGTCAGGGATGTGGCTAACGAAATATCATCTTTTCCTAGTAAGAGAATTGAGATATCACCTTGGATTTCCAATGTTAGGACACATGCCAATGAAAGCAAAAGAGAAATAAGTAGTGGATCCAAGAGTGTTGCGTCCAACAATGAGATTGAAGGAAAATAATTTGAAGATCGTCGTGCCCACATACAAAATCTTGTTGATCCCAACCTTCAAGTGGATGAAAATGAGAAGTTAGCAATGCCCAAAGTGTCATACCAGCAACCACTACCTTTTGATCTTTATTACCAACAATCCTGGTTTGCTCCTCATCCAAATCAATGAGCCCAAGGCTCGGGATATTGAAATCATCATAAAAACCATCCTAGACCTCGAAATAACTTGGAAAGAAGAAATGCTCCTCGTCATCCAATCCTCATGACATATAGCTAACCTCTATGGCATCTGATTCAAAACTCGTCGGTGGTTCCCAAGCATCTCAAGCCGGTCCCACAACCGTACCCACCCGGGTATAACCCAAATGTGCAATGTGGATATCATGATGAATCAGAAGGGCATTCAACTGAAGACTGCAACGCATTCAAAGCCAAAGTACAACAGTTGATTGACAACAAGTACATAGAGTTTCAATAAGGAAGCTTGGTGGTGAAAGTCAACCTATCACTCGGACAAGTGCGGAGATCTGAAGGGGTGTCTCCCGAAGTTAATGGATCAAGTTTGAAAAAGTCATTTCCCTAAAGCTGGAAATCATTTGGCCGTTTCGGAATTTCTTTTGTAATTTCCTTGCATGTTGATTGTTAGTTGCTTTTAAGTATTGTTGTTTTCATTGAATTTGTAAGATTAATGAAATATTTATGCATCTTTTAAATTAATTCATTCGTATTCACTCGTTTTTCATTCATGTTAAAAACAAAAAAATAATTCTCTCATTCACTTTTGTTTATTAAACCGTTATGTTAACAACGATTGGAAGAAGGATGATGAAAAGGAAACATATGAAATTGTTGTGATAGGCTTTTGAAGAAAACCTTGCCGATGATGTAAGGCATTGTTTCAAATCCCCAAACACCAGAGACATAAGGAGTTAGTCCCTAGTCAACCACTTTGAGCCTTGAAGTTAGTATTTCTTTAATAACTAAAACCCTTAATCTTAACCAGGGGCAGGGTAGTTTGTTCAACTAATCTGACTTTGCATTTAAATTGCAAGAGGAAACATCCCACTTAAAGAGTTTCAACCACACGTTACTCTTCGAACACATCTTGAAGTGTCGAAGAAACTGAAAAGGGAAAAAACATTATAGTGGTTATTCCTTATCCACCAATAATGTGGCAGTCTCCACATTTGAAAAAGAAAATCCCTCTAAGTCAAACACCACAAAATGATTTAGGCAAAATCAGGGCATCCCGGTGGTCCAAAAGCTTCAAAGAAGTGGTCCAGGAAAAATTAGGGATCAAAGAAAAAAAGAGATCATCACAACCCTCAACAAAAATAACAAAAACAAAATAAGGTGACTGTCATTTCAAGAAAATCTCATTTTGAAATCCTCATATTTACCATCACACATTTGAACCCTCTTGCAAGTTGAATGCGTGTGTCAATTAACTGAATGTAGGAATATGAGATCATCAAGAAGAAGGGTGGGTTAAAATCAAACTTGAGCCTTATATCCTTTTGTTTAAAAAACCCGTGAACATAGCCATATTATAACCCCTTAAAAGACCTAATTGAGGCAAGGTTGATTCTGAAAACATACTACAACAAGGTTGTGTTAACCTGACTCCAAATGATTTTTGTTAATCATTTGATCGCACCAACTTGCATATTGTGAATGACTAGATCATCATTGTGTTCTTATCAGTGACCCATTCACTATATTACACCTGTTCATATCAATAAATTTTGGTTTCAAATTTTTGCATAAGCACTGCATTAAAACTACCATTTTTGAATGAACAATCTTATTTGCAAGTCAGCATTTAGCATCAAAGAAATTCCAATAATATAAAATTGAAGAACTTTATAACGTGAAAAAGGTCCAGTCAGGGGAAATCACCTTGAGTATCAATCAATCTGAGCCAATCACCTCAAGGTTCAATTAGCCAAGAGTAATTTGCTTTAAGACATAGACTGGGGAAAGCCACCTTAGAAGCTCATTGAGTCCAACTATCCAAGGACAATCAATCAGAAGTCTACGATTCCAGGTTTTGATTAATCAGGGTCAGATCACTGCGGTATTCAAACATTGGGGTAAGCCATCTCGAGATCGTTTCCTGTCAAGCTTTTTCAAACTCACTTTCAAGGTGAACATTTTCAAAGTCCCAACAGACTGGGGTAAGATGAGCCACAGAGCGGAAGAACCTCTTTCTTCATGCTTTCAAATTGCTTGAATAAATTATACCATTCAGTCAACAACTATTGAGCCTTAGACGAGTGCCTGAAAATCATGCTAGCATGATTCATTAATACTCCAAAAGGATCCCATTGGGTAAGTTGTGGCTGTCAAGTTTGATAGAATTCTCCTTTGATAACATCTATCTCAAAATATTTGGTTGATTTCTCGGTGTTGAGGAATCATGACCTCCATAAAAAGCCTTTACAAACTCCTAGTCCACTCAAGTGTCAGCATTTTCGTATCATGATCATTCATATATCATGCATAAAAACAAATTCAAATCATGCATAGCCAAAATGTACTTCACGCTCATTTTGCATTGACCCAGGTCTTGTTGTTGATCGTATATCCTTTGACCTCTAACTCCAGTTTGCCTTTAGTGCCTTTAAACCATCATCCGGTTTTCACATTCATTTTCAAGTCCAATTCAGTTGGCGCTTATCAAAAAAATTATCCATGAGGTTCATTTCCTTTTTGGATTATCCGATGAATTTTCGAATTACTACTTTGTTTATTGATGTATTTCCATAATTTGTCTGATGTATTTCTAGTGTTTCCCCACTTATCTGATGTATTCTTGAATATGTATGTCTTATATTCCGATGTATATCCAGATGTTTCCCCGCCTATCTGATGTATTCTTGAATATGTCTGTCTTATATTCTGATGTATTTTCAGAATTTCCTCAATGTATTACCGGAGGTGTTTGTATTCTGTTGTATTCCCATAATATCACTTGTAACTTTGATGCATTTCCATAATTCATTTCTTTTACTCTCAGATGAATTCCCGGACATGTCATTTTTGTTTTGACACACTTCCAAAACCCCTATGCCCTTCCATAGCATTATATCTAGGCTCATTGGTGTCTCATAAAATTCGGTTGTCAGAAGCATTATTCCAAGCTCAGTTGTTACTAGAACTAACTTTAAACCCAATTTTCGTTGGAATCATTGTCACTGCATTTGTAAATACAATCGTAATTAGTATCTGAAGTTTGGTTGTCACCAACATCATTTCAAGTCCAATTGTTGCTGGAAAACTCCATCGTAGTCGGTAATTGCTTTACTATTGTCGTCGATCAAGTCCAATTATTGTTGGAAAGTCCTTTAAAAGCTGGTTGTAATCCATTGCTTACCGCCAAAGTCCAATTGTTGTTGGCATCTATCCGTTAAAAGTTGATTATAATCTATTGCTTACGTTTAAAGTCCAATTGTTATTGGCACATACAGAGAGTTTGATTACCCTGTCTTTCCTGATGGTTCCGTGAAAGTCATGTATGACTCAACATCTTGAGGAATTCCTAGAAGCTTGGAGGTTTTTCGTGTTAGGAAACTCCAATGATGTTGGTTTTGTTTGATTTCTTTGTAAAGAATCATCATAGCCTTTTGCGTGGATGATCTACTTAGAAGAAGACTCTCGTTTATCTTTGTTTTGCATAAATTCCCTGTTAGGAATCTCCAAAATCTTTGATCAGATGAAGTTCTTGTGAGAAATCTCCAGATCTGTCTGATGTTTTCTAAAATGTCAGATCATGTATGAACCTGTTGATGAAACTTGCATTGTATGTTTTCCAATATTGTCAGATCATATACGAAATTGTTGTTGAAGTTTTCTTTGGATTTTCTAGTGTTGTCAGGTCATGTATGAACCTGTTGTTAGAATCTCTGTAAACCTCCATAATTGTTAGGTCATGCATCAACCTGTGGATATACTTTCTTTGAATTTTCCAGTGTCGGCAGGCCATGCATGAACCTGTTGATAAAACTCCCTTCAATTTTTCCAAGTATTTCCAAGTCATGTATGAACCTATGGGTGAAACTTTATTTGAATATCCTAATGTTGAGGTCATGTATGAATATATTGATTAAAGTTTCCTTGATTTTCTAGTATTGCCAGGTCATGTCTGAAACTGTTGTTAAAACAATTTGAATTTTCCAATGTTACCAGTCATGTATAAGCCTGTTGATGGAACTTTCTTTGTATGTTTTCCAGTATTGTCAGGTCAAGTTTGAACCTGTTGATGGAACCTTTTGTATCCCTCAACATTTTCAGGTCATGTTTGAACTTGTTATTGAACCTCTTTGAATATTCCAATGTTCAGGTCATGTATGAAACTATTGATGAAATTCCTTGATTTTTTCCAGTATTGCCAGGTCATGTATGAACCTGCTAATAAACGTTAATTGATATTCAAGTTGTCATAAGGTCATGTTTGAACCTGTTGTTCAAACCTTCTTTGTATATTCCCTAATATTGCCAAGTCATGTTTGAACCTGTTAATTAAGCACTCTTTCAATATTCAAGTGTTATCAAGTCATGTTTGAACCTGTTGTTGACATTTTTTTTAATATTCCAGTGTTGTCAGGTCATGTATTAACCTGTTGTAAAAATATTTTTGCATATTCCCCAATTGTATTTCCTCCATCAACATTGTTATCCTCATTGAATTTCTATCCTCATTTTTTTTTGTGGGCCACCTTTACCATATTTCTCCATCATTCCCCATAGATCCATTGTTCAGTCTGCTTATCATCCATCATAAAAATCCTGATAGGGTTCATTTCGTCTCACGTCATATCCCCAACAAACAAAAAAAATGAATGAAAAAAGAGTCATTCATACATTTATAACATATCATATCATATCATATCATATCATTTGCATTTCAGGATCAAAATCCGGGTCTTCTTAGTATTTAACTATCTCCCACTATGATCATATGAAGAGTGTCCTGCTTCATATTCTCTAGTTGAAGATACTTAAATAGGGGCAACTGTCACATCCCGATTTTGACCCTGAATCACCAATTTAACATATTTATCATAGTCGTTGCATCTTGTGTATCATAACGTGCATTTCATACCGCATAATGCCTAAAATGTCAGTCGAAATAAATTTTTGGATCTATATGCAAACCAGTTGAATCAATTATCAAATGTGCGTCAAAATTAGCATGCGGAAAATTTCCAAATCAAGATTGCAGACATCAGTTTTATTAATCTCCAGTCTCACCTCTCTCTTCGTCGATATGGCCTCTCTCTTTGCCGGTCACACGATTAAGGTAATTTTCAGCTTTCTCTTCGTCGACCACATAGATGAAATTTATGAATTTTGTTTTTGATAAAATAAATAAAAGAAAATAACTACTATAGTAGTATAATGGAGGATTGGGGTCCAGTGGTGGTGATAGAAGAATTTCGGTTATTGGTTGGTTGAGAAACAGTTAGAGGTGAAGAATTCAAGTTATGGGGTTTGTTAGCAGTGAAGAATTTCGGTTATTGGTTGGTTTGTTAGCAAGGAAGAATTTCGGTTATTGGTCCAGTGGTGGGATTAGGATGAAGCTCTTAATCAGCAGATAAAAGCAAATAAAACAGTAAGTTGAATAAGGGCTAGACCGATTAATGGATTAGGATAAAGCTCTTAATCAGCTGATAAAAACAAATAAAACGGTAAGTTGAATGAGGGCTACACCAGTTAGTGGATTAGGATGAAGCTCTTAATCAGCTGATAAAAGCAAATAAAACGGTAAGTTGAATGAGGGCTAGACCTTATAGATAGCAGTCTGTGCATAGGTGAATTAATCAAAAGTTGGTTGCTCATTACAGTGGTTCATTACAGAATCTATAGCGATATAAAACAGAGGCCTATAAATATAACTTACCCCATATTCAAGGGCGCATTCAATTTTCCATGCCTCCTAGCCCAGCTGAAGAAAGTAACTGGTGAAATGCGACTATTCCCTCAAGGCTATTTTGCCTAAGGAAATGGAGGTAGAGTTGGCAAATTCAGCTGTGTCTTGGCTAGTAGGGAGGTACTCAAATCCATGGATAATTTTCCTATTAGGCAATGGCTGCTTATGTGGAAAGGAGATGTTAATCAAGATACTGCTTAGGAGGGTAAATCTACTCTACAAGGAAAAATTCAAGAATTCAGCCTTGGGACAAGGCAGAGCTTTCACAGTAGGGCAATGGTAGAAGCACTGAGATTAGATTTACATCAGAACCAATTAGTGTTGCTGTAAGATATGGGCCAATGTATGGTAGAGCCAAAAATATCGAGGGGATGAAAGGGGGAATAGATTATGAGCAAGTGAAGGATGAGCTGGCAGTAGGTTGGTCAGAGGGAAGGAAAGAATAAAAAGGAGGGTAAGTAAAAGAGTTTCTTACGTAGTTTAGGACATATAATTTTTTGAGGAGTCATAGGCTCCGGTTAATAGAGATCTCATGTTTTCAGTGTTAGTTGTTAGCTTAATACAATTTTGCTTTTTTTTAACACAATTCACTTATTTTTAATTACTGTTTTTAGTATTACTGTTTAGCTGTTTAGGAAATCCTACTTAATGGCATGTTTGAGCAATTCAATATATTTGTTGAAATGTTAATATATTACTGTTCTTGTCACAATGTTGAAATAAACTAACTATACATAATGTTGATATATATTACTGTTCTTGTCACAATGTTAATATATTACTGTTCTTGTCACAATGTTAATATATTATTGTTCTATTATTTGAATCAAAATAAACTAACTATACATAATGTTGAAATAAAGTTCATAATGTTGATATAATGTTGATATAAAGTTTCTATTATTTTGGTTGCTTGGGTTTGTTTGGTGCATGTATAATTGGAAGATTAAGATTGCATGTTTTATAATGTTATTTTAATTTCTTTTATTTGGATACATAGGTGATAAATGAAATAGATTCAGAAACCGTTGGTAAAGAAATTGTAGATGAAGTGAATGTGGTTGATTTATAGAATGAAACAATTCAAGGCGTAAATGAACTGAGAAGAATTGAAGATGATGTTTTACCTAAGTCTAAGAAGGCCAAAACATCAAGTGCTGATTGTTGGAAAGTGTTTACTAAACTTGGGGCGGATAAAGATGGGAATCCATTGGCTAAATGCAATGGTTGTTCAAAGATTTTGAAGGGTGGCGATAGGAATTATGGTACCGCGAGTTTGAATCGTCATATGAAGAAGTGCACTAAAATCAAATATGCTGATGTAGGTCAAGTAATGATGGACTTGCAAGGTAGACTCAAGAATCTTACAATAGATAAAAAGGTTTCTAGATCAATGTGTGCTACTGCAATCATTGCACATGATTTACCGTATAAATTTGTGGAGTTTCAAAAAATTAGGGATTGGATGAAATATTTGAACCCTGACTTTTCTCCTATTTCAAGAAATACCGCTAAGGCTGATGTTGATGAAATATTCAAGACAGAGAAAGAAGCTCTTAAGAAGGAGTTAGCTAATATTTCCTCTAGAATTTCACTAACTTCTGATATGTGGACAACTTGTACAAGTGAAGGTTATATTTGCTTGACTGCTCATTATGTTGATTCCAATTGGAATTTAAAGAGTAAGATTCTAAACTTTTGTCATATGCCTCCTCCACACACGGGATCTGAAATGTCAAAAAAGATTCTTGACTTTTTGTCATATGCCTCACTCACATTAGATAATGCTTCTGCTAATGACGTGATGCAAGCTCATTTGAAAAGACAACTTGTCTTGCAAAACTGGTTATTATCTAAGGGAGAGTTCTTTCATGTTCGTTGCTCAGCGCATGTTTTAAATTTGATTGTGCAAGAGGGTTTGAAAGTAATTGGTGATGCATTGGAAAAGATTAAGGAAAGTGTCAAATATGTGAAGGGCTCTGAGGGTAGAATGAAAAAATTCAAGGAATGCATTGAACTCATTGGCGGTATTGAAACATCGGCTGGTTTATCTTACGATGTTTCCACTAGATGGAATTCTACTTATTTGATGCTTCAAAGTGCATTGAAGTACAGACGTGTATTTGCAAGCCTTAGTTTTCATGATGATAATTATAAGGTTTTCCATTCCGAAGAAGATTGGAAAAGAGGAGATAAGATATGCACATTCTTGTTGCCATTTTATGAGACAACAAACTTAATTTCTAGAACGTCTTATCCTACTTTCAATTTGTATTTTTTGCAAATTTGGAAAATTCAGTGTGTTTTAATGGCAAGCATCAAAGATGAAGACACTCTTATAAGAGACATGGCTGAAAGAATGATGATCAAGTTTGAGAAGTATTGGAGTGATTATAGTGTGGTTCTTACTCTAGGAGCGGTTCTTGACCCAAGGATTAAGCTTACCTCTTTGGAATACATGTATGAAAAAGTTGATCCACTTACCTCAACAGTTAAAACAAATGAAATCAAGCAGAAATTGTACACTCTCTTTGAGATATATCGTCGCCTTCATACTTCGTCTTCTACAACCTCTCAAACTCCATCTTCCATCACTAGAGGGAAATCAAGTTCACACGCGTTAACTAAAAGTTTGTTCAATGTATGTAGCCTCCTCTAATTATTAACTTGCTTTAATATGTTACATGTTGTTAAACACTTTAATAGCATGCTCTAAATTGCCAAATATGTTGCTGTTAAATATAAGAAACATGTTGTCAATTGTTACATGCTGTTAAATACTATTATAACATGCTGCAAATTGTCAAATATGTTGCTGTTAAATGTAAGAAACATGATATAAACTGTTACATGTTGTTAAATGTTGTTATAACATGCTATAAATTGTCAAATATGCTGCTGTTAAATGTAAGAAACATGTTGTAATCTGTTACATGCTGTTAAATGTTGTTATAACATGCTGTAAATTGCCAAATATGATGTTGTTAAATGTAAGAAACATGTTGTAAACTGTTACATGCTGTTAAAAGTTGTTATAACATGTTGTAAATTGCCAAATATGTTGCTGTTAAATGTAAGAAACATGTTGTAAATTATTACATGCTGTTAAATGTTGTTATAACATGCTATAAATTGTTATACATGTTGTTGTTTAATGTAAGAAATATGTTGTTAAATGTTGTTATAACATGCTGTAAATTGACAAATATGTTATTGTTAATGTTACAAACATGCTGCTAAATGTTGTCTAAATTTGATTGTTTTCATATGTTACATGTTGTTAAACGTTGTCAATTGTTACATGTTGTAACATGTCTCTATTCTTTTCCTTTTTATTATAATAGGATTTGAAAGCACACAAACAACAACTTGCAACAGAGATCGGAAAGTCTCGACTTGGTGTTTATTTGGATGAGGCAAGTGTGGATTTAAGTTATCAAAATTTTGATGACTTGAATGTTCTTCAATGGTGGAAGGAGAATTGTAATAGGTTTAAAGAGTTATCTTTATTGGCTCGTGATTTGTTAGGCATCCATATTACTACTGTTGCATCTGAATCTGCTTTCAGTATTGGTTCGATCATTCTAAACAAATATAGAAGTCGCTTGTTGTCGCAGAATGTAGAGGCATTGATTTGTACTCGCAGTTGGCTTCATGGTTTCAACAGTTTTGGTACATAATCAAATATTAAAGTTTCTTTTAATACTTTGTGATTCTTATAATTTTGTTACTTACACTTAAATTTTTTTATAGATGTAGTGGGTGATGATGAAGATAATGATGATGGAAGCTTGACGAATAGTATTACAACTGAAGCATCATATGTTCATGACGTAGATGAAGATTGATGAGTGCATCTTTTATGTTTGTAGAGAATTTAGAGATTTTTGTGGTAGATTAAACTATTTATGACTTCTTTCTTAACTTTTGTTGAATTTATGGAGTTAAACTTTTGTTGAATTTGTGATGTTGAACTTATGTTGAAATCGTGATATTTAATTTAAGGTTTGTTGAATTTAATTATTGGATGTAGGATAATGATAGTGATTTTTATGCAATGCAAGTGTGTTTTTACATACATTATTTAACAAAGACTTTATTAGATTTTAGTAGTATTAGGATGTATGAGTATTTTTTTAAAATTATATCATCATGAGTGAAAAAGGATTTTTTAAAGAGAATAACGGGAATGCCCGCATGCCCGTCATTAAATGGGGCAGGCCTAGTAAGTGAGCCCGCATCTCTACCTTTGACCGCCCCGCCCCGCCCCGTTTTCTTGCGGGCTTTTGTGGGGCGGGCCTAAACGGGGCGGGCATGCCCGTTTGCCACCCCTATTTTTAACCGATCAAATTTTATTTCAAAATTGACTCAAACATTGTATATTTTCGAGAGGTTTATTTTACGCTGATCATTTTGGTACAGTCTGTTTAATTTATCTGACACTTTTGCGCCTGATTTTTGTTCATTTTGAGTCCTTTTATTTTTATTTTTTTATCAAAATATTTGAAATAATTAAATAGAATTAAAAGAATATTTAATATATTTTTATTTTATTTCATAAAAATATTAGAATTTTGATCCATATGCCTTTTGAATTCATTTTCTACTCAAAATTCTTAGGGGGATTTTTTTAGTAATTGCATTAATTTGGTAACTCTAAAATCACTATTATATATATTAACAGGGAATACAAACGGGAAGCACGGAACTCATCCGAAGCACACAATCGGCAGCACATGTGCTCTCATTAGTTATGTCTCTCATTTTTTAAAAGAAGCAATAATCAAGAAATAAAGAGACTAGGATGTCTTTCTCTCATGTTCACAAAACTCGTAACTTTCCAAACCTTCTCTACTCTTCATGCCAAGCTATTCATGCCAAGAAACAACACAACTCCAAATCTCTAAAACCTCTTCCCACACTATATTAGTTTAATTTCTACACACAACACCTCACAACTTCATGACAATAAATAAATTATTTCTATTCACACTAACCATATACACATACATATATTCTGAATTTTTATTTATTTATAGGTTTATAATATAGTTTTATAATATATATATATATATATATATATATATATATATATATATATATATATATATATATATATATATATATATATATATATATATATATATATATATATTACTTTCTGTTTTTTTTTCATTTTTTATTTTATATATTTTTGCTCTACGTGGGTTTTATATAGTATATCTACTTTTCTATTTTAGTTATATATATGTATATATAGTTAGGATACTTTTGTTATAATCTTTGTTAAAAGTTGTTTATATATACAATTATGTTTTAGTTTTATGAAGTTTATATATCTCATACTGCTTTTTTATTATATATATATATATATATATATATATATATATATATATATATATATATATATATATATATATATATATTAGTATGTTAATATTGTTTTTATATTTTATTTTATTGTTAGTTTTATGTCGATTTTGTAGTAATATAGATTCATTGTGGATAACATGTGTGTGTGTCGTGTTAAATTTGTATTTTTTCGATTATTTTGTGTTGATGTAAAAATTGTAAAAGAGCTATAATGATAATAAACATATTTGATTTGTTTTTCGATTTTATTGCGTTGCGATTTCGGAGTTTAAAATTCAATTTATCTTTCGAAAATCGTTCGAAAGCATAGTTCGTTTGCTTGGCTTCCTAAATAGTGATTCATACATGAGTCTACTTTAAGTTAGTTTAGAGCTAAATTCAGTTGCTTTCGATTTTGGTTGATTTTCGGTCTCGTGGCTTACTCTTGATCCTTCTTACAATGAGTTCGGTTTATTTCGGTCCTGTGACTTATTCTTGGGCCTTCTTACAAGGAGCTCTTTTCTTTTTGCGTGCTCGCATTTACTTGTCTGCATTTTAATTACCCTCAAATCACTTCAAACCATTCTCAATTTAAATCTCTTCAAACCATTTTCTTAAATAAAATTGAAAGAAAAAGACTTCCTGGATGAAAGATCCAGATGTAGTTCCGAACGCTAGGCCTAAGTTGTAAGAGCTGGTAAGCCATAAGCGTTCGTCGTTTCCCTCTAAAACACTTGTAAATATTCAAACTTCTTTTCTCAATAAAATTGAAAGAAACATATTACCTAGATGAAGGGTTCAGACATAATCTCGAGTATTAGACCCAAGTTGTAAGAGTTTACAAGTCATAAATACTCGTCTTTCAAACCCAAAAGTACTTTCAACCAATCAAACTCTTTTCTTCGCCGCCATGCGATCTTCAAAACCTTTTCATAAACAAAAGACATCTTATCTTAAGATGATGTGAAATAATGTTTCGTCCATAATTGTTGAGTTGAGATAAATGACGTTTTTTCCGAATGTTGATATGTAAATCCATTCGATGTGTGGTATATGTCTGCTCATCATCTGTTTTGGGTAAAACAATGTGTTTCTTCGATTAATACAATATAGCTTTCGCCAAAATCGACCAACAAACAAACATTTTTTACCCAAAACTACGTAAGTCTTGAGTTCTCTATTGCACCCAGAGATACGTAGGAGCATGATTTGTAAATCTTGTCAGGCCCATTAATAAAAAACTTAGGTTTAGTCTCCTTCCTTGCAAAAATCCAAAAACATTCTTTCTCTTCTTTCTTTCCCACCTAATAGTTCGAGAAACCTAACATTTCAAACTAACACTAATGCGCACAACTAACCTAACGGTTCCCGTTGAGTACAACGGACGTGAGGGATGCTAATATCTTCCCCTTGCGTAATCGACTCCCGAACCCTGATTTGGTTGTGACGACCATAATCATTGTCGTTCTTTCTTGTGTTTTATTGATATTTCCCCTTTCCTTTTAGGAATGAATAAAGTTCAGTGGCGACTCTGTTCAGTCCATCATGGCGAGCGTGCGATTGCGTTTCGCTAAGTCGTGTTCTCATTTTTCGAGGTGCGACACTAGCCTTAAGTAATAAGGAATGATGAGACGGAGTTTCTCCTATCCTTTTCTAGAGCGACTTTGCATATGGGGCGTAATACCTAGCTATTTAAAGTGTTCGCCCTTATTTATAGACTTTAGTGCAATACGAATAGAATAAACTACCAAGTCTTCTTCAAGCAAAACAACATCAACATAAGGATCAACAAAGAAGTTTCTTCCCCAACAACTTGTCAGTTATAAGAAGTATCATACATCATGTGCCTTAAGTAATAGGGAATGATGAGATGGAGTTTCTCCTATCCTTGTCTAGAGTGACTTTGCATATGGGGCGTAGGCCCTAACTATTCAAAGCACTCACCATTATTCATAGGCTTTAGTATGATTCTTGTCAATCAACTGTCAAGTCTTTCTCTTATCATCATTACAAGAAACAACAACAAACCTTCTCCAGCAACTTGAAAGCCAAGATGACAATTACATGCCACGAGCATTAAATAGTAAAGAAGGAATGAGACTGAAGCTTTCCTGCACTCATTTTGGATATCTTTGGGTGCGAGACATTTGGCCCATCGCTTATCGTATCCACCTTTACTCATAGACTTTAATGTGATTCTTATCAAGTAACTATCAAATCTCTTCATATTCCACATACAATCTATCACTTCTTTTGCCTCAATCGTCTTGCTTTCAACCCTAGTGGGCTGAACTATGAAAGCTTTGATTTCCTTATTGCACTATAAGGATACATAGGCAGGAGAACCCAGTTTTTTCGCGAGCTACCTTGTCTATTGCTACCTTATTTAATCAATCATTCTTTATTAATCAATCAATAACACCTTTTGATATCAAATATATTTCTCCTTGGTCTCTATGTACATCTCTTTAGGACGATATAGCGGCAGTCTACCTCATCAATCGAGAGTTGTTTGGTTCATACCCCCAAACATTTAATTCAGTCTTTTTGGGTTTAAACACTGCCTTCCTCTTCGATTCAGAGTGTATCTCTTCTTGGATCCAAGATATTCTTCTTCTGTGATATCAAATTGTTTGTTCCCCATCGAGTGATACATTGTTCCTTGTACACAATAATACTTTCTCTTGGCCCCCGCCTATACCCTTTTAGGACGATGTAGCGGCAGTCCGTCTTGTAAATAAAGAGTTGTTTGGTTGGCACCCAATAGCGGCAGCCATCCTAGCCCACATACTGGTAAAGGCATGTTTACTCTTTGATTCCAACTTCCACCCATTTGTTGGTTTCCTTGATACCATTTTGTTTCTCTGGCTTTCTCATTGCACGATGAGAATACGTAGGTATGAGGGAGCGAATCCTTGTTGAGCACACTCCTAATTATTCCTCCTTTCTCCTTAGGGCTCCATCCATATCTTTCATAATCCATTATCTAAATTCGATCATAAATCGTTCACCCTGGTGATATATTATTTCTCTGACATCGGAAACACAGTTTTCTTTGGATACCTATTGGTTCTAGGTGTTGGCATCAATTTTGGTAAAACCTAGAGTTTTCACAAGTTTTCACAAGTGTTGCCTTGACATGAGATAACAGGTTCCTGCAGGGTGTTTAAAATGTGAATGTGCAGGATTTAGCTGAGATGTCAGACCCGATGTCAAGAGATCTGTATACAGAACATTCAGTCTGAATGTTATGTGTTATGTGATTGCACCTATTATGCTAATCTATGTGTAATTGATTTGATGATTGAATGCGCCATTCAATCAGTAATTAAAACCAGATTGATTGATTTTCCAACAAGATATGATCAGTTGTCATAAGAAGATACGAATGGAAAATAGTTTTAGGGTTTTATGATGTCCAAGCCCAGCCAAACACTTCTATATAAAGGGCATGGAAAACCTGGTTTTAACACACAAGAAATAACGAACGAAATAATGAGAGAGAATAAGGGTTTTAGTCTTGTGTGGTCGTGTGTATTGTGAGCCATTCATTCATCCATTGATGATTGAATTGGACTGACTTTTGAGTTGTAATTTGTCCACTCTAAGCTTTGAAGCATGAGTGTGTGTTTACTTGGTTGAAGCTTTTAAGCAAGATCAAGTATGTGTTCTTGAAGAGTGTCTTCTTTCATTGTAATATTTGTTTTTACATCACTATTGTGATTGAGGGGGAGTGAGTAGGATCTCTTATCTAAGAGTTCTTAGATAGAAGTCACACGGGTAGAGATTAGGTGAAAATACTGTAACTTGAAGTTGTTTACTGAGAGTCTTTGACCTAATTCTATTTAGTGGATTTCCTTCCTGGCTTGGTATCCCCCAGACGTAGGTGAGTTTGCATCGGACTGGGTTAACAATTGCTTGTGTCACTTGTACTACTGTTCTTTATCTTTTATCCTGTTTATATTGTTCAGATATTAGTATCGTGACATTACCTTCGACATCTCATATCTGATACCAGAATTTCAATTGGTATCAGAGAAGGCATCCTGCTCTAGTTCTGGGTGAGATCTAGGGACGTTACTTTCTGGTAATATGGATAGAGACGGAGGATCTTTTCATAGACCACCAATTCTGGATGGATCTAACTATGACTACTGGAAACCTCGAATGGTAGCCTTCTTGAAATCTTTGGATAATAAGGCTTGGAAGGTTGTTCTAACAGGCATGGAACATCCAGTTATTACTAAGGAAGGAGAAGTTACAACTGATAAGAAGTCTGAGGAACAATGGACCAAGGAGGAGGATGAACTAGCCCTTGGAAACTCTAAATCATTGAATGCTATAATTAATGGGGTTGATAAGAACATCTTCAGACTGGTGAACAACTGTGAGGTGGCTAAAGATGCATGGAATATTCTCAAAACCACTCAAGAAGGTGTCTCTATAGTGAAGATGTCTGGATTGCAACTACTTACTACCAAGTTTGAAAATTTGAGGATGAAAGAAGATGAAAATATTCATGACTTTCATATGAATATCCTTGAAATTGCTAATGCCTCAGGAGCCCTGGGTGAGAAAAGTTCAAATGAAAAACTAGTGACGAAAATACTCAGGTCACTTCCCAAGAGATTTTCCATGAAAGTGGCAGCCATAGAAGAATCTCAAGACATTTGCAATATGAGAGTGGATGAGCTAATTGTATCCCTCTAAACATTTGAGTTGGGAATGTGTGATGGATCTGAAAAGAAAGTCAAAAGCATAGCCTTCATGTCAAACAGTGAAGAGAAAGAGGAAGAAAGTGGTCAAGATATTGATGAAGATCTGGAAAATGATGTAGCATTACTGGGGAGACAGTTCAACAAACTTCTGAAAAAGATGGATGTAAGGTCTAAGGATAATGTCAAGAACATCTCATTTGACATCAGGAGGGCCAATGATGCTGGAAGAAGAACAAGATCTGATGAAAAGTACAAACAAGGAAAAGGAGTTCAGTGCCATGAATGTGATGGGTATGGACACATTAGAGCTGAATGTGGGACCTACCTCAAGAAATAGAAGAAGAGTCTTGCTGCTACTTAGTCTGATGAAAGTGAAACAGAAGGAGAGTCTGCCAATCTTGTGACTGCCTTGACTGGAAGATCGGGTTCTGATGAAGATTCAAGTGATGATGAAGTAACCTTTGATGAGTTAGCCACTACCTACAAAAAGTTGTGTTACAGAAGTGAAGAAGTGTGTCAACAAGTGGAAAGTCAAAAGAAATTGATAACATAACTGGAGGATGAGAAGACAGAACACTTGGAAACCATCTCTATGTTGAAGACTGAAGTAGTGTTCTTGAACTCCAAACCGGATGAGATAACAAAGTATGTCAGAATGCTAAACAATGGATCTGACACCTTAGAAAAAATTTTCCAGACTAGAAAAATGGCAGGAGACAAGTCTGGCCTTGGGTTTAATGAATCCAAACCTGAGTGTAGTCACGCTGGTAGCAAACCAAAGATGTCACATCATGTGTCACAACATCATAAGGAAAGATAACATAAAGGAAAATACCAAAGATGGAGATGTCATTACTGTGGAAAATTTGGCCACATAAAACCATTATGCTTTAAGTTGTATGGCTATCCTATTCTATCTCATCATCAACCTAGACCCAAACACCACATCCTTGTCAATAGAAAATAGTGGGTTCCTAGGACTGGTGCTACTAACCTGATAGCTCACACTTCCTTCAGAGCTTCAGCCAAAGAAGACTAGTATTTTGACAGTGGATGCTCCAGACACATGACTGGAAGCAAAAACTTGCTAATTGACCTTCACCCTCATGCCACCAGCTATGTAACCTTTGGTGATGGATCAAAGGGTGAAATCAAGGGGATTGGAAAGCTAAACTGCCCTGGAGTCCCTAACCTTGACAATGTGCTACTTGTTAAAGGACTGACTGCAAACCTAATCAGCATCAGTCAACTATGTGACCAAGTTCTAAATGTAAACTTCACAAAAACTGAATGTCTGATTACTAATAAGGAAAATGATGTGATCATGAAAGGAGTCAGGTCTAAGGAAACCTGCTATATATGGAGTTCTCAAGAAACTGGTTATTCATCATTCTGTACTCTAGCCAAAGAAGAAGAAGTGAAGCTATGGCATCAAAAATTGGGCCATATGCATCTTAAAGGAATGAAGAGGATTATATATGTTGAAGCTGTCAGAGGAATCCCAAACTTAAAGATTGATGAAGGAAGAGTGCATGGGGAGTGTCAAAATCGGAAGTGATCATAGGAAAGAATTTGAGAATACTAAATTTGCTGGATTCTGTTCATCTGAAGGAATTAGTCATGGGTTCTCATCTCCCACTACCCCTCAGTAAAATGGTGTGGTAGAAAGTAAAAATAGAACTCTCCAAGAATCTTCTAGAGCTATGATTCATGCTAAGAAATTGCCCTACCACTTCTGGGTTGAAGCTATGAACACAACATGCTATGTTCACAACAGAGTAACCTTGAAGAAAGGGACTCCTACTACTTTATATGAAGTTTGGAAACAAAGAAGACCTACTGTCAAATACTTCCATGTGTTTGGTAGTAAATGTTATATCCTGACTGATCGTGAACAAAGAAGTAAGATGGATCCCAAGAGTGATGAAGGAATATTTCTGGGTTACTTAACAAACAGCAGAGCATTTAGACTCTTTAATTCCAGAAAAAAAGTAATGATGGAATCTATCAATGTTGTGGTTGATGATCAAGAGATTGATGTCACAGACGATGTTGAGACATCTCTAAATGATTCCCCAGATGATTTCCCAGACAAAAGTAATGAGAGTGAACTCACTCAAGCTGAACCTGAAGCTGGCAAAATTAATAAGGGACCCTCTATCAGAATTCAGAAGGATCATCCTAAAGATCTCATTATAGGAGACCCAAATAAAGGGGTCATAACTAGATCAAGGGAAGTGATCTCACATGGCTGTTTTGTGTCAAAGATTGAGCCTAAGAATGTCAAAGAAGCCTTAACTGATGAATTTTGGATCAACACCATGCAAGAAGAGTTAGGCCAATTCAAGAGAAATGAAGTATGGGAACTGGTTCCAAGACCTGAAGGAATAAATGTTATTGGAACAAAGTGAGTTTACAAGAATAAATCCGATGAACAAGGGGTGGTTACTAAAAATAAATCAAGATTGGTAGCACAAGGATACATTCAAGTTGAGGGAGTTAACTTTGATAAAACATTTGCCCATGTAGCTCACCTGGAGTCCATTAGACTATTGCTTGGAGTGGCATGTATTCTGAAGTTTAAACTGTTCCAAATAGATGTAAAAAGTGCCTTCTTGAATGGTTACTTAAATGAGGAAGTGTATGTTGAACAACCTAAAGGGTTTACAGATCCAAATCTTCCAAAGCATGTGTATAAGTTGAGAAAAGCCCTCTATGGTTTGAAACAAGCTCCTAGGGCTTGGTATGATAAACTCACAGTGTTCCTCATTGACAATGGATACAGGAAAGGAGGCATTGATAAGACCTTATTTGTCAAAAATGAAGGAGGAAAACTCATGGTGGCTCAGATATATGTGGATGATATTATGTTTGGTGGGATGTCAAATAAGATGGTCGAACATTTTGTTCAACAAATGCAGTCTGAATTTGAAATGAGCCTTGTTGGAGAGCTGACCTATTTTCTTGGGCTACAAGTCAAGCAGATGGAAGATTCTATCTTTCTATCTCAAAGCAAATATGCCAAAAACATTGTTAAGAAGTTTCGCATGGAGAATGCAAATCATAAAAGGACACCTGCTCCTACACATCTGAAAGTCTCTAAAGATGAAAATGGTGTTAGTGTAGATCAAAGTCTCTACAGAAGCATGATAGGAAGTCTGTTATATCTCACAGCAAGCAGACCTAACATTTCTTTTGTTGTAGGTGTTAATGCTAATTATCAAGCCGAAGAAAAAGTCAGTCACATAAACCAAGTGAAAAGGATACTGAAATATGTCAATGGCACTAGTGACTATGGGATGATGTACACTCATGGATCTGGATCTGTGCTGACTGGATACTGTGATACTGATTGGGCTGGAAGTGTTGATGATAGGAAAAGCACATCAGGAGGATGCTTCTTCTTGGGGAACAACTTAATATCATGGTTTAGTAAAAAAACAAAAGTGTGTGTCTTTGTCCATTGCTGAGGTTGAATACATAGCAGCTGGAAGTAGTTGTTCTCAACTGGTTTGGATGAAACAGATGCTAACTAAATACAATGTCATGCAAGATGTCATGACATTGTACTGGGACAACCTGAGTGCTATAAATATTTCCAAGAAACCTATTCAGCACAGCAGGACAAAACATATCGATATTCGTCATCATTTTATTAGAGAACTAGTGGAAGATAAAATCATAGCCCTGGAGCATGTTGCTACTGAAATGTAGTTAGCTGATATATTTACAAAGGCTTTGGATGCAAATCAATTTGAATCTCGAAGAGGGAAATTAGGGATTTGTATTTTTGAGAATTTATAGCAATTAATTTAAAGTGGAAAAGGTAATAAACATATTGTCTGCCCACTTAAAATAAAGTGCCACATTTATGGTAAATCATCACCTAGTATTGGAAACTCCATCTATTACCTTTACACACGCAACCTCTACTCAAACATTTCCAACTTCTTGCGACTTCATCAAACTTCTCTGTTAGGGAAACTGAAACCTTCTCACAAAAACAACAAGATGTCATAACATCCAACACCATCTGGTTCTAAAATTACCAAACCTACTCACAAAGATAGAACGCCTTCTATGGACTTTCTTGATGAAGATATTATGGACGTGATTCCCCTATCTGTCATTCCAGGCGAAGCTCCTGACTCCAACCATCCCATGGATGCATCTGCCACTGCATGCCCTACTCAAGGTAACAGTTCTAATATCCCCTCCTACTATACTCATACTCCTAGTTCTAAGGATGACATGCATCACACTGATCGTGTCATAAGAAACCTAGTCACTAGGATTCTCAATGAAGGATACTCCGTAAAAAGAGTTTCTACCCCTCTATCAAGAAGGGACCCCTCTCCTGAGGTTGGAACTCATAATGAGAAGGATGATGATTCCTCTAGGTCTGAAAAGGATATGGCTGCTGAAGGTTTATGCTCTTTAAGGAAAACTTTGTCTGGTAAGAAATATGTGACATCACCTATTGCTAATGCTTCACAGTCTAAGAAGCATGACTCTGCAAAGAAGGTGATTGACCTAGAAGTTGATAGTTCGGATGATCAAGATGATAGCTTGCTTCATCACTTGAAGCCTAGTGTGGCTAAGAGGATGAAGACCAGAAAGGGTAGGTCTGTGGCTGAACTGATGTCAGCCAAAACTGCTAAGAAGGCTATTGTTGTAGGCCCCTTAAAGTCTTGGAGCAAAGTTGAGGTGAAGAAGAGAAAAGTGAGAGAAATTTCTGACTCAGATGAAGATGTTGAAGAAGATGTCCCTGACATCTCCCCTGTCAAGAGGACAACTGTTAGGAAATCCCCTATAAAAGTTGTTGCTGTACACCTGGACAATATTTCTTTCCATCTTGAAGATGGAGCAGCAAAATGGAAGTTTGTAATCCAAAGAAGGGTGGTGGTGGAGAGAGAATTGGGAAAGGATGTTGTGGAGGTCAAATAGGTCATGGACCTAATTAAAACTGCTGGGTTAATGAAAACTGTTGTTGGGTTATCTCAGTGTTATGAAGGACTGGTTAAAGAATTTATGGTCAACATTCCTGAGGACATTGCTGATAAAAACAACAAAGAATTTTGTAAAGTGTTTGTAAGAGGGAAGTGTATCACATTTTCTCCAACTGTGATTAATAAGTTTCTAGGAAGAGGAACAGAAGGTGCATGTGAACTAGAAGCCATGGACAATGAAGTCTATAGGGAAATAACTGTAAGATAGGTCAAGGAGTGGCCTAGTAAGAAGCATCTCCCTGCTGGGAAGATGACTGTGAAATATGCTATTCTGCACAAGATAGGGTCAGCAAATTGGGTGCCAACTAACCACATCTCTACAATTTCAAATGCCCTTGGAAGGTTCATCTTTGCTATTGGAACCAAGCTGAAATTTGATTATGGTAGATTTATGTTTGAAAAAATTGTCAAACATGCTTCTACAAATGCAGTTAAGTTGCCCGTAGCTTTTCCCTCAATGATTTATGGGATTATCCTGAGCCAACTGTAACACCTCAAAATTTGCCCTCCTCTCTTGGGACTAGCTGAGCATATTGCATAGCATTTTTAGGTCATTAGGCATTGCATATTGCATGTCATGTGGCTACATTAAGTAAGTCATCCTCATAAGTCTTGGTCTGAAGATGAAGAGGTTGAGATGTTCAAGCCTGAGGGTTTATGGATTGGTCACTAGCCATCTGAGGGTTTGTGATTCAAATTAGGGTTTCATGATTCCTCAAGGAGGTTGAGCTTTATCTTGGTAGCAATGGTACATCATCATCATCATGGTTTTTTCATCACCAAGGGATTCATCATGTTTGATCAGATACCTTGAGATTAGGGTTTTGACCTCTAGTCAACCCTAATCAGTTGCATTGGGCCAATCAGGGCTTGGCAAGGAGATGAGGTTTTCAATGGATATGGGGATCATTTTATGATTATATTGAGCTTATGGAAGCTAGGGTTTCATCATTGAGCCATTTCATCAGGAGTTTGACGCTCAACTTGATCAGTGCATGGCCAAGTCATCTATCAATCAACAAAAGTCAACTGTGGTCAACTGTGCCTGGAATGATGGATTTGGAGGTGGGAGAGGGTTATATACACTTCATTCATGTCCAAACAAGTTTCATTTGACATTTCAAACATCAAGAATGAAGAAAATAAAGTCAGATGGAAACTTTCCTAAAATAGAAAGTGACCTGTAATTTACAACTGCCAAAAATGGAAAGTTTTTCTCCTCAAAATTACATGTCCAAAAATGCTTCAAATGAAATTTTGTCCAATATGAAAGTTGTAGATCTTGCTCTCACCTTTCCAAAAAGTCCAAAAACATGAATTTCTCATTTGTGGTTGGCAAGTTATGGATTGATCCTTGTCCAAAAAAGTTGAACTTCAAGAAGGCATAACTCTTGAACCATTTGGCCAAATTGAGTGAGGTTTTTTTGAGCAAACTCCATTTGACATGAGCTATCATAATCCATCATTACATTTCATCAAAAATCATCACATAAAAAGTCCATTTTTCAAGTGAACCAATTTTGAAAAATGGAGGGAAAAAGGTGTTTTTGCAAAATAAGCATTGTTTTCACATGATTCCTTTTGTACTAGCTCACAAATGTCATTTGTAACTTGCTCAAACCAGAAAATTCTGCTGTTGCATTGGCTTTGCACAAGTGAGGGTGGATTGGCTAATTACAATTTAGCATGAAACTTACATTCTCACTAATCCTTTGTAATTACACTAATCATGATTACTAACATGTTTAACATAACATATAAAAGCTTGATTGTAACTGTTTCATCCATAATCATAACAAAATCAAGATCTAGATCTGAAAATCTCAAAAATTCTTCAACTTCTTCTTTCACTTTTTTTGCAATTTCTTCACAAGCCTTGCCAAGATCTTCATCCATTCATCATCTACATGCATTTTGGAAGCTAATTGAAGCAAGGAAGCATCATTTGCAAGCCAAATCGTGGACTGTTACAAGTAGGTGCAACAATGGCAAATGGAGATTTCATCAAGATTTGTG
The DNA here is from genome assembly GCF_024323335.1 of Lathyrus oleraceus. Classification (NCBI taxonomy): domain Eukaryota; kingdom Viridiplantae; phylum Streptophyta; class Magnoliopsida; order Fabales; family Fabaceae; genus Lathyrus; species Lathyrus oleraceus. Next base: position 195,281,029 of record NC_066580.1, on the reverse strand, counting down.
TGATTTGGTGGACCTTTCCATTGATATAAGGTTTGTGTGATTTGGTGAACATTTGTTCTTGGACCTATGAACATATGATGAACATGAAGAACATTTGAAAATTTTCCAGAAAGTGTTGCTAGATCCATATTTTCGCTACTGTTCATGCTGGATGGTGTTAGCGCGCCACTTTTTCAAACATGTACCTGCTTCGATTCTTGACCACGCCATTTCCACATTTGGCTTTTGCAATTTATTTTCACCATGCCTTACATATTTCACATGCTTCATTTCACTTTTTTTTATTTTCTCCATTACTTCCAAAATTCATATCTCATGAAATAATTGTCCAATTGATGTGAGGTTTTTTGTGCCATGATCCTTGTAACCTCTACTATTTTTTGGTTATTTTTAATAAAATTGTACACGTGTAATTTTGGGAATGGCCTAGGGTTTGTTCATGTATGTGTTTGCTTGCACATTGCTTGATGTTTGGCTTGTGAAATGATGATGCTTAATTGTAAATTCTTGAAATTTTACATGTGTGTTCTAGACTCATTCCTGGTCATTTTGGTATATAGTTTGTGATTTTTGCATTCGTGTATTGAGAGATATGACATGATCATTAGAGGTGTGATAGTTTGTGTCACACCATGTTTTGCTTGACTTCATGAATTTCATTGCCATGCCAATTGAACTTGAAATGAGCTGAATTTTTGTATGTTGACTCTCGTGGAAGTTAAGTTCACTTGTGAATTTTTGTGGATTTTTTGGATGCATTTCCTATTTGATTGAGAATTTCTCTTCTGTTTGACCAAATGTGGACCTTTTGTGAGTCATGATCTTAAATGTTTTGTGAAATTCTTGATATGTATTGGATGGACTTGAAATTTTGTGGAGTGATTCTAGACATCTTAAAGTTTGCCATGGTTTTGGTTTGGTGCATTTATCATGTTCCTACACTGTTTTATGCTTGCTTGAAGTTGATGCATGATTTGGTGCCTTGTTTGGACTTGTTTGAACTTGCTTTGACTTGATGATTTTAATTGACTTGCTTCCCATTGTCCAATTGGCTTGAAATTTGGTATGATGATCATCTTGTGAGTGCTGTTTAGCCATGAATTTTTAGGGATTTATTGAATTGTTTTGGATTGAGTTTGGATTGATTCATTCTGTTTGGTCCAATGAGCTTTGAAATGACATGTTTTGCCCTAAATGCTTCATGAAATGAAAATGGTGAATGATATGAATGTGAGACCACTTGGATTTGTTTCTAAATTGATTGAACTTGATTTTGGATAATTTTCATGTTCTGTTTAGAAATATTTCTCCTCCTTGGACCCTAGGCTTTGTCCTAGGGTTTTGCTTCTCATGTTTGAGTTGTGTTTCAGGACAAAAAGCAAATGGCATGGAGGAATTAATTCACTTGGCTTGAGTTGTTCATTTGATTGATGTTGGTTAACATTGAATTTTTTTTGTAGGTGGTTTCTAAGTCATTTGTGTTGAGCATTGGCTTGTGCTTTGCTTGATGTATTGCTTGTGTACAGTTAATTGTTAACTTGTCTGACTGTTTGACTTTCTTCTGAGCTGTGTAACTGACTGTGTTGGATTGTTTTCAGGTACCTTAGTTGCTATAGTTCTTTGAACTTTTCTTGGTTGCTTAACCAACTAGGTATACTTTCTTAACTTCATGTAGTCTGGAAGACCTGGCCTGTTACATGGCCAGGCACCTGTCTGAAGCCCTCCTTAAGAGGCAATGCCTGTGATTGTTTATATTTGTGCCAAGCAGGAAAAGACCTTTGTTAAGGCAATTGGCAGATACAAGAGATGTGCAATCCATCTCCTGCTATTCTTGTTGAGTCATCCCTCTGCTCACACAACTGGTGTTGATGCGTCGGGATACTAACCCTAGATCTTATACAGTTGTACAGTTGAGTCAGAGTCATAAGTGTAGAAGGATTCCCACTTTCTGAACCCACACTTCCTTTGTCTGAAGCTCTCCCTGGCCAGGGATAAGAGTTGTGAGGTCTCATCCTCACTTCCCATTCATCTGCTTCACCCTAACTCTCAATGTTAGGGTTAAGAGCAAATCATCACCTGATACAATTGGCTTGCTTTTGCAGCCTAACCCTTGTGTGAGCCCACTTTGTCTGTATATAGTGTGTGCTAATTGTGTATGTTTGCTTTGTTTTGCTTGTGCTTGTATGCCTTGCTTTGCCTGTTTAGGATTAGCCTGCTGCCTGTGCAGGTAGATAGAAAACTCAACCTAGGACCATTGTGGAATACATGATAACTATTAGGCTTGAGTCAGTCTCCCTTTTAGTTTGTCATTTCCCAGTCTCTGGTTAGGAGAAAGTTTCTCCCCTGTTAAGGGGAACTACGTTGCCCTGATCCTCATACCAGATGAGGTACGTAGGCAGGAGGTCGTGCGAGATCTCTCCGGGCAAACCTTTTGTTTTTGCGTGTGTTTGTTTGACAGTTGCTAGGCTCGAGTTCCCGACTCCTTAGTAACTTGTTGTTTGTTTGTTTCTTGAGTGTGTGCTCGACAGTTATAGGCTCGAGTTCCCGACTCCCTATTAACTTGTTTGGTTGTTGTGTGCTTGGAAGATGATATAAGTCCAGTGATTGGCATTCGGGTTCCAGTGTGGGTTTGTCTGATTCGGAAGCTGATATAAGTCCAATGATTGGCATTCGGGTTCCAGTGTGGGTTTGTTTGTTTCGGGCGCTGATATAAGTCCAGTGATTGGCATTCGGGTCCCATGTTTGCCATTTTTGTGTGGAGTCTGACATAAGTCCAGCGATTGGCAGTCGGTTTCCTGTGTGCGTTTTGTTTTGTTTGGCGTGCGTGAGCCGAACTACGGTAGCTCTGATTCTCATTCCAGATGAGATACGTAGGCATAGGAGGCGATATCCTATCGAGCTCGTTCCCCCTTGTCCCGAACTACGTTGACTCTGATGTTTGTTTCTGACAAACTACGTAGGACCAGGATGCGATATCCTGCCGAGTTACCTTCCTCCGTCTTCCACCTGTCTTGTTAGTGTGTGTGCGTGTGTGTATTCTTTGAGCAGTGTTTGTTTTAGCAACCTTTTCTTTCTTTTAGAGCGTGGATCCCGTCGAGTACGACGGACGTGAGGGGTGCTAATACCTTCCCCTTGCGTAATCGACTCCTGTGCCCTTTCTCTTTGGTCGCGAGACCATTTCCTTTCCAGGTTTACTTCGAGCGTTTCCTTTCCCTCTTTGGGATAAATAACGCACGGTGGCGGCTCTGTGTTGTTTTTGTTTCAGCCCGCCGGTTGTTTTTCGCGGATGCGACAGCTGGCAACTCTGCTGGGGACTTGCTGTTGACCTATTGCTGGTCCATCTTCCCTAAGCGAGTCTCTCCTAGCGTTCTAGGATAGTTTAGGTTGCTTGTGTTGCTCTATTTATTGCATTTATTATTGTTCTTTTATACATATTTGCATAAATATTTGCATGCATCATACTATCATGTTGTCGTCTTCTGCAGGTGGTTCCTCTGTTTTGGGGTGGGTGTTCTGAGTGGGGCTAAAACCCAGGCCCGAGTATACACCTAGGATTAGTGTGGTCTCACGTTCCTCATTTGCTTTATCAGCATATTGTTGCAACGTGACATACCACAAGCCGGACGAGGTTCATCTGAGAGAGTCCTTCCTTTGTGGGGTATTCCACACTGGTTGGGTCACCTCTTTTGAACTATTGACTTCGGTGACCGATCTTTCCCGGATCTTTGGTTTAGACGATCTTAAGGGAGCTACAATGGCACACCCGAAAGGGCAAACCCATTGAGTATCTTTGCCTGATTGTCGAAACCATTATCCGCCTTAGGATAACCTGATTAGAATTTACCTGTGAGGGGAGGGTGATTCTTTCAGATGCATGTTCAGATGGTGACTTTGATGGTGACTATTGGTTCCGTTTATCAGAGTCATATTTATAAGTCGGATTTATGGTCATTTATTGCCGAGACGCCGGAGTGCTGTCCGTGATATTTATCAGTGGGGATCCGTTTATTTCAGGATTCCCCGGGCCGATTCAGAGGATTGAGGTTATCTGCTCAGAGATTGTCTGGTGATGATGATGGTGTATCTTTCAGTTCCGTTTATTTTGGAACCCTTGAGTCGGATTTGTGGTTACATGTTCCGTCAGATGGTTGTGATCAGTTCAGAGATCAGGTTTCAGTGCAACAGATGATCAAATCACTTGGAGGATGGCAATGCATTGCATTCATTCATCAGCATCATTAACATTTTGCATTTACATGCATCTAACACATGTTTATCCATATGCAGGGACATTTTCGATCGAGATCCTGGTTGAGAGACTTCTTGCTCAGATATGAGGACCGGTTTGAAAGACGATGTTGTCTACAGTTTCTTCAACCCAGAGATTGATGAGTTGAGAGATATGATAGCATTGATCACACCCGACCATGTGGGGATGTTCAGAGAGGCATACGGTGGTATCCTGAAGATGGGTTTCAGACTAACAGACAATGATAGGAGCGCCATTCATACTCTTCTCCAGTTTTATGACCCGGGCCTGAGATGTTTTGTCTTCCCGGACTATTTGTTGGGACCTCTGATGGAGGAATATGCTAGCATCCTGGGTATTCCGGTCCGAGATCAGATTCCTTTTTGTGCCATTAGGGGAGATCCTGATGTTCTTGGGATTTCTCGTGCTCTTTATTTGAGTCCGGAGATGACCAAGGAGGGTTTGAAAGAGAAAGGGAAATTACATGGTTTTCATTTGAGTTTCTTGGAAGCTAAAGCCAAGGAATATGCTGCTGTGGGTAATTGGAAGAAGGACTGTGCTTTGATTGCTGTGGGCATTTATGGGATTATTCTGTTTCCTAATCAGAAGAGCTTTGTGGACCATAATGCTATCAGATTGTTTATGCAGAGAAACCCTATTCCTACTCTGATCGGAGATGTCTATTACTCGGTTCATAACCGGAACGAGAAGCGGCGTGGTGGATTGATCCGATGCTGTGCTCAGATACTATTCAGATGGTTTATGGGGTATTTGCCTTCCCGAGGTACTTTTGCTGCTCTTGATCCTACGATCAAGTGGTCATTCAGATTGATGGGTTTGCGCGCCACTAATATCGCTTGGACTCATAATGGTATGGCTGGACGGGATTTTATATACAGTTGTGGGAGCTTTCCCAATGTGCCTCTCATAGGAGTTCAGGGTTGCATTAATTACAACCCGACGCTTCTTAGGAGACAATTGGGGTTTGCTATGGAAGTTCCTCCTCTCGAGTGCGAGATTCAGGAGTCTTTCTATTTCCCAGTTGAGGGCAATCAGGCCAAGTTGAGGCAAGTGATGTAGCACCTCAAATTTGCACCTACCTTTTGTACATACATCCTCATAATAGGTCATAACATTAACATAGTTCACTGCATAACATTGCATTGTCCCTTTGCCCAAGTGCAAGTTCAACTGACAGATTAGGTCAAATTGGTCAGGAGATCAGTCAATCAAGCAAGCCAGTGCATTTTCCTTTGAGGCAAGGCCCTAGGGTTGGTCCAACATGTTCACATGACCTAGGGGTCCTTTGGAAGTGGTTTGGTCAAAGATTGGATGCTCAGAAGTCATCAGTCAGTGTGCAGTCCACCAAAAACCCTAGAAAGTCAACTATGGTCAACTGTGGTCAACTGTGCATGATTTTATGGATTTCAAGGTGGGAGATGGTTTGAAAGGGTTTATTCATGTCCATACAAGTCTCATTTTGCATTTCAAAGATCAAGATTGAAGAATTTGAAGTCAGACAAAAAGTTTCTAAAAATGGCAGGTGACCTGTAATTTTCAACTGCCAAAAATAGAAAGTTTTTCTCCTCAAATTTACATCATCATACAAGCTTCAAATGAAATTTTGTCCAACATGAAAGTTAAAGATCTTGCTCTCACCTTTCCAAAAAGTTTAATAACACTCATTTATCATTTATGGTTGGAAAGTTATGATCAAATCATTCTCAAGAATTTTTGAACTTCAAAGTGGCATATCTTCCAAACCATTTGGCCAAATTGGGTGGGGTTTTTTGCTAAAAGTCATATTTGATGTGCTCTATCCAAATCTTTCATCACAATTCATCAAAAATTTACCAATCAAAATGACATTTTTTAGGTGGCATGAATTAAAAAGAGTGAGGTAAAAAAATGAGTTTTCAAAATAAACATTTCCAACACTTTGTGCCAATTGGAATTGTTCTGAAATCACATTTAGAGGTTGTCCAAGGCCCAATTTCGTGCACATACATGCACCCCATGCAACTTGTGTTGGTTTTTAGCAAATTGGTAAAAACACTCCATTAACCAAATTTCCAATTACCACTGGATTAACCATGCTTAGTAACATTAAACAGACTACATATACTTCTTTTTCTGCTGAAAAACCCTAGCACACTTGACTAAAAGAAATCAAAATCTCATTCTCTCAAAAAACTCTCATGTTCTTCATTTGAACTTTTGGTTGAAAACCTTCAAGGAGCTCGTGCCCTGTTGTTTGTTCCATCATCCACCAACATTGTTGAAGCTTTTGCAAGCCCTAAACCCCAGCTGCAAGCCATCTCATACTACTGTTTTGAAGAAGCTTCATCCATGGAAGATTTCAATTGGAGCTGTTCCAAAGGTTGCTGAGCTAAGATTCATCATCCATTCACCAAGACAAACCTTCATGTGCATCTGTTTCTACTAATCCAGGCCAAAGAACCACAAATCAACACAGCTCTTCAAGTTCATCAGGGCTGTCAAGGATAATGGGTCAGTGTCGACTGTTACCATCTACTTTAAACCGTCTGAAGGACGAGGACGAGAGGTTGTCAGTGCACCTGCAGCAAGTGGTACTCCAGTTACCATTTCTACTCCGGTAACCATCAGTGCTCCGAATACTATCATTGCGTCTGGCAGAAGACCAGTTGAGAATAGTAGGGTTGTGCCATGGAGATATGATAATGCCTATCGCAACAATCGAAGGGCTGATAATCAGATGAGGCCAGCAAGTCAAGCACCTGTGACGATCAGTGCACCGGTTAAAACTCCTGTGGTTGCAAGTCCCGTTGTGGACAACGTTGGTGGACCAGGAGGTTTTACCCGGAGTGGACGACTGTTTGCTCCTCAGCCGTTGAGAGATGCCAATGCTGAGGCATCTGCTAGGGCGAAAGGCAAACAGGTTGTCGTTGACGAGGAACCGGCTCAGAAGGAGGCTGAGGGTTCATTTGAAAAGGACGTGGAGGAATTTATGAAGATAATAAAGAAGAGTGACTACAAGATCGTAGATCAGCTCAACCAGACTCCGTCCAAGATTTCTATTCTCTCTTTGCTGTTGTGCTCTGAGGCACATCGTGATGCTTTGTTGAAGATGCTGAACATGGCTTACGTACCGCAAGAGATTTCCGTCAACCAACTAGAGGGTGTGCTGGCCAACGTGAGCACCAGGCATGGTGTAAGTTTCACTGACCTAGACTTAATGCCTGAGGGTCGCAATCATAACAAAGCCTTACATATCACTATGGAATGTAAGGGGGTTGTTCTGTCTCACGTGTTAGTAGACACCGGGTCGTCTTTGAATGTCTTGCCGAAGCAGATTCTGAAGAAGATTGATGTTGAAGGAGTTGTGCTCACTCCTAGTGACCTTATTGTGCGCGCTTTTGATGGATCCAAACGTTCTATGTTTGGTGAAGTTACCTTGCCGGTGAAGATAGGTCCAGAGGTTTTCGACATCATTTTTTATGTTATGGACATTCAGCCCGCCTATAGTTCCTTGTTGGGGCGTCCGTGGATTCACGCAGCAGGGGCAGTCTCGTCGACTCTCCATCAAAAGCTCAAGTATGTCTGGAACGGTCAGATTGTGACCGTGTGTGGTGAAGAAGAGATTCTAGTGAGTCACCTATCCTCGTTCAAGTATGTCGAGGTAGATGGTGAGATCCACGAAACATTATGCCAGGCATTTGAGACCGTGGCGCTTGAGAAGGTAGCCTATGCTGAGCAGAGGAAGCCGGGTGCTTCGATTACTTCTTACAAGCAAGCCAAGGAGGTGGTTGACTCCGGTAGAGCTGAGGGCTGGGGCAAGATGGTAGACTTGCCGGTTAAGGAGGACAAGTTCGGTATTGGTTATGAGCCTCTTCAAGCAGAGCAGAGTGTGCAAGCGGGTCCGAGCACCTTTACCAGCGCCGGGCTGATGAATCATGGTGATGTCTTTGCTACTGAGGGTGAGGATGTTGACAGTGGTTGTGATCTAGACATCTGGTTTCGCCCGTGTGCACCAGGGGAGTCTATCAACAATTGGACGGCTGAAGAAGTGGTTCAAGTTACTCTTCTGACAGAGTAATTTTCCTTTGTTTTTTTCATTTTGCATGAAAACCCTACGTTCTGCCCAAGGCGTAGTGGTTCATTGTAGGGCCTCATCATGTTTTAATGATTATCATAAATAAAGGACGTTTTGTAATCAAATTTTGTGATCCCTGTTTTTCTATTTTCTTGTTTTCATTTTTCAAAACAATAAAAATGGCAATGTTTTTGTTTTTTGTGACTTTTTTTGAACTCTTTTTCTAAAATAAGGCATTAACATGCAGAAGTGATCTCATGGAATCCACTGTGAACGATTCTGTTATGGCTCAGTATGATTTTGATAATCCCATCTACCAAGCTGAAGAGGAGAGTGAGGAAGACTGTGAACTCCCCGCAGAACTGGTCAGATTGCTGAAGCAGGAGGAAAGGGTCATCCAACCTCATCAGGAGGAGTTGGAGATTGTTAATCTGGGTACTAAGGACGCCAGAAAAGAGATCAAGATTGGGGCTGCTTTAGAGGACTCTGTCAAGAGGAGGCTGATTGAGATGCTAAGAGAATATGTGGAAATATTCGCCTGGTCATATCAAGATATGCCTGGGTTGGATACAGACATTGTGGTGCATCGATTACCTCTTAGAGAAGAGTGTCCTTCGGTCAAGCAGAAACTTCGCAGAACAAGTCCCGATATGGCAGTCAAAATCAAGGAAGAGGTTCAGAAGCAGTGGGATGCAGGTTTTCTGGCTGTTACCAGATATCCACCGTGGGTGGCCAACATTGTTCCCGTGCCGAAGAAGGATGGCAAAGTCAGGATGTGTGTCGATTACCGGGATTTGAACAGGGCGAGTCCGAAAGATGATTTCCCATTACCTCACATTGATGTATTGGTGGATAATACGGCTCAATCCTCGGTATTCTCTTTCATGGATGGTTTCTCGGGCTATAATCAGATCAAGATGGCGCCAGAGGACATGGAAAAGACGACATTCATTACACCTTGGGGCACGTTCTGCTATAAAGTGATGCCATTTGGGCTGAAGAATGCCGGTGCTACCTATCAGAGGGCAATGACGACTCTCTTTCATGACATGATGCACAAAGAAATTGAAGTGTACGTGGATGATATGATTGCGAAGTCGCAGACAGAAGAGGAGCACCTGGTTAACCTGCAGAAGCTGTTTGACAGGTTGGTCAAGTTCAAACTGAGGCTGAATCCGACCAAGTGTACGTTTGGGGTGAGATCAGGGAAGCTGTTAGGCTTCATTGTCAGTGAGAAAGGGATTGAGGTTGATCCAACGAAAGTCAAAGCTATTCAAGAGATGCCTGAACCGAAGACGGAAAAACAAGTCCGTGGGTTTTTAGGGAGGTTGAACTACATTGCAAGGTTCATATCTCACTTAACTGCCACATGTGAACCAATTTTCAAACTGCTAAGAAAGAATCAGGTGATCAAGTGGAATGATGATTGTCAGAAGGCTTTTGACAAGATAAAAGAGTATTTACAGAAACCTCCGATCCTGATACCTCCAGTTCCAGGGAGACCGTTGATAATGTACCTATCAGTTACCGAGAACTCGATGGGGTGTGTATTGGGACAGCATGACGAGTTTGGTCGAAAAGAGCATGCCATATACTACCTTAGCAAAAAGTTTACCGATTGTGAAACAAGATATTCACTGCTCGAGAAAACTTGTTGTGCTTTGGCCTGGGCTGCTCGCCGACTGAGGCAGTATATGTTGAACCATACTACCTTGTTGATTTCTAAGATGGATCCAGTAAAGTACATCTTTGAGAAGCCGGCTCTCACCGGACGTGTTGCCCGTTGGCAGATGATTTTAACAGAGTATGACATTCAGTACACGTCACAAAAGGCCATCAAGGGTAGTATCCTGTCAGACTACCTTGCCGAGCAACCGATCGATGATTATCAGCCGATGATGTTTGAATTCCCTGATGAAGACATCATGTATCTGAAGATGAAAGATTGTGAAGAGCCGCTTGTCGAGGAAGGACCGGATCCTGATGACAAGTGGACACTAATGTTTGATGGGGCTGTGAATATGAATGGTAATGGTGTTGGGGCAGTGCTGATCAATCCCAAAGGTGCTCATATGCCTTTCTCTGCCAGATTGACTTTTGACGTCACCAACAACGAAGCTGAGTATGAGGCTTGTATCATGGGGATAGAAGAAGCCATTGATTTGAGGATCAAAACACTCGACATTTTTCGGAGATTCAGCTCTAGTGATCAATCAGGTCAATGGAGATTGGAATACGAACCAGCCGCATTTGATTCCGTATAGAGATTATGTAACACCCCGATAATAATAAAATAGTTATTTGAATTGAGTTAATAATTTAATTATTAATTTAATTAAATAATTGGAAATTTTATTATTATTATTCTTGGATTATTATTATTTGGAAAATATATATAAGTTGGAATTAAGGAAAAAGTCCCATTTTGGAGTAAAAACATTTCACGTGAAAACAGAGAAGCATCGTGAAAAGGGAAAAGGGCAGAGAAGAGGAGAAAGGAGCTGAAGAGCAAAGGTGGGAGAACGGAAGCTTGAAGCTCAAAGATTCGCCGGATTGATCAGGTAAGGGGGGTTTATCGTCGATTAATGGGTATTATGGGATAATATGTCATGGGTAGTGATAAGCTGTTATTTGACCCTAATTGGGATTTGTGAATGTTGAAATGTTGTTGGATGAACTGTGCTGAAAGTTGAAATTGAATCGGTATTTGTGTGAGTAATGTTTTCCCGATCGTATGGCTTTTTACGGAATCGGAATCGGAGGTCCGGAAGTCCTCCAACGGCGGAAAATGCGGAGAATTCTGCATTCTGCCTTGTGTTAGCGCAGGATTTGTTGTTTGGTCTGCGTTAACCGGTTAACCAAGGGTGTTAACCGGTTAACACTGTATTGAAATATGAAAATATTGCTGTTTTGCCTGCGTTAACCGGTTAACCCAGGGCGTTAACCGGTTAACGCTGTTGTGTTTTGCCAAAAAGTGAGTTTTGCCTGCGTTAACCGGTTAACCCAGGGCGTTAACCGGTTAACACTGTTGCAGAAGTGAAAAATTGTTGTTTTAATTGTTGTGTACCTATTTGAGGGTTGGCCTATGTTGCCTATGGTGTAATAGGGATTAATTCCCGCTGTTTTGAGCAGTATATGTAATATTAGAATGTACTAATGTTGTGGTTGTTGTTTGGCATAATCTGACATGCTTATGTGGTGAAATATTGATGATGTATATGACATACATGATGCTGTGAATGTATATATTATGCCTGTACGTGTGAATGGACGATTGTATGGCTTAGAGTGTGAGCATATGTCTGTTCTTGAATTATTGTTGATGTTGCATTGCTAGATGATTAGCATGCATGGCATAGCCTTCGGGGCTGTAGCTAATTCCCATGGTGAGGAATTAGTGAGTGAACCATTGTGGGTTTGTTGTTGATGTTTGCATACTAGATGATTAGTGTGCATAGTCTAGCCTTCGGGGCTGTAGCTAATTCCCATGGTGAGGAATTAGTGAGTGAGTCACTAGGTCTCAAATGAGTGGGACTAGTGAGCTTAGTAGCCGTATCTGGAGGGATCGGTGAGCTTGAACTATATGTTCAAGAATAGTCGGTACCGTATGTGTAGAGTCTCATTGCATAAAAATATGTATGGCGTATAATATGAATGGATGTGTTCCAATATTATACGTGTGTTGTGTGTTGTTAAGTATGATTTGAGATTATACTGGTGTGTATATTGATGTTGAGTATGATGTTTAAGCCGATGAGCTATTGCTGGATGTGTGTTGCAATTAGGGTGATTGATGTGTTAATTACTTAGCATTACATGTTGTTCTATAATGCTTATTATATTGATTGAGGAACTCACCCTTACAACTATTTTTCAGGTAACGAGAAATGAGTTGAGTAGAAGCTAATGCTTGGAGTCTAGTGTAGTCTCCCTAGTGGGTCATGCTCTGATAGATGTAACATCGGGAGGGAACATTTTGATTGTTGTTGTTGATGGTTTTGAACTAAATTACATGTGAATGTTACATGTTTTGCATGATTGAGTTGATCTCTATCCGCTGCGTAATTGTGCAAATACTTTATGGTTAAATTAAATAAATGAGCATGACTGTTGTGGAATATTTGTGTGACACCCTTGGTGCATGATTACTCTGATTATATGTTTATTATTTTAATTAAATTTTTTTTGGGGTATTTTAGAAGGGTGTTACATTAGTGGTATCAGAGCATAGTCGGTCGTGTCGAGTCGAAAATTATTCTGTTTTCCCTGTACGGGATAGGTGTTGTGTAACCCTATCAGTACTTATTGTTTTAGTTTGTTGGGTTTTCAGAATAGAGATGGCTGGAAGAGGTAGAGATCATGCTGCTATTGCTGAGGCTCTGGGTATGCTGGCTGGAGTACTTGGAGGGAATCCAAATGTTGTAGGAATGGGAGTTGCTCGTCAACTGAGTGAGTTCCAGAAGAACAATCCTCCAATGTTCAAGGGAGCATACGATCCAGATGGTGCTCAGAAGTGGTTGAAGGAGATCGAGAGGATCTTCAGAGTAACTGAATGTGCTGATAACCAGAAGGTCAGGTTCGGTACACATATGCTGTCAGAGGAAGCTGATGATTGGTGGGTTGCTACCCGGACTGAGTTGGAATCTGCTGGGAATACTGAGATCACTTGGGCTGTGTTCAGGGAAAGGTTCCTGAGGAAGTATTTTCCAGAGGATGTCAGAGGAAAGAAAGAGATAGAGTTTTTGGAATTGAAGCAGGGTAACAGGTCGGTTACTGAGTATGCTGCGAAGTTCACAGAGCTGTCAAAGTACTATACTCCCTATAATGAGGCTGCTGGAGAATTTTCGAAATGTGTGAAGTTTGAGAACGGGTTGCGTCCTGAGATCAAACAAGCTATTGGATATCAGAGAATCAGAGTGTTTTCTGACTTGGTGGACTGTTGCAGAATTTTTGAACAGGATTCCAAAGCCAGAGCAGAGAACTATCAGCAGAGGGTTGATAGGAAGGGTAAGAATCAGATGGATCGTGGGAAACCGTATGCAGCTGGCAAAGGTTTTCAGAAGCAGAGTGGGATGAAGAGGCCTAGTGGGGGAGACTCTAGTGCTCCTGCTAAGTGTTATAGATGTGGTCGGGCTGGACATCGTGTTCATGAGTGTACCAGTGCTGAGATGAAGTGTTTCAAGTGCGGGAAAGGTGGTCACTTGGCTGCAGAGTGCCGGTTGAAGACTGTAACTTGTTTCAACTGCGGAGAGTTGGGTCATATCAGTCCCCAATGTCCTAAGCCGAAGAAAGAGAATCAGTCAGGAGGCAAGGTCTTTGCTTTATCGGGTTCAGAGACTTCTGCAGATGATCGTTTGATCCGAGGTACGTGTTATATTAATGGCTTTCCTCTTGTAGCTATTATTGACACAGGTGCGACTCATTCCTTTATATCTTTGGATTGTGCTGTGAAACTTAAGTTAGAGGTATCTGAGATGCGTGGAAGTATGGTGATTGATACTCCTGCAAAGGGTTCAGTGACTACTACTTCTGTTTGCTTGAGTTGTCCTTTGAGTATTTTTGGTAGAGACTTTGGGATAGACCTTGTGTGTCTTCTATTAGTGCAGATTGATGTTATCTTGGGTATGAACTGGTTAGTGTTTAACCGAGTTTCTATCAACTGTTTTGATAAGACGGTGATATTTCCTGGGATTGAGGAAGGACAAAGTTTGTTTCTATCAGCCAGGCAGGTGAATGAGGAAGTAGCAGATGGGGCAGAGTTGTTTATGCTGTTAGCAACTTTAGAGGCTAAAGATAAACTAGTAATTGGCGATCTAACTGTAGTGTGTGATTTTCCTGATGTATTTCCGGAAGAAGTGAATGAATTACCACCAGAGCGTGAAGTTGAGTTCTCGATTGATTTGGTACCTGGTACTAGACCGATATCGATGGCTCCGTATCGTATGTCTGCTGTCGAGTTAGCTGAATTGAAGAGTCAGCTGGAAGATCTGTTGGATAAGAAGTTTATTCGTCCGAGTGTGTCACCGTGGGGTGCACCAGTGTTGTTGGTTAAGAAGAAAGAAGGTACTATGAGGTTGTGTGTGGACTACAGGCAACTGAATAAAGTGACGATCAAGAATCGGTATCCCTTGCCGAGGATTGATGATTTGATGGATCAGTTGGTTGGTGCGAGTGTGTTCAGCAAGATAGATTTAAGATCTGGGTATCATCAGATACGTGTGAAAACTGAGGATATTCAGAAGACGGCTTTCAGAACAAGGTATGGACATTATGAGTATTCTGTAATGCCTTTTGGTGTGACTAATGCGCCTGGAGTATTTATGGAGTATATGAATAGGATTTTCCATCCGTACCTGGATCAGTTTGTTGTGGTGTTTATTGATGACATTTTGGTGTATTCGAAATCTGAAGAAGAGCATGCTGAGCATTTGAGAGTGGTTTTAGGAGTTCTGCGAGAAAAGCAGTTATTTGCTAAACTGTCTAAGTGTGAATTTTGGTTAGAAGAAGTGAGTTTTCTTGGTCATGTGATTTCAAGAGGTGGTGTTGCTGTTGATCCTTCTAAGATAGAAGCGGTATCTAAGTGGGAAGCTCCTAAGTCGGTTGCTGAGATTCGAAGTTTCCTTGGTTTGGCTGGTTATTATAGGAAGTTCATTGAGGGATTTTCTAAGTTGGCGTTACCGTTGACGATGTTGACCAGAAAGGGGCAAGCGTTTGTTTGGGACTCAAAAT
The DNA here is from genome assembly GCF_024323335.1 of Lathyrus oleraceus. Classification (NCBI taxonomy): domain Eukaryota; kingdom Viridiplantae; phylum Streptophyta; class Magnoliopsida; order Fabales; family Fabaceae; genus Lathyrus; species Lathyrus oleraceus. Next base: position 195,265,976 of record NC_066580.1, on the reverse strand, counting down.
GTGAAGAAGGTTTCCAAGAGTTAAAGAGAAGGTTAACTAGTGCTCCTATTCTGATATTACCGAGTTCGTCGGAACCATTTGAAGTTTACTGTGATGCTTCATTGTTGGGTTTGGGTGGTGTGTTGATGCAGAATAAGCAGGTTATAGCTTATGCTTCGAGATAGCTGAGGGTTCATGAGAGGAACTATCCGACGCATGATTTAGAGTTGGCAGCTGTGGTGTTTGTTCTGAAGTTGTGGAGGCATTATTTGTACGGGTCAAGATTTGAAGTTTTCAGTGACCATAAGAGTTTAAAGTATTTGTTTGATCAGAAAGAGCTGAATATGAGACAGAGGAGATGGTTAGAACTTCTGAAGGATTACGATTTTGGTTTGAATTACCATCCGGGAAAAGCAAACGTAGTGGCTGATGCATTGAGTCGGAAATCATTACATATGTCTATGTTAATGGTTAAGGAATTGGATTTAATTGAGCAGTTTAGAGATTTGAGTTTGGTGTGTGAGAGTACTCACAATAGTGTTAAATTGGGAATGTTGAAGTTAACAAGTGGTATTCTAGAGGAGATCAGAGAGGGTCAGAAATCTGATATGCTTTTGGTTGATAAGTTGACTTTAGTGAATCAAGGTCAAGGTGGTGAATTCAGAGTTGATGAGAATGGTATTTTGAAATTTGGTAGTCGGGTGTGTATTCCGGATGTTACTGAGCTTAAGAAGAGTATTCTTGAAGAAGGACATCGCAGTGGCTTGAGTATTCATCCTGGAGCTACGAAGATGTATCACGATTTGAAGAAGTTATTTTGGTGGCCGGGAATGAAAAGAGAAATTGCGAGTTTTGTTTATTCCTGTTTGACTTGTCAAAAGTCAAAGATTGAGCATCAGAAGCCGTCTGGGCTAATGCAACCGTTGGCTATTCCAGAGTGGAAGTGGGACAGTATCAGTATGGATTTTGTTTCTGGTTTACCGAGGACAAGTAAGAATTTTGAAGCTATTTGGGTGATCGTGGATAGATTGACAAAGTCGGCTCATTTCATTCCGATCAGAATGGATTATCCGTTAGAGAGATTAGCCGAGTTGTATATTGAGAAGATTGTAAGCTTGCATGGTATTCCGTCGAGTATTGTTTCAGACAGAGATCCTAGATTTACGTCGAGGTTCTGGGAAGGTTTGCAGAAGGCTTTGGGAACTAAGTTGAGATTGAGTTCTGCATATCACCCGCAGACTGATGGTCAGACTGAGAGGACGATTCAGTCGCTAGAAGATCTTTTGAGGGCTTGTGTTTTGGAAAAAGGTGGTGCTTGGGATTGTTATTTGCCTTTGATTGAGTTTACCTACAACAATAGTTTTCATTCGAGTATTGGTATGGCACCGTTTGAAGCTTTGTATGGTAGGAGATGTCGGACACCTTTGTGTTGGTATGAGTCCGGTGAGAGTGCGGTGGTTGGACCGGAGATTGTTCAACAAACTACAGAAAAGATTAAGATGATTCAGGAGAAGATGAGAATTGCTCAGAGTCGTCAGAAGAGTTATCATGATAAGAGGAGGAAGTCACTTGAGTTCCAAGAGGGAGATCATGTGTTTCTTCGCGTCACTCCGATAACTGGTGTTGGTCGAGCTTTGAAGTCGAAGAAGTTGACACCTCGATTTATTGGTCCTTATCAGATTTTGGAGAGGATAGGGGAGGTAGCCTATCGTATCGCTTTGCCGCCATCGCTTGCGAATTTGCATGAGGTTTTTCATGTGTCTCAGTTGAGGAGGTACATTCATGATCCGTCGCACGTAGTCCAAGTAGATGATGTACAGGTGAGAGATAACCTGACTGTTGAAACATCACCTATGAGGATCGAGGATCGAGAGTTGAAGCAGTTGCGGGGTAAAGAGATTGCCTTGGTGAAGGTAGCTTGGGGAGGACCAGCAGGTGGCAATGTGACTTGGGAACTGGAGAGTAAGATGAAGGAGTCTTATCCAGAGTTGTTCGCTTGAGGTATGTTTTCGAGGACGAAAACTCTTTTAGTGGGGGAGAGTTGTAACACCCCGATAATAATAAAATAGTTATTTGAATTGAGTTAATAATTTAATTATTAATTTAATTAAATAATTGGAAATTTTATTATTATTATTCTTGGATTATTATTATTTGGAAAATATATATAAGTTGGAATTAAGGAAAAAGTCCCATTTTGGAGTAAAAACATTTCACGTGAAAACAGAGAAGCATCGTGAAAAGGGAAAAGGGCAGAGAAGAGGAGAAAGGAGCTGAAGAGCAAAGGTGGGAGAACGGAAGCTTGAAGCTCAAAGATTCGCCGGATTGATCAGGTAAGGGGGGTTTATCGTCGATTAATGGGTATTATGGGATAATATGTCATGGGTAGTGATAAGCTGTTATTTGACCCTAATTGGGATTTGTGAATGTTGAAATGTTGTTGGATGAACTGTGCTGAAAGTTGAAATTGAATCGGTATTTGTGTGAGTAATGTTTTCCCGATCGTATGGCTTTTTACGGAATCGGAATCGGAGGTCCGGAAGTCCTCCAACGGCGGAAAATGCGGAGAATTCTGCATTCTGCCTTGTGTTAGCGCAGGATTTGTTGTTTGGTCTGCGTTAACCGGTTAACCAAGGGTGTTAACCGGTTAACACTGTATTGAAATATGAAAATATTGCTGTTTTGCCTGCGTTAACCGGTTAACCCAGGGCGTTAACCGGTTAACGCTGTTGTGTTTTGCCAAAAAGTGAGTTTTGCCTGCGTTAACCGGTTAACCCAGGGCGTTAACCGGTTAACACTGTTGCAGAAGTGAAAAATTGTTGTTTTAATTGTTGTGTACCTATTTGAGGGTTGGCCTATGTTGCCTATGGTGTAATAGGGATTAATTCCCGCTGTTTTGAGCAGTATATGTAATATTAGAATGTACTAATGTTGTGGTTGTTGTTTGGCATAATCTGACATGCTTATGTGGTGAAATATTGATGATGTATATGACATACATGATGCTGTGAATGTATATATTATGCCTGTACGTGTGAATGGACGATTGTATGGCTTAGAGTGTGAGCATATGTCTGTTCTTGAATTATTGTTGATGTTGCATTGCTAGATGATTAGCATGCATGGCATAGCCTTCGGGGCTGTAGCTAATTCCCATGGTGAGGAATTAGTGAGTGAACCATTGTGGGTTTGTTGTTGATGTTTGCATACTAGATGATTAGTGTGCATAGTCTAGCCTTCGGGGCTGTAGCTAATTCCCATGGTGAGGAATTAGTGAGTGAGTCACTAGGTCTCAAATGAGTGGGACTAGTGAGCTTAGTAGCCGTATCTGGAGGGATCGGTGAGCTTGAACTATATGTTCAAGAATAGTCGGTACCGTATGTGTAGAGTCTCATTGCATAAAAATATGTATGGCGTATAATATGAATGGATGTGTTCCAATATTATACGTGTGTTGTGTGTTGTTAAGTATGATTTGAGATTATACTGGTGTGTATATTGATGTTGAGTATGATGTTTAAGCCGATGAGCTATTGCTGGATGTGTGTTGCAATTAGGGTGATTGATGTGTTAATTACTTAGCATTACATGTTGTTCTATAATGCTTATTATATTGATTGAGGAACTCACCCTTACAACTATTTTTCAGGTAACGAGAAATGAGTTGAGTAGAAGCTAATGCTTGGAGTCTAGTGTAGTCTCCCTAGTGGGTCATGCTCTGATAGATGTAACATCGGGAGGGAACATTTTGATTGTTGTTGTTGATGGTTTTGAACTAAATTACATGTGAATGTTACATGTTTTGCATGATTGAGTTGATCTCTATCCGCTGCGTAATTGTGCAAATACTTTATGGTTAAATTAAATAAATGAGCATGACTGTTGTGGAATATTTGTGTGACACCCTTGGTGCATGATTACTCTGATTATATGTTTATTATTTTAATTAAATTTTTTTTGGGGTATTTTAGAAGGGTGTTACAGATTACACCAGAAGAATACTGACGTTCTTCAAGAAGGTGAAATTGTATCATGTCCCCCGGGATGAGAATCAGATGGCTGATGCTTTGGCTACTTTATCGTCCATGATAAAGGTTCTTTGGTGGAATCATGTGCCACATATTGCTGTGAATCGACTCGAGAGGCCTGCGTATGTGTTTGCAGCCGAGTCTGTTGCGATTGATGAGAAGCCGTGGTATTATGACATCAAGAACTTCCTCAAGACTCAGGAGTATCCTGAAGGTGCGTCAAAGAATGATAAGAAGACCCTGAGAAGGCTAGCTGGAAGCTTTTATTTGAATCAGGATGATGTGCTGTATAAAAGGAATTTTGACATGGTCTTGCTCAGATGCGTGGATAGACACGAAGCAGACATGTTGATGCAAGAAGTGCATGAAGGTTCGTTTGGTACCCATGCTGGTGGTCATGCAATGTCGAAGAAATTGTTGAGAGCCGGATATTACTGGATGACTATGGAATCCGATTGCTTCAAGTATGCTCGGAAGTGCCATAAGTGCCAGATCTATGTTGATAAGGTGCATGTACCACCAAGCCCGTTGAATGTCATGAACTCGCCTTGGCCGTTTGCCATGTGGGGCATTGATATGATTGGGAAGATTGAGCCAACTGCTTCGAATGGACATCGCTTCATCTTGGTTGCGATTGATTACTTCACTAAATGGGTAGAAGCAGCTTCCTACGCCAACGTCACCAAACATGTGGTTGTCCGGTTCATCAAGAAAGAAATCATCTGTCGTTATGGAGCCCCTGAGAGAATCATCACTGACAATGGTTCAAATCTCAATAACAAGATGATGAAAGAGCTGTGCAGAGATTTCAAGATTGAACATCACAATTCTTCTCCTTACAGACCGAAGATGAATGGTGCTGTAGAGGCGGCAAATAAGAATATCAAGAAGATTGTGCAGAAAATGGTCGTTACGTACAAGGATTGGCATGAGATGTTGCCTTTCGCTTTGCATGGGTACCGTAGTTCAGTGCGTACGTCGACCGGGGCAACCCCCTACTCCCTTGTGTATGGTATGGAAGCAGTCCTACCAGTTGAAGTGGAGATCCCTTCTCTGAGGGTATTATTGGATGTCAAGCTGGACGAAGCCGAGTGGATTCGTACAAGGTTTAATGAGTTAAGCCTTATCGAAGAGAGACGGCTGGCAGCTGTGTGTCATGGACAGTTATATCAGAGAAGGATGAAGCGAGCCTTTGATCAGAAAGTGCGTCCTCAGACATTTCAAACTGGTGATCTAGTTTTGAAGAGGATCCTTCCTCCCGGTACAGATAATAGGGGCAAGTGGACTCCTAATTATGAAGGTCCATATGTTGTGAAGAAGGTCTTCTCCGGTGGAGCCTTGATGCTTACAACTATGGATGGTGAAGATTTTCCGTCCCCTGTCAACTCAGATGTAGTCAAAAAATACTTCGCGTAAATTGACCCGCTGGACAAAAAGAATAAAAGAGTCCAGGCAAAAAAGGGCATCCCGGCGAACCAAAAAACAGAAAGAAAAGGTTCGGGAAAAAGTTAGGGATAAAAATGAAAAGAATTTGTACACCCGGTAAGTCGAAAACCCGCAAGGGCGGCTTAGGCAAAAATGGGTATCCCGGTGGATTGAAAACCCGAAAGGGCGATCCAGCCAAAAGAGGGATTAAAGCGAAGACTACAGTCTGAGTTATCTGTACTTCATCACGCTTCGTCAGCTGCCATCTCGAAAGATGTGATCGGTCCAGTCATTCTTCTCAGAAAGCAAGGAAATTGGGAGAAAAACTGATGATCTATGAGTTATAACAGAGTTGGGAAACAGTGGATGCTGTGTCCACATTGTCATTAGGATAGTTTATTTTCTTTTTGTGCGCAATTACCTCTTTCTAGGAATTGTAAGAACAAAAATAGTTCTACAATAGATTCCATGATTTTGATGATAACAAAGGATGAAACCAAAAATGGCACCCTAACGAAAAGTTTCTAAGTGTGCAGGGTTCTAAAGAAAGAAGAAATAAATCTGATGATGTCATCAGATGCAAAACAAGATCAGATGCAAAATCTCAAGTATCAGAAGCATCTAAAGAGAAATCTCGTTTTAAGAAGCTCTGACTCTGGACAAAACTGCAAGTATCAGAAGCATCTGAACATGAAGTAAAGTCTAGAAGCTCTGACTCTGAACAAATGCCTTCTGTAAATTCTGAAGTTATCAGCGATTTCTGAACTCTCAAGAGATAACATCAGAAGCCAATTTCTCCAGATACACAAAGACTCTAATCAGAATTGTTAATCATGATGAAGTAACGTTTAAGCCAAGTTAAAGTTCTGCAAATGGATTTCCTCAATCAGAAAAGAGACGTTAATCTCCACTTCCAAGAGAGAAGTTACTAATTGTGGTAAGTAGTCACTTCTAAGTGAAAAAGTCTACTGCAGAAGCTATTAATGGAATGGCGTAATTACATCTCAATATCCAACAGATTCAACGCTACTTCAACTCTACTTCAACTCCTATAAATAGAGAAGAAATCTCATTCAGTAAATACGAAGAAATCACTAGCCAAAACTATACTGAAATCATATCACGCTCAAGAAAAACATCTTTGTTCTTCAAAGATTTTCACTAAGCTTTTGCTTATCAAGTGAAAAAATTTGTTCTTAAGTTTGTAATATTTGCTTTCTTAGAAGCACTCTAGATTACACATCTTGTATCTATTTTTATTTGATTTCCTCAAGTGACTCTTTGTAGTCTGTAGACTTGAGAGGACTAAGAGATTTTCTTCTCTCTTAGGGGTTGTTTGTAATCTTTCAAGATTAGTGGATTAAGTCCTTGTTGAAGGCGAAATCACCTTGGCCGGGTGGACTGGAGTAGCTTTGTGTTATAAGCGAACCAGTATAAAATCATTGTGTGATTTCATTTTGCAAAAGCGCTTATTTTTCAAACAATTCAAACCCCCCCTTTCTTGTTTTTCTCACCTTCAATTGGTATCAGAGCTCCGGCTCTGTTATTGATTTTCAAATCAAACACTTAACCGTGTAGAGAGATCCAGTGCGAGAAAAACAAATGGCCCACTCAAATGAGAAAGATTCTTACAATGCCAAACCTCCTGTTTTTGATGGAGAAAAGTTTGATTACTGGAAAGATAGAATCGAAAGTTTCTTTCTGGGTTATGATGCTGACCTCTGGGACATTGTCACAGATGGATACAAACCTCCAACCTTAAATGGAGCTGAAGTTCCCAGAAGCAAAATGTCAGAAGATCAGAAACGTGAGTTCAAAAATCATCACAAGGCCAGAACAATACTTCTAAATGCTATATCATACAACGAATACGAAAAGATCACCAACAGAGAGACGGCTAAAGATATACTTGACTCTCTGAAGATGACCCATGAAGGAAACTCCCAAGTCAAGGAGACGAAGGCTCTGGCGTTGATCCAGAAGTATGAAGCCTTCAAGATGGAAGATGACGAAGCTATAGAAGCTATGTTTTCCAGATTCCAAACTCTTATTGCAGGTCTTAAAGTGCTAGACAAGGGATATACGACTGCAGATCATGTTAAGAAGATTGTCAGAAGTCTGCCAAAGAAATGGAGACCAATGGTTACTGCTCTGAAGCTATCAAAGGATCTGAACAACATCAGCCTTGAAGAACTTGTTAGCTCTCTCAGAAGTCATGAGATAGAACTAGAGGAGGATGAGCCTCAGAAAAGGAACAAGTCAGTGGCGCTGAAGTCCAGACCTGAAAGACGGAAGTCAGACAGAACCAAGGCTCTTCAAGCAGAAACTGCAGACACTGATGACTCTGAACCTGAAGACTCTGATGATGAAGAAGAGCTGTCTCTACTAACCAGAAGAGTTAAGCAACTCTGGAAAAGAAGGAACAACAACAACTTCAGAAGATCAAGACCCAGAGGGGATAGATCAGAGTCAACTTCAAAAGGTAAACCTAATAAAGATATTACCTGTTTTGAATGTAAAGAAACAGGTCATTATAGAAATGAATGCCCCAAGCTGAAGAAAGATAACTCTAAGAAAGAAAGCTTCAAGAAAAATGCCTTCAGAACAAAGAAGGGATTAATGGCGACCTGGGACGATAGTGAATCAGGATCATCAGAATCTGACTCTGATGAACAAGCCAACGTAGCATTTATGGCTACCACATCCAGCAGCTCAGATGAAGAATCTGAAGAGGTATTTTCTGAACTTTCTAGATCTGACTTAGAATCATGTTTATCAGAAACTCTTACCTCTCTTCAGAAATTAAAACAAAAAGTTAAAAGCATTAAAGGCCTTCTTAAAGCAAAATCTGAAGAATGTAGTGAACTTGAGACAACAATTCTAGCACATGAAGATACAATCAAATCTTTAACGTTAGAAAGAGATGGAGCTAAAACAAAAAGCTTAAAATTAGAAGAAGTGTTGTCTCAAGCACCACAAACTTCAAATGAAATTATTTATAAATATGAAGAAGCCTTTCAACAATTTCTGAAGAATGGGATAAATAGGAGTATTATGGCATCCATGATTTATGGAGTAGGTCAGAATAATAAAAGGGGTATTGGGTATGATTCTGATTCTGATAAAACTTCTACCTGTAACCAAATTAAATCACCTTTTTCATACCACTATACACACACACAAGAACACAAATTTAAAAATGCTAGAAGACCCAAAGTTGTAAGAAACTCTGGGAAAACTAATCTGAAAGGACCCAAGAGATTCTGGGTACCGAAAGATAAGATTATCTATGTTGCAGATATCCTATGCAGCAAAGTTCAGACACCAGTCATGGTACCTGGACTCTGGATGCTCGCGACATATGACGGGAAGAAAGTCTATGTTCCAAAGCCTGGAACTTAAAGACGCTGGCTTTGTAGGCTTCGGAGGAGATCAGAAAGGAAGGATCAGAGGCTCCGGAACTATTGGTAATGGTACTCTTCCCTCTATATCTGATGTTCTTTATGTAGAAGGATTAATGCATAACTTGTTATCCATAAGTCAATTAAGTGATAACGGTTATGATGTAATCTTTAATCAAAAAACGTGTAAAGCCATTAATCAGAACGATGGCTCTGTCCTTTTCACAGGCAAGAGGAAAAACAACATTTATAAAATAAATCTTTCTGATTTAAAAGATCAAAATGTTAAATGTTTAATGTCAGTTCACGAAGAGCAATGGGTATGGCATAGACGCTTAGGCCACATTAGCATGAGGAAACTTTCTCAGCTAACTAAACTTGAGTTAGTCAGAGGCCTACCTAAACTGAAGTTTTCTTCAGATGCTCTGTGTGAAGCTTGTCAGAAAGGAAAGTTTTCAAAAACATCTTTTAAAAAGAAAAATGTTGTTTCTACCTCCAAGCCTCTGGAGCTTCTTCACATTGACTTATTTGGTCCTGTGAAAACAGCATCAGTCAATGGAAAGAAGTATGGACTTGTAATCGTTGATGATTACAGCCGCTGGACATGGGTAAAATTCCTAAGGCACAAGAGTGAGTCTCACTCTGTATTCACCAGTTTCTGTTCTAAAGTGCAAAAAGAATTTGACTCTAAAATTATTAGAGTCAGAAGTGATCATGGTGGAGAATTTGAAAATAAAGATTTTGAAGAATTATTTGATTCTAATGGAATATCCCATGATTTCTCCTGCCCTAGAACTCCACAACAAAATGGAGTTGTAGAGAGGAAGAATAGGACACTCCAAGAAATGGCCAGAACCATGATCAATGAGACAAATGTAGCAAAGCACTTTTGGGCAGAAGCTGTAAATACAGCGTGTTACATTCAGAATAGAATCTCTATTAGACCTATTCTGGAAAAGACTCCCTATGAACTGTGTAAGGGAAGAAAACCCAACATTTCTTATTTTCATCCTTTTGGATGCATTTGCTTTATATTAAATACTAAAGAACATCTGAACAAGTTTGATTCCAAAGCACAGAAAGGTATTATGTTAGGATACTCAGAACGCTCTAAAGGCTACAGAGTATACAACACAGAAACCAAAATTGTGGAGGAATCAATTCATGTTAGATTTGATGATAAGCTTGACCCTGAAAAGTCAAAGCTAGTTGAAAAGTTTGCAGATTTAGAGATCACTCTGGTAGAATCTGAGAAAACTCCAGAAGCAACTGTCACTCCAGACTCTGAAGAAATTAAATCTCCAGAAATTCCAAGGAAAGTCAAGAGTCGTAGCAACGTATCTGAAGATTTGATTTTGGGAAACAAAGATGAACCTGTTAGAACCAGATCTACCTTCAGAACTTCTGAAGATATTCCTCTGGGACTAGTGTCTCTGATTGAGCCTACGTCCTGTGATGAAGCTCTTCAAGATAACGATTGGGTGGCAGCTATGCAAGAAGAGTTAGATCAATTCTCCAAGAATGATGTCTGGGATCTCGTTCCTAAACCCAGAGGCACTCATGTCATTGGAACCAGATGGGTTTTCAGAAACAAACTGAACGAAAAAGGAGAAGTTGTCAGAAACAAAGCACGACTGGTAGCTCAAGGTTATAGTCAACAAGAAGGTATTGATTATAATGAAACTTTTGCTCCAGTCGCAAGGTTAGAGTCTATTCGTCTTCTTGTATCTTTTGCTATTAATCATTCTATCAAATTATACCAAATGGATGTCAAAAGTGCATTTCTAAATGGTTATATTTCAGAAGAAGTGTATGTTAATCAACCTCCTGGTTTTGAAAACTCAAATTTTCCAGAACATGTTTTCAAACTTAAGAAATCCTTATATGGACTTAAACAAGCTCCCAGAGCTTGGTATGAACGCTTAAGTAATTTTCTTCTGGAACAAAATTTTATCAGAGGGAAAGTTGATTCTACACTCTTCTGTAAAAATCATGAAAATGATCTCATGATATGCCAAATTTATGTTGATGACATTATTTTTGGTTCTGCTAATATCTCTGTTTGCCAAGAATTTTCTAAGTTAATGCAGGCAGAATTTGAAATGAGTCTAATGCAAGAACTAAAGTTCTTTCTGGGAATTCAAATCAATCAAACTCCAGAAGTCACGTACATTCATCAAAGCAAGTACATTAAAGACGTTCTGAAGAAGTTTGACATGACTGAATGCAATTCTGCAAAGACTCCCATGCATCCAACTTGCATTCTGGAGAAGGAAGAGGTAAGCAACAAGGTTTGTCAGAAGCTCTATCGAGGTATGATAGGCTCTCTTCTCTATCTGACTGCTACTCGTCCTGATATTCTCTTTAGCGTTTGTCTTTGTGCCAGATTCCAATCAGATCCTAGAGAATCTCATTTAACAGCTGTTAAGAGAATTCTTAAGTATCTGAAAGGAACTCCTAACCTGGGCCTGATGTATGAGAAAACATCAGAGTATAGGCTTTCTGGTTATTGTGATGCAGATTATGCAGGAGATAGAATAGAACGTAAAAGCACATCTGGAAATTGCCAGCTTCTGGGAAACAACTTAATCTCCTGGGCTAGCAAAAGACAGTCAACAATTGCTCTATCAACTGCAGAAGCAGAATATATCTCAGCGTCACTATGCACAACTCAGATGCTCTGGATGAAACATCAGCTAGAAGATCTACAGATATTTGAGAGTAACATTCCTATCCTTTGTGATAATACTGCTGCTATTTGTTTAAGTAAGAATCCCATTCTACATTCCAGAGCCAAACACATAGAAATAAAACATCATTTTATTAGAGACTATGTTCAGAAAGGGATAGTAACGCTGAAGTTCATTGATACAGAACATCAATGGGCAGATATCTTTACTAAGCCTCTAGCTGAAGATAGATTTCGTTTCATCTTAGAAAATCTGAGCATTAAAAATTGTCCTGAGTAAAATTTGGCTCTAAACATGTAAAATGAGAATCTGATAAAAACAAATACACTTCTGCCTCTGACTCTGATACTTCTACCAAGTTAAGAAGATATCTGAGTTAGAAATCTTCAGAAATCCTTTGGTATTCCTGAAGATCAGAAACATCAACACGTGGGGAACATGCGTCTAACCCTAGAACTTCTAGACAGCTGTCAAAAGAAATCAAAGGTCAGAACGCTTGAAATCTCCTTGAGCAGTGTGCTTACTGTTGGGATTAGACATTCATTAATGAGCTGTAATCATTTTTCCCCCAAACGTGCTATTTTGGTTTTTGTGCTAACGCTGGTATGTGTGTCGTTTTGCATGTGTTTTTACCCTTAGTATATAAACACTTTTCTCACATTTCACACACTTATCACTCTCACTCACTCTTAAACCCTAAACCCTCTCTCGAAGTTTTCTCTGCAACCTTCTCAGTTCTTCATTTTCTTCTTCAATCTTCGTCATGAATCCTCAAGAACAAGCTGTTTTTAACTTCTCCCAACAAATGGAAGCTGCTTCTAACCCCCAAACCTCAAACACTCAAACACCCATGGTTGTAGATGTTACCACGACCCCAGTTTACAAAGAACCTCACATTTTGGAACGTGAACAACACATTCATCTTTCAACTCCCTTTGAAGGTTTGGATGTACTATGTGAATCGCTGGTGGATTTTGAAAATTTGAAAAGAAATGGCGTTGATTTAACTGAAGATCTTCGCAAGCAAGGTTGGGAAACCTACTTCAACAGATTGTATGGTCCAATCTATCCTCTTCTGGTGAAAGAATTCTGGAGATGTGCAGATGCTGATGATGAGTTCATCGTTTCTTTTGTTCTGGGTGTGAAGATCATTATCACAGAAGCGTCTATTGCTTCTTTGCTGAATATGGAGAAAGCTGGAGGTAAAAGGATTTACAACATTCCTCCAAGGTCCAAGCGCATCACAGAAGTCATTAACCCCACAATCTTCAAAGCAAATGTTGAAGGAAACCCATCTAAGAACAAGGAGCTTCATCAGAACCTCCGAGTTTGGCTGAAGATTATTCTGGGAACAATCCATCATCGTCCAGCCTCCAACTCTTCAGATTATATAAATGCTGATCAGAAGTGCATCCTCTACTGTATTCAGAAGGGTATTCCAATCAACCTCCCTGTTCTTCTCTTCAGATATCTGAGGGATTCAGTCAGAGAAACAAGGAATAATATGAAGCCCAGATCCTACATCCCTCTGGGAAGATTGCTCTCTGACATCTTCATTGAGCATGGGCTGGTAGATGCTCTGGAGAAGACCAGATGTATGGATGATCTGGCAATTGACGTTGGAAAGCCTCTGAATGCCAAAAATCTGAGGAGTATGGGAATCATCAAGGACATCAGAGTCAAGCCCACTATGAATGTGACCTGGGAAGCTCTGAAGGATCAGAGGAAGATGCCTCATGGCCTTGAAAGGTTCTTCAAGAACGAACCCAGAGATGCCATTGCCATCTACCTTCAGGATCGTCTGGACGAAGGCATTGATATTTCTGATTTCCGCCTAGAAGACTGTCTGGACTCTGTAGAAGATCTGGTCAGATACAAAAGAGGCCTTTCTGAGAAGAAGATAGCTGAGGAAGCAAGGAAGGCAAAGAAAGCCAGACTTGGAGAAACCTCTGGCACCAAAGCTTCAGCACCTCTGAATGTCTCTTCTGGTAAGTCCCTTCCTCCTATTACTTCTGTACCTGTAATGGCTTCTTCTACTCCTCTCCCAACACCTCCCATATTCACTACCTCAGAAATACCACCTTCAACCATTAGAACCTCTCAACCTCCACCTGTTCTAAAAATTGCCCGTACTTTTACAACAACCTCTGACCCTAATCAACTATATCACCACAGCTCTTCCTCATCCTCTGAGTATGAGTCACCCCCTTACCTTTCCCCTTCCTCTGACCAAGAGTTCTCTGATCATGAGTCTTCTGATCAAGAACACTCTGACCCAAACTCCCCAACAATAGCTGAAATTTATGCTAAAAATTTCGCCCCACAAACTCAAACACAAACTGAAGTAACCTCTCCCCTCCGAACTTCTCTTCCACAACAAACAACCACCATCTCCTCTGAAAATCAAACTTCACTTCCACCACAAACAACCACCACACCCTCTGAAACCCAACCACCTGTGATTCAACCATCTGAACCTTATATCACTCCACCACTTATTCCCGCTGTACCTGAACCAGACTCTGATCCATTAGATGTAAACCCACTCTATGCTTCATCCCCCAGTCTTCAACCAGACCAAGATTCTGAACTTCAACCAGAAGCAGAATCTGAACCCCAGCCAGAACCAGAAACTGAACCTCAACCTCTAAATCTCAGCCCTCAAAACTCTTCACCTCTTTCACCTGAACCTGAACCTAAAATTATCATACCTACCCTTGAGGAGGCCATTATGCAGGTTGCAGAATCCTCAGTCCAGAAGATCAAGTCTCTGGCTAAAAATTCTGAAGTCAGTGATGATCCTAAATCTGTTAGGACACACTGGAACAGAGTTATTAGTTGGATGACCTCTGAGTCTTATAGGCTGAAGAGTATCTCTGAACAAGTCAGAAATGGCTACATCAGAGACTCTGAGGAAAGACTCCAAGAGAGACTGGCTAGAGAAGCTGAGGCCAAAAGATTAGAGGAAGAGAGACTGGCTAGAGAAGCTGAGGCCAAGAGATTAGAAGAAGAAAGATTGGCTAAGGAAGCAGAAGAAGAAGCTAAGAGATTGGAAGAAGAACGCCTGGCAAAGGAAGCAGAACTTCTGAGAATTCAGGAAGCTGAAGCCAAGGCTAAGGCAGATGCAGAAGCCCAAGCTGCTGCTGAAGCTGAAGCTCAGCAGGCTCTGATTCAGGGGGAGTCTTCCTCTGCGATCCCTCTGATTCTTAACACTCTGAAGGAGATCAAGCAAGATCAGCAAGAGATCAAGCAAGATCAGAGTGAGCTCCGGGCAAGGATGGACAAGCAAGACGCTCTGAATGAAAACCTCCAGAATATGTTTGCTATGCTACTACAGAGACTGCCTCCTCCTCCAAACCCTTAGGCACTTAGGATTTCTTTTGTTTGCCTAGTGTTTTTGCTTCTGTTTTTTTTTTTTTTTTTCTTTTTTAAGCTCTGATATTTCTGTTGAATCTGATGTTTTGACTTCTGCTTGCCTTTGTGCTTTTGGTTAATGAAGTGTTTTTCTCTTTTTTTTTTATGTTTTATGCCTTTTTGATTATGCCAAAAAGGGGGAGAAATTATTAAATAGCTCTGATGAAAACTATGTCTAAAACCTTAAGCATTCTGCAACAATTGTAGAAATAGTTCTGATATAAATAGCTCTGATTAAATAATAGCTCTGATTAAATAACTCTAACTTTAAAGTTAAGCATTTGCAGAAAAGTTTTCAGAAACCTAATTACTTGGAAAGCTCTGGTAAGAACTTCTGAACTCCCTAGCGCTAACTCAGGGGGAGCTTTTGTCTATCTGATCTAATATTTTTCATGTTTCATCTGATAATTTTATTTGTTTTGTCATCATCAAAAAGGGGGAGATTGTAAGAACAAAAATAGTTCTACAATAGATTCCATGATTTTGATGATAACAAAGGATGAAACCAAAAATGGCACCCTAACGAAAAGTTTCTAAGTGTGCAGGGTTCTAAAGAAAGAAGAAATAAATCTGATGATGTCATCAGATGCAAAACAAGATCAGATGCAAAATCTCAAGTATCAGAAGCATCTAAAGAGAAATCTCGTTTTAAGAAGCTCTGACTCTGGACAAAACTGCAAGTATCAGAAGCATCTGAACATGAAGTAAAGTCTAGAAGCTCTGACTCTGAACAAATGCCTTCTGTAAATTCTGAAGTTATCAGCGATTTCTGAACTCTCAAGAGATAACATCAGAAGCCAATTTCTCCAGATACACAAAGACTCTAATCAGAATTGTTAATCATGATGAAGTAACGTTTAAGCCAAGTTAAAGTTCTGCAAATGGATTTCCTCAATCAGAAAAGAGACGTTAATCTCCACTTCCAAGAGAGAAGTTACTAATTGTGGTAAGTAGTCACTTCTAAGTGAAAAAGTCTACTGCAGAAGCTATTAATGGAATGGCGTAATTACATCTCAATATCCAACAGATTCAACGCTACTTCAACTCTACTTCAACTCCTATAAATAGAGAAGAAATCTCATTCAGTAAATACGAAGAAATCACTAGCCAAAACTATACTGAAATCATATCACGCTCAAGAAAAACATCTTTGTTCTTCAAAGATTTTCACTAAGCTTTTGCTTATCAAGTGAAAAAATTTGTTCTTAAGTTTGTAATATTTGCTTTCTTAGAAGCACTCTAGATTACACATCTTGTATCTATTTTTATTTGATTTCCTCAAGTGACTCTTTGTAGTCTGTAGACTTGAGAGGACTAAGAGATTTTCTTCTCTCTTAGGGGTTGTTTGTAATCTTTCAAGATTAGTGGATTAAGTCCTTGTTGAAGGCGAAATCACCTTGGCCGGGTGGACTGGAGTAGCTTTGTGTTATAAGCGAACCAGTATAAAATCATTGTGTGATTTCATTTTGCAAAAGCGCTTATTTTTCAAACAATTCAAACCCCCCCTTTCTTGTTTTTCTCACCTTCAATTGGTATCAGAGCTCCGGCTCTGTTATTGATTTTCAAATCAAACACTTAACCGTGTAGAGAGATCCAGTGCGAGAAAAACAAATGGCCCACTCAAATGAGAAAGATTCTTACAATGCCAAACCTCCTGTTTTTGATGGAGAAAAGTTTGATTACTGGAAAGATAGAATCGAAAGTTTCTTTCTGGGTTATGATGCTGACCTCTGGGACATTGTCACAGATGGATACAAACCTCCAACCTTAAATGGAGCTGAAGTTCCCAGAAGCAAAATGTCAGAAGATCAGAAACGTGAGTTCAAAAATCATCACAAGGCCAGAACAATACTTCTAAATGCTATATCATACAACGAATACGAAAAGATCACCAACAGAGAGACGGCTAAAGATATACTTGACTCTCTGAAGATGACCCATGAAGGAAACTCCCAAGTCAAGGAGACGAAGGCTCTGGCGTTGATCCAGAAGTATGAAGCCTTCAAGATGGAAGATGACGAAGCTATAGAAGCTATGTTTTCCAGATTCCAAACTCTTATTGCAGGTCTTAAAGTGCTAGACAAGGGATATACGACTGCAGATCATGTTAAGAAGATTGTCAGAAGTCTGCCAAAGAAATGGAGACCAATGGTTACTGCTCTGAAGCTATCAAAGGATCTGAACAACATCAGCCTTGAAGAACTTGTTAGCTCTCTCAGAAGTCATGAGATAGAACTAGAGGAGGATGAGCCTCAGAAAAGGAACAAGTCAGTGGCGCTGAAGTCCAGACCTGAAAGACGGAAGTCAGACAGAACCAAGGCTCTTCAAGCAGAAACTGCAGACACTGATGACTCTGAACCTGAAGACTCTGATGATGAAGAAGAGCTGTCTCTACTAACCAGAAGAGTTAAGCAACTCTGGAAAAGAAGGAACAACAACAACTTCAGAAGATCAAGACCCAGAGGGGATAGATCAGAGTCAACTTCAAAAGGTAAACCTAATAAAGATATTACCTGTTTTGAATGTAAAGAAACAGGTCATTATAGAAATGAATGCCCCAAGCTGAAGAAAGATAACTCTAAGAAAGAAAGCTTCAAGAAAAATGCCTTCAGAACAAAGAAGGGATTAATGGCGACCTGGGACGATAGTGAATCAGGATCATCAGAATCTGACTCTGATGAACAAGCCAACGTAGCATTTATGGCTACCACATCCAGCAGCTCAGATGAAGAATCTGAAGAGGTATTTTCTGAACTTTCTAGATCTGACTTAGAATCATGTTTATCAGAAACTCTTACCTCTCTTCAGAAATTAAAACAAAAAGTTAAAAGCATTAAAGGCCTTCTTAAAGCAAAATCTGAAGAATGTAGTGAACTTGAGACAACAATTCTAGCACATGAAGATACAATCAAATCTTTAACGTTAGAAAGAGATGGAGCTAAAATTTGCACCTACCTTTTGTACATACATACTCATATTAGGTCATAACATTAACATAGTTCACTGCATAACATTGCATTGTCCCTTTGCCCAAGTGCAAGTTCAACTGACAGATTAGGTCAAATTGGTCAGGAGATCAGTCAATCAAGCAAGCCAGTGCATTTTCCTTTGAGGCAAGGCCCTAGGGTTGGTCCAACATGTTCACATGACCTAGGGGTCCTTTGGAAGTGGTTTGGTCAAAGATTGGATGCTCAGAAGTCATCAGTCAGTGTGCAGTCCACCAGAAACCCTAGAAAGTCAACTATGGTCAACTGTGGTCAACTGTGCATGATTTTATGGATTTCAAGGTGGGAGATGGTTTGAAAGGGTTCATTCATGTCCATACAAGTCTCATTTGGCATTTCAAAGATCAAGATTGAAGAATTTGAAGTCAGACAAAAAGTTTCTAAAAATGGCAGGTGACCTGTAATTTTCAACTGCCAAAAATAGAAAGTTTTTCTCCTCAAATTTACATCATCATACAAGATTCAAATGAAACTTTGTCCAACATGAAAGCTGAAGATCTTGCTCTCACCTTTCCAAAAAGTCCAATAACACTCATTTATCATTTATGGTTGGAAAGTTATGATCAAATCATTCTTAAGAATTTTTGAACTTCAAAGTGGCATATCTTCCAAACCATTTGGCCAAATTGGGTGGGGTTTTTTGCTACAAGTCATATTTGATGTGCTCTATCCAAATCTTTCATCACAATTCATCAAAAATTTACCAATCAAAATGGCATTTTTTAGGTGGCATGAATTAAAAAGAGTGAGGTAAAAAAATGAGTTTTCAAAATAAACATTTCCAACACTTTGTGCCAATTGGAATTGTTCTGAAATCACATTTAGAGGTTGTCCAAGGCCCAATTTCGTGCACATACATGCACCCCATGCAACTTGTGTTGGTTTTTAGCAAATTGGTAAAAACACTCCATTAACCAAATTTCTAATTACCACTGGATTAACCATGCTTAGTAACATTAAACAAACTACATATACTTCTTTTTCTGCTGAAAAACCCTAGCACACTTGACTAAAAGAAATCAAAATCTCATTCTCTCAAAAAACTCTCATGTTCTTCATTTGAACTTTTGGTTGAAAACCTTCAAGGAGCTCGTGCCCTGTTGTTTGTTCCATCATCCACCAACATTGTTGAAGCTTTTGCAAGCCCTAAACCCCAGCTGCAAGCCATCTCATACTACTGTTTTGAAGAAGCTTCATCCATGGCAGATTTCAATTGGAGTTGTTCCAAAGGTTGCTGAGCTAAGATTCATCATCCATTCACCAAGACAAACCTTCATGTGCATCTGTTTCTACTAATCCAGGCCAAAGAACCACAAATCAACACAGCTCTTCAAAATCTGGTAAAAATTCGAATCCCACCTTTGATGAATTTATGATATGATTCATGAAGGTCTTGCCATGCTGGGTTCATTGGTAGTTGTAGTTTGAAAAATGGTTAAGTATTTTGAGAGTTACACTAAATTAAAGTTTGGTTGCTAAAAATGTTTTTGCATGATTCATACTGATTAGTTCGAACTGATGAAAAATGAGGCTAGATTTATGATGTACATGTTGAGATGGTTTGAATGATGTGTTTAATTCCCAAATCTGAGAAATTTGTTCATCATCGAGGATGAACATGTACTGTAGCGAAAAACCCTAGAACGTTGCCCAGAAAATGTGTGTTGATCGCGTTTTGTCGTTTTCCTTGCATGAAAGTCACTATTTTATTGCCATGAGCCAATCACAAGATGACACACCTTTAATTGGAACGCTGCGTTCCATTTAGTGAATCCCATATTTACAACATTGCCATTCCGTGTTTAATTAATCATTTAACCATTTTATTTTTCAATTTTTATTTCATTTTGATCACCAATCTTACAAAAATCATAGAACACTCATTTCTAATCCAAATTTCATGGGATTTTTTGCAAAATGTTTCTCTTGATCTCTAGTTTTTTATCATGTTTTTTTCCAAATTTTTTGCATGAGTGGATTTTAAAATGTGCTAGGGTTTGTTTATGTTGACCATTTTGTGTATGTCTCACCAAATTGATTGTGAAATGATGATACATTATCCAATGACTCCCAAATTTTTTGTGCTCAAACTAGACATGTTCATTGTGATTTTGGTGTAGAGTTTGTGAATTTATCATTTCTGGTTGTGGAGTTATGATTTTTTGAATAGGGGTGTGACAATTTGTGTCACAACATTGATGTCCAACTTCATGATTTTAATTACCATGCTTCTTGAGCTCAAATTGGTGTGAATTTTTGCATGAATGTACTTGCGGATGTCTAGTTTACATGTGATGTTTTTTGGAATTATTGATGGAATTTCCTATTTGATTGATAATTTCTCCCCTGTTTGACCAGAATGTTGACTTTTTGTGACACATGTTCTCATTTGATTTGTGAAATTCTCATGCTTAATTGGATGGACATGAAATTTGACATGTGATTAGTAGACATCTTAAGGCTTATCATGGTTTTAGTCCCATTCATTTCTCATATGTTGTCACTGATTTATGATTTATTGAATTTGGTGCATGTTTGGTTGACTTCTTTGAGCATGTTTGAACTTGCCTTGCCTTTCTGATTTTCATTGACCTACTTCCCTTTATCCAAATGAGCTGAAATTTGTATGCTTATCATGTTATGGATGATGTTTGATCATGAATTATTTGAGGATTTTTTTGAATTGTTTGGGATTGGATTTGAGTTGCATCATTCTGTTGACTTCTTTGAGCTCCTATATGCCATGCTTTGACCTAATTTGCTTATGAAATGATGATGATGATTGATATGAACATGGAACCAATTAAGTTTGTTTCTTGATTGTTTGAACTTGATTTTGGACACTTGTCACTTGCTGTTTTGATTTCCTTATCTCTTCTTGACCCTAGGCTTGTCCTAGTGGTCATGTTGCTCATGTTTAAGTTTGTTGTTTCAGGTTAAGCAACAAATACCCAAAGAGATCAATACAAATTGATTGAGCTTGATTGATTATCGTGACTAACTTGTTTATTTTGTAGGTTGCTTGGCTCACATGTTTTGAGCCTTGTGCATTGCACATTTAACTGATTGTGTTGACTGTTGATCCCTATCTTATTTTGGTTTGACTTTGAGTTGTGTACTGATTCTGTTTGACTGGTTTCAGGTACCTTTAGTTGCTCAGTTCTTTTAAGAACTTGCTTTGCTTTGCTTAATAGCAATTTGCATTGAGGTATAATCTCTTGTCTTCATGTAGTCTGGAAGACCTGGCCTATTACTTGGCCAGGCACCTGTCTGAAGTCCTCCTTAAGAGGCAATGTTTGTGACTGTTTACAATTTGTCCTTGTACATATTCAAAGACCTCCTAAGTGAAGAGGCAATTGGTAGGATCCAAGAGATATGCAACCTATCTCCTACTATTCTGTGTGTCACTCACCTTGCTCACACTACTTGTGTTGATGAATAGTGAGTAAAAACCCAAGATCTATAGAGTCTAACTTATGGAGAGAGTTCCTACTTTCTGAACTCCCACACCTTCTGATATTCAAATGCTCTCCCTGACCAGGGATAAGAGCAATGAGGCACACCCCTCATCTCCTTTCATCTGCTTCACCTTAGCCCCTCAATGGCAAGGTTAAGAGCTAATACTACCCAGTTCCAGTGGTTTGTTTGTTGAGGTTGATATGACTCCTCGACTAAAACCTAACCTTGATTGAGCCCATTGCTTGCATATAGTGTGTGCTACTTGTGCTTGTGTGTTTGCTTGGCTTGCTTCCTGTGCAAGTTAGGTTTAGTTCAGCTTGCTTCCTGTGCAAGTTAGGTATGGCTTGCTTCCTGTGCAAGTCATGTTTAGGATAGGCTTGCTTCCTATGCAAGTTAGCTAGAAACCTTAACTTAGGGATGATTTGCATGATAACATCTAGGTTCGAGTCGTAGTCTCCCTAGTTGTGTCTCCCTCTGTTATCTGGTTAGGCTAGTCCTGTATCCCTGCGTAGGGGAACTACGTCGCCCTGATCCTCATACCAGATGAGGTACGTAGGCAGGAGATGAGCTGATCTCTCCGGGCGCCCTTTTTCTTTTTCACCCTTTTTGTCCTCAACCCCTTTGTGTGTGTTGTTGTGTGCTTGGAAGCTGATGTAAGTCCATCGAGTGGCATTCGGGTTCCAGTGTGGGTGTGTTTTGGTTCGGATGCTGATGTAAGTCCAGTGATTGGCATTCGGGCTCCACGTTTGCCTCTTTGTGTGCGTTTTGGTTCGGATGCTGATGTAAGTCCAGTGATTGGCATTCGGGCTCCACGTTTGCCTTTGTTTGTGTGAGTTTGTTTAGCGTGTGTCAGCCGAGCTACGAATGCTCTGATTCTTCTTCGTCCAAGAAGATACGTATGCATAGGATGCGATATCCTAGCGAGCATGTGTTATTTCCCCAGTCCGAACTACTTCGACTCTGATGTCTATGCCTGATAGACTAAGTAGGCCCAGGATGCGATATCCTGCCGAGTCAGTTTCAGTCTGTTTTCTTGTGTCTCTTTCAGCCAGTGTGTGTGTGTGTGAGCAGTGTTATAGCAACCATTTTCCTTCCTATTGTGCGTGGATCCCGTCGAGTACGACGGATGCGTAGGGGTGCTAATACCTTCCCTTCGCATAACCGACTCCCGATCCCTTTCTCTTTGGTCGCGAGACCATGTCTTTTCCAGGTTTACTCTGAGCGTTTCCTTTCCCTCTTTTGGGGTAAATAACGCACGGTGGCGGCTCTGTTGTTCTTGTTTCCCGCCGGTTTTTCGCGTAATGCGACAAGTGGCTGGGTCATGGCGTAGCATTCAGAGGATAGGAAAGGTTCCTTTTGGCAAGGTCAACAGCCGGTCCCTTCCTCCATTTGATGATTGGTTGCGGAAGAGGATAGAGCTCACACTTTTACCATTTCCGGGAGGTGATCCTTGGTGTCCTATGATTGAGGGTCCGAGTTCTTCTGTCAGTATGGAAGAATTCCTAGAGATGAAGCGGGAAAGAGATCAGTTGCTTGCAGAGAAAGCTGAATTGGAGATGAGTGTTGCTCGGGTTCAAGCAGCTAATCAGGAGATCAGAGTGAAGATGGAAGATCAAGACAAACGACATGCCTTGGAAGCAAAGCGCTTTGAGATGGATACTGCCTACTATGGGAAGATCAGCCAAGCCTTAGCGTCATCCAACAGGGAGCACGACATCACTAAGGAGAAGCTAGCCAGAGCTTCAAAGGCCATTGAAGATGAGAAGAGGAGGCAAATCCTTGTGAGAGATCAGAGAGATGCCAAAGTCAGAGTCCTCATCGCTGAGTGGGAGGCAAAGCTGAAGGTTAAGGAAGCAGAGAATGTGAAGATCATCGCCGAGAGAGATCATTGTATCGCTGAGAAGGATCACTAAATTGCTGAGAGAGATCATTATTTCAGGCAGATGAAGATTCACCAGAAGGAGGTGGGGAGATTACAGCAGGAGAATACCGAGCTCAGGTTCGCCGCAGAGTTCGCGAAGATGGTTGATGATATAGGGCCTTCTGTGGGACCCTCATCAGGCTAGCCTTTCTCATTTGTGTGGATTACCGTCAGGCCTGTTGACGGAATTCACTT
Organism: Lathyrus oleraceus; assembly: GCF_024323335.1. Taxonomy (NCBI): domain Eukaryota; kingdom Viridiplantae; phylum Streptophyta; class Magnoliopsida; order Fabales; family Fabaceae; genus Lathyrus; species Lathyrus oleraceus. Next base: position 195,242,459 of record NC_066580.1, on the reverse strand, counting down.
GCTTGTATTTTTCCTTGTTGATTCTGGAGAAGTGTATCTGAATTGTATCAGCTTTGATGTATGACTATGGCACTTTTTGTGCATTTTGCTATGTGATGGTTATTTTCATTCAGTGATCGATCTTCAAGCTTTATTTGCTTTATCGTATGCACTCACACAGCACACACATGGTTGGGTGGTATTTTGCTAAATCATATATCTCTGATCTGTATGATGAAATCAAATGCTGAATGTCAGAATATTACTGCCGGATTATTATCTGTCTCTATGATGCCAGGATCGAGAGACAAAGTGTTCCTCATATGGATAAACACTGCATTCATGCATGATCATGATAACTTGTGTTTTATTTTGCAGGTATCTGTTGCTAACGTGCTTGATTGTTTCAGGAATCATTGCTCGTGCTCGTAGAGTCGTACATTTGCACTCAACACGCCCTCACAGATACTTCACTCGATGCAACACTCCTAGACTGAAGGATCTCCCAAACACAGATATCCTCGAGCTGAAGGACAAGATGAATGAGCTGATCAACATCATGCAGGGTTTTGCGGTTGGTCAGAAAGCTTTGGCTGACAAAGTTGAGAAGCTCGAGCGGGCTTCTGCTGCTAATAGTGCCGTTAACCTGGATGGTGTCTCCAACCAGGGGCTGGGTGGCTCTAGAGATGGTGGCAAGAGAACGACTATAGGCATGGTGAACAATGCTGCTGGTTTTGGTGGTGCTGGTGGTCAACCTGGTCCGATGGGTCAGAATCTGAAGGACAGTTTATTCCCGCCATTCTTCGGGGTTGACGATGACAGGGAGGAAGATAGGGAGGCGGACCAGTTCTCTATGCACAATGAACCGTTCGGTCAGTATGGTGCCCAACCTCAGAATAAGGAGATTCAGTTGCTGGCTGAAAAGATCAGAGCCTTGGAGAGCTATGCCACTCCCGGGGTGGTGAACATGTCAAATATGGGGCTAGTTGAGGGGATTGTGATCCCGTAGAAGTTTAAAGCGCCCGCTTTTGACAGATATAATGGGAGTTCCTGCCCGGAAACTCATCTTCATGCCTTCGTTCGCAAGATCTCTGCATACACCATGGACCAAAAGCTGTGGATGTACTTCTTCCAGGACAGCCTGTCCGGAGGCTCCTTGGAATGGTACACCAAGCTTAAGTCTTCTGATATCTAGAGCTGGCAAGATCTTGGGGATGCGTTCTTTAAACAGTATCAGTTCAACGCTGATATGGCTCCGAGTCGTACCCAACTATAGGGTATGTCTCAGAAGAATAACGAGGGGTTTAAAGAATATGCTCATAGGTGGAGGGAGTTGGCTGCCAGAGTGCAACCTCCACTGGTGGACAGAGAGATGTCTGATCTCTTCATGGGGACCCTGCAGGGGGCATTTGCCGAGAGAATGGTGGGTTATTCGGTAACCAACTTTGCAGACATCGTTGTGGCTGGAGAAAGAATTGAGAGCTGGCTGAAGCTCGGAAAGATTCAGGGTAATGCTTCATCTTCAGGATCGAAGAAGCCCTTCAGTAATGGCCAAAGGAAGAAGGAGGGTGATACCAGCGCAGTATACGCTCAGAGAGGACAAAGCAGGGATCGTTACTTCCAGCACACTGCTGCAGTGACTATTCCTGCTGAGCATCAGCCTGCACAACAACAGCAACAACAACAACAACAACAACAAAGACAGCCATTCCAACAAAGGCCGCAGAGGGCTGGATACCAAGTCCGGGGAAGAGCAAATGATAGGCAGTTTGACAGGCCTCCGGTGACTTATTCCTTCTTGTTGAAGAAGTTGACAGACTTGGGGTTGGCGCAGTTGAGAACTCTGGCACCTTTGAGACCTGATCAGAGGCCAGCCAACTATGATGAAAATGCCAAATGTGAATTCCATTCAGGTGCGCCCGGACATAACATAGAGAATTGCAAAGCTTTTAAGCACGTAGTTCAAGACTTGGTGGATTCGAAAGCTATCAACTTCGCACCATCTCCCAACGTTAATGCTAATCCCATGCCCGTGCATGGTCAAAGGGGGGTGAATGCTGTCTCGGAGGAAGGCAGAATTGGGCTGTTGTCTGTTGATCAACTGAGGACTCCGTTGGCTGAGGTTAAACGGCAGTTGTTGTTGAACGGGGTCTATCCGGGTTATGATGATGATTGTGCTGAGTGCACTGTTGCTCCTGAGGGATGCGCACTGTTGAGGGAAACTGTCCAGGGTCTGATGGACGAAGGGACTATCCGGGTAGAGAAGGCTGATTTGGGTAAAGATGAGGTCTCCACCATAACAATTTATTTTGACCCGGTGGATTTGTCAACTCTAGCTGAGGCGGATCCAGTTACCATCACGGTACCTGGACCGATCCCTTATGACAAAGATGATGCCGTGCCATGGCATTATGGTGGAGAGGTATACTGCAACGGGGAGAAAGTGGAAGAGCAGACTGCGGATGAAATCACCGTTTCAAATGTGGATAATGCCGAACCTAGTGGGTTCACCCGCAGTGGAAGATTGTTTGCACCTGATTCCCTGAGGGGAGGAGAAGGAGAAAAAGAGAAAAAAGAAAAGGCCGAGGCTTTAGCCAGGGCGAAAGGTAAACAAGCTGCGGTGAATGAAGGTACTCCAGTGGTGATACCGGCGCCTGGTGGGCCGAAAGGAGAACTGGATGATGAGGCAGAAGAGTTCCTCAGAATAATCAAGAAGTCTGAGTACAAGCTTGTCGACCATCTGCAGCAGACTCCTTCCAAAATATCCATTCTATCTTTGCTGTTAAGCTCTGAGGGGCATAGAGAGGCTTTGATGAAAATTCTGAAGAAAGCCTATGTTCCTCAGGAGATTACAATCAACCAGTTGGAGACGGTAGTGTCTAATGTGCATGCCAGCCATGGGCTGGGTTTCACCGACATGGACCTGACTGTAGATGGGAGGAATCATAACCGGGCATTACACATCGCAATGGAATGTAAAGGAGCCGTGCTTTCGCATGTGCTGGTTGATACCGGCTCCTCTTTGAATGTGTTTCCAAAGAAGGCTCTGGCTAAGCTAAACTGTGAAGGGTTGATCCTGACTCCCACTGATCTGATAGTGCGGGCTTTTGATGGGTCGAAGCAGGCTGTGTTCGGAGAGGTTGAGCTCCCGGTGAAGATTGGCCCAGAAGTGTTTAAGTCTGTTTTCTATGTCATGGATATTCAGCCGGCATACAGTTGCCTGTTGGGTCGCCCATGGATTCATGCTGCTGGGGCAGTGACTTCGACTGTACACCAAAAGCTGAAGTATATCTGGGAAGGACAGGTTGTCACCGTCTGCGGGGAAGAGGACATCTTTGTCAGCCACTTGTCCTCATTCAAGCACGTTGAGATGGACGGTGAGATATGGGAAACACCCAGTCAAGCATTTGAAACCGTTAAGGTGGAGAATGCTCTGTTTGCGAAGGAGGATGAGAAACCGTCCATATCTTCATACAAACAGGCCACCGAGGTGGTGAAGAATGGAGAGGCTCCCGGTTGGGGTAGGATGATGGATATCTCCGCCAAAAAAGACCGCTTCGGAGTGGGGTATCAGCCAGGCAGAGGCTCGGTGGGACAAGGCAGAGGACGCCGTACGTCAGTCACATTCACTAGTGCCGGAATGCTGGATCCGAATTACATCTGCGTGGTGGGTGACGAAACTGATAATGATTGCGAACTAGACCGATGGATAAAGCCGTGCGCACCAGGGCTGGGAATCCAGAACTGGAGGGCTGAAAAGATCATCCGAGTCACTCTGCTCGAAGAGTAATGATTTCTGTTTCAGTTTATTTGCATGAAAACCATGCGTGTTGCCCGACACGTAATGGTTCATTGTAAGGGCCACCTCATGTTCATATTTGCAAGATTTTGCATCATCAAATAAAAGGATGTTTTTTTCAGTTAAAAGCGGTGTTCCCTGTTTTTCATTTATTTTTGCAGTTTAAAAATAAAAACAAAATAAAAATGGCAATGTTTTCATTTTTCTTTTCAATTTGTCTCGTTTCGGTTCTAAAGCAATGCATGAATCAAAATTCATGCAGATGCGATTCCTCTCCGGATCTCATTGATAACAACCCTGTTACACCCTCGTATGACTTCGACAATCCGATCTATCATGCTGAAGAAGAAGGCGAAGAAGATTGTGAACTGCCGGGGGAATTAGCCAGGTTGTTGAAACAAGAGGAGAAGGTGATTCAGTCGCATGAAGAGCCGATTGAGGTTGTGAATCTGGGTTCCGACGAGGTCAAAAAAGAAGTGAAAATCGAGGCTGCTTTGGAGGAAAGTGTCAAGAGCAGACTGGTGGCATTGTTGAGAGAGTATGTCGACATCTTTGCCAGGTCTTATCAAGATATGCCAGGATTGGATACCGATATCATTGTGCACAAGCTACCGTTGAGAGCAGATTGTCCTCCAGTGAAGCAGAAGTTGCGCAGAACCCGACCTGACATGGCGATGAAAATTAAAGAGGAAGTGCAGAAGCAGTGGGATGCTGGTTTTCTTGTTGTCACTAATTATCCGCCATGGGTCACGAACATTGTGCCAGTCCCGAAGAAAGATGGGAAAGTGAGAATGTGTGTGGACTACCGAGATCTAAATAGAGCTAGTCCGAAGGATGATTTTCCGCTACCTCACATTGATGTGTTGGTAGATAATACAGCTCAATTCTCGGTGTTTTCCTTCATGGATGGCTTTTCTGGCTATAATCAAATCAAAATGTCGCCAGATGATATGGAGAAAACAACGTTCATCACACCGTGGGGCACTTTTTGTTATAAGGTGATTCCATTCGGTCTCAAGAACGCCGGTGCTACTTATCAGAGGGCCATGGTGACTTTATTTCATGATATGATTCATCATGAAATTGAATGCTATGTTGATGACATGATAGCAAAGTCCCAAACAGAAGAGAGGCATTTGGTAGATCTGGCCAAGTTGTTCGACCGGCTGAGACAATTCAGACTGAGGTTGAATCCGAACAAGTGCACGTTCGGAGTGCGGTCTGATAAACTGCTGGGGTTCATTGTGAGTGAGAAAGGAATCGAGGTTGATTCTGCTAAAGTAAAAGCAATAAGAGAAATGCCTGAACCGAGAACAGAGAAGGAGGTTCGTGGTTTCTTAGGTAGATTGAACTACATTTCACGGTTCATATCTCATCTAACAGCCACGTGTGAACCAATTTTCAAGTTGTTAAGAAAAGATCAAACGGTCAGGTGGAATGATGATTGCCGAGCGGCATTTGAAAAGATAAAAGAGTATTTGCAGGAGCCTCCGATTCTGATGCCTCCTGTGGAGGGAAGACCGTTAATTCTGTACTTGACGGTCCTCGAGGGGTTTATGGGGTGTGTATTGGGGCAGCATGACGAGTCTGGTCGAAAAGAGCATGCCATATACTACCTTAGCAAAAAGTTTACCAACTGTGAAACAAGATATTCACTGCTCGAGAAAACTTGTTGTGCTTTGACCTGGGCTGCTCGCCGACTGAGACAGTATATGCTGGTTCATACCACTTTATTGATTTCCAAGATGGATCCAATCAAGTACATTTTTGAGAAGCCAGCATTGACCGGACGGGTTGCGAGGTGGCAAATGATTTTAACAGAATATGATATTCAGTATACCTCTCAGAAGGCGATCAAGGGGAGTGTATTGTCTGATTACCTCGCCCAGCAGCCCATTGATGATTATCAACCGATGAAGTTTGAATTCCCTGACGAGGACATCATGTTTCTCAAATCGAAAGATTGTGAGGAACCAATCCTGGAGGAGGGGCCTTACCCTGAATCCGAATAGATTCTGATGTTTGATGGGGCCGTTAACGTAAATGGAAGCGGTGTTGGTGCTGTTTTGGTGACGCCGAAAGGATCCCACATTCCTTTTGCTGCCCGGCTAACATTTGAGTGCACCAACAACGTGGCTGAATATGAAGCTTGCATATTGGGGATTGAAGAGGCGATTGATTTGAGGATCAAGAACCTTGTCATATATGGAGATTCAGCTCTGGTTGTAAACCAAGTTAACGGGAAATGGTATACGCATCAATCTCATTTAGTTCCGTATCGAGATTATACGAGGAGATTGTTGACGTTTTTCACCAAGGTGAAGATGCATCATGTGCCTAGAGAGGAGAACCCTTTGGCGGATGCTTTAGCTACTTTGGCTGCCTTGATTAAGGTGCAGAGGTGGAATCAGTTCCCCAGTGTCGAGATTGGACGTCTGGATAGGCCGGCTTATGTGTTTGCTGTTGATACAGCGCTTGATGATGACAAGCCGTGGTATTTCGATATCAAGCGCTATCTTGAGACGCAAGAGTATCCTGAGGGAGCATCTAAGAAGGACCGAAAGACTCTGCGGAGGTTGGCCATGGTGTTCTACCTTAATAAGGATGGAGTTCTGTATAAGAGGAATTTTGATTGGGTCTTGCTCCGATGTGTTGATGATAGAGAAGCAAGCCAATTGATGAAAGAGGTTCATGAAGGATCGTTCGGTACCCATGCCAGTGGGAATGCGATGGTGAAGAAGCTGCTGAGGGCAGGTTATTACTGGATGACAATGGAGGCCCAATGTTTTAACTTCGTGCGGAAGTGTCATAAATGCCAGATTTATGCTGACAAGGTGCACGTGCCTCCAAATCCGTTGAGCTTGATGTCGTCCCCGTGGCCGTTTGCTATGTGGGGCATTGATATGATCGGAAAGATTGAGCCTACAGCTTCGAATGGGCATCGGTTCATATTAGTGGCTATTGATTACTTCACCAAGTGGGTGGAAGCAGCCTCTTATACGAACGTTGCAAAGCAGGTCGTTGCCCGATTTTTGAAGAGGGACATCATTTGCCGATATGGGGTTCCCGAGAGAATCATTACGGATAATGGTTCTAATTTAAATAATAAGATGATGGCAGAGCTGTGCCGGGAATTCAAGATCGAGCATCACAATTCTTCTCCCTATCGTCCGAAGATGAATGGGGCGGTTGAGGCAGCCAACAAGAATATTAAGAAGATTGTGCAGAAAATGGTGGTAACCTACAAAGACTGGAATGAGATGTTACCGTTTGCATTGCATGGGTATCGAACTTCGGTGCGTACATCTACTGGGGCAACGCCTTTCTCGTTGGTATATGGAATGGAAGCAGTGCTACCGGTTGAGGTCCAAATTCCCTCTTTGAGAGTCTTGATGGACGTAAAGTTGCAAGAGGTTGAATGGGTAAGGACCCGGTATGAAGAATTGAGCCTGATTGAGGAAAAGAGGCTGGCAGCCATCTGTCATGGGCAGTTGTACCAGCAAAGGATGAAGCGTGCTTTTGACCGAAAGGTGCGACCTCGGGTGTATTACGTAGGAGATATTGTGCTGAAAAGGATCCTTCCTCCTCAAAACAATCGAAGGGGCAAATGGACACCCAATTATGAAGGTCCATTCGTGGTCAAGAAGGTTTTCTCTGGTGGAGCCTTGTTGTTGACGACCATGGATGGCGAGGATTTTCCATCCCCTGTGAATGCAGACGCAGTTAAAAAAAACTTCGTATGAAGAGACCCGCTGGACGAAAAGAATAAAATAGTCCAGGCAAAAATGGGCATCCCGGCGAACCAAAAAATAGAAAAAAGGTTTGGGCAAAAATTAGGGATAAAAAGAAAAATGTACACCCGGCAAGTCGAAAACCTGAAAGGGCGACTTGGGCAAAAAAGGGTATCCCGGTGGACTGAAAACCCGAAAGGAAGGTCCAGGCAAAAGAGGGATTGAAACGAACAACTGCGTCTAGCATGATCGTTTGCGCTTTGGTTAAGGCACATGGATAGTACCTGGTAGGGATCAATCGGAGGCGTCTTGTTCAGAAGGCAGAAAAGCACAGAGAGTCTGAGGACATATGGGGTGTAACCGAGTTGGAACTCGATGAGATCACGGGTTTCACATTGCCATTAGGATAGATTTTTCCTTTTGTGCGCAATTACCTCTTTTCAGGAATTGCTTCCTTTGTATTGCTCGGTTTGAGCCACACTTTTTCAATCAATAAAATGCATATTCAGTCAAATAATTTTGTTTTTGTTTTTCATTACCACTTTGATTGCAAAAACATCATATATTTTTGATAAAGAATCTTGCATTTTAAGACATACAGGTCCCTTCCAATGCATGTTTATAAGATTGAAAACTTGAAATCTTATTCGGAAGGTTGAGTGACCCAAGTGTTGAAATCTTGACACGCCTGGGGCACGATTTTATCTAACGATCTCTTTTGCAGGTGCTGTTAGATATTTTCACTCACTTGTAGGTTGTGATGTGGAAGTTTTGACAAAACAAATCCCCATGGAGTCCAATCAGGGACGAATGAATGAAGGAATGACGAAGAGACGACAAGACGTACGACGATCCTTGAGAATTAATCAAGAAGACTCTTCAAAGTCGGAAGATTGAAAGGTCTGTATAAATCCCAGGAGTTCGCTCTTCGTCGAGTGCGGAGCAGTGGGGAATACAAGATGATGGAGTAGAAAAGGTCCAGACGAGTCTGGAAGTTCTCAAAAGCGGAAAGCTGATACGGGATTGGGATGTGGATGCCAAGGTTCGACGAGTCGACAGGTGTTTAGTACCAACTTTCCTCATCTCTCCAAGCAGAGTCGTGAGGACTAACTCCCCAGCAAATTCAAGGTCTGTGGCTTCCCTAGCAGGGTCAGGATGGTTATCCCCAGCAGGTTGTAGATCAATGCTTTCCCAGTCGCCAGGCCTGGAAGTTGCTGTTTCCCAGCGGAGGTATCTATGAGGGTTCTCCAAGCAGAGTCGGGATTTATATTCCCAGCAAGTCAGAGACCGTTGTATCCCCACAGAGTATGTGGGTGGCTCTTATCCCCAGCGATGTCCCCAAGCGGATCGAGTGCAAAGGAGGTCTTCCCCAGCGGGGGTTGCCTTTTCCCAGCAGTAATGCTATTCCCCAACAGGGTGGAGATCGGAGTGTTGGCGAGTTCCTCAGCAGAGTGTCTCGAGCTCCCCAGACGAGTCCCTCGAGGGGGATGCTTTTTATACATTCATCATGTAGAATAAGCATAGCATATTGCATAATAAATCGCGTAGCATTTCCATGATTATGGAGCATTACGCTGGAAAGAAGCTCATGCATCATTATTGCAAGCATAGGCTAGTCTCAAGCCGTGGTTATTGTTTGAGAGGCGGTTTTGCCAGAAGCCGAAGCTGTTACTCCGAGGAGTTTAGCCTCATGATTTGATCAAAGGTATTACCCAGTAGTGCGATACCGGAGGAGACTTTTCCGTCGGACGGAGATGGAAATGTTACGCGATCAGCGCGATTCGAGCCGTGGTTACCGCTTGAGATTTGGTTCCACCGGATGGTGAAGGTGTTACTCTGAGGAGTTCAACATCATGATGTCAGATCTGTAATGTTCCCCAGTAGTGCGATACTGGAGGAGACTTTTCCGTCGGACAGAGATGGAAATAAAATCAAAGGATATTACGCGATCAGTGCGACAAACGGGGTTCAAACGGAGAAAGGGAGATGTTGAGGCATTTTCTGGAGAGCGGGGTTCAAATGGAGATTGGAGTTGAAGATTATATCCAGGATGAGGTCCTCAGGATTATCTTCTGTTCATGTGTCACCTTAGACTCTGGCTGAGGCCAACAGAGCTCGTTATAGGTGTCTTCTGAGGAAGAGATGCATATGTTACCTTCCTTTTGTGAAGGTGTACCCTCTGATATGTCGCCCTCAGAGTGGTGTTTGGTGTTATTTCCGATGTTGCCAGCGGAATTACCACAAGAAATTGGAGAACGGGGTTCAAATGGAGAAAGGGAAATGTTGAGGCATTTTCTGGAGAGCGGGGTTCAAATGGAGAAAGGGAAATGTTGAGGCATTTTTTGGAGAGCGGGGTTCAAATGGAGGAAGGGAAATGTTGCGGCATTTTCTGGAGAACGGGGTTCACAATGGCGATCGCAAGTTATCGTCAGGCGACTGGGGTTCAAATGGAGAATGGGGTTCATTATTTGGCAAACAAGATGTCGGGGTTTAAATGCAGTGATCTGGGATCATTTGCGCGAAAGAAAATTTTCGGGGTTCAAGAAAATGAAAAAAGAGAAATCATCAAAAAATTTCGGGGTTCAAGAAAAGCATAAAAAGAAAGTGATAATAATCCCCAGCGGATGTGGTGTTCAGGCCATGGTTATCCCTGTGTTACCATTTATTCTGGTATCCAGGTCGATGTTTCTGTTTCGGTATTCAGGCCGACTTTCTCCGTACCAGACGGATTTTTCTTTCAGAAGATTGTTTCTTTGCCGATTCTGACAGGCATTGTTAATTATTTCCCATCAGAGTGCAAATTGTTCGTCTGTTCTTGGTATTCAATCACTCTTCATCCTGATCATCTGAAAGCCGAGGCTATTCATATCGACAGGTTCACAGTGGATTGAATAGGGGCAGCTGTAACACCTCAAAATTTGCCCTCCTCTCTTGGGACTAGCTGAGCATATTGCATAGCATTTTTAGGTCATTAGGCATTGCATATTGCATGTCATGTGGCTACATTAAGTAAGTCATCCTCATAAGTCTTGGTCAGAAGATGAAGAGGTTGAGATGTTCAAGCCTGAGGGTTTATGGACTGGTCACTAGCCATCTGAGGGTTTGTGATTCAAATTAGGGTTTCATGATTCCTCAAGGAGGTTGAGCTTTATCTTGGTAGCAATGGTACATCATCATCATGGTTTTGTCGTCACTAAGGGATTCATCATGTTTGATCAGATACCTTGAGATTAGGGTTTTGACCTCTGGTCAACACTAATCAGTTGCATTGGGCCAATCAGGGCTTGGCAAGGAGATGAGGTTTTCAATGGATATGGGGATCATTTTATGATTATATTGAGCTTATGGAAGCTAGGGTTTCATCATTGAGCCATTTCATCAGGAGTTTGAGGCTCAACTTGATCAGTGCATGGCCAAGTCATCTATCAGTCAACAAAAGTCAATTATGGTCAACTGTGCCTGGAATGATGGATTTGGAGGTGGGAGAGGGTTAGATACACTTCATTCATGTCCAAACAAGTTTCATTTGACATTTCAAACATCAAGAATGAAGAAAATAAAGTCAGATGGAAACTTTCCAAAAATAGAAAGTGACTTGTAATTTACAACTGCCAAAAATGGAAAGTTTTTCTCCTCAAAATTACATGTCCAAAAATGCTTCAAATGAAATTTTGTCCAACATGAAAGTTGTAGATCTTGCTCTCACCTTTCCAAAAAGTCCAAAAACATGAATTTCTCATTTGTGGTTGGCAAGTTATGGATTGATCCTTGTCCAAAAAAGTTGAACTTCAAGGAGGCATAACTCTTGAACCATTTGGCCAAATTGAGTGAGGTTTTTTTGATCAAACTCCATTTGACATGAGCTATCATAATCCATCATTACATTTCATCAAAAATCATCACATAAAAAGTCCATTTTTCAAGTGAACCAATTTGGAAAAATGGAGGGAAAAAGGTGTTTTTGCAAAATAAGCATTGTTTTCACATGATTCCTTTTGTACTAGCTCACAAATGTCATTTGTAACTTGCTCAAACCATAAAATTCTGCTGTTGCATTGGCTTTGCACAAGTGAGGGTGGATTGGCTAATTACCATTTAGCATGAAACTTGCATTCTCACTAATCCTTTGTAATTACACTAATCATGATTACTAACATGTTTAACATAACATATAAAAGCTTGATTGTAACTGTTTCATCCATAATCATAACAGAATCAAGATCTAGATCTGAAAATCTCAAAAATTCTTCAACTTCTTCTTTCACTTTTTTTGCAATTTCTTCACAAGCCTTGCCAAGATCTTCATCCATTCATCATCTACATGCATTTTGGAAGCTAATTGAAGCAAGGAATCATCATTTGCAAGCCAAATCGTGGACTGTTACAAGTAGGTGCAACAATGGCAAATGGAGATTTCAACAAGATCGTGCGTAATTGAGCAACAAACCTTGTTCCATTCACCTATCCAAGAGTGATAGAAGTTCTGTTTTCACATTCCAAGGCCAGAAAACACGCGTTTGCACTACTGCACATCATTGGAGGTGAGTTTTCGAGTTTGACTATTCATGAAATCAATTGGTGCTTCTTGTAGATCTTGCTTAGTAGGTCATTCTGCACTTTGAACCATTGGATTTGGTTGAGAAACGAACAAGTTATGTTGATTTGAAGTTTTGTGCTCAAATATGTTTTGCTTCGTTTCTCTTAAATTAGGAAGAATTAGGCTATATTAATGTGATATTGTTGATGTACGTTGGAAGACCTTTCCATTGATATAAGGTTTGTGTGATTTGGTGAACATTTGTTCTTGGACCTATGAACATATGATGAACATGAAGAACATTTGAAAATTTTCCAGAAAGTGTTGCTAGATCCATATTTTCGCTACTGTTAATGCTGGATGGTGTTAGCGCGCCACTTTTTCAAACATGTACCTGCTTCGATTCTTGACCACGCCATTTCCACATTTGGCTTTTGCAATTTATTTTCACCATGCCTTACATATTTCACATGCTTCATTTCACTTTTTTTTATTTTTTCCATTACTTCCAAAATTCATATCTCATGAAATAATTGTCCAATTGATGTGAGGTTTTTTGTGCCATGATCCTTGTAACCTCTACTATTTTTTGGTTATTTTTAATAAAATTGTACACGTGTAATTTTGGGAATGGCCTAGGGTTTGTTCATGTATGTGTTTGCTTGCACATTGCTTGATGTTTGGCTTGTGAAATGATGATGCTTAATTGTAAATTCTTGAAATTTTACATGTGTGTTCTAGACTCATTCCTGGTCATTTTGGTATATAGTTTGTGATTTTTGCATTCGTGTATTGAGAGATATGATATGATCATTAGAGGTGTGACAGTTTGTGTCACACCATGTTTTGCTTGACTTCATGAATTTCATTGCCATGCCAATTGAACTTGAAATGAGCTGAATTTTTGTATGTTGACTCTCGTGGAAGTTAAGTTCACTTGTGAATTTTTGTGGATTTTTTGGATGCATTTCCTATTTGATTGAGAATTCTCTTTTGTTTGACCAAATGTGGACCTTTTGTGAGTCATGATCTTAAATGTTTTTTGAAATTCTTGATATGTATTGGATGGACTTGAAATTTTGTGGAGTGATTCTAGACATCTTAAAGTTTGCCATGATTTTGGTTTGGTGCATTTATCATGTTCCTACACTGTTTTATGCTTGCTTGAAGTTGATGCATGATTTGGTGCCTTGTTTGGACTTGTTTGAACTTGCTTTGACTTGATGATTTTAATTGACTTGCTTCCCATTGTCCAATTGGCTTGAAATTTGGTATGATGATCATGTTGTGAGTGCTGTTTAGCCATGAATTTTTAGGGATTTATTGAATTGTTTTGGATTGAGTTTGGATTGATTCATTCTGTTTGGTCCAATGAGCTTTGAAATGACATGTTTTGCCCTAAATGCTTCATGAAATGAAAATGGTGAATGATATGAATGTGAGACCACTTGGATTTGTTTCTAAATTGATTGAACTTGATTTTGGATAACTTTCATGTTCTGTTTAGAAATATTTCTCCTCCTTGGACCCTAGGCTTTGTCCTAGGGTTTTGCTTCTCATGTTTGAGTTGTGTTTCAGGACAAAAAGCAAATGGCATGGAGGAATTAATTCACTTGGCTTGAGTTGTTCATTTGATTGATGTTGGTTAACATTGAATTTTTTTTGTAGGTGGTTTCTAAGTCATTTGTGTTGAGCATTGGCTTGTGCTTTGCTTGATGCATTGCTTGTGTACAGTTAATTGTTAACTTGTCTGACTGTTTGACTTTCTTCTGAGCTGTGTAACTGACTGTGTTGGATTGTTTTCAGGTACCTTAGTTGCTATAGTTCTTTGAACTTTTCTTGGTTGCTTAACCAACTAGGTATACTTTCTTAACTTCATGTAGTCTGGAAGACCTGGCCTGTTACATGGCCAGGCACCTGTCTGAAGCCCTCCTTAAGAGGCAATGCCTGTGATTGTTTATATTTGTGCCAAGCAGGAAAAGACCTTTGTTAAGGCAATTGGCAGATACAAGAGATGTGCAATCCATCTCCTGCTATTCTTGTTGAGTCATCCCTCTGCTCACACAACTGGTGTTGATGCGTCGGGATACTAACCCTAGATCTTATACAGTTGTACAGTTGAGTCAGAGTCATAAGTGTAGAAGGATTCCCACTTTCTGAACCCACACTTCCTTTGTCTGAAGCTCTCCCTGGCCAGGGATAAGAGTTGTGAGGTCTCATCCTCACTTCCCATTCATCTGCTTCACCCTAACTCTCAATGTTAGGGTTAAGAGCAAATCATCACCTGATACAATTGGCTTGCTTTTGCAGCCTAACCCTTGTGTGAGCCCACTTTGTCTGTATATAGTGTGTGCTAATTGTGTATGTTTGCTTTGTTTTGCTTGTGCTTGTATGCCTTGCTTTGCCTGTTTAGGATTTGCCTGCTGCCTGTGCAGGTAGATAGAAAACTCAACCTAGGACCATTGTGGAATACATGATAACTATTAGGCTTGAGTCAGTCTCCCTTTTAGTTTGTCATTTCCCAGTCTCTGGTTAGGAGAAAGTTTCTCCCCTGTTAAGGGGAACTACGTTGCCCTGATCCTCATACCAGATGAGGTACGTAGGCAGGAGGTCGTGCGAGATCTCTCCGGGCAAACCTTTTGTTTTTGCGTGTGTTTGTTTGACAGTTGCTAGGCTCGAGTTCCCGACTCCTTAGTAACTTGTTGTTTGTTTGTTTCTTGAGTGTGTGCTTGACAGTTATAGGCTCGAGTTCCCGACTCCCTATTAACTTGTTTGGTTGTTATGTGCTTGGAAGATGATATAAGTCCAGTGATTGGCATTCGGGTTCCAGTGTGGGTTTGTCTGATTCGGAAGCTGATATAAGTCCAATGATTGGCATTCGGGTTCCAGTGTGGGTTTGTTTGTTTCGGGCGCTGATATAAGTCCAGTGATTGGCATTCGGGTCCCATGTTTGCCATTTTTGTGTGGAGTCTGACATAAGTCCAGCGATTGGCAGTCGGTTTCCTGTGTGCGTTTTGTTTTGTTTGGCGTGCGTGAGCCGAACTACGGTAGCTCTGATTCTCATTCCAGATGAGATACGTAGGCATAGGAGGCGATATCCTATCGAGCTTGTTCCCCCTTGTCCCGAACTACGTTGACTCTGATGTTTGTTTCTGACAAACTACGTAGGACCAGGATGCGATATCCTGCCGAGTTACCTTCCTCCGTCTTCCACCTGTCTTGTTAGTGTGTGTGCGTGTGTGTATTCTTTGAGCAGTGTTTGTTTTAGCAACCTTTTCTTTCTTTTAGAGCGTGGATCCCGTCGAGTACGACGGACGTGAGGGGTGCTAATACCTTCCCCTTGCGTAATCGACTCCTGTGCCCTTTCTCTTTGGTCGCGAGACCATTTCCTTTCCAGGTTTACTTCGAGCGTTTCCTTTCCCTCTTTGGGATAAATAACGCACGGTGGCGGCTCTGTGTTGTTTTTGTTTCAGCCCGCCGGTTGTTTTTCGCGGATGCGACAGCTGGCAACTCTGCTGGGGACTTGCTGTTGACCTATTGCTGGTCCATCTTCCCTAAGCGAGTCTCTCCTAGCGTTCTAGGATAGTTTAGGTTGCTTGTGTTGCTCTATTTATTGCATTTATTATTGTTCTTTTGTACATATTTGCATAAATATTTGCATGCATCATACTATCATGTTGTCGTCTTCTGCAGGTGGTTCCTCTGTTTTGGGGTGGGTGTTCTGAGTGGGGCTAAAACCCAGGCCCGAGTATACACCTAGGATTAGTGTGGTCTCACGTTCCTCATTTGCTTTATCAGCATATTGTTGCAACGTGACATACCACAAGCCGGACGAGGTTCATCTGAGAGAGTCCTTCCTTTGTGGGGTATTCCACACTGGTTGGGTCACCTCTTTTGAACTATTGACTTCGGTGACCGATCTTTCCCGGATCTTTGGTTTAGACGATCTTAAGGGAGCTACAATGGCACACCCGAAAGGGCAAACCCATTGAGTATCTTTGCCTGATTGTCGAAACCATTATCCGCCTTAGGATAACCTGATTAGAATTTACCTGTGAGGGGAGGGTGATTCTTTCAGATGCATGTTCAGATGGTGACTTTGATGGTGACTATTGGTTCCGTTTATCAGAGTCATATTTATAAGTCGGATTTATGGTCATTTATTGCCGAGACGCCGGAGTGTTGTCCGTGATATTTATCAGTGGGGATCCGTTTATTTCAGGATTCCCCGGGCCGATTCAGAGGATTGAGGTTATCTGCTCAGAGATTGTCTGGTGATGATGATGGTGTATCTTTCAGTTCCGTTTATTTTGGAACCCTTGAGTCGGATTTGTGGTTACATGTTCCGTCAGATGGTTGGGATTAGTTCAGAGATCAGGTTTCAGTGCAACAGATGATCAAATGACTTGGAGGATGGCAATGCATTGCATTCATTCATCAGCATCATTAACATTTTGCATTTACATGCATCTAACACATGTTTATCCATATGCATGGACATTTTCGATCGAGATCCTGGTTGAGAGACTTCTTGCTCAGATATGAGGACCGGTTTGAAAGACGATGTTGTCTACAGTTTCTTCAACCCAGAGATTGATGAGTTGAGAGATATGATAGCATTGATCACACCCGACCATGTGGGGATGTTCAGAGAGGCATACGGTGGTATCCTGAAGATGGGTTTCAGACTCACAGACAATGATAGGAGCGCCATTCATACTCTTCTCCAGTTTTATGACCCGGGCCTGAGATGTTTTGTCTTCCCGGACTATTTGTTGGGACCTCTGATGGAGGAATATGCTAGCATCCTGGGTATTCCGGTCCGAGATCAAATTCCTTTTTGTGCCATTAGGGGAGATCCTGATGTTCTTGGGATTTCTCGTGCTCTTTATTTGAGTCCGGAGATGACCAAGGAGGGTTTGAAAGAGAAAGGGAAATTACTTGGTTTTCATTTGAGTTTCTTGGAAGCTAAAGCCAAGGAATATGCTGCTGTGGGTAATTGGAAGACGGACTGTGCTTTGATTGCTGTGGGCATTTATGGGATTATTCTGTTTCCTAATCAGAAGAGCTTTGTGGACCATAATGCTATCAGATTATTTATGCAGAGAAACCTTATTCCTACTCTGATCGGAGATGTCTATTACTCGGTTCATAACCGGAACGAGAAGCGGCGTGGTGGATTGATCCGATGCTGTGCTCAGATACTATTCAGATGGTTTATGGGGTATTTGCCTTCCCGAGGTACTTTTGCTGCTCTTGATCCTACGATCAAGTGGTCATTCAGATTGATGGGTTTGCGTGCCACTAATATCGCTTGGACTCATAATGGTATGGCTGGACGGGATTTTATATACAGTTGTGGGAGCTTTCCCAATGTGCCTCTCATAGGAGTTCAGGGTTGCATTAATTACAACCCGACGCTTCTTAGGAGACAATTGGGGTTTGCTATGGAAGTTCCTCCTCTCGAGTGCGAGATTCAGGAGTCTTTCTATTTCCCAGTTGAGGGCAATCAGGCCAAGTTGAGGCAAGTGATGTAGCACCTCAAATTTGCACCTACCTTTTGTACATACATACTCATATTAGGTCATAACATTAACATAGTTCACTGCATAACATTGCATTGTCCCTTTGCCCAAGTGCAAGTTCAACTGACAGATTAGGTCAAATTGGTCAGGAGATCAGTCAATCAAGCAAGCCAGTGCATTTTCCTTTGAGGCAAGGCCCTAGGGTTGGTCCAACATGTTCACATGACCTAGGGGTCCTTTGGAAGTGGTTTGGTCAAAGATTGGATGCTCAGAAGTCATCAGTCAGTGTGCAGTCCACCAGAAACCCTAGAAAGTCAACTATGGTCAACTGTGGTCAACTGTGCATGATTTTATGGATTTCAAGGTGGGAGATGGTTTGAAAGGGTTCATTCATGTCCATACAAGTCTCATTTGGCATTTCAAAGATCAAGATTGAAGAATTTGAAGTCAGACAAAAAGTTTCTAAAAATGGCAGGTGACCTGTAATTTTCAACTGCCAAAAATAGAAAGTTTTTCTCCTCAAATTTACATCATCATACAAGATTCAAATGAAACTTTGTCCAACATGAAAGCTGAAGATCTTGCTCTCACCTTTCCAAAAAGTCCAATAACACTCATTTATCATTTATGGTTGGAAAGTTATGATCAAATCATTCTTAAGAATTTTTGAACTTCAAAGTGGCATATCTTCCAAACCATTTGGCCAAATTGGGTGGGGTTTTTTGCTACAAGTCATATTTGATGTGCTCTATCCAAATCTTTCATCACAATTCATCAAAAATTTACCAATCAAAATGGCATTTTTTAGGTGGCATGAATTAAAAAGAGTGAGGTAAAAAAATGAGTTTTCAAAATAAACATTTCCAACACTTTGTGCCAATTGGAATTGTTCTGAAATCACATTTAGAGGTTGTCCAAGGCCCAATTTCGTGCACATACATGCACCCCATGCAACTTGTGTTGGTTTTTAGCAAATTGGTAAAAACACTCCATTAACCAAATTTCTAATTACCACTGGATTAACCATGCTTAGTAACATTAAACAAACTACATATACTTCTTTTTCTGCTGAAAAACCCTAGCACACTTGACTAAAAGAAATCAAAATCTCATTCTCTCAAAAAACTCTCATGTTCTTCATTTGAACTTTTGGTTGAAAACCTTCAAGGAGCTCGTGCCCTGTTGTTTGTTCCATCATCCACCAACATTGTTGAAGCTTTTGCAAGCCCTAAACCCCAGCTGCAAGCCATCTCATACTACTGTTTTGAAGAAGCTTCATCCATGGCAGATTTCAATTGGAGTTGTTCCAAAGGTTGCTGAGCTAAGATTCATCATCCATTCACCAAGACAAACCTTCATGTGCATCTGTTTCTACTAATCCAGGCCAAAGAACCACAAATCAACACAGCTCTTCAAAATCTGGTAAAAATTCGAATCCCACCTTTGATGAATTTATGATATGATTCATGAAGGTCTTGCCATGCTGAGTTCATTGGTAGTTGTAGTTTGAAAAATGGTTAAGTATTTTGAGAGTTACACTAAATTAAAGTTTGGTTGCTAAAAATGTTTTTGCATGATTCATACTGATTAGTTCGAACTGATGAAAAATGAGGCTAGATTTATGATGTACATGTTGAGATGGTTTGAATGATGTGTTTAATTCCCAAATCTGAGAAATTTGTTCATCATCGAGGATGAACATGTACTGTAGCGAAAAACCCTAGAACGTTGCCCAGAAAATGTGTGTTGATCGCGTTTTGTCGTTTTCCTTGCATGAAAGTCACTATTTTATTGCCATGAGCCAATCACAAGATGACACACCTTTAATTGGAACGCTGCGTTCCATTTAGTGAATCCCATATTTACAACATTGCCATTCCGTGTTTAATTAATCATTTAACCATTTTATTTTTCAATTTTTATTTCATTTTGATCACCAATCTTACAAAAATCATAGAACACTCATTTCTAATCCAAATTTCATGGGATTTTTTGCAAAATGTTTCTCTTGATCTCTAGTTTTTTATCATGTTTTTTTCCAAATTTTTTGCATGAGTGGATTTTAAAATGTGCTAGGGTTTGTTTATGTTGACCATTTTGTGTATGTCTCACCAAATTGATTGTGAAATGATGATACATTATCCAATGACTCCCAAATTTTTTGTGCTCAAACTAGACATGTTCATGGTAATTTTGGTGTAGAGTTTGTGAACTTATCATTTCTGGTTGTGGAGTTATGATTTTTTGAATAGGGGTGTGACAATTTGTGTCACACCATTGATGTCCAACTTCATGATTTTAATTACCATGCTTCTTGAGCTCAAATTGGTTTGAATTTTTGCATGAATGTACTTGTGGATGTCTAGTTTACATGTGATTTGTTTTGGAATTATTGATGGAATTTCCTATTTGATTGATAATTTCTCCCCTGTTTGACCAGAATGTTGACTTTTTGTGACACATGTTCTCATTTGATTTGTGAAATTCTCATGCTTAATTGGATGGACATGAAATTTGACATGTGATTAGTAGACATCTTAAGGCTTATCATGGTTTTAGTCCCGTTCATTTCTCATATGTTGTCACTGATTTATGATTTATTGAAGTTGGTGCATGTTTGGTTGACTTCTTTGAGCATGTTTGAACTTGCCTTGCCTTTCTGATTTTCATTGACCTACTTCCCTTTATCCAAATGAGCTGAAATTTGGTATGCTTATCATGTTATGGATGATGTTTGATCATGAATTATTTGAGGATTTTTTTGAATTGTTTGGGATTGGATTTGAGTTGCATCATTCTGTTGACTTCTTTGAGCTCCTATATGCCATGCTTTGACCTAATTTGCTTATGAAATGATGATGATGATTGATATGAACATGGAACCAATTGAGTTTGTTTCTTGATTGTTTGAACTTGATTTTGGACACTTGTCACTTGCTATTTTGATTTCCTTATCTCTTCTTGACCCTAGGCTTGTCCTAGTGGTCATGTTGCTCATGTTTAAGTTTGTTGTTTCAGGTTAAGCAACAAATACCCAAAGAGATCAATACAAATTGATTGAGCTTGATTGATTATCGTGACTAACTTGTTTATTTTGTAGGTTGCTTGGCTCACATGTTTTGAGCCTTGTGCATTGCACATTTAACTGATTGTGTTGACTGTTGATCCCTATCTTATTTTGGTTTGACTTTGAGTTGTGTACTGATTCTGTTTGACTGGTTTCAGGTACCTTTAGTTGCTCAGTTCTTTTAAGAACTTGCTTTGCTTTGCTTAATAGCAATTTGCATTGAGGTATAATCTCTTGTCTTCATGTAGTCTGGAAGACCTGGCCTGTTACTTGGCCAGGCACCTGTCTGAAGTCCTCCTTAAGAGGCAATGTTTGTGACTGTTTACAATTTGTCCTTGTACATATTCAAAGACCTCCTAAGTGAAGAGGCAATTGGTAGGATCCAAGAGATATGCAACCTATCTCCTACTATTCTGTGTGTCACTCACCTTGCTCACACTACTTGTGTTGATGCATAGTGAGTAAAAACCCAAGATCTATAGAGTCTAACTTGTGGAGAGAGTTCCTACTTTCTGAACTCCCACACCTTCTGATATTCAAATGCTCTCCCTGACCAGGGATAAGAGCAATGAGGCACACCCCTCATCTCCTTTCATCTGCTTCACCTTAGCCCCTCAATGGCAAGGTTAAGAGCTAATACTACCCAGTTCCAGTGGTTTGTTTGTTGAGGTTGATATGACTCCTCGACTAAAACCTAACCTTGATTGAGCCCATTGCTTGCATATAGTGTGTGCTACTTGTGCTTGTGTGTTTGCTTGGCTTGCTTCCTGTGCAAGTTAGGTTTAGTTCAGCTTGCTTCCTGTGCAAGTTAGGTGTGGCTTGCTTCCTGTGCAAGTCATGTTTAGGATAGGCTTGCTTCCTGTGCAAGTTAGCTAGAAACCTTAACTTAGGGATGATTTGCATGATAACATCTAGGTTCGAGTCGTAGTCTCCCTAGTTGTGTCTCCCTCTGTTATCTGGTTAGGCTAGTCCTGTATCCCTGCGTAGGGGAACTACGTCGCCCTGATCCTCATACCAGATGAGGTACGTAGGCAAGAGATGAGCTGATCTCTCCGGGCGCCCTTTTTCTTTTTCACCCTTTTTGTCCTCAACCCCTTTGTGTGTGTTGTTGTGTGCTTGGAAGCTGATGTAAGTCCATCAAGTGGCATTCGGGTTCCATTGTGGGTGTGTTTTGGTTCGGATGCTGATGTAAGTCCAGTGATTGGCATTCGGGCTCCACGTTTGCCTCTTTGTGTGCGTTTTGGTTCGGATGCTGATGTAAGTCCAGTGATTGGCATTCGGGCTCCACGTTTGCCTTTGTTTGTGTGAGTTTGTTTAGCGTGTGTCAGCCGAGCTACGAATGCTCTGATTCTTCTTCGTCCAAGAAGATACGTATGCATAGGATGCGATATCCTAGCGAGCATGTGTTATTTCCCCAGTCCGAACTACTTCGACTCTGATGTCTATGCCTGATAGACTAAGTAGGCCCAGGATGCGATATCCTGCCGAGTCAGTTTCAGTCTGTTTTCTTGTGTCTCTTTCAGCCAGTGTGTGTGTGTGAGCAGTGTTATAGCAACCATTTTCCTTCCTATTGTGCATGGATCCCGTCGAGTACGACGGATGCGTAGGGGTGCTAATACCTTCCCTTCGCATAACCGACTCCCGATCCCTTTCTCTTTGGTCACGAGACCATGTCTTTTCCAGGTTTACTCTGAGCATTTCCTTTCCCTCTTTTGGGGTAAATAACGCACGGTGGCGGCTCTGTTGTTCTTGTTTCCCGCCGGTTTTTCGCGTAATGCGACAAGTGGCTGGGTCATGGCGTAGCATTCAGAGGAAAGGAAAGGTTCCTTTTGGCAAGGTCAACAGCCGGTCCCTTCCTCCATTTGATGATTGGTTGCGGAAGAGGATAGAGCTCACACTTCTACCATTTCCGGGAGGTGATCTTTGGTGTCCTATGATTGAGGGTCCGAGTTCTTCTGTCAGTATGGAAGAATTCCTAGAGATGAAGCGGGAAAGAGATCAGTTGCTTGCAGAGAAAGCTGAATTGGAGATGAGTGTTGCTCGGGTTCAAGCGGCTAATCAGGAGATCAGAGTGAAGATGGAAGATCAAGACAAACGACATGCCTTGGAAGCAAAGCGCTTTGAGATGGATACTGCCTACTATGGGAAGATCAGCCAAGCCTTAGCGTCATCCAACAGGGAGCACGACATCACTAAGGAGAAGCTAGCCAGAGCTTCAAAGGCCATTGAAGATGAGAAGAGGAGGCAAATCCTTGTGAGAGATCAGAGAGATGCCAAAGTCAGAGTCCTCATCGCTGAGTGGGAGGCAAAGCTGAAGGTTAAGGAAGCAGAGAATGTGAAGATCATCGCCGAGAGAGATCATTGTATCGCTGAGAGGGATCACTAAATTGCTGAGAGAGATCATTATTTCAGGCAGATGAAGATTCACCAGAAGGAGGTGGGGAGATTACAGCAGGAGAATACCGAGCTCAGGTTCGCCGCAGAGTTCGCGAAGATGGTTGATGATATAGGGCCTTCTGTGGGACCCTCATCAGGCTAGCCTTTCTCATTTATGTGGATTACCGTCAGGCCTGTTGACGGAATTCACTTGCTTGTATTTTTCCTTGTTGATTCTGGAGAAGTGTATCTGAATTGTATCAGCTTTGATGTATGACTATGGCACTTTTTGTGCATTTTGCTATGTGATGGTTATTTTCATTCAGTGATCGATCTTCAAGCTTTATTTGCTTTATCGTATGCACTCACACAACACACACATGGTTGGGTGGTATTTTGCTAAATCATATATCTCTGATCTGTATGATGAAATCAAATGCTGAATGTCAGAATATTACTGCCGGATTATTATCTGTCTCTATGATGCCAGGATCGAGAGACAAAGTGTTCCTCATATGGATAAACACTGCATTCATGCATGATCATGATAACTTGTGTTTTATTTTGCAGGTATCTGTTGCTAACGTGCTTGATTGTTTCAGGAATCATTGCTCGTGCTCGTAGAGTCGTACATTTGCACTCAACACGCCCTCACAGATACTTCACTCGACGCAACACTCCTAGACTGAAGGATCTCCCAAACACAGATATCCTCGAGCTGAAGGACAAGATGAATGAGCTGATCAACATCATGCAGGGTTTTGCGGTTGGTCAGAAAGCTTTGGCTGACAAAGTTGAGAAGCTCGAGCGGGCTTCTGCTGCTAATAGTGCCGTTAACCTGGATGGTGTCTCCAACCAGGGGCTGGGTGGCTCTAGAGATGGTGGCAAGAGAACGACTATAGGCATGGTGAACAATGCTGTTGGTTTTGGTGGTGCTGGTGGTCAACCTGGTCCGATGGGTCAGAATCTGAAGGACAGTTTATTCCCGCCATTCTTCGGGGTTGACGATGACAGGGAGGAAGATAGGGAGGCGGACCAGTTCTCTATGCACAATGAACCGTTCGATCAGTATGGTGCCCAACCTCAGAATAAGGAGATTCAGTTGCTGGCTGAAAAGAACAGAGCCTTGGAGAGCTATGCCACTCCCGGGGTGGTGAACATGTCAAATATGGGGCTAGTTGAGGGGATTGTGATCCCGCAGAAGTTTAAAGCGCCCGCTTTTGACAGATATAATGGGAGTTCCTTCCCGGAAACTCATCTTCATGCCTTCGTTCGCAAGATCTCTGCATACACCATGGACCAAAAGCTGTGGATGTACTTCTTCCAGGACAGCCTGTCCGGAGGCTCCTTGGAATGGTACACCAAGCTTAAGTCTTCTGATATCTAGAGCTGGCAAGATCTTGGGGATGCGTTCTTTAAACAGTATCAGTTCAACGCTGATATGGCTCCGAGTCGTACCCAGCTACAGGGTATGTCTCAGAAGAATAACGAGGGGTTTAAAGAATATGCTCATAGGTGGAGGGAGTTGGCTGCCAGAGTGCAACCTCCACTGGTGGACAGAGAGATGTCTGATCTCTTCATGGGGACCCTGCAGGGGGCATTTGCCGAGAGAATGGTGGGTTATCCGGTAACCAACTTTGCAGACATCGTTGTGGCTGGAGAAAGAATTGAGAGCTGGCTGAAGCTCGGAAAGATTCAGGGTAATGCTTCATCTTCAGGATCGAAGAAACCCTTCAGTAATGGCCAAAGAAAGAAGGAGGGTGATACCAGCGCAGTATACGCTCAGAGAGGACAAAGCAGGGATCGTTACTTCCAGCACACTGCTGCAGTGACTATTCCTGCTGAGCATCAGCCTGCACAACAACAGCAGCAACAACAACAACAACAACAAAGACAACCATTCCAACAAAGGCCGCAGAGGGCTGGATACCAAGTCCGGGGAAGAGCAAATGATAGGCAGTTTGACAGGCCTCCGGTGACTTATTCCTTCTTGTTGAAGAAGTTGACAGACTTGGGGTTGGCACAGTTGAGAACTCTGGCACCTTTGAGACCTGATCAGAGGCCAGCCAACTATGATGAAAATGCCAAATGTGAATTCCATTCAGGTGCGCCCGGACATAACATAGAGAATTGCAAAGCTTTTAAGCACGTAGTTCAAGACTTGGTGGATTCAAAAGCTATCAACTTCGCACCATCTCCCAACGTTAATGCTAATCCCATGCCCGTGCATGGTCAAACGGGGATGAATGCTGTCTCGGAGGAAGGCAGAATTGGGCTGTTGTCTGTTGATCAACTGAGGACTCCGTTGGCTGAGGTTAAATGGCAGTTGTTGTTGAACGGGGTCTATCCGGGTTGTGATGATGATTGTGCTGAGTGCACTGTTGCTCCTGAGGGATGCGCACTGTTGAGGGAAACTGTCCAGGGTCTGATGGACGAAGGGACTATCCGGGTAGAGAAGGCTGATTTGGGTAAAGATGAGGTCTCCACCATAACAATTTATTTTGACCCGGTGGATTTGTCAACTCTAGCTGAGGCGGATCCAGTTACCATCACGGTACCTGGACCGATCCCTTATGACAAAGATGATGCCGTGCCATGGCATTATGGTGGAGAGGTATACTGCAACGGGGAGAAAGTGGAAGAGCAGACTGCGGATGAAATCACCGTTTCAAATATGGATAATGCCGAACCTAGTGGGTTCACCCGCAGTGGAAGATTGTTTGCACCTGATTCCCTGAGGGGAGGAGAAGGAGAAAAAGAGAAAAAAGAAAAGGCCGAGGCTTTAGCCAGGGCGAAAGGTAAACAAGCTGCGGTGAATGAAGGTACTCCAGTGGTGATACCGGCGCCTGGTGGGCCGAAAGGAGAACTGGATGATGAGGCAGAAGAGTTCCTCAGAATAATCAAGAAGTCTGAGTACAAGCTTGTCGACCATCTGCAGCAGACTCCTTCCAAAATATCCATTCTATCTTTGCTGTTAAGCTCTGAGGGGCATAGAGAGGCTTTGATGAAAATTCTGAAGAAAGCCTATGTTCCTCAGGAGATTACAATCAACCAGTTGGAGACGGTAGTGTCTAATGTGCATGCCAGCCATGGGCTGGGTTTCACCGACATGGACCTGACTGTAGATGGGAGGAATCATAACCGGGCATTACACATCGCAATGGAATGTAAAGGAGCCGTGCTTTCGCATGTGCTGGTTGATACCGGCTCCTCTTTGAATGTGTTTCCAAAGAAGGCTCTGGCTAAGCTAAACTGTGAAGGGTTGATCCTGACTCCCACTGATCTGATAGTGCGGGCTTTTGATGGGTCGAAGCAGGCTGTGTTCGGAGAGGTTGAGCTCCCGGTGAAGATTGGCCCAGAGGTGTTTAAGTCTGTTTTCTATGTCATGGATATTCAGCCGGCATACAGTTGCCTGTTGGGTCGCCCATGGATTCATGCTGCTGGGGCAGTGACTTCGACTGTACACCAAAAGCTGAAGTATATCTGGGAAGGACAGGTTGTCACCGTCTGCGGGGAAGAGGACATCTTTGTCAGCCACTTGTCCTCATTCAAGTACGTTGAGATGGACGGTGAGATATGGGAAACACCCAGTCAAGCATTTGAAACCGTTAAGGTGGAGAATGCTCTATTTGCGAAGGAGGATGAGAAACCGTCCATATCTTCATACAAACAGGCCGCCGAGGTGGTGAAGAATGGAGAGGCTCCCGGTTGGGGTAGGATGATGGATATCTCCGCCAAAAAAGACCGCTTCGGAGTGGGGTATCATCCAGGAAGAGGCTCGGTGGGACAAGGCAGAGGACGCCGTACGTCAGTCACATTCACTAGTGCCGGAATGCTGGATCCGGATTACATCTGCGTGGTGGGTGACGAAACTGATAGTGATTGCGAACTAGACCGGTGGATAAAGTCGTGCGCACCAGGGCTGGGAATCCAGAACTGGAGGGTTGAAAAGATCATCCGAGTCACTCTGCTCGAAGAGTAATGATTTCTGTTTCAGTTTATTTGCATGAAAACCATGCGTGTTGCCCGACACGTAATGGTTCATTGTAAGGGCCACCTCATGTTCATATTTGCAAGATTTTGCATCATCAAATAAAAGGATGTTTTTTTCAGTTAAAAGCGGTGTTCCCTGTTTTTCATTTATTTTTGCAGTTTAAAAATAAAAACAAAATAAAAATGGCAATGTTTTCATTTTTCTTTTCAATTTGTCTCGTTCCGGTTCTAAAGCAATGCATGAATCAAAATTCATGCAGATGCGATTCCTCTCCGGATCTCATTGATAACAACCCTGTTACACCCTCGTGTGACTTCGACAATCCGATCTATCATGCTGAAGAAGAAGGCGAAGAAGATTGTGAACTGCTGGGGGAATTAGCGAGGTTGTTGAAACAAGAGGAGAAGGTGATTCAGCCGCATGAAGAGCCGATTGAGGTTGTGAATCTGGGTACCGACGAGGTCAAAAAAGAAGTGAAAATCGGGGCTGCTTTGGAGGAAAGTGTCAAGAGCAGACTGGTGGCATTGTTGAGAGAGTATGTCGACATCTTTGCCAGGTCTTATCAAGATATGCCAGGGTTGGATACCGATATCATTGTGCACAAGCTACCGTTGAGAGCAGATTGTCCTCCAGTGAAGCAGAAGTTGCGCAGAACCCGACCTGACATGGCGATGAAAATTAAAGAGGAAGTGCAGAAGCAGTGGGATGCTGGTTTCCTTGTTGTCACTAATTATCCGCCATGGGTCACGAACATTGTGCCAGTCCCGAAGAAAGATGGGAAAGTGAGAATGTGTGTGGACTACCGAGATCTAAATAGAGCTAGTCCGAAGGATGATTTTCCGCTACCTCACATTGATGTGTTGGTAGATAATACAGCTCAATTCTCGGTGTTTTCCTTCATGGATGGCTTTTCTGGCTATAATCAAATCAAAATGTCGCCAGATGATATGGAGAAAGCAACGTTCATCACACCGTGGGGCACTTTTTGTTATAAGGTGATTCCATTCGGTCTCAAGAACGCCGGTGCTACTTATCAGAGGGCCATGGTGACTTTGTTTCATGATATGATTCATCATGAAATTGAATGCTATGTTGATGACATGATAGCAAAGTCCCAAACAGAAGAGGGGCATTTGGTAGATCTGGCCAAGTTGTTCGACCGGCTGAGACAATTCAGACTGAGGTTGAATCCGAACAAGTGCACGTTCGGAGTGCGGTCTGGTAAATTGCTGGGGTTCATTGTGAGTGAGAAAGGAATCGAGGTTGATCCTGCTAAAGTAAAACAAATAAGAGAAATGCCTGAACCGAGAACAGAGAAGGAGGTTCGTGGTTTCTTAGGTAGATTGAACTACATTTCACGGTTCATATCTCATCTAACAGCCACGTGTGAACCAATTTTCAAGTTGTTAAGAAAAGATCAAACGGTCAGGTGGAATGATGATTGCCGAGCGGCATTTGAAAAGATAAAAGAGTATTTGCAGGAGCCTCCGATTCTGATGCCTCCTGTGGAGGGAAGACCGTTAATTCTGTACTTGACGGTCCTCGAGGGGTTTATGGGGTGTGTATTGGGGCAGCATGACGAGTCTGGTCGAAAAGAGCATGCCATATACTACCTTAGCAAAAAGTTTACCGACTGTGAAACAAGATATTCACTGCTCGAGAAAACTTGTTGTGCTTTGACCTGGGTTGCTCGCCGACTGAGACAGTATATGCTGGTTCATGCCACTTTATTGATTTCCAAGATGGATCCAATCAAGTACATTTTTGAGAAGCCAACATTGACCGGACGGGTTGCGAGGTGGCAAATGATTTTAACAGAATATGATATTCAGTATACCTCTCAGAAGGCGATCAAGGGGAGTGTATTGTCTGATTACCTCGCCCAGCAGCCCATTGATGATTATCAACCGATGAAGTTTGAATTCCCTGACGAGGACATCATGTTTCTCAAATCGAAAGATTGTGAGGAACCAATCCCGGAGGAGGGGCCTGACCCTGAATCCGAATAGATTCTGATGTTTGATGGGGCCGTTAACGTGAATGGAAGCGGTGTTGGTGCTGTTTTGATGACGCCGAAAGGATCCCACATTCCTTTTGCTGCCCGGCTAACATTTGAGTGCACCAACAACGTGGCTGAATATGAAGCTTGCATATTGGGGATTGAAGAGGCGATTGATTTGAGGATCAAGAACCTTGTCATATATGGAGATTCAGCTCTGGTTGTAAACCAAGTTAACGGGAAATGGTATACGCATCAATCTCATTTAGTTCCGTATCGAGATTATACGAGGAGATTGTTGACGTTTTTCACCAAGGTGAAGATGCATCATGTGCCTAGAGAGGAGAACCCTTTGGCGGATGCTTTAGCTACTTTGGCTGCCTTGATTAAGGTGCAGAGGTGGAATCAGTTCCCCAGTGTCGAGATTGGACGTCTGGATAGGCCGGCTTATGTGTTTGCTGTTGATACAGCGCTTGATGATGACAAGCCGTGGTATTTCGATATCAAGCGCTATCTTGAGACGCAAGAGTATCCTGAGGGAGCATCTAAGAAGGACCGAAAGACTCTGCGGAGGTTGGCCATGGTGTTCTACCTTAATAAGGATGGAGTTCTGTATAAGAGGAATTTTGATTGGGTCTTGCTCCGATGTGTTGATGATAGAGAAGCAAGCCAATTGATGAAAGAGGTTCATGAAGGATCGTTCGGTACCCATGCCAGTGGGAATGCGATGGTGAAGAAGCTGCTGAGGGCAGGTTATTACTGGATGACAATGGAGGCCCAATGTTTTAACTTCGTGCGGAAGTGTCATAAATGCCAGATTTATGCTGACAAGGTGCACGTGCCTCCAAATCCGTTGAGCTTGATGTCGTCCCCGTGGCCGTTTGCTATGTGGGGCATTGATATGATCGGAAAGATTGAGCCTACAGCTTCGAATGGGCATCGGTTCATATTAGTGGCTATTGATTACTTCACCAAGTGGGTGGAAGCAGCCTCTTATACGAACGTTGCAAAGTAGGTCGTTGCCCGATTTTTGAAGAGGGACATCATTTGCCGATATGGGGTTCCCGAGAGAATCATTACGGATAATGGTTCTAATTTAAATAATAAGATGATGGCAGAGCTGTGCCGGGAATTCAAGATCGAGCATCACAATTCTTCTCCCTATCGTCCGAAGATGAATGGGGCGGTTGAGGCAGCCAACAAGAATATTAAGAAGAGTGTGCAGAAAATGGTGGTAACCTACAAAGACTGGAATGAGATGTTACCGTTTGCATTGCATGGGTATCGAACTTCGGTGCGTACATCTACTGGGGCAACGCCTTTCTCGTTGGTATATGGAATGGAAGCGGTGCTACCGGTTGAGGTCCAAATTCCCTCTTTGAGAGTCCTGATGGACGTAAAGTTGCAAGAGGAAGCGTGCTTTTGACCGAAAGGTGCGACCTCGGGTGTATTACGTAGGAGATATGGTGCTGAAAAGGATCCTTCCTCCTCAAAACGATCGAAGGGGCAAATGGACACCCAATTATGAAGGTCCATTCGTGGTCAAGAAGGTTTTCTCTGGTGGAGCCTTGTTGTTGACGACCATGGATGGCGAGGATTTTCCATCCCCTGTGAATGCAGACGCAGTTAAAAAATACTTCGTATGAAGAGACCCGCTGGACGAAAAGAATAAAATAGTCCAGGCAAAAATGGGCATCCCGGCGAACCAAAAAATAGAAAAAAGGTTTGGGCAAAAATTAGGGATAAAAAGAAAAATGTACACCCGGCAAGTCGAAAACCTGAAAGGGCGACTTGGGCAAAAAAGGGTATCCCGGTGGACTGAAAACCCGAAAGGAAGGTCCAGGCAAAAGAGGGATTGAAACGAACAACTGCGTCTAGCATGATCGTTTGCGCTTTGGTTAAGGCACATGGATAGTACCTGGTAGGGATCAATCGGAGGCGTCTTGTTCAGAAGGCAGAAAAGCACAGAGAGTCTGAGGACATATGGGGTGTAACCGAGTTGGAACTCGATGAGATCACGGGTTTCACATTGCCATTAGGATAGATTTTTCCTTTTGTGCGTAATTACCTCTTTTCAGGAATTGCTTCCTTTGTATTGCTCGGTTTGAGCCACACTTTTTCAATCAATAAAATGCATATTCAGTCAAATAATTTTGTTTTTGTTTTTCATTACCACTTTGATTGCAAAAACATCATATATTTTTGATAAAGAATCTTTCATTTTAAGACATACAGGTCCCTTCCAATGCATGTTTATAAGATTGAAAACTTGAAATCTTATTCGGAAGGTTGAGTGACCCAAGTGTTGAAATCTTGACACGCCTGGGGCACGATTTTATCTAACGATCTCTTTTGCAGGTGCTGTTAGATATTTTCACTCACTTGTAGGTTGTGATGTGGAAGTTTTGACAAAACAAATCCCCATGGAGTCCAATCAGGGACGAATGAATGAAGGAATGACGAAGAGACGACAAGACGTACGACGATCCTTGAGAATTAATCAAGAAGACTCTTCAAAGTCGGAAGATTGAAAGGTCTGTATAAATCCCAGGAGTTTGCTCTTCGTCGAGTGCGGAGCAGTGGGGAATACAAGATGATGGAGTAGAAAAGGTCCAGACGAGTCTGGAAGTTCTCAAAAGCGGAAAGCTGATACGGGATTGGGATGTGGATGCCAAGGTTCGACGAGTCGACAGGTGTTTAGTACCAACTTTCCTCATCTCTCCAAGCAGAGTCGTGAGGACTAACTCCCCAGCAAATTCAAGGTCTGTGGCTTCCCTAGCAGGGTCAGGATGGTTATCCCTAGCAGGTTGTAGATCAATGCTTTCCCAGTCGCCAGGCCTGGAAGTTGCTGTTTCCCAGCGGAGGTATCTGTGAGGGTTCTCCAAGCAGAGTCGGGATTTATATTCCCAGCAAGTCAGAGACCGTTGTATCCCCACAGAGTATGTGGGTGGCTCTTATCCCCAGCGATGTCCCCAAGCGGATCGAGTGCAAAGGAGGTCTTCCCCAGCGGGGGTTGCCTTTTCCCAGCAGTAATGCTATTCCCCAACAGGGTGGAGATCGGAGTGTTGGCGAGTTCCTCAGCAGAGTGTCTCGAGCTCCCCAGACGAGTCCCTCGAGGGGGATGCTTTTTATACATTCATCATGTAGAATAAGCATAGCATATTGCATAATAAATCGCGTAGCATTTCCATGATTATGGAGCATTACGCTGGAAAGAAGCTCATGCATCATTATTGCAAGCATAGGCTAGTCTCAAGCCGTGGTTATTGTTTGAGAGGCGGTTTTGCCAGAAGCCGAAGGTGTTACTCCGAGGAGTTTAGCCTCATGATTTGATCAAAGGTATTCCCCAGTAGTGCGATACCGGAGGAGACTTTTCCGTCGGACGGAGATGGAAATGTTACGCGATCAGCGCGATTCGAGCCGTGGTTACCGCTTGAGATTTGGTTCCACCGGATGGTGAAGGTGTTACTCTGAGGATTTCAACATCATGATGTCAGATCTGTAATGTTCCCCAGTAGTGCGATACTGGAGGAGACTTTTCCGTCGGACAGAGATGGAAATAAAATCAAAGGATATTACGCGATCAGTGCGACAAACGGGGTTCAAACGGAGAAAGGGAGATGTTGAGGCATTTTCTGGAGAGCAGGGTTCAAATGGAGATTGGAGTTGAAGATTATATCCAGGATGAGGTCCTCAAGATTATCTTCTGTTCATGTGTCACCTTAGACTCTGGCTGAGGCCAACAGAGCTCGTTATAGGTGTCTTCTGAGGAAGAGATGCATATGTTACCTTCCTTTTGTGAAGGTGTACCCTCTGATATGTCGCCCTCAGAGTGGTGTTTGGTGTTATTTCCGACGTTGCCAGCGGAATTACCACAAGAAATTGGAGAACGGGGTTCAAATGGAGAAAGGGAAATGTTGAGGCATTTTCTGGAGAGCGGGGTTCAAATGGAGAAAGGGAAACGTTGAGGCATTTTTTGGAGAGTGGGGTTCAAATGGAGGAAGGGAAATGTTGCGGCATTTTCTGGAGAACGGGGTTCACAATGGCGATCGCAAGTTATCGTCAGGCGACTGGGGTTCAAATGGAGAATGGGGTTCATTATTTGGCAAACAAGATGTCGGGGTTTAAATGCAGTGATCTGGGATCATTTGCGCGAAAGAAAATTTTCGGGGTTCAAGAAAATGAAAAAAGAGAAATCATCAAAAAATTTCGGGGTTCAAGAAAAGCATAAAAAGAAAGTGATAATAATCCCCAGCGGATGTGGTGTTCAGGCCATGGTTATCCCTGTGTTACCATTTATTTTGGTATCCAGGTCGATGTTTCTGTTTCGGTATTCAGGCCGACTTTCTCCGTACCAGACGGATTTTTCTTTCAGAAGATTGTTTCTTTGCCGATTCTGACAGGCATTGTTAATTATTTCCCATCAGAGTGCAAATTGTTCGTCTGTTCTTGGTATTCAATCACTCTTCATCCTGATCATCTGAAAGCCGAGGCTATTCATATCGACAGGTTCACAGTGGATTGAATAGGGGCAGCTGTAACACCTCAAAATTTGTCCTCCTCTCTTGGGACTAGCTGAGCATATTGCATAGCATTTTTAGGTCATTAGGCATTTTTAGGTCCTTGACATCTCCCCTGTCAAGAGGACAACTGTTAGGAAATCCCCTATAAAAGTTGTTGCTGTACACCTGGACAATATTTCTTTCCATCTTGAAGATGGAGCAGCAAAATGGAAGTTTGTAATCCAAAGAAGGGTGGTGGTGGAGAGAGAATTGGGAAAGGATGTTTTGGAGGTCAAATAGGTCATGGACCTAATTAAAACTGCTGGGTTAATGAAAACTGTTGTTGGGTTATCTCAGTGTTATGAAGGACTGGTTAAAGAATTTATGGTCAACATTCCTGAGGACATTGCTGATAAAAACAACAAAGAATTTTGTAAAGTGTTTGTAAGAGGGAAGTGTATCACATTTTCTCCAACTGTGATTAATAAGTTTCTAGGAAGAGGAACAGAAGGTGCATGTGAACTAGAAGCCATGGACAATGAAGTCTATAGGGAAATAACTGTAAGATAGGTCAAGGAGTGGCCTAGTAAGAAGCATCTCCCTGCTGGGAAGATGACTGTGAAATATGCTATTCTGCACAAGATAGGGTCAGCAAATTGGGTGCCAACTAACCACATCTCTACAATTTCAAATGCCCTTGGAAGGTTCATCTTTGCTATTGGAACCAAGCTGAAATTTGATTATGGTAGATTTATGTTTGAAAAAATTGTCAAACATGCTTCTACAAATGCAGTTAAGTTGCCCGTAGCTTTTCCCTCAATGATTTATGGGATTATCCTGAGCCAACTGTAACACCTCAAAATTTGCCCTCCTCTCTTGGGACTAGCTGATCATATTGCATAGCATTTTTAGGTCATTAGGCATTGCATATTGCATGTCATGTGGCTACATTAAGTAAGTCATCCTCATAAGTCTTGGTCTGAAGATGAAGAGGTTGAGATGTTCAAGCCTGAGGGTTTATGGACTGGTCACTAGCCATCTGAGGGTTTGTGATTCAAATTAGGGTTTCATGATTCCTCAAGGAGGTTGAGCTTTATCTTGGTAGCAATGGTACATCATCATCATCATGGTTTTTTCATCACCAAGGGATTCATCATGTTTGATCAGATACCTTGAGATTAGGGTTTTGACCTCTAGTCAACCCTAATCAGTTGCATTGGGCCAATCAGGGCTTGGCAAGGAGATGAGGTTTTCAATGGATATGGGGATCATTTTATGATTATATTGAGCTTATGGAAGCTAGGGTTTCATCATTGAGCCATTTCATCAGGAGTTTGACGCTCAACTTGATCAGTGCATGGCCAAGTCATCTATCAATCAACAAAAGTCAACTGTGGTCAACTGTGCCTGGAATGATGGATTTGGAGGTGGGAGAGGGTTATATACACTTCATTCATGTCCAAACAAGTTTCATTTGACATTTCAAACATCAAGAATGAAGAAAATAAAGTCAGATGGAAACTTTCCTAAAATAGAAAGTGACCTGTAATTTACAACTGCCAAAAATGGAAAGTTTTTCTCCTCAAAATTACATGTCCAAAAATGCTTCAAATGAAATTTTGTCCAATATGAAAGTTGTAGATCTTGCTCTCACCTTTCCAAAAAGTCCAAAAACATGAATTTCTCATTTGTGGTTGGCAAGTTATGGATTGATCCTTGTCCAAAAAAGTTGAACTTCAAGGAGGCATAACTCTTGAACCATTTGGCCAAATTGAGTGAGGTTTTTTTGATCAAACTCCATTTGACATGAGCTATCATAATCCATCATTACATTTCATCAAAAATCATCACATAAAAAGTCCATTTTTCAAGTGAACCAATTTTGAAAAATGGAGGGAAAAAGGTGTTTTTGCAAAATAAGCATTGTTTTCACATGATTCCTTTTGTACTAGCTCACAAATGTCATTTGTAACTTGCTCAAACCAGAAAATTTTGCTGTTGCATTGGCTTTGCACAAGTGAGGGTGGATTGGCTAATTACCATTTAGCATGAAACTTGCATTCTCACTAATCCTTTGTAATTACACTAATCATGATTACTAACATGTTTAACATAACATATAAAAGCTTGATTGTAACTGTTTCATCCATAATCATAACAGAATCAAGATCTAGATCTGAAAATCTCAAAAATTCTTCAACTTCTTCTTTCACTTTTTTTGCAATTTCTTCACAAGCCTTGCCAAGATCTTCATCCATTCATCATCTACATGCATTTTGGAAGCTAATTGAAGCAAGGAATCATCATTTGCAAGCCAAATCGTGGACTGTTACAAGTAGGTGCAACAATGGCAAATGGAGATTTCATCAAGATCGTGCGTAATTGAGCAACAAACCTTGTTCCATTCACCTATCCAAGAGTGATAGAAGTTCTGTTTTCACATTCCAAGGCCAGAAAACACGCGTTTGCACTACTGCACATCATTGGAGGTGAGTTTTCGAGTTTGACTATTCATGAAATCAATTGGTGCTTCTTGTAGATCTTGCTTAGTAGGTCATTCTGCACTTTGAACCATTGGATTTGGTTGAGAAACGAACAAGTTATGTTGATTTGAAGTTTTGTGCTCAAATATGTTTTGCTTCGTTTCTCTTAAATTATGAAGAATTAGGCTATATTAATGTGATATTGTTGATGTACGTTGGAAGACCTTTCCATTGATATAAGGTTTGTGTGATTTGGTGAACATTTGTTCTTGGACCTATGAACATATGATGAACATGAAGAACATTTGAAAATTTTCCAGAAAGTGTTGCTAGATCCATATTTTCGCTACTGTTCATGCTGGATGGTGTTAGCGCGCCACTTTTTCAAACATGTACCTGCTTCGATTCTTGACCACGCCATTTCCACATTTGGCTTTTGCAATTTATTTTCACCAGGCCTTACATATTTCACATGCTTCATTTCACTTTTTTTTATTTTTTCCATTACTTCCGAAATTCATATCTCATGAAATAATTGTCCAAATGATGTGAGGTTTTTTGTGCCATGATCCTTGTAACCTCTATTATTTTTTGGTTATTTTTAATAAAATTGTACACGTGTAATTTTGGGAATGGCCTAGGGTTTGTTCATGTATGTGTTTGCTTGCACATTGGTTGATGTTTGGCTTGTGAAATGATGATGCTTAATTGTAAATTCTTGAAATTTTACATGTGTGTTCTAGACTCATTCCTGGTCATTTTGGTATATAATTTGTGATTTTTGCATTCGTGTATTGAGAGATATGACATGATCATTAGAGGTGTGACAGTTTGTGTCACACCATGTTTTGCTTGACTTCATGAATTTCATTGCCATGCCAATTGAACTTGAAATGAGCTGAATTTTTGTATGTTGACTCTCGTGGAAGTTAAGTTCACTTGTGAATTTTTGTGGATTTTTTGGATGCATTTCCTATTTGATTGAGAATTTCTCTTCTGTTTGACCAAATGTGGACCTTTTGTGAGTCATGATCTTAAATGTTTTGTGAAATTCTTGATATGTATTGGATGGACTTGAAATTTTGTGGAGTGATTCTAGACATCTTAAAGTTTGCCATCGTTTTGGTTTGGTGCATTTATCATGTTCCTACACTGTTTTATGCTTGCTTGAAGTTGATGCATGATTTGGTGCCTTGTTTGGACTTGTTTGAACTTGCTTTGACTTGATGATTTTAATTGACTTGCTTCCCATTGTCCAATTGGCTTGAAATTTGGTATGATGATCATGTTGTGAGTGCTGTTTAGCCATGAATTTTTAGGGATTTATTGAATTGTTTTGGATTGAGTTTGGATTGATTCATTCTGTTTGGTCCAATGAGCTTTGAAATGACATGTTTTGCCCTAAATGCTTCATGAAATGAAAATGGTGAATGATATGAATGTGAGACCACTTGGATTTGTTTCTAAATTGATTGAACTTGATTTTGGATAATTTTCATGTTCTGTTTAGAAATATTTCTCCTCCTTGGACCCTAGGCTTTGTCCTAGGGTTTTGCTTCTCATGTTTAAGTTGTGTTTCAGGACAAAAAGCAAATGGCATGGAGGAATTAATTCACTTGGCTTGAGTTGTTCATTTGATTGATGTTGGTTAACATTGAATTTTTTTTGTAGGTGGTTTCTAAGTCATTTGTGTTGAGCATTGGCTTGTGCTTTGCTTGATGCATTGCTTGTGTACAGTTAACTGTTAACTTGTCTGACTGTTTGACTTTCTTCTGAGCTGTGTAACTGACTGTGTTGGATTGTTTTCAGGTACCTTAGTTGCTATAGTTCTTTGAACTTTGCTTGGTTGCTTAACCAACTAGGTATACTTTCTTAACTTCATGTAGTCTGGAAGACCTGGCCTGTTACATGGCCAGGCACCTGTCTGAAGCCCTCCTTAAGAGGCAATGCCTGTGATTGTTTATATTTGTGCCAAGCAGGAAAAGACCTTTGTTAAGGCAATTGGCAGATACAAGAGATGTGCAATCCATCTCCTGCTATTCTTGTTGAGTCATCCCTCTGCTCACACAACTGGTGTTGATGCGTCGGGATACTAACCCTAGATCTTGTACAGTTGTACAGTTGAGTCAGAGTCATAAGTGTAGAAGGGTTCCCACTTTCTGAACCCACACTTCCTTTGTCTGAAGCTCTCCCTGGCCAGGGATAAGAGCTGTGAGGTCTCATCCTCACTTCCCATTCATCTGCTTCACCCTAACTCTCAATGTTAGGGTTAAGAGCAAATCATCACCTGATACAGTTGGCTTGCTTTTGCAGCCTAACCCTTGTGTGAGCCCACTTTGTCTGTATATAGTGTGTGCTAATTGTGTATGTTTGCTTTGTTTTGCTTGTGCTTGTATGCCTTGCTTTGCCTGTTTAGGATTAGCCTGCTGCCTGTGCAGGTAGATAGAAAACTCAACCTAGGACCATTGTGGAATACATGATAACTATTAGGCTCGAGTCAATCTCCCTTTTAGTTTGTCATTTCCCAGTCTCTGGTTAGGAGAAAGTTTCTCCCTTGTTAAGGGGAACTACGTTGCCCTGATCCTCATACCAGATGAGGTACGTAGGCAGGAGGTCGTGCGAGATCTCTCCGGGCAAACCTTTTGTTTTTGCGTGTGTTTGTTTGACAGTTGCTAGGCTCGAGTTCCCGACTCCTTAGTAACTTGTTGTTTGTTTGTTTCTTGAGTGTGTGCTCGACAGTTATAGGCTCGAGTTCCCGACTCCCTATTAACTTGTTTGGTTGTTGTGTGCTTGGAAGCTGATATAAGTCCAGTGATTGGCATTCGGGTTCCAGTGTGGGTTTGTTTGGTTCGGAAGCTGATATAAGTCCAGTGATTGGAATTCGGGTTCCAGTGTGGGTTTGTTTGGTTCGGGCGCTGATATAAGTCCAGTGATTGGCATTCGGGTCCCATGTTTGCCATTTTTGTGTGGAGTCTGACATAAGTCCAGCGAATTGCAGTCGGTTTCCTGTGTGCGTTTTGTTTTGTTTGGCGTGCGTGAGCCGAACTACGGTAGCTCTGATTCTCATTCCAGATGAGATACGTAGGCATAGGAGGCGATATCCTATCGAGCTCGTTCCCCCTTGTCCCGAACTACGTTGACTCTGATGTTTGTTTCTGACAAACTACGTAGGACCAGGATGCGATATCCTGCCGAGTTACCTTCCTCCGTCTTCCACCTGTCTTGTTAGTGTGTGTGCGTGTGTGTATTCTTTGAGCAGTGTTTGTTTTAGCAACCTTTTCTTTCTTTTAGAGCGTGGATCCCATCGAGTACGACTGACGTGAGGGGTGCTAATACCTTCCCCTTGCGTAATCGACTCCCGTACCCTTTCTCTTTGGTCGGGAGACCATTTCCTTTCCAGGTTTACTTCGAGCGTTTCCTTTCCCTCTTTGGGATAAATAACGCACGGTGGCGGCTCTGTGTTGTTTTTGTTTCAGCCCGCCGGTTGTTTTTCGCGGATGCGACACCAGCAACCTGGAATTCTGAGCAGAAATGATCTTCCTAGTAGAAGAAAACATCCTCTATCAGTTCATTACAAATTGTTTGAAGGTAGTCATGTCGAAGACATTTTCATGACATCTGCTGTGAAGAAGCCAGCCTCAAAAGGTGGTCTTATTGCTGAGCTGAAAGAAACTTGTTAAGAATTGGATACTGGGATAAGGGTAGCAACAACCAGGAAGGAAGCTTTGGAGGCTCTAATGCAAGCTTGGAGCAAGCTGAAAGAGAGAATGTTGGACATGCCAAGGAAACAGTAGCCCAAACCTCTAGTGAGAGGTCTGAATCTAAAGATGAAACAAGTGGCAGTTTTGGTTCTGATGTTGATGAAGATGCAAGCTCCTCTGACTAGTTTTATTGAAGTTGTCCCCCACTCTTTTAATGATGTGTTGTGATGGATGTTCTGGTGTTTCTTTTGGTAGTTATGTTCTGCTACCTTGATGTATTTTTTTGGGGTTCTTTTTGGTTTTTCTGGATTTTTATCTCAGCTTGTATAGTTGTGTGTGTTCTGGGATCTGTTACACTTAACAATATGCTTTGACATTCTGTGTGACATTCTGTTTGACTAATATACATTTATTTTGTCTCTTTGGTCTATTTTGTCTAAAAAGGGGGAGAAGTAGCTAAAGTAGCTATGTTATACTATAAACAGATGACAGATGATGTTGAAGATGATGTATGTTGAAGATAATTTGTTTAGTACAGGTGATGTTGAAGGTGATGTTAGATGGGGACATGTGATGTTGAAGGTTATGTTAGATGGGGAGGTGTATGTTACAGGTGATGATAAATAGGAGAAGTATTCTGTCTGTGTTGAGCAGACTGAGGGGGAGGTGGAGCACAAGCGCATATGTGTTTAATATGTGTTTATTAGTTGCTATCTTAGCTAGTAATGTGTGTTTTATTACTTCTGCTGCTAAACTTGTACTATGATTATTCTCTTGTGAAACAAATGATATGATGTATGTTTTAGCCAAAATTTGCCAAAGGGGGAGTTTGTTTGTTCTATGTGTTGGCATCAATTTTGATAAAACCTAGAGCTTTCACAAGTTGTCACAAGTGTTGTCTTGACATGAGATAACAGGTTCCTGCAGGGTGTTTAAAATGTGAATGTGCATGATTTAGCTGAGATGTCAGACCCGATGTCAAGACATCTGTATACAAAACATTCAGTCTGAATGTTATGTATTGTGTGATTGCGATTTTTATGTTAATCTATGTGTAATTGATGTGATGATTGAACCCGCCATTCAATCAGTAATTAAAACCAGATTGATTGATTTTCCAACAAGATATGATCAGTTGTCATAAGAAGATACGAATGGAAAATACTTTTAGGGTTTTATGATGTCCAAGCCCAGCCAAACACTTCTATATAAAGGGTATGGAAAACCTGGTTTTAACACACAAGAAATAACAAACGAAATAGTGAGAGAGAATAAGGGTTTTAGTCTTGTGTGGTCGTGTGTATTGTGAGCCATTCATTCATCCATTGATGATTGAATTGGACTGACTTTTGAGTTGTAATTTGTCCACTCTAAGCTTTGAAGCATGAGTGTGTGTTTACTTGGTTGAAGCTTTTAAGCAAGATCAAGTATGTGTTCTTGAAGAGTGTTTTCTTTCATTGTAATATTTGTTTTTACATCACTGTTGTGATTGAGGGGGAGTGAGTAGGATCTCTTATCTAAGAGTTCTTAGATAGAAGTCACACGTGTAGAGATTAGGTGAAAAGACTGTAACTTGAAGTTGTTTACTGAGAGTCTTTGAACTAATTCTGTTTAGTAGATTTCCTTCCTGGCTTGGTAGCCCCCAAACGTAGGTGAGTTTGCACTGAACTGGGTTAACAATTGCTTGTGTCACTTGTACTACTATTCTTAATCTTTTATCCTGTTTATATTTTTCAGATATTAGTGTCGTGACATTACCTTCGACATCTCATATTTGATACCAGAATTTCAATACCCATATACACCCTTTTAGGATGCCTAGCGAAAAGTCCTCATTTCTACCTAGAGTTATTTGGCTCGTACCCAAACATTTAACTCCTTCCTTTTTGGCTAAATATCAGATAGTGGCCACCATGTTGTTCCACCTATCATTTAACGATATTTCCCTCTATGGTACAAATCACATTTCTCTCATGGATTCTAATACAATTTCACCTTTCGGTTTCAAACAATACTTCCTCAGTCATTTGTTACCAACTATTCAATTATGTGACTTTGGTTACTCCATTCCGTTCATTCCCATGGCACTCGTATTCTACCTTCATTCACTCCATGTGATGTACCAGTATTCTTTGAGCCAAATACACTACCTCTTTGTGCTATGGATGTTTGGATGCTAATATCTTCCCCTTGCATAACCGACTTCCTTACCCAGCACATCTCTTTCCCCCGGGTTTTATCGATGTTTTCCCTTTCCTTCGGGAATAAATAAAGTTCGATGGCAACTCTGTTGTATGGCATGATGAAAGAGGACTGTGATGAGATGCTGAGGCTCATCAAGAGGAGTGAGTACAATGTTATAGATCAGCTTCTACAAACGCCTTCAAAGATATATATGTTGTCTTTGTTAATGAACTATGAACCACACCGTGAAGCTCTGCAAAAGGTGTTGGATGTGGCGTATGTAGACCATGACATCACAATAGAGCAATTTGATAGCATTGTTGCAAACATTACTGCTTGTAACAATCTGAGTTTCTGTGATGCTGATCTCCCCAAGGAGGTAAGAGACCACAATTTGGCACTTCACATCTCCATGAATTGCAAGGATGATGTCGTGTCTAATGTGCTGGTAGACACTGGATCATCGCTAAATATGGTGCCAAAGTCCACTCTTTCTAGACTTTCATACTAGGGGCCTCCCATTTGGCAGAGTGGAGTGGTCGTCAAGGCTTTTGATGGATCTCGCAAAACTGTGATTGGCGAGGTTGAGCTCCCAGTCAAGATTGGACCTAGTGATTTCCAGATCAGTTTCCAGGTCATGGATATCCACCCATCATATAGCTGTTTGTTGGGCAGACCATGGATTCACGAGGCAGGTGCCGTGACATCCACCTTACACCAAATGTTGAAATTTGTCAAGAACAAAAAGTTGGTGGTAGTAGGGGGAGAGAAGGCTCTCTTGGTTAACCATCTGTCTTCCTATTCTTACATTGATGTTGAGGATGAGGTTGGGATGCAGTTCCAAGCCTTGTCTATTGTTGAGCCTTCTAAGAAAGGAATTTCTTCATTTGCATCCTACAATGATGCGAAGTTGGCCATTAAGCATGGCGCAACTACTGGTTTAGGACAAATGATCAAGCTGGAAGACAATAAATCCCGGGCTGGCATAGGGTACTCTTCAGGCACTTTCAACAAGCATGGGTTGTTTCAGAGTGGTGGTTTTATCCACACGGTTGAAGACCAGGAAGCTGTTGCTATTGTGGAAGAGGATGTAGAGGAAGATTCTGGCAACTTTGTCATCCCTGGAGGAGTCTGGAATAATTGGGTCGCTGTTGATGTTCCAACAGTTTTCCATAAGTCAACGTAATGTTCATTTTTGTTTTAAAAACCCTTCTCCCATTCCAAAAGGAGAAGTGATGACATTGTTGGCCCATAAATACAATGATATTCATTCAATAAATTCATGTTAAATGTTTGTTTTTCCAAATTATTTTCACTTTTTGCTTTTTGCACGAAATTGGTGATCACATAAAACCCTAAAAAAGGAATAAAATCAATATTTTCATTTGCATAATGATTTTCCTTGTTTGAATTCTAAAATCTCTTTTATATCCAAAATCATTATGCAGGTTGATCAAACCCATTGAACATAATGATCCAACACCATCTCCCAACTTTGAGTTCCTCGTATTTGAGGCCGAAGAAGATGATGTTGAAGAGATTCCTGATGAGATCACCCGTCTACTCGAGCACGAAGAGAAGATCATTCAGCCACATCTTGAGAATCTGGAAATAGTCAACTTGGGGTCTGAAGATTGCGTTCGTGAGGTGAAGATTGGGGCACTCCTTAAAGAATCTGTGAAGAAGGGGTTGATTGAGTTGCTACGAGAATATGTTGACATATTTGCCTAGTCATATGAAGACATGCCTGGTCTAGATACTGATATCGTGCAACATTTCCTGCCTTTGAAGCCTGAGTGTGTGTCTGTGAAGCAAAAGCTCAAAAGAACTCATCCTGATATGGCAGTGAAAATTAAAGAAGAAGTTCAGAAGAAAATTGAGGCGGGGTTTCTAGTGACTTCTACATATCCTCAATGGGTGGCCAATATTGTGCCCGTGCCTAAGAAAGATGGAAAAGTCCGGATGTGTGTGGACTATAGAGACTTGAATAAAGCTAGTCCGAAAGATGATTTTCCACTACCACACATTGATATGTTGGTAGATAATACATCTAAATTCAATGTCTTCTCATTTATGGATGGATTTTCCAGATATAATCAGATCAAAATGGCACCTGAGGATATGGAGAAGACAACATTCATCACACCTTGGGGAACATTCTGTTATCGAATGATGCCCTTCGACTTGAAGAACTCCGGAGCCACATATCAATGCGCTATGACTACCTTGTTTTATGATATGATGCACAAGGAGATCGAGGTATATGTTGATGATATGATTGCAAAGTCGAGAACGGAAATTGAGCATGTAGAGCACTTGTTGAAGCTTTTTCAGTGTTTGAGGAAGTATAAGCTTCGTCTGAATCCTAACAAGTGTACATTTGGAGTCCGTTCTGGAAAATTATTGGGTTTTATTTTCAGCGAGAGAGGTATTGAGGTTGACCCCGCCAAGGTCAAAGCAATACAAGAGATGCCTGCACCCAAAATTGAGAAGCAAGTCCGAGGTTTTCTTGGCCGCTTGAATTATATTTCCAGATTTATATCCCACATGACTACCACATGTGCGCCAATATTCAAGCTTCTCTGGAAAGATCAACGTCATGATTGGACCGAGGATTGCCAGAAGGCCTTTGACAGTATTAAAGAGTATCTTTCCGAGCCTCTGATTCTATCTCCGCCAGTGGAAGGGAGACTCTTGATTATGTATCTGGTTGTTCTTGAAGACTCTATGGGTTGTGTCCTTGGTCAATAAGAAGAATCAGGAAAGAAAGAGTATGCCATCTACTATCTGAGTAAGAATTTCACTGATTGTGAGTCTCAATACTCAATGCTCGAGAAAACATGATGTGCTTTGGCTTGGGCTGCTAAGCGTTTACGC
The DNA here is from genome assembly GCF_024323335.1 of Lathyrus oleraceus. Classification (NCBI taxonomy): domain Eukaryota; kingdom Viridiplantae; phylum Streptophyta; class Magnoliopsida; order Fabales; family Fabaceae; genus Lathyrus; species Lathyrus oleraceus. The sequence goes on along the minus strand of NC_066580.1, from coordinate 195,197,705 downwards.
CAATATATGTTGAATCATACGACTTGGTTGATATCCAAAATGGATCCAATCAAGTATATCTTTGAGAAGCCTGCTTTAACTGGGAGGATCGCCCGTTGGCAAATGTTGTTGTCTGAGTATGACATTGAGTATCGAGCTTAGAAAGCTATTAAAGGTAGTATCTTGGCTGACCACTTGGCACATCAACCAATTGAGGATTATCAGTTAGTTCAGTATGACTTCCCTGATGAGGAGATTCTGTGTTTGAAAATGAAAGATTGCGATGAGCCCACGCTCGATTAAGGGCCAGAGCCTGGTTCGCGATGGAGCATGGTGTTTGATGGTGATGTAAATCAATATGGAAATGGTATTGGCGAAGTGATTATTACTCCTCAGGGCACACATTTTCCTTTTACAACAAGGCTCACTTTCAAATGCACGAATAATATGGTGGAGTATGAGGCCTGTATTATGGGTTTGGAAGAATGTATTGATCTTAGGATCAAACACCTTGATGTTTATGGTGATTCGGCCCTTGTTGTTAATCAGATTAAGGGTGAATGGAAAACGAATCATCCTGGCCTCATCCCATACAGAGATTATGCGAGGAGGATTTCAACTTTCTTTACTAAGGTTGACTTCCATCATATTCCTCGAGATGAGAATCAGATGGCAGATGCACTTGCTACGATGATTGTGGTGAAATTCTGGAATGAAGTCCCCAATATCACTGTGATGCACTTGGATAGACCAGCTCATGTATTTGCAGTTGAAGAAGTAAAAGATGATAAGCCATGGTATTATGATATCAAGTGCTTTTGTCCAGGGTCAAATTTACCCGCCTGGGGCATCTGTTAAAGATAAGAAGACTTTGAGAAGATTATCTGGCAGTTTCTACCTCAATGGCGATGTGCTTTATAAGAGGAATTTTGACATGGTTTTGCTCAGATGCGTGGATAGACACGAAGCAGACATGTTGATGACTGAGGTCCATGAGGGTTCATTTGGTACTCATTCCAATGGACATGCCATGGCTAAGAAGATGTTGAGAGCAGGCTACTATTGGTTGACAATGGAGTCTGACTGCTACAAGTATGTGAAGAAATGCCATAAGTGTCAGATTTATGTGGATAAGATTCATATCCCCCGACACTTCTGAATGTGATTTCATCACCATGGCCTTTCTCCATGTGGGGAATTGACATGATTGGTATGATAGAGCCAAAAGCGTCCAACGGTCACAGATTTATTCTTGTAGCAATTGATTACTTCACCAAGTGGGTTGAAGCGGCATCATATGCAAACGTGACCAGGCAGGTGGTTGTGAAGTTTATCAAGAATCAACTCATATGCCGTTATAGTGTGCCAGATAAGATCATTACTGATAATGGATCTAACTTGAACAACAAGATGATGAAAGAGCTTTGTAGCGAGTTCAAGATTGCACATCATAATTCTTCCCCTTATAGACCCAAGATGAATGGGTTTGTTGAAGCTGCTAATAAGAATATCAAGAAGATTATCCAGAAGATGGTTGTTACATACAAAGATTGGCATGAGATGCTGCCATTTGCTCTGCATGGCTATCGTACATCTGTCTGCACTTCAACAGGGGCAACCCCTTTCTCCCTTGTATATGGCATGGAGGTTGTGCTCCCAGTAGAGGTGGAGATCCCATCAACGAGAGGCTTGATGGAAGCCAAGTTAACTGAGGATGAATGGGTTCAGAGTCGTTATGACCAGCTGAATTTGATTGAAGAGAAGAGATTAACTGCCATGTGCCATGGTCAGTTATATCGGCAACGGGTGAAGAAAGCCTTTGATAAGAAGGTCAAGCCTCGTGTGTTCCGAGAAGGTGACCTTGTGCTCAATAAAGTTTTGTCTTTCGCGCCCGATTCCAGGGGAAAATGGACTCCAAACTATGAAGGTCCAAATATTGTTAAGAGAGCCTCTTCAGGCGGTGCTTTGATACTTACAACTATGGATGGGGAGGATTTCACTCGTCCTGTGAATTCAGATGCAGTCAAGAAATACTTCGCCTAAAATAAAAACAGAATAGCTCGCTAAGTTGAAAACCCGAAAGGGCGACTTAGGCAAAAAAAATGAGCGTCTCGGTGGATTGAAAACCCGAAAGGGCGATCCAGGCAAAAGTTAGAGACATAAAAAATAAATATATCCCGTTAGATTGAGTACCTCACCCTGGGGCAATCTAGGAAAAAATTAGGGATTTTCGGCAAGTAACTGCATCCTGACAAGACTTTGTTTTTCAAGTTGTCTTATGTCAGAGATTCTCGCTCAATCATCGTCAACTAAAGCTTCAAATACCTTGGATTCAGAGTTGGTGGAGAAATGGTCATTATGTTCAATGTAGCCCTTTTCCAATATATATCATCAATTTCAAATTTGTAAAGATCCATGAAGTCTTGACATTTGCAGACTACCATTCCATCAAATAGATTTGAGCCTTTATCCAATTCTTTTTGCACTCTTGTTTGTTTCTGTTTAACAAATGTTTGCATGTTTTAATTGATAAATATCATTGTTTCAAATAAATAAAGTTTTCTATAAACTGTTTTTAAACAAAGTGAACATTCACAATGACAAAAAGGATAATTGGGACATCTTCAGTGCTCTCCCAAGGATAGTATGATCTCCGATAGGGTAAAGGCATTTGTTCATTATTTCCATCATACTTGTATCCTCTTCATTTTCTTTCAGGATGTCTCCTCCGTGAGTGCATAAGAGAGTTTAAGCATCACTAAATTCCCCAGAGAGTCTGGAGCTTTGGTCCTATTTTATTTAGAGGAGTATATCTCTAATCCCCTCAACTCCCCAAAGAGTCTGGTGTTTGGATTTTTGGTCGTGGTCTTCTAGCTCCCCAGTTGAGTGGGATTTAGCATTTGTGTTATCAATTATATCGTTGTCATCCCTTGTGCAGATTGACCTAAAATCCCTTATAGATTGATAAATTGACATGCTATCTTTTTAAGGGAGTTGGTATTCCCTCATTCAGATTGGAGTCCTCTCGTAGAGTGGGCAGGAAATCCCAGCATGAGTGAAATTTTCAACGAGTGGGTTTGTAGCTTATCCTCAGCAGATTCACGTATTGTGATCTCCAGCAGGTTTGCTTCCCATTCATCCTCAGCAGGGTCGTTCATGTTACACTTCCCCAGCTTGGTCTCTAGCAGGTTATCTCCAGTTGATCGCCTTCAGGTTATCCTCGTTTTGATCACCGACAGTCTTCCCCCAGAGAGTTGCTTGATCGGGTCCTGATGGTTGTTGCTTCCTCCTTCTCGGATGATTTTCTCCTCCTAGCAGAGCGGGTGATGAAAATGTTTATTTTCTATCCCCAGTGGAGTGTTTTTTTCCCTTCCTCGGCAGAGACTATTTCTCCAGCGGTATGAGGAATTGTGATGGTTTTGAAATTTCTGTCTGGTGGTTGTTCCCCACAGAGGTTCCTATCTTGTCCCGATAGATTCCCTAGTAGAGTTTCTTCTACGATGGAATCTTATCCGTGTGGTTTCTCCCCATACGAGACTCTGTCTGATTCTGACTTGGCGTTGGAACTCCTGAGGAAGATGTTTTCTTTTCCTTCCCCAGTGGAGGGACTGGTTCTCCTTCCCCGCAGCAGAGATATTTTTCTCGTGGCTAGAAGTGGATGATTTGTTTGATGTGCTTCTGTTTGGTGGTTGTTCCCCATAGAATTTCACACCACTCCCTGATAAGATCCCAGTAGATTTCTTCTCTGACTGATCTTATCTTGTTCTATGTGTATTGTTTGAAGATCCCTAGCTCTGGTTGTGATCCTTTGTATATTCCCCAACAGTCAGTCTCGGATTCTCGGTGATCCTGTTTGTTTCCCTAGCAGTGATCTTTGTCCCTGGCAGCGACTTCACTCGTTTCTCAGTATTGGCTTTATCCCCTGCAGAGATTTGTTGTTTCCTGGTATCAGTTGCCTTACCATATTGGAGGTTTCCCTGTGGGCCTGGCTTTCTCTTTGAGATGTAGTACCGGATGTCTGTCCATTAATTCCTAGACTTGGTTGTGTTAGATATGTCTGTTTGTCAGCATCAATCATACATAAACCAAACGCATATACATGCATAATTTTAACATTCAGATATTCATGTTGCATTCTTTGCCATATGTCTTTGTTTGTTATCTCCTGTTGTTTGGTGATATATATTTCCCCAAGCAGATGTTTGTGTCTGATATCTTCATATAGAGTCAGCCCCATAGGCAGAAAGTGTCTATCCTTTCTTCCATTTCCCCACTGAGTTATGTCCTCGTGGAGGATTTTTGTTTCAGTTTCCTCCCGAAATATGTGTTGGGATGGAATTACTCCCCTGAGTTATATCCTCATTGGGTTGAGTCTTGTTTCTTTGTGTCTCTCTAGTTTGTTCCTGGATTGACTACTCTTGTTATTTCCCCTGCATTTCCCTGTAGTTTAGATGCATGATTGCTCAGTAACCAGTAATTGTCCATCTTTACGCCGGCGGATTTCTGTGGCCTTCTACCCAGTAACCTGTAGTTGTAAGTCCTATCTTTGTGGTTTTCTACCCTCATACCGGTAGTTGTAAACCCCATTTTATCCCTTTGCAGAGTTAACCCTTGATTTTGTTCATCCTAACCGATGACGGTTACTCTCTTCTGTGGTTTTCTACTCGGTAACCGGTAGATCTAATCCCCTCTTTGTTGGTTATCTTTATCCAATATTCGGTATTTATATTCCTTCACCTTTTGAGTATATCTCCCAATAAACGTAGATATATCTCTTGGATAATTGCTCTGATCAAGCAATTTATCCCCATTGAGTCATCTTTCATTTACCCTTGTTTGGTAATGATTGTTTCTCCCCTTGATTGGTCATCATTTTATACCCAGTAGCTGGTATCCCGATGTCCTTTCTTTTCGGTCGATTTATCCTTTATTTAACCCAGTAACTGGTTGTGGATAATCTTCCATGCGAGTATGTTATCTACATTTTGACGGTTATAGATAATATATCTCATGCACTCTTCAGTCGAAGTCTCTTTCTTCCCCAGTCGAGTAAGATTCGTATTTCCTTATGGAATCGAATGTCCATCCTATAATCGAGTTTGCTTTTTTCAGCCCTCCTTTCGGATGATGAGTGTTTTGGAAATATTCCCCAATTCACGCCTGGTTGGTCACCTATTATATGCCCAGTAACTGGTATCCCTGGTGTTCCTTCCATTCTACTCCCTATTTTGACTTTTTATCCCCTGTGGAGTCAGATTTTCCTGAGTGCCTATACCTTTTTCAGGTCTTCCTCATATATTTTGGATGATTGATATCTCTCACCCTTATACCGGTCTTAGATATCCATTCTCCCCAAGCGTGTTGTTCTTTCACCCTTTATACCGGTGTTTGATCACACGTCTCTTTGAGCTTATTACCTAGTAACCGGTAATACCTCATTTTGTCGTTTCCTCAGTTGAGTCCTCTTTGGACATTCTCCATCGGAGTCCCTTAGTGGATTTTCCCCATCCGTATCCGGATTTTTATCTGAAGTATCCTTTGTGGATAGTGTTTGCTGTATTGGCATATTCCCCAATACACGCATCTTTGCGTCATCTCGAGTCTTTCCATTGATTTATTTTCATGGAATCCCTTCGTGTCTCAGCAAGTTTTAAGTCGTGACCTGCTCACGCATTTTATCCCCTTTATTCCCCGGTAAAGTCCCTAGAGTCTTTGTCCCATTTATGAGTATATTACTCATATGGATTGTCAATTTCCCCTGATTTCTTTTTCCTTTGTGGACATATATTCCTATAGAGTATTAATTTTTGCATACATACATTTGCATCATGAGGTCTCTTAGGGACCAAAATTCGTCTCTTTGTTTTTATTTAAGCCCATTCTACCTCGTCGAGACGAAGATTTTAACCTTCATATCTCCGGCTAGAATGACCTTAAATAGGGGCATCTGTAAGACCCTAATTTTGACCCTAAGATCCCACATGGCATCATATCATTTCACATTGCATTTGCCTCAAGGATCATAGCATCTTGGCTCCTTACCCTTGGGTTGGGACTTGTGAGTTGGTTTGAGACCACCAAGCATGCTTGTTGTATATTATTGCTTTCCTTATTTTGTTTACTAACCAAAAGTACAAAAATATGTCACTAACTTGTTTTGTTTTGAAGCTCAAGCAAGCATGTGATCCAAGGCTCCTAGGAGGCTCCTATACTCATTGATGTGCCCAGATGAAAGAGAAAGCAAGCATGAAAATGGTTCAAAAAGTTCTCATTCATCATATATGCCTCCCAAGTGTCTCAATTTGTCAATTCGATCAAGATAAACCAAAGGGCTTGAGGCTTGTTTTCCAAGGAAGCCCTAATTCAACTGTGCATCAATTGTGCCTTACTCATGAAGCAACCTCAACCCATGATAAAATATAATCAAGGGAAGTTCTTTAATTCATCATTTTATGCATATATGAGCCTATGTGAGTGTCCTCAATCATCAATTCATCAAGATTTGTAGTTTGGACTTGAGAAGTTGATCAGTCAATTCATCTGACTATTTTGAAATCCCCTGAGACTTAACTTTTGATGTGTTTGTAAAATGATGATTACCCCAAGAGAAGAAATGTTCTTAAGAACCATATGAACAACTTTCATGTTCATACAAAATTTATTTGAAGCTTGGGAGGTCATCATCCATTTCAAAACATTATAGGTCATTTTGACTGAAACCCTAATTTTAGGTTAACTTCCCAAGGACCTAACTCTCTCATTTTTAATTATTTTAAGGTGGGATCAAATTAATTGGAAATTTTAAGATGTCTAATTCATTTGTTATGTTGGACAAATGTTCATAATCCTAAAATAAATACATGTGATAATGAAAATCATTATAGGTCACTTTGGACCAAAGGCATCAAAATGTGAAAAAGTCCAACTTCAAGTACCCATAACTTTCTCATAGAAAATCCAAATGATGTAAAATTTAAGTCCAAATTGATTTTCTTGAAACCATATACAACTTTTATGTTGAAGGTTTTGTCATTAGAGGCCTGTATCATTTAAACAGAAGGGCTTGAAGTTGGTCCATTTTGACAAAATTCTCATACACATGTATTGCACCTAGAACTTTATGACCAATTTTCATTAATTTCCCAACTCCAAATGTATTTTTGTTCAACATAAAAATTGATCCTCATGTCAAGACCTTTCCAACCATTACCCACAAGGCCATGTTTCATTTTGGTAAGATGCATTTTCGAAGAAGGGAAGATTTATGTGCATTTTTGGAAACTTTGTTCAAACTTCATGCACACTCCAATTCAATTACATGTGCACGTCCAAACCAGCTCAATTACATCTCAGTATGCCAAATCAATTGGATTTGGGCCCTCCATGCGCCTGTACAGGCCCATGCATGGAGGCCCTCAGCACTCATGCACTTGAAATTCCCATGCCTTGCATCAGCTTCCACTATAAATAAACATGCTCAGCTTCATTCCAATCCAACCTCAAGGCGCCTTATATGCTGCAAAACTCAATCCAAACCTCACTCTAAAAGGAATTTTGTTCTTTCACTTCAATTTTTCATATCCAATTTTCAACTTCCTTGGTTGATTATTGGACTCTAATTCCTTAGCATTGCTCTATCTCCATCTCAAGAACACATTGCAATCAAGAGTTGGAAGAGATCGTGCTCCATAGATCTGCACTTCAAAGGTTGATGATCAAACTTTTTCCTTCGAAACTCACTGATTATAGATCATTTCTTGTGTTGGTTGGCTCCTCTGAAGCCTCTCATAGGAGGCATTTGAATTGTGTATTTAATTTCACGAATCCATTAAGTTTAGAATGAACACCATGATTTTCTCTCTTTGATTTCTCTTCCTATGAGAGTCTAGAAGAGGAACCAATGGCACAGAGGTGATGTACATCACCCCAGCTTTCCAATGATATGAGGATCGCTCGTTTTCATTAAGTTTTGTTGACCTACAACTTCCACCGGAATTCATGTGTTCACCGGAGAAGACGGTGGTGTACACCACCGTCCCTTTGCTAGTTTAAATCCAGGCAGTTGGTTTAAGTTTCCAGATCTAATCAGGTCCATTCAATGTTATGACTTTTTTTAATTCAATGTGTTTCTCAGTTGACTGGAGACCATGGTGAGCGCGCGCATGAGGATTCTTGGATGTGCCACCTCATTTAATGAGGTTGATCCAACGCGCCAGATCTTTTTCCATTTTCTGAATTTCTTTTTATTTTCTTTTATTTCCTTTTATTTCAAAAATTCATATCTCTTTCATTTTTTATCCAAAAAATATGGGACCAATTGCATTATTTCCCTTTTTAATTCTTGTTTATGAAAATGATTTTTAATATTTTTTTTGTCATTTGATTTTTTTTGTGAATTTTTTCTTTTCTGGTTATTTTTAATTCATTTTAAATAGTTTCTAATATTCAAAAAATACAAAAATATTTCCTTAACCTCTTTGAATGATGATGGATCTATGAAAAATGTTCTCATCAATTTATTAATTGATTTGAGATTTATTTGAGATTTTAGTTCAATTAGGTTACTTTTATTCATTTTTTAATTGTTTAAAAATAGTTTCTGGTTTCTAAAAATGCTGAAAATTTTTGCCAAACTTTGTTTGACTTTGTTGAACTTAGGATGATCCATTTGGACTTTTTCAAGTTGATTTGAAATGGATTTGAAGTTTGACCTTTATTTGATTATTTTAATTCAAGTATTATTTTAATTTTCAAAAATACCAAAAATATTTTATTTGTTTCTTGACTTCTAAGTTTCATTTTGCTTCTGTTTACTATTGTTTGACCTTGATTCCATTTATCTTTGGTCAATGTACTTTGCTTATTTCATTTGAATTCCATTCATGTACATTCTTATTCATCTCCTTCTTCATCTTTTTTTTCTTTTTGATCAATGACTTAAAGATTGGTGGTTAGCCTTGGCATATGGGAGGCCTAACCTTCCTTGATTCAAATATAATTTATCTTGATCATAGATCAAGTGAATGGCTTTGCATTAAGGATAGGTTGCTTCTTGGTCAAGCAAAAAACCTAAATCAATACAAGATCATTCTTCTTTTCTTTTGGCATGGCAAGTTGTAGGAGCTTGGCTTACTAGTCAAGGTCTCTAACTTGTGTTTGTTGCCTATATTTTTATTGACCGACCTCAGATAGGTGTGACTGCTACATTAGTCCACTTACGATTGGTTAACATAGCGCTAAATTGCCTTATGGCACACTAACACTAACTATTGACCATTAACTTTTAATTCAAGTCATTTAATTCTTGCAATTTACTTTTATGCAATTTAATATTCTTGTACATACAATTCATTTGCTTTTGCCCTTTGCTCACTTGAGCTCATGTTTATGTTAATGCAATTTGCCTTTTTCTCACTTGAGCATATTATTGTGTATATACTATTGTGCTTGTTTTGTTTTGATTGTGTGAACCAAATGCAAATGGACAAAGGACTTAGATTTTAGGACCTTACCTATGCTAATGGAGTTTGAAGAGCAACTAGGCCTCTTGCCTTTAGAGTGCTTGAAAAATGTCAAAGATCAACTAGGCCTCATGCCTTTAGAATGCTTAAAACTTGAATATGAACATTGAAAGGACAAAATCCTAAACTCCCTCTTGTCCATTCTTTATTTGTTTTGTTGAACTTTTTGATTTATGCGTTCTTGTGCTAGGGATCCCAAAACTTGTCAAGTAGAAGAACCATTGTCTTGAGCATCCAAAGTGAGAGATACAAAAGCCATTGGAAGATTCCTAGAAGCTTGTTGATTGTTGTGTGCTTGATTGCTTGAGTTACTTGTTTATTGCTTACTACTTCCAAAGGAAAGGGAACAACTTGGATCATCACTATGATCTCAAGAAGGGAACTCCATTGTGGCTTTATTTCTTTTCCTTCATCTTTGTATGTTTATGACTTAGCCATTCTTCTTCTTCCCTCCACTCTAACCCAAGCCAAAACTTTTGTGCAAACATTAACATTTGTTTTCAAAAATTAGAAACCTAAGCACTATGCTTTTAATTTTCCAAACTTCTTTTCATAACACTTATTTTGAATTGAATTCTAAGTCAACTTTGACCTTACTTTGTAAATACTTTTCATTGGTAAATACAACTCACTCAATTGTTTTTGTGGTTTCAATGGCCACTTTTGCCAAAGCTCTTCATAAACATTAGCTATTAGGTTTGAGTTATCCTAAAGGTTGATATAATACTCACCTACATCCTTAGTGATGGACTATAAGACTTCCATGTTTATTATAGGGTTAACCCCTCACTAGCATGTTGAAGTTCTCCTCACATGGTGGATTTGTGGTTTTAGGTTGAGTTTCCTCCCTTTGATAACAAGAGACCATAAGGCTTTTGACCAATCAATTCACCAACTTGTTTTGATATTTTTACCCCGAACTACGAGGTTTTGATCCTAATGTTTTTTAAGATGGTACGTAGGCAATGGGTTTATCCATTCAAACACAAAATTGTAAATAACTTGTACATTCTCTTCTCATCTCCCCAATCATGTTTGCACAAATATTTTTCACAAATACCAACCTACCTTACAACATTGGTGAAAAGGGCTCCCTAGGAGTACCTAAGATGTTTTGGGTGCTTAAAACCTTCCCATTGCATAACCAACCCCCTTACCCAGATCTCTGACGTTTTTATTAGTTTTATTTGATAAAACTTCTTGGTTTTTGGTCTCTTTCTAACCTTTCCTTTGGATAAATAGAAGTGCGGTGGCGACTCAAATTGTATGATTTACTTTTGATTTAGTCAATAAATCTAAATGTAACGAATACCCCGCTACACAACCAATGTAGGCAACCAGATTGAGTTGCTTTGAGGTCAAATCGAAGCAACTCAGATCATGCACCTCAAATTTCAAATTCATGTATCTTTCAATATACTTGGAATTGGGAGAAATTGAGGTCAGATTCGAGCTCCTGAGCATTTTTCCTTTTAATTAGTGTACTCACTTTTCATTTTCATGAAGTTGGTGGTGGACCAGTCTGATGAGGACCGCCGGAGAAGAAGACCGGAGCTAGGACTCTGGTGGTTTGTTGGCACCCTCCCAACCATCTTATCATGTTTAAATGTTTTAATCGGGGCCTTTGTTTTGTTTGACTCGGTTTGTAGTGCATTGACCTTAGTGTACCATGTATCCTATGTGTGTGGCCATCAGATCTGCCACCTCAATTAATGAGGGAGATCTGATGGCCCTTATTTTTTTTCTTTTTATTTTATTTTCTGATTTTCTTTTAATTGCTTCTATTTTATTTAATTCATATAAATTTTATTTTTAATCCAAAAAATATCGGACTTTCACCAAAAATCTAAATATTTTTCTCTTCCATCTTCATCCTTTTTCTTCCTCGATCCATCATTGACCAATAAATTCTCTTCATGTCTAATGCTAGTTGATTCATCAATGACCTTGTTGAAGGAGAATTGCGGTCCAAAACGCAGCGGAAATTAAAATTTCTCCTTTAGAGATCCTTACGAATGGTCATGATCAGTGATAGAATATTTACCTCTTGTGATGATTGAAACCTTTGGTGCAGATCTCTTGTGACGATCAAAAACCTTTGATGCAGATCCACGGAGCGATCACGAACGTTGAACGATGACAACGTCTCTACTCAGTCCACACGAACGGTTTCCTTCAATCTCAGTGCTAGCTGGTACGAATGAAGGCTTTGAGTGAGAGAGAGAGGGAAAACGAAAATAATGCAACCACTATTAATGCTTCTGCACAAGGGTTCTATTTATAGAACCACTTGTGTGGGCTTCAAGCTAAAAGGCCCACTTAAGTGTATTTTGGCCCATATCTTATAATATGCCCAAAATCACTTAAACCCATGGTACCTTACCATATTTCGTATTCTACTCAAGTACACCGTACCTTACGATGTTCTATAATTCACTTAAGGGCACCGTACCTTACGGTATTCCTTAGTTACTCTATCTCTCATCAATCCGTCCTTTGTGTGTGACCCTGTAGGTTTTCGTGACGTTGACAATTATATTAAATCACGCATTTAACATAATAAACAGTGAGCGGTATCTAGCAACACATCACTGCTACCCAAGACACGAAAATGTCATGTGATCTGACAATTCCTTATGTGATAATACTTATGTGTATAATTACCCTTTTGCCCTTATGTCTATATTGAACACAAGGCATAGACCGTGTCATCCTTGTCCAGTTCAATATTGGGCCCATAGACATTTATCCTGTTATGCAGGATGGGCAAATTCCATCTAGGACACTCATGTCCCTCAACATGCTTTGTGGAGTACCCATCAACTATCTTTATGGTTATCCAGTTACGGACAACGTTGGATCAGCAATAAAGCACTCGACTCTACATCTAGGATCCATAGTGGTTTCAGGTCGAAGAGTGGAATACACTATTATCACCATGAGAATAGCTTATGACACTTTGCATAACTTTCTATATAGTATTCTCATAGCGGGTCAATCCGGTATAAATATTACTCCTAATATTCATACCTATGTTTAAGACTTGATAACTCTTTATCCATGATCCATGAGATGTGATCATCAGTCTACAAACATAATAGTCTTAATGCTTTAATGTTATCCCACTTCACACTAAAGCTCGACTACGGATACTTTAACAATAGTGTCCTTATGTTTAATGTGATCTCATGATTAAGTCATACTTGATACATTAAACAGACTAACTATTCTAGGGACTTTATTAAACAAACGTAATAAAGAAAAAGCCTTTTATTATTAATAAATAATTCGATACAAGTACCAAAAAGTATTGGCCTCTAGGGCTTACACCAACACTTGTATCAGATGAATCAGCATGAGCCTGACTGAGATAGGTCCCTCCCATTTTTTTAGTGTGTGGTATGTTTTAGGAGTTTGGTTCTTTATACCAAATCTCTAACATGCATTAACATATATATTTTTTATTGCTCGGCCTCAGGTAGTTGTGACTTCTACATAAGTCCAATTACGATTGCTTAACATAGAGCTAAATATGTCCAAAAAGGAATAGCATTCTTGTAAGTGAGATTGTATGTATCCCATTTTTCATGGCATTGTGTGAAAAATTGACCGTTTTCCCTTTCATGAGAGCTAGTGACATACTTGTTGATTTATCCAAGTTGGAGCCCTTCTCATGGATGATGTCTTGGTTCATGTATTCATACTTGTGAATGAATGGTTGAGTGTTCTCCAAAAAAATGACTTAAACAAATTGAACTCCTTACTAACCTTTGACTAACTCTTTATTAATATTGATTTACTTTCAAGTCATTTACTTAATGCAATTTAAATTTCAGTACCTTTATCATTCATTGCCATTTACATTTCATGCAACTTGTTTATATTTTAGTCCTTTTCACTTTGCTCATTTGAGCCATATCTTGTGATTGTATATATTGATTGCTTGTGATTTTGTTCTGTTTGTGGTCTTAGGACATTAAAATACTTAATATAGGCAACAACAAAAAACCTAAAAAATGTCTTGGTGGACTGTTGGACTTGATCTGAACTTTTGGACTTAGAATAGGCAACTTGTATATGCTTAAAGGAATTGGTCAATGCCACTATCTGAGACCGAGTTATCCCTGACTATGCCTTTCATTTGATGCAAGACCTTGAGTGCCCTTGATTCATCTGTCACTTTGTCTTTATGCTTAATTGTTATACTGTTATTATTATTGATGTCTGATGATTACTTCTGAGTTCACCACAAGGAATTTTTTCATCTGATACATTGGAAGACATTGAAGACTGCTAGCTATTGAAGTGCTTTCTTATATATTAAGGCTATCTTTATTTGATGCCTTGGTCTTCATATGGTTTGCTTTGATATTTCTTATGCTTGTTTCTTGCGAAAGTCCAAAGAAAAATGGGTTTCTATATGACATTCTTGTCTGTTGGATTGTATCCCATTGGCCAGATATTTTTAACCCTTAACTTTTAGTTTTTATCTAGGATAGTCCCTTCATCTCCTTCCACTTCTTTAATTTTAAAATATCTCCCTCTTTTCAAAACCTTCTTTGTTTGTGTTTTTCAACTTAGACATGTTTTAATGATTAGAAACTTTGGAGTTATGCCATTGAAATTTTAAACTTTTTCTTAAATCAAACTTGTAAATGAACTTAACCATATTGACTATAATTTCAAAAAAGACAAAAAGAACTAACAACCCCTTTATGTCTTTGGGCTTTTGGTGCCTTTTCTTTTAAACTTTTGTTAAAATCAATTCACTAACTTCTTTGAAATTTTTACCATGAACTACGAGGTTTTGATCCCTCATTTTTATGTTGGTATGTACGCATAAGACCGAAGGTCTTGTCAAACACAAAATATAATTAATGAATTCTTTTCTCATCCCCCCAGTCTATATTTTTATCAAACATCATTTGACCAAAACACTTGCACACAAAAAAGGGCTCCCTAAGAATACCTAGGACACTTTGGATGCTAACACATTTCCTACGTGTAAACAACCCCCTTACATGTAATCTATGACATTTTATTAATTTTGATTTGAAAACTTCTTATCTTTGGATTTTGTTCGTACTTTTGCCCTTTTCCTTTAGAAACAATAAAAGTGTGGTGGCAACTCTGGTTTTATTGACGTCAAGTTTATCCATAGCTTGATGGTCATGAATTTACCACTACAATGATAACAATAAAGTAAAAGACAAGGTAATAAACCTGCATGATGAGTGTATACAATGATGATGATAATTAGTGCTAAAAATTAAATTACAATGCAATAACATAACAATAAATCACAAGGTAATAATGATAAAGTCACAATAACAATCGTTAGTGAATATAGATGACATAAAATAAATCACAAGACAATAGTACCAAGATCACAATAATGGTTGGTGATAAAAAAAATCAATGAAGTAAATTTAGTGGTTAGTAAGAATATGTTCAAGTTAAACTCTTGAGGATTATCTATCCTTAGATCGAAAGATTCAAAATATGACGCATCAGAGGATAACTTACCACTGATGCAAAGTATTGAAGATGATCAAATGATCAACTTACAATAGGTTTATAACAATGAAAGTTATGCAAACCCCAAGTCCATTTATCAATAGCTTAACAAAAGGAAAACTATACCAACACAAGGGTTAAAAGTTAATGTTTTGATTGAGTGAGTAAGTTAGACAAGTTATACAATTATTAATGTACAAAGAAAAAGTTAACAATAAATGTTAGATGGTTGGTATACACAATGGAAACAAATGAGTAAAATGGAAACACAATTTAGTATATACATAAACAAAGCTTCATCTATGTGTCAAATGATCCAAGTTGGTTGATATAGAGGCAACATATCTATGCTTCAAAGTACCATGAATGAAACCTTGATCTTTCATTAGTAGGTTTGAATCATAGAAGTTCCAAACATCCCTAATCAAACCAATATCATGACCTAATAGACCTTATTAGCCGCTAATGTTCAAGACATCATACGTCACTCAAAACTTGCTCAAATGAAATGAAACAAAGTATAATAAAATAGTAGAGGCAAAAATAACAAGGGTCCATGTTGGAAATATTTTCAAAACAATAAATATAAGTGAGATAAAAAATAAAATGAAATGGCAAATAAATAAGGTGAAAAATAAATAAAATAAGAGTGAAAGAAATATAAAAATAAGAGAATGCGTGCGCTAGGGGTTGAACATGGAATCACCATATATACATAATCATGAACTAACCTTCACACTCATGAGCCATTGATTGACTTTGAGTGTGGAGTATTTTCCAGAAACTCAGAAGAACAAGTTGACCTAAATTAAAAATTAAATAATGGATAATGCTTAATCAGAACTTAAAACATGGGATTAATTATCAGTGAGTGATTTCGAGTTGGATGGTAACTTGTTTGAATGAAGGGGATGAGTGGAACCACCTGATCGGAATCGCTTTCAGAGTGGTGCTCCGATGATAATGGGCAGCATGGGGAAGGTGTTTGTAGGGTGAGTTAACACTTGGGAAAGTTTCATGATGTCCAAGGATGGATTATGGGTGGTTAGTTTGAACTGAAATATTTTGAAACTCAGAAAATGATTCTCTATTTTTGAGGTTCAACTCGAGTTTGTTGTAAGTGTATTTATCTTGAAAAGCTTGATGAAATGATGAAACACCTTCCCCTATTTATAGGGAATGTGATGGATGTGTTTGGAGGGAAGAATGAGATGGTTTGCTTCAGAAAGGGTGAAGCCCAATATGAGACAAAATGTGAAACTTATGGAGGAAGGGTGGTTGTGTTCTGACTTGGTCTCCCCCTCCACTCAATCTTTTTTTCCATCTAGAATCAAAAAGGAGGGACCAAGAGGCTTGGATTAGTGTTGTGGTGGCTTTTTCTTTTTGCCATTTTGGGGAAAACAAACTTTTACACATGGCTCGGGTTCATTCATTTGTGAACTTTTTTCATCTAAGTTGACTTCAAAACATGTCACACTATGATATCCAACGTGTTAGAGGTAAAATGGAATCAGAACCAAGTGATTTGGGGACTTGATGGATCAAATTGCAAATTCTGGTTAAGGTATGTCTGGTTTGTGCATCATGGTAAGTCAGCAACTTTGAACCAAGGACAAATGAAATTGGATTGAGCATGTAATACCCCAAAATTTACCCTTCATTTTTCTTGGAAGCATGGGATTATGTTTCACACTTCATTGGCATCATACTAGGTCATACTCATTGCATACTGCATTAGTGACTTGGGAATCAGGTTTTGATTGATCACTCCTTAGCAGAAGGAGCCTACACAAAGCAATATTGAGAATTGGACTTCATTTTCTAAATATACAAGTCTCAAGGGTCTCGGGTGGCTCCAGATATCTGATTGTGGTCCTCAGTTCATCAGTGAAGGATCCAGAGCTATCGAAGTGTTCGTCTGGATTTAATCAGGAAATTAGGGTTTCATGGCTACTTGCAACAGGCAATTTTTGGTTGGAAGTAGAGCATCTCATCCATGTCATGATTGGATAGGCATCTTGGCCTAGGAAGATGCACAATTATCTCAGAAAGATCCATTGGCAATCAGTGCAATCAGTTCCTGATCAATTTTGCCCTAAAATTAGGGTTTGGTATAAAATCAGTTTATTTTTTATTCTTTGGGTGAAACTCTTTTCCATGGCCCTCCATATGTCGACAAGGGTCTACATACAAAAAATCAGCTTTTTATTTGAGCCAGAAGTGCTTCAATTGATCATTGGAATCGGGAATCAAACAGCTTGGGAAAAGTCAACTGTGGGGCCAGAAAAGTCAACTCCTGACTTTTTGAGAGTGGAATCTCAAAATCCATGCCTAGGGGATCCTACATGTGAAATTTGATCAAGGTTGGATCATGGATTCATCATTTAACCAGGAATTGGAAAAGTTACTTAATTTGGAATTGGTTGACTTTCCATTTAGGGCAAGTTTGCATGATTGTTGCACTCACTTTAAGCCCATTTTCCGTCAAGACAAAAGCTCCATTTGAACATTTCTCCAACATGAAAGTTGTTCCTCTTGTTCCAAGCTTTCTATAGATATAAAGTTTGCTCCATTTGAATCAAGATTGATAAAGTTATGCTTAGTTAAAGTGGGGCATATTTTTAGAACACTTAGAAAAATTTCTAAGTCTAAAAATCTTCAAAGTTTGTCAAGACTTCTTGGCCAGTTTTCTTGTATTTCAAGGCATCATTTGAAAATGTTTTCTTCACAACAATTGTACCTTGCCATGTCCTATTTCACCTCCTTTTGGAATCATCTCATTTAGATCCATGGTTTGAAAGGTACATTCATTTAAAGTGGGCACCATGACTTGATTTTCTAGGCAGATTTTAGGCCTAGCTGGCCCAACCAGTTTTGCATGGTGAAACCTGAACTTGAGGCCCATTTTTCACCTTCTTCCATTCATCATTTTCACTTGTGCTCAATACGAAACATGCTACACTCCATGAGGTCTTGCTACTGTTTACATTATTTCATCATTTGGTGACTTGATCATCAAGTTACATGGCCACAAAGTCACCACCTTGGAATGTTTTCTTGCTTGCCAAACCAACCATGCATGCTGCACAAACCAGCCCACGTTTTTGTTACCTCATTTGGCCATGCACCTTTATTTCATTCACTTAAGTTTGGCCCAAAATAACACAAACCTCATATGTCCATTCCTAATACACCTCACTTTGCATTATTTTTCTTATGGACAACATGGATTTCTGAGCCCATTAGAACATTTGATCCACCATATTTAAAAGCCTAAAACCCTAAACCTAAGAGGAAGCATTGGAATTTCGTTGCAAGCAAGGCAAAGTCACAAGTCAGATTCCATTCTTCTCATCAAGCTCTCAAGTTGAGGTTTCTTGAAGCATCAAGGCAGCCTCATCTTCTTCTATTTCTCTCCACAATCAAGGGGCAGTGGACCTAACTTCCACTAGGTAAACTCTATTACTTCATCTCCATGGCCATTGTTTTCCTCATTCTTATGCTTGCTTACCATGCTCATCATTATCATCACTATTTTTTGCCATGCTAATCATATACTCATGTTTGTTTCATGATTGTTTACAAGGCCAATCATATGCTTGTGTTTTTGATGTTATGGATTTGTGTTGTGATTTTCTGTTATGCCATGTCCATATTGACATCTTATTGTCAATCCTTCTCCATGATTAAGCCATCATTTTACTCAAACAAGGATACCATGATAAACCTCACATTTCATACTTGAGTTATGGATTTTATTTCGTGTCATTTGGTGCCCCATAGTGGTTGTATTGTTGAGTGAAAGTTGAAGAAAATCCACTGTATTTTCGTGTTTGCATGGCTAGGGTTTTCTTCCATGAAGAAGACGATGGCGTGGCGCTTTAAAAAACCGTTAGATCTGTCGCGCATCTTTTAATCTGGACAATCCATGTGTTTTTGTCTTTTAGTCACTTAAAATAACTTGACCAATTGATAGAATGTTAAATGATTTATTTTAATAAAATGTTTCATTTAGTTGTCATGCCTGACTTAAGTTGGTTGTGGACCCTGGGCCTTCGCGTTCACTTTTCACACCCCATGTTTCAAGGCCCATCAGCGCACCATATGCTTTCCAGTCCATTTAAAATGCTAATGCACCCCTTCTTTTTTATTTCTACTTTTTATTTCCAATTTATTCTGTTTTGATTTTAATTAATTTAAAATATTTGCTTCGATCATAAAAATATCCAAAAATATTTTCCATATTTCGTAATGCCTTATTTAATTTTATTTAATTTTTATTTTCATATTTGTTTAATGTTAATATTTTATTTTAATTATTCTTTCCAAGTGGTTCATTTTAACACACATTTTTTCTTGATTTTATTTTTATGTCTTAAAATTATTTTAGCTTTTGATTTTTGGGATGAAGATTGACCACTGTCCCATGGTCAACCTGACCTTTTCTTGGAATTTTATTTCCCATTTTAAATTTATTATTGATTTATTTTGTTGGTTGACTTTTAATTTGACTTTTGTTTCATTTTAATTAATTCAATGGCCTTTCTTGTGCATCTTTTCATCTGTCTGATTCATCTGTTATCTGTTATATTTGTTTTTGTCATCCATGCTTTCTATTGCTTGATTGTTTGACATGTTCATATTCCCATGCATTGTTTAATGCTCCATTATTTCATTCTTTGATTCTTTGACTTGATTATACATTTGTTTACTTATCTGATTCGATCAACTATTGCCTACTTGTATGATGATTAAGGCATATATTCTTATTGTTTGATTAACTGTTGCCTACTTGTATGATGTATGAAGCATATATTCTTATTGTTTCATTGCCATGAACCATCCCCATTCATAACAAATGTACCCCTCTTCCATAAAGTGTATAATACTTATTTCTTTCATTCTTTATTCATCTGTTAATACAAGAATTAAAATGAACATCCGATAATCATTTCAAAACAAGATCAAAATCTCAATCCAACATCGAGTAATCATTTTCAAAACTTAACAGAACCAGCACGTATTCATCCATCCTTTTATAAGTCAATTTCTTCATGCATCGCCATTTCTCTTGTAAGTCGATTGCTCCATGCATCGCCATCTACCTGTAAGTCGATTGCCTCAGGCATCGCCATCTACCCTTATCAGTGGCTCCTTTCCTTGCTCCATCCGTCGACTCTTGTTCCATTTAGGTAGCATCCATTAGGTAGAACCCTTTGCATGATAACATAGGTAGAATTCCCTTATTCTTTGCATGCTAACATTAGGTAGATATTCCCCTCTGTAAATCCTAACACATAAGTCCACATTGCATGACAACTCTAGGGCAGAGCTTCCCCTTTTTTAGACCTTCCGTGCGTCTCCGATCTTGTGGCATGTCAATCTGTTCTATTGCAAAGAGGTAACTTCCTAAGACTCGATTCAGCGAGCTGTGACACCTACTTCTAGGACGTTGAACACATTGCCCACTTTCCTTTAACCCCTTGTTAGTCGAACTACGACAACTCTAATTCTCATGTTCATATGAGATATGTAGGCACGAGACGCAATGTCTTACCGAGTTTTGACTGACGACGAACAACTAATCCTTGTTTGCTTTCGCCCTTGTTGCGATTCTTTTCTCTCGCCCTCGTTGCGATCGAGACCTTTCCCTTTCTCTTGCCCTAGTTGCAATCGAGACCTGTTGTTCCCGTAGTTAGTTGAACTACGTTCTGCTCTGATTCTCATTCCAGATAAGATACGTAGGCATAAGACGCGATGTCTTATTGAGCACACTTCTCTTTCACCCATAGGTAGCCGAGCTACGAAGACTCTGATTCTCATATTCAGATGAGATACGTAGGCATTGGACGCGACATCCTTGCGAGTCATTTTCATTTTCTTTTGACCCTCTTTTAGTAAATAGTACCTTAGATATACGAACACCCTTTAGACTAGAACAACAAGAGTGGATCCCGTAGAGTACTACGGATGCGTAGGGGTGTTAATACCTTCCCTTCGCATAATTGACTCCCGAACCCTAGATTTGGTTGGGAGACCTTATCTTTTCCTTCTCTTCAGGTTTTCTCTAATCGTTTCCTTTCCCTCCTTTGGGATAAATAACGAACGGTGGCGACTCTTCTGTTTCTTTTTCCTTCGCCGGTTGATTTTTCGCCTAGTTGCGACAGCTGGCGACTCTGCTGGGGACCCTGGTTTCCCTATGCGAGTCCTTCCTAGCTTTTGTGAGTTTCTTGTTTGTTGGGTGTTTATTCTTTTGTACAGTTATTTACTTTTAGCATTTATCTGCTTTATCTTATTGCATTGTGTACATATGATTGTTGTTTCTGTTGGATCTGTGGGGTTGGTTGTTTGTTGGGATAGGTTGTTCTATGAGAGATAAGCCCACTACCTAGGCTTGAGCGTACACATAGGTTTTAGAGTGGATAGTCATGAGGCTTGCGTAGCATGTTGCTACGTTAAGTCGTTCATGAAGACCCACACCCAGACGAGGTTTCTTTTGGATATATTTTGTCCTACGGGTATTCCGTAACGACATGATGTTCCTTTAGAAATCGTCGACTCTGGTGACTATTTCCCGAGGACTCAGTCGAGGCCACTCCTCCGAGACGCGGTTATGTTAGCTCTGGTGGGCGCATTCTCGTTGCTCAATCCGAGGACCCCAAGGCTAGGAACTTGCTTTTAGGATGTCATGTTGAGGGGATTCAGTGGAGGTCTTTCGTCTCGTAATAATGCCAAACCTTCAGTGGTAAACGTATTATTCTCGACTGAATGGCTAGAAGCCGACAAACTTCTGTTCTTAGAACCTACCAGTGAGGGGCAGGCTAAATTCAGGAAACCTTAACCTTCAACCAACCCGGTTTTCTGGTATTCTTGTTGGAGCAGAAATTTGATCTCTTATATGTTCCTCAGTGGTTTTCTCTTCAGACAGTGCGACCTAACAGTTGTTCAAGCAGATACAGCAATCCTGATTTCCACGTCACTGCATTGCATCACATCATTTCGCATTCATATCATTTAACACATGTTTATCTATTCCCAGGAGTTTATATCTTCTTTTTTATTCAAGTCGGGGTTTTATGGTTCTCCTAAGATGGATATTGGCAGAAAAAGACATGTCGCCTACAAATTTCCTGTGGTTTGTTTGGATCCCATTCAACAACTGATGAATTTAATGGATCATGATTCTCTAGAAAGATTCTGGAAGGATTACGGGTTGATTCTAAGTTTCGTTACGATTCTCTCCAAAGATCAACATGATTCTCACTTTCCATTGTTGCAGTTCTATGACCCTCCATTGAGGTGTTTTACATTCCCAGATTATATCTTGGTCCCTACTTTGGAGGAGGTTGCCAGTTTTCTCAGAGTTCCTATCAAGTCGCAGTTGTTATTCTACAGTTCCAAGTTTCTGCCCGATTTCAGCATGGTTGCTTCAGCCACATATTTGGGGAAATCAATCTTGGAATCTAATATGTGTCAGAGAGGAGGACTCAGTGGTTTTCATCTGAGTTTCTTAGTGGGAGAAGCCAAGAAGAAGCTTGAAGATGGTGATCAGAGGGGTTTCAATGTTGTGTTGGCTCTTTGTGTACACGGGATTGTCCTGTTCCCTAATGTTGCAAAATTTGTGGACATAGACGCAGTACGCCTCTTCGTGTTGGGAAATCCAGTGCCGACCTTGCTGGGAGATCTCTTTCATTCAGTGCATCACATGAATGAGAATAGAAAAGGAGGATTGGTGAATTGTTGTGCACCCTTGTTTTATAAGTGGTTCAGTTCTCACCTGCCCAAGTCAGAAGCATTCGTTGATCTCAAGGACTCGTTGAGTTGGTCGAAGAGGTTGATGGGGATAAGAGATAAAGATATTTCTTGGTGGTCTGACCGAAACTTGCTTCGGGTGGATATCATTCATAGTTGCGGAACTTCCCGAATGTGCCGTTGGTAAGAGGAGGAATCAACTATAATCCTTCTCTAGCAGTCAGACAGTTTGGGTATGCTTTAAAAACTCCACCTTTGGAAAAAGATGTGGAAGAATCTCTGTTTTTCCATTCATCATCTGATCTGACTGTATCCCATAAGGCAGCTGAGGCCTGGCTCAAGGTGATCAAGAGAGGAAGGACTGTGCTTGGAAAAGGGGATTGCAGGACTTATCCTCAGTATGAAGATTGGCTTCGGGGAAGAGTCGAAGAGTTTAGTCTGCCATTTCCTATTGAAGAACCGTTGTATCCGCCTACTCTTGAGTAGTCAACAATGGTAAGCCGAGAGGAGTATGACAAATTGAAGAATGCCATGGGGGAACTTCAAACCGAAAACTCAGAGTTGCATGTGAAATTGCTAGACTATATGTGTCTATTCCATGAGGCAGAATATCAGAAGGGGGAAGCTGTCAGATTGCAAGAGGAAGCAGAGAAGAAATTGGCTATGGAGGTGAGCTTCTTTAGGAAAACTGACAAAGCCTTGGGGTCATCCGGTTCTTAGTTGAGGCGAGTCAAGCAGCAGTTAACAGATGCCCCTGGTAAGTTAGCTGGGTGGCAAGAATAATGGGATGCAGTTTTAGCTTCTCGGAAGGAAAAAGAGGAGGAGACGGTGGCCCAATTGACTGGTCAGATGGAGAAGTTGAAGACTCTGCTGAAGGAGAAGAACAATGAGCTCCTGTGTGCCCGTACAACCAATGGTTACATCGCAGATCAACTCAACAAGGCTCAAGAACAGATTGAAGAACTCAAAGTGCTGGCGGGTTTGAAGAAATCTAGACTTGAAGAGGTATTCGGTGAGGATGATGAGAATTATTACGTAGAGCACATCAACGAACGGGATGGGATTATCCACAAGAGGAATTTGCTTATCCGGCGTTTGACAGAATCTCCAGAACATCCTGACATGGTGGCACTACTGGCTGAAGTTAGGAGCAGTCCTTATGGGTTGTATACAGGAGGCTGATTCCTGATTTTTGCTCCTCTTTTTACTTGTTGTGTTTCTTTGTTGCTTTGTAGTTATGATCCATGTTAGATGCCCAAAAGTACATATTTGAGTTATCAAATGTGGGCATCTTTCACTCCTTTTTATAGAAAAAGTGTTCAAAACCGCCATTGCTTTTGATGATTTGCGATACAATTTGAAATGATCTTGGTACCTTTAATTTGTGTGTTATTGTGCAGAAATTAGGCATGAAAGAATAGAAAAAAAAGGCATGTGAATGATGGCAAAGGGACCAAGAAAGGAAGCATTCATCAGCATGCTCGTTAGGCGAGTGTTGTAGCGAAGAGATCTCTAGGCGAGCACCCAGCGAGCTACCACCGAACATCCCCAGAATTTTACAGTAGCAAAGTCAGCAAACTCGTTGTAGCGAAGGTGGTGGCGGACACTCCCAGACTTGGCCAAAAGCACAGCTAGCACTTACTCGCTAGGCGAGCCACTAGCGAGCTTCCAGCGAGCATTCCAGTAGCAAATTCACCAAAACTCGCTGGAGCGAAGGAGGAAGCGTTGGCTTCTCCTAGCGAACATGCAATCTGCACTTAGATATTTTTCTGGGCGCAGGTGCCTCTGGTGCCTATTTTGGGGCTCGCTAGGCGAACCATTCTGCTCGCCTAGCGAGCATGACAGCATTTGACCCAGTACTATAAGTAGCAGGGGCTACTTTTTGGGAAGTACACTTAGCATATTTTACTTAGATATTTTCAGCATTTCTTGGGATCATGTTTTTGTAACCTAGAAACACACTTTTCTACATTTTCATCATCTCTTAACAATATTCTACAAAAAGAAGGTGGATTCCCATCCAATCTCGATTCTTCGACTCGGATGTTGATCAACCTTCAACCGAAACTTGTTGACCAAGCTACCATGAAAATGAGTAGCTAAGTTCTTCATTTTGTCAAGGTTAGATGTAGATGATCACAAGCTTTGTATGTAAATGGGATGATCTTCATTTGTAAACTCTTTAACGATGAATGTATGGTGAAAACTTTGTTTTATTGAAAACTCTTTGTGTCGGTTTATGATCGAGAGATGTTTACCAACTCTTTACCTAGGTTTTCATCCAATCTTGTTTGTTAGCTAGAGATAGTAATGAATGATTTTGTTCACCATAAAGTTGAACCAAAAAGTTGTCATTTTGATAGATTGTGTGAGAGATCAACAATGGATCAAAATGGGAAAACTCACAATGTGTGTTAGAGATAAACACATTGGGAGGACTTTGTGAAATAGTTTATCATCTAAAGGAGTTTATGAGATTTGTTGATCGACCATATGCATGCAAAGTGATCGTCGAACCCTAACTTTGACAATATTTCTCAAATAGAAAAACCAAAACTTTTACCGCACTTTCTTACACTTTTATGCAAGCTACCGTTACTAAACCAAAAACCCCCTTGTTACAATAAGTTAAGAAGTTACCAACTGTCGAACGGCGGCGCTATCTCACAATCCCTGTGGAGACAATAACAAAAACCCGACACTAATTCTGCTTTCAACAAAATGGCGCCGTTGCCGGGGATTGTGAATTGATATTCCGAGCATCGCAATAGTTGCTAAATTTTTAACTTTTGAATTTTTGACTTGTGCTTGTTAATTTGTTTGGTTTAGTGTGCAGCTTTCGTTTTATGCGAGGGAAGGTTCCTGAGGACGAACTTCTTTTTGATCCCGAGATCGAAAGAACCGTAAGGAAACTGAACAGCAAAACGAGACGAAGGAGGAAACAAGCTAGACAACGACAAGAGCAAGGAGAAGGTTCTTCTACAACACCCACACCACCTTTCATACCTATCATGGATCAACCACCACAACCACCGCCCGCATCCACACCATGTGTCAACAGTCCAAGGAATACCGCTCAATTTGCCAACCACACGGGAAGGCAAGCCGAGATGAAGTCGGGAATTCTTAACTTGCTATACGGGAGTCCATTCACCGGAATGGACCACGAAGACCCCTTTGCTTTTCTCACCAAATTTTACGAGATAGCATTAGCGGCAGGAGTTGATCAAGCTCAAGAGCTACCGTTGTTCAAAAGATTATTTCCTCATGCTTTGCTTGGCAAAGCCAAAGATTGGTACTTGGATCAAACACCTGCAGTCAGGACGGATTGGAACGTGTTGGAAGAGAAGTTCATTGAAAGATTTTTCTCCCACAACCGGTTCATGGAATCCAAGACGGCTATCTCCGTGTTTTCGCAAGGAACCAACGAATCATTGAATGAGGCATGGGAAAGATTTAAATCCATGCTTCGGAAGTGCAAAGGGCACGATTTTGACGAATTGACTCAAATCCACATTTTCAAGAATGGCCTTCAACCAAATTGTAAGACTTTGTTGGATGTTACCTCGGGTGGTTCTTTGTTGTCTAAAAGTGCCGAAGAAGTTAAAGATATTATTAATCGTATGGCTCTAAATGACCTCCAAAGTCAAAGTAGAGGCAACTCTTTGAAGAAACTGGGAGTGCTTGAACTTGGGACGAATGATGCTATTCTTGCCCAAAATAAGCTCATTTCACAACAAGTTGAACTCTTAACTCAACAAATCAAAGAATTGAAAGAGCCATCGAGAGCTAAACAAATAGCTTGTTGTGAGATTTGCAAGGGTGATCATGACACCGGGTTTTGTCCACCTCCCGGATTCGAAGAAGTGAATTACATGGCGAACCAACAAGACTACCAACCAAGGCAACAACATCCTCAACAACATCCTCAAAATCAACAACAACACTTTCAAGGGAACCAAGGCTTCCAACCAAGGGGCAACTATCACCATAACCAAGGTTATGGGGGTGGTACTTCTAATCGTCAAAATCCTTACCAACCTCAACCACCGCCGGTCGTGACTTCAAAGTTAGAAGAGACATTGACACAATTTATGCAAATGTCAATGGCTAATCAAAAGATCAACGACGCGGCAATCAAAAATCTCGAAACTCAAGTCGGACAACTTGCTAAACAACTAGCGGAACAACAAACCGGACCATCTTTTTCGGCAAATACGCAAACAAATCCAAAAGAGAATTGTAAAGCGATAACGGCGAGAAGTGGGAATGAGTTGATTAGTGAGAGTAAAAAAAGAGATGAGAGTGAAAAAAGAGAGGATGAGGAAAAAGATGAGGAGAAAAAAATAGAGAAGAGCATTGAGGGTGAAGTTGGGGAGTGGAGTGACGAAGAAGTTGAAAAGGACGAGAAAAATGGTGAAGTAGAAAATAAAGAAAGTGTGGAAGTCGAAAAGAATAATAGTGATGAAGTGAAGTTGGAGGAAGTAAAAAAGAAAAGAGCGAGGAATTCTAGAGCTTCTATAGGAAAGGAGGTAGTGAGCGCTACTCCAATCCAAAACCTTATGTATCCACATGCTCCATCCAAGAGGGAAAATGAACGGCATTACGCCCGGTTCATGGATATATTCAAACAATTTTAAGTTAACATTCCGTTTGCCGAAGCATTGGAGCAAATGCCTAAGTATGCAAAATTCATGAAAGACATACTTACAAAAAAGCGGAGGTACACGGAACCGGAGACGATTATCCTCGATGCTAGTTGTAGTGCGATCATTCCACGGACGCTTCCGAAAAGAGAGGTTGATCCGGGACGAGTTACTTTGCCGGTTAAAATTGGCGATGTCTATGTCGGAAAGGGGCTAATTGATTTGGGGTCAAGCATTAATTTAATACCATTGTCTATTGTGAAGAGGCTTGGCAACATTGAAATGAAGGCCATCCGGATGACTTTGCAATTGGCCGATAAGTCGACTACTCATCCTCATGGCGTAGCCCAAGATGTATTGGTTAAAGTCGACAAATTCTTTTTCCCGACCGATTTCATTCTTATTGATATGGAAGAGGATGACGATGCTCCGCTCATTCTTTGACGACCGTTCATGAAAACCGCACGCATGATGATTGACGTTGACGGCGGTTTGATGAAGGTAAGGGTCCAAAATGAAGAAGTTACTTTTGATCTATTCGAAGCCATGAAGCATTCAAATGATAGACGTGCTAGCTTTCGCATTGATGCTATTGAAGAGGTAACTTTTGAAGTTTCTAAGCATATTCATGAGATATCTCCTATGGAGTTAGCTCTTGATGACTCCTTTGAAGTTTTCACAGTTGAAGAAGAGCAAGCTCTTGATGAATGCTTAAGGGAACTTGATAGTTTAAACGAGCTACAACCGTGGGAAGTTGAGGAGGAAGACTTGAAGAAGGAGGTTAATGAAGAAAAATCACCGATTGAATTGAAAATTTTACCGTCCAATTTGAAGTATGCATTCCTCGACGAGACCGAAGCAAAGTCGGTTATCATAAGCAATCTTTTGTCAAAGAATGAAGAAGCCCGTTTGATCGATGTGTTGAAAAAGAATCAAGAAGCCATGGGTTGGACTCTTTCCGATCTCAAAGGAATTAGTCCTTCCTATTGCATGCACAAGATCTTAATGGAAGAGGATTTTAAGCTGATAGCTCAACCGCAATGCCGCTTAAATCCTACTATGAAGGAAGTTGTTAGGAAGGAAGTTGTTAAGTTATTGGATGCGGGAATGATCTACCCGATTTCGGATAGCCCATGGGTTAGTCATGTACATGTGGTTCCGAAGAAAGGTGGCATTACCGTGATTCGAAATGAAAAGGATGAATTGATCCCGACAAAAGTTGCAACGGGGTGGCGTATGTGCATTGATTATAGGCGGTTGAATATCGCAACTCGAAAAGACCACTTTCCACTCCCGTTCATGGATCAAATGCTAGAAAGACTTTCGGGGCAACAATACTATTGTTTCTTAGATGGCTATTCTGGGTATAACCAAATTGCGATTGACCCGGCCGATCATGAAAAGACAGCTTTCACATGTCCTTTTGGAATTTTCGCATACCGAAAAATGCCCTTTGGGTTGTGCAATGCACCGGCTACTTTCCAAAGATGTGTGCAAGCTATTTTTGCCGACCTTATCGAGAAAGTAATGCAAGTCTTCATGGACGACTTCTCCGTTTTTGGTGCTTCATTTGGTTTATGCTTGGACAACTTGGAAACGGTGCTTGAAAGATGTGTGAAGACGAACTTTGTTCTTAATTGGGAGAAGTGCCACTTCATGGTGACCGAGGGGATCGTGCTTGGACATAAAGTCTCTTCAAGAGGGCTTGAAGTGGATCGTGCTAAAGTTGAAGTGATCGAAAAGTTACCTCCTCCGGTGAATGTGAAGGGAATCCGATGCTTTCTAGGGCATGCCGGTTTCTATCGGCGCTTTATCAAAGACTTCTCGAAGGTAGCTAGGCCTTTGAGTAACTTGCTAGCTAAGGATCAGGTATTTCTTTTAACTGATGAGTGTTTACAAGCTTTTGAAATCTTAAAGGAAAAATTGGTTACCGTTCCAATTATAGTCGCTCCAAATTGGAATTTAAATTTTGAGCTCATGTGTGATGCGAGCGACTATGCAATCAGAGCGGTATTAGGCCAAAGAAAAGAGAAAAAATTTCATGCGATACATTACGCAAGTAAAGTTCTTAACGAGGCTCAAATTAACTATGCCACCACCGAAAAAGAATTACTTGCAATAGTGTATGCACTTGAAAAGTTTAGGTCCTATCTTATTGGGTCCAAGGTTGTAGTGTATACCGACCACTCGGCGATTAAATATTTGCTCACCAAACCGGACTCGAAGCAAAGGCTCATCCGTTGGATCCTCTTGTTGCAAGAATTTGATGTTGAAATCAAAGACAAGAAAGGATCAGAAAATTTGGTGGCGGATCATTTATCTCACTTAGTTAATGTGGAGATTACCACTTCCAAAAAGGAAATCCGGGAAGAGTTTCCTGATGAAAAACTTTTCAAAATTCAAGTTAGGCCGTGGTTTGCGGATTTTGCGAACCATAAGGCTAGTGGTTTGGTGCCTCCCGACCTAACTTCGAACCAAAAAAGGAAATTTCTCTCGGATGCTAAGTATTACGTGTGGGATGACCCATACTTGTTTAAGTTGAGTGGTGATAACCTTTTGAGAAGGTGCGTTAGGAGCGAAGAAGCGCAAAGTATTCTTTGGCATTGTCACAACTCGCCTTACGGCAGACATTACAATGGGGTAAGAACGGCCACTAAAGTCCTTCAGTCGGGATTTTATTGGCCCACTATTTTCAAAGACACACATGCCCATGCACAAAGTTGTGATAGTTGCCAAAGAAGTGGTGGGATTGGTAAGAGAGACGAGATGCCTCTCCAAAACATCCAAGAGGTTGAAGTATTCGATTGTTGGGGTATCGATTTTGTAGGACCATTCCCACCCTCTTATGGTAATGAATACATGCTCGTGGCGGTTGACTATGTTTCTAAGTGGGTTGAGGCGATTGCCTCACCTCGGGCGGATGCTAAAACGTTAATCAAATTTTTAAAGAAAAACATTTTTTCCCGTTTTGGAACCCCCCGAGTGTTGATTAGTGATGGAGGGTCACACTTTTGTAATGCACCGTTAGAAAATGTTTTGAAACATTATGGTGTATCACATAGGGTGACGACTCCGTATCACCCACAAGCTAATGGTCAAGCCGAAGTCTCTAATCGTGAGATTAAGAGAATTATTGAAAAAACCGTGTCAAATTCGAAAAAAGAGTGGTCACAAAAATTGGATGAAGCGTTATGGGCATACCGTACCGCTTTTAAAGCTCCAATTAGGCTAACTCCTTTTCAATTGGTGTTTGGTAAAACTTGCCATTTCCGGTTGAATTGGAGCACAAAGCTTTGTGGGCCCTGAAATTATTAAACTTTGAGAAGGATTTGGCCGGTGAGAAAAGAAAAGTACAATTGCTTGAGTTGGAAGAAATGCGCAATGCGGCATATCACTCGAGTTGGTTGTACAAAGAAAAGGTTAAAAAGTATCATGACAATAAGCTTAGAAAAAAAGAATTTGTGCCCGGGCAGTTGGTGCTTTTGTTCAATTCCAGGTTGAAGCTATTCCCCCGAAAATTGAAATCTAAATGGTCCAGGCTATTTCGTGTCAAAGAGGTCAAAGAATATGGAGCTATTGTCATAGAGGATATCGACGAGAAAGAAAGTTGGACAGTAAATGGCCAGCGGTTGAAGGTGTATCTCGGCGGTCTTGTGGATCGCGAGAGCTGTGCTATCTCCTTGGATGCCCCTTGAGCATCTCGAACCGTCGAGCTTATCCGACGTTAAACAAGCGCTTGTTGGGAGGCACCCCAACATTGTAAGTATTTACAGTTTTCTGTTTTGTGGTATTGGTGTTCAACTTGAAGGACCTTGCTGAATTGTGCATTGCATGCTGTTTTGAAAGAAGCAAAATACTGTCATGCTCGCTACCTGCTCGCTAGGCGAAGCAGTAGCGAGCGCTGCGTGGCAGAAACCCATTTAATTTTCAGCAGGCCACTCATTTGGGCCCAAACACTTGTTATTTCATTTTTTTTAGTATGATAAAAGAATCAAGCTTATTCTCACTAGCACTCTCAATCACTCTCTCACTTTCCATCTCACACAAACCCTAGCATTGCATTGCAAACCTCACTGTGCATTTCAAATTCAATCGATCTCTTTTAACAGGTTTGTCCTATCTCATTTACTTTATGCTGTCAAGTTGAAATTTCTGAATATGAGACATTTAGGGTGAATTTGGGGGAATGGGTAGCATTAGGTTTTGCATGTGGGTATAGAATTGCATGAATGCTTAGAGCAATGCCTTGCATGATAAATCATTTAGTTTCTGAATTGGGTACCAATGGACTTAGGGTTTCATGAATTTGGACTGTTATCATGGTAGAACTCAGAATCCCGTAAGATTCACTAGCACCTCGCTAGGCGAATCAGTGGCGAGCAGTCGCTGCCACTTCGCTAGGCGAACCTGTAGCGAAGCTTCGCTAGGTCCTCGCTAGGCGAAGCAGTAGCGACCATGACAGTAGTTGGTTTTTTCTGTTTTGCTCTCTAATCTGGTTTGTGTTTGTGTTGTTTCTTCTCTATGTCTTTGTAGATGGCATCCAGGTCCGGCGCTTCTAAAAAGAGAAAGGGCGGGAGCACTTCCCGTACTGTGCCCATTCAGTTCGACACCGACAAATTCGTCGGGCCAAAGCAAGCCGCTCGCTATGTGGCATTGGAAAAGAGAAAAAATTTGCCAGAGAAAAGGTTCATTATCAACCTCGAAGGTGCCTACCAAACATTTGATGGGTTGATTCATAGTAAGAAGTGGGACCGGTTGATATCTCCCCTTGAGAACTATGACATTGATACAGTGCGTGAGTTCTATGCAAACGCACTGCCTGACGATGACGAGCCGTTCACATGGACGACAAGAGTGTTTGGCCGTCAGGTTGCTTTTGATCGGGATGTAATCAACCGTGTTCTGGGTGAAGCGCTCCATCTGGGGGCAAATGAGAGAGACACATACCACCGGGATTTGAGGCTTCACCGGGACACCGACTCCATTTCTGCTGCCCTATTATTTGAAGGGAAATCAGTTGAGTTGAACCCATCTGGGGTTCCGATGAGATACCATAGGGAGGACATGATTCCCATGGCTCAGTTGATACTCATGTTGGTTCTGACAAATATAAAACCTAAGTATCACACCTCAACCGTGCCGATCCCAGTGGTATATCCGGTTCACTGCATCCTCACGAATATTCAAATCGATGTGGCAAGGATAATTGCTTTAGAGATGAAGTCCGTGGTCGAGAGCGGGCTAAAGTCGGGGGCACGAGTTAACTGTCCCCTTGCTTTCCCGTGTCTCATCATGGCTTTGTGCCAACATGCGAGGGTGAAGTTACCCTTCCGGAGTCAAGTAAGGATCCCGTCGGCCATCGATGACAGATATGTGGCCAAGTATTGCAAGCCTAAGAACTTCAGGAGTAGTGCACCTGCTGGTGATACCGGGACTACTGATGGTCCTGGTGTTTTTGCTCATGGTTTCGATCCTTTCCAGCAGGTTGTCTGCAACTATAATTGGGATTGGATGGCGGCAACTCAACGCGCCATGGTTGACATTCACGAATCTATGCAGTTGTTGCAGTTTCAGGCACGCGACCCCTCCGGAGAGCATCCGATGATGACGCGGAAGCAGTTCCTGCAGCACGCTAGTTGGCCTGTGGACAGGCCTGTATTCGGAGAGGGGGCAGGTGCTGGTGCATCTGGTGCTGATACTTCTGGTGGTGCTGAGGATGGTGATGACGATGATGATGATGATGAGGATGGTTCCGGTTCTGAGGTCGGAAGTGATGAGAGTTTGGAGTCCTATGAGGGCTAAGTTTGTTTTATTTTTTTTCATGTTATGTTTTATTTTATTGTATTTTCAGATATGTAGTATTTTGGTTTTGGTTATGTACTTT
Organism: Lathyrus oleraceus; assembly: GCF_024323335.1. Lineage (NCBI taxonomy): Eukaryota > Viridiplantae > Streptophyta > Magnoliopsida > Fabales > Fabaceae > Lathyrus > Lathyrus oleraceus. Next base: position 195,164,406 of record NC_066580.1, on the reverse strand, counting down.
TGGGGTGTTTTGTCCCCCACGCACATTTTTATCATTTTGAGTAATGGTTATTATTTATGTTTTAAATTATTGTGTTTGGTTTAAATTTCTTTTGTTTTAATAAATTTTTGGTTATTAAGGGTCAAACCTTCTAGATTGGTTGTTCCTCAAAGAAGTATCCAATGAAGGTGCATCCGAGCTTGGATGGCAATGATAAAAATAAACAAGCGAATAATGCTAAGGTACATGGTTACCTACGGTTAGAATTTTAGAATGCATTAAGAACTTTACTCTTTTTGTAATTGAATATTGTTCTTTTTGCAACATAATTGAATGAATGATTCATCTAGGACTTAAAACCACAAATTGTGAGGAAACCTCCATTGTACACTAAAATGATGGATTCTAATAAACTTTGTTGATTCATTTGATTCATGCTTTGTCTTTTATTATTGTGAATTTGTGGAAGCAATTAGAAATGATCAAGGCGCTTGTTTTCTTTTGAGCACAACCAGTTCCAAATACAACTTACCCGTGAGCAGAGAGAGTATTCGTGAACCCCTTTGAGCTTAAACAGTTGAATATCTGCTTGAAATAAGGCGAGATGTCAAATTCTTTTTTCTTAACCCTGAAATTTTTTATAATTGTTCTTTTGCCGTAAAAAGTCAAGAGCATTCACTTAGGGTGAGTAAAAGATAAGTTGGGGAGAACGAAAATGAGAATCGGTAGGTGTCACAACTCTTGAAAAACCGAGAAAGCATTAAAAAAAATTAGAAAAGAGAAACATCTGTTTTGTGTATACAATATGAAAAGAAAAAGAGAAAAAAAATAAAGAAAATGAAAATGAATGCTTGCTTGGAAGAAAAATAGTGAAAAACAAAAAAATTGAGTTGTGAAATAAGAGTTGTGAAGGTTTCAAATGAGAAATAAGTGGAACGAAGTTGAGATGTGTAAATAGCTTGTACAGTGAATGTCTCTTTTGCATCGGCAAGTTCGTTTTCAATGGCCTTAGATATGACCCTTGTTTGTAAACCTAACCAAGCTACAACCGGAAAAGTCCTTAGTGATCTTCGCGCTTCCGCATTTCCATTTATAATTGTTAGACATTGTATGAATTGAATTGATTTCTTCATTGTTTGTTGGAGAGTGAGATTATTCCCGCGGTTGCAAACGCGTAAATTCTTCAATCCTTATTCGAAGAGGAGAGATAGGGTGTTTCATTCAAGATAACATTGTTGTGGATAGATACATATTTTGCATTGCTATAAAGTTTTAGTTCTTGTGTATTATGTTATTCTAACCATTGCCAACTTGTGCCTGGTTGATTCTCTTGTATTTGAGCCATTTTATCCGATTTCGGAGAAACCTTTTTCTTTAGGCAAATCCTCTTGTCCATCAAGAGGTATACTTTGCTTGAGGACAAGCAAGAATCTAGTTAGGGAGAGTTGTTAGATGCCCAAAAGTACATATTTGAGCTATCAAATGTGGGCATCTTTCACTCCTTTTTGTAGAAAAAGTGTTCAAAACCGCAATTGCTTCTGATGATTTGCGATACAATTTGAAATGATCTTGGTACCTTTAATTTGTGTGTTATTATGCAGAAATTAGGTATGAAAGAATAGAAAACAAAGGCACATGAATGATGGCAAAGGGACTAAGAAAGGAAGCATTCATCAGCATGCTTGCTAGGCGAGTGTTGTAGCGAAGGGATCGCAAGGCGAGCACCCAGCGAGCTGCCAGCGAACATCCCCAGAATTTTATAGTAGCAAAGTCAGCAAACTCGCTGTAGCGAAGGTGGTGGCGAACACTCCCAGACTTGGCCAAAAGCACAGCTAGCACTTACTCGTCAGGCAAGCCACTAGCGAGCTTCCAGCGAGCATTCCAGTAGCAAATTCACCAAAACTCGCTGGAGCGAAGGAGGAAGCGTTGGCTTCGCCTAGCAAAGGTTTCTTCGCCTAACGAACATGCAATCTGGACTTAGATATTTTTCTGGGTGCAGGTGCCTCTGGTGCCTATTTTGGGGCTCGCTAGGCGAACCATTCTGCTCGCCTAGCGAGCATGACAGCATTTGACCCAGTACTATAAGTAGCAGGGGCTACTTTTTGGAAAGTACACTTAGCATATTTTACTTAGATATTTTCTGCATTTCTTGGGATCATGTTTTTGTAACCTAGAAACACACTTGTCTACATTTTCATCATCTCTTAACAATATTCTACAAAAAGAAGGTGGATTCCCATCCAATCTCGATTCTTCGACTCGGATGTTGATCAACCTTCAACCGAAACTTGTTGACCAAGCTACCATGAAAATGAGTAGCTAAGTTCTTCATTTTGTCAAGGTTAGATGTAGATGATCATAAGCTTTGTATGTAAATGGGATGATCTTCATTTGTAAACTCTTTAATGATGAATGTATGGTGAAAACTTTGTTTTATTGAAAACTCTTTGTGTTGGTTTATGATCGAGAGATGTTTACCAACTCTTTACCTAGGTTTTCATCCAATCTTGTTTGTTAGCTAGAGATAGTAATGAATGATTTTGTTCACCATAAAGTTGAACCAAAAAGTTGTCATTTTGATAGATTGTGTGAGTGATCAACAATGGATCAAAATGGGAAAACCCACAATGTGTGTTAGAGATAAACACATTGGGAGGACTTTGTGAAATAGTTTATCATCTAAAGGAGTTTATGAGATTTGTTGATCGAACATATGCATGCAAAGTGATTGTCGAACCCTAACTTTGACAATATTTCTCAAATAGAAAAACAAAAACTTTTACCGCACTTTCTTACACTTTTATGCAAGCTACCGTTACTAAACCAAAAACCCCCTTGTTACGATAAGTTAAGAAGTTACCAACTGTCGAATGGCGGCGATATCTCACAATCCCTGTGGAGACGATAACAAAAACCCGACACTAATTCTGCTTTCAACAAAATGGCGCCGTTGCCGAGGATTGTGAATTGATATTGCGAGCATCGCAATAGTTGCTAAATTTTTAACTTTTGAATTTTTGACTTGTGCTTGTTAATTTGTTTGGTTTAGTGTGCAGCTTTCGTTTTATGCGAGGGCAGGTTCCTGAGGACGAACTTCTTTTTGATCCCGAGATCGAAAGAACCACAAGGAGACTGAATAGGAAAACGAGACGAAGGAGGCAACAAGCTAGACAACGACAAGAGCAAGGAGAAGGTTCTTCTACAACACCCACACCACCTTTCATACCTATCATGGATCAACCACCACAACCACCGCCCTCTTCCACACCATGTGTCAACAGTCCAAGGAATACCGCTCAATTTGCCAACCACACGGGAAGGCAAGCCGAGATGAAGACGGGAACTCTTAACTTGCTATACGGGAGTCCATTCACCGGAATGGACCACGAAGACCCCTTTGTTTTTCTCACCAAATTTTACGAGATAGCATTGGCGGCGGGAGTTGATCAAGCTCAAGAGCTACTGTTGTTCAAAAGATTATTTCCTCATGCTTTGCTTGGCAAAGCCAAAGATTGGTACTTGGATCAAACACCTGCACTCATGACGGATTGGAACGTGTTGGAAGAGAAGTTCATTGAAAGATTTTTCTCCCACAACCGGTTCATGGAATCCAAGACGGCTATCTCCGTGTTTTCGCAAGGAACCAATGAATCATTGAATGAGGCATGGGAAAGATTTAAATCCATGCTTCGGAAGTGCAAAGGGCACGGTTTTGACGAATTGACTCAAATCTACATTTTCAAGAATGGCCTTCAACCAAATTGTAAGACTTTGTTGGATGCTACCTCGGGTGGTTCTTTGTTGTCTAAAAGTGCCGAAGAAGCTACAGATATTATTAACCGTATGGCTCTAAATGACCTCCAAAGTCAAAGTAGAGGCAACTCTTTGAAGAAACCGGGAGTGGTTTTCAGAATTACCATCAGCAACCTTATGTTGCAGCTGTGACCATTCCGGCTGCAGCACCAGTGCAACAACAACAACCTCAACGTCAACAAAATCAATACCAACAACAACAGGGTAACAGACCTGCTTATCAACAGAGACAGAGGATGATGGATAGGCGTTTCGACACTCTTCCGATGTCGTACGCCCAGTTGCTTCCCAGCCTTCAACAATTACAACTCGTGCAGTTACGCATTTTGGCTCTTCCCATTGGCAGGCTTCCAGTGGGTTACGACACCAATGCTAGGTGTGAGTTCCACTCTGGGGCACCTGGCCACACTATTGAGAACTGCAAAGCTTTTAAGCACGTAGTTTAGGACCTTATTGACTCAAAGGCCATTAACTTTGCACCGGCTCCTAATGTTGTCAACAATCCCATGCCGCAGCATGGTAGAGCAAATGTTAACATGGTTGAAGGAGAAGTCAAATCAGTCAAGGAGGTGTCGAAGCTGAAGACTCCGTTATTAGAAATCAAAGAATACTTGCTGAAGGCAGATGTTTTCCCCGGTTGTGGGAGCGGTTGTTTGGGTTGTGTTGCACAGAGCGGGGGTTGTGTGAAGCTGCAGTAGGGTATCCAGGCCTTGCTTGACGATGGTATCCTCCAAGTTGAATACCTATCTGCTCAAAAGTCTGTTGAAGGGGTTGTTGAAGAGGTGTTTGAAGATGCCGTTGAAGAATTTACAAATGTTGTTCCTGTTGATTTTATAATTCCCAGTGATGTAATTAATTCTTCGGATGTTGTTGCTGATATTCCAAACAATGTGCTTGATTCTGGTGTACTTGTTGAACTTGATTCCAATGTTTCGGATGTTTGCACTTCAATGGATGAGATTTCTGAGTATGACTGTGACATTTCCACTATCACGATTTTCTACCCGACCGCTCAAATCAGTGTGCCAGTAGCGCACGGTACCACCAGTGTGACCGCATCAATCCACTATGACCATCACGACCCCTGGTCCTTTACCTTTCACCAGCGAAAGGGTCATTCCTTGGCATTACGGGGGGAGTGTGTACACGCATGATCATGGAGTGGAGCAGCCATTGAAAGTAGAAGAGGTGCGAGATCAGAAGTCTGAACCTGAAGTTGAGGTAAAAGATCCCGCAGTGGACAATGTTGGTGGAATCGGGTGATTCACCAGAAATGGTAGACTGTTCTCACCTCCGGTTACCCAACCTGATAGTGCTGACGTCGCGGCAAAGGCCAAAGGTAAGCAAGTTGTGAACGAGGGTACCTCTGCACCATAGGCTGGCTTTGAGCCTGCTTTCACGAAGGATGTGGACGAGCTTTTGAGAATTATAAAGAAAAGAGACTACAAGGTAGTTGATCAGTTGATTCAGACGTTGTCCAAGATATCTATTCTCTCACTCCTGCTGTGTTCGGAGGCACATAGGGAGGCACTTCTGAAGGTCCTTAATGCTGCATATGTGCCTCAGGAGATCTCAGTGAACCAACTAGAAGGGATCGTTGTAAATGTTCATGCAAGCAACGGTTGGGTTTTACTGATTCTAATTTGACGCCAGCTTGACGCGATCATAACAAGGCTTTGTAAATTTCGATGGAGTGTAAAGACACTGTGTTATCCCATGTTATGATGGATACAGGTTCCTTTCTCAATGTGCTACCCAAGAGAGCCCTGTCAAGGTTAGATGTAGAAGGTTTGATCTTGAAGCCTTCTGATCTTGTGGTGAGATCCTTCGATGGTTCTAAGAGGTCGGTGTTTGGAGAGGTAGGATTGCCAATTCAGATTGGATCACAAGCCTTCAACACTGTCTTCTATGTGATGGATATCAGTCCTTCATATACCTGCTTGTTGGGTCGTCCTTGGATCCACAATGTCGGGGCAGTCTCCTCGACCTTGCATCAGAAGATCAAGTTCCCGGTCAACGGAAGAATTATCACTGTATGTGGTGAGGAGGATATTCTGGTCAGTCACCTGTCTACATTCAAGTATGTAGAGGTAGAAGGTGAGATTCATGAGACCTTGTGTCAGGCCTTTGAGGCAGTTCAAGTCAAGGATGCAGCTCCAGTGGAAGAGGTTGAAGCAGGTGCCTCTATTTTGTCCTTCAAGCAGGCACAGGCCTTGGTAAATTCAGGTGTTGCTCCCGGTTGGGGACGTCTGTTGGATTTGCCTATGAAGGAAGACAAGTTTGGGATAGGGTATCAGCCAGCATTGACTTCTACAACTTCAACGCCTCAGACTCTTCAGGGGCCGATTACTTTCTCCAGTGCTGGCATCATTCAGTATGGCCAGGTCTCTGCAATCAACAAAGAAGATGAGGATAGTGATTGCGACATTGACAACTGGGTGCGTCCAAGGGTCCCGGGTGAAGTTCTCCGCAATTGGTCTTCTGAAGAGATTATCCAAGTCACTCTTCTTGAAGAGTAATTTTCTTTGTTTGTGCATATCCAAGTCTTACGTTCCGCCCAGGGCGTAATGACTCATTGTAGGGCTCATCTATGTGAATACCTGCATTTTTTATCATAAATAAAGGACGTCTTTTTGCATTCAAATATTTTGTTCACTGTCTTTCTATTTTTGCAGTTTTCCAAAATCAAAAAATATTTGGCAATGTTTTGTTTAGTTTTCACTCCTTGTTCACACTCCTAAGCACATACCATCACTCATGCAGATGCACATCACCGGATCCTATTGATAACAGTTCTACTATGGCTCGCTTCGACTTTGAAAATCCAATCTTTCAAGCTGAAGAAGAGGGTGATGAAGACTATGAACTCCCTGAAGAACTTGCCAGGTTGTTAAAACAGGAGGAAAGGGTCATTCAACCGTATCAAGAATCTATTTAAGTGATTAATCTCGGCACCGAGGATGTCAAGAAAGAAATTAAGATAGGGGTTGCTTTGGAAGACAATGTGAAGAAGGAGCTGATTGAATTGCTGCAAGAGTATGTTGACATCTTCGCTTGGTCTTATCAGGACATGCCAGGGCTTGATACAGACATTGTGGTACACCGTTTTCCTCTCAAAGAGGATTGTCCTCCGGTCAAGTAGAAGCTCATAAGAACAAGGCCAGAGATGACTGTCAAGATAAAGGAAGAAGTGCAAAAACAGTTGGATGCAGGGTTTTTAGCAGTTACAAATTATCGGCCATGGGTTGCAAATATCGTTCCAGTACCTAAGAAGGATGGAAAGGTACGGATGTGTGTTGACTACTGGGATCTGAACAGAGCTAGTCCTAAAGATGAATTCCCATTACCTCACATCGACGTTTTGGTGGATAACACGGCTCAGTTCTCGGTATTCTCCTTCATGGATGGCTTTTCTGGCTCTAATCAAATTAAGATGGCCCCAGAAGACATGGAGAAGACAACTTTCATAACCCTATGGGGCACCTTCTGCTACAAAGTGATGCCGTTTGGTCTGAAAAATGCTGGGGCAACATATCAACGAGCTATGGTAACTCTTTTCCATGATATGATTCATCATGAAATCGAGGTTTATGTTGATGATATGATTGCCAAATCTCAAACGGAAGAAGAACATTTGGTGAATTTGCAGAAGCTGTTTGAGCGTTTGAGGAAATTCAAGCTGAGGCTTAATCCAAACAAGTGTACTTTCGGGGTGAGATCTGGAAAACTGCTGGGTTTTATTGTTAGTGAAAAAGGGATTGAGGTGGATCCCGCCAAAGTAAAAGCAATACAAGAAATGCCTGAGCCAAGAACAGAAAAACAAGTCTGTGGTTTTTTAGGAAGGTTGAACTACATTGCAAGGTTCATCTCTCACCTAACAGCCACGTGTGAGCCAATATTCAAATTGTTAAGAAAAGATCAGGCTATTAGGTGGAATGATGATTGTCAAAGGGCTTTCGACAAACTAAAAGAATATTTGCAGAATCCTCCAATCCTTATGCCTCCAGTCCCAGGGAGACCGCTGATTATGTATTTGACAGTACTTGATAATTCCATGGGTTGTGTTCTCGGTCAACACGACGAGACAGGTAGGAAAGAGCATGCCATCTACTACCTGAGTAAAAAATTCACATATTGCGAGTCGAGATACTCAATGCTTGAAAAGACATGTTGTGCACTTACATGGGCTGCTAAGCGATTGAGACAATACATGCTGACTCACACAACCTTACTGATCTCCAAAATGGATCCAGTCAAGTATATATTTGAAAAGCCAGCTCTCATTGGAAGGGTTGCTCGTTGGCAAATGGTACTGACAAAGTATGACATCCAGTATACATCCCAGAAATCCATCAAATGGAGTATTCTGTCAGACTATCTTGCTCAGCAGCCGATTGATGATTATGAGCCGATGAAGTTTGATTTTCCGGATGAAGACATCATGTTCCTCAAGATGAAAGACTGTGAAGAGCCAGTTGTTGAGGAGGGACCTGATCCAGATGAAAAGTGGACTTTAATGTTTGATGGGGCCGTCAATGCCAAAGGAAGTGGAATTGGTGCTGTCATTACCACTCCGAAAGGTACCCACATGCCTTTCACCGCTCGTCTGACTTTTGAGTGCACCAATAATGAAGCTGAGTATGAGGCGTGTATCTTGGGTATTGAGCAAGCCATTGATTTGAGAATCAAGACTCTAGACATCTTCGGAGATTCAGCTCTAGTGATCAATCAAGTGAATGGTGATTGGAATACTCTCCAGCCTAATTGGGTCCCCTACATAGACTACACGAGAATACTGTTAACTTTCTTCACGACAGTAAAGTTGTATCATATACCTCGTGATGAGAACCAGCTGGCAGATGCTCTTGCTACTCTATCCTCCATGATCAAGGTGATTCGGTGGAACCATGTTCCCAGGATCGATGTTATGCGCCTTGATAGGGCCGCATATGTGTTTGCTGTTGAACTGGTAGTTGATGACAAGCCTTGGTATCACGACATCAAGTGCTTTCTAAAGAATCAAGAGTACCCAGCAGGGGCATCCAACAATGATATATAAACTTTGAGAAGATTGGCAGGCAGCTTCTTCTTGAACAAAGACGATGTGTTGTATAAGAGGAAATTCGACATGGTTTTGCTCAGATGCGTGGATAGACACGAAGCGGACATGTTAATGCAGGAAGTTCATGAAGGCTCCTTCGGTACTCATGCCAGCGAACATGCAATGGCTAAGAAATTGTTGAGAGCGGGTTATTACTGGATGACCATGGAATCTGATTGTTTCAAATATGCTCGGAAGTGTTATAAATGCCAGATTTATGCTGATAAGGTGCATGTGCCGCCAAATCCTATGAATATGATGTCTTCGCCGTGGCCGTTTGCTATGTGGGGCATTGATATGATTGGAAAGATTGAGCCGACTACTTCCAATGGGCATCGCTTCATCCTTGTTGGCATCGACTATTTCACCAAATGGGTCGAAGCAGCGTCATTTGCGAAGGTCACTAGACATGTGGTTGCCCGATTCATTAAGAAAGAAATCATTTTTCGTTATGGGGTTCCCGAAAGAATCATTACTGATAATGGTTCTAATCTCAATAACAAAACGATGAAGGAGTTGTGCAAGAACTTCAACATTCAACATCACAATTCTTCCCCTTATCGTCCTAAGATGAATTGTGCTGTTGAGGCAGCAAATAAGAACATAAATAAGATTTTGCAGAAGATGGTCGTTACGTACAGAGATTGGCATGAGATGCTACCCTTCGCCTTGCATGGGTACCGTACTTCAGTACGTACATCGACCAGGACAACCCCTTACTCCCTTGTGTATGGTATGGAAGCAGTCCTACCTGTTAAAGTGGAGATTCCTTCTCTAAGAGTCTTGCTGGATGTCAAGTTAGATGAAGCTGAACGGATTCAGACAAGGTTCAATGAGTTGAGTCTTATCGAAGAGAGGCGAATGGCAGCCATTTATCATGGGCAGTTGTATCAAAGTCGGATGAAGAGAGCCTTTGATCAGAAAGTGTGTCCTTGATGCTTCCAAGTCGGAGATCTGGTGTTGAAGAGGATCCTTCCTCCTCAGACAGATCACAGGGGCAAATGAACTCCTAACTATGATGGACCATATATTGTCACCAAGATTTTTGATGGTGAAGCCTTAATGCTTGCAACTATGGATGGTGAAGACTTCACTTCCCCTGTGAACTCAGACGCAGTTAAAAAATACTTCGCATAAAATAGACCCGCTGGACAATAAAAAGAATAGTCCAGGCAAAAAATGGGCATCCTGGCGAACCAAGAAAATGAAAAAGGTTCAGGAAAAAGTTAGGGATTAAAAATGAAAAGATTGTACACCCGGTAAGTTGAAAACCTGAAAAGGCAACTTAGGCAAAAATGGGTATCCCGGTAGATTGAAAACCCGAAAGGGCGATCCAGGAAAAAGTTAGGGATTAAGCGAATGACTGCGTTCTGAGTAGTTCTGAATTTCATCTCGTGTCGATAGCTGGAAACTTTCAAAGGATAGGAAACCGTCCAATCACCTTTTTCAGAAAGTTGATCATTTGGAGGATCTTGAAGACGAGCGAATCATAGCAGAATTGGAACCCGATAGAAATCCATTTCACATTGCCATTAGATTAATTTCTATTTTATCTTTTGTGCAATTACCTCTTTCCAAGGATTGCTTTCTGATGTAAATGCCTATTCAGATACCATGCAATCAATAAAATCATGATATTCAGTACATCTTTGTGTTCATTTTCATTTTACTGTTTTGTTTGCAAAAATGACGTCCGAGTTTTTGATAAACATGGCATCATGAAACATAAGAGCTTTACAGGTACATTCTTAATAAACATTTAAAATTGTTGTAAATTGTAAGTGCTTTGGATCGTCTATTCAGAACAGGTACACTCGGGGCATTTCCTTAAGGTTCCCAGCAGATGATCGCGGATGTTTTTCTTCAGCAGTTGGTATTTGGTATCTTATCCCTGTAAAGTTCGTCCAAGCATTGGATTCTTCAATCCCCAGCAGATTCTCACTACTGTACTCCCCAAGCATTTGTTTCAGATTATACATTCACCAGTAGAGTTGACAGTGTCAGACTGTATATCCCCAGCGGAGTTGACAGTGCCAGACTGTATCCTCCCAGGGGAAGCGGTTGCTCCTCAGAGTTCGATGCCAGATCGATGATCTCGACGCTAGATCCATGGTCTCTTTCCTTGAAGCAGAATCTCGGTACCGTATCGGTGTTTTACTTCCCCAGCTGAATCGTCTCTCTCTCGCAGATTATGGTTGCCATAACCATTGTCGTTCTCCTCAGCAGCAAGCTTTCAGTGCCATTCTCTCCCCAGTCAGAGTCTCGATATTTTGTTATTGCTAAAACACCGTGTGGCCAGCCTTTTCCCCCACAGAGTTCATTGTGCTGTGTATCTCCAACAGCATTGCCAGGGTCCAGAAGATTGTGATCATTTCCCCAGCATAATTCCTTGCCTCGGCTTGGCGTTCTCTCTAACCTAGCATTTCGCATCCCTGCATGTAGAACAAGTTGACCTAAATTAAAAATTAAATAATGGATAATGCTTAATCAGAACTTAAAACATGGGATTAATTATCAGTGAGTGATTTCGAGTTGGATGGTAGCTTGTTTGAATGAAGGGGATGAGTGGAACCACCTGATCAGAATCGCTTTCAGAGTGGTGCTCCGATGATAATGGGCAGCATGGGGAAGGTGTTTGTAGGGTGAGTTAACACTTGGGAAAGTTTCAGTGATGTCCAAGGATGGATTCTGGGTGGTTAGTTTGAACTGAAATGTTTTGAAACTCAGAAAATGATTCTCTATTTTTGAGGTTCAACTCGAGTTTGTTGTAAGTGTATTTGTCTTGAAAAGCTTGATGAAATGATGAAACACCTTCCCCTATTTATAGGGAAGGTGATGGATGTGTTTGGAGGGAAGAATGAGATGGTTTGCTTCAGAAAGGGTGAAGCCCAATATGAGACAAAATGTGAAACTTGTGGAGGAAGGGTGGTTGTGTTCTGACTTGGCCTCCCCCTCCACTCAATCTTTTTTTCCATCTAGAATCAAAAAGGAGGGACCAAGAGGCTTGGATCAGTGTTGTGGTGGCTTTTTCTTTTTGCCATTTTAGGGAAAACAAATTTTTGCACATGGCTCGGGTTCATTCATTTGTGAACTTTTTTCATCTAAGTTGACTTCAAAACATGTCACACTATGATATGCAATGTGTTAGAGGTAAAATGGAAATTAAAACCAAGTGATTTGGGGACTTGATGGATCAAATTGCAAATTCTGGTTAATGTATGTCTGGTTTGTGCGTCATGGTAAGTCAGCAACTTTGAACCAAGGCCAAATGGAATTTTCTTGAGCATGTAATACCCCAAAATTTACCCTTCATTTTTCTTGGAAGCATGGGATTATGTTTCACACTTCATTGGCATCATACTATGTCATACTCATTGCATACTGCATTAGTGACTTGGGAATCAGGTTTTGATTGATCACTCCTTAGCAGAAGGAGCCTACACAAAGAAAGATTGAGAATTGGAATTCATTTTCTAAATATCAAGTCTCAAGGGTCTCAGGTGGCTCCAGATATCTGATTGTGGTCCTCAGTTCATCAGTGAAGGATCCAGAGCTATCAGAGTATTCGTCTAGATTTAATCAGGAAATTAGGGTTTCATGGCTACTTGCAACAGGCAATGTTTGGTTTGAAGTAGAGGAGATCATCCATTTCATGATTGGAGAGGCATCTTGGCCTAGGAAGACTCACAATTATCTCAGAAAGATCCATTGGCAATCAGTGCAATCAGTGCCTGATCAATTTTGCCCTAAAATTAGGGTTTGGTATAAAATCAGTTTATTTCTGATTCTTTGGGTGAAACTCTTTTCCATGGCCTTCCATATGTCCGCAAGGGTCTACATATAAAAAATCAGCTTTTTATTTGAGCCAGAGGTGCTTCAATTGATCGTTGGAATTGGGAATCAAACAACTTGGGAAAAGTCAACTGTGGGGCCAGAAAAGTCAACTCCTGACTTTTTGAGAGTGGAATCTCAAAATCCATGCCTAGGGCATCCTACATGTGAAATTTGATCAAGGTTGGATCATGGATTCAGCATTTAATCAGGAATTAGAAAAGTTACTAATTTGGAATTGGTTGACTTTCCATTTAGGGCAAGTTTGCATGATTGTTGCACTCACTTTAAGCCCATTTTCCATCAAGGCAAAAGCTCCATTTGAAAATTTCTCCAACATGAAAGTTGTTCCTCTTGTTCCAAGCTTTCTAGAGATATAAAGTTTGCTCCATTTGGATCAAGATTGAGAAAGTTATGCTTAGTCAAAGTGGGGCATCTTTTTAGGACACTTAGAAAAATTTATGAGTCTAAAAATCTTCAAAGTTTGTCAAGACTTCTTGGCCAGTTTTCTTGCATTTCAAGGCATCATTTGAAAGTGTTTTCTTCACAACAATTGTACCTTGCCATGTCCTCTTTCACCTCCTTTTAGAATCATCTCATTTGGATCCAAGGTTTGAAAGGTACATTCATTTAAAGTGGGCACCATGACTTGATTTTCTAGGCAGATTTTAGGCCTAGCTGGCCCAACCAGTTTTGCATGGTGAGACCTGAACTTGAGGCCCATTTTTCACCTTCTTCCATTCATCATTTTCACTTGTGCTCAACATGAAACATGCTACACTCCATGAGGTCTTGCTACTGTTTTCATTATTTCATCATTTGGTGACTTGATCATCAAGTTACATGGCCACAAAGTCACCACCTTGGAATGTTTTCTTGCTTGCCAAACCAACCATGCATGTTGCACAAACCAGCCCATGTTTTTGTTACCTCATTTGGCCATGCACCTTTATTTCATTCACTTAAGTTTGGCCCAAAATAATACAAACCTCATATGTCCATTCCTAATACACCTCACTTTGCATTATTTTGCTTATGGACAACATGGATTTCTGAGCCCATTAGAACATTTGATCCACCATATTTAAAAGCCTGAAACCCTAAACCTAAGAGGAAGCATTGGAATTTCGTTGCAAGTAAGTCAAAGTCACAAGTCATATTCCATTCTTCTCATCAAGCTCTCAAGTTGAGGTTTCTTGAAGCATCAAGGAAGCCTCATCTTCTTCTATTTCTCTCCACAATCAAGGGGCAGTGGACCTAACTTCCACTAGGTAAACTCTATTACTTCATCTCCATGGCCATTGTTTTCCTCATTCTTATGCTTGCTTACCATGCTCATCATTATCATCACTAATGTTTGCCATGCTAATCATATGCTCATGTTTGTTTCATGATTGTTTACAAGGCCAATCATATGCTTGTGTTCTTGATGTTATGGATTTGTGTTGTGATTTTCTGTTATGCCATCCATATTGACATCTTATTGTCAATATTTCTCCATGATTAAGCCATCATTTTACTCAAACAAGGATACCATGATAAACCTCACATTTCATACTTGAGTTCTGGATTTTATTTCGTGTCATTTGGTGCCCCATAGTGGTCGTATTATTGAGTGGAAGTTGAAGAAAATCCACTGTATTTTCGTGTTTGCATGGCTAGGGTTTGCTTCCATGGAGAAGACGATGGTGTGGCGCTTTAAAAAACCGTTAGATCTATCGCGCATCTTTTAATCTGGACCGCCCATGCGTTTTTGTCTTTTAGTCACTTAAAATAACTTGACCAATTGATAGAATGTTACATGATTTATTTTAATAAAACATTTCATTTAGTTGTCACGCATGACTTAAGTTGGTTGTGGACCTTGGGCCTTCGCGTTCGCTTTTCACACCCCATGTTTCAAGGCCCATCAGCGCACCATATGCTTTCCAGTCCATTTAAAATGCTAATGCACCCCTTCTTTTTTATTTCTTCTTTTTATTTCCAATTTATTCTGTTTTGATTTTAATTAATTTAAAATATTTGCTTCGTTCATAAAAATATCCAAAAATATTTTCCATATTTCTTAATTCCTTTTTTAATTTTATTTAATTTTTATTTTCATATTTAGTTAATGTTAATATTTTATTTTAATTATTCTTTCCAAGTGGTTCATTTTAACACACATTTTTTTCTTGATTTTATTTTCATGTCCTAAAATTATTTTTAGCTTTTGATTTTTGGGATGAAGGTTGACCACTGTCCCATGGTCAATCTGACCTTTTCTTGGATATTTATTTCCCATTTTCAATTTATTATTGATTTATTTTGTTGGTTGATTTTTAATTTGACTTCTATTTCAATTTAATTAATTCATGCACCAATTTTGATTATTTTTGAAATCTTTTTGGGGGATGATTATGTACTGACCCCACCTTATTTAGTTTAATTTTTCATAATTTTCTTGATTAATTTGCTATTTATTTGATATTTTTTAAGTTGACTTGAATTTTTCAGTTGACTTCTTTATGATCGATGTTTGACTTAGGGATTGCTTATGGCAATTGAAGATATATTTTGATCCTCCCTTGTTCATCTCATATTCCATGTATTAGAGGCCTTTTACCTTGATTTTATTTGGTCCTTACCTCATTTCCTGATTAAATTATTTCAATGGCCTTTCTTGTGCATCTTTTCATCTGTCTGATTCATCTGTTATCTGTTATATTTGTTTCTGTCATCCATGCTTTCTATTGCTTGATTGTTTGACATGTTCATATTCTCATGCATTATTTAATGCTCCATTATTTCATTCTTTGATTCTTTGACTTGATTATACATTTGTTTACTTATCTGATTCGATCAACTGTTGCCTACTTGTATGATGATTGAGGCCTATATTCTTATTGTTTGATTAACTGTTGCCTACTTGTATGATGTATGAGGCATATATTCTTATTATTTGATTGTCATGAACCATCCCCATTCATAACAAATGTACCCCTCTCCCATAAAGTGTATAATACTTATTTCTTTCATTCTTTATTCATCTGTTAATACAAGAATTAAAACGAACATCCGATAATCATTTCAAAACAAGATCGAAAGCTCGATCCAACGTCGAGTAATCATTTTCAAAACTTAACAGAACCAACACGTATTCATCCATCCTTTTGTAAGTCGATTTCTTCATGCATCGCTATTTCTCTTGGAAGTCGATTGCTTCATGCATCGCCATCTACCTGTAAGTTGATTGCCTCAGGCATCGCCATCTATCCTTATCCGTGGCTCCTTTCCTTGCTCCATCTGTCGACTCTTGTTCCGTTTAGGCAGCATCCATTAGGTAGAACCCTTTGTATGATAACATAGGTAGAATTCCCTTATTCTTTGCATGCTAACATTAGGTAGATATTCCCCTCTATAAATCCTAACACATAGGTCCATATTGCATGACAACTCTAGGGCAGAGCTTCCCCATTTTTAGACCTTTCATGCGTCTCCGATCTTGTGGCATGTTAATCTGTTCTATTGCAAAGAGGTAACTACCTAAGACTCGATTCAGCGAGCTGTAACACCTACTGCTAGGACGTTGAACACATTGCCCACTTTCCTTTGTGAAATTCTAGTTATCAGACTTAAGATGTCACAAGGGTTGTTATGACATCCAATTCTGCACAGACAGGAATTATGCAAAACTTAAACGTAAGTGCAGTAAATAACACAAGTAATTGTTAACCCAGTTCAGTCCAACATGACCTACATCTGGGGGCTACCAAGCCAGGGAGGAAATCCACTATTAGTAGTATCAATTCAAAGCTAAACTCACCCGTTTACAACTTCTCACTTAATCCCTACCCAATGCAATTTCAATCTTACACTAAGATAAGAGTTCCTACTCACTCCCCCTCAATCACCTCAGTGATAACTACCTTTAATCAATATTAAAGACACTTTGAAGTCACACTTCAAAAACAACTCTTGATTATGCTTCACAGCTTAAATCAAGATACACAGCACTCACGCTTAAAAGCTTTGAGCGACACAACACTTACAACTCAATGAACACCCTATACCAAAGCAATCATCTACTTGATTATGGCTTGGCTTACAAGATACGTCTAATACTAGACTCACAAAAATACAGCAGTGAAGTATGATGGACACACAAAATCTTCACGCCTCAAAATCCCTGAAACTGAATGAAGGAACGCCTTCCTTTTATATTGCAGTACCTGGGCTTTTGCACTTGTATTTTCCTGAATTTAAGGTCACGCGAGTTCCCATAAATTCAACATTTAGGTTACTAACAAATAGGATATTTGTTAGGTTCATTAATTATAGCTTGGTTGTTGATTTCCTGGATTTTCTCTAAGCTGTTGAATCCCTGAAGAATAGCTTGAGAAAAAGCTGAAACAGAAAACTGAACAACCTACAATATAGCATATGCTGTCAGGAATGAATGTCACGACATTCAGCTTGACATCAAGGTTCATATGCTGAGTCTGTTTTTCCAGAAAACAGACTGTACAACTTTGTTGACCTGTACATGATCAAAATGACCATACTACAGTAACAACTTACATTAATAAATGTCAAAGTGTCCAATTTAACATTTATACATTTGGCCTTAAGTTAGTTCTGTTATTCTCTTGAAGAACAGACTAAGTAACTTGCTGAAGTATAGCAGAACACCACTCCATCTAATCTTCAGTAGCTGCTGTCAATGATGAATGTCATAACATCCAGTTTGACATTCAGTAGGCCTTATGCCAGATCTGGTCTTTCCTTGATAACCAGACTGGAAATAAATACTAAGTTCTAACAGAACACCAGCAGTTCTATTCCTTAGTATCTGCTGACAGGTATGAATGTCACATCATCCAGTTTGACATTCAATAAATCCTGTGTTAGCTAATCCTGCAGTGACTACTCAAGTGTGTCATGACATCAGTCAAGACATCAGAGTACAGTTAGATATTCTAACCTACAATGTAGTCACACATACATACCATGTCATGACATCAGTCAAGACATTAGTAACCAGCTAGTGTTTTACCATATAATGCAGCCAATTAAACATCTACAAACTCCCCCTTTGGCAAATTTTTGGCTAAAACACTTTGATCCCCATAACAGAGTTCATAGCAGCGGAATCACACACCTAGCAGGAAAAAAACTAGCTAATACACTCAGAGTGGCAGCACACTCACACACATGGAAGTTAAATAAAAACTTCACACAGCAGCACACACATACAGAAGTTAAATCTAAACTTCAACACACAGCAGCTGCAGGGGAGGGAAGTTAAATAAAAACTTCACACACATAACAGCATACACACAGAAGCTAAATACACACTTCATCACACATCAGCTGCAGTAGAGGGAAACTTCAATCTGTCATGAATGAGAACCTGTTTTAACAAAGTTTAACTAAGTAAACTTCTATTGTCCTGGGGTATCACTTGTAACTCTTGAAGAACAGACTAAGTAACTTGCTGAAGTATAGCAGAACACCACTCCGTCTAATCTTCAGTAGCTGCTGTCAATGATGAATGTCATAACATCCAGTTTGACATTCAGTAGGCCTTATGCCAGATCTGGTCTTTCCTTGATAACCAGACTGGAAATAAATACTAAGTTCTAACAGAACACCAGCAGTTCTATTCCTTAGTATCTGTTGACAGGGATGAATGTCACATCATCCAGTTTGACATTCAATAAATCCTGTGTTAGCTAATCCTGCAGTGACTACTCAAGTGTGTCATGACATCAGTCAAGACATCAGAGTACAGTTAGATATTCTAACCTACAATGTAGTCACACATACATACCATGTCATGACATCAGTCAAGACATTAGTAACCAGCTAGTGTTTTACCATATAATGCAGCCAATTAAACATCTACAAACTCCCCCTTTGGAAAATTTTTGGCTAAAACACTTTGATCCCCATAACAGAGTTCATAGCAGCGGAATCACACACCTAGCAGGAAAAAAACTAGCTAATACACTCAGAGTGGCAGCACACTCACACACATGGAAGTTAAATAAAAACTTCACACAGCAGCACACACATACAGAAGTTAAATCTAAACTTCAACACACAGCAGCTGCAGGGGAGGGAAGTTAAATAAAAACTTCACACACATAACAGCATACACACAGAAGCTAAATACACACTTCATCACACATCAGCTGCAGTAGAGGGAAACTTCAATCTGTCATGAATGAGAACCTGTTTTAACAAAGTTTAACTAAGTAAACTTCTGTTGTCCTAGGGTATCACTTGTCACTCCCCCTTTTTGTCAAAAATGTTGCCAAAGCAACACTTTAAGTTACAGATCCACAAATAGTAATTAGAATTACACAAATGACAGAAAACACAAAAGAAGTATTTAATCCTCAGCCTCATCATCAGCCTCCTCTTCAGAGCTGGCCTCCTCCTCCTTCTCAGAACTTTGCCTATCAGCTCCATCCGTGTCCTCAGCAGAAGTCTCCAGTTGCAAGATGAGCTTTTCCAGTGCATGCTTTCTAGCCTCCAGCTCTTTGCAGGTCTCTTTGAGAACTGCAATAACATCAGCTTTGTCTGGTTGGTTGCCAGCTTTGGATGTTTCTCCCGATCTCAAGACAATGTCAGGGACATGCTTGCCCAGGAACAGTTTGTAGCTGAAAGCCAATGGACTCTCTCTTCTTTTCACGAAGTCATTATCTGTCAGGATATGTGGAAATTGATTCAGCACAATTCCACATATGAGAGATGGAAAGGCAATGGGTCCCTTCACACTAAAGCTCCCAGCATGTTTCATTGTCTGATCAAATATGTAAGTACCATAGTCTACCTTTGCCTTGGTTCCCACTGCATAGATGAACTTCCCTAACGCCACAGACACAGTTGACTTGTGATTAGTGGGTACCCAGTTGGCTGCTCCAACTTTGTGTAGCATTGCATACTTTACACTTAGTTGGCTGGCCACCAGCTTCCCTTTGAGAGGCCATTTTCGGACTTGATTTGCTGTGATGACTTGACAGACTGTATTGTCAGTCAGTTCAAGCTCTGGTTGCTCTTCATCCGCTCTTCCCAGATACTGATTTATCACAGAGGGGGAAAAGGTCACACACTTGCCACGCACATAGACCTTTCTAAATTCTCTGGATTTCCCATCAGCACACTCCTCTGACAGATTTACAATGAACTCCTTCACTAAGGTCTCATAGCACTTAGGAAGTTGAGACACAGTTCTTATCAACCCCGCCTCTTTGATGAGATCCACAATCTCCTTACAGTCCAGTGCATTATGTGCCAGTTCTTTCTCCAGGGCCAGCCTCTTGTGGTAGACATACTTCCACCTGTTAACACTGGAGGCAAAGTGGAAGGACACATTGTCAATAGGAACTTCTGGGACACTAGCAGCCAACTTGCTCGAAGAAGGCTTCTTCCTGGACATGGATGTTGTGACATCACATGGGACATCAGATTCAGACTCCGCCACCACCGCCTTGGTCTTCAACTTCTTGGGCACCTCTTTGCTCCAAGATTTGGCAGGTCCATATCCTTTCCTTTTGCGAGCACTCTCTGTCCCTGGTTGTCTGTGAGGAGTTGTCTCATCAACTACCTTGGCTGGAGACCTGTGCATCACTGTCTTTTTCCCTCTCCTAGTCCTGACCCTCTTGGATATGCTAGGGATCACCGAGGCCAACAGTTCGTTATCAGAGAACTCGTCCAGGTTGACTGTGTCAGCTCTAGGGTTGGCTTCAACATCTTGAGGGACACTTACTTTCTCACCTCTCACCTGGCTTACAGGTTTATCATTCTTAGGACCCTCTTTAGGTGACCCAGTTACATTTTCCCTTAGCACAACTGCAGTTTCACGGCATGCACCATCATCGGGAACGATAGTGTTCAAGGGTACAGAAACCCCAGGAACATTTTGATCCCCTGACAAAATCTTAGTGACCATAGAGGCAATGGCATTGTGCACGTACCTCGATCCTTCCTTGGAGGGGTTGTCCAGCGCAATGGCTGATGAGATTCTGGAGACCGTTTCTTTTGGTCTTCTTGCATGGGACGACGTTGCAGCGTTGACACTAACTTCCTCCCGGTTGGGATTGTTGAACTCCATGCTGTGAGAGTCGGACACGGTGGTATAGGAGGTGGTATCGGATTGATGGGCCATGCTGAAAATCTCAGAGGGAAGATGAACCGTTTCTTTGGACGAGGGTTTGCACGAGTGGAGTTTGAAGCGACTGAATGTGAAACGCTTTATGCAGGAGTAAGGTCTATTATATTTTGACCACTCAGAGCTCACTATTTGTTGTTTAATAATTTGACTTATTAAACAGTAGCTAACTAACTTCATTAGTTGCTATAACTTTTCAGACGCACGCATTCCCTCTTTGCCCTTACTATTGTCACACTTAGAAAAGTACAATGTCATGACATTCCGGGTGACATTGTACCCTGTCTGCATCAGGTTTCTCCATACTGGGGATGACCACCTACTACCATACGCTAGGTACTGAGTTTCTGCAGACGACAAGGGTACACACCTCTGTCTGTCCCTAGCTGTCATATTATTTGTATGATGACCAATAGCTGCCAATGGCTCATTACTTTTAATCAGACATTTTCCACAGTCTGTCCTTTTGTCTAAAGGCCGATAAGAGACTCTTCTCACAGCTCCCTTAGGAATTTTCTTCTTCATTCCCTTTCCCTGAAGGAGATCAAGTCTTCCATGCCCCAGCTTCCCTTCCTGATCTCCCTTGGCTAGAGGACATTTGAGAGAGTATCTAGCTTTCCATAGATAGCAATTATCTTTGGATCTGTCTCCTCTCATCACTTCTTGATTTCCCCCATTCAACACCACACAACCTCCCTTGGTAAATTCTACCTTGCATCCTTGGTCACATAGCTGGCTTATGCTTATGAGGTTCACAGTTAGTCCTTTTACTAACAGCACACCATTCAGTTTTGGAGCTTCAGGACTGTCCAGCTTACCAACACCCTTGACTTCTCTTTTGGTTCCATCACCAAGTGTCACAAACTTGGTGGTAGGAGGATGCAGATTCACCACTAGGTTGCTCACCCCAGTCATATGCCTTGAAGAGCCACTGTCAAGGTACCAGTCTGGTCTGATATGTGCCTTTGAATATGTGTGAGCAAGGTTAGCAACACATAGCTGATTCTCAGGGGGGAAGTGATGCTTGGATACCTTCTGCTTAGGATTGGCCTGAGATGTCTGCTTAGCCGCCCATGTTTGTTTCTTACTGAGGACATTATGCGTAGACACCTTCTTCTTAGGCTTACCTTGTGAGGTCTGGTTTGGGTAACCATGCAGCCTATAGTAGAAGGGTTTTATGTGACCGAATCTACCACAGTAATGGCATCTCCATCTCTTGAATTTTTTCTTCTGATGCTTGCTCATTCTGGGTCCTCGATGTTGAGACATTGGATGTGACTTCCCTTGAGATTTCTGAACTTTAGCCTTTGGGCATTTGCGTTCAGTTGAGGATCTTTTCCCAGGGCCCAAGCCAGATTTGGTTCCAGACTTCTGTCCTATCTTTAGGATCTCTTCCACGGTGTCAGATCCCTTGTTCAACATTTTGATGGATTTGGTCATTTGGTCTAGCTTGGAGGTCAGCAACGAAATCTCACTCTTCAGACCCTCTATGACTTTCAGCTGCTCTAGTTTCTCAGCTTCTAGCTCCTTGATGAGTTTCTTATGCTTTTCTCCTTGGATACAAACTTCTGCACTTTTAACACATAGTTCTTTATATGAGGCAGCAAGTTCATCCAAGGTGAGCTCATCTCCACTTGAGTTATCCTCTGAGGCACAGACACTGGTCAGAGCCGTGATGTGTTTGGCAGATTCTCCTTCAGATTCACTCTCAGTGTCTTCTTCTGGCCAGGTGGCAGATAGCCCTTTCCTTTGCCTCATGAGAAAGGTAGGGCAGTCAACCTTAATATGACCATATCCTTCACATTCATGGCACTGGATTCCCTTGCCTTGGTTGGACTTTTCTTCAGAATTTGATCTTTTTCTTATGTCAGACGGAATGTTCTTGACATTAGGTCTACCCTGTTGATCAAATTTCTTTATGAGCTTGTTGAACTGTCTCCCAAGCATGGCTAAGGCTTCTGATATACTTTCATCACCTTCAGTATATCCTGCTTCTGACTCTTCTACAGCATTAGATACAAAGGCTACGCTTTTGTTCTCCTTTTCAACATTCTCACCCAAGCCCATTTCAAAGGTTTGGAGAGAACCAATGAGCTCATCTACCTTCATATTGCAGATGTCCTGTGCCTCCTCTATGGCTGTAACCTTCATAGCAAACCTTTTAGGCAAGGACCTGAGAATCTTTCTTACAAGTTTCTCTTCAGCCATTTTCTCACCTAGTCCACCAGAGGTGTTTGCAATTTCAAGGATATTCATGTGAAATTCATGAATAGTCTCATCCTCTTTCATCCTCAGATTTTCAAACTTGGTGGTCAGCATCTGAAGTTTGGACATCTTCACCTTGGAAGTACCTTCATGAGTTACTTTGAGGGTATCCCAAACTTCCTTAGCTAGTTCACAGTGGTGCACCAGCCTGAAGATGTTCTTACTGATTCCATTGAATAATGCATTCAAGGCTTTGGAATTTCCAAGGGCTAATGCCTCTTGCTCCTTGTCCCACTCTTCTTCAGGAATCTGCACACTGACTCCATCCTCACCTGTCTTCGTTGGATGTTCCCATCCTTTGTTGACAGCTCTCCAGACTTTGCTATCTAGAGACCTTAAGAAGGCTATCATACGAGGCTTCCAGTCATCATAATTAGAGCCATCCAACATGGGTGGTCTATTTGAGTGTCCTATATCCTTGTCCATGGTACTAGAAAGTAACTTCCCTAGATCTCACCCAGAAATTCACAGGCAGGGTGCCTGCTCTAATGCCAATTGAAATTCTAGTTATCAGACTTAAGATGTCACAAGGGTTGTTATGACATCCAATTCTGCACAGACAGGAATTATGCAAAACTTAAACGTAAGTGCAGTAAATAACACAAGTAATTGTTAACCCAGTTCAATCCAACATGACCTACATCTGGGGGCTACCAAGCCAGGGAGGAAATCCACTATTAGTAGTATCAATTCAAAGCTAAACTCACCCGTTTACAACTTCTCACTTAATCCCTACCCAATGCAATTTCAATCTTACACTAAGATCAGAGTTCCTACTCACTCCCCCTCAATCATCTCAGTGATAACTACCTTTAATCAATATTAAAGACACTTTGAAGTCACACTTCAAAAACAACTCTTGATTATGCTTCACAGCTTAAATCAAGATACACAGCACTCACGCTTAAAAGCTTTGAGCGACACAACACTTACAACTCAATGAACACCCTATACCAAAGCAATCATCTACTTGATAATGGCTTGGCTTACAAGATACGTCTAATACTAGACTCACAAAAATACAGCAGTGAAGTATGATGGACACACAAAATCTTCACGCCTCAAAATTCCTGAAACTGAATGAAGGAACGCCTTCCTTTTATATTGCAGTACCTGGGCTTTTGCACTTGTATTTTCCTGAATTTAAGGTCACGCGAGTTCCCATAAATTCAACATTTAGGTTACTAACAAATAGGCTATTTGTTAGGTTCATTAATTGTAGCTTGGTTGTTGATTTCCTGGATTTTCTCTAAGCTGTTGAATCCCTGAAGAATAGCCTGAGAAAAAGCTGAAACAGAAAACTGAACAACCTACAATATAGCATATGCTGTCAGGAATGAATGTCACGACATTCAGCTTGACATCAAGGTCCATATGCTGAGTCTGTTTTTCCAGAAAACAGACTGTACAATTTTGCTGACCTGTACATGATCAAAATGACCATACTACAGTAACAACTTACATTAATAAATGTCAAAGTGTCCAATTTAACATTTATACATTTGGCCTTAAGTTAGTTCTGTTATTCTCTTGAAGAACAGACTAAGTAACTTGCTGAAGTATAGCAGAACACCACTCCGTCTAATCTTCAGTAGCTGCTGTCAATGATGAATGTCATAACATCCAGTTTGACATTCAGTAGGCTTTATGCCAGATCTGGTCTTTCCTTGATAACCAGACTGGAAATAAATACTAAGTTCTAACAGAACACCAGCAGTTCTATTCCTTAGTATCTGCTGACAGGTATGAATGTCACATCATCCAGTTTGACATTCAATAAATCCTGTGTTAGCTAATCCTGCAGTGACTACTCAAGTGTGTCATGACATCAGTCAAGACATCAGAGTACAATTAGATATTCTAACCTACAATGTAGTCACACATACATACCATGTCATGACATCAGTCAAGACATTAGTAACCAGCTAGTGTTTTACCATATAATGCAGCCAATTAAACATCTACACTTTGACACAGCTGGTGTCCTCTTTTGTAAGCCCATGTTAAGATGGCAATCCTTAACCCCCAGTTAGTCGAACTACGACAACTCTGATTCTCATGTTCAGATGAGATACGTAGGCACGAGACGCGATGTCTTACCGAGTTTTGACTGACGACTAATAACTAATCCTTGTTTGCTTTCGCCCTTGTTGCGATTCTTTTCTCTCGCCCTCGTTGCGATCAAGACCTTTCCTTTTCTCTTGCCCTAGTTGCAATCGAGACCCGTTGTGCCCGTAGTTAGCTGAACTACGTTCTGCTCTGATTCTCATTCCAGATGAGATACGTAGGCATAAGACGCGATGTCTTATCGAGCACACTTCTCTTTCACCCATAGGTAGCCGAGCTACGAAGACTCTGATTCTCATATTCAGATGAGATACGTAGGCATTGGATGCGACATCCTTGCGAGTCATTTTCATTTTCTTTTGACCCTCTTTTAGTAAATAGTACCTTAGATATACCAACACTCTTTAGACTAGAACAACAAGAGTGGATCCCGTAGATTACTACGGATGCGTAGGGGTGTTAATACCTTTCCTTCGCATAATCGACTCCCGAACGCTAGATTTGGTTGCGAGACCTTGTCTTTTCCTTCTCTTCAGGTTTTCTCTGATCGTTTCCTTTCCCTCCTTTGGGATAAATAATGAACGGTGGCGACTTTTCTATTTCTTTTTCCTTCGCTGGTTGATTTTTCGCCTAGTTGCGACAGAGCATCTTGTATGAAATTTGTGTGAAATGTTCCTTGACATGTCCATGATTAGATTAAAAAAGAAACAGGTCAAAAGGAGTTGTGGTTTGGAAATGGAAATATGGTAAAGTGGTGGTCTTTATCATGTTTTGGGGCATGTTAGGCATGTTGGACCAGCTTGGCCAAGGCAAAAATTGAGGTCCTTTCTCAATTAATTAGGTCTTGGATCTTGAAACAAAGTTGAAGAGGAACTTAATTAGGACCTTTGGATCAAATGAGATCTTGAAAGTATTGTAAGATGAAAACTTTATGGACTTTGGACCAAATAATAAGCCATTCTTGTCAAAATGTGACCAACCAACATGACCTAAAAATATGACTTTATGATTTCTTGATTTTCAAGGAACAATGGTGGATGTTTGAAGCTCATATGATCATATCATGGTGTAAAATGAGGCTTGGATATTTGTGGGATATTTTAGGTCAAGTTCATGGGTAAAATCAAGGCATTGAAAGTCCAAAGTTCATGACCAAACCAAGTGCTTGTAACATGAATTGAATGAGGGTTTGAATGGTGAATTATGGTTGATAATGACTAAAATTGTTGTTGAAGAGTGGTGGCGTGATAGGATGATCAAATTAAGCAAGGAAAATGATCAAAGGATGCCCAAATTAGGGTTTCTTGAATCACTAGTTTCATCAAAAACCATGGTTAGACAAATCAAGGTTTGATGATGGAAGGGGTATATTGAGATGTTTCAAAGGTTTAGGGTATGAACAAACTTTGGATTTGGGGGTCCTCAATGACATGCTAAATATTCAATATGAATTATGACTTGTACAAACCAAAGAGGGTCAAGAACTTAGGTTAGGGTCCTTGGGTGACTAGATGAATCTTGATGTATCTTCAAAGGGGACTCACCATCCAAATTGGGTTTGGAGAGTGAGTGAGATGACTTTAGTGATCCTTCAATCTTATTGGATGCTCGAGGATAGAGATTAGGTTTAAGGTGGCTTGGGTACACCTCAACATGATCAGGGGGTCTTGAGCTTCACAGCTGAACCCTGTCCCTTTAGTTTGTGAAATATTATGGATCATTAAGTAAAAATGCATATGAGATGACATGTGTGGGATGAAAGCTCATGAATTAGGGTCGAAGAAAGTTGTATGGAGGTTGGGTAAATTTGAGGGTATGACATGATCCTACACACTTGAACATATGTTAGTATACCCACTTGTTCTTAAGTACTTGTTATCATCAAAACCCAAAGGATGTGAACAAATATTGTTCAAACATGTTTAGCTAATGACATCCAAAGAAAAACATTTTTTCTTTGATATCAATGGAGAGGAAACTGAGATCGTAGTTCTGCATGACCTCCCCTAAATGAAAATGTTTTTTCTTTCTCTCCGCGTCAGCTTGTCACGCGCTTCTGCTTTTGTTACTCTTTTTATTTAATTTTTAATTTCCTTTATTTGAATTTTGATTGGTGGATAGAGATAGGTTAGGATGGGGATCCATGTGAGTTGATGGGAACAAATGTGAGCCTTTGATTAATTATATCCAATGGCCAATGAGAAAGCACAAAATAGTGAGCAAATTAGGGTTTCTCAAATTTAACAAAATACCAAAAATCCTTTTAGATATTTTAAATGATTAAAATGAGGTTAAATGAAATAAAATAAAAATATTTTTAAATAGAGAAAATAAAAATCAACCGATTATTTATTTGCTCCTATTTATTTTTCCTGGATATTTTGCCACAAAAACAAAAATAAAAGGAACTAAATTGAATAAAAATCAGGCACAAAAATGAGCGAAAAACTAAAATGAATGCATTTAAATAATCTACGCGGAATATACTTCCAGAAAATAGAAAAATAAAGATCAAAATTTACAGTAAAAAGTGCTCAGTTGAAAAGGTGCAGGCTGATCGAATTGTGAACGTCAATGAGATCGAAAAAATAAAATGATCACGCCAGGTTGAACTATGCGAACCATAGATCAACAAAACTGAAAAATGCAAGCCCGGTCTTAAATTTTTTTGTCTTCTAAGTTTACACTCATTTGAGAAACGATTCAACCAGTATATTTGTAAAAAAATATTTATTCTAACCAAAACAAAATGAAGTTGGATGCATGAAAGTTTAGAAAGTTCCTGGACAAATTGGGGTATGACAGGTAGACTATGATGAAACCTTTTCACCAATTGTAATGCTTAAATATGTTCGGATTTTACTTTCTATCATTGCATATCATGATTATGAAATATGGTAGATGGATGTCAATAATGCTTTCCTTAATGGGGATCTTCTTAAGGATGTGTACATGACATAACCTGAAGAATTTGAAGTACCAGAAGATGCCCAAAAGATATGCAAATTACAACGATCAATCTATGGATTGAAGCAAGCTTCAAAAAGATGGAATCTTCGTTTTGATGAAACAGTAAAACGATATAGATTCATCAAAAAAGAAGATGAGCCTTGTGTGTACAAGATGGTTAATGGGAGTATGATCATTTTCCTGGTATTATATGTAGATGACATATTACTGATTGGAAACAGTTTCTCTATCTTGCAAGCAGTGAAAACTTGGTTAGGGAAATGCTTTTCTATGAAAGACCTGAGTGAAGAAGCCTATATATTAGGAATTAAGATCTATAGAGATAGATCTCAAAGATTGATCGGCCTAATTCAAAGTACATACATAGACAAAGTGTTGAGACGCTTTAATATGCATGATTCCAAGAAAGGATTAATACATATGCAACGTGGCTTATGTCTATCAAAAACACATTCCCTTTCAACTAAGGAAGAAAGGGATCACATGAATAAGAATTCATATTCATTTGCAATAGGATTTATCATGTATGCCATGTTATATAGTCGACCAGATGTCTCATATGCTTTAAGTGCAATGATATATACTAGTTCCCCTTTCCAATCAAGAGTATGTATAGTCCCCCCACACCCCGCGGGTGATTTTACTATGTTAGAAATTGTACAACCTCACCCTAAGACTTTCTTCTAATATCTAACACGATCAAGAAGGCATAACACCTTATGATTTTACTCTTAAATATAAATCACACTACTTTCTAATATAGCACAATGATCATTAAACACTTTGTGATCAAAAAGAATTTGAATAAGATATGAAGTTACTGCACTTGAATCA
Organism: Lathyrus oleraceus; assembly: GCF_024323335.1. Taxonomy (NCBI): domain Eukaryota; kingdom Viridiplantae; phylum Streptophyta; class Magnoliopsida; order Fabales; family Fabaceae; genus Lathyrus; species Lathyrus oleraceus. The sequence continues at coordinate 195,135,388 of NC_066580.1, read as the reverse complement.
ATTATATAGGAATTGATCTTCCATTCTAAATGTTACAATTCACAATGTATAAGAATTTAAGTGCTCGAAGCTGAATCTGAAACATTGAATGATACTTTAAAAATCATGCAGTAAGTTTCACAAAGTTTAGACTCAAGACACTTAATGATGAAAATGAGAAAGATTTTAAATTTGAATTTATTGGAAGATGTGAATTTAAAATTCAGAATCCATAGCTATTTATATTTGAAAAGCACCTTTTGGAACGAGTACAAAATCATGAAGCATTGTCATGATTCATGAATGAGGTTTAGATAACGTTGGATTCAATATGAGTTTTAAAAATATGTTGTTAGTTTAGTGGTAACCGGTTACCATAATGTTGTAATCGGCTAGAGCTCTAACAATAAAAAATAAAAATAAATTTTCTTCCCTGTAACCGGTTACAAGTTTTTTGTAACCGATTACATCTGTTTGAAAATGTGAAAAACAGCTTGTAACAACATAACTTGATTTCAAATGCCTTTAAAAGATGCATTGATGATTGGATATGAAATATGCATGGTTTTTTCAAGCTTAAAAAGTGATATACATAATATTAATTTCAAATTAGCCTTGTTCAATGTCTTTGAAGATAACTTGAGTACCAAGCTTTGACATAATCAATTTCTTGAAACTTTGAACTTTTTCCTTCTTTGATAATGCATTTTATCTAGTTCCCTTGTCTTCATCAAAACATAAGGTATTGGTGCAAGCTTGTCTTCACAGTCTCCCCCTTTTTGAGAACGACATTAATTTCTCATTGAATCGTTTAAAGTTGGTTCTTTGGAAAATACTTCCCCTTACCATGATATCTCCCCCTTAGTTGATCAATAATGTATTTATGCAACTTGTGTTCCTGCAAAAGTTAGTGTATCCCTAGAATACAACATATTCTTTTCTCCCTTTGTCAATATCAAAAAGAAGGAAAAAGTTCCAAAAGAGAGGCATACATAGTAAGATTGATAAGTGATTATGTCTCAGGCATAATCGGTTACAAGAATGTTGTAGCCAGTTACATCATATTGTCCAAAATTTTATTTTAAATAAATAGTAAAATTTTCAAAGGTGTAACTGGTTATAACGAGATGGTAACCGATTACACGCAGAAAAAATTTGATTTTTTAAAAAATAATTTGCATTATGGCTGAGTTAAAACATTTATGAATACCAACAAACACACACACACACGTAACATAAACAATTTACACTCAAACATAACACACATGAGAGAACATATATGAAAAATCATGAAACTTGTTAATTCACAAATGTAATTGTGAATTAACCAATTAGAAGAAAACATAACACATACCTATGATATATGTTTGAAAAGAGCCATGATCTTGATATTATATATGTATATGCAGTGTTGACTCATCTTCTGATTAAGCATCATTCTTATCCAAAATCCCGAGCTCTCTTTGAATTTTATAAAAGGATTCCTTTGCTAGATGTTTTATGAAAATATACGCTAATTGGTTATACGTATCCACAAAAGTAACTTCTACATCTCCTTTGAGCACATGATCTCATAGAAAGTGATGTCACATGTCTATATATTTTGCTCTTGAGTGCATGACTGGATTTTTGGTTATGTTGATAGCACTTGTATTGTCACATTTTAAGGGAATGCATCCAAGGTTCACATCATAGTCACAAATTTATTGTTTTAACCATAAGATTTGAGCATAACAACTTCTTGTTGCAATATATTCCGCTTTAGTTATACTAAGAGCGACACATGCTTGTTTCTTACAAGACCATGACACTAGAGCATTTCCTAAGATATGACATGTGCCACTTGTGCTTTTTCTATTAGTTTTACAACCTACATAATTTGAGTCAAAATAACCAACCAAATCACATACATTACGTTTAGGATACCATAACCCAACATTTGTTGTCCCCGTGAGGTACTTCATGATCCTTTTTATGGAAGCGAGATGACATTCCTTTGGATTTTCTTGAAATCATGCACAAAGACAAACAATGAACATGATGTCAGGACAAATTTCCGTCAAATAAAGTAAATATCCAGTTATAACTCGATACTTTGTTATATTAATAGGAACACCAGATTCGTCTTGATCAACATATATTCGGAGCCCAATGGGAGTAGCCATATCTTTGCAATTGTCCATATAAAATTTCTTCAACAATTCCTTGCAATACTTGGATTGGTTGATGAATATGCCATTCTTTAATTTATTAATTTGAAGTCTAAGAAAATAGTTCATCTTACTCATCATAGACATATTATTATCTCCTTTCATCATCATTGAAAATTCTTTACATGGGTCTTCGTTTGTTGATCCGGATATGATATCGTCAACTTAGATTTGAATCAATAAAGTATGATCATTCATTTTCATAATAAATAATTTAGTATTAACCTTACCTTTTTCAAATCCTCTTTCAAAAATAAAGTTGTTAATCCTACCATACCAAACCCTTGGTGCTTTCTTCAAACCATAAATAGCCTTTCTCAAATTATAGAAATGTGAAGGATTCTCAAAGTGTTCAAAACTGAGAGGTTAGTTGACATAGATTTCTTCATTGGTGTATCCATTCAAGAAGGCACTCTTTACATCCATTTGGAATAACCAAAAATTTAATGAATAAGCATAAGCAAGCAATAATCAAATAGCTTCTAACCTTGCAACCGAAACAAATGTTTCTTCAAAGTCGATTCCTTATTCTTGATTCTATCCTTGCACCACCAATATTGCCTTGTTTCGAACAATTATAACATTCTCGTCAAGTTTATTCTTAAACACCAATTGGGTATCAATGATGTGTTTATTATTCGTTCTAGGAACAAGTTCCCAAACTTGGTTTCTTTCGAGTTGGTTTAATTCATATTGCATGGAAAGTATCCATTGGTTATCTTGTAAGGCTTCATTAATCTTTGAAGATTCTATTTGAGAAACAAATTCCATGTCCATGCAAGCATCCTTGAGATTTAGCATTATTGAAACTCCTTTGCTAATGTCAACAATAATGTTATCGGTTAGGTGATCATGATGGGTTCTCCATTCTCGAGGAAGATCACTTTGATTTTTCTTTTGTTGAATAATTTCTTCTTTGTGTCTAGATTGTTCACTATTATCATTTTTGGCAATGTATTTCGTAGGGATTTCCAAATATCACCATCATCGCAAACAATTACATCCTCCTTAAAGGGGTTGGATTCATCAAATGATACATGCATAGATTCTTCAATAGTTAAATTATTATATTATAAATTATATATGTCTTACTTGTGAGAGAGTAACCAAGAAAGATACCTTCATCGGATTTCCCTTTGAACTTACCAAGATTGTTTTTGTCATTGTTGAGGATAAAACACTTACATCCAAAACGATGAAAGTGAGTAATATTTGGCTTTCTTCCCTTGAAGAGTTCATATGGAGTCTTTTTCATGATTGGCCTAATGATAACCCGTTTACTTACATAACATGTCGTACTAACTGTATCCTCCTAAAAGTACTTTGGTATATTTGAGTCACTTAGCATGGTTCTTGCAAGTTCAACTAGAGATCGATTATTTCATTCAACTACTCCATTTTGTTCAGGAGTCCTTGGTGCTGAAAAATTATGAAAGATGTCATTTTCCTCACAAACTCTTCAAATGATGCATTTTTAAATCCTCCACCATGGTCACTTCTAATTTATGGAATCTTCAAGGATTTTTCATTTTGTACTTGCTTTATGTACTTCTTCTATGCCAAGAAAACGTCACTTTTTTGTACTAAAAATAGTGTCCAAGAATATCTAGAGAAATCACTGATAATAATTAAAGCATATACATTACGTCTAAAGCATTGTGTCCTTCATGGACCAAACAAGCCCATATGCAACAATTGAAGTGGCCTTGTACACTACTACAAAAAACATATGTAACATCAGACGCGAATTTGATCTAACCTCTACTATAGAGACGAGGTAACAAAGTGTTTCATGCAAAGCTGCCACTTTACCCCTCGATTTTAGAATAACCAAGAGGATGGTTGAAATGGTCATTGGTTTGATCCTAAATAATTATTTTTATATATTTTCAAAACTAGCACCATATACCACTCGGTTTATTAACAAAAGTCAGGGGGTATATTGTGATCTTTATTATAATCTAAGAATGGGGTGAATTAGATTATCCAATAATATTGAATTTTTCTCGATTTTGAGCGAGCACACTATTTTCTAATACAAAACAGTAATCACTAAACACTTTATGATCAAAAACAAATTTTGAATAAGATATGAAGTTATTGCACTTCAATCAATTATGTAGGAATCGATATTCCCTTTCAAATGTTACAATTCACAATGTACAAGACTTTAATTACTCAAAAGTGAATATGGAACTTTCGATGATACTTCAAAAATTATATAAAATTATATAGTAGTTTTCACAATATTTAGACTCAAGACATTTAATCATGAAAATGATAAAGATTTTAAATTTGAATTAATTGGAAGAGGCGGATTTAAAATTAAGATTCCACAACTATTTATATTTGAAATGCACCTTTTGATAGATTAATTATTTAATTAATCAAATATGAATTGACATAATTAATTATTAATAAATTATATTATGGTCAATTCTTATAAAACACTAATTATTGATGAATTACTTTATTGAGTTTTGTGTCTTAATGGACTATGATGAATTGAATCATTCAGTTAAGCTCAATAAAAGATCTCTTTCCTCAACCGTTTAGCTATTTAAGTATTACCTCATTAGACAATTAACATACTCTAAAAACCTAGACGACAATGAGGATATTAATCCTCTCATAATCACTCTTTTTGCCGACAATTTCTCTAATCTTACAAGATACGTTGTTCTTATTATTCTTGATATTATAATATACTATAATTTGTGTCTATCAATTCTATTAAATCTATTGATCGGTATCATAGCCAATTTTTTATACAAATTATGGTTATCATTAGATGAATAGTGTATTCTAAGTATTATCATAACTAATTTCAAATTGAATCATATGTATTGCACCTTTCGTTTCATTGGGGTTTATGGAGATAACGTGACTTTATCCCAAATTCAGAAAGTAACGACTTTGATGGCATTTGAAGTTTTGGTTTTGCAATTCTATTACCAACAACTTTTATTTTTACTTTATTAAAATTTGTGATCTCTATTATTCAACTGTTTCACAATAATTAAAAATAATTGGAATGCACTGTGTAAGAAATATTATAGCCGATGAATTTTAGGCTTACCGCGAGTGTCAGACAAATGAAGAAAAAAAATATTCTTGAATTCATTTATAATAATTTTCTTATTGAATTATATATTTCTTAATTATTTATTGGGTAATACTAACTTGTGTCTTAAAGACACAAGTTAAGAGCTAAAGAAAATAATATTACCTTAAAAATTATGCTTTGATTTTAATAAAAATATAAAAATAATTTTTAATTATTTTTTCATTACAAATTTTTTATAGTTAGATTTTTTAACTTATGTTCTTACACAAGCTAGCATTCCTCATATTTATTTATTTCTTTGGTTCTTAAATAGTTAAAATTGTGCATGCTCATGATATATTTTATCATTCTACTGAATCTATATCCAATGGTATTTCTGCTTTTACTTTTTTTATTATGAATTTGTGTGTTTGGCTGGCGTGTTTTTTTTCCACTGCTCACTGTATTTCAATTCATGAGAGTAATCAACCAATATTGTTAATACACACAAATAAAAATAATCAAATAAATAAATAAAAAGAGAGTCTGATTACAACGGAGTTTACTCATTGTCACTAAATACAGTTTCGAAATCGTTTTTTCATTTTGTGGCTTATGCTTCTACTTTTGAATAGTCCATGAATATTATAAGAGAATAATGGAATTTGCATTTATGATTCATGAACTTTAATACAATATTCTAATATTACTTACTTTAAATTCTAAGCTCTAAAATTATGAAAAATTATTAAAGTAGATATTTTGATACAAGCATATGTTTTTATTAAACACCCATAGTACATTCCATAATAAATGCATATAAAAACTCCATATTTCACTGCTAACTATTATTCCTATTATTTTTGCATTAGTTTTTTTATCAAAAAGATATTCTATATGAATTAAGTTGAAAACCATTCTTTTTTGAAAGCCAGGTTTTTAATTTGTTGGCCTAAAATATCTTATGGATATTCTTTATAATAAAACACTTTAATATATTTTATTCTTTTCATTAATATTTTGGATATTTTTATTATATTTGTAGAATAAGAATATAATAATTTATATTTAGATATTTTTAGATATGGTAATTTACCGTTAGAGTCTTATAATATGATATAATGATTTATTTTTTGATTATTTTTATATTTTTATGAGATGATATTATAATATCCTACAAGATCATCAAAGTTCAATGACTCTATTTACGAAGATAAATGTTCTATTTACAAAGATAGCATTCTCTCGTGGTTTCTTGTAATTTGATTATTATTTTTGAATCTTTTATAACTATTATATAATTGCATGTAGCATATAAGGAGGATTTTTTAAAAAATATTATTCACTCCATTTTTTCTTAAAATTAAGATTATGCAATTATATATAAATTAAATGTTGTTAATTTTTCAAAATATTTTAAAAATTAAAACTCTTTATAATTGTCCTAAATTGATTTCTTGTTATATACTCAAATAAATAAATAAATAAAAATCCAGTTTTATGAATATATTAGAAATCTTATTTTTTTTATAAATTTTATTATAGAAATTAAGAAATCACAATTAATTATAATAGTAATCTCATATATCGTGGATATAACTATATAAACTTTCTATTTTGAATAAAATAAAAGTATTCTTAATTCGTATGATTGTAACTCACCTCTCATGGGTACAATTATACAATTTTTTTTAATAAAATAATTAAATTTATTTTAATTATAATAAATATTATATTGATAATAGTTATACCTTATCGATATGTTATTATTGTTGAATTGTAATTCCTTGTGTCGAAGCAGGTTGCTCGACAGAGCAAGGAAGTGCCGAACCACCTAGTGTGTTGAGTAGTGTTAGTTATTTTGGGTTTTTATAATTTTGATCTTTTATAGTTTTGGGTTTTGGCTTGAGGTCCAAGTTAATCTAAAATCTATAAATAGAGGGAGTAACCCTTATTTTGTAAAAGAAGTGAATAGAGCATTCATAACATTGTATTCACAGTATTTTGCAGTTGCAAAGTGAATAAGAAGTTTTTCACAATTTGTGGGCAGAGAGAAACTCTGCAGAATTATATTACTCTTCTCCTTCATCATTCTATACACTCTCTATTTCTCCATTGTTCCTTTTTTTCATCGTTATTGTGTGGGTAATAACAATCTTGTTCATCAAGATTGATTGAAATTCTCCATAGGTTTTGGAGGATTTCCAACATCTGGTATCAAGAGCTTCGGTTTAATCAATTCGTGGGAAGAAAATCATCATGGTAACGAATCATCCAAACGGGCATTTTCCAGCAAATCTTCTGATTCTCAAGAACAACAATTATGAGAATTGGTGCAAGCAGATAAAGGTTGTGTTCTGTTATCAAGATCTTTGGGATCTTGTGAAGGAAGGAGTAGCAACGCTTGCAAAAGCCGCGACGTATCAAGAAAAGACTGCACATAAAGAATTGAAGAAAAAAGATTATAAAGCTCTCTTTATAATCCATCAATGTGTTGATGCAGATAACTTTAAAAAGGTTAGTGATGCAAAGTCAGCGAAAGAAGCATGGGAAATTCTGGAGAAATCGTTTGGAGGCGCGGAGAAGGTGAAAGAGATGAGGTTACAAACTCACAAAAGAACGTATGAATTGCTTCAGATGGAAGACAATGAAAGCATAACTGGTTTTTTCATGAAGATTACGAAACTGGTGAATCAAATCAAGGTATGTGGAGAAGTGTTCACATCAAGATCTGTTGTTGGAAAGATCTTGAGGTCGTTGGCTCCAAAGTTCGACCACGTGGTAGTAGTTATAGAAGAGTCGAAAGATTTTGTTAAAATTGACAAAGGAAGAGCTTCAAGTGACGCTTGAATCTCATGAACAAAGAATGGCTAAAAGAGCTGCAGGAAAGTCAAAGAGTGATATCGCTTTACAGGCTTAATCAGCAAAATAAAGAAAAGGCAAAGGAAACTGGAATGACAACAAAGGCAAAGGAGGTTACAACAATTTGACTAGTCGAAATCAGCAAGAAGGAAACTGTTCGAATCAGAGAAAACTCTTGAACCAAGGCAACCAAAAAGGTGGTGTTGCAGGTAGAGAAAGAGGTGGTGATCAAAAGCCAGACAAGAGTCACATTCAGTGTTACAATTGTCAAATATATGGTCATTATTCTAGTGATTGTCCAGAAAAGCAGAAGAATCAAGAAACTTATGCAAAGCTGGCGAAACATGAAGAAGAAGAAGAAGAAGAAGAAGAAGAAGAAGAAGAAGAGATGTTGTTGATGGTTACAACAAGAGAAGAAGAGAGATTCAAGGACTAGTGGTACTTGGACTCAGCCTGCTCATTACACATGTTTGGAAGGAAAGATTGGTTTGTCAACATAAAGCCCCCAATGAAGAACATGGTGAAATTTGAAAATGAGAACACTCTAGCAGCTGAAGGTGTTGGTGATGTTCTAATTATGAGGAAAGATGGAAAGAGGTCAGTAATTTCAAATGTGTTGTACATACCAAGTATGAAGAGTAATTTGCTCAGCATAGGGTAGTTAGTCGAAAAGAACTACAGAGTGTCGATCAAATACAAGATGATGAGAGTTCTTGACTCAAATGGAAGGTTGATCTTGAAGGCTCCAATGTCTCATAATAGAACCTTCAAGATTGAGCTTAATATGATGGAGCATTAGTGCCTTGCAACAGCATCCAGCATAGATGAATGGATATGGCATTATAGATTTGTCCATCTCAATTTCAAAGACGTCGGAGATTTGAAGAGAAGAAATATGGTTTCAGGATTACCAGAAATCGATATTCCAAACGAAGTGTGTGAAGAATGCGTGTAGGCGAAGCAGCATAAGAATAACTTCAGTAAGGATGCAGGAAGCAGGTCGAAGGCAATTCTTGAAGTCATATACTCTGATGTATGTGGCCCTCTCCAGGTGGATTTGATTGGAGGTAACAAATACTTTGTTACATTCATAGATGATTTCAGTCGAAAACTATGGTCTTACCTGATCCAGAAGAAAAGTGAAGTGATCGAGGTATTTGCCAAGTTTAAATCTATGGTCGAAAGAAAGAGCGGTTGAAAGATCAATATTTTAAGAACTGATGGCGGTGGAGAATATGTGTCGAAAGACTTCAATGCATTATGTGTGAAAGAAGAGATTATGCATGAGGTGGTGCCATCCTACACTCCACAGCAGAATGGAGTCGCAGAAAGGAAGAATAGAACCATTATGAATATGGTTATAAGTATGCTGAAAGGCAAGCATCTACCCAAAGAATTATGGGGAGAAGTTATATTGACTGCGACATATATCCTGAACAGATGTCCGACGAAGAAGCTAGAAGGAATCACGCCAGAAGAATGTTGGTTTGGTGTCAAGCCTAGCTTGAGTCATCTGAGGGTGGTTGGATCTATAGCACATAGACATGTGTCAGATCAGTTGAGAAGAAAACTTGATGATAAGTCGAGTCAGATGATCCTGATAGGATATCATTCGACTGGAGGATATAAGTTGTTCGATCCAGTCAATAAGCAGGTGGTGATTAGCAGGGACGTAATCATAGATGAGCTTAGAGAATGGGATTGGACTGAGAATGTCAAGAAAGATTCAGTGAGAATCTTTTATGATGAACCAACTAGTGAAGTCGAAAGAGAAGTTCGATGGGAAGAAGTCAGAGGTGAAGCAGGCCCAAGCAGACCTCGAAGAACAAGACACATGTCTGCAAGATTGTAAGAATATGTGATTACATCAGATGATGTGGTCGATGAAGAAAGTGAGCTGGTATATTATGCTTTCTACGCAGATGTCAAACCTGTCAATGCAGTCGAGGCATTGAAAGATTCGAAGTGGATGAAAGCAATGGACGAAGAACTAAAGTCAATTGAAGTCAACAACACTTGGTCACTTGTCGAATTGCCCCAAGACAAGAAGGAAATCAATGCGAAGTGGGTATACAAGGTGAAGTTGAATCCCAAAGGAGAAGTGTCTCGACACAAGGCGAGACTTGTGGCGAAAGGATTTTTTTAGAAAGAAGGAATCGACTTCGATGAAGTTTTTTCACCTGTTGCTAGGATCGAAACAATTAGGTTGGTTGTTGGTCTAGCAAACATGAACAACTGAAAGATGTGTCAGATGAATGTGAATGTTAATTACTTAATGGCCCCTTAGAAGAAGAAGTTTATGTTGCACAACCAGCTGGTTTTATGAAACAAGGCGAAGAAAGAAAAATGTGCAGGCTGTATATAGCCCTGTACGGACTTAGACAAGCTCCAAGAGCTTGGAACAAGAAGATAGATGGCTTTCTAAGGGAGAAGGAATTCGTGAAGTGCAAATATGAACATGGAGTATATGTAAGAAGAAGCAAGAGTGAATTTTTTATATTATGCCTCTATGTCGATGACATGTTGATAACAGGTAGTTGCAAGAAGAAGATCGAAGACTTCAAAGGTGATCTTAACAAGGAATTCGAAATGTCAGATCTGAGTGACATTTCATATTTTATTGGCATCGAATTCTACAAGAGTGGTAGAGGTTTGATGATGCATCAAAGAAGGTATGCAAGCGAAATTCTCAAGAGATTTGAGATGCAAGATTGCAACCCAACTTCGACTCCAGCTGAACCCAGATTACAATTGTCGAAAGATTCAGATGAAGATGATATCGATCCAACCCAATACATAAGACATATTGGGTCACTTTGATACCTTTGTCACACAAGGCCTGACTTAGCATACAATGTAGGTATGGTGAGTAGGTTCATGTAGAAGCCAAAGATATCACATCTAGCAGCGACGAAGAGGATACTGAGGTATCTGAAAGGAACTCTCGACTATGGCATTTTTTTCCTGCAGCTGATGAAGGAAAAGAATGAAAATTAGTGGGATACACTGACTCAAGTTGGTGTAGTGATGCTGAGGATCAAAAATCCACAAATGGCTATGTGTTTATGCTAGGTGGTGCACTAGTTGCTTAGAGTTAGAGAAAGGAGTCAGTAGTGGCATTACCGTCATGCAAAGCAGAATACATAACTGCTTCTCTTTGTGCATGTCAAGTAACATGGATGGTGAATCTGGTCGAAGAGATAACATCAAAGAGTCATGGAGCAATTACCATGAAGATCGACAGCATGTCAGCTATCAAACTGGCAAAGAATCCGATAGCACATGGTCGAAGCAAGCACATCGAAATGAGCTTCCATTATCTTTGAGAGCAGGTAGCAGATGGGAAGATGAATGTGGAACACTGCAGAGCTGAGAATCAGATTGCAAACATCATGACCAAGGGAGTGCAAGTCGAAGTGTTCAGAAGACTAAGAGCTATGAAGAATGTAGATAGCTTAGACACAATAAATTCCGTGGTGTGTTGAATTATAATTCCTTGTGCCGAAGCATGTTGCTCGATAGAGCAAGGAAGTGTCGAACCACCTAGTGTGTTGAGTAGTGTTAGCTATTTTGGGCTTTTATAATTTTGAGCTTTTATAGTTTTGGGCTTTTGCTTGAGGTCCAAGTTAACCTAAAGTCTATAAATAGAGGGAGTAACCCTTATTTTGTAATAGAAGTGAATAGAGCATTCATAACATTGTATTCACAGTATTTTGCAGTTGCAAAGTGAATAAGAAGTTTTCCACAGCTTGTGGACAGAGAGAAACTCTGCAGAATTATATTACTCTTCTCCTTCATCGTTCTATACACTCTCTCTTTCTCCATTGTTCCTTTCTTTTCATTGCTATTGTGTGGATAATAACAATCTTGTTCATCAAGATTGATTGAAATTATCCATAGGTTTTGGGGGATTTCCAATAATTATTAAGATAATTTGTTTTTTTTCAATGTCCTTAGGATTTATGATTAGAGAAATTATAGTTCGAGTATCCTATCAGTATTAGAATTTATTGGTGACATAATATTTGTACATTATTATATTTCGTTGAAACAAGTATTTGATAAATAAGAAATTATTTTAAGACATAATCATTTATTTCAAATTTTTTATTAAAATGGATATAAATTCTCTTAGAATTATGTAAGTGATGGACATACCCTATCGGTGTGACATTACTTGACATGATCATTATGTGATAGAGAAAATAGTTGAATATTTGTTTAGTTTTTTTCTTCAGCTTGTTTAATTGTTTTTCTTCAAAACACTTAATCTTAATTCAACTATTATTCTATATCAAGTGGGAGAATTCAACATGTCAATGATATAAAATTGAGAAATAAATATTATTTAATTATTACTTTAGAGACTTATGTTGAAGATATTGTATTATTTTTTAGTAATAAACTTTATTATTACTTGTAATATATCCTCAATAATAGTTAAAATTAAGTATCATATTTTCTCGCTGCGTATAACATAATATGTTTCTCAAATGTGTGTAGTTATATTTGTAGTATTTGAGTTTTTAGTGACTTATTAAGATATTGTATATAATCATATATTCTATTTGAAATTATAGAAATTTGATCTCCTCAATTGATGATAAGCCTTTTATATGACCATCAAACTATTTCATGTGAAATCATCTAAATAATGATATATTCTATTTACATGCAAAATATGTGGTTGAGTTTGTAGAACTCTAATGATGATATCTTATACAACCATTTCTCTGTATAATTTTGCAATAAAAATATAATTAGTATCCCATTGTATAATCAGAGTATTTAATATTGGTGAACTCTGATAAATTTTTATCATATTGGATCAGTGGGAGTGTATGCGTACACAATCATATAATCTGAAAATTTTCTGATTATTATTCTCATATTGTCATATTCTAAGAAGTCTTATTCTATCATATTGAGATATATATTATTTTCTTAATCTTAATAAACACCATACTTTGATGTTTATGTCAATATTGAAAAGACAATAATTCTTTAGCATGCAATAATATTGTGTTATTATTTTTCAACATCCACACTCTTGTCAGGTCATAATATGAAAGTACAAGTAAATATAAATATTGTCGAGTATGATATTGTGTTATTAAGGTACTTATGATTAAATGTAATTACTCTCATAATAGGGTATGTCTATACGTAATTACTATTCTTAAACCTATGTGGATATTTTAAAACCTTTAAATTTGAAAACTCATTAGTAAAATCACTAACCATAGACTTATACACATGAGTAAGTCTTATGATATTTTGGGTTAGTAGGAGTTTATCATTAACATATTCATATGCCAGGGCTATTCTTAATAAAATATTTCTCTTCACTTAAATATATTATTCTAAATTCATCATTCTTTGTATAAGTTGTGAGTCTTTAACATGTATGATTTATTTTTTCTATCCGATAAAATTTCTACAATGTTGAAATTTACTTCTCTTTTGATTGGTTAGTGTTTTTTTACCATTATTGATATTTTAATATTAAGTTAATATTTTTAACAATTAATTATCGTAATTCAAGTGAGAGATGGTTAGATTAATTACTTAATTAATCAAATATGGATTGACATAATTAATTATTAATAAATTATATTATGATCAATTCTTATAAAACACTAATTATTGATGGATTACTTGATGGTTTTGTGCCTGAACGAACCATGATGGGTTGGATCATTCAGTTAAGTCCAATGAGAGGTCTCTTCCCTCAGTCGTTTAATTATTTAAGTGTTGCCCCATTTGACAATTAACATACTCTGAAAGGTCTAGACGATAATGAGGATAGTAATCCTCTCATAGTCACTATTTTCGCCGACAGTTCCTCTAATCTTACAAGGTACAACGTTCTTATTTTTTCTTGATATTATAATATACTATAATTTGTGTCTATTGATTTTATTAAATCTATCACCTTTTGGAAGCAGGACAAAATTATGAAGCATTGCCATGATTCATGAATGGGGTTTAGAAAACGTTGGATTCAATATGAGTTTTAAAAATATGTTGTTGGTTTACTAATTGGTTACCATAATATTATAATCGGTTATAGATGTAACATTTAAAATTAAAAATAAAAATTGCGTCTATAATCGATTAATGTAATTACAATCGGTACCTTTTGCTCAATATCAAATCATCATTGTCCAATGTCTTTGAATATTACTTGAGTACCAAGCTCTAAGCTCTGACATAATCAATTTCTTTAAACTTTGATATTTTTTCTTCTTTAATAATGCATTTTAGCTAATTTGTTTGTCTTTGTCAAAATATAAGGTACGGGTGGAAGTTATCTTCACATTTTATATTTATATTTCTATGATTTTTAATTCTTTATTTAGTTTAGTTTTATGTGATTGCAAATTATAGAAAGAGTAATGTTATTTCTACACCCATTTTTTATATCAATACTTACACCAAACATTGTTTATCGTATCTATACGGTGAACAATGTTTTTTAATAAAATAATATTAAATATTTATTTTAAATAAAAAAAATATTTATAAAAAATATTTTTTTAAAATTAATTTTATTATAAAAATATGACTTTCATCTTTAACTAATTTTATTACTATATTAACGACAAAACTCTAGGTTATTAACCACGTATTTTTCTGATAATTTATTAACCAACTTCACTATTTTATTAACCAATAAAATACATAATATTAATCAAGTTCTAATATTAATTTATATTTTTATAAATAATTTTATAAATAATTTTATACACTAATATTTACATAATATTAATCAATTTTATTTAATATTTATTATTTTTAATTTTTAAAATTTATTAATTAAATTATAAATTAATGTCAAAATTTTGTTAATATTATATATTTTATTGATTAATAAAATAATGAAATTAATTAATAAATTATAAAAGATATGGTTAATAATATATACTTTTATGGTTAGTTAAAAAAAATATTTAATGTAAATATTAATGTAAGAAATGGTGTAAGAATAACCATAAGGATGATTTTATATTTCATGTTATCGCGAGAATAAAATATAGTTTTATTTAATTTGCACTTTGAGTTAAAATAAAGTAAATAAATTTGATAGTTTATTTAAGTTAGACGAGACTTAGAAATGTGAAGGTGGGTTTTGCCTCCACTTGAAAATGACATTATTAAGCTTGCTTTGAGAAGGGTATTATAATTTTAAATCATTATCTTATCCTATAAAATATAAAATAGTCATATTTTATTTAGAGTAAAATAATTATTTAAGTAACCTATTGGATCGAAGTCTGAGATAGTAAAAATATATATATATTCAATGGTACTCCATTTAATTAGGCAACAAATTATTAAATTAAACATAATTTCAACACGTATTCATTTTCAATGGCACTACAATGACAATTACACAAATATTCATATTCTGAAGCACATATTCATAATTACAATGCTTCAAATCAAAATTGTTATCTATTTGACTTTTTTTTTAAATCTCATAAAAAATATAGTTTATTAAAATATTATAAGAAAAATAACTAATTTCATATTGATTAAGATAATTAAATACAATTAATTTTTTTTAATTTCTAATTTCATATATATAATTATAGTAAGAGTTAATATAATATTATTTGTTATATTTGATAACTACTAACCTTAAGTGTTTGAATTAAATCAATGATTAGACGTTAGATATTAAAATAAATTTAATTTTTATTTTAAAAATCTATAAAATAATTCAAATGAATGATGGTGATGAATCCATAATCTAAAATTTTTTACACTTACGATTAATTAATTCCTCAAATCAATAGTAATAGTAGGAGGATATTAGTAACAATCACTAACTAGTCTAAAATTATAATAATGAGGTTTTTTTACTTATAATAATTACCACTAACATACTCTCAAACATTCATTATAATTCTAGTTACTTGTTTAAATAAGACATAAATGTTGAAATAGATAACTCACACGACAATTTGAAAGTAATTAATGAGCTAAAATTAGAATATGCACATGATCAGAAATAATTCGAAATGAAATATAACTACCGCTACTTTACTGACACTTGACACACATGTCTTGATTGGACATACCTTGATATGTTACTAGTAATATGACATCATAACCCCAAAATCTTAATAAATAGAAAAATTTTAAAGTTGTAAATAATGCACCATTTTTAAGAAAGAAGAAGATATATGGATTTTTTTAAATAATCACTAATTTCAATTTAAATTCTTAAATAATTTATTTTTCAAAAAATTATTAAAATAATCACTTTTCTTAACTGATGCGTCAGTTGAACTGGCGCATCCAAGCAAGGTAGAGAGGAGACGCCATTAGCACCAAGGCATGCATGCAAAATCAATGCACTTATGTGCCACATGCATTGGCGCATGCATGTGCGTATGCGCCACATGCATTGGCGCATGCATGTGTGTGTATGGAGCTCAGTGCTTTGGCGCATGCATGATTTGCTTCTTCTATAAATAACATCCTCACATCTCCATATTTCACATAACTTCTTGCTTTTTTCGCATAACTTAATTTTGCCAGAGAATGTCCCCTTGATATTCAGGTTAGTAATCCTCTTTTGCAACAACTGAAAAACTAATTTTGTAAACATTGGATATGCTTATGACTTTGTAAACATCAGATAGTAAGTAGGGTGAATCCCTTCGAACCTTTGAACATGCCGCGATGACATGAGAGTAGGGCATACGAAAGGCTTGGAACTTTTCGCAGTCGCATCAACCTCTATCTAGTTCCACTCTGTATTGTCCCATCGACATGCCTTCATTGTGATTCATGGACTCAACAACAATGTACCAACCTTTAGTACGGTCAAACATTATGACCACGCGTACGTTAGCTTTGGCAGCTTCGTTTCTAAAGAATTTCATTGAAGCATCACTGAACAACTGCCCAGATTGTAAAATTGAACTCCATTTGGAACGTATGGTCTCAAACATCGCTCATAGCCTGAAATATGTTGTCTGCACTAAAGTGGTTATATGTAGGTTTCAAATGCCTTTGAAGACAAAGTTCATTGATTCCACAAGATTTGTTGTCATGTGGTCCTAAACGTTGACCATTGTCGTATGCTCTAGTCCACTTCTCCAATGGAATATTGTCGATCCACCGTACATCATCTGCGTTTGACAATCTGATGTTTTTGCGGTAATGTTTGAAAGAAGGTTCTGTTATGCGTAACCTGCACATTTATTCTTGCTTTGTTGGAGAGATGGAGACCCGAGATCCACACATTTCACCTTCCTTTGGGTGAGTGTACCGTCACACTTGAAGACGTCTACATGTTGTTGGGTCTACGTATCGATGGTAATGCCGTAAGTGGTAGAGTTAACCAGGATAACTCTATTTGCAATGAATTGTTGGGTGCCCCTTTGTGTGACGACCAAGTTGTGGGAGAGACATGAAGGAGAATTGCGACCCAAAGCGCAGCGGAAATTAAAATTTCTCCTTTAGAGATCCTTACGAATGGTCATGATCAGTGATAGAATATTTACCTCTTGTGACGGTTGAAACCTTTGGTGCAGATCTCTTGTGACAATCAAAACCTTTGATGCAAATCCACGAAGCGATCACGAACGTTGAACGATGACAACGTCTCTACTCAGTCCACACGAACGGATTCCTTCAATCTCAGTGCTAGCTGGTACGAATGAAGGCTTTGAGTGAGAGAGAGAGAAAATGAGAAAACGAAAATAATGCAACCGTAAATTTTTGCTTCTGCACAAGGGTTCTATTTATAGAACCACTTGTGTGGGCTTCAAGCTAAAAGCCCACTTAAGTGTATTTTGGCCCATATCTTATAATATGCCCAAAATCACTTAAGCCCATGGTACCTTACCATATTTCGTATTCTACTCAAGTACACCGTACCTTACGATGTTCTATAATCCACTTAAGGGCACCGTACCTTACGGTATTCCTTAGTTACTCTATCTCTCATCAATCCGTCCTTTGTGTGTGACCCTGTAGGTTTTCGTGACGTTGGCAATTATATTAAATCACGCATTTAATATAATAAACAGTGAGCGGTATCTAGCAACACATCACTGCTACCCAAGACACGAAAATGTCAAGTGATCTGACAATTCCTTCTGTGATAATAATTATGTGTATAATTACCCTTTTGCCCTTATGTCTATATTGAACACAAGGCATAGACCGTGTCATCCTTGTCCAGTTCAATATTGGGCCCATAGACACTTATCCTGTTATGCAGGATGGGCAAATTCCATCTAGGTCACTCATGTCCCTCAGCATGCTTCGTGGAGTACCCATCGACTGTCTTTATGGTTATCCAGTTACGGACAACGTTGGATCAGCAATAAAGCACTCGACTCCACATCTAGGATCCATAGTGGTTTCAGGTCGAAGAGCGGAATACACTATTATCACCATGAGAATAACTTATGACACTTTGCATAACTTTATATATAGTGTTCTCACAACGGGTCAATCCGGTATAAATATTACTCCTAATATTCATACCTATGTTTAAGACTTGATAACTCTTTATCCATGATCCATGAGATGTGATCATCAGTCTACAAACATAATAGTCTTAATGCTTTAATGTTATCCCACTTCACACTAAAGCTCGACTATGGATACTTTAAGAATAGTGTCCTTATGTTTAATGTGATCTCATGATTAAGTTATACTTGATACATTAAACAGACTAACTATTCTAGGGACTTTATTAAACAAACGTAATAAAGAAAAAGCCTTTTATTATTAATAAATAATTCGATACAAGTACCAAAAGTATTGGCCTCTAGGGCTTACACCAACAAGACATCTGGTCACGCTAGGGGGCAATGTATTAAATTAAGATATCTCAAACAATATTATGCGAGTATAACATTGACCGAAGAATCTACCGAGTATGAAAAGTAATTAAAGCTCAGTGTTATATTATAATTTTATTCGGTAATTTTTTATTTCCCGAAAATACTGGTAATACGGTAAATATTATGTATTTACCGTTGTTACGAAACATAAATAAGGTAAGCACATATAGTTGGGGTTCAACTGTTTTGGCCCATCTATATAGTGCGATGTGTAAAAATGCCAAAAAAAAATACTTGCACGTTTTATTCTTGCGCATATTTTCTACAAGCATGGGGTTGGTCAAGAATGTCGTCACTCGCCCCGGTAAACGAGAAGTCATTCATATTTCCGTTTGCAACAAAATAAGTTTAAGACTTTACCATCTAATTATTAGACTTTATATTACAACTAACTGTAAATAATATTTTTCAATTTTTTTTGATCTAGGTGGTCTGTTAGAGGGATGAACTACAACAGGTGTCTGAAACACGTTATAGTAGTCTATCATAATCTATTGGACCACATTAGCCCAGACGATGTAATACTCATACACAACTCTATTTTGATTTAAAAATAATTATCAAATTATTTATCATCTAATCATGTCGTATTCTTGTACAATTTATCTGGAGGCCATATTTGGGTCTTGATCATCAAGTTAACCATGATAATGTTGCAGTTTGGACAACAAAAACACCAATTATCTGGTTCACTACTGTGGATATGCACCAGAGTGACTGGGTAAAACTGCAGTTCGGCATGCAACAACAAATTCCAGAACCTCCGACGTGTTTGGGAGATTGACATCAAAAAATAGTCGATGCCCAATGGGATTATTTCGATTGGAGAGACTTCATAAAAGAGATGTGTCGTCATTGGAGGAATCAACGACAACACATCTTAAACGAACCAGTCATACAGGATGCTAGACCAACTCAACAATATATGACATGGTTTAAGTCGGTTACAATGCCACAATTTGTGTCTGAGCCAAGGTATTTGATTGATTCACGCCAACTAGCTTCTTCATCATACGCCCAACAACAAGTCTTCGTCCAAAAACAATGTCAAACCACTCAAACCCAACGACCAATCTCACACCATCACCCTACCACATACACCCAACAACCAAACACCCAACCTCGCAACCCATTCATGCCACATACCCAACCTCAAAACCAAGAATCTAACCCTACCCACCAACAACCATGCGCAACCAACACAATAGTCTATAACCCAGATGATTCATACAATTCATGCTATTGTAGCCCCCCACCAATGACCACCCAAACATCTCATCACTATAACACCCACCCAAACCGATTCAATGTCCCAATTCAGGCAACCATACCATCCACAATTCACCCAACCACGTCGACCCAACTACGACAACATGGGCACCAAACTCAATTACCGAAGCGCCGTTGGCGAGAACCCCTCAAGCTATTGGGAACAAATTATGACACATCTATCAAATACCGTTGGACATTCCACCGGACCTTCACACCAGCCACCATTGGATCATGTCAGCACTCAAAGACCCCAAACACCTCAGGAAAATCATGGGAGACCTCGAAGATAGACTAAGGCACTTGAATGTGGAACATAGGGGTGTTTCAATCGGGCGGGTCATTGAAATTCTTGTTAATTCCGTGTATTTTTTTATTATAACATAAATATAATTTTTAGTTTTAGTTTTTTATTTATTTATTTGTAAAATTAATATTTAAATTTTTAAAAAAGTTAAAGGTGCATGCGCCACATGCATTGGCCCATACATTATGTAGTGTATGCATGCGCCAATGCATGTGGCACCAAGACATGCATGTGCCAAGAGGCATGACGCCTAGGTGCTACACCATTGCATGCCTGCGTCATTATCCTTGGTGCCTCCTTTGATGCTTAATTGGATGCGCTAGTTCAACTAGCGCATCAATTAAGAATAATGGTTATTTTGATTTTTTTTTTGAAAAATTGGTTATATAGGGATTAAATTTGAAAATAATGGTTATTTAAAAAAAATCAGATATTTGAGTGTTCATGGGTAGGGATGAAGAAATTATCATACTAGTATTATGGAGTAGAGGAATGACAACAAGTTTGTAGGCGCATGAGTAATAAGACTCGATGGGAAAATACATAGAACATGAACCAACTCGGTAAGAAGGATGCAAATATCAAATATATGTTCTACTTCACCAACTTCTCAAAAAAAAATCTCTAAGGATATGTATAAAGAATTTGATAGTTTCAGGGGTATTGATAAGGTTATTATCCCCTCCAAGAGGGACATTAGATGCAGGTGTTACGGCTTTGTCAATTTCTTTAACGTTAGAGATTAACAAAATCTTATAGTAAAGTTAGACAACATTTTCATTGGAAGGAGAAAACTCTATATCAATATTCCTCAGTTTCAAAGGAAGACCATTCAAAGAGAAAAACCTAAAGAGAGAGGGAAACGAGAAGTTGTTAAGGTCTTCAAAGAGGTTTCGAAACCACAGTTTTCAAATTTGTATGTCAACATGGTTAGAGCTGGAGCCACATCTAAAGTTGCAGGTTGAGAAGATATGAGATATTTTAATTTTGAAGTAAAATAAAGTGGTATATCTAGGTTTCGTAAGGCTTATGTTGGCATTGTTGAAAACCCTATAACATCTTATAATATGTCGGAGTTCTTCAACATAGAGGGCTTCTTTTCAGTTCAGGTCACAAATCTTGGTGATGACCTTTGTTTTCTAGAGGATAGGGTGGAAAGAGAGCTGAAAGATTTAGTGAAGGAAGGAAATGACTGATTAAGACAATGGTTTAGAGAGGTTATACCTTGGAAACCAACTGATGTGGACATTGAAAGAGTCATGTGGCTAAGATGTTATGGTATTCCAACTCAAGATTGGAATCATGAGGTTTTTCTTTCCTTGGTTGGTGGAATGGGAGAGTATTTGTATGTTGATGATAATACTAGAGAGTGCGTCAAATTGGATGTGGCGTGACTTCTTGTGAGAACAAAACATTCAAAGGTTCTAACAGAAGACGGTGAAGTGATCATTAATGGATTCTCTTTCAATATTAAAATAGTAAAAGATACACAAGGGCCTTTTAAAATAAAAATACCGATGATTTCTTCAGCGGAGACAATAAACGATGAATAGGGAGAATCTAAAGATAAATGATATAAAGAGGATGATGTTTTTGTTGAGAATGAAGTTGAAGCGATGAAGGTTAAGGACGAGTGTGGTTCCCTAGTTGATCTTGAAAAAGGTGATGAGGTGTCATTATCAAATTTGCAAAAGGTAGTGTTAGAGACGGTCAGGGAAAAACATGATTGTGACCTTCCAAAAAAGTTGGATGAACTTGGAAATAGGTTACAATTTGGGAAGGAAAAGATGAATAGTTATGGGGAAGCAAGGAGATACATTGGTCAGAAAAAAAAAGCAAAATGGTAGACCAGGAGGGTTAATTTTGATGTGGAATTTGGAGTTAGTCAAAGCTATATTTAGTTTTAAAGGTTGTGGCTATGTTGGAGTCCTCTTGAGTTAGAAAATAATTATGTTCTATTGTTCCTCTCCTATGAGGGAATAAATTCATTTGCCTAATAGCAACAAGACAAAATCATTGGATATTTGAGTTGTGGTGTGATCCTTAATCTTACTCGTTAATTGTTCTGATTAATTATAGTGTTACTGCACAAGTTACTAAATACTAAGTTGTGTAACAAAGGTAATAAATTGTTTTTAATTCCTCTATATGCATGGTCAATATAAATTGTAATGTAAAATACTTTTAAAAATCTATTTTTGGAAGTCTCGTGACTATGGAAGAACTCATACATATTACTTTTGGTGAAGTAACCCCTAGTAGATAGAAGTAGAGTTGTTACTTTTACTGGTATCCCTTAGGGAACATCATTGAAAAATGACAATAAAGAGAAATAAAAAGTATACATAGAGAATTCAAGTTTAAAAAGTCAATCAAAGAAAATATATCTTAAGAATGGATGATCATTAAGGATCACTTCATTCAGAATGTTAATGGGGAATATCTAAAATAATTGCCTCTCAACATTCCCCTAGAAAGGTATATAACCATTTGGCTTTTGTTTCACAAATTGAGCTAAATGAAATTGATGAAGCTATCATCGGAGAACATCGGTCTCTTGCTATTCAAGAAAGGTTAATTCAATTTGAGAGAAATAGTTGGGAATTCATTCCTAAAGCTAGTTGAGTTACTAAAACCTTAGTGAATCTTTCGTAACAAACTTGATGGAAATCTTTGTTTTAAACAATACTCGTTACGAAAGATTACAATCAAAGCATTGATCTCAATAAAACTTATGCTCATGTACTTCAGCTAGAAGCCATAAGGATGATTATAGCAGCCTTCTCATGCGTTTTTGAAAAATCTTCCAAATAAACGTAAAGAATGCATTTTGAACTATTACATCCATAAGGAAGTACATGTTAATCATTCTAGTGATTTTCTAGTACCCTTATTACTCATGTTTTCAAAATAAAATGGGTATCTACGATCTAATACAAGCTCATAGAGATTGGTTTAAAAGTCTGAGAAACTGTATGCTTAAAAACAAATTTGAAAGGATGATATAACTTTTTTTCAAACTGAGCATACTTTACTTGTGCATGATTTTTTTATAGATTCAATGCTAATAACGAATCCTTTTGCAAGAATGTTTATAATATGATGCCGATTAAAATATGGGAAAACTCTTTTGAGAGTAGAAGAAGAAGTGATTGTCAACCCTGGTGGATTTAACCAAGATGTTGATTATGTCTTTCAAAATAATTGATTAAAATAATAATGTTGATCATGAGAGGTTAAGGTGATAAATGTGTAATGGATCTATCAGTCATATCATTGGACCAACTCTCATATCAAGTGATTCATAGAGAAGGAAAAACAATAGTGGCTTGTAAGGGGAAGTTTCTCAAGTTACTATGAGACCTTTAGTGTTTGTGGAGAAAATTTGTGTCAAACACCTAGAGTCCAACACTAGTCTAAGGCCTAGGAGATTAAAAAGAGGTTTTCCAAAACACTCATAAGGGGAAACCGTTATCTCTTGGATATATCTAAGCAAGAAAGAAGTAGACAACAAAATTCCCTCTCAATTTAGAATGCTTCAAAGACTTTTGAGTTTTGTTCGAGAAAGAATCAAAGGGAAGAAGATCTCTAAAGCTTACCTAGCAAATGATTTCAAATCTATCTTCAGTGGTGAGAAATAAGATTTTAGATCCTATTCCTTACTATGGACTGCTATTGTCCATCTATATAAGGTAACTTATTCCTTTTACATGGGATCTATGTGCTTTGATTATTTTGTGTCTTTTTGATAATGAAAAAAGGGATAAGTATACTATCAGTGGGAGTAAAGTATACTCTCTACTTAATTAATAGGGAGTTTAATCACTCCAAAATACTTGTATCTAATTTTGTTACCACTTATCCCAAGAGATGCATTGTCATTATCAAAAAGGGGGAGAATATGGATATATGTGCTTGCGGGTAATAAAGATCAACATCTAGAGTTTTGATGATGACAACACATGGCAGTAGCTTTCAACCCTGATGATAACCAAAACATATTATGACTTATCAGTAGAGGAATCAAGATCAAAGTGCTTATAGAATCAGATACTATCTAACAAATGACTTGATGCCTCTTTGGGGAAAGATATGAAAACTCGCCAAGGTTGTGTATGTCGGTATGTCTGAGTGAACTGAGTATTATAAATGTAAGGTAGTAGCTTAAGAGTATTAAGGAAATTCAAAATCACACACTTTAAAATATTTTTCTACCTCGAAAATGACTTTATAAATCAATACCAATTGATTAAAAATCTATCCAAACTTTTTCTTAACCATCTAATCGATTAAAGTACTTGTACAATCAATTAGAAGTATGAAAATCGATTATATAAACAACAAGGATAACACATTAATGATTTTCAACAGCTTTGTCATACCCCAAAAATTACCCATCAATTTTCCTTAAAAAAAAAAAAAAAAAAAATTAATTAATTAATTAATTAATTAATTAAATAATTAAAATAAATATATAAATAAAATATAACAAATTATTTTGGACTTGGGTCTCCCTCATTCCAAGCCCATTACCCACGAAATTAGTCTATAAATACTGAAGTTTCAGTAGGGGAGTTGAACTTGGAGTTTACACTGGGAGATTCACTGGAGAAAGAAGGAAGAGAAGCAAAACACTCTGAGGTTTCCTTGGAACAAAACCTTGAGGAAAAAGAAAGAGAGAGAACAGAGAAGGACGGATAGAAACTTTGGCATAGGAACCCTGCCTACCCGGAGAATTCAGAGTAAAGAAACCCTGAAGGCAGCCCATCTGCACCGAAGCCATCGCCGTCCAATTCCCGCTGCCTAACTTATTCCGATACTACAAGGGGTCAATCCCTTCAACCTTGAATTGGCAAACAGGTTTGCGTATCTCTATTGTTTATACTTTCAGTTGGCCATATCTACATATATAATGCATCATGATTAAATGTTGATATATAATTTGCTTTCGTATGGGAATTTAAATATGCCTGAATACCCTGAATGTTTGACCATGTTATTCTTGTGATAAAATGCCATAAAATTCAAAGTTCCTAACGTGGGGCTGTTTTCAAATTCAAAATCCGTGGCCTATTCTGTTTTTTTTTATGTTTTATCATAGCCATGCATTATTCATCCTATCCTATTTATTGTTGTGATATTTCTCCGGTGTAATCTTCGATTGCACCCTGATTTGGTGTTCTGACATGTTTCTTTTTTTGAGTTTCGTAAAGGTTCACATATCCCAGGAAAAGGTTATTGGCTAGGTATTCCACTTTATTTGTGGGATACCCTTGTGGAGTTTCACCCTAAATTAATTTTTAATGTATTAATTTCTAATGTATTAATTTTTTTAATATATTATTTTTAATAATTTTAATGTGGAGTTTCATCCTAATTATATAATTAATTGTAAAACTTTGCCTTTGAATAAGTGATCTTGGACCTCTCTTTGTTGCCTTGCGATTACGATATTACGGTCATGTCCCGCGAACGTGGGGATACCCTTAGCAAAGACCCTTCGGTTAAATCATCATAAAATAAATTATAGTCCCTCGGATGTTGCCTTCGAATATACAACTTTGTCCCTCGATGACCCTCCGATGTTGCCTACGGTTAAAAGATGATAGTCCCTTCGAATGCTAAGGTATCCTCGTAACTGTTGCCTTCAATGACCAATCGATGACCCTACGATGACCCTTTTACATCCAAAGGATAAAACTACTTATTTCTCAATAATAAGGACAGTTTTACCCTCATAAGGATAGGAAATACTCATAAAGACCTTGGGTCGGTATAACTCTTAATTGCTGGCTCACAACCTAAAACATTTTTTCACACCTCACACCTTTCAAAATACCTTCAGAAAATCACCACTTGGTATACATTCATACTAGAATCATTACCGAGTTATATTTTTCTAAACAATTTTCAAAACTAAACGAGATAATCACTTTGTATACATTCATACAAGAATCATTACAAAGTTAAATTCTCTTTTCAAAACAATTTTTCTAAACAATTCACAAACACTTTTTTTTTAGACAAAAATAACATAAGTGATCGAGCAATTAAGAGCCCATGGATAACCATGGATACAAAGGGTGCTAACACCTTCCCTTTGTATAATGTACCTCCCGAACCCAAAAATCTAAATTAAGGTTTTTCCTGTTCTTTTCCACCTTTCCTTATTGGATAAAAGAAAAGTCGGTGGCGACTCTTGCTAACCGCGACATTGCGATTAAAACCATAAAAAGTCCAGTTCACCGTATGACAGAACTGGCGACTCTGCTGGGGATGCTAAATATTTAAAAAGAGAGGTTACCTTAAAAACAAGATCACTTATTCAATTTGTCTGATTTATTTTTAAGGGATTGCTTGGGTATGTTATGCTTGAGTGAAAGATCCTACACCCGGATCTAGTGTACCTTAGGTAAGTAGCAAGAGATCATCGCGACTGTCCGGCGTATACTGGAATGGTCAAAATGATGGCTACGGTTAATGTGGCACTTTGGATGTCCTGATGTTCCTCATGTTAGTTGAGGAAATATTTGGCATTCGCGTGGTGTCATAAAAGCATTAACCAGACCTTTAGAACCCTAATTGACTCATCCTGGCCATTAGAAAGTAGTGAGATAACTGGCTTCGGTTCCGACTGGAGTTGGTTGAGACTCGATACTACACTCTTTGAGATTGGACTTTAGGGAAGCTTCGGTCAACCACTTGGTGTTGCACTGAAGTGGACTTAAGGAAAGGTCAATGATTTGAGATCCTTCTAGAACCCGGTTACTATTCTAAGACAGGTTGAACCAACCAAACTTCAGTGGGGAGGGTATTTACCTATGGAACTCACGCAAGCCTTAAAACCTAGGAATGATTGTTGTGTGACTTGCTTGTGCTTGTTATTTATCTAACAACATGACATCATAACAACATAACATCATAACATCATGGCATTGTACTAACCATTTCATGGATTTAGGGATTTAACTCTGCTAAAAAAAAAAACAGAAAAAAACAAAAACAAAAGCAAAAACAAAAGACAAAAGAGAAAAGAAAAAAAAAGCTCTTTTTGTTAGTTTATGCAAAGTTAAATCCCGAAAGTCCTTGAAAACATTTCATACATTGCATTGCATCGCATAACAGGTATTCTAAAGGATCAGTGTTCTCACGATTTTCCTATCAAACAGATTCCAGCAGATTCAAACAGATTGAACAATGGCTCTCGAACAAACTGTCAAAGATCTCCAGGCCCAGAATGCTCAATTCCAGGAAATGATGCTGAGCTTATCTAAGGGGCAGGAAGAACTGAAAGCTCTTTTGATGGAGAAGAAGAAGGACCAGAAACCTGTGGGTTACATCAACCCGGGGAGAAGGCTTAAGGGACAGGTTACAGGAGTCAAGATTAGAATTCCGAAGGATTCAGAAGAAGAGACCGAGAATGATTCGGAAGATGAGAATCCTAATCTCGTCAATTCTGAGGACGACGATGAAGATTATGAACATGAACAGTACTCTCCGAAGGATGATAAGTACAAGTTGCTGGAAGAACGTATGCTAGCTATGGAGGGGCAGAAAGTGCCCGGTCTGGATTTCGAAAACTTGGGTCTGGTCTCTGATGTGGTCATTCCCCGCAAATTCAAGGTTCCCATTTTCACTAAGTATGATGGTGCCTCTTGTCCTCAGATGCATCTAAGGGCTTATGTGAGAAAGATTCAGCCGCACACTACTGATAAGAAACTGTGGATCCATTTCTTCCAAGAGAGTCTGTCTGGCACACAGTTAGCGTGGTATTATCAGCTTGAGAGCTCTAACATCCGCACATGGACTGATTTAGCAACAGCTTTCTACAAGCACTACCAGTATAATTCTGAGTTAGCGCCTACTCGGCTACAGCTACAAAATATGACTATGGGCTCTAAAGAAAGTTTCAAAGAATATGCTCAAAAGTGGAGAGATTTGGCTGGCAGAGTCAAACCCCCTATGACTGATCGAGAGTTAGTGGACATGTTCATGGGTACACTGACTGGCCCATTCTACAGCCATCTACTGGGAAGTTCCTCGTCAGGTTTCACTGAACTTATCTTGACAGGTGAACGGGTTGAAAGCGGCATTCGAAGTGGAAAGATACAGGCAGCTACTTCTGCAAGCACCAAAAAGTCCTATCAGGGAAAGAATGAATCAAATGCTGTGTACAGTGAGAGGAAGCATAACAAGAAGAATCGTGACCATACTGTTGGGGCAGTTACAATTGCCGCACCGCCATCTCAGAACTTCCAACACAGACAAGACCGGTCGAGAAGACAGTTTACCAAGATCAATATGACTTTAACCCAAGCACTGCAGAGTATGTTAAAGGTCAATTTGATTACCCTCAGAGGCCCTCCTGCAAATCCCAACACTACTTCTCCTCGTTATAATCCCAACGCCAGGTGTGCCTATCACTCCGATAGTCCCGGGCATGATACGAATGATTGCTGGTTGTTGAAGAACAAGATTCAGGATATGATCGACGCTGGAGAAATTGAATTTGATCCTCCGGCGACCCCCAATGTCATCACAGCACCTATGCCTAATCATGACCAGAATGTTAATGTTGTGGACGACAATTCTCACGTTACTGACGTTGCTGATTTAGCATCTCCTCTCCTGATCGTTAAGAAGAATTTATTGCAAGCTGGTTTATTTCCAGGTTGTGCTGAAGATTGCGATCTCTGTGTACTCCGACCCAATGATTGTTTGAAGTTGAAGAACGGCATTCAACGGCTGATGGATGATCGTACAATTCTATTTGAAAGGGTTCCTAAGGTGGACAACTCTATTGAAGAGGTATCTGTGATTGCTAGGTCCAAAGCTCCAGTGAAGATTACCGCTACTAGAGTGCCTGTGAAGATTACCGCTGAGCCCAAAGTGGCTCCCCTGATTATTACCGCACCTGGCCCCGTGCCATATTCCTCCAGCAAAGCTATTCCGTGGAACTATGGAGGCGACGTTTACATCCATGGCATAAAGCAAGTTGGTAGTTCTGCTAATCCTAATGATATTGTGGGGACTAGTAAAATTACTCGAAGTGGAAGGATCTTCTCTCCAGAAATCTCACCTCCCGCTCCCGAAATTCGAGGAAAAAGACCAGTCAATCCTCCTCAGTCAGAGACATCGGTCGAAGTTACTTCTGAAGATGTTGCCAAACAGGAAATGGAAGAGATGCTGAAAATCATCCGTAAGAGCGATTTTGATGTAGTGGAACAATTGGGGCATACTCCGTCTAAAATCTCAATGTTGTCTTTATTGTTATCTTCTGAATCCCATGCCAATGCATTGATGAAATTCTTGAAGACCGCTCATGTGCCTCAAGAAACATCCGTCGATCAATTCGAACATTATGTTGCTAATTTGACTGTTGACAATGGCCTAGGCTTTTCCGATGCTGACCTGACGCCAGCAGGAAAGAATCACAATAAAGCTCTGCATATCTCCATCGAGTGTGAGGGGATCACCCTGGCTCACGTGTTGATCGACAACGGCTCTTCCTTGAATGTGCTCCCGAAAGCTGTACTCGATAAATTTGACTACAAAGGCATTGAACTGAAACCTAGTGATGTTGTGGTGCGTGCTTACGATGGTGCGAAGAGTGTTGTCTATGGTGAAGTGGTTCTCCCTATCAAGATAGGACCTCAAGTCTTCAACACTACCTTTCACGTGATGGACATTCGTCCCGCCTACTCCTGCTTGTTGGGGCGCCCTTGGATCCATGGGTCAGGTGCGGTAGCTTCGTCGCTTCATCAAAAGCTGAAGTATCCAATAGCAGGCATGGTTGTCACTATATGTGGAGAAGAAGAGTATATTGTCAGTAGTGTGCAAGCCTTCAAATACGTCGAGATGGATGGTGAATTCTTTGAGACTCCTTCTCAGTCATTTGAAGTGGTTCCTCCACCCAGTCCTGTCCTTAAGCCAACTCCCCTTGTGCCCAAGGTTGTTCGTGCTCCCCCTGTCATGATCTCTCTGAAAGATGCTCAAGCCGCGATTGAAAATGGTGATCGTGCTGGTTGGGGTCAACTGATCAATGTACCGTACAAGTCTGATAAAGCTGGCCTGGGGTTTAACTCTGGAAAGATAGTCAAAAATCAGATTAATGCTATGGAAGATGCTGATAGTGATTGCGACTTGGATAGCTGGATTTTCCCAACAATTGGTGACGGACTCAACAATTGGAAGACTGAAGACATTATCCCGATTTCCTTTAGTCAGGAGTAATTGTTATTGTTTATTCTAGAATTGCAAATTTTAATTTTCTTTTACAATCAAACTTCTTAAAGCATTGTGTCTATGCCCGGGGCACGATAGTTAATTCGTTAAGGGTTTTTGTCATTTTCATAAGCATATTTATATTCAATAAATCAATGGACGTTTTGCATTCAAATATTGCGCTCTTTGTCTTTCCTATCATCTTTCAAACAAGCTATGTTTCTTACACACACGCACGTAACGAATTGCAGATCCCTATCCACTCTGGATCCTGTTGATAATAGTTCTACTACTGTTCATTATGACTTTGAAAATCCGATCTACCGAGCCGAAGATGGAAGTGAGGAAGATTGTGAAGTACCTGAAGAACTTGCCAGACTGTTACTACAAGAAGAAAGGACTATACAGCCGCATGAGGAGTCAGTTGAGACTGTAAATCTGGGTACTGAAATAGACAAGAAAGAAGTCAGAGGTTTCTTGGGACGCTTGAATTACATTGCCCGATTCATTCCCCACTTGACTGCTACCTGCAAACCCATCTTCAAATTACTAAAATCAAGGGATGGTATGGAATGATGAATGACAAAATCAAGAAATATCTCCAAGAACCTCCAATTCTGATGCTACCCGCTGAAGGAAGACCTCTAATAATGTATTTGACCGTGTTAGAAGATTCAATAGGGTGTGCTGGGGCAACATGACGAGTCTGGTCGAAAAGAGCATGTCATACACTGCCTTAGCAAAAGGTACCGACTGTGAAACAAGATACTCACAGCTCGAGAAAGCTTGCTGCGCTTTGGCTTGGGCTGCTCGCCGACTAAGACAGTATATGTTGAATCATACCACTTTATTGATTTCTAAGATGGATCTTATCAAATATACATTCGAGAAACCTGCTGTCTCCTGAAAGAGTTATCACTGATAATGGTACTAAACTGAACTCTGCATGCAGTTCGAAATAAAACACCATAACTCTTCTCCGTACCGGCCAAGGACGAACGGCGCCGTGGAGGCTGCTAACAATATCAAGAATATAACAGTAACATACAAAGACTGGCATGAGATGTTACCTTTTGCTCTTCATGGTTACCGCACTTCGACAGGGGCAACCCCTTTCTCTTTAGTCTATGGAATGGAAGCCGTTTTACCAGTGGAAGTTCAGATTCCCTCTCTAAGAATTGTGAAAGAGGCGGGCTTAGACGAGGACGAATGGATTCAGACTCGACTCGATCAGATAAATTTGATGGATGAGAAGAGACTTGCGGCTGTATGTCACGGGCAGATATATCAGAAGCGCATGACCAGGGCATTCAACAAAAAGGTCAAGAGACAAGTGTATCAAATTGGCGACTTGGTAATCAAACGCATCATCCTACCACAAATTGACCCCAGAGGCAAATGGACTCCCACATACGAAGGGCCATTTGTAGTTAAGAAGGTATTCTCAGGTGGAGCCATGATACTCGCTACAATGGATGGTGAAGACTTCCCACATCCCGTGAACGCGGACATAGTTAAAAAATACTACGCATAAAAGAGACCCGCTAGATCGACGTATCTAGGCAAAAGTAAGGGCATCCCGGCGAACCAAAAGGGTTCGGGCAAAAATTAGGGATATATAAAAAAAATGTACACCCGACAAGTCGAAAACCTGAAAAGGCGGCTTGGGCAAAAAAGGGTATCCTGGTGGACTGAAAACCTGAAAAGGCGGTCCAGGCAAAAATTAGGGATTAAAGCGTATGACTATGTCCCGTTCTCAGTCAACTTTCATCCAAGTTCGAGGGACTGACCAAGCCAATCACTTCTATCCGACAGCAAGGGATGAGATGCTCGAAGACATAATGACAGTAGTAGGCTTAAAATCAATAGGACTTCTTCCACATAGCTTTCTCTTTGTTTTCGACAATTTCCTCTTACTAGGATTTCTGTCTCCTTGTACACAAATTGCCTGTTTATAGGCCTCCTTTCAAAATCAATACAACCCTCTTTCAAAAAAAAAGATGCTTTTGTTTTTACTTTTCTGTTTTGGTTGCGTAAATGTCCATTGATTTAATTTGAATTAATATGTGCATTTGAATATGACTGATGTTTACCAAAAATACATGCATAGAATAGCAATAGCAATTACTACCCGACTTCAGGATCGAGGAGAAGGTCTAACCATGCTTCCAATGAATCCGCTACCAATTCTATTCCCCCAGCAAGTCTGTTATTCCTCAGAAGAAATTAGCAGTATTCCCCGGCACAGCCAGTTACTCCCCAACAGAGGTCGGCATCATCAGACAGATTGATCATCTCATCCATCCTCAGCCAAGATCTGGGGAATATTTCTACCATCAGACAGAATCAAGAACCCCCTGCCGAGAAAGGGTCATCGTTACAAATATCTCCAATCAGTAGATGGGGATTTATTTTCCCCAGTAGAGTCCCCAAGCAGAACTTCTCATACGCATAACTCATTCATTACATCATTTCACAGCATACGCATGCATACAACATTCGCATTTATTTTAGCATAACACGAAACATCTCATACATCATGACATAGCATGAAGCTAACCTTTCTTTGCAGGTTATTTATCCTCCTGATATAGTCAAAATAAAAGGTTCATTCAGATAGACACCTTTATCAATCACATTCAAGATTCAGATACATATTTCAAATACAGTTCATGGGAACATTCATTCTGACAACACTTCGATATCCTCCTAACGATGGCATCTTTAAGCCCATCCCAGACATTTATTGCAAGTACAACATATACAGGTTATCAGATACAGCCTAACGTACGGTTCATTCTGATTCAGCCCAACATATGACTTCTTCAGCAACTCCAATGCGGTCTAACGTACGACCCATTTGGACCTTCAAATCCTCAGATGCTGCCTAGCGTACGGTACATTCAGGGGTGTAGTCTAGCGTACGACTACTTTCTTTTTCAGATGCAGCCTAACGGACGGCTCATTCTGCAACTCAGATACGATCTAGCGTACGATCCATTCTGAACTCCAGCAACTCCAACGCGGTCTAACGTACGACCCGTTTGGATCTTACAACCCTCAGATGCTACCTAACGTACGGTACATTTCTGAAGTGTAGTCTGGCGTACGACTACCGCTTTCATCATCAGATGCGGCCTAACAGACGACTCATTCTGCGACGGTCTAACGTACGACCCGTTCGGATGTCCATCCCCTCAGATGCTACCTAACATACGGTACATTTCTGAAGTGTAGTCTAACGTACGACTACCCCTTTCGTCATCAGATTCAGCCTAACGTACGGCTCATTCTGCAACTCAGATACGATCTAGCGTATGGTCCATTCTGATCCTTTATCCCCAACAGCATATGACACACTCCGACTCCCCAGCGAAGTCGGCAGCCTAATGGATGACTCATTATTCGGTCTAATGTACGACCCAGTGTGGCACCCATGTCTTCAAATTGGCCTAATGTACGGCTCGATCTGAAGCTTTCGTCATCAAACCTCCCGGATGGCATCTTTAAGCCCATCTCCATCAAGACCAACTGTCGATTCTCAAGTGCAAATTTTTGGGGCATTCTAGTGTTCAATAATCTTCCACCTCCAGACCACGAATGGCATACACGCCATCCTAACTCTCTCGGTTCAAGAATATTGAACAGGGGCAGCTGTCATACCCCAAAAATTACCCATCATTTTTCCTAAAAAAAAAAAAAAAAAAAAAAAAAAAAAAAAAAAAAAGAAAAAAAATTTAATTAATTAATTAATTAATTAAATAATTAAAATAAATATATAAATAAAATATAACAAATTATTTTGGACTTGGGTCTCCCTCATTCCAAGCCCATTACCCACGAAATTAGTCTATAAATACTGAAGTTTCAGTAGGGGAGTTGAACTTGGAGTTTACACTGGGAGATTCACTGGAGAAAGAAGGAAGAGAAGCAAAACACTCTGAGGTTTCCTTGGAACAAAACCTTGAGGAAAAAGAAAGAGAGAGAACAGA
Source organism: Lathyrus oleraceus (assembly GCF_024323335.1). Taxonomy (NCBI): domain Eukaryota; kingdom Viridiplantae; phylum Streptophyta; class Magnoliopsida; order Fabales; family Fabaceae; genus Lathyrus; species Lathyrus oleraceus. The sequence continues at coordinate 195,100,625 of NC_066580.1, read as the reverse complement.
GAAGGACGGATAGAAACTTTGGCATAGGAACCCTGCCTACCCGGAGAATTCAGAGTAAAGAAACCCTGAAGGCAGCCCATCTGCACCGAAGCCATCGCCGTCCAATTCCCGCTGCCTAACTTATTCCGATACTACAAGGGGTCAATCCCTTCAACCTTGAATTGGCAAACAGGTTTGCGTATCTCTATTGTTTATACTTTCAATTGGCCATATCTACATATATAATGCATCATGATTAAATGTTGATATATAATTTGCTTTCGTATGGGAATTTAAATATGCCTGAATACCCTGAATGTTTGACCATGTTATTCCTGTGATAAAATGCCATAAAATTCAAAGTTCCTAACGTGGGGCTGTTTTCAAATTCAAAATCCGTGGCCTATTCTGTTTTTTTTATGTTTTATCATAGCCATGCATTATTCATCCTATCCTATTTATTGTTGTGATATTTCTCCGGTGTAATCTTCGATTGCACCCTGATTTGGTGTTCTGACATGTTTCTTTTTTTGAGTTTCGTAAAGGTTCACATATCCCAGGAAAAGGTTATTGGCTAGGTATTCCACTTTATTTGTGGGATACCCTTGTGGAGTTTCACCCTAAATTAATTTTTAATGTATTAATTTCTAATGTATTAATTTTTTTAATATATTATTTTTAATAATTTTAATGTGGAGTTTCATCCTAATTATATAATTAATTGTAAAACTTTGCCTTTGAATAAGTGATCTTGGACCTCTCTTTGTTGCCTTGCGATTACGATATTACGGTCATGTCCCGCGAACGTGGGGATACCCTTAGCAAAGACCCTTCGGTTAAATCATCATAAAATAAATTATAGTCCCTCGGATGTTGCCTTCGAATATACAACTTTGTCCCTCGATGACCCTCCGATGTTGCCTACGGTTAAAAGATGATAGTCCCTTCGAATGCTAAGGTATCCTCGTAACTATTGCCTTCAATGACCAATCGATGACCCTACGATGACCCTTTTACATCCAAAGGATAAAACTACTTATTTCTCAATAATAAGGACAGTTTTACCCTCATAAGGATAGGAAATACTCATAAAGACCTTGGGTCGGTATAACTCTTAATTGCTGGCTCACAACCTAAAACATTTTTTCACACCTCACACCTTTCAAAATACCTTCAGAAAATCACCACTTGATATACATTCATACTAGAATCATTACCGAGTTATATTTTTCTAAACAATTTTCAAAACTAAACGAGATAATCACTTTGTATACATTCATACAAGAATCATTACAAAGTTAAATTCTCTTTTCAAAACAATTTTTCTAAACAATTCACAAACACTTTTTTTTAGACAAAAATAACATAAGTGATCGAGCAATTAAGAGCCCATGGATAACCATGGATACAAAGGGTGCTAACACCTTCCCTTTGTATAATGTACCTCCCGAACCCAAAAATCTAAATTAAGGTTTTTCCTGTTCTTTTCCACCTTTCCTTATTGGATAAAAGAAAAGTCGGTGGCGACTCTTGCTAACCGCGACATTGCGATTAAAACCACAAAAAGTCCAGTTCACCGTATGACAAGCTTTATTTCCAAACTTTCCTAATTGGGCTTTACAATCAATTATATTTGAGTTGTTTAATCGAGAAGAGCATTTTGCTAATCGATTAGATAATAAATTCAGCCCATGGATCATTTTCTTTATTGGTGTTTCTAACTACTATATAAGGGAAGGTATTCCTCATTTCATAGCACACCACTTTCAAATGATTTCATATTTCTCTGGAATGTATCTTTCTTTCTCTCCTTGAAAATTTTATTGTTTCATTTCTGGTTGCATTAGTGCTTTTTAGTGAAGCTTTATTTGTGAGGAAGATATTTTTTGTAAGTGGTCGTGATGGTTCGTAATATTCTTAAATTTACATTACCTTTAAGAGATTGAGTTTGGTTCTTGATATTAACCATAAATTTCAGTTATTGGTTTATTGAGCTTTGTCGAAAAAATGTTTTTTTTGGTTATCGAGATCAGCCATAAATGTCTAAACGGTTCGATAACGTAGCCTGGGTAAAAGTTGTCATTTAACTGGGGATAAACTTATGTTAATGGTTTGTGGGTATAATCTTAAAAAGCTCAAAGTTTATAGTGAATCTCTCAAGAAGACCTGTTAAGGATAGGACTAGGCCAACCTTAAGCCAAATATGTATAAATCACTGATGCATTCTTTCTAACACTATCCTTTTATTTATTTGAAATTTACCTTCATTAATCATATAAAATTACTAATACGATCTTAAACGAGAAAAGGTAAAAATTAATCAAGGATTTTGAATACTACAAGTCACCCTCCCTCTTGTGCTTGAGTTCACTTGTCCAACAGAATCTTCATAGATATGATGAATTATGATGTTTGGAAAGCTATGAGAAATGGTCTTTTTATCCTCAGACATCAAGTTAATAGTGTAATAGTAAACAAATATACAAATAGTTGTACCATGAGTATGAACTCTTCGGAATCAAACAAGGAGAAAATAATTATGATACGCAAAAATGATTCATTCATATTATGAATCACACAAGAACTCTGGGGAAATTATTTCAAAATAAGGGTTTGGTTGTAAAATCCTTATATGCTTAAACCGTAGTTGAAAATCTTAAGTCATTTTGATTTATGAATCTAAAGACTTGTATTCCATGGATTTAACTACTTGATTTGGTAAGTTGCAGGAATCAAAGATAAAGTTAAAGATGCTAGCTGGAGATGAACAAGGTAGCAATAACAAGAAGAAAAGTATTGATATAAAAGTTACAGTTGTCAAAGATATGGATTCAGAAGATGAAGACAGCCAAAGTAAAAGTGATGAAAACATGAAGTTCATGTTTAAAAAATTTAAGGAATTTCTAAGGCATGAAAAACACACTTTAGACTTTCAAATGCAACAAGATGATTCACACTTGAATTATGATGAAATTGAGGCTACATTTGTTAAATGATATTATAGAGAAAGATCAAAGTGGTTTAAGCTGATTGGATGGATTAATCATGAAGTTTAGGAATGTTACTTACAATACAATTTATTTTAGTTAGCTAGACTTAGATTGTAACTAACTTAGCATAATTTAAAAATTATGTTATAGATATTCATGTGGTTGGTAGTGCATGATAAGTAATATGTAGTTACATTGTAACTATATATGATCATATAACCTCATTGTGAAAACAAGTTGAATAATACTCTCATTTTTCTTCTTCTCTAAGCTTTATTCACTCCCATTTTCATGGAGTTCTTGATATCAACATGGTATCATGAGCCTCTCGATATGAGAGTGATTCATTTCCACCTTCCATGGATCCTCCATGAAATCAAGTCACAGATCCTCAACTAGATCAATCAAGTTCTTTTTTTTCCATCCAAGGGATGAACCTTCCTTAGTCTATGTTTTTTACAAGCTCAATGGTTTGAACTACATTCCTTGGAGCGTTCTAGACGTTAAGCGCACATAGGAAAGTTGAAACTTAAGTTAATCGATGGAACTATCAGTCCCATCACTGATACCTTTAATCCTCTTTATCGTGCATGGAACCAATGTAACATGCTTGTACATTTGTGGATCCTAAACTCATTTTCCAAGTCAATTTCTTAATCCATTTTATTTATGGAAAATGCAATTGATGTTTGGATCGATCTCAAGGAACATTTCTCTCAAGGATATTTGTTGCATATTTCTGAGTTAATGCAATAAATCTATGGCATGCAGCAAGAATCCAGGTTATCGATTTCTACTCAAATTTGAAAATTATATGGGAATAACTTGAGATATGCCTTCCTATTCCTACATGTAGATTTCAAATAAAATGTTCATGTGAAGTTATGCACAAAGCTAGACAATACCATACCATTTTATATGCAATTCATTTTTTAATTAGATTGAATGTTAATTTCTCTATTGTGAAATATAAAATCTTGCTCATGGATCCCCTTCCACCTATGAACAATATTTTCTCTGTGGTGTTGCAACATGAGAGACAAGGAAATTTCAACCCCGTTGATGATTCTAAAGCTCTTGTGAATGCCACTGACTCTCAAAGATTCAAAGGCAAGAATATTGGGATCTGGAAATTATAGAAAAGTGGAAATTGTGTATGCATTAATTATGGAAAGAATAACCATACAATGGATCATTGTTATGCCAAACATGGTTTCCCTCCTCATATGTAGAAAGAGTTTTCAAATCATACTTCTATAAACACTAATGATCAAGACCCTGATGAAGTTTTTCAAGATTGTGATGTGAAACCAAGTTCAATGTCAATTACTTCAAAATAATATGACCAACTCATGCTTCTTCTTCCGCAATCGATAATCAATCAACAAGTATTTACTTCTTCCAATCAAGTACATTCCTCTACAACTATTTTTCTTTCATTAATAGGTAGGGAAGGTACAAGTCTCTCTTATTCAAGTCTGTCAAAATTTTCATCTAGGTGCTTGGATAATCGATTCAGGTGTAACTGGCCACATGTGTGGTTCAGTCAAGTGGTTTCATTCATACGATGATATTTCCCGCATTCATGTTAAGATTCCTAATGGAAAATATGCAATAGCTAGACATGCTGAAACCATTAAGTTTTCTTCTGATTTTATTTTACAAAATTTTCTTTATATCCCTTCTTTCTCTTTGAACTTAATTATTGTGTCAAAGTTGTGTAAATCACTTGGTTGCACAATTGTGTTTAATGGTTCTACATGGTTCAATATGAAAAGAGCACTATGAAGATGATTGGTTCTAATGACAAGGTTCGGTACTTGTATTATCTAGCCATGATAAATAAGATAATATGTAGTTCTAGCTCAACATCTATCACCTTACCTAATGATGCTCTTTGGAATTTTAGACTTGGCCACATTTCTGTAAACATAATGAATACTTTAAATTTTCAATTCCCTTTCATCAATATAGATAATCTCTACTACAAAAAGTGCTTTTAACGTCGGGCGCAAAATGCATTTTACCTCGGCTGCAGTACCAAGGTAACGAAGGGTGTCATGAAAAGTAACGACTTATCACCCCGGTTTTTAAACACTGAGAGGTGAATTAATCTGCACATGGGATCGAACCCAACATCTGCATCTTTATTATTTACAAAACTAGTGCCTCATACATCTCAGTTTACAATAAAACCGAGGGGTAAGATAAATTGTGTTTTTAATTGAAATTCGTTACATTGTTTACACAGAAAATAAATAAAAATAATTTGTTTATAAACTACAATATTTACCCAGAATATTACATTGTTTCCACAGAATATTAAAATAAAAATTAATTTATTCCTGACGATCATATGTTGAATCTTTGACTCCTTGATATTTGGACAAAATCAAATGCTTCACCTTGCAGTTATTTGTTTCTGATATAAAACAAAAAAAAAGGTGAGAAAAAAAAGGGTTAGAAAAATAAATGATTTTCTGCTCAAATGAATATTTAAAAATACAAACCTTGAACCTAATTATTTTCTGCAATTGCAATTCATCATAAAGAACTCTTAATGGTAAAAGTTAAAATGGATGATGTAGATAGTTTCAGACGCTTCATGTCGTTTCTTTATCAATTATAGATATCAAAAGACCTTTATAATGGCAATTTTTTAGGTTTCACGCGGATCACTAATGATAGTGCCTTGGGCATTAATAATCATGAAATGGATGATAAAGATTTGTTTAAGGATGGTAATATCTAAAATTATCACGCTAAGTTATCCCCTCAGTTTTGTTAAAAACCGAGGTGGACATGATTTTTTTTATTTAAAAAATTACATTATTTACATGAAATATTGAAAAACAATAATATAGAAAAAAAAAGAATTTTGGTGTAAGAAGTTATGCATTCTAAATATTGCACGCATCCAATTTCTAGGAGTTATCTGCACCATTGAATGCATTCAATTTCTAAAGGAATTATTTGTTCCAACGTTGAAAAGAAGTTTTTCTACACTTGCAACACATCATAGAGAACTTTTTCAAGATTTTAAATACAACATCAACACCATTTTGTGAGATGGATCCCAAAAGAATAATGTGTTTGAGTTTGGAGCGGCTACATATAAGTTAGGATTAAGGTAAAATCTGTTTAACGAGTGCTTTATAGTAAAATTTGATTATCTTATCCATCGGTTGTTAAGGAAACTGACAAGATATATTATTTAGTTTACAAAAAAAATTTATAATAATAAAAAAAAAGATTCTTGAATTATATTTCCCCTTAGATTTTTTGAATAACCGGGATAATAAGTTGATTGTCCCATCGGTTTTGTTAAAAACCGAGGTAATATGTAGTTTCTATTTCAAAAAAAAAATATGGCGCGCATTAGAATCATATCACTATAATAGCAATGATCATCCATAATAAGTAGTTAGTAATTATTTTCCTACTTTCATGCCAGTAACGTTAGTGGCATAGTGGAATAGTGGAATAGGCTTGATTGTTAGTTCCACTCCTTATTATTAGCATTCAGTTTCTCAATTCTTTGCTGTATATATTCGTCTAATTGTTTACCACATTGATCAATAAAATTATCAATTCAGTTATCTTCTCTACATGGTATCCAGAGCTTCAGGTTGAAATTTTTTTTTTCCAACCACCGTCACTCCCATGGCTGGCAATAGTCCCAACCTACTGGCCCTAGCCAATTCATTATCATCCCAGATCAATTTTCAACTTCCTCCAATCAAAATCACTCTTAACAATGAAAATCACTGCCTTTGGAGCACCACTGTCATCTCTGCTCTCGAAACCTTTGATCTTGAGCCTCATTTGCTGGCCCCAAATCCACCGCCACAGACTCGCTCCATTGCTGCTGAAGATGGAACAATCACCCAAGAACCCAACCCTGACTATCTCGCCTGGAAGCGTCGCGATAGGTTGGTTCTGCTGTGGCTCAAATCAACTCTCTCTGAGAGAACTCTCGCCATCGTTGCTCGTAGCACCACCTCCCACATGGCCTGGACAGCACTCGAGAAAACTTTCCAGGCGCAGACTCGTGCTCGGCGGATGTCCCTGAAATTGCAGTTACAATCTCTACCTAAGGGGTCTCTCTCTATCATGGATTACATCGAGCGAAAATGCTCTATTGCTGACTCCCTCGCTGCAAACCTGCACCCTGTTTCTGATGAGGACCTAATTGGTCACATCCTCTCTGGGCTAGATAGCTCTTACGGCGCCTTCGCCACTGCATTCATGATCCACAGTGATGATGCTTCTGTTGACGACCTGGTGGGCAAATTGCTTCAGGAGGAAGCACGACTCGCTCAAGAACTGACTCGCCAATCCACCATCGCTCCCTTGGCTCCTTCATCTCCAGCACCAATTCTTTCTGTCCACGTCGCCGGTCGGCAATCTGGCCGGTCATATAATACCAACAATTCTGGTGGCGCCTACTCTCGCGGGGATTCCAGGAGCGACTCCCGAGGTGACGTTCGTGCAACAAACGGTGGTGAGTTCCGCCGTCGCCGTCCACAGTGCCAATTATGTGGGCGTCCAGGTCACGAGGCTGTGGATTGTTGGCAACGTAATAATCAGATTGATTTTCCCTCACGCAAGCCCAATCCGCGCAGTACATCAAAGCAGGCTCATTATGCTTCTCAGGCTACGTCTTCAAGTGCCATCGATCCTTCTTGGTATTTCGACACCGGTGCCACTGATCATGCTTCTCCAGATTTTCAGAAGCTGACCATCTCTGATGACTACAAAGGCAATGACAAACTGCAAGTGGGCAATGGTAACCTTTTATCTATTTCTCACATTGGCAATTCTACTTTACATAATTTGCGCTTGCCTAATGTTCTCATTGTTCCTAAACTCACAAAAAGCCTTCTCAGTGTATCCAAATTTACACAGGATAATAAGGTTTATATAGAGTTTTGGCCTCATCATTGCCTTGTCAAAACCTTTCAGGGTCAAACCATCCTCCGCGGGGGCATTAACAACGGCCTCTACTGCATTAACACTATCCAGAATAAAACTCGACCAACCATGGCTCTCACCGGCGTCCGTACATCTGTCCACGGCTGGCACCAGCGGCTTGCTCATCCTCATGAACCTCTATTGCGTCGTCTTATTTCCTCTTTTAATTTACCAGTTTCTTCAAATAAATTTCCCAATGTATGTGACTCTTGTCAACTTGGAAAGAGCCATCGATTTCCTTTAGGATCATCGCATATTGCATCGTCTACTCCTTTTGAACTGATTTACTCTGATGTATGGGGTCCATCTCCCAAATTTTCAATTAATGGCAATCGGTATTTCGTTTTGTTTATTGATGATTGCACCAAATATGTGTGGATTTATTTTCTATCGCACAAATCACAGGTTTTCACTACTTTTGTGCAATTTCGTACTATGATTGAAACACAATTCAATGCAAAAATCAAACATCTTCAATCCGATTGGGGGGGTGAATTTCGCAATGTCTCTAATTTTTTACAACAACACGGTATTTCTCACCGTATTTCATGTCCATACACACAAGAGCAAAACGGGGCGGTCGAACGCCGAAATCGTATTATCATTGAAAAAGGCCTCACTCTTTTGGCTCAATCATCTTTACCTCACGATTTTTGGGAACATGCTTTCAAAACTGCAACTTATCTCCACAATAGAACCATTACCCCCACCTTACACTACCATTCTCCATATCAAAAATTATATCACAAAGATCCAAATTATGGTTTTCTCAAAACTTTTGGATGTCTTTGCTATCCTTTTCTTCGTCCGTATAACAACCACAAAATTGATTTTCGCTCTCTTCCATGTGTGTTTCTTGGTTACAGTACTTCTCACAAAGGATATCTCTGTTTTCATAAACCTACTGAGCGTATATATGTTGCAAGGCATGTTGTTTTTAATGAGAGTATATTCCCATATTTTGTTTCTTCAAATAATTCGACGCCTAACTTATCTACTCCTGCTTCTACAGAATTAAATTCCAATTTATTAGAGCAAGCTGTTGGACTGCCCCCACCTTCAGCCACGTTCCAAACTGAACCTGCAATTCAGCCTACAATTCAGCCCTCACCCACAATTCCTCCCACTTCTCATTCATTGCCTAATTTCTCTCCTCCGCCGGCCCCACAACAACAACAACAACTTTTTCCTTCACACTACAGACCCGCCCAATCTTCCACTCACCCTATGACCACACGAGCCCAAACCGGCTCTCTCAAACCGAAAATCCTAGCTACCACTCTAAAACCTGAACCTGATCCTCGAACATACAAACAAGCCCTCAAACATAAACATTGGCAAGATGCCATGACTGTAGAGTATAATGCCCTTGTGAAAAATGGTACTTGGTCTCTTGTTCCTTGTCCTACTAATGTCAATGTTGTAGGTTGTAAATGGATTTACAGGACAAAACGCAAATCTGACGGGAGTATTGAGCGTCACAAGGCTCGTTTGGTGGCACAAGGTTTTAGTCAGCAAGCAGGTAAAGACTTCTTTGAGACGTTCAACCCAGTGGTTAAGCCAACAACTATTCGCCTTGTCTTGTCCATTGCCTTATCCAACCAATGGTGTCTTCGGCAATTAGATATCAACAATGCATTCTTGAATGGTGAGCTCTCTGAGGTTGTCTATATGCGTCAACCAAAGGGTTTTGAGGATTCTCATCATCCTGATCATGTCTGTCAATTGCGGAAGGCTCTTTACGGGCTCAAACAAGCACCAAGAGCTTGGTTTACCAAGCTTAAGCATTACCTTGTCACACAGGGCTTTCGGGCTTGTCAATCAGACACGTCCTTGTTTGTTCATCATTCTGCTGCTGCTACCATCTACATCCTTGTATATGTAGACGATCTGATCATTACCGGCACGGATTCAGGTTTGATTAATAACTTCATCATTAATCTTAACAAGGTGTTTGCTTTAAAGGATCAGGGAGAATTACATTATTTCCTCGGTCTTCAAATCACACGCACCAGTTCAGGGGTTCAACTCACTCAAGAAGGTTATGTTAGAGATATTCTGGAGTCCACAAACATGTCTGCTGCTGCTCCTATAACAACACCTGCTGACCCACAACATCGTCTAGTCCGAGCAGGTGAACCATTCGATGATCCAGCCTTATACAGACGCACAGTCGGTTCTCTCCAGTACGCCACAATCACCCGGCCTGATATTACGTATGCGGTAAATCGCGTTTGTCAATTTATGCATTCACCAACACTTGATCACTGGCGTGCTGTCAAAAGAATACTTCGTTATCTTGCTGGTACTCTGTCACATTCTCTCCACTTCAGTCCAACTCAAGCAACTTCCTTTTTAGCATATTCCGACGCGGGTTGGATCTCGGATTCGGACGACAGCCGCTCTCAGTTTGGTTATGCAATCTTCCATGGATCTAATCTCATCAGCTGGACTTCCCGCAAACAGAAGGTTGTTGCTCGCTCAAGCACTGAGGCGGAATATCGATCCCTGGCATACACCGCCGCCGAACTGCTTTGGCTCAATCTTCTTGCTTCTGAGCTTCATGTGCCTATTACTGGTTCTCCGTTGCTTCTCTGCGACAATGTTGGTGCCATTTTCTTGTCCAAGAACCCGGTTATCAGCACACGGTCCAAGCATATTGCGCTCGATTTTCACTTTCTTCGTGACCAGGTTGATTCCGGTACTCTCAAAATTGGCCACGTCTCATCCGTTGATCAGCTGGCCGATATCTTTACCAAGCCACTTTCCAAAGATAGAGTTTCTTTTCTTCGTTCCAAGCTTCGAGTTCTTCCGAATCATCAGCTTGCTGGGGGGTAATAAGTAGTTAGTAATTATTTTCCTACTTTCATGCCAGTAACGTTAGTGGCATAGTGGAATAGTGGAATAGGCTTGATTGTTAGTTCCACTCCTTATTATTAGCATTCAGTTTCTCAATTCTTTGCTGTATATATTCGTCTAATTGTTTACCACATTGATCAATAAAATTATCAATTCAGTTATCTTCTCTACAATCCATATTCAAGAATATCTCTTGGGATGACAAGCATCTCTTGTTATTTCTTACAAAAAACATCAGAGTTAATCTTCCTCTTATCATTTTTATCTTCTTAAAGGAAATGATAATCATCTCTAAGGAGGAAATGACTTTCCTCATACCATATGGAAGAGTTATTTTTTGAACTTTTATCTCAGTTAGAGACAGTTAATAATGATACTATTGAAGTTGAGTGGAGTCCGAATTTTGAATATGTGAAATAGTTATTTGTTGTCCAGGTTTTAATTAATCAAATATTTCCTTTCATATTATTGCCTATTCGCTTTTATTGATAATTTTTTTTTTAGAATTACTAATTAACAAGAAAAAAAAGAAAAAAATTAACTAAGAAAAAAAGGGAAGATCAGAAGGCGTCAAATGAGAAATTATTGAAAACACCCTTAAATGCAGTTACAGGGATCCGAAGTGTGTTCTCTTATAGTCATATTCCCTTGGCTTTCAAAAAGACTAAGGTAATAAGTTTATTATTTTTTATGGAGAAAATATGACACTCACAAACATGTTGCTCCCAGGACATATACACACGGATTTTGGCATGTCCGAGATGAAATCTTCGTCATAAAAAGTGTTATTTATCATAGTGAATAAAGCTATTTGTGATGTTTACCACTTTCCTACGCAAAGAAAATTGTCTTTCTCAAATAGTTCAAATAAAGCAACTCATGTTTTTGATTTAATACACCTTGATGTTTTTGGTCATATTACAATTCCTTTTATTCATGGTCACATTTAGTTCTTAACTGCTACAGATGATTGCAGTAGATTTACATAGCTTACTCTTATGAAAAACAAAAGTGAGGCAAGACTACATGTTATTGATTTCATAAACCTTATCTCAACTCAACATAACCACAAGGTCAAAATTGTCAGAATTGACAATGGCCCTGAATTCAAAATACCTTCCTTTAATGCTTCACATGGCATTATTCATCAAACTCGTTAAGTGAATTCAAAATACCCTCCTTGTGATTATTCTTTGTTCACTCTTAAACACAAGGATGGTTTCATAACTATTTTGGCGTATGTTGATGACATCATAATAAATGTAACTTTCCTTGGAGAGCTCACTAGAGTCAAGAGCATACTAGACACAAGCTTCAAGATCAAAGATCTTGGCATTCTCAAATATTTTTTAGGACTTGAAGTTGCTCATTCTCATGAAGGTGTATCCATTTCTCAAGGAAATTATTGCTTAGATCTTATTCCCTCATCTGGGATCCCTGGCTCTAAACTTGCTAGCACCTACTTGATCCCTCTACAAAGCTTCACCAAGATGACAACAAACCTTTTGAGGATGTTTCAGCCTATAGAAGAATCATTGGAAAACTCATATACCTCAATATCACCAAACCTGACATCACTATAGCTATACAATAATTAAGCCAATTTTTGAACTCACAAACCAATAGTCTCTATAAGGCTGCTTTTAGAGTAATTAGATACCTAAAACACAATCTTGGAAAAGACTTATGTTCCCTAGAAAATATGAAACACAAATTCTAGGTTATGTAAATGTTAATTGGCCAGGATGTTTTGATTCAAGAAGATCAACCACTAGTTTTTTTGTTCTTTCTAGGAAACTCACTTGTGTCATGGAGATCAAAGAAGTAACAAACTATATTGAGACCATCTTTCGAGGTAGAGTGCAGAGCCTTATCCACTGCAACATGTGAACTGCAATGTCTCTTGTATCTCTTAAAGGATCTAAACATTGAATGCAACAAACAATCCATTTTGTATTGTGATTCTCAAAGTGCAATACACATTGCGTCAAACCCAGTTTTTCATGATAGAACAAAACAATTGGAGATAGATTGTTATTTTGTGAGAGAAAAGGTGCAAAAGAATGTCCTAAACCTGCCTATTATATCAACCCAGGAACAACTCGCTGATTTCTTGACCAAAGTTTTGCCTCCACAAAAATTCAAGACCTTTACATCCAAGCTTGGAATGATAGGCATTTATCATGGTCAAGCTTGTGGGAGAGTGTTAAATGATAATGTAGACAATGATCAAAGTGGTTTAAGCTGATTGGATGTATTGATCATGAAGTTTAGCAATGTTACTTCCTGCACGAGTTATTTGAGTTAGTTAGACTTAACTTGTAACTAACTTGACAGAATTTCAAAATTTTGTTATAGATATTCACGCGGTTGGTAGTGCATGATAAGTAGTATGTAGCTGCCTTGTAACTATATATGATCATGAAACCTCATTGTGAAGACAAGTTGAATAATACTCTCATTTCTTTTCTTCTCTAAGCTTTCTTCACTCCCATTTTCATGGAGTTCTTGATTCTCAACAACAATGATAGTCCATTACCATAAAAATTTATTAATCAATGGTTCATAAGGACCGGTGGCTTTTATAGTGAATTTTCATGGGAGAATAGTAGGTCGTAAATGTTATAATTTTTTTTGTGTTTTAGAGATTCAAAACGCCTCACATAGTCAATGTTGGATGAAGAACGATAATTGAGTAAATTAATTTCAATTTTGTAAATTTAAGAATATATGTTTGAATTTAAAGATAATTTTTCAGGTTGAAAATTGTGTTTGGAAGGATGTATTGGGGCATGCTCAAAGAAATGAGTAAACTTTCTGCGCACATGTTAAAAAAACATTCTCCTTTCAACTTTAGTATTTTAGTATTGACGCTCGTCAAACATCAAGTTTAAATAACTTATCAATTATTCAAGATTTATGTTCATCTTTGATTACAAATGGAAAGAATGAAATTTATTATTTGATCGATAGATTGCTCTGCCTTAGTATAACTCTTCCTGTATCTATGATAAGTACTGATTTCTCGACAATAAAAATTACCAAGATAAGATTGAGAAACAAAATAAAAACTGATTTTTTTAGGAGATAACATGACGTTAAGATTTATAAAAAAATTATTATAAATATTAATTCTGAAACTATTATTGATTATTACAAACTACTCAAAAACTGTAGAGCATTATTATAAGATATTTTAAAGTAATAATGCTTAATCATTTCATATTTAACTCTACATTTATTGTGATTTAGATATTTTATGTATTATATGATATGAATATTTGATTTATACTTAAAATTTAATTTTTTGACAACCACAAACTTTATAATCTGATTCCACCACTGCCCTTTCGATCATGAAAAGTCAAAAGGTAATTGTGCAAAAGGGACCAGTACAAGTAGGGGTGTTCAAAACCAAACCAACCCAATAGAAAACCGCAAACCAAACCAAACCAAATCGAAACCGCAAAAAACCGCATTTAGTTCGGATTCGTTTGGGTCGTTTTTTAATAAAACCGCACGGTTTGGTTTGGTTTGCGGTTTGTATTTTGCAAACCGAACTAAACCAAACCAAACCAAACTGCATTATGTTACAACCCAAAGTTCACTCCAACCCAAACCTCAAACCTAGTATGCCTTAACCTTACAATTACAAACGATTTTCTCTTAATCACACTTAGGGTTTCAATTTCAACCTTCTTAAATCTCTCATAGTAGTATCACACATTCTTCTCATCTTCTTTTCCATGTAGGTCTCGCCTATTCTACTATAATAAGTCCTCTATTATGTTCTTTCTTTTTTATCTTTTATGTTACTATTTTCTTTTCCAATTACATTTTTATTGCACTTTTCTTCTCAATCTCGCATCTCTTATGTTCTTTTTTTCATCTTCTCTAATCTCTCATCTCATATGTTTTTTTTTATTATAATGTCTTTGATATTATTTTATGCTACTATTTATATTTATCTTTTATTCCAGTTTTGTCTAATCTGGTTTTTTGTATATTGAATGAAACGTTTTTGTCTAAATATGATGAATTTTGATGTTATTTAGTAATATATGAATGACTAAACACAAAGTTATGTCGTTATTTATAGGAGTATATATGGCTCAATAAAAATATTATAAAAAACCGAACCAATCGAACCAACCCAAACCGCATTGATTTGGTTTGGTTTGGTTTGGTTTTATTTCTAAAAGTTAACCGAACCAAACCGAACCGCATGCGTTTTTCTCTTGCGGTTCGGGTGATTTTTATCGCAAAAACCGCCCAAACCGCACCGCGAACACCCCTAAGTACAAGTGTGCAACAGATTCATCTACTGAAGAGACAATTGAAAAGTTTGGAAAAGGGGCAAACACAATTAATTGGTATTCTTAATTGATAAAAAAATAATATTTTTAGCATTGCATGAACTTTATAAACAACGACCAAACAAATTAAATGAGAAAAAAATGGTGAAAACTCTCAAGCTAGTTTATGTTTTGAGTTTATATATTTCTCTATTTATTGCTGCAAAGGAGGTTGATTGTAAGACATTTTTTTCACCCTTTAAAATTTTTGTTATTTGTATGATAATTTATGTACAATATGTTATCTAAAGTAATAATATTTTATTTTATTTTTCATTGCTGCACGTGTTATTAAATGTAAAACTGATGATGATTGTCCGCGATCTTTACTTTGTTATCCTTTAGTATATCTTTGTATTAACAAAGAATGTAGACTTGTAGTAGAGTGAACTTATTGTATGAGTATCAAACTTAAGAGAGTAGTATTCTATTATTGTATTTGATTATATTTTTATTTGTTTTTCATTTTTTTCACTGACCTTGAAATAATAGATTTTTACTCTAAGATGTTAGTAGTGGAATTAAATAAGACACTAAATAATATTGTAATTAGATTGTCTTGTTCTCTCGTAACTTTGGACGAATAGCCGTGGCCTCCAATTTAAGCATATTACTGGATAAAAAAAGTTAAAATTATACTATATTTAATATTTAAGTTAGAAAAAAGAAATATTTACTCGTGTATTATATTTCTCTCGAGTAATAGTTATCAGTTCATTTCTTTCTGATACTAAGAAATTATTGATTATATCAATTAGAAAATGATTGTTCATGAGAGAAATAGAAACATTTTCATCCAATTTATGAAGCTTTTTGAAGAATGGATTTTGGTAATGAATGTGGTATTGGATGAAATGAAATACCTATGTCCTATAGGTTATAAACGGGAGTGCCACCCAGTTTAGATATACTCAGTATTCCGCAAATATATAAAACGTGATAGGGTAAACATAATTTAGGATGTAGTCCTAGAACTTTTATGTCAACCAAAAGTCTAAGGAGTCACAACTCCGTGTCAATCAGAAGTTCAAGAACACGAGTCTCATTTATTCGACCTACTCCATCAAACCTAAAATATAAAGTATTGACAAAAAAAGTTCAAGTATACAATCTCTAATATCCCTAACCTGACATAGACTTGGACATGATGGAAGTCATTTTTTAACCTTTTTATAATTTCGTTAGATAGTTTGTACACAATATTTTATCTCGTTTAAGTAATAATATTTTATTTTATTTTTTATTGCATCACATATTATTAAATGTTAAATTGATGATAATTGTCCAAGATTGTTTTTTTATTAACGGTGAATGTAAAGTTGTAACATACTTAACTTATTGTAGGTTGAAAATTCGTCAATTTTCGCTCAAGAATTTCATCAAACCTTGATGATTTCTAAACTAAATCTGGATGAACATTAATCTTTCTGATTGATTAGTCCTCTTATTCTTGACTCGGATGAATGAACCACACTTTGGTTGCCAGATTTCGTTGCACAGTCGATAATGAAAAGAATCAAGATTTTGCTACACTACTTTGACGTTTCGAAATTTACACAACTCGACACTTCCTTGCTTCTGTCGAGCAACCTGCTTCGACACAGGAAACTACAATTCAATGTACCACCTAATTCATTGTGTCTAAGCTATCTATATTCATCATAAATCATAAATTCTTGAATATTTCGACATGTACTCCTTTCGTCATAATATCGGCAATCTGATTCTCATTTATGCAGTGTTCCAAGTTCATTTTTGCGTTTCCTACTTGCTCTCGTAAATAATGGAACCTCATTTTGATGTGCTTGCTTCGTCCATGTTGTCGCTACGCGAAAAATACAGAGTCGCCATCGGTTTTTATTTATTCCAAAGGAATGGGAAAATATCGAGAAAACCCCAAAGTATGGTCATCGCAACCACGAACAGGTTCGGAAGTCGGTTATGCAAGGGGAAGGTATTAGCACCCCTCACATCCATGGTACGCCATGGGAACCATCTAGGATGTTTGCGCTAACGTGTGTATTGTTTATCGAATTCTTGCTTGCCAAAGGTTTGCGGAGTGAAGGTAGATTTTAAATTAGTGTGCTCGCTAAGGAATGGATCCTCGTGCCTACGTATGCCCACTTGTTGAAGTGAGAAATCAGAGCCTTCGTAGTTCGTGGTTTTGAAATTTATTTGGTTTGTTTTGTTGATTTTATTACCTTGCAGAAGGATTTTCGATGGTGTCGCCCTAAGGCTCAAACAAAAGGTTTGAATGTGTTAAATTATTTTTATGTTTTTTTTGAGAAAGTGTTATTGATTTCTGATTGCACTAAAGACTATGGATAAAGGTGAACACCTCAAACGGTCAAGCCAAACGTCTTGTGTTCGAAGCATTCAGAATGAGTGTAGGAAAGCTCCAACCTCATCCCTTCTTTATCGCTTAAGGCTTGTGACGTACGATCCTAATCGCCATTTATTATGTTTTTGAGTTTGATTTGGAAAATGACCGCTTGACGTTAGATCAAGGGTTTGCTTATTGAATTTGACTTGAAAAAGAGACCGCTTGACGTTGGATCAAGGGTTTGATTATTGATTGCGAAATCGTGGGCGTTCCTAATGCTTAAGGAGTAGCTAACAAGCAATAAAAGAAAGCAAGTAAATGCGTACATCGGAAAAGGGAGGGGGTACATGTAAAGTACAGGGGAGTGCAGGAAATAAAAGGTCTCATTGTCAGGTAGCCCAAAAGAAAGTCTTGTGTGTGCAACTGTGTCCTAAACTAGAAAGCACATAAAAGATTACAATTTGTCTTGAATCTTGAATGCTCTTTTCCATGTTTGGGTTGAATGATTGTCCAAGGCCTTTTGCAAAGGGTCCTAATGAGTCTCTAAGTTCATTGTCCAATGTCCATTACATGCTAAGGAATTATCTTATTTTTTTGCATTTTTTATGTCTTTGCCATTTTAAGGTGAAGTGAGAATGTACAATGATATAGCATAAAGCAAAGTAAACGAAAAACTTAAATGTTAGAAGCGAAAATTAAAAGTTAGGTGCAAAATTTAAATGTTAGATGCGGAATAGTAAAGAGTTAGAAGTTAGAATGTGAAAATTAAAGGTTAGAAGCAAAAATTTAAAGAATTAGAAGTTAGGTGTTAAATGTTAGGTGTTAGATTAAAGTAGAATAATATTCAAGAAAATAATTATCAAAATGAAATTCTAAGCAATTAAAACAATCTCTAAAATAGTATCAAAAATCAACAAATAAAATACTATCACAATTAAATTCTAGAATATCAACAAAGTATTTTTAGAAATTAATCAAAATTAATTCTAAGATTAAAACGATTATCAAAGTGACATTCTAAATCAATTATCAAAATTAAATCTAAAATTAACAATCAAGACTATTATTCTAAAATATTCAACTAAACCATTCAAAATATTCAACTAAGCAATATTCACAAATTGATTAACAATCTAATCCTAAATTTATCTAAAATTAATCCTAATATTCTAACAATTATCAAAACAAAAAAGACTCCACAAAAAAAAAGCAAAATGGGCCTTGGACCATTGGAATTGGCCCAAACACAGGGGGTGCGAACTTAGGGGGAGTATGGTAATAATCAGCAACAGCAAATTTGGGCCAAAAGCCCAAAGCATATGCAACAAGGTCCCAAGTCTCAGATTTACCAAGAATCATACCTTGATTCCGTGAGAACAACACTGGGAAGCTTCTCTACCAAATGACAACGACGCCGACTTGTGCGAGCATCACCGAAACCTCTCAAAATTCGACGCGATCGATGGTGAATCGACGGATAATTCAACTTAACATCCGCGAATATTATACCATTATACCATCTTTTTCTCCCATATATCCCATAATACCACCCTTTCAAAAATATATACCAAAATACCATCTTTTCAGAAATCTGCAACACACAGCCGCCAATCCATTGGGCGGTTGAGTGTAAAAAATGAATGAGCCGCCCATTCATTTAGAGGCTGTGTTGAAAACGTATTTTTTTTTTCCAAAACTGTAATATATTAATATTTATTATTATTACATTATTAATTAAATTATTATTGATTTTGTATTAATGATTTTGATTTTTCAATAATCAATATTATTATTAAAATTAATTATTATTAATGATTTTGGAAAATTAATTATTATTAATAAATTTTGTAGATAAAATAATTGTTTAATTTATAACAAATATGATATATGTTACAATTAATATTGATTTAATATAAATTTCTATTATTAATAAATATTATACATAATAATTTTTTTTTAGTAAAATAAAATATTATTAATAAGTTGGGTAGATAAAATGTTTGTTTAAATTAAAATAAATATAATATAATTTATAATTAATTTTGATTTAGTATAAGTTTCTATTATTAATAAATATTGTATAAACTTATAAAAACTTATAAGAAATATTAATTTAGTAAAATTATAAGAAATATTAATTTAGTAAAATTATTTCTTATAAATTAAAGTTGTAGGTAATAAATATTTATTTATAAATATATAAATAAGTAAATTGCATATAAATTAGAAAAAACGATAAAAATAAATATAAGGAATTTTTTATTTATTGATATAATAACAAGAAAATTACAATGAACCCCACTTAACCATGATTTTGACCGGGACGTGGTAAGCGGTGACCAGTTCCACATGAAGGAGCAAAACCTAGAAATTGCCTCCACTAACGTTGTTGCGCTAAGGTGGGTAGACAACATTCCGACACAAAAATGGACGAGGGCATTTGACGAGGGTCGGCGCTGGGGTCATATGACAACAAACCTCGTCGAGTCAATGAACTCAGTTTTTAAAGGCACCCGCAATCTACCCATTACAGCATTGGTGAGTGCCACATATTATAGGATGGCAACATTGTTTGCTGAAAGGGGTGCACAATGGAGTGCAGTGTTGAACTCTGGCCAACTATTTACAGAAAACTGCATGAAGGTGATGAAGGAAGAAACACTAAAGTCCAACACACATCAGGTGTCAATTTTTGACTACCAGCATCACACTTTTAGTGTAAAAGAGACAATGGACCATGGTGAGGGGAAGCCTATGGGACGTTACAAGGTCAACCTACAAGGTGGTTGGTGTGATTGCGGAAAGTTTCAAGCTTTTCGTGTTCCTTGTTCACATGTTATCGCTGCGTGTTCCAAGATACGCCATGACGCATACGGTCTTCTGTCCACCGTTTACAAGGTTTCAAACCTATTTGGGGTTTACAGTAATAGTTTCCCAGTGCTGCCATACGATGCATATTGGCCCGTTTTTGAAGGAGATCTACTATGCCATAATCCTAGCATGAGAAGGAACAAGAAAGGTCGCCCAGTAAGCAGGCGTATAAGAACGGAAATGGACACAAATGATACGTTGGAGAGAAAATGCACCTTATGTCGTCTTCATGGTCACAACCGATCTCGATGTCCCAACGCCGGAGCTACTACCGATCTCGAGTTCCACAAAGAAGGTCTACTCGATTAGGTTTTGCTCCTTCATGTGGAACTAGTCACCGCTTACCACGTCCCGGTCAAAATCATGGTTAAGTGGGGTTCATTGTAATTTTCTTGTTATTATATCAATAAATAAAAAATTCCTTATATTTATTTTTATCGTTTTTTCTAATTTATATGCAATTTACTTATTTATATATTTATAAATAAATATTTATTACCTACAACTTTAATTTATAAGAAATAATTTTACTAAATTAATATTTCTTATAATTTTACTAAATTAATATTTCTTATAAGTTTTTATAAGTTTATACAATATTTATTAATAATAGAAACTTATACTAAATCAAAATTAATTATAAATTATATTATATTTATTTTAATTTAAACAAACATTTTATCTACCCAACTTATTAATAATATTTTATTTTACTAAAAAAAAATTATTATGTATAATATTTATTAATAATAGAAATTTATATTAAATCAATATTAATTGTAACATATATCATATTTGTTATAAATTAAACAATTATTTTATCTACAAAATTTATTAATAATAATTAATTTTCCAAAATCATTAATAATAATTAATTTTAATAATAATATTGATTATTGAAAAATCAAAATAATTAATACAAAATCAATAATAATTTAATTAATAATGTAATAATAATAAATATTAATATATTACAGTTTTGGAAAAAAAAATACGTTTTCAACACAGTCTCCAAATGAATGGGCGGCTCATTCATTTTTTACACTCAACCGTCCACTGGATTGGCGGCTGTGTGTTGCAGATTTCTGAAAAGATGGTATTTTGGTATATATTTTTGAAAGGGTGGTATTATGGGATATATGGGAGAAAAAGATGGTATAATGGTATAATATTCTAACATCCGCAAGACTTCGAACGACTCATGTCCGATTCAAAGCAAAAATGAAGTCGAAGCCGAAAATAGAATTCGAAACCTATTTTCGCCTACTAAACGGAAGAACAACTGAATGAAGGAAGAGCTTCCTGATAATTCCGATGTGGTGGCTAATGTGACGCGTTTGTCATTATTCAACCGTCGCGCTCTTCCGTGGCCGCTCACTCTTCGATCCGCGCCGTCGATGATGAGGAGGTCGCGATGATCAATGATGATTAGCAATGAAGCATCCGTCGAGTTACCGATGAGTTCGTGATGATGACGAATCAGAGAGTGAAGGTATCGAGCTATATTTGAAGCTAGTTGTTCTCTTTCGATTCCCTTCTCCCTTTCTGTTATTGCGATTCCTTTCCCGTAATCGATTCTTCTCCTATTATCCTTCTGATTTCCCAGTTCGTAATAACCGGTGTGGTTTGTTGTGATTTTGCGTCTGAGAGTGATGATGAAGAACGTGGAGGAAAGTTTGTTAGAGATTGGTTCGGTGGAGGTTGAAGAAGGTGAAGGAAATGTAGATTGGAAAAGTTTATTAGAATTTGGAGGGAGGGAAGAAGAAGAAGAATCTGGAAAGAAATTTGAGAGAGGGAAGAAGAAGCTCCCAAAAATCGCTGTTAATCAAGTATTTATAGAGTTTGTTGATGGATTCGGGTGATATTTTAATTGTGTTTGTCATTTCCGTTTTGGATTCTTTCATTGCGTTTTGAATGGGAAATCATGCTGCGTTTTTACTTCCGGCGTCCGCGTTTTGATAAGTTGAGTTTGCCTTGCAGCTTAATACTGGCTCAGCTTTTCATTGCAGTTTACAGGTGATTAGCAACTTGGCTCGTTGTCATTGCAGCTTACAGGTGATTAGCAGCTTGGCTTGTTGTCATTGCAGCTGCTTGAAGCTTGCGGTTCCATGTGGTTTGCATTTCACAGCTGATGTCATTTTCTGGTTTGGCTCACGTGCGAGCTGCAGGTGTTTTTTGAAGCGTTGGCTGCACATTGTAGCAGCTTTTTGCCTTTTGGTTCAGCCGTACTTGGCCTTGTGAAGCATTTTGACTGCACTTCAATACCGTTTGTTTCGCTGGCTTTGTAGCCTTTATGCTTGTTGTTGCACTTTTGTCGTTTCTGTTTGGGATATTAGATAAATGGGATTGGTTAAATGTAATAATGGAGTATGTATTTAGAAAAATGGTTTAATGGATTAACTTATGGCTATGACATTTGGCTGGATAATTGGGACTGAGTTAGAAATTGGATTAGTTAATTGTGGATTAGATACTTGGTTAGGAATTGATGGACAATGTGGATATTGGATTAATTGGGATGAATAAAATGGATAATGGATTTTCTTTTATTAGTAAATGGATTTGGATTAAATCGTAAAAATGGATTAAATTGGGAATGGGCTTACATGGTTGAATGGATTCAAAGAAGAGAAATGGGCTTGATGATTTCTAATCAATAAAAATGGAACCTTAGAGTCAAATTGAAATTAAAAGTCTATGATTTCTAAAGTCAATTTTCTAAAAATGATGACATGTATTTTAAAATCACTTCTAAACTCCAAAAGTCAATTTGAAAAGATTTATGATACGATGATAAAAAATGAATGTAATGACACCATGCAAATCGGATTGAATCGTGGGTGAAATGAATGAATATACGCAATAGGAGATACATAACCAAGAATTAGCTGGCTGACTTAATGGAATGTGGATCAAGACTAAGATGGGATGTAAAATCAAATGGCCACCTGATTAACAAAACATGTGGCAAGTCCTGATTATCAAGGCATGATCAGGCTTGATCAAATGCCTCAAAAATCAGGCAGTTTACCAAACAAGTGAAATTGTTCATCAGTGGTACACACCAAGGGAATAAGGCTAGATGAATTGATCCTCTTCAAATTGTGGACGAACCAAAGTATCCACCAGAAGTAAGTACAAGCCATGAATTCGAGTCACGTGTTTCATTGTGTCAAACCATACTTATTCAAAGGAAATGAATGGATGAAGATGATATGCAAATGATTAGGGTTAGTGATCTATATGAGCATGTGAAGGGTGAGGCGAATTTTGGGGTATGACAGTTGCCCCTATTTAATCTTCTCGGACCTGAATGTATGGATAGCAACGACTTCAAACAATCAAGGTAGGAGATGATTAAATACTTGAATAACAGGAAATTTTCCCGCCATGAACAAATGGAAACCAATGTGAAGATAGATCACAAGGAGGTCTTCTTCACTGGGATATATGGGAGAACAAACACGTCTTTGCATAGGGCAGCTGCTGGGAATAGGAATGTCATTTGGTGAATGGATATGTGAGGGGTTAGATATGCATGACGTATGCAGTATGCCAATGCAATATGATTGATATTTTTTTATTTTATCTTTACTAACAAGTTTTTTATTTTGAAGGCACCGAGACAGAATTTTCCGCTGGGGGATATTTTCTTGGTAATTGTTCTTTTTGGAATGGTTTGCCAGGTGAATCCTAGGATTCAGGATGGCGGATGACCTTACTGACACGATAGTAGGCGAATTAGGAGGTAAATTGTTGGTCGAAAACTCTGAGGTTGAGGACAGAAGCCAAAAGCAACACTGATTGCTGAGGATCGAAACATTTTGATCTCAATATTGCGAGTGGGGTAAAGCTGAACCTTCTCAACTCTGTGGTTGGAAACCAATTGTGATCAACATCGGTTCTGAGACTGGAGACAGGGAAAGCATCAACTATGAGTCCGGGTTTGCAGCTGAACATCAACTCTAAGGTCAGGAACAAAGGTAGTAGGCGTCAACTCGGAGGTTGGGTTTGCAGTTGAACATCGACTCTAAGGTCGGGAACAAAGGTAGGCGGCGTCAACTCGGAGGTTGGGTTTGTAGTTGAACATCGACTCTAGGTAGGTGTCAACTCTAAGGTTGGGTTTGCAGTTATCAACTCTGAGGTTGGAGAATAAGAAAATGATACAACAACTCAAAAGTTGGAAAAAAAAGGTAGCCATTCCGCTCTGAGGCTGGGGAATAAGGAGACATACAACTCTGAGGTTGGGGTTAACACGATACATTCACTCTGAAGTGTAAAAAGGTAGACACTCAACTCTGAGGCCAAAAAAAGGTGATCGTCAACCCTAAGGTTGGAAAAAGGTAGGTCCTAAGCTCTAAGGCTTGAAAGAGATACACCAACTCCGAAGTTAGAAAAATGTAACTGCTCAACTCTGAGGCCAGGAGCTAAAAATGGTAAATGTCAACTTCGAGGTTGGAAACAAGCAGATACTCAAATCTAAGATTGGAAGAATAAATGGTAAACAACAACTCTGACAACAACTCTGAGGTTGGAAAAGGAACAACAACTCTGAGGTCGGGATAAGGAAAGGCAACATACAACTCTGAGGTTGGGGTAATACGATAAGCGACGAGAACTTTGAGGTTGAAAAGGGCGACAACACTGAGGTTGGAAAAGGGACGACAACACTGTGGTTGGCAACACTGCGGTTGGAAAAAGGGACGATAACACTGTGGTTGGAAAAGGGGACGACAACACTGCGGTTGGAAAGAGGGGCGACAACACTGCGGTTGGAAAAAGGGACGATAACACTGCGGTTGGAAAAAGGAACGAAAACACTGTGGTTGGAAAAAGGGACGACAACACTGTGGTTGGAAAGAGGGACGACAACACTGAGGTTGGCGAGAGGGGCGACAATACTGCGGTAGGCAACACTTCGGTTGGAAAAAGGAACGACAACACTGTGGTTGGAAAAAGGGACGACAACACTGTGGTTGGAAAGAGGGACGACAACACTGAGGTTGGCGAGAGGGGCGACAACAATGTGGTTGGAAAAAGGGACGACAACACTGTGGTTGGCAACACTGCGATTGGAAAAAGGGACGACAACACTGTGGTTGGAAAAGAGGAAGAAGCAACAACTCTGAGGTTGGAGTAGGAATTGACATCAACTCTGAGATTGGGTATAAGATAGTCTCTCAACTCTAGGGTTAAAGGTAATTACATCTAAAACTGAGTAAAGGGTGATTATCTACAGCTCTGCGGTTGGGGAAGAGATATCAACACCGACGGGTATTAAAAAAAGTGATAGACACTGACGTGCGAAGGGAGATCAATACGGACGGGTATTGAAAAAAGTGATAGACACTGACGATTGCGGATTGATTGGTCTTTCAAATTTTAGAGGTATGGGTTTTCCAATGAGAATTGGACTTTGCAAGATGCTTTCCAAACAAGGTCTGGGCTTTGGCAGGATATGTCAATTGGGCACTTTTCTGTAGATACGAAAACCTCAGGGGGTCCCACAGGCACAACGGCGGGGATGGAGTTTTCGACATATGGATACCCTTCCCGGGACTCACCAAACCAACATTGGGTATTTTGAAACAAATCAAAAGGCAAAGTCTTGACAGAGACAATCCTTCTCGTGCGAAAGGCGACGAGGGGGAGACGTGATTTCGTTCACCAAGCAACGAAATAAACTCACGAAAGGAGAGTTATCTCAATGAAATCATCTCCATGAAGGAGGCAACAGGCTTACGACAGGTAAGCGAAAAAGGAATGACTTCGAACAATCCTGCCGGGGTTGCCGACTAGGAGCTTTACAAAAGTCAAAAAAGGTCATTTATTTTCTAGTGTGTAATGCCAACAGGGTGGATTATGGAAAGGTGCCAACGAAAATGAGCAGTTGAATAATGCTAAGAGAGTTTTGGGCTTATTTCTTCCTTGTTAGAGAGAATTGTGATATGCTAGATGATATGTACGAATGAAATGATATGAACTAGGCATGACAGGTTAATGTAATGATATGATGATCTACGGATGCCCCAATCTTGGGTACGATGCAATGAATGATGAGGAAGTTTACTTGAGTTACAAGGCTTCTGATTTGGAGAGTGGGTTACGTCTCACGTGACTTCCCGACATCTGACTTCTTGATGTTGCCAGAAGATTGATCTAACGTAGACCTGCGGATGCCCCAGGCTGGATCCGGCAATGCCTTCCCAGGTAGGGAGAGAACCTTCCTCTCTTTGTACATCTTGTTCTAGTTGGTTGGGTATCTGCAAGGATTTCCCCAATCACTAGTTAAGAAGAAACTTCGTCGTGGATTATCTCAACCAGTTCTGCCCTAGTGTCTGGGAACCATATTCCTCTGATTAACCATTTCAGGGAGATTGACGTCTTGTGCTCTTGGGGTGGCCTATCCCAGTACGAGCCTTGAAGTAACTTTGCCTCTAGTTGGCTGATTTTTGAGGGAATTCCCCTGACTAACCGATCTTTGGAGAGATTGATCGAATCTCGACTTGACTACTTCAGATTGACTGAATCTTGTAGAGATTTCTCAACGTGACTGCCTCTGCTCGAAGGGATCTCGAAGCGGTTTGTCCTTCTGCTCGACAGAGTCTTCATACATTCTGATTGATGTGATCAAAAGAGAAGTGGCTTTCCCCTACTTAACGGAGGTCTCAGGCGTTATGCACTTTGAGACCATCAAGTTCCTCAATTCACGCTCATTATCGCGAATCTCTTGATGCCAGATGCTTACTCACGAGTAAGACAAGTTCATTTTTGGAATGATAATGCAATGTCATTTTTATGCAATTTTGAAATTCAAACATGCTCACTGAAATTCTGACATTTAATGAATGTGTCATTGATAACGAATGTCACATATCAATATCAACACGTATGAGTAAATTGACGAGGAGTCAGTTTTAACACGATCGTTTTGACTATAGTACGCATTCGAAATAAACCTTTGCTTCAATTAGGTCTTTTGAGGGTGGTAACGTGGTCTAGTTCAGGGTTTAAGAAAGAAAGGATATAAGGCTCGAACCTAACCTAACCCACCCACTCTTCATGATGTTCTCCAGTCCTACGTTCAGCTAGTTTGAAACAAGCGTTCTTCTTCCGAAAGGGATTTAGGAGTGATGGTTAATGAACCCAAGAGGTTTTTGGTGTGACGGTCATGCACCTTCTGTTTGGTTTGGTGGCCACACGATTTTGTTCTTGCTGAGGATTTTCTTTTGATTCCTTTTTTTGCATATTTGTTTTTCCATCTCCCTATTTTTGCTGGATTGGTTTAAATTTACAATCCACAGGGATGCCCTAATTTTTGCTTAAGTCACTCGTTTTCGAGTTTTCGACTTAGCGGGCTTTCTCCTCCTTTTGATTTCTAATTTTTTCCTATTTCTTTTTGTTTCGAAACAAATCGTGTGACATCTATCTGTTTGATTGGAATGGGTTGTGACCGCCTCGTGCCTCTGTGGATGAGGGACAACCGTTTGGAATTTGGTGGTTTCCGACCTCTTGTGAGGGATAAGATACGGTTGATCCTCAAATAGGACACTCCTCTTTTGAAACTTGAACGCTTAGTCAAACTGACTGACGACTACCCTTCCCCGGTTTGAGATTGAGGGTTTTATATTTTAAGAAAGAAACTCTTACTCCTTGGTGTCGCATTACGCGAAAAACCGGCGGGAAAACAAAACAACAGAGCCGCCACCGTGCGTTATTTATCCTAAAAGAGGGAAAGGAAACGCTCGAAGTAAACCTGGAAAAAGCATGGTCTCGCGACCAAAGAGAATGGGATCGGGAGTCGGTTATGCGAAGGGAAGGTATTAGCACCCCTACGCATCCGTCGTACTCGACGGGATCCACGCACAAAAGGAAGGAAAATGGTTGCTAAACACTGCTCACAAACACATAAACTGGCTGAAAGAGACACAAGAAAACAAACTGAAACTGACTCGGCAGGATATCGCATCCTGGGCCTACTTAGTCTATCAAGCATAGACATCAGAGTCTAAGTAGTTCGGACTGGGGAAAACAACACATGCTCGCTAGGATGTCGCATCCTATGCATACGTATCTTCTTGGACGAAGAAGAATCAGAGCATTCGTAGCTCAGCTCACACACGCAAACAAAACCACACAGGCAAACATGGAATCTGAATGCCAATCGCTGGACTTATATCAGATTCCGAACCAAAACGCACCCACACTGGAAACCAGATGCCACTTGATGGACTTATACTGGAGTCCAAGCACACAACAAGAGGATACGGAATGCCAATCGCTGGGCTTACATCCATCTCATGACACACACAAAGACAAAACACAACGGGCACCCGGAGAGATCAGCTCATCTCCTGCCTACGTACCTCATCTGGTATGAGGATCAGGGCGACGTAGTTCCCCTACGAAGGGACACAGGACTAGCCTAACCAGATAACAGAGGGAGACACAACTAGGGAGACTAACTCGAGCCTAGATGTTATCATGCAAAATCATCCCTAAGTCAAGGTTTCTAGCTAACTTGCACATGGAGCAAGCTATCCTATAGCACAGGCAAAGCAAAAGCAAACAATCACAGATAGCACACACTATATACACACAAGAGTGGGGCTCAAACAAAGGTTAGGCTGCAAGAGCAAGCCAACTGTATCAGGGTGATGTTAGCTCTTAACCTTGACATTGAGAGTCAAGGTGAAGCTGATGAAAGGTGAGTGAAGATGAGACTTCACAGCTCTTATCCCTGGCCTGGGAGAGCTTCAGACAATGAAGTGTGGGTTCAGAAAGTGGGAACCCTTCTACACTTATGACACTGACTCAACTGTACAACTGTACAAGGATCTTAGGTTAATATCCCAATGCATCAACACAGTGGTGTGAGCAGA
Organism: Lathyrus oleraceus; assembly: GCF_024323335.1. Taxonomy (NCBI): domain Eukaryota; kingdom Viridiplantae; phylum Streptophyta; class Magnoliopsida; order Fabales; family Fabaceae; genus Lathyrus; species Lathyrus oleraceus. The sequence goes on along the minus strand of NC_066580.1, from coordinate 195,071,392 downwards.
GGGATGACTCAACAAGAATAGCAGGAGATGGATTGCACATCTCTTGTATCTGCCAATTGCCTTATCAAAGGTCTTTACCTGCTTGGGGACAAAAATAAACAAGCACAAGCATCGCCTCTTAAGGAGGACTTCAGACAGGTGCCTGTCCAAATAACAGGCCAGGTCTTCCAGACTACATGGAGAAGAAATCATTATACCTCAATGCTCAAGCTCTTAAGCAAAGCACAAACAAGTTCACAAAGGAACTATAGCAACTAAGGTACCTGAAATCAATCCAATATAATCAGTACTCAGCTCAAACAATAAGCAAACAGACAATGGTCAACAGTTAACTATACAGTCAAACAACAGTCAATGCACAAAGGTGCAAACCACAAGGCACAAACTTAAGTGTCAAAACCTACAAAATAAACTCAAAGTTAGTCATAAACAAACTATAAACCAATTCCAATTGAGTGCATATCATCAAGCATAAGCACTTGTGCTTTTTGACCTGAAACAAAGCTCAAACATTAATCCATAACCACTAGGACAAGGCCTAGGGTCAAAATGATAGCAAAAGGCCAAAACAGAACATGAAACTTATCAAAACTCAAGATTAATCAAATAAAAATCCAATCCAAGTGGTTTCACATTCATATCATTCATCATTATCATTTCATGAAGGAAAGAGCACAAAACATGCAATTTAGAACCTCAAAGGACCAAACAGAATGGCTCAACTCAAATCAATTCACAAACATTTCAATAAATCACCAAAAAATTCATGATCAAACAGCATTCATAACATGACCTACATACCAAATTTCAGCTCATTTGGACCAAGGGAAAAAGTCAATGAAATTCATCAAGTCAACACAAGTTCAAACAAGCTCATACAAGGCATCAAAACATGCATCCACTTCAATCAATCATAAAACAGAAACCAAACATGATAAATGAATGAGACCAAATCCAGAATACACTTCAAGATGTCTACAAGACTCATGCCAAATTTCAAGTCCATCCAATTAATAACAAGAATTTCACAAATCATATAAAAACATGTCTCACAAAAGGCTCACAAATGACTAAACAGCAAGTAAAATCCCAATCAAATAGGAAATGGATCTAAACATCCTACAAAAATTCATGGCCAAACTAGACATCCAGAAGATCCAACATGCAAAAATTCAAGTCATTTAGAGTTCATATGGCATGGTATCAAAAATCATGAAGTTGCACAAGAAATGGTGTGACACAAATTGTCACACCTCTAAAGATCATGTCATATCTCTCAATCCAGGAATGCAAAAATCACAAATCATATACCAAAATGACCAGGAATGAGTCTGGAACACACATGTAAAATTTCAAGAATTTCTAATTAGGCATCATCATTTCATGATCAAAAGAGTAAGCATGGTGCACCAAATGACATGTGAAAACAAACCCTAGCCAATTATTTTTTCTACACGTGCACAAATTTATTAAAAATCATCAAAAAATGAAGGACATCATAAGGATCATGGCACAAAAAATTGCATGTGATTTGGACTATCATTGAAGAAGTTATGAATTTTTTAGTATGGGAGAAAAATACAAAAATGTGGAAAAGGCAAGGTGAACATGTGAAGCAAATGGAGAAAATAATGCAAAGGCAAAAATAGAAATTGCATGAGCGGAGGATCGAGCCTTGTAGCTTTTCAAAACTGGCGCCATTTAGTGAAACGCCACGTTTCACTAAATGAGGTGGCGTTCGGTGATTGGTCACATGGCGCCTAAACAAGAAAATCATGCAAAAGCCACGGGAAACAGATCAAACGCGATCTGGAATTGGTTTTCAAAAGTGTTCATCGTGTTCTTCAAGATTTTTCAAGATGATGAACAAATTTTCACAGAAATTCACAAATGGCATACCGTTCGACTCGTCTTTCAATGCTCAACAACAATCCAAACATAATTTTCCTTAATTCTCACTATGCAACACGGATCGATCAAAGTAAGTTTTGACAATCAAACTTCTAATCTAAATATCTCTCTCAAAACCTAATGGAAATGCACGATTCAACTTGCAGCATGCTCAGCAATAAAAGCTCTATCAAAGCCATATCATAATTTTAGCAATTGTCAGATTCGAGTTCCAACCTGAATTGAAGTGCAGATCTTGATTTAATGGATTCAAGGCTTGAAGTGCTGAAACAGATGCTTGATGATGTATTGATGAGTGTTTGGAAGCAAAATTTCAGCTCAAAATCACTTCAATTTGGAGAAATCCTCAACTACCATGTGCAATCTCAAGGTGCTACAACCACGATTCTTCAAGGTTTCTTCCAAGTTTTGCTTCAACAGGTGTTCAATGATACCTACCAATGATGAACAATCCAAGAGCAAGCAAAAAGAATGGGGAATTTTGATGAAAAAGTGAAAAAAAGCTTGAGAGAATTTGAGAGATTTTGGTGATTTTTCTGTTTGGATCTGAGATTGTGATTGTGTTAATGTGATTTCTGTTACAATTAAGAATATATATGATGTGTTAATCAACTTGGTTAAACATGATTAAGCTAAATGCAATGAGATTAGTGTAATGAAGCTTTTATGCAAAAATGCAAAAATGCCCTTATGCACAAATGACCAATGGAACAGTGAAAAACCAGTTGAAGCAAGTCCAAATTTCTGTTTAGAAGCTGTTGGAAGTGGTTTGGAGTGAAAATCATGTGTATTTTTCAAAATGGCTTTTTTTCCCACCAAAATTCAAATTGATCACTTGAAAAATGGACTTTTGATGTGATGATTTTTGATGAAATGTGATGATGGATTATGAAAATACATGTCAAATAGGGTTTGCTCAAAAAAAGAATCACTCAATTTGGCCAAATGGTTCAAGAGTTATGCCTCCTTGAAGTTCAACTTTTCTTGAAAATGATTTGATCATAACTTGCCAACCACAAATGAGAAATTCATGTTCTTGGACTTTTTGGAAAGGTGAGATCAGGATCTTCAACTTTCATGTTGGACAAAATTCCATTTGAAGCTTTTATGATGATGTAAATTTGAGGAGAAGAACTTTCCATTTTTGGCAGTTTGAAATTACAGGTCACTTACTATTTTTGGAAACTTTTCATCTGACCTCAAATTCTTCAATCTTGATCTTTGAAATGTCAAATGAAACTTGTATGGACATGAATGAAGCCTTTCAAACCATCTCCCACCTTCAAATCCATGAATTCAGGCACAGTTGACCACAGTTGACTTTCTATGGTTTCAGATGAAATTCAGCTTGACTGTTGAGCTTTGATCATCCAATCTTTGGCCAAACCACTTCAAAATGATCACATAATCATATGAACTTGATAAACCAACCATAGGGCTTTGCTTCTTTGAGAAATGCACTTGCTTGCTTGATTGACTGATTCTCCTGATCATCTTGACCTAATCTTATCTGATGACTTGCACTTGGGCCAAGGACAATGCAATGTTATGCAGTGGACTATGTTATGTTAATGACCTATTATGAAAATGTATGTACAAAATGGTAGGTGCAAATTTGAGGTGCTACACTTGGCTCTAAGGGGTTGACTAGGGACTATCTTCCTTATATCTCCGGTGTTTGGGGATTTGAAACAATGCCTTACATAATCAGCACGGTTTTATTCAAAAGCGCACGAGCAGTGAATTTGTTTCGTGTTTTTAATTACATCATCCTCCTCCAAAAACCAACAATTGAATATTGATAAGATAAAGTATGAGTGGACACAAATGGATTTATTCAAAATATGCATATTCATTTCAATGTCATTATTATTAAAAAAACAAACGAGTTTATTACAAATGAACATTACAAATGACAATCAAGAAAATCACACATGAATGATTGAACCAAAGATTGTTGGACTGATCCGCTTTATTCTCCCATTGCTTGGGGTCTTGGTTCTGGAGGAAGCTGACGAGACAGTTCCACAGATACAAATCTTTCAGATCTACTGTTGCTCTGACTACGACACTGCAGATGTACTTGCCTGCACGGGGTTGTTCGGAACAACTGGCTTTAACGATATTGCTTTTGAGTCAATCAAGTCTTGTACTTTGTGCTTGAAGACATTGCAATTCTCGATCGAGTGCCCCCGCGTCCCAGAGTGATACTCGCAGTTGACGTTCATGTCATACCCGGGAGGGAGAGGTACAGGAGGAGCCTTAGCTTCTCTCAGTTGGACCTGCGAATCCTTGAGCAAGTGAGCTAGCAGGAGTCCATACGGCATGGGAATTGGATCAAACCTTCTAGGAGGCCTCCTTGGTCCTTGTCTACCCTGCTGATAGTAGTTCTGTTGTTGCGGAGCAACAGGTTGCTGATGAGCATAAGGTTGCTGATATTGCATCGCTGGAGGACCAGTTGGAATGACATACGCTGGCTGCGGATACAGGTTAGGTGTTACTGCTGCCACTGGATAATATGGCATTTGGTAACCTCCATCTCCCCCTTGAGCGATAGCATTCGTCTCTCCTTCCTTCTTCTTTGAGAATCTGGAATGAGGCTTCTTTGCTCCACTAGCCGCAGCTGTTGTGTCTTGTATCTTTCCGATCTTCAAGTCATTCTCAATTCGCTCACTGACAATGACCAAGTCTGAGAATCCCGAGGTGGTACTCCAATCATTTTTTCGAAATACGGCCCTTGAAGGGTATCCATGAACATGTTTATCAGCTCTCTTTCAAGAAGAGAGGGTTGAACCCTGGCAGCCAGGTCTCTCCATCATTGAGCGTACTCTTTGAACAATTCATCCGGCTTCTGAGAAAGGCTTTGGAGTTGAGTCTGATTAGGAGCCATGTCTCAGTTATACTGATAATGCTTCAAGAAGGCTTCAGCAAGTTCCCTCCTAGTTTGTATATGCGTGTTCTCGAGATGCATATACCATTCCAGAGAAGCTCCACTAAGACTGTCCTAGAAAAAGTGCATTAAGAGTTTCTCGTCACTAGAATGAGCGGCCATCTTTCTGCAGAAAGCTCGGATGTGGGTATTTGGACAAGTGACCCCTTGATACTTTTCAAAGCTCGAGACTTTGAACTTGGGAGGAATTTTCACGTCTGGCACTAGGCACATGTCAGCAGCATCCAACCCAAAGGTATCAGGACCTTGCATCGCCTTGAATCTCTCCTCCATCATTTGAAATCTCCTTTCGATGTCAGCAGGAGAAGGACCAAAAGCTTCATAAACTGAGTCAGCCTTTGTAGTGAAGAAAACGTCTTGTTGTTCGTCAATATCAGGTTGGAATCTCCCATTGGCGGGGATATTGAACGTCTGATTAGCATTTTGATACATCATACCTCTTTTGGGAGGTAGCTGAGCTACAGCAGGCGTACCAGCTTCTCCTGGTGGATTCACCGGTATAGTCACAACAGCAGGGTTGGCAGTAGAGGCTCTCAGATTAGCCTGACGCATTTCCTCTTGTCCCCTAGTCAGAGCTTATAGGGCTTCGACAAGTTGACCCATCTGAGCCTTCACAGTGGTCATATCCTCCCTCATAGCAGCTTGATTCTACTCCAACTGATCCATGAGCAATTTCTGATTATTGCGCGTGTAGTATGAATGTCGGGAAGTCAGCTTGACTGTGGATGATTCTGGATAGAAGGGTAGAATGGTAAGTTTTCTGGCTTTTGTTTGATGATATGCAGAATGATGCATGAATATTGTATTTGAATTTTTTTTTATGATGCATGAATGCATGACTGAGCGAATGAATGATACACAAGCATGGTTCTCATGAGTCGAACACACAAGTTGGCATGGTATCACGGGTTCGAGATACGGATGGAGAATAACTCTAATTGCTTGCTCACAATGGGGATCTCATCGGTCGTAGTCTAGGGTTAGATAGGGACCCCAGAGTCATCGATTCATTTGGTTGTTTGCTGCTTACGGCAAAAGCTTACCGATCGTCAACTCCCTCAAATGAGCCTCTTTTGGGTGAGATCTTCGTACCGACCCACACGAGAAAAGCTTCTCGGGGGCCCGCACTACGCGACCATCGACATCAGGTTCTAGACAAGGGTCTCAAAGTCACTGACCTCCTTGACTGTTTGCCGCTTACGGAAAAAGCTTGTCGATCGTCAACTCCATCAAGAAGATCTACTTTGAGTGAGATCTTCGTACCGACCCACACGAGAAAAGCTTCTCGGGGACCCGTACTACGCGACCATCGACACCAGGTTCTAGACAAGGGTCTCAAAGTCACGAACCTCCTTGACTATTTGCCGCTTATGGCAAAAGCTTTCCGGTCGTCAACTCCATCAAGAAGATCTACTTTGAGTGAGATCTTCGTACCGACCCACACGAGAAAAGCTTCTTGGGGACCCGTACTACGCGACCATCAACCTTAATGGGCCATAGGTTTAATGTTCTACAAAGGTCCTTAGAGTCATGGATCCTAATGAAGACATTCATCGCTTACGCCAAAAGCTTGACGGTCGTCAACGTATCCAAAAGAATCTACTCTAAGTGAGGTTCTCGTATCGACCCTTACGAGAAAAGCTTCTCGGTGGCCCATACTACTCAACCTCTCCTATCTCAGGTTTGCACTCTAGACTCGGGTAGAGAGTCTTTCCCACAAGGTTACTTGCAATCAAAGTTGCATCCATCACTACCATTGAATCGTGGAACCGCATAATAGATTGCAAAATTTAAAGCAAAAGGCAATAAATAAGGCAAACAATCAAAAGGATAAGCACTCACACACGTGCGAAGAAGCAACCTAGATTAGGTTTGACTTGCTTAGGGAGGTGTCCTCAGCAAAGTCGTCAGCTGCTGCTACGCGAAAAATACAGAGTCGTCATCGGTTTTTATTTATTCCAAAGGAATGGGAAAATATCGAGAAAACCCCAAAGTATGGTCATCGCAACCACGAACAGGTTCGGAAGTCGGTTATGCAAGGGGAAGGTATTAGCACCCCTCACATCCATGGTACTCCATGGGAACCATCTAGGATGTTTGCGCTTACGTGTGTATTGTTTATCGAATGCTTGCTTGCCAAAGGTTTGCGGAGTGAAGGTAGATTTTAAATTAGTGTGCTCGTCAAGGAATGGATCCTCGTGCCTACGTATGCCCACTTGTTGAAGTGAGAAATCAGAGCCTTCGTAGTTCGTGGTTTAAAATTTGTTTGGTTTGTTTTGTTGATTTTATTACCTTGCAGAAGTATTTTCGACGGTGTCTCCCTAAGGCTCAAATAAAAGGTTTGAATGTGTTGAATTGTTTTTATGTTTTTTGAGAAAGTGTTATTGATTTCTGATTGCACTAAAGACGATGGATAAAGGTGAATACCTCAAACGGTCAAGCCAAACGTCTTGTGTTCGAAGCATTCAGAATGAGTGTATGAAAGCTCCAGTCTCATCCCTTCTTTATCGCTTAAGGCTCGTGACGTATGATCATAATCACCATTTATTATGTTTTTGAGTTTGATTTGGAAAATGACCGCTTGACGTTGGATCAAGGGTTTGCTTATCGAATTTGACTTGAAAAAGAGACCGCTTGATGTTGGATCAAGGGTTTGATTATTTATTGCAAAATGATGGGCGTACCTAATGCCTAAGGAGTAGCTAACAAGCAATAAAAGAAAGCAAGTAAATGCGTACATCGGAAAAGGGAGGGGGTACATGTAAAGTACAGGGGAGTGCAGAAAATAAAAGGTCTCATTGTCAGGTAACCTAACAGAAAGCCTTGTGTGTTCAACTGTGTCCTAAACTAGAAAGCACATAAAAGATTACAATTTGTCTTGAATCTTGAATGCTCCTTTCCATGTTTGGGTTGAATGATTGTCTAAGGCCTTTTGCACAGGGTCCTAATGAGCCTCTAAGTCCATTGTCTAATGCCCATTACATGCTAAGGAATTATCTTGTTTTTTTGCATTTTTTATGTCTTTGTCATTTTAAGGTGAAGTGAGAATGTACAATGATATAGCATAAAGCAAAGTAAACGAAAAAAATTAAATGTTAGAAGTGGAAATTAAAAGTTAGAATGTGAAAATTAAAGGTTAGAAGCAAAAATTTAAAGAATTAGAAGTTAGGTGTTAAATGTTAGGTGTTAGATTAAACTAGAATAATATTCAATAAAACAATTATCAAAATGAAATTCTAAGCAATTAAAACAATCTCTAAAATAGTATCAAAAATCAACATCTAAAATACTATCACAATTAAATTCTAGAATATCAACAAAGTATTTTTAGAAATTAATCAAAATTAATTCTAAGATTAAAACGATTATTAAAGTGACATTCTAAATCAATTATCAAAATTAAATCTAAAATTAACAATCAAGACTATTATTCTAAAATATTCAACTAAACCATTCAAAATATTCAACTAAGCAATATTCACAAATTGATTAACAATCTAATCCTAAATTTATCTAAAGTTAATCCTAATATTCTAACAATTATCAAAACAAAAAAGACTCCACAAAAAAAAAGAAAAATGGGCCCTAGACCATTGGAATTGGCCCAAACACAGGGGGTGCGGACTTAGGGGGAGTATGGTAATAATCAGCAACAACAAATTTTGGCCAAAAGACCAAAGCATATGCAATAAGGTCCCAAGTCTCAGGTTTACCAAGAATCATACCTTGATGCCGTGAGAACAACACTGGGAAGCTTCTCTACCAAATGGCAACGACACCGACTTGTGCGAGCATCACCGAAACCTCTCCAAATTCGACGCGATTGATAGTGAATCGATGGATAATTCAACTTAACATCTGCAAGACTTCGAACGACTCATGTCCGATTCAAAGTACAAATGAAGTCGAAGCCAAAAATCGAATTCGAAACCTATTTTCGCCTACGAAACGGAAGAACAATTGAATGAAGGAATAGCTTCCTAATAATTCCGATGTGGTGGCTAATGTGACGCGTTTGTCGTTATTCAACTGTCGCGCTCTTCCGTGGCCGCTCACTCTTCAATCCGCACCGTCGATGATGAGGAGGTTGCGATGATCAATGATGATTAGCAATGAAGCATCCTTCAAGTTACCGATGAGTTCGTGATGATGACGAATCAGAGAGTGAAGGTATCGAGCTATATTTGAAGCTAGTTGTTCTCTTTCGATTCCCTTCTCCCTTTCTATTATTGCGATTCCTTTCCTGTAATTGATTATTCTCCTATTATCCTTCTGATTTCCCGGTTCGTAATTGTAAGACCCCAATTTTGGCCCTAAGATCCCTCATGGTATCATAACATTGCATTTGCATAGCCTCAAGGATCATAAGCATCTTGGTCCCCTTTGCCTTTGGGTGGGACTTCTTAAGAGTGGTTTGAGATCACCAATCATGCTTGAATTGTATATTATTGCTTTTCTCATTTTTGTTTACTAACCAAAAGCACAAAAGTATGTCACTAACATCTTTTGTTTGTAGCTTGAGGAATCACAAGGTTCAAAGCTTCTAAGAGATCATCTATGCAATGACATGACCAAGAGAAGATGAAAGCAAGCATGATAATGGTTCCCAAAACTCTCATCTATCAAATATGCCTCCCTAGCATCTCAATTCATCATTTTTATCAAATCAAGTCAAAGGGTTTGAGGTCTTATTCTTCAAGGAAACCTTAATTCATCTGTGTACAACAATGCCTTGCTCATGAAGCAATCTCAGCCCATGGTCAAATACAATCAAGGTAAGTTATTTAATTCATCATTACATGCATATTTGAACTTATTTTAGTGTCCTCAATCATCAATTCGTCAAGATATGAGTTGTGGACTTGAAACGTTGATCAGTCAATTCATCTGACTATTTTGAAATACACTGAGACCTAACTTTTTATGTGTTGGTTAAATAAAGATGACTCCAAAAGAAAATTTGTTCTTAAGGACAATATGAACAACTTTCATGTTCATCAAAAATTTCTTTGAAGCTTGGAAGGTCATCATCTATTCCAAGACATTATAGGTCATTTTGACTGAAACCCTAACTTTGGGTCAATTTCCCAAGGACACAACTCCCTCATTGTTTATGATTTTGAGGTGGGATAAAGTGAATTGGAAAGCTTAATATTTCTACTTCAAATGTTATGTTGAACAAAAGTTCAAAATCTCAAAGGAAATACATGTGATAATGCAAAACATTATAGGTCCTTTTGGACCAAATGCATTAAAAGGCAAAAAAGTCCAACTTCAAGTGCCCATAACGCTTTCATCAAAAATCCAAATGATGCAAAATTTAAGTCTATTTTGATTGTCTTGAGAAGATATACAACTTTTATGTTGTAGGTGTTTTCATTTAGAGCTTGCATCACTGAAACAGAGGGGCTTGAACATTGGCCAAATTTGGAAACCTTGCCTTGGCATGTTTTGCACATTACACTTTAAAACTCAAAATTCACTAATTTCCACACTTCAAATGGATTTTTTCCCAACATAACAATTGTTCCTTACATCAGAACCTTTCCATCCATTACTCAGATGAGCATATTTGGATTTGGCAAATGGTGTTTTCGAAGAGGTGAACATTTAGGCACAATTATGGAATTCGTGTTGAAACTTCATGCACAAGCCATTGCCTTGCAAATCACACGTCCAAACTTCCTCCACACAAGCTCAACATCCATTTGCACCAGGTTTTCTCCTTGCATGCGCCAATTCACATGCGCCAATTCACATGCACACGAGTTTTCTCCTTGCTTGCATCAGCCTTGGCTATAAATAGCGTGCTTCATTCTCTTCAAAAACCAACCTAATGGCGCCTGAAGCTCTGCACAAGTGAAATCCCAACCTCCATTAAAGGAATTCTGAGTTTTCCATTTCAATTTTCTAGTTCAGATTTCAACTTCATCTGTTGATCTCTGAATTTAAATTCCTAAGCCTTGCTTCCTTGTTACCTCAAGAACACATTGCACAAAAGATTTGGAGTGGATCAAGACCTGTAAAGCTGCACTTCAAAGGTTATTGTTCAAACTTATTTGCTTCGAATCTCTCATTTCTTTGATCTATTTGTCTGGCCAAAGTGTTTTCTGAAGTCCTCACTTGAGAGGCAAGCTAGTGGTAGCTTCAATTTTCTTTTTCTTTGATCTGTATTTTTCATACCTGAATCTTCCACCTCAGATTTCTCAATCTATAGGAATCTTGAGTATGATTCAAGGTTACAAGGGTGATGTACATCACCCCAGCTTCATTTTGGTATAAGGATCTTGCAAAATGGTGAAGGTTTGAAAACCTGCAAATCTGGCCGGAATTTGGAAGCTCACCGGAGAAGAAGGTGGCTCCGGTGGCCGCTCATTGCCAGTTTGAATCTGGATCGTTGGATCTCATCTCCAGATTCAATCCCAGCCTTTGGATGTTATGACTTCTTTTAATTCTTTGTGTGACGCGTTTGACCAAGGTTCACATGAGCGTGCGATTCAGGACCATCAGATTGGCCACGTCAATTAATGAACGTGATCCAACGCTTCCTGATTTTCCATATTTTCTAATTTCTGATTTTATTTTCTTTAATTCCTTTTTATTTCAAACATTCACAACTTCTTTATTTTTAATCCAAAAAATATGGGACAATTTCATTAGTCTCCAAATAATTCCTAGTTTCTTAATTTGATTTTTAATATTTTTTATTTTGTAATTTGATATTTTTTATGAATTTTCTCTTTTCTGTTTGTTTTTAATTCATTTTAAATAGTTTTTGATATTAAAAAAAATACAAAAATATTTTTCTAACCTATTTGAATGATGATGAATCTATGAAAAATATTCTCATCAATTTTCTAATTGATTTGAGATTTATTTGAGATTTTAGTTCAATTAGGTTATTTTTATCCATTTTTTTAATTGATTAAAAATAGTTTCTGACTTTTAAAAATGCTGAAATTTTTTGTCAAACTTTGTTTGACCTTGTTGAACTTGGGATAAATCACTTGGGCCTTTCAAGATTGATTTGAAGTGATTTTGAAGTTTGACCTTTCTTTTATTTTTAATTCAAGTTTAATTTTAAATATTAAAAAATGCCAAAAATATTTTGTTCATTTCTTGACTTCCAATCTTCATCTCACTTCTGTTTTTGATTGTTTGACTTTGACTTTCAATGTTATTGGTCAACATATGATGATTGGTACATTTTATTTCATTTAATGCATTTTGTATTCTTGCCATTTTTATTTCCATTATTCATCTCCTTCTTCTTCTTCTTCTTCTTCTTCTTTTTTCTTTTTGATCAATGAGTTGAAGGTTGATAAGTTAGCATTGATTAGGGAGACTTAACCTTCCTTGATCCAAATCTAATTCATCTTGATCAATTGATCAAGTGAATGGCTTTGCATTAAGGATAGGTTGTTTCCTAAATTATGCAAAAGGCTTAAACCAATACAAGATCATTTCTCTTTTTCTTTTTGGCATGGCAAGTTGTTGGAACTTGGTTCACTAATCGAGACTTCTAACTTGTGTTGTTGCCTTATGGCACACTAAATTGTGAAGCGTTTTGACTGCACTCCAATACCGTTTGTTTTGCTGGCTTTGTAGCCTTTATGCTTGTTGTTGCACTTTTGTTGTTTCTGTTTGGGATATTAGATAAATGGGATTGGTTAAATGTAATAATGGATTATGTATTTATAAAAATGGTTTAATGGATTAACTTGTGGGCTATGACATTTGGCTGGATAATTGGGATTGAGTTAGAAACTGGATTAGTTAATTGTGGATTGTATACTTTGTTAGGAATTGATGGACAATGAGGATACTGGATTAATTGGGATGAACAAAATGGATAATGGATTTTCTTTTATTAGTAAATGGATTTGAATTAAATCGTAAAAATGGATTAAATTGGGAATGAGCTTACATGGTTGAATGGATTCAAAGAAGAGAAATGGGCTTGATGATTTCTAATCAATAAAAATGGAACCTTAGAATCAAATTGAAATTAAAAGTCTATGATTTCTAAAGTCAATTTTCTAAAAATGATGACATGTATTTTAAAATCACTTCTAAACTCCAAAAGTCAATTTGAAAAGATTTAGGATACGATGATAAAAAATGAATGTAATGACACCATACAAATCGGATTGAAACGTGGGTGAAATGAATGAATATACGCAACAGGAGATACATAACCAAGAATTAGCTGGCTGACTTTATGGAATGTGGATCAGGACTAAGATGGGATGTAAAACCAAATGGCCACCTGATTAACAAAACATGTGGCAAGTCCTGATTATCAAGGCATGATCAGGCTTGATCAAATGCCTCAAAAATCAGGCAGTTTACCAAACAAGTGAAATTGTTCATCAGTGGTACACACCAAGGGAATAAGGCCAGATGAATTGATCCTCTTCAAATTGTGGACGAACCAAAGTATCCACCAGAATTAAGTACAAGCCATGAATTTGAGTTACGTGTTTCATTGTGTCAAACCATACTTATTCAAAGGAAATGAATAGATGAAGATGATATGCAAATGGTTAGGGTTAGTGATCTATATGAGCATGTGAAGGGTGGGGCGAATTTTGGGGTATGACATGTGTTATCAGATTTTTCGGCAGATTGATAGCAGGCATGTTATCGATCATCATGGTAATCACTCCATGATTCTTCCTTGTAATTTCTTTGACGGAATTCACCATCCACGTTGCTTGACATGCCCATAGAGAAACAACTATGTATTTTGCTTCACATGACGACAGTTCCACTACGGGTTCCTTTCTTGAACTTCAAGCAACTTGTGCACCACCTAGCATAAACACATAGCCGGCTGTGGATTTTATATCCTCAACATTACTACCCCAACTTGAGTCAGTGTATCCCACTAACTTGCATTCTTTTCCTTCATCAGCTGTAGGAAAAAAATGCCACAATCGAGAGTTCCTTTCAGACACCTTAGTATCCTCTCTTCCACTACTAGGCGTGATACCTTTGGTTTCTGCATGAATCTACTCACCATACCCACAATGTATGCTAGATCGTCCCTTATGTGAAAAAGGTATCAAAGTGTTCCTATGAGTCTCCTGTAGCGCGTTGGATCAATATCATCTTCATATGTGTCTTTCGACAGTTGTAATCTGGGCCCAGCTAGGGTCGAAGTTGGGTTGCAATCTTAAATCTCAAATCTCTTGAGTATTTCGCTCTCATATCTTCTTTGGTGCATCATTAATCATCTACTACTCTTATAGAACTCGATAACAAGGAAGTATTAGAGATTTCCCAAGTCTAACATTTCAAACTCCTCACTTAGGTCATGTTTGAAGTCTTCGATCTCCTCGTTGCAGTTTCCTGTTACCAATAGGTCATTGACATGGAGACATCGTATAAGCAACTCACTATTTTTTCTTCTTACGTATACTTCATGCTCAATTGTGAACTTAACAAATTCCTTCTCCATTACAAGCTCTTCAAGCTTGCTTAAGTCCATACAGGGCTTTATGCAACATGTATACCTTTCTTTCTTCGTCTTTCTTCACAAATCCAACTGGTTATGTAACATACACTTCTTCATCTAAGGGACCATTCAGTAATACACATTTCACATCCATATGACATATGTGCCAGTTGTTCATGTTTGCTAGACCAACACTAACCTGATTGTTTTGATCCTAGCAATATGGGCAAAAACTTCGTCGAAGTCGATTCCTTCCTTATGAAGAAATCCTTTCGCCGCAAGTCCTGCTATGTGTCGAGTTGCTTCACCTTTGGGATTAAAATTCACCTTGGATACCCACTTCACATCGATTTCCTTCTTTCCTTGAGGAAATTCGACAAGTGACTAGGTGTTCTTGACTTCAATTGACTCCAGTTCCTCATTCATTGCTTTCACCCACTTCAAATCCTTCAACGTCTCAATTGCATTAACTGGTTTGACATCTATATAGAAAGCATAATATACAAGCTTACCTTCACCATCGACCATATCATCTGATGTAATCATATATTCTTGCAACCTCGCAAGCATGTGTCTTGTCCTTTGAGGTCTGCTTGTGCTTGCTTGACCTCTGACTTCTTCAGGTCGAACATCCCTTTTGACTTCACTTGCTGGTTCTTCACATAAGATTCTTACTGAATCCTTCTTTACATTTTCAGTCCAATCCCATTCCTTAAGCTTATATATGATCATGTCTTTGTTGATCACTACTTGATTGTTCACTGGGTCGAACAACTTGTAACCTCTAGTAGAATGATATCCTATTAGAATCATTTGACTCGACTTGTCATCAAGTTTTCTTCTCAAATGATCTGGCACATGTCTATGTGCTATAGATCCAAATACTTTTAGATGACTCAAGCTAGGCTTAACACCATACCAACATTCTTCCGGTGTAATTACCTTTAGCCTTTTCGTCTGTTTAAAAGATAATGTTACAGTCGACACAACTTCTCCCCATAATTCTTTGGGTATATGCTTGCCTTTCAACATACTTCTCACCATATTCATGATGGTTCCATTCTTCCTTTTCGCAGTTCCATTCTGCTGTAGAGCGTAGGGTTCCACCACCTCATGTATAATCCCTTATTTCTCACATAACATGTTGAAGTCTTTCGACACATATTCTCCACCACCATCAGTCCTCATAATTTTGAGCTTTCAACCACTTTGTCTTTCGAACATAAATTTAAACTTGGAAAATACCTCGATCACTTCACTTTTCTTCTTGATCAGGTAAGTCCATAGTTTTTGACTGAAATCATCTATGAATGTGACAAAGTATATGTTACCTCCAATCGAATCCACTTGGATAAGACCACACACATCAGAGTATATGATTTCGAGAAATGTCTTCGACTCGCTTCCTGCATCCTTGTTGAAGTTGTTTTTGTGCTATTTTTCCTACACACATTCCTCAAATATTTCATTTGGAATGTTGATTTCTGGTAATCTTGAAACCATATTTCTTCTTTTTAGATCTCTGATGTATTTGAAATTGAGATGGCCAAGTCTATAGCTCCATATCCAGTCATCCCCACTAGTTGCAATTGCAAGGCACTTATGCTTCATCATATTAAGTTCAATCTTGAAGGTTCAATTATGATACATTAGAGCCTTCAGATTAACCTTCCACCTGAGTCGAGAACTCTCACCATCTTGTCTTTGAAAGACACTTAGTAGTTCTTTTCGACCAACTGCCTTATGCCGAACAAATTTCTTTTCATGGTTGGCATGTATAGTACATTAGAAATTACTGACCTCTTGCCATCTTTCCTCATTATCAGAACATTATCAATACCTTTAGCTGCTAGAGTATTGTCATTTGAAAACTTTACCATGTTATTCATTGAGGGTTCCATGTTGGCAAACCAATCTTTCCTACCAGTCATGTGTGATGAGCATCCTGAGTCCAAGTACCATTAGTCCTGGAATCTTTCTTCATCTCTTGTTGTGACCATCAACAACATCTCTTCTTCTTAATGCTTTGCAAACTTTGCATCATTATCTTGATTCTCTTCTTTTTCAAGACAATCACTTGAGTAGTGACCATACTTTTGACAATTGAAACATTGAATGTGACTTTTGTCATGTTTTCGACCACCACATCTTTCTCTACTCACAACCCCACCTTTTTGGTTGCTTTGGTATGATGACTTTCTCTAATTCTACCAGCCTCCTTATTGCTGAGTTCAACCAGTCGAATTGTTGTAGCGTCCTCTACCTTTATTGTCGATCCACTTCCATTTACCTTTCTTTTCTCTTGCTGATTGTGCCTGTAAAGCCACATCACTCTTCTAATTGTCTACAACTCTTTCAGTCATTCTTTGTTCATGATATTCAAGCGCCCCTTGAAGATTTTTCTTTATCAATGTTGGAAAATCTTTCAACTCTTCTATGGCTACTACCACATGATCGAACTTTGGAGCCAATTACCCCAAGATCTTTGTGACAACCAGTCTTGATGTCAACGCCTCTTTACTTACCTTGATTTGATTCACCATTTTTGTAACCCTAGTGAAAAAAATAGTTATGCTTTCATTGTCTTCCATCTGAAGCAATTCATACATTCTTATGTGAGTTTGTATTCTCACTTTTTTCACCTTTTTTGTGCCTCCAAACAATTTTTCATGAATTTCCCATGCTTCTTTCCCTTATTCGATATCACTAACCTTTTCAAAATTGTCTACATCAACACATTGATAGATAATTAAGAGAGATTTATAATCTCTCTTCTTCAATTCTTTGTGTGTAACCTTATCTTCATTCGTCGTGTTTGCTGCAAGCAGCGTCACTCCCTACTTCACAATATTTATCTGCTTGCACTAATTCTCGTAATTATGATGGGAGAGTTTCTGAAAAATTCTCGTTCGGATGATTCATCATGTTATGCTTCCAAGAATCGCTCACCCAGTGCTCTAGATACCCGATGTTGGAAATTAGCCAATTTCTACTCAAGAATTTCACAAAAACTTTATGCATTTCAAACCAAATCTAGATGAACAAGAATTAATCTTTGTGATTGATTACTCCTCTTATTCTTCACTCTTCACTCAAGTGAATAAACCACACTTTGATTTCAAGATTTCGCTGCACAATCGATAATGAAAAAAAGGAAAATTGAATTCGGGATTAAAAGAAAATTAGGGTTTAAAGCAAAGGAAGAAGAAGAAGAAATTTATGCAGAGTTTCTCTCTACTCTCAAATTTAGAAATTTATTCTTTGCAACTGCAAGTTCTCAATTATTATACAACGATAAGGGTTACTCCCTATTTATAGATTTTGGTTTGCTTGCTCCTCAAGCAAAGCCCAAAATACCTAATTCTGCTAGCATTTCAAAATTAGACCTAAGTCGAAATTCCTGTCGAGGTACACTACTTTGACATTTCGCACTTTCACAGTTCGACACTTCCTTGCTTATGTAGAGAAACCTATTTCAACACAATGAATTATAATTCAACATTGTATGATTAATATACGTAAGAGAGTATTCCATTAGTTTGTATTTAATTATTTCTTTATTAGTTTTTTCAATTTTTATTTTTATTTACCTTGAAATCATAGATTTTTACTCCAAGATGTTAGTTCTTTCGTGCCGGCCAAAGATCTGGGATCCTACTCTCCGATGGTCAAAGATTCAAGACCTACTGCTCCGTACTGGCCAAAGGTCTAATAGCAGGAGACCCACTATCTAGCCTACTCCACCAGACCCAAGGTATAAATACTTTCGTACAAGGGTTCTAAGGTACATAATCTCTAATCTCCACTTTCATTACCAACTATCTTAAACCATAAACTGGTTTGGATGATGAAGTGCTAACCATGCCAGTACCCCCCTTAGGTCCACCATATCAGAGAATGCAAACATCAATTAACTACAGTGTAACAAGTCTAATACCTCTGGTTCAAGAAGCATCGTGATCGCAACCTTCGATCCATAATGTCACATCAATGTAGTGCATCAGAAGCTCCATTTCACCATAGTTTCTGCAATCAACATCGTTTATGGTTCCGCAACAGAACAATGGAGTTGTCTATGGGAATCGACTTCCGTTTCCTACAATTTCCATGATTTCACAATCAATCCTCATATCTAAGCTCCAAAAGATATTTGGAGAAGAAATCAAAGTTTCACAAAGCCAAAATCTCAAATCTGAGCCGTTTGGATCTACCGAAAAATCAATTATAGCGATTTTGAGCCAACTCGGAATGACACCAACAGAAGCCTCACATCTAGACCCCATCAGGGAACATCCTTGGAAACCAGGGGCATAAACCTCAAGTGTTGGGGAAAGACGGTCGGTGGACTCTTTCAGATTTAGATTCGTAGACCCAAGGTCAGTCTGGTGTTGTGTCGCCCTTGGTCGAGCGATGTCACACTTTTGATCCCGCCAAGAAAACTCTCGTCCAAGTCCAATGAATTTCGAAGGAAAATTCAGCCCGGACACGAGTAAGGTATTTCATAATCGTAAAGGCCTCACGCAGGATATCTTATCATCATGACAACAAGAGCCCGGTCCTAGACAACAACAAAGCTCTGAGACCCCAGAATGATAAGGGATTTGTAAGATGACAGATATACTCGAACTTCGGGTAACTCATGTGACCATCCAGTCAACTGAGGCTTCTATCGATGGAGTAAGCGAGGGACACATTGCTCCTTATCGCTAGGAGAACTTCCTAATATCCCATCTGTAGTCCAAAAAGGAGGCTAGGTGGACGATTGAGGTGTAAGAAGAGAAAAAATACAGCCTGCGTCCGATAGAGCATGCCAGGGAATAACTACCAGGGAGATTATGCAGGCTACAACGCCAGAAGTATGTCGGGAGAGCTTCCGACCTCAACAAATGCCAATATGAATCTCTTTAGGTCCGGACAATACAATCACCCCGGATGCATCAAACAAGCAGGTATGAGCCCAAGCAAGTCGTGTAATTACAACTTCGGAAAAAAGACTCAGAAACGCACAACAGAGGCCAAACACATCCCAAGGCAATGGCCTGGACCCTAGAGCCAGCTGAGATCAAGCCACCCGGATTCCATATCCGAAGGAGGCACTCAATATTCAGTTTAGACCGACCTCAAAAATTATTTAATGTATTTGTAAATTATATATATATATATATATATATATATATATATATATATATATATATATATATATATATATATATATATATATATATATATATATATATATATATATATATATATATATCTTGTTGTCTTGCTTTCTGCCTTTCCCATTTTTTAGGGCACGCAAATGCAAATGCAAGTTACAGCGAACCATGGAACAACCAACACAATTGATGCCTGTCTTAAAACACGGAGGTGCTATCGAAGACGCTTTGCACGTCCGAATACAACACTTAAAACCCCCAGAAACTTTGCATGCGCGAAGACCCAAGGATGCTGTCGGATACACTTCGAGCGTCCGACTACATCAATCAATTTCCCGCAGCGTCTCATGCGCCTTCAGAAGTCAGGGTGTTGTCAGATAAGCTTCGAGCGCCCGCCTACAATAGTAAATTCCCCACACCGCCTCATGCTCCTTCAAAATATAATGGAGTTGTCGGAGACATTTTTCACGTTCAACTACAGTAACCAATTCCCTCAGGGGGTGCTCTCAGAGACTTTTTGCACGTACGAATATAACATTCAAATACCCCCTATCAAAGAAATACACACTTTCATGCATAGAGGTGTCCATCTTGATTCGAGATATAGCCTCGGAGGCAGGGACGGGGATCTTTTACCTTTGGCCAGGTAATATCCTTTATGATGTGGAGCAATGTTCCAAACATGGTCGTATCTAGCCAATTTCACGTCCCTCGTTTATAAGTACAATTCAAAATACCACCATGATTAACCAAACTAATACCTTATCAATGTAAACATGATTAAGGCATATCCGCGTCTAGTTAGTATGGCATGAAATACACTCAGGTAGTACAAAGAATATAAATGATCGGAACCGACCTCATGCTCCACAAGTCTCAATCTGACATACTAACACTTCAAACTGCAAAAAATGATTCCTCTGAGCAAGCACACTTTGAGCACAACCATGTGCTACTACCTCGACATTCTATCAAGCCATCACGTACACCTTAACACAACTCGCTTCGGAACACAACAACCACACACAGCTCCGCAATAGACCTAAGGTCACTTACACTTTAAGAAACTATTATTTATCTCCTTCTACAGGAAATAATGATGCAAATTGTAGGATTCTAAAGCAATCTTTAGCTATCCTCGGATCTAAGTTGTCCTCGGATCCCAACTAGAAAATGACGACAATTGAAAAGTAACAATATTATACCAAAAAGCATAAGCATGCAAAGGTAAAAATTGAAATAATTATGTGAAAGTATTGTTTACAAATTGAGGCACAAAGGTCCGGTCAAATATAACAGGAGAAAATAAAAGGAAAAAGAAAAAAAACGACGCTCAGACGTTGGCGCCCGACTCTTCAGATCCAAGACCACCTATAGTATATTTATTTGAAGAATCTTCCAAAGGATACAACTAGTCAACGATGATATCGAGGTCAGGACAAAACAACCGAGACTGCTCCAACATCTCATCCCGGACCCCATGCATGGCCTCTACTTCCTGTCGAAGAGATTCTCAAGATTTTTGCTGAGCAACAACTACCTCCTCCTCGAGAGCCTTCAAATTATTGACCTGATTATCCTGCTTATGCTGAAGAGTTTCCCGGTCTGCTTTGAACGCTCAACACACTTAAGCCGCATCTTTAGAAACTTCTTGCAACACTTCTCCTTGTAAGCAAGCGAGGCCTTCAACCTTTCTATCTGAGTAGGCAAAACGGACGATCGATGATACCTACCTAGTTGTTCCTGCAAATAGCTAAGAGCATCAACATTTTCCTGAAGCTCGACAAATTTATTGTAGCATCATGATTTTTCTGCTTAAGGACTTCACACCTCCCCCTTAGCTCATCTCGTTCCCTCGAAAGCTCGTAAGAACTCAGAACGTCATCCTGGATATTAGCTACAATAAAAACAAGTGACTCAACCCTGAACAAAGTACAAGAAGCATCTGCAAAAAGTCTATGCCTATAAGTCACAGATAAACCCCTGACGAAATTCATGTCCTCGGCAACCCCGACAGTGGCAAACTCCTTTAGGGTGCTGTAATACCCCAAAATTTACCTTTCATTTTTCTTGGAAGCATGGGATTGTGTTTCACATTGCATTAGCATCATACTAGGTCATACTCATTGCATGCTGCATCAGTGACTTGGGAAATCAGGGTTTCATTGCTCACTCCTTACCAGAAGGAGCCCACACAAAGAAAGACTGAGAAATGAACTTCATTCTCCAAATATACAAGTCTCAAGGGGTTCCATATGTCTTATTATGGTCCTCAGTTCATCAGTGGAAGATTCAGAGCTTCTAGAGTGTGCATTTGCACTTAATCAAAAATTAGGGTTTCATGGCCATCTGCAGCAGGCAATGTTTGGTTGGAAGTAAATGGGGCTCATTCATGTCATGATTATAGAGGCATCTTGGCCTAAGAATATGCACAATCATCTCACAAAGATCCATTGGCAATCAGTGCAATCAGTTCTTGATCATTTTTCCCTACAACTAGGGTTTGGTATAAAATCGGTTTATTTCTGATTCCTTGAGTGAAACTCTTTTCCATGGCCCTCCATATGACCACAAGGGTCTACATACAAAAAATAAGCTCTTTATTTGAGCCAGAGGTGCTTCAATTGATCAATGGAATCGGGAATCAGGCAGTTTGGGAAAAGTCAACTGTGGGGCCAGAAAAGTCAACTCCTGGCATTTTGAAAGTGGAATCTCAAAATTCATGCCTAAGGGAGCCTACATGTGAAATTTGATCAAGGTTGGATCATGGATTCATCATTTAATCAGGAGTTGGAAAAGTTACTAAATTTGGAAATAGTTGACTTTCCATTTAAGGCAAGTTTTCTGGGTTTTTGCACCCACTTTAAGCCTATATTCCATCAAGATGCAAGCTCCATTTGAAAATTTCTCCAACATGAACGTTGTTCCTCTTGTTCCAAGTTTTCTAGAGATATAAAGTTTTTTTCATTTGGATTAAAATTGAGAAATGTATGCTTGGTCAAAGTAAGACATTATTTTAGAACACTTAGAAAATTTTCTAAGTCCAAAATCTTCAAGATTTGTCAAGACTTATGGGCCAGATTTCTTGCACTTCAAGGGATCTTTTGAAAATAATTTATACATTACAATTGTACCTTGACATGTCCTCTTTAACATCCTTTTGGAATCATCCCATTTAGATCATTGGTTTGAAAGATACACTCATCTAAAGTTGGTATCATACACTGAATTTTTTGACAGCATTTAGGCCAAACTGGCCCAACCATTTTGCAGCTATGGAACCTGAACTTTATGGCCATTTTCACCTCTTTCAACTCATCATTTCAACTTGTGTTCAAAATGAAAGATGTTAAGCTCCATGCCCTCTTTCTACTATTTGCATTTCCTTGCCATTTGGGCATGTACTCATCAAGATATAAGGTCTTAAAGTCACCCTGTTGGGCTGTTTTTATGCTGCGGCCAAACAACCAAGTCAGACCACAAAATTGACCAGCCCTTTCTTTTACCTCATTTGGCCATTTGCTTTATGTTCACTCACTTAAGCTTTGCTACATTTAGAACTTGCTCATACCACCCCCACTTTTTACATTATTTTGTCATGAACCAAAACAAATACTTCAAGCCCATTAACACTTAAAACCCTACATACTTAAACATTCTAAACCCTAATCTAAAAAATAGTGGCTGTATTTTTGAGCAAGAGGCAAGGGAGGGAATTCAAGATCCATTCCTCATTTTCCATTTCTCAATCACAAGCATCAAAAGAGCATCTCTTCTCTTTCCTTTCCTCCACTATCAAGAAGCAGTGGACTGTTTTCCACTAGGTAAGCCCTCTATTCCATCTTCCATGACCATATTCCACGTTTGTTCATCATGTTGTTCATGCTATTGTCATACTTATTCATGCTTACTTCATGCTATTTTTCACTATGCCATGCTTGTTTCATGTTAATTTTTGTGGTTAATACTATGCTATGTTTGTCTTATGAACCCTTCATTGAGGCATTGCTTTTAACTTTAATTTTGTAACATTATTTTTTGTTGAATCCGGGTGCATGAAGCCCCCTTGTTGTTCGCTTTTCTACATGTTTATATCATTATTTTCATCGAAACAAAGCACCATTGTGTTCTACTCATTTCAAACTAGAACTTTGCTTTTTACATCATGCCATTTGGTGCCCTGAGTTGTGAGATATTTGGGTTGGAAGTTGGAGGAAATTTGTCCGCATTTTCGCGTTTTATGCATGGTTGTAGCGTTTTTTTTATTTGCATGAGAAAATGAAACGTGGCTGTGTAGTAACCACCGGATCTGGGCGCGCGTTTTGATCTTCTCCGTCCGCTCAGCTTTTGTCTTTTAGTAACTTACTAATACACTTGACCTATTGATGCACAGTCTACATAATTTATTTAAATGAACTTTTTTATTATGCCAGGTCTGCTTACTCCTTTGGACCGGACCGTGGGCCTCAACATCCTGCTATCCGCCCCCCACCATTCGCCTGGCCCGCTATCATAACCTTTATTTTCATTCATTCTTTTTTTTATTCTTATTTTTATTTTCTGCTTTGTTTTTAATTCTTAAAAATATTTTCTTTATTCATTAAAATACCAAAAAATATTTTTTATATTCCTCAATGTTTTATTTAATTTATTTTAATTTTTATTTTCATATTTATTTAGTGTTAATATTTTATTTTAATTAATTGTTTCAAATAGTCCATTTTAACACACTTATTTGTATTAATTTTATTTTCATGACTTAAAATTATTTTTAGATTCTGATTTTTGGGATGAGGATTGACCAATGTCTCATGGTCAACCTGACCTTTTCTTGGATTTTATTTACCATTTTAATTTTATTCTTGATTTATTTCTAACCTAGTCTTGTTGTTTGAGTTTTGGTTTGACCTTTGTTTTGATTCAATTAATTCAATAACCAATTTTCATTATTTTTAAAATATTTTTAGGGGATGATGATGTCCTGACCCCACCTTACTTAGTTTATTTTTTCATAATTTTCTTGATTAATTTACTATTCATTTGATAATTTTCAAGTTGACTTGACTTTACAGTTGACTTTTCCTTGATTGATGTTTGACTTAGGGATTGCTTAAGGCAATTGAAGAGATTTTTTTATCCTTCCTTGTTCATCTCATATGCCATGTATTAGAGACCTTTCATCTTGATTTTATTTGATCCTTGCATCATTTCCCGATTAAATTATTCATTGATTCTTTGTGTGCATAGTTTCACCTGTCTGATTCATCTGATATTTTTTATACTTGTTTCTTTCATCCATGCTTCTATTGTTTGATTGCTTAACATGTCTATACTTATCATGCATTGTCTAATGCTTCATTAGTTCATTCTTTAATTTTTTGATTTGATCACATACTTGATTGCCTATCTTATTGATTGATAACTGTTGCCTACTTGTATGATGTATGAGGCCTATATTAGTATTGTCTGATTGCCATGAACAACCCCCATTCATAACAAATGTACCCCTCTCCCATGAAGTGTATAATGTTTATTCTTTCATTATGTATTCATCTGTTAATACAAGAAATAAAATGAACACCCGATAACCATTTCATAACAAGATCAAAACCTCGATCCAACGTCGAGTAATCATTTTCCAAACTTAACATAACCAGCACGTATTCATCCATTCTTTTGTAAGTCGATTGCTTCATGCATCGCCATTTCTCTTGTAATTCGATTGCTTCAGGCATCACCATTTACCACCTGTAAGTCGATTGCTTCATACATCGTCATCTACCCTTACCAGTGACTCTTCTCCTTGCTCCATTCGTCGATTCTTGTTCCGTTTAGGTAGCACCCATTAGGCAGAAACCCTTTGTATGATAACATAGGTAGAATTCCCATATTCTTTTGTATGATAACATAGGTAAAATTCCTTTATTCTTTGCATGCTAACATTAGGTAGATATTCCCATTTGTAAATCCTAACACATAAGTACATATTGCATGACAACTCTAGGGCAGAGCTTCCCCATTCTTTTAGACCTTCCGTGCGTCTCCGATCCTGTGGCATGTCACTCTGTTCTATTGAAAAGAGGTAACTTCCTAAGACTCGATTCAGCAAGCTGTGACACCTACTACTAGGACGTGAATACATTGCCCACTTTCCTTTGACACAACTGGTGTCCTCCTTTGTAAGTCCATGTTCAGATGGCAACCCCTAGGTAGCCGAACTACAGCAACTCTGATTCTCATGTTCAAATGAGATACGTAGGCACAAGATGTAATGTCCTACCGAGTTTTCCTTTTTGACTAATGACTAACGACTAATCCTTGTTTGCTTTCTCCCTTGTTGCGATTCTTTTCTCTCGCCCTCGTTGCGATCGAGACCTTCCCTTTCTCTTGCCCTAGTTGCAATCGTGACCCTTGTTCCCGTAGTTAGTTGAACTACGTTTTGCTTTGATTCTCATTCCAGATGAGATACGTAGGCATAAGACGTGATATCTTAGCGAGCACACTTCTCTTTAACCCATAGGTAGCCGAGCTACGAAGACTCTGATTCTCATGTTCAGATGAGATACGTATGCAGTGGATGCGACATCCGTGCAAGTCATTTTCTTTTGACCCTCTTTTAGTAAATAGTACATTAGATAATACACACACCCTTTAGACAAGAACAACAAGAGTGGATCTCGTAGAGTACTACGGGTGCGTAGGGGTGCTAATACCTTCCCTTCGCATAATCGACTCCCGAACCCAAGATTTGGTTGCGAGACCTTGTCTTTTCCTTTCTTTTCTTCAGGTTTACTTCGAGTGTTTCCTTTCCCTCCTTTGGGATAAATAACGCACGGTGGCGACTCTTCTGTTATTTCATTTCTCGCCGGTTGTTTTTTCGCACTATATTTTTTAGGTTGCGACAGGTGCTAGGTACACGGGAATGTAGTATGGCAAGAATTTGTAAGAAAAGTGTAAAAGCATCAAGCTCGCCACCCTGAGCCAAGCAAGCCTGTTTGGGAGAACCTCTTTTAACAAGAGTGTCCAAACTATCACATGACCGCTCTTGGTAGGGGAATGGGAAAGTGAAGGTCCTCTAGAAGATAAATCAGCTACGACAACAACCGAGTGACCTATTTCATGAGTAAGAATCGGGGCATTCACCACAGCCGGGATCTAGCCTCCGTGACAGAAGTAGAACCAACGACAGGTATCGCTGGCACTGGGATGAACAATACAACAATAAGACCCTGATCATTTGCAAGTGCCAAAGTTTTTCGCACACAATTGACTAAACTAATTCATGTTATTTGTGAAATCATAAGTTACACGGTTAAAAAAGGGGGAGCACCCGGATCCCCATCCTTACCAAAAAGTTTTTGTCTCTCAGAATATTCGGAGGCACTAATGATCATGCGAGTATCTATTCGCCTTTTCTTTTGCTGATAGGAAAGTACTTCTCCGGGACCAAACCCTTTTTCATATCTGAGTCCTTGATATCATAGATATAAATACTCTTTTGTTTTCACTTCCTCAGAAGACAGAGGAGTTGGCCAATAATGATAAGAAGGGATAGGTCGATAGAAATGTGCTATGGACTAATATTTCCTAAAAGTACTTTTACAAGAAGTGCAGTCTCTGCCGGAGTCGAAGATGAGCAGAAGGCCATATGCTCCTCAGAAGTGACGGGTTTCACCAATAAGAAACACTCTAGAAAGTTCCCCATTCATAAGATAAAGGGTTAAACCAAGTTAATTAAGTAAGAAGAGAGATTAATCATTGATCTCGAGCATCATCCAATGAAGTACGAGCCATAAAGAAGAGGTCGAAAAAGATCCCCAATAAAGGTTTCCAAGACTTGTACCCGACACAATGTTAGAACACCACTATGAAGGCACATGCTCTAAGATAAAGCTGCGAGAGGGCAAACTTTAGATGGTTCATCACATCCACCTCAAAGTTAGAGAAGGACATACGTATTCCCAACCTGGTGAAGAGAGACTCGTACAGGGGAACCGAGAAATCCTCGAGAGAGCTACATACCCTCTCATCCGAACCTACAGGAAGATCTCCCAATATGGGGTATTACCAACTATGATGTTGGCATGAATTACGACTTTGATAGTTTTTAAAACTGAAAGAGTCCCGAGTATTTTAGCAGCCACACAGTGGTACACACACGCATTGACCGACTCTATTAATCGAATACCCTAGTGGTCCAACACATCAGCTCTGTGATGATCATTAGGATTTACCCAAAACATGGAATCCTACCACCCTTCACACTCCAGGTGACGAGCAATTTCAGTGTCACTAGGGTCATGACTAGTTGCCTTGAGGTATGTTTGGAAAAACCGACCGATATGTTCCATCCTTTGACGAGAAACCTCTATTTACGCCTTGGTCAAAGTAAGAGGATGCATTAGTCCCTCGCAAATTTTTTCACCTCCATTAAGTTTCGCAAGAAACAGAGACTCCGACACTACTATGGAAACCATCTCTCATAACGGTTGGAAAATGGAACAACCACGTCCGACCAATCGTTGTAAGGTAAGATGTGATTGTATGTATGATTCTTTCCACCACGGTCGTGCAACCATGGTTATAAGTCAAGTAGCGCGCAATTTATCACAAAGGTTACTTTAAACAACTGTTGTTGTATGTCTCAACCTATCACAACAGTTACGTTAAACAACCATTATTGTATGTCTTTAATAAATTACAAAAAAAAATGCAGCAGTAGAACATCAACAACAACAATAGCAAGAACAACAAGAACAAAAATAATAACAACAAGAACTACAACGAGAACAACAAGAACACGAACAAGAACAAAAACAATAACAATAACAATAACAACAACAAGAAGAACAAGAAGAACAACAAGAACAACAATAAGAATAACAACAAGAACAACAACAAGAACAACAACAAGAACAACAAGAATAACAACAAGAACAACAAGAATAACAACAAGAACAAGAACAACAATAACAATAACAAAAAGAACAACAACAACAACAACAACTAACATTGCTAACTTGAATCCATGTTTTCCTTGTCTTATTCAAGTTGGAAAAGAGGTAATGGAGTTCTGAAGTTTGTTAATGAAATAAATGATATTTTTAAGTGTTGTTTATGGAAGAAATTATGTTTTTGAGCTTGGTTTAGTGGAGAAATAGAGCGTCGTAAATGGAATATTATGTTTGGAGGTAGAAGATGAAGTTCGTCTAAGTTGGAAGTTCATCTAAGTTTTAGGTTTCACGTGGATCACTAACCGATTTGCCTGTAGATCCGAAAAATCTTTTCGACTATCATTCTAGGCATTATGCGGTATGGAATGCATGTTATGCTATACAAAGATGCAAAATCTATGATGTATGTATCAATTCGGCATTTCAGGGTCAATATCGGGGTGTGGCAGACGCCAAATGTTCTTGCTAAAAAACACTAAAAGGTCAACTTTCCTGATTCTAGTCAGGGAGAGTCTCAAATGATTGGTTTAAGTGTCTGTGAAATATCTTTTTCTCAAGGTCCCTTCTCTTCATGGGTTAAATCCTTTTTTATACTGCTTGAGTCATCAATGATCCTTAAATGCATACCTCTTCACATCCCTCATAAAAATAACTATGCTTAACGTTTGCGGCCTACTATAATTGCCAAGTAATGCCTTGTCCATTAGTTTTTGTAACCCCCACGTAATCATGAAGGCATTTCATAATCATTCCTCATGATCGTCCATATGGTTCCCTAACACTAAAGTCGGGTCCGACTTATTCTTCCTTTCTAATTATCATATGGTCGAATCCATTGTGTTGGCCTAGCATCTTGTCCGAGTTATTCTTCCTTCCGAGGTATCACATGGTCGACTCCATCATGCCGACCTTGCATCTAAGTGAAACCTAATTGATCTCCGACTTGTACATGGTCATGATTACCCGACCTACTTGCCTCTTCATACCCGACCTTCTACAACCTCGACTTCAGAAAATTCCAGGATGTACAATATATATATATATATATATATATATATATATATATATATATATATATATATATATATATATATATATATATATATATATATATATATATATATATATATATATATATATATATATATATATATATATATATATATATATATATATATATATATATATATATATATATATATATATATATATATATATATATATATATATAAAAGTTAAATATGTATTTGTCCCTATAAATATATAAATATCTCGACATTCAATTTTAATTCCTAAAAAATTTTCCTTTAAAGAATGATTCTCCTAAATTTTTCCGTTCACACTTTTAATCTTTACCGTTTATTTCCACTAACGAAAACTGACGAGACACACTACATTTCACGCCATGTCGTTTAAAACGTTGACTACAACAAAATTCTATGGATTGCGGGAGTTTTAAACCTCCCTAAAACGCTTTAGATTTCTTTAACTCTTCTTCTCCATTCACCATGTTGCTCAAACACATGTTCCTCCTTCTTCTTCCAGCTCCTAATGCTCTTCCAGACAACCTTAAACCTGCACTTGCATCATCACTATACATCCTGAAATCTAATATGTAGGTTATTAGGAAGCTTACATTCAACAGTTTTGTGAATAATAATTGTTGACCCAAAACCATTCGGTAAACTATTATTATCCAGTAAAACCATTGCATAAGAAAAGGTTATGTTATGTTCCTATTCTTGACTTAAAACCATTCGGTTACCTACTTGATTTCTCTTTCTCAAACCGAACTAGAAAAAAGGGCTATGTTTTGTTCTATTCAGTTCTTCATGAATCCAGCCTGCGAATTTTGTTTCTGTCAAATAACAACAAAACCAAATATTTCTTCTCTTCAACACAATTCCATGTAGCAAGTACCATGTTGTTTGATAGGTGAGTTCCGATTTATATTTCAACTTGAGCATTATTTTTTTGGAATTTTTATTTCTGGATTTATATTTTTAATTTAAGATTATTATCTATGAACTTGCATGTTTAACTATTGAACTAGTTATAATATTGGTTCATGTTGTTATGTATTCAAAAAATTGATTTTAGTTTAAATTCTTGTTATTCACAATTTTTATAGGTTATTTTGATGAAGCCTTGGTTTGACTTTATATGTGTATCTAACAAAAGAAAACTTAGCAGTTGGAAATTATTGAAGCAAGTTGGAAATTATTTGTTTGACTTAATTTTGGTTCATTTGATTATTAGTGATTGTACCTGGGAAGCTCGAAGTATACGTGTTATAACTTTAATCTTTGATAATTAGCTTTATTCTTTTGAATTATATGGTGGCTTTTGTGAAACTAATTTATACAGAGCTTATTACATATATGGGGCAGGTGAAACACTGGCTCTTTATTCATTGCTCTGCCAACATGCGGATATAAAATGATTGTAGTCCACGTGAATCTGGTTTTGACTTCTAAACCATCAAAAAGCAACCTCGTTGCACCACTACAACCATGTTTGGTGTAAAAATCAATCAAAGAGGTACACACATAAACATCTTGAACATATCCACCCTTAACAATCAAACCATGCACCTGAAAAGCTTGGTTGAGACCACCCAATTGCATGCAAGCTCTTACAACACTACACTGTAATTATGTTGAATGTACAAAGAAACCATTGAAGACCAAGTAACAAGGTCCTGCTGCATTTGTGTTGTGCATATCCTGACTTGGATGGACTTACGGTTTTGTAGGCCATGGACAATTCAAAGCAAGGCCATGTTTGGAATTAAGGGTTTGGAATACTTGGCCAATGGTTAGGGCTACCTTATGATTAGATGTGGAATTTTATGTCAGTGATTTTGTAATGGCAATGTAGAAAATTGAATGAGTTATGTAATGATTTATGTAGAAATTTGAATGAGTGATGTAATGAATTTTATGTGATGAGTTATGTAATGCAAATGTGTGTATTGAATCAATGTTTTGTATAGGATTTTATGAGTAATGAATGGGCCATTTGTGATTAAAATGAAGGTTAATGGAGTCTTGTATTGGATTTTCATGGAATATGATGTTTGTATGGCTTATGGAACAATGCTTGAATGTGTGAATTGGATTGAGAAATATTGGGATAAGTGGTGATGGATGTAAGTTGAAATATATGGATTATCATGTAGAAAATTGAATGCTAATGAATGGTTCAATCATAAACAAGCTAATGGAAATGGAAAAATTGATTTGAATATGGAATGGTACAAGATTGAATGGTTGAATTTGAATGAGAAATATCACAAAGATAGGTTTAAGTTCCTCAAAGCAATGGATTGAAACCAAGGGCATGGACAATGGACCAACGGGCTTAAACAAGACTCAGGGAATATGGTTGACTTTGATCAACTTAGTTGACCAAAAAGTCAACAATTAACCAAAGTCAACTATGGGTCATGAATTAGGGTTTTTCCTTTCTTGACTTAAATTAAACAAAGCTTTTACGTTACTTGATCAAAAGTGAAATTCTAGTTAACAGACTTCCGATGTCACAAGGGTTGTTATGACATCCAATTTTGCGTAGACAAGAATTATGCAGAACTTAAAATGTAAGTGCAGTAAATAACACAAGTAATTGTTTACCCAGTTCGGTCCAACATGACCTACGTCTGGGGGCTACCAAGCCAGGGAGGAAATCCACTATTAGTAGTATTAATTCAGACCTTAAACCAACTGTTTAACCCTATCACTTAATACCTACCCAATGCAATTTCAATCTTACACGAAGATCAGAGTACCTACTCGCTCCCCCTCAATCACCTCAGTGATTACTACCTTTAATCAATATTAAAGACAATTATGAAGTCACACTTCAAACAACTCTTGATTGTGCTTAACAGCTTTAATCAAGATACACAGCACTCACGCTTAAAAGCTTAGAGTGACACAACACTTACAACTCAATGAACACCCTGTAGCGGTGTATTCATAACTTTATGATTTATTGACTAAATCATAAGCAAAGCATACAAAGATATAGAGTCGCCACCGCACTTTTATTTATCCAAAGGAATGGCTAAAAAGCGAACAAAAGCCTAAGAAGTTTTACACATAGAAAACCAATGAAAAGGTCAGAGATCTGGGTAAGGGGGTAATTATGCAAAGGGAAGGTGTTAGGCACCCAAAGCATCCTAGGTACTCCTAGGGAACCCTTTTCACAAATTGTTGCAAAAGGATATCGTTTATGAAACATTTATTGTGCAAACATGAATGAGGGGATGAGAAAAGAATATACAAATTTTTATTATTTTTGTGTTTGGATGGATAACCATTGCCTACGTACCTTTACAGGATCAAAACCTCGTAGTTCGGCTAAAAGATTTCCAAAACATAGGTGAATTGATTTTAAACTAAAGCCTCAAGATCTTTCGTTATCCACGGGAGAAAACTCAACCTATACAACCACAAGTCCACCATGTGAGAAAAGCTTCAAATTGCTAGTGAGGGGTTAACTCTATAATAAGCAAGGAAGTCTTACAATTCAATCACTAAGGACAAAAGGTGAGATTCACATCAACCACTAGAATAACTCAAACCTATGGCTAATGTATGAAAACTTATCAACAGGTGGACTTGAGCCACAAAATAATTGAATGAGTGAAATTAACCAATTAGGATTGTTCACAAAAATGGTCAAAGTATGATTATAATTCAATTCAAAATAAGTGTTATGAAAATGAAGTTTGAAAATCAAAGGCTTAAGGCCTAGGTTTCTAATTTGAAAAGAGGTGAAAATGTTTGCACAATAGTTTTCTGGTTTGGGTTAACATGCTCATGGAGGTTTAAAGAACAAAAAGGGTGAGGTTAAAGGATGCAAAACTTCTTAGATGTTCACCTCTTGAAATCATATGTAGATGATCCAAGTGATTCCTTTGAAAAAGGCAACAAGTGATAACAAATAAACAATGTATCAGAAAAAGCCAACAAAGATGGATACCGGATGCCAATCACTGGACTTACACCAATCTCACCAAACAAAAAGAACATGGATACCGGATGCCAATCACTGGACTTATACCAATCTCCTAAAACAAAAATGGATACCGGATGCCGATCACTGGGCTTATACCAATCTCCCAAAAACAAAAAAAAACATGGATACCGGATGCCAATCACTGGGCTTATACCAATCTCCCACCAGATCATAGGAAACAACTGCCAATAAATGTACTTACAATTGACTCCTCAATGGACAAACAAGATGTCACAAAGATATGAACAATGATCATGAAATGATATATAATTAATGCTCAAAGATGAAAGCAATGCACAAAGGCACACTCAAACAGATATGCACATATGGGCAAATAGGCAAACAAGCAGTCAATTATCACACACTATACTCAATCAAGAGGCTCAAGCAAGGTTAGACTTTACAGCCAACTGGAATGGGGTATTTTGAGCTCTTAACCCTAACATTGAGAGTTAGGGTGAAGCAGATGAAATGGAGATGATGGTTATGCCTCCTAGCTCTTATCCCTGGCCTGGGAGAGCATCAAACAATAGAAAGTGTGGGAGTTCAGAATGTAGGAACTCTTCTCCACAAATGATTGACTCTATAAGATCTTGGGTTCTTATTCACAATGCATCAACACATGATGTGACCAAAGTGAATGACACAACTGAATAGCAGGGGATGGATTACACATCCCTTTTATCTGCCAATTGCCTCTTAAGAGGACTTAACCTGCTTGGCACAAAATTAAACACACAAAGACATGACCTCTTAAGGAGGGCTTCAGACAGGTGCCTACCAATAACAGTAGGTCTTCCAGACTACATGAAGATCAAGGGATTATACCTAAGTAGTATGCCAACCACAAGCAAAAGCAAAGCAAAGTTCAAAAGAACTTAAAGCAACTTAGGTACCTGTGGAAACAACTAAACCAATCAGTACAACTTTCAGACAAACAAGCAACAGTAAATAACAAACAGACAATCCCAATGTACAACAAATAAGCCATAAGCCAAACTCAAATGAGTTATCATCATCCTACAAAACAGCAAGTGTTAGCAATCAAAAGCAAATATCAATGTTCAAGTGATGAAGCATCATTAACCATGGCATTTGGATGCTTAAACCTGATATCAAAGCTCACATGTAAGCAACAAACCACTAGGTCAAAGCCTAGGGTCAAAGGTGAAGAAAAAATTCAAAACAGGAGTTGAAATTCAACACAATGTAACTTCAAACACATATTAACATGTTCTAAAAAGGCTCACATCAAAATCAATCATCAAAGGCATTTCATGATCAAAAGAAGTCAAAGGAAATTTCAAAGCTCATATATGCTCATCATGAATGAAAATTCCAAATCAAAACAAAAATGATTCAAATAATTCTGGAAAAATTCATGAGCATTCAACCCATCCAACATGATCAACATACAAAAAATCAGAAGAATCAAAGATCATCTGGCATGGAAATTAAATTTCACAAGTAAGAACAACCAAATGTGTGACACCAATTGTCTCACCATGTTAACACAAGCATAAAACATAAATGGTACATGAGAAAAATACCAAACCAAGCCTATAACATCCAGCAATGTGTCTAGAATCATCATGTAAAATTTCAAGTCCATTGGATTAAAATCAAGCATTTCATGAAAGAAAGAGTAAGGCAAGGTCATAAATAGATACATATTCAAAGATCCTAGCACAAACAAAAATTCAGCCAATCACAACTTTTGAAATTATCATCAAAAAATAATAGACAAACAGAGGATCATTGTGCAAAAAATTGAGAGTGATTTGATGCATTTTTCAAATTAATATGATTTTTGGAAGTTGACATATAAAATAAAAATCAAAGATGAACATGGCATGGCAAATATGGAGGGAAAGCAAAAAACAAGTGAACATTTGAAATATTTGCATCCGGCCAGAATCGAACCGAGGGAGAATTCAAAAGGAAGCTCGCTACATGAAACGCACGCGTTTTGATCAAAAGCCCTAGCCTGCGTAAATTTGGACGGTTCAAACCGACGCTATTTGCCAAAACCGACGCTATTTTTCCAGAAATGTCCAGAATGCATGCATCTTCATCTTCTTCATGATGAAGATGATGAATGTTCATCACCAAATTCCAGAAAATTCCAGAAAATTCCAGAAATGTCCAGAATCACAAAAAATTTATATCAAAATGAAGTTCATGCAACGAGGAACACGGATCAATCCTTATTTCATGCTAAATCATCATCAATTAACAGAATCGAGCAAAATAGTTTTCACACATAAAACTTTAATCACTCATATCTTGCTCAATAATACACCAATTCACATGAAATTTGCATCAGAATCACCAGGAACACAAGATCTACAAGAATATAGCAATGAATTTCAAAACTAAGAGGATCGAAAATTGACCTCTTGAAGAACAGAATCTTGAAACTGCACGATCCTTAGCTCCAAATGATCCAACTCCAGTCCAGAATGCTTGTGATGATGTTTGATGAAGAAAAGGAAGCTTGAACTCGTGTAGATCTAGCTTAATCTTGAATTTCCATTTTCAACTTCATGAGCTTGCTATGCATAATTCTTGCTCGATTTCAACAATTCAACACTTGATCTGCACTCAATTCATACCAGAGAACAAGAATATGACATAAAATTGCAATGTTATGAAGAGAAAATTTGAATTATGAATGGAAGAAAATTTTGGAGGGAGAGAAAATTTTGGATCTAGAAATGTGAATTGTGATTAACCTCCTTCAATTCTGTTATGATTAGAGTATATATATCCTTTCCTAATCACCTTGTTAATCCATGTTTAGTTTGGTTAAGTGAAATAAGGTGTTTTGCAAATTTTTGAAAATGCATGGTGCATGAACTAATTGCACGTGAACAGTACAATCTCCTTCATTATTTTCACTTAAAATCCTTTTTTTAAACTCAATGGCAATGATAGAAAGTCCATACAATGCACCATTTTTGAATTTTGCAATTTCCCTCCAAAAAAAGGCATGGAATAGAAAGTGATCATGTAATGACAATTTATGCAATCTGATGAGTATTTTGAAAAGCTTATGTCATTACAAGAATAAATCAAAAAGAACCACCAAATTTGGAGTTATGAATCAAAAGATATGGCCATTTGAAGTTCCATGTGCACTTGGCAATGATTGGATCATATCTCCTCAAACATTCATCATAAATTCATGATCTTGGATTTTTTGGAAATGGGAGAGAAAGATATTCAACTTTCATGTTGGACAAAATTTCATTTGAAGCTTCTTTGATGATGTAAAGTTGAGGTGAAGTTGGATCAAAAACTTGCCATTTTTGGAAAGTTGAAATTATAGGTCACTTTCCATTTTTGGAAACTTTTGACTTGACTTCAAATTCTTCAACCTTGATCTTTGGTATGATGAATAAGCATGATTTGGACATGAATGGGATGAAGAAGCTCAATTTCTCACTTCAAAATCCACAGTTGACTTTTCAGTTGATTGCATTGGCCCTTAGATGACCTGAAATTGTTCTGATGAATTTGGGGCCTTTGCCACTTGGGAACTTGCTCCAAAATGAACCTATAGCTCACATAAGCTCAATGAAATGACCAAATGATCCACATATCAAGAAAATACCATTTGCTCTTTGTACCATGAATTCACCTGATGCTTTGACCTGTTGACTGCTTAAGCTGCAAGACAAGGGTTAATGACATATTTTTGTAAATTTTGATTAGTAAACAAATGAGTCAAACAATGATATATAAATGCAAGCAATGTTTGGTGATCAAGAACTACTCTCAAGAAATGTCCCACCCATAGGGAAGGAAGCAAGGTGTCCAATGATCCTTGAGGCAATGCAATGATATGATATGATGCCATGAGGGATCTTAGGGACAAAATTGGGATCTTACACACCCTATACCAAAGCAATCATCTACGTGATAATAGCTTGGCTTACAAGATACGTCTAATACAAGACACACAAAAATACAGCAGTGAAGTATGATGGACACACTAAATCTTCACGCCTAAAAACCCTAGTTCTGAATGAAGGATTGTCATCCTTTTATATTGCAGCACTTGGGCCTTGTACTTGTATTTTCCTGAAATTAAGGTCACGCGAGTTCCCTTACATTCCACATCTAGGTTACTAACTGTCGCATCCGCGAAAAACAACCGGCGAGCTGAAACAAAAACAACACAGAGCCGCCACCGTGCGTTATTTATCCCAAAAGAGGGAAAGGAAACGCTCAGAGTAAACCTGGAAAAGACATGGTCTCGCGACCAAAGAGAAAGGGTACGGGAGTCGGTTACGCAAGGGGAAGGTATTAGCACCCCTCACGTCCGTCGTACTCGACGGGATCCACGCTCTAGAAAATAGAATAAGGTTGCTAAACAAACACTGCTCAAAGAATACACACACGCACACATACTATCGGACACAGGTGGAAGACGGAAGAAGGTAACTCGGCAGGATATCGCATCCTGGTCCTACGTAGTTTATCAGAAACAAACATCAGAGTCAACGTAGTTCGGGACAAAGGGGAACGTGCTCGATAGGATATCGCATCCTATGCCTACGTATCTCATCTGGAATGAGAATCAGAGCAGCCGTAGTTCGGCTCACGCACGCCAAACAAAACAAAACACCCGCACGCAAAAAGTGGCAAACATGGGACCCGAAAGCCAATCACTGGACTTATATCAGCGCCCGAACCAAAACACACACAAAAGGGCAAACGTGGAGCCCGACTGCCAATCACTGGACTTACATCAGCATCCGAACCAAACAAACCCACACTGGAACCCGAATGCCACTCGATGGACTTACATCAGCTTCGAAGCACACAACAACCTAACAAGTTAATAGGGAGTCTGGAACTCGAGCCTATAACTGTCAAGCACACACTCAAGAAAGAAAAGGTTCTGAACCTCACGAGTTAAATAGGGAGTCTGGAACTCGAGCCTAATAGCCGTCAAACAATCACACACAAAAAGGAAAAAAGGGTTTGCCCGGAGAGATCTCGCACGACCTCCTGCCTACGTACCTCATCTGGTATGAGGATCAGGGCAACGTAGTTCCCCTTAACAGGGGAGAAACTTTCTCCTAACCAGAGACTGGGAAATGACAAACTAAAAGGGAGCTGACTCGAGCCTAATAGTTATCATGAATTCCACAATGGTCCTAGGTTGAGTTTTCTACCTACTTGCACAACAGCAAGCTATCCTATCCAGGCAAAGCAAGCATGCAAGCATAAACAAATCAAAGCAAACATTCACAATTAGCACACACTATATCCAGACAAGTGGGCTTAAACAATGGGTTAGACTGCCAAGGCAAGTCATCTGTACAAGGGTGATGTTAGCTCTTAACCTTGCCATTGAGAGGCTAAGGTGAAGCTGATGAAAGGTGAAGTGAGGATGAGACCTCACAGCTCTTATCCCTGGCCAGGGAGAGCTTCAAACAAAGGAGTGTGGGTCCAGAAAGTGGGAACCCTTCTACACTCAAGACTCTGACACAACTGTACACTATACAAGATCTTGGGTTAATATCCCAATGCATCAACACCAGTTGTGTGAGCAAAGGGATGACTCAACAAGATTAGCAGGAGATGGATTGCACATCTCTTGTGTTCTGCCAATTGCCTTAATCAAGGTCTTTTCCTGCTTGGCACAAATATAAACAATCACAAGCATTGCCTCTTAAGGAGGACTTCAGACAGGTGCCTGGCCAAGTAACAGACCAGGTCTTCCAGACTACATGGAGAATAGAAATTCTACCTCAATTGGTTTATACAACCAAGCAACAGCAAGCAAGTTCAATAAGAACTATGAGCAACTAAGGTACCTGAAATCAATCCAATACCATTAGTACTCAGACAAATCAACAGTAAACAACAAATGTTAATCAGTCAATCTGTACAGTCAAACACAAGTTAATGCACACAAGTGCAAGCTATAAGCTCAAGCTCAAGCATCAAACCCTACAAAACAAAGTCAATGTTAGTCAAAAACAATTCATAAGTCAACTCAAATTGACTTGAAGCAATCTCCTTGAGCATTGTGCATTTCATCCTGAAAATCCAAACCAAACATGAGAAACTAGACCACTAGGCCAAGCCTAGAGTCCAAAAGAGATAAAAAATTCTAAACAGCAAGTGAAACTCAACCAAAATCACAATCAATCAATTTAGAAACAAATGCAATTGGTCCCATGCTCATATCATTCACCATTATCATTTCATGCACAAAACATCTCAAGCTAGGCAATTTGCAACATCAAAAGACCAAACAGAATGATCACAATCAAATCCATACCAAAACAATTCCAAAAATCCCCAAATAAATCAAGTCTAAACAGAACATATCCAATGAATAGCATGTCAAATTTCAGCTCAATTGTACAAGAGGAAGTAGGTCAATGAAAATCAAGAAGTTCAGACAAATTCAAACAAGCCAATTCAAGGCATCAACACAAACATCAACTTCCATAAATCATAAAACAATGACAATGCATGATAAATGAATGGGACCAAAGCCAAAGTGACATCAAACATGTTATGAATCACTCCATCAAATTTCATCTTCATATGATATGGTATGAGCATTTCACAAGACTTGGAAGTCAGTCACTCAAACAAAACCCTAAAATGTCTAAACAGCAAACAAAAATCCCAATCAAATAGGAAATAGATCAACAATTCCTACAAAATATCATGGCAAAACTAGACATACAGGGGGGATCACATGCAAAATTTGAGGTCAATTGGCAAAGCATGGGCATGTCAAAGAAAATCAAGAAGTTGACCTAACCTAGTGTGACACCAATTGTCACACTCAACTTGCACACATCATAACTTGCAAACCATAACTCCACAATTCACAAACTATACATCAAAATAACCAGCAATGAGTCAAGAACAAGCATGTGAAATTTCATTCAATTTGGATAATGTATGAGTATTTCATGTTAAAAATGGTGAAACATACACAAAATGCATACAAGTCAAAGGCAATAGGAAAAGTCAGCAAAATCACCAGGCACAACTTGGACTACCATGCCTAATAAAAACTAGATGAAATTTGGAATCTAACAAAAAAAGTCCCATTCAATTTGGATTAAAATTGGATTTGTTTGGATTTTTTGAAGTTAATTGAAAAAATGAAATGTTTATTTAACATGAAAAATGAA
This sequence comes from Lathyrus oleraceus, assembly GCF_024323335.1. Taxonomy (NCBI): domain Eukaryota; kingdom Viridiplantae; phylum Streptophyta; class Magnoliopsida; order Fabales; family Fabaceae; genus Lathyrus; species Lathyrus oleraceus. The sequence continues at coordinate 195,030,758 of NC_066580.1, read as the reverse complement.
TTAAATGGATCTGATGGCATTTTTGTAATTAACGAAAGCCAGGCCAAAACGATGCAGTTTCATTAAACTGCTTGGCAACGCGCTATTGGACGGGAGTGGCGCCAAACACCTTTTCAAATGGAAACAGGCGGAAATAAGATCAAACGCTGTTCTTGAGATGTTCTTCACATGAACATTCGTCCAATTCCAGAAAATTTAGCGAAGAACAAAACTCAACCAAAATTGACAAATGGCATACCGTTCTCACCGTCTCTCCACGTACATCAATAATATGCAACTGAAATCTCCTAATCCCTACTGTACTGGACGGATCGAACACGAAAAGGTTTGACATCAAAAGTTCAAATCGAGATTTCTCTCACCACACTCAATCAATTCACAAACTATGAACATCATGTGATTCTACATTGAAAGATCTTTAAAATGCATATCATAATTTACACAATGGTGAGATTCGAAAAAACACCTTGTGATTATGGCAGTGCTTGATCTTGATGCTTTTGCACGCCAATTGCCAAAACAGGTGGAGTTTAAGGTTCAGGAAGGTGAATGGAGAAGCTAGCTCAGCTCAAGGATGCTCCAATTGCAAGCATGAAGAAATTTCCATTGATGAGCAAGCTTTGGATAGTTGAGATTTAGCTATGCCTTTGCCTTGATTTGTCAAAACACTCCATCAACAATGATTAGGAAGCATGGATCCACGAAGAAGCAACCAAAACAATGAAGAAATCATGAAGAATTGTTGAAAAATAGTGATGAAGTTCTTGAGAGAATTTGAGAGAAAATGGAGGGAAAGTTTGTTGCAATCTTGGAGAATGTGATTGTAATTAGCATTTTCTGTTATGCTTAACAATATATACCATCTCCTTAATCACCTTGTTAATCCAAGTTAGCAAATTAGCTTGAATTAGTGTTAATGAGCTTTTTAGTGAAAGTCCAAAAATGACCTTCTCCAATAGCCAATGGAACAGTGAAATAGCAGTCCAAACAAGTTTCAATTGTCATATGTGAAGTGTTGGAAGTGGTTTCATGTGCAAATTCTAAGCAATTCTCAAAATCACATGTTCACACCAAAAATTCAACATAGTCCACTTGAAAATTGACTTTTTGCCTTGACCACTTTTGATGAATTTGGACCATACACCATGAAAGTACATATGAAATGGGGTTTGCTCATAAAAAGATCACTCAAATTGGACATTCCATGTGAAAGTTAGGCCACTCTAATTATAGGCCTTTTTGGAAAATGAATGGACCATATCTTGCCAACCACACATGGGAATTTCAAGTTCTTGGACTTTTTGGAAAGGTGAGAACAAGATCTACAACTTTCATGTTGAACAAATTTTCATTTGAAGCTTCTTTGGACATGTAATTTTGTGGTGAAAAACTTTCCATTTTTGGAAACTTTCATTACAAGTCACTTTCTATTTTTGGCAATTTTTTGTCTGACTTTATTTTCTTCATTCTTGAGCTTTGATATGCCAAATGAAACTTGTTTCAACATGAATGAAGTGTATCCAACTCTCTCCCACCTCCAAATCCATCAATTCAAGCACAGTTGACTTTTTCAACTGATAGATGAATCTGGCAATGCACTGATCAAGCTGAGCCCCCAATTCTCTGATGAAATGACTCAAGGATGAAACCCTAGCCTCAATAAGCCCAATAAAACCACATTATGATCCCCATATCCATCATAGACCCCATCTCCTAGCCATGCCCTGATTGGCCCAATGCAGATGATTAGGGTTGACCAGTGGTCAAAACCCTAATCTCAAGGTGTATGATCCAACACTTGATGAAATCAAGACCATGATGATGATGATGTATCACTTCAACCAAGATGTAGATCAATCTTCTTGAGAACCACAAAACCCTAATTTGGACCCCACACCCTCAGATGATTAATGATCCAGTCAATGAAACCCTAGCTTGCACCATGACCTCTCCATCTCCTGATCAAGACTTGTGAGGATGACTTGCACAATGTAACCACATGATATGCAATATGCAATGCCTAATGACCTAAAAATGATATGTAATATGTTATGCTAGTCCCAAGAGAGGAGGGCAAATTTTGAGGCGTTACAGCTGCCCCTATTCAATCCACTGTGAACCTGTCGATATGAATAGCCTCGGCTTTCAGATGATCAGGATGAAGAGTGATTGAATACCAAGAACAGACGAACAATTTGCACTCTGATGGGAAAATAATTAACAACGCCTGTCAGAATCGGCGAAGAAACACAATCTCGAAACAAACCTCCGTCTGGTACGGAAAAAGTCAGCATGAATACCAAAAAACGTCAACCTGGATACCAAAATAAATGGTAACGCAGGGATAACCCATGGCCTGAACACCACTCGTCAGTCTGAATACTGAACCTCGGAATATAAGAACATTGATGTCGGTCTGAACACCGGAATCGGAAACTGGCCTGAATGCCACTTCGGTCTGAATACCGGAAAATTGGTCTGAATACCACTTCGATCTGAATACCGGAAAACTGGCCTGAACGCCACTTCGGTTTGAATACTGGAAAACTGGCCTGAATGCCACTTCGGTCTGAACACCGGAAAATTGGCCTGAATGCCACTTCGGTCTGAACACCGGAAAATTGGCCTGAATGCCACTTCGGTCTGAATACCGGAAAATTGGTCTGAATACCACTTCGGTCTGAACATCGGAAAACTTCTTCGATCTGAAAATCGGAAATTGGCCTGAACGCCACTTCGGTCTGAACACCGGAAAATTGGCCTGAATGCCACTTCGGTCTGAATACCGGAAAATTGGTCTGAATATCATAAGTACTTCGACCTGATCGTCGGAAACTTCTTCGATCTGAAAATCGGAAATTGGCCTGAACGCCATTTCCGCTGGGATTATCATCTCTTTTTTATGCTTTTCTTGAACCCCGAAATTTTCTTCTTTTTCATTTTCTTGAACCCCGGAATTTTTCTTTACGCAAATGATCCCCGATCACTGCATTTGAACCCCGTCATCCTGTTTGCCAAATAATGAACCCCATTCTCCAGTTTGAACCCCAATCGCCTGACGATTACCCGCGATCGCCGAAGTGAACCCCGCTTTCCAGAAAATGTCGCAACATTTCCCTTTCTCCATTTGAACCCCATCTCCAGAAAATGCCTCAACATCTCCTTTTCTCCGTTTGAACCCCGATCTCCAATCTCTCGTGATAATTCCGTTGGCAACGCCGGAAATAACACCAAACACCACTCTGAGGGCGACATGTCAGAGGGTAAACCTTCACAAAAGGAAGGTAACATGTGCATCTCTTCCTCAGAAGACACCTATAACGACCTCTGTTGGCCTCAGCCAGAGCCTAAGGTGACACATGAACAGAAGATAATCCTAAGGACCTCATCCCGGATATAATCTTCAACTCCATCTCCATTTGAACCCCTGAAAATACCTCAACATTTCTTTTCTCCATTTGAACCCCGTTCTCCAGAAAATGTCTCAACATTTCCTTTTCTCCATTTGAACCCCGGAATCGCGCTGATCGCATAACATTCCCATCTCCGTCCGACGGAAAAGATTCCTCCAGTATCGCACTACTGGGAAACATTGTCGTTCTGACGTCATGATGCTAAACTCCTCAGAGTAACATCTTCACCAACCGATGAAACCAAATCTTCAAGCGGTAACCACAGCTTGAGTTGCGCTGATCGCATAACATTCCCATCTCCGTCCGACGGAAAAGTCTCCTCCAGTATCGCACTACTGGGGAAATACCTTTGATCAAATCATGAGGCTAAACTCCTCGGAGCAACACCTTCGTTTTCTGGAAAAACCACCTCTCAAACGGTAACCACGGCTTGAGACTAGCTGATGCTTGCAATATGATGCATGATTGATTTTTCTGCGTAATGTTCCATGATTATGGAAATGCTACGCAATTTATTTATGCAATATGCTATGCTTATTTTTCATGATGAATGTATAAAAAGTATCCCCCTCAAGGGACTCTTCTGGGGAATTCGAGACACTCTGGTGAGGAACTCGACATTGCTCCAACTCCACCCTGCTGGGGAAATAGCACTGCTGCTGGGAAAGGCAACCCTTGCTGGGGAATACCTCCTTTGCACCCAATCCACTTGAGGAATTGCTGGGGATAAGAACCACCAACACTCTGTGGGGATATAACAGTCTTGACTTGCTGGGGTATACATCCACCTTTGCTTCTAAGAACCCTCACAGATACCTGGCGACTTCACTTGGGAAATGCTCACAGCTAGCTCCGCTGGGAAAGCAACAATCTCCAGGACCGGCGGCTGGGGGAGCATCGATCTGAAACCTGCTGGGGATAACCATCCTGACCCTGCTAGGGGAAACGAATGCTACTCCGCTGGGACGACCCGTGCAATCCACAGGTAGAATCAACTCAGCTGGGGATGCAGATATCAGTCTGCTACGGAAACTTGTTCAATCCACTGGTAGGATGAACACTGCTAGAGATATATTTCATTGAAACCCGCTCCACTCGGGGATAGCAACCTCCAGGCCTGGCTGCTGAGGAAACACCATTTCAAACCTGTCGAGGATAACCATCCTGACTCGGCTAGGGGATCACAGACCTTGGATCTGCTGGGGAGTTGGTCCTCCTGATTCTGCTTGGGGATTTAGCTGAGGAAATGAGAAAAGTTGGTACAGAACACCCGCCGACTCGTCGAACCATGGTATCCACCTCCCAATCTCGTATCAGCTTTCCACTTTTGAGAATTCCCAGACTCGTCTGGACCTTTTCTGCTCCATCATCTTGTACTCCCAACCGCTCCGCGCTCGACGAGAAACGTACTCCTGGGATTTATACAAAAATTTCAATCTTCCGACTTTGAAGAGTCTTCTTGATTAATTCCAAAGGTCGTCGGACGTCCTCCGTCGTCTCTTCACCGTTCTCCAACTTGCTTGTCCCTGATCGGACTCTACGGGGAATTTCTACAAACTTTCCAGTCTTCCGACTTTGAAGAGTCTTCTTGATTATCATCAAGGATCGTCGTACGTCTCAACGTCTCTTCGTCATACCTTCATTCATTCGTCCCTGATTGGACTCCATGGGGACTACTTTCAACAGCTTCCACACCACAACCTGCAAGTGAGTGAAAAATATCTAACAGTTCCTGCAAAACAGATCGTTAGATAAAACCGTGCCCCAGGCATGTCAAGACTTCAACACTGGGTCACTCATCCTTCCAAATAAGATTTCAAGCTTTCAATCTTATAAACATGCATTGGAAGGAACCTGTACGTCTTAAAATGCAAAGATTCTTTATCAAAATAATTGGATGTTTTTGCAACCAAAGCGGTAATGAAAAACAAAAACAAAATTATTTGACTGAATATGCATTTTATTGATTGAAAAAGTGTGGCTCAATATTGAGCAATACAAAGGAAGCAATTCCTGAAAAGAGGTAATTGCGCACAAAAGGAAAAAATCTATCCTAATGGCAATGTGAAACCCGTGATCTCATCGAGTTCCAACTCAGTTACACCCCATATGTCCTCAGACTCTCCATGCTTTCTGCCTTCTGAACAAGACGATTCCAATTGATCCCTACCGGATATTATCCATGATGCTTTAACCAAAGCGCAAACGATCATGCCAGACGCAGTTGTTCGTTTCAATCCCTCTTTTGCCTGGACCGCCCTTTCGGGTTTTCAGTCCACCGGGATACCCCTTTTTTGCCCAAGCCGCCTTTTCAGGTTTTCGACTTGCCGGGTGTACATTTTTTTTCATTTTATCCCTAATTTTTGCCCGAACCTTTTTTCTGTTTTTGGTTCGCCGGGATGCCCATTTTTGCCTGGACTATTTTATTCTTTTCGTCCAGCGGGTCTCTTTATACGAAGTATTTTTTAACTGTGTCCGCATTCACAGGGGATGGAAAATCCTCGCCATCCATGGTCGTTAACAACAAGGCTCCGCCAGAGAAAACCTTCTTGACCACGAATGGACCTTCATAATTCGGTGTCCATTTGCCCCTTCGATCGTTTTGAGGAGGAAGGATCCTTTTCAGCACCATATCACCTACGTGATATACCCGAGGTCGTACCTTTTTGTCAAAAGCACGCTTCATCCTTTGCTGGTATAACTGCCCATGACAGATGGCTGCCAGCCTCTTTTCTTCAATAAGGCTCCCTGAGTGCGAAAGGCGTTTGCCCCAGTAGACGTACGCATCGAAGTTTGATACCCAGGACGCAAGCCTCGTACTCAGCCACCATTGTCGGTGCATTCAACTGTGACTCGGGAAGCACTAACTCATTCGCCTTATCTTCCCCATCAGACATCGGAATCCGTTCGGATTCAGGGTCAGGCCCCTCCTCCGGGATCGGTTACTCTCAATCTTTCGATTAGAGCACCTCGAGATGTCCTCATACGGGAACTCAAACTTCCTTGGTTGATAATCCTTAATGGGTTGCGGAGCGATATAACCGGACAATACACCCCTTGATTGCTTTCTGAGAGTATCACAAATCAGTCAACATTCTTTTGCTCTTCTCGCAACCCGTCCGGTCGATGCTGGCTTCTCAAACACATACTCGATCGGATCCATCTTGAAAATCCACAAAGTGGTATGAACCAGCATACACTGTCTCAGTCGGCGAGCAGCCTATGCCAAAGTACAGCAAGTTTCCTCGAGCAGTGAATGTATTGTTTCACAGTCGATAAACTTTTTGCTAAGGTAAATTGCATGCTCTTTTCGACAAGACTCGTCATGCTAACCCAATACACCTCGTAGACTCCTCGAAGGCCGTCAAGTACAGATTAACAATTGCTCCTTCCACAGAAGATATCAGAATCAGAGGTTCCTGCAATTTTTTTTTTTTATTTCTCAACGCCCCTTGGCAATCATTATTTCACCTGACCGTTTGATCTTTTCTCAACAACTTGAGTATGGGTTCACACGTGGCTGTTAGATGAGATGTGAACCATGACATGTAGTTCAAACTATCTAATAGACCACGAACCCTTTTTTTTTGTTCTCGGTTCAGGCATTTTTCTTATTTCTTTTTTTTTTTTTGTAGGATCAACCTTGATTCCTCTCTTATAATGAACCCCAACAGCTTACCGGATCGCACTCTGATAGTGCACTTACTCGAATTCAACCTCAGCTTGAATTATCTCAACCGGTCAAACGACTTGCCCCGGTCTGCCAGATGCCCCTCTTCTGTTTGGGACTTTGCTATCATGTCATCAACATAGCATTCGATTTCATGATGAATCATACCATGAAACAAAGTCACCATGGCTCTCCGATACGTGGCACCGGCGTTCTGCTTCTCTAGAGGACAGTCTTCTCTCCATGGTAGCTTGTGCATAATGACATCGGTATCCGACACTGGCATATCCTAACATGACCAGGTAGAAACATCCACATGCTCTTTCAACAAGGCTACCATTCTGCTCTCGATTCGCCTCTGAAATGGCCCTGATTTTCACTTCCTTTCTGACCTCAGCGGTGCTTGGAATAATGATCTCAATCCGCTCCTCATGCGGCTGAATCACCTTCTCCTCTTGTTTCAACAACCTGGCTAATTCCAACAGATCACAATCTTCTTCGTCTTCTTCTTCAGCAAGATAGATCGGTTTGTCGAAGTCATAAGAGGTGTAACCAAATTGTTATCAATAAGATCCGGAGAATTACTTTTGAAGTCGGAACGAAACAAATCAAAAAGATGAAAAATGAAAATAAACATTGCCATTTTTATTTGTTTTTATTTTTTAAACTGCAAAAATAAATGAAAAACAGGGAACACCGCTTTTTGACTGAAAAACATCCATTTATTAATGATGCAAAATCTTGCAAATTTAAACATGAGGTGGCCCTTACAATGAGCCATTACGTTTCGGGCAAAACGTACGGCTTTCATGCAAATAAAATTGAAAACAAGAAATTATTACTCTTCTGGACGAGTGTCAGTGCTGATCTTTTTAAGCCTTCCAGTTCTGGACTTCCACCCCTGGTGCGCACGGCTTTATCCAACCATCAAACTCGCAGTCGCTGTCAGTCTCTTCACCCACCGCACAGGCGTGACCCGAATCTTCCGCAATTGCACTCACCATCGCCTGACCATGCGCCGACATGGGATTAGCATTAACATTCGGTGATGGCGCAAAATTGATAGCCTTGGAGTCTACCAGGTCTTGGACTACGTGCTTAAAAGCTTTGCAGTCCTCCACACTGTGCCCGGGAGCACCCGAATGGAATTCACATTTGACATTTTCATCAAAATTGGTTGGCCTTTGATCAGGTCTCATAGGTGCCAAAGTCCTCAACTGTACCAGCCCCATATCTTTCAACTTCTTCAATAGGAAAGAGTATGTCACATGCGGCCTGTCAAAATGCCGATCACTCACCCTCCCCCTAACTTGATATCCAACCCTCTGAGGCCTCTGCTGAAACGGTTGTCTTTGATGTTGAGGTTGCTGCTGTTGCTGTGCAGGCTGATGCTGATTATCAGCGGGAATGGTTACTGCAGCAGTGTGCTGGAAGTAACGATCCCTACTGTGTCCCCTCTGAGCGTACACCGCGCTCGATTCACCCTCATTCTTGCGCTGATCGTTCCCGAATGGTTTCTTCGATCCTGATGACGAAGCATTACCTTGTATTTTCCCCATTCTTAGCCAACTTTCAATTCTCTCCCCTGCCACCACAATGTCAGCAAAGTTGGTAACCGGACAACCAACCATCCTCTCAGCGTACGCCCCTTGCAGGGTACCCATGAATAGATCAGACATCTCCCTGTCCACCAACGGAGGTTGCACTCTGGCAGCCAACTCCCTCCACCTCTGAGCATATTCTTTAAACCCCTCGTTATTCTTCTGAGACATACCCTGCAGCTGGGTACGACTCGGGGCCATATCAGCGTTGAACTGATACTGTTTAAAGAATGCATCTCCCAGATCCTGCCAGCTCTTGATGTCAGCAGACTTCAACTTGGTGTACCATTCCAGAGATCCTCCGGACAGACTGTCCTGGAAGAAGTACATCCATAGCTTCTGATCCATCGTATAGGCAGAAATTTTGCGAACGAAAGCTTGGAGGTGAGTTTTCGGGCAGGAACTCCCATTGTATTTGTCAAATGCAGGCGCTTTGAACTTCTGTGGGATCACGATCCCCTCGACTAGCCCCATGTTGGACATGTTGACAAACCCCGGAGTAGCATGGCTTTCCAGAGCCCTTACTTTCTCTGCCAGCAACTGGATCTCTTTGCTTTGTGGTTGGACACCATATTGCTCGAATGGCTCATTGTGCATGGAGAATTGATCGGCTTCTCGGTCTTCCTCTCTGTCATCATCAACCCCAAAGAATGGAGGAAACAGGCTGTCCTTCAGATTCTGCCCCTGACCGGGCCCACCACCAGCACCAAAACCAGCAGTATTATTCACTACGCCAATGGTTGTTCTCTTGCCACCGTCTCGAGAACCACCAATCCCCTGGTTGGAGACACCATCCAGGTTTACCCCACTGTTAGCAGCTGAAGCCCGCTCGAGCTTCTCAACCTTATCAGCTAGAGCCTTCTGACCAACTGCAAAGCCTTGCATGATGTTGATCAGCTCGCCCATCTTGTCTTTCAGCTCGAGGATATCTGCGTTAGGGAGATCCATCAGTCGAGGAGTATTGCGTCTGGTGAAATATCTGTGAGGACGGGTTGAGTGCAAAGGTATGACTCTGCGAACACGAGCAATGATTCCTGAAACAATCAAGCGCGTTAGCAACAGATACCTGCAAAACAGCAAACAGGTTAATATGCATGGATGCAACGTCTATCCATATGAGGAAGATTTTGTCCTTTGATTCTGGTTTCATCGAGACAGATAATATTTTTTCATCCATATTCTGACATCCAGATGTCTCTCAACCAGATTCTCAATCAATCATACTCCCCATATGCCTAGACGTAAGTTAGATGCAGATGAATGCAAAATGGGAATGATGCAGATGAATGCATGCAATGCATTGTGCCATCCTCCAAGTCATCTGATCCTCTATTGCACTGAAGCCTGATCTCTGAACGGATCACAACCATCTGAGGAAATATGTGACCATAAATCCGACTCAAGGGTTCCGAAATAAACGGAACTGAAAGATACACCATCATCATCATCAGACCTTCTCTGAGCAGATACCCAATCAATCTCTGAATCGGCCCGGGGAATCCCGAAATAAACGGATCCCCACTGATAGAATCGGCCCGGGGAATCCTGAAATAAACGGATCCCCACTGATAAATACCACGGACAGCACTCCGGCGTCTCGGAAATAAATGACCATAAATCCGACTTATAAATATGACTCTGATCAACGGAACCAAAAGTCACCATCTGAGTCACCATCTGAACATACATCTGAAAGAATCACCCTCCCCTCACAGGTAAATTCTAATCAGGTCATCCTAAGGCGGATAATGGCTTCGACAATCGGGCAAAGATACTCAATGGGTTTGCCCTTTCGGGTGTGCCATTGTAGCTCCCTTAAGATCGTCTAAACCAAAGATCCGGGAAATGATCGGTCACCAGAGTCAATAGTTCAAAAGAGATACTCCGACCTAAGCGGAATAACTCCACTCGGCAAGACTCTCTCCAATGAACCTCGTCCGGCTGTGGTGACATGTCTCCTCTGCATGTCGTACAACATGTGAAGAAACATGAGACCACACTAATCCTAGATGTACACTCAGGCCTGGGTATTGGGCCTCACTCAGAACACCCACCCCATAACAGAGGAACCACCTGCACAGAGGACGGCAACATGACAGTATGATGCATGCAAATATTTATGCAAATATATACACATTCAGAATAATAATAAATGCAATAAATAGAGCAGCACAAGCAACCTAAACTATCCTAGAACGCTAGGAGAGACTCGCTTAGGGAAGATGGACCAGCATAGGTCAACATCTGGCTTCCCCAGCAGAGTCGCCAGCTGTCGCATCCGCGAAAAACAACCGGCGAGCTGAAACAAAAACAACACAGAGCCGCCACCGTGCGTTATTTATCCCAAAAGAGGGAAAGGAAACGCTCAGAGTAAACCTGGAAAAGACATGGTCTCGCGACCAAAGAGAAAGGGTACGGGAGTCGGTTACGCAAGGGGAAGGTATTAGCACCCCTCACGTCCGTCGTACTCGACGGGATCCACGCTCTAGAAAATAGAATAAGGTTGCTAAACAAACACTGCTCAAAGAATACACACACGCACACATACTATCGGACACAGGTGGAAGACGGAAGAAGGTAACTCGGCAGGATATCGCATCCTGGTCCTACGTAGTTTGTCAGAAACAAACATCAGAGTCAACGTAGTTCGGGACAAAGGGGAACGTGCTCGATAGGATATCGCATCCTATGCCTACGTATCTCATCTGGAATGAGAATCAGAGCAGCCGTAGTTCGGCTCACGCACGCCAAACAAAATAAAACACCCGCACGCAAAAAGTGGCAAACATGGGACCCGAAAGAAAATCACTGGACTTATATCAGCGCCCGAACCAAAACACACACAAAAGGGCAAACGTGGAGCCCGACTGCCAATCACTGGACTTACATCAGCATCCGAACCAAACAAACCCACACTGGAACCCGAATGCCACTCGATGGACTTACATCAGCTTCCAAGCACACAACAACCTAACAAGTTAATAGGGAGTCTGGAACTCGAGCCTATAACTGTCAAGCACACACTCAAGAAAGAAAAGGTTCTGAACCTCACGAGTTAAATAGGGAGTCTGGAACTCGAGCCTAATAGCCGTCAAACAAACACACACAAAAAGGAAAAAAGGGTTTGCCCGGAGAGATCTCGCACGACCTCCTGCCTACGTACCTCATCTGGTATGAGGATCAGGGCAACGTAGTTCCCCTTAACAGGGGAGAAACTTTCTCCTAACCAGAGACTGGGAAATGACAAACTAAAAGGGAGTTGACTCGAGCCTAATAGTTATCATGAATTCCACAATGGTCCTAGGTTGAGTTTTCTACCTACTTGCACAACAACAAGCTATCCTATCCAGGCAAAGCAAGCATGCAAGCATAAACAAATCAAAGCAAACATTCACAGTTAGCACACACTATATCCAGACAAGTGGGCTTAAACAATGGGTTAGACTGCCAAGGCAAGTCATCTGTACAAGGGTGATGTTAGCTCTTAACCTTGCCATTGAGAGGCTAAGGTGAAGATGATGAAAGGTGAAGTGAGGATGAGACCTCACAGCTCTTATCCCTGGCCAGGGAGAGCTTCAGACAAAGGAGTGTGGGTCCAGAAAGTGGGAACCCTTCTACACTCAAGACTCTGACACAACTGTACACTGTACAAGATCTTGGGTTAATATCCCAATGCATCAACACCAGTTGTGTGAGCAAAGGGATGACTCAACAAGATTAGCAGGAGATGGATTGCACATCTCTTGTATTCTGCCAATTGCCTTAATCAAGGTCTTTTCCTGCTTGGCACAAATATAAACAATCACAAGCATTGCCTCTTAAGGAGGACTTCAGACAGGTGCCTGGCCAAGTAACAGACCAGGTCTTCCAGACTACATGGAGAATAGAAATTCTACCTCAATTGGTTTATACAACCAAGCAACAGCAAGCAAGTTCAATAAGAACTATGAGCAACTAAGGTACCTGAAATCAATCCAATACCATTAGTACTCAGACAAATCAACAGTAAACAACAAATGTTAATCAGTCAATCTGTACAGTCAAACACAAGTTAATGCACACAAGTGCAAGCTATAAGCTCAAGCTCAAGCATCAAACCCTACAAAACAAAGTCAATGTTAGTCAAAAACAATTCATAAGTCAACTCAAATTGACTTGAAGCAATCTCCTTGAGCATTGTGCATTTCATCCTGAAAATTCAAACCAAACATGAGAAACTAGACCACTAGGCCAAGCCTAGAGTCCAAAAGAGATAAAAAATTCTAAACAGCAAGTGAAACTCAACCAAAATCACAATCAATCAATTTAGAAACAAATGCAATTGGTCCCATGCTCATATCATTCACCATTATCATTTCATGCACAAAACATCTCAAGCTAGGCAATTTGCAACATCAAAAGACCAAACAGAATGATCACAATCAAATCCATACCAAAACAATTCCAAAAATCCCCAAATAAATCAAGTCTAAACAGAACATATCCAATGAATAGCATGTCAAATTTCAGCTCAATTGTACAAGAGGAAGTAGGTCAATGAAAATCAAGAAGTTCAGACAAATTCAAACAAGCCAATTCAAGGCATCAACACAAACATCAACTTCCATAAATCATAAAACAGTGACAATGCATGATAAATGAATGGGACCAAAGCCAAAGTGACATCAAACATGTTATGAATCACTCCATCAAATTTCATCTTCATATGATATGGTATGAGCATTTCACAAGACTTGGAAGTCAGTCACTCAAACAAAACCCTAAAATGTCTAAACAGCAAACAAAAATCCCAATCAAATAGGAAATAGATCAACAATTCCTACAAAATATCATGGCAAAACTAGACATACAGGGGAGATCACATGAAAAATTTGAGGTCAATTGGCAAAGCATGGGCATGTCAAAGAAAATCAAGAAGTTGACCTAACCTAGTGTGACACCAATTGTCACACTCAACTTGCACACATCATAACTTGCAAACCATAACTCCACAATTCACAAACTATACATCAAAATAACCAGCAATGAGTCAAGAACAAGCATGTGAAATTTCATTCAATTTGGATAATGTATGAGTATTTCATGTTAAAAATGGTGAAACATACACAAAATGCATACAAGTCAAAGGCAATAGGAAAAGTCAGCAAAATCACCAGGCACAACTTGGACTACCATGCCTATCAAAAACTAGATGAAATTTGGAATCTAACAAAAAAAGTCCCATTCAATTTGGATTAAAATTGGATTTGTTTGGATTTTTTGAAGTTAATTGAAAAAATGAAATGTTTATTTAACATGAAAAATGAATTAAATGGATCTGATGGCATTTTTGTAATTAACGAAAGCCAGGCCAAAACGACGCAGTTTCATTAAACTGCTTGGCAACGCGCTATTGGACGGGAGTGGCGCCAAACACCTTTTCAAATGGAAACAGGCGGAAATAAGATCAAACGCTGTTCTTGAGATGTTCTTCACATGAACATTCGTCCAATTCCAGAAAATTTAGCGAAGAACAAAACTCAACCAAAATTGACAAATGGCATACCGTTCTCACCGTCTCTCCACGTACATCAATAATATGCAACTGAAATCTCCTAATCCCTACTGTACTGGACGGATCGAACACGAAAAGGTTTGACATCAAAAGTTCAAATCGAGATTTCTCTCACCACACTCAATCAATTCACAAACTATGAACATCATGTGATTCTACATTGAAAGATCTTTAAAACGCATATCATAATTTACACAATGGTGAGATTCGAAAAAACACCTTGTGATTATGGCAGTGCTTGATCTTGATGCTTTTGCACGCCAATTGCCAAAACAGGTGGAGTTTAAGGTTCAGGAAGGTGAATGGAGAAGCTAGCTCAGCTCAAGGATGCTCCAATTGCAAGCATGAAGAAATTTCCATTGATGAGCAAGCTTTGGACAGTTGAGATTTAGCTATGCCTTTGCCTTGATTTGTCAAAACACTCCATCAACAATGATTAGGAAGCATGGATCCACGAAGAAGTAACCAAAACAATGAAGAAATCATGAAGAATTGTTGAAAAATAGTGATGAAGTTCTTGAGAGAATTTGAGAGAAAATGGAGGGAAAGTTTGTTGCAATCTTGGAGAATGTGATTGTAATTAGCATTTTCTGTTATGCTTAACAATATATACCATCTCCTTAATCACCTTGTTAATCCAAGTTAGCAAATTAGCTTGAATTAGTGTTAATGAGCTTTTTAGTGAAAGTCCAAAAATGACCTTCTCCAATAGCCAATGGAACAGTGAAATAGCAGTCCAAACAAGTTTCAATTGTCATATGTGAAGTGTTGAAAGTGGTTTCATGTGCAAATTCTAAGCAATTCTCAAAATCACATGTTCACACCAAAAATTCAACATAGTCCACTTGAAAATTGACTTTTTGCCTTGACCACTTTTGATGAATTTGGACCATACACCATGAAAGTACATATGAAATGGGGTTTGCTCATAAAAAGATCACTCAAATTGGACATTCCATGTGAAAGTTAGGCCACTCTAATTATAGGCCTTTTTGGAAAATGAATGGACCATATCTTGCCAACCACACATAGGAATTTCAAGTTCTTGGACTTTTTGGAAAGGTGAGAACAAGATCTACAACTTTCATGTTGAACAAATTTTCATTTGAAGCTTCTTTGGACATGTAATTTTGTGGTGAAAAACTTTCCATTTTTGGAAACTTTCATTACAAGTCACTTTCTATTTTTGGCAATTTTTTGTCTGACTTTATTTTCTTCATTCTTGAGCTTTGATATGCCAAATGAAACTTGTTTCAACATGAATGAAGTGTATCCAACTCTCTCCCACCTCCAAATCCATCAATTCAAGCACAGTTGACCACAGTTGACTTTTTCAACTGATAGATGAATCTGGCAATGCACTGATCAAGCTGAGCCCCCAATTCTCTGATGAAATGACTCAAGGATGAAACCCTAGCCTCAATAAGCCCAATAAAACCACATTATGATCCCCATATCCATCATAGACCCCATCTCCTAGCCATGCCCTGATTGGCCAAATGCAGATGATTAGGGTTGACCAGTGGTCAAAACCCTAATCTCAAGGTGTATGATCCAACACTTGATGAAATCAAGACCATGATGATGATGATGTATCACTTTAACCAAGATGTAGATCAATCTCCTTGAGAACCACAAAACCCTAATTTGGACCCCACACCCTTAGATGATTAATGATCCAGTCAATGAAACCCTAGCTTGCACCATGACCTCTCCATCTCCTGATCAAGACTTGTGAGGATGACTTGCACAATGTAACCACATGATATGCAATATGCAATGCCTAATGACCTAAAAATGACATGTAATATGTTATGCTAGTCCCAAGAGAGGAGGGCAAATTTTGAGGCGTTACAGCTGCCCCTATTCAATCCACTGTGAACCTGTCGATATGAATAGCCTCGGCTTTCAGATGATCAGGATGAAGAGTGATTGAATACCAAGAACAGACGAACAATTTGCACTCTGATGGGAAAATAATTAACAACGCCTGTCAGAATCGGCGAAGAAACACAATCTCGAAACAAACCTCCGTCTGGTACGGAAAAAGTCAGCATGAATACCAAAAAACGTCAACCTGGATACCAAAATAAATGGTAACGCAGGGATAACCCATGGCCTGAACACCACTCGTCAGTCTGAATACTGAACCTCGGAATATAAGAACATTGATGTCGGTCTGAACACCGGAATCGGAAACTGGCCTGAATGCCACTTCGGTCTGAATACCGGAAAATTGGTCTGAATACCACTTCGATCTGAATACCGGAAAACTGGCCTGAACGCCACTTCGGTTTGAATACTGGAAAACTGGCCTGAATGCCACTTCGGTCTGAACACCGGAAAATTGGCCTGAATGCCACTTCGGTCTGAACACCGGAAAATTGGCCTGAATGCCACTTCGGTCTGAATACCGGAAAATTGGTCTGAATACCACTTCGGTCTGAACATCGGAAAACTTCTTCGATCTGAAAATCGGAAATTGGCCTGAACGCCACTTCGGTCTGAACACCGGAAAATTGGCCTGAATGCCACTTCGGTCTGAATACCGGAAAATTGGTCTGAATACCATAAGTACTTCGACCTGATCGTCGGAAACTTCTTCGATCTGAAAATCGGAAATTGGCCTGACATTCAAACAGTAGGCCTTATGCCAGGTATGGTATTTCCTTGATAACCAGACTGAAAATAAATACTGAGTTCTAACAGAACACCAATTGTTCTATTCCTTAGTATCTGCTAACAGGGATGAATGTCATAACATCCAGTTTGACATTCAATCAATCATGTATTAGCTAATCCTGTAGTATACTCCTCAAGAGTGTCATGACACCAGTCAAGACATCAGAGTACAACTAAATATTCTAACATACAATGCAGTTAAATAAACACCTCCACAGCATGTCATGACATCAGTCAAGACATTAGAATCCAACTAGTGTTTTACCATACAATGCAGCCAATTAAACACCTACAAACTCCCCCTTTGGCAAATTTTTGGCTAAAACACTTTGATCTCACAACAGAGTCCATAGCAGCGGAAATCACACATCTAGCAGAAAATTAACCTAGCTAATACACTCAGAGTAGCAGCACACTAACACAGATGGAAGTTAAATAAAAACTTCACATAGCAGCACACATACAAACACTCACACTCATGGAAGTGGAACATCTGCTACAGCATAACCTCTGGATAAGAGGATCTTGAATATCTGTCTAGCAATAAGCAAAACACTTTGTTGTCACTCTATTGTCCTGGGGTATCACCTGTTACTCCCCATTTTTGTCAAAAATGTTGCCAAAGCAACACTTTAAATTACAGATCCACATAAATGACAGAATTACAGACTTGGTTTTACTTCACAGTTTCAACCAATTCAACACCCACTTGATCTTGCAAGACAAGGGTTAATGACATATTTTTGTACATTTTGATTAGTAAACAAATGAGACAAATAATGATATATAAATGCAAGCAATGTTTGGTGATCAAGAACCACTCTCAAGAAATGTCTCACCCATAGGGAAGGAAGCAAGGTGTCCAATGATCCTTGAGGCAATGCAATGATATGATATGATGCCATGAGGGATCTTAGGGACAAAATTGGGATCTTACAGATGCCCCTATTTAAGGTCATTCTAGCCGGAGAAGTGAAGGTTAAAATCTTCATCTCGACGCGGTAGAATGGGCTTAAATAACAATAATGAGACAAATTTTGGTCCCTAAGAGACCTCATGATGCAAATGTATGAATGCAAAACAAACAAACTCTGTGGGGAATAGGGGTCCACAAAGAAGAAAAGACGTTCCATCGAAGTAATACACTCACCAGGAACAGAGACTCTGACAAGACTCTGATGGGGATAAGAAAAGAATGCGTGAGCAGGACACGACTCTAAATTAGGGGAAAAAGAACTGACACTGCGTGAGCAGGACACGACTGGACTGGAGACCTCACTAGGGAGTGAAGGACTCAAACTGGGGAAAAGAAGAAGTTTCCAAAGGGAACACATCCAATGGAAAGACTCAAGCTGACTCAAACTATCCACAAAGGATACTTCGGATAAAAATCCGGACTCGGACTGAGGAAAGATTCACACAGAACCTCCCTGCCGGGGAAAATTGCACATATTGGGGAAAATGCCAATACAGCAAAAGGGTAAAATCACAACAAAAACTCCACTGGGGAACGTCTAATAAAGACTCTCCTGGAGAAAAACTGCAAGATGAGGTGTTACCGGTTACTGGGTAACAAGCTCAAAGAGACATGTGATCTAAACACCAGTATAAGGGTGAAAGAACAACAAGCTCAAGAAGAATGAATATCTAAGACCGGTATAAGGGTGAGAGATATCAATCAACCAACATCTGAGAAAGACCTGAAAAAGGTACATCAACTCAGGGAAATCTGACTCCACAAGGGACCAAGGTCATAATAGGGAGTAGAAAGGAAGAAACACCAGGGATACCGGTTACTGGGTATATAATAGGTGACCAACCGAAGCGTGAATTGGTATATATGCCAAAACACTCATCATCCAAAAGGAGGGCTTGAAAAAGCAAATCAACTTACAAGATGGACATTCAAATCCACAACGGGAAGACGAATCTTACTCAAATGGGGAAGGACAAAAGACTTCAACCAAAGAGTGCATGAGATATAATATCCATTACCGTCAGAACATGGATAGTATACTCGCATGGAAGGAACACCAGGGATACCGGTTACTGGGCATATAATAGGTGACCGACCGAAAAGAGAAACAATCGTTACCAACAACAACCGGGTAAACAAAAGAATAACTCGCTGGGGATAAATTGCAAGCATCCGGCAATTATCCAGGAAACATATCACCGGTTACTGGGAGATACGCTCAAAAGGGAGAACAGAAGACTATTTGATTCCGCAAAGGAAACACGAATCTTACTCGACTGGGGAAACACGACATGCTTCGACCGAAGAGAGCATGAGATATATTATCCATTACCGTCAGAACATGGATAATACACTCACATGGAAGATTATCCACAACCGGCTACTGGGTTAATAAAGGATAAATCAACCGAAAAGAAAGGCATCGGGATACCAAAACTAGGTATATAAAGATGACCGATAAAAGGGAGCAACATTCATTACCAATCAAACGGGTAAATGGAAGATAATCCGCTGGAGATGAATTGCATAAATAGAGAAATTATCCAAGCACACGAGGGAACATCAACACCGAATATTGGATGAAGATAACCGTCAAGGAGGGGATTACACCTACGGGATACTGGGTAGGAAACCACGGAAAAGTAACCGTCATCGATTATGATGAACAAAAGGTTAACTCTGCAAAGGGGAGAACCAAGGATTTACAACTACCGAATACTGGGTAGAAGACCAAAGATTCTGGCTGAGGAAACAAGAGGTTTATCACTACCGACTACTGGGTAGAAAACCAAAGACTCAGCTGAGGATAAGGTGAATATTGTTGAATACTGAGCAATTATTCAACTATCCCTTAAGGAAATGCAAACTCCGCTAGGGAGACAACAACAACATAGGATTTACAGCTACCGAATACTGGGTAGAAGACCACAAAATCCGCCATCGACCAGGATGAACCACAAAGGTTACCTCTGCTAGGGGATAAAAGAGTAGGATTTATAACTACTGAATATTGGGTAGAAAACCAACGACGCTTGCTGGGGAGCAAGGAAAATAATAGGGTTTACAACTATCGAATACCGGGTAGAAAACTACCAACTCTGCTGAGGAACAAACAATCCACAATCACAGATCCCACAAAGAGGAAAAAGTATATAGGATTTACAACTACCGATTACTGGGTAGAAAACCACAAAGGATAGGACTTACAACTACCGGTTACTGGGTAGAAGCCACAACATCCGTTGGGGATAAGATGAACTATTGCCGGTTACTGGGCAATTTATTCATTTATTCCACAGGGAAGCACAAGAGACAGTTGAAAAAAGGCCAATTCAGGATCAAACCAAAAAGGCAAACTGAAACAAGACTCGTCCTAATGAGGATATAACTCAATAGGAAAATCCATCCCAATATATGTGTCGGGAGGAAACGGAAAAAACCGTCATCCACGAGGATATATCTCAGTGGGGAACTGCAGAAGGAATGACAAACACTTTCTGCTTATGGGGCTGACTCTATATTGAGAGATTAGACACCCGACATCTGCTGTGGGAGATCTATATCACCAATCAGCAGGAGACAAACAAAAGATATATGGCAAAAAATGCAACATGAATATCTGAATGTTAAAAGTATGCATGAATATGCGTGATTTAAGTTTAATGAATGCTGACAAAACAGACATTACTAACACAAACAGGGTCCAGGAATCGAACGCCTGGTACTACACTTCCAGAGGAGAAAGTCCAAGACATTCAACTGGGAAGCCAATCTGCTAGAGATCTGAATGCTAAAAAGCAAAGATCTGCTGGGAAGAAAAAGATCAGAGACATCGAAGAAATCCCAAAAATCTCTGAGTGATGGATCATCAATCAACCCAACTGGGGAACAGACATTCACAACAAGCAGCAACTGCCACAAAGACAAGTCTGTTGGGGAAGTAGAGAAATCACGAGATTCCTGCAGGGGGAATCAGTCTCAACTGAGAAAAGGAGCTCACTGCACAGGAAAAAAATGCCACTAAAGCAACTCCAAACAACTCTACAGGGGAACACCCACTGATGAAGAACAGATCACACAAGTAGATTCTGCCATACAAGCCACTCTACTGGGGATCAAAACAATCAGGAAATCACCAAATCTCTGCAAGGGAGGAATCATCACAGATACAACCCACCACCAAATCTGCTGAGGATTTATCTGAGGCAGAGAAGGAACGTTGGGGATCAACCACCCAACACTGAACCTTCCAAAAGGAAAACCCCAACTGCTGAGGAGGAATAAATCACTGCTCTGTTGAAGGGAGTGGAGGAGCAAACCTCAACAAACACTCTGATGGGGAGAGATGGCATAGATGAAACATATCATACCAACAACTCCACTGGCGACTACACTGAGGAGAGTGATGGAGTACCGGAATGTCAACCCACCAACTACCGAATCTTCCAAAAGGAAAGCACCCATGCTGGGGAGAGAATACTGCTGGAGAAGAAAACGAAGTCTTCAACAAGCACTCTGCTCCGGGAACACAAAAAAAATCTCAACAGAAACTCTGCTTGGGGAGCAACCCTAACAACAATCTGGAGAAAGAGGATACAACCAAATCAGGAATACGAACAAATGTCTTACCCCGTTAGAAAATCATGCCACCCTTGGGAGAGCACTGAGAAATTCTTAAGTATCCTTTTATCATTGTGAATGTTCACTTTGTTTAAAAACAAATTTTGAAAAATTTTTGTTTAAAACAATGACATTTTATCAATTAAAACATGCAAAACATTTGTTGAATTGAAACAAATAAGAGTGCAAATAATTGGATAAAAGCTCAAATTTATTTGATAGAATGGTAGCCTGCAAATGGCAAGACTCCATAGATCTGTACAAATTTGAAATCGGTGATATATATTGGAAGAGGGCTACATTGAACATAATGACCATTTCTCTACCAATTTGAATCCGATGTATTCGAAGCTTCAGTTGACAACGAATCAAGAATCTCTAACGAACAGACAGCTGCGGAACAGAAAGTCTTGTCAGGATGCAGTTACTTGCCAAATCCCTAATTTTTGCCTAGATTGCCCCAGGGTGAGGTACTCAATCTAGCGGGATACAAATATTCTTTTTTCCATGTCTCTAATTTTTGCCTGGATCGCCCTTTCGGGTTTTCCACCGAGACGCTCATTTTTGCCTAAGCCGCCCTTTCGGGTTTTCAACTTAGCGAGCAATTCTGTTTTTTCTTTTTAGGTGAAGTATTTCTTGACTGCATCTGAATTCACAGGACGAGTGAAATCCTCCCCATCCATTGTTGTAAGAATCAAAGCACCGCCTGAAAAGGCTCTCTTAACAACATATGGACCTTCGTAGTTTGGAGTCCACTTCCCCCTGGAATCGGGCGTGAAAGACAAAACTTTCTTGAGCACGAGGTCACCTTCTCGGAACACACGAGGCTTGACCTTCTTATCGAATGCTTTC
Organism: Lathyrus oleraceus; assembly: GCF_024323335.1. Lineage (NCBI taxonomy): Eukaryota > Viridiplantae > Streptophyta > Magnoliopsida > Fabales > Fabaceae > Lathyrus > Lathyrus oleraceus. The sequence goes on along the minus strand of NC_066580.1, from coordinate 195,008,389 downwards.
TTCATTCTCTGTTGATATAACTGACCATGGCACATGGCAGTCAATCTCTTCTCTTCAATCAAATTCAGTTGGTCATAACGAATCTGAATCCATTCAGCATCAGTCAACTTGGCTTCCATCAAGACTCGCATTGATGGGATCTCCACCTCTACTGGGAGAACAGCCTCCATGCCATAAACAAGAGCAAAAGGGGTTGCCCCTGTTGAAGTACGGACAGATGTACGATATCCATGCAAAGCAAATGGCAGCATCTCATGCCAATCTTTATACGTAACTGTCATCTTCTGGATAATCTTCTTGATATTCTTATTAGCAGCTTCAACAGCCCCATTCATCTTGGGTCTGTAAGGAGAGGAATTATGGTGTGCAATCTTGAACTCAGCGCACAACTCTTCCATCATCTTATTGTTCAAGTTAGATCCATTATCAGTAATGATCTTATCAGGCACACCATAACGGCAAATCAGCTGATTCTTGACAAACTTCACGACCACTTGCCTGGTCACGTTAGCATACGAAGCGGCTTCAACCCATTTGGTGAAGTACTCAATTGCTACGAGAATAAACCTGTGTCCGTTGGACGCCTTCGGTTCAATCATGCCGATCATGTCGGTTCCCCACATAGAGAAAGGCCATGGTGATGAAATCACATTCAGAAGTGTTGGAGGAATATGAATCTTGTCCGCATAAATCTGACATTTGTGGCATTTCTTCACGTATTTGCAGCAGTCAGACTCCATTGTCAGCCAATAGTAGCCTGCTCTCAACATCTTTCTAGCCATGGCATGTCCATTGGAGTGAGTACCAAATGAACCTTCATGGACCTCAATCATCAACAGGTTTGCTTCGTGTCTATCCACGCATCTGAGCAAGACCATGTCATAATTTCTCTTATAAAGCACTTCACCACTGAGGTAGAAACTGCCTGACAACCTTCTCAAAGTTTTCCTATCTTTCACAGATGCCCCAGGCGGGTAGATCTGGTTCTGGAGGAAATTCTTGATATCAAAATACCAAGGCTTGTCATCATTTACTTCTTCAACTGCAAACACGTGAGTTGGTTTATCCAAGCGCATCACTGTAATGTTGAGGACTTCATTCCAATACTTGACTACAATCATTGAAGCAAGCGTAGCAAGAGCATCTTCCATCCGATTATCTTCCCAAGGGATATGATGAAAGTCAACTTCTATAAAGAACGTTGAAATCCTCCTTGCATAATCTCTATATGGAATGAGACTGGGTTGATTCGTCTCCCACCCTCCCTTGATCTGATTGACAACTAGGGCCGAATCACCGTACACATCAAGATACTTGATTCTCAAATCAATGCATTCTTCCAATCCCATAATACAGGCTTCGTACTCCGCCATATTATTCGTGCATTTGAAAGTTAGCCTTACTGTAAACGGAATATGTGTTCCATGAGGAGTAATGATTACTGCCCCAATTCCATTTCCGTACTGATTTACAGCGCCATCAGACACCATCGTCCATCTAGGACCAGGTTCCGGACCTTCATCAAGTGTAGGCTCATCACAATCTTTCATTTTCAAATACAGAATTTCCTCATCTGGGAAGTCGTACTGAACAGACTGATGATCTTCAATCGGCTGGTGTGCCAAATGGTCAGCCAAGACACTACCTTTGATAGCTTTCTGAGCTCGATACTCGATATCATACTCAGACAACAACATCTGCCAACGGGAAATCCTCCCAGTTAAAGCAGGCTTCTCGAAGATATACTTGATTGGATCCATTCTAGATATCAACCAAGTTGTATGATTTATCATGTACTGGCACAAACACTTAGCAGCCCAAGCCAAAGCACAGCACGTCTTCTCAAGCATTGAGTATCGAGACTCACAATCAGTGAACTTCTTACTCAGGTAGTAAATAGCATATTCTTTCTTTCCCGATTCATCTTGCTGACCGAGGACACAACCCATCGAATCTTCAAGCACAGTCAAATACATGTGTAGCACCTCAAATTTGCACCCTACCTTTTGTACATTCATTTCATATTAGGTCATTAACATAGCATAGGCCACTGCATAACATTGCATTATCTGTTTGCCCAAGTGCAAGTTCAACTGATAAATTAGGTCAAACTGGTCAGGAGATCAGTCAATCAAGCAAGCAAGTGCAATTTCCAAGGAAGCAAGGCCCTAGGGTTGGTCCAACATGTTCACATGACCTAGGGGTCCTGTTGAAGAGGTTTGGTCAAGGATTGGGTGCTCAGAAGTCATCAGTCATTGTTCAGTTTACCAGAAACCCTAGAAAGTCAACTATGGTCAACTGTGGTCAACTGTGCCTGATTTTATGGATTGGAAGGTGGGAGATGGTTCATTCATGTCCATACAAGTCTCATTTGACATTTCAAAGATCAAGAGTGAAGAATTTGAAGTCAGACAAAAAGTTTCCTAAAATGGCAGGTGACCTGTAATTGGAAACTGCCAAAAATAGAAAGTTTTTCTCCTCAAATTTACATCATCATAAAAGCTTCAAATGAAATTTTGTCCAAAAGGAAAGTTGAATATCTTGATCTCACCTTTCCAAAAAGTCCAAGAACACTCATTTCTCATTTATGGTTGGCAAGTTATGATCAAATCATTTTCAGAAATTTTTGAACTTCAAAGTGGCATATCTTCCAAACCATTTGGCCAAATTGGGTGAGGTTTTTTGCTACAAGTCACATTTGATATGCTCTATCCAAATCCTTCATCACAATTCACCAAAAATCATCCAATCAAAATGGCCTTTTTTTCAAGTGCATGAATTAAAAAGAGAGAGGTGAAAAAGGTGACTTTCAAATTAAGCCTTGCCAATGCATTTTACCATTTGCCAATGTTCAGAAATCACATTTGGAGATTGTTTAAGCCCACTTTCGTGCATTAACATGCACCCCATGCATTATTGAGTGGTTTTTAGCAAATTGTCAAAACACCTCTTTTGAGCTAATTTCAATTACCACTTCATTAACCAAGCTTAGCCTTGTTAATCAGAGTATATATGACTCATTTCTGATGGAAAAACCCTAGCCACAATTGCAAATCAGATCAAAACTTCATTTTCTCTCAAAAAACTCTCATTATCCACTTGGAATTTTTCTGAAAACCTTCAAAGGATTCGTGCTCCTGTGCATTGTGCCACCACCTACAAACCTTTTTGAAGCTTTTGCAAGGATAAATTCATGACTGTTCGAGAAAATACAACACTGTTGCATTGAACCATCTCCATGGCAGTCGGATTTTTAAGCATGATTGAGCAAGAGTGAGCTTCCAATACTCATCCATTCACCTCCTGGAGTATCAAGGCATTGCTGTTTCAACTAAACACGACCAAAGGACCACTATTCCAACACTGTGCTTCAGGTTAGGTAAAATTTCGAATCACACCATTGTTGAAATTATGCTATGCTTCTTGAAGATCTTTCCATGCTGATTACAATGAAACTTGAATCGTGGAAAATGGTTGCATAATGAGAGAGAACGAGGGATTTGAAGTTTCATGTTCATGATGAGATTTGCTCGATTCGTGCTTGATATGTTGTTGTTTGATGAATTGATTGTTGTTTATTGATGCTTGATGATGGATCTACACGGTGTATTTCTTAATTTTCATTTCTGGAACTTTTTATTTTTTCTGGAAAATTACGTTTGAAGATGATGATGATCATTATGCTGTTCTTCATTTCTGGAGAATTTCCTGCGGATTCTCCTGCAGCATTCATAGCGTTAGCTACGCTTTTTCCTGCGGATCCTGGGCATTACCTGCGGATTATGGCTGCATGGGATTAGGGTTAAGGGCGCGCGTTTCAAATGTTCAAGTTATTTACAAGTTTGCCATTGCCGGTTTTAATTTTTAATTAAATCATTTTCTTTTTTCATTATTTATTTCATTTTGGCATGGCAACTTAGAAAATTCATAAGTTCTTCAATATTTGTCCAAATTTGATGGGATTTTTTGTGAAATGCTCCTCATGACCTCTAGTTTAGTATGGTAATTTTTCCAAATTTTTTGCACGTGTAGATATTTAAATGTGCTAGGGTTTGTTCATGTGTGTCCATTTTGTGTATGCTTTGCCAATTTGCTTATGAAATGATGATACATGATCCAATGCCTCTCAAATTTTTTGTGCTTAAACTAGACATGTTCATGGTGATTTTGGTGTAGAGTTTGTAATTTTATCATTGCTGGTTGTGGAGATATGATTTTTTGAATAGGGGTGTGACAATTTGTGTCACACCATGCATGTCCAACTTCATGATTTTAATTACCATGCTTATTGAAATCAAAATGGTCCGATTTTTTGCATGAAGACACTTGTGCATGTTTAGAATGTGTGTGATTTTTTCTGGAATTGTTGATTGCATTTCCTATTTGATTGATAATTTCTCCCCTGTTTGACCAAAATGTTGACTTCTTGTGACACATGTTCTCATATGATTTGTGAAATTCTCATACATTATTGGATGGACTTGAAATTTGACATGTGCATTGTGGACATCTTGAAGTATATCATGGCTTTGGTCCCATTCATTTATCATGCTTTATCACTGTTTTATGATTGGTTGAAGTTGATGCATCATTTATGACCTAGTTTGAACTTGTATTTGCATTCCTTGCCTTTCTGATTTTCATTGACCTACCTCCTTTGATCCAAATGAGCTGAAATTTGGTATGCTTATCATGTTATGGATGGTGTTTGATCATGATTTATTTGAGGAATTTTTTAAATGTTTATGATTGAATTTGAGTTGAGTCATTCTGTTGACTTCTTTGAGGTTCTATATGACATGTTTTGACCTAATTTGTTTGTGAGATGATGATGATGAATGATATGAATGTGAAACCACTTGGGTTTGCTTCTTGATTGATTTGTCTTGACTTTGGACACTTGTCCCTTGCTGTTTTGAATTTGTTATCTCCTTTTGACCCTAGGCTTGTCCTAGTGGTCTTGTTGCTCATGTTTAAGCTTGGTTTTTCAGGTTAAGCAGCAATTGCTTCAAAGAGACTAATGCAAGTTGAATGAGTTTGTTTGTTTATCATGAACTAACTTGTTTGTTTTGTAGGTTGCTTAGCTCACTTGCCTTGAGCTTGTGCTTTGCACACATAATTGACTGTGATGTCTGTTGGTTATGCTGTTTGTTTTGACCTTGTGTCTGGTATACTAATTGTGTTTGACTGATTTCAGGTACATTTAGTTGCTATTAGTTCTTTGAGAACTTTTCTTTGCTTTGCTTGATAGCAATTTGCATTGAGGTATAACTTCCTTACTCCATGTAGTCTGGAAGACCTGGCCTGTTACTTGGCCAGGCACCTGTCTGAAGTCCTCCTTAAGAGGCAATGTTTGTGACTGTTTACTTTTGTCCTTGCACATACTCAAAGACCTCCTAAGTGAAGAGGCATTGGCAGACACAAGGGATGTGCAATCCATCCCCTGCTATTTTGTGTGTCTTCTGCTTTGCTCACACCACTGTGTTGACGCATTGCAGATACTAACCCAAGATCTTGTACAGTTGTACAGTTGAGTCAGTGTCAAATGTGTAGAAGGGTTCCCACTTTTTGGACCCACACATTCTTGTCTTAAGCTCTCCCAGGCCAGGGATAAGAGCTGTGAAGTCTCATATTCACTCACTTTTCATCAGCTTCACCCTAACTCTCAATGTTAGGGTTAAGAGCTAACATTACCCTGTTACAGAGGTTTGTTTGTCGAGGTTGACATGACCCCTTGACTAAAACCTAACCCTGATTGAGCCCATTGCTTGCATATAGTGTGTGCTACTTGTGCTTGTGTGTTTGCTTTAGCTTGCTTCCTGTGCAAGTTAGGTTTAGTTTGACTTGCTTCCTGTGCAAGTTAGGTTTAGTTTGGCTTGCTTCCTGTGCAAGTTAGGTTTGGTTTAGCTTGCTTCCTGTGCAAGTTAGGTGTGGCTTGCTTCCTGTGCAAGTCATGTTTAGGACAGGCTTGCTCCCTGTGCAAGTTAGATAGCAACCTTAACTTAGGGATGATTTTGCATGATGACATCTAGGCTCGAGTCGTAGTCTCCCTAGTTGTGTCTCCCTCTGTTATCTGGTTAGGCTAGTCCTGTATCCCTGCGTAGGGGAACTACGTCACCCTGATCCTCATACCAGATGAGGTACGTAGGCAGGAGATGAGCTGATCTCTCTGAGCGCCTTTTTTTTTTGTTTTTCAACCTTTGTGTCTCCACACTCTTTGTGTGTGTTTGGTTCGGATGCTGATGTAAGTCCAGTGATTGGCATTCGGGCTCCACGTTTGCCCCTTTGTGTGTGTTTTGGTTCGGATGCTGATGTAAGTCCAGTGATTGGCATTCGGGCTCCACGTTTACCTCTTCGTGTGTGTTTTGGTTCGGATGCTGATGTAAGCCCAGTGATTGGCATTCGGGCTCCATGTTTGCCCGTGTTTGTGTTGTTTTGTTTGGCGTGCGTGAGCCGAGCTACGAATGCTCTGATTCTTCTTCGTCCAAGAATATACGTATGCATAGGATGCGATATCCTAGCGAGCATGTGTCGTTTCCCCAGTCCGAACTACTTCGACTCTGATGTCTATGCTTGATAGACTAAGTAGGCCCAGGATGCGATATCCTACCGAGTCAGTTTCAGTCAGTTTTCTTGTGTCTCTTTCAGCCAGTGTGTGTGTGTGAGCAGTGTTTTAGCAACCATTTTCCTTCCTATTGTGGGTGGATCCCGTCGAGTACGACGGATGCGTAGGGGTGCTAATACTTTCCCTTTGCATAACCGACTCCCGATCCCATTCTCTTTGGTCGCGAGACCATGTCTTTTCCAGGTTTACTTCGAGCGTTTCCTTTCCCTCTTTTGGGATAAATAACGCACGGTGGCGGCTCTGTTGTCTTGTTTTCCCGCCGGTTTTTCGCGTAATGCGACAGCTGGCGACTCTGCTGGGGATGAGAGAAGTTGACCTCTTGCTGGTCCATCTTCCCCGAGCGAGTCTCTCCTAGCGCTCTCTAGGTTAGGGTTTGGTTGCTATTTGCTGTGTTATTTATTGCATTCACTTCATTTATTGTTTGCATTTATTGTGCGCATTAATGTTTGCATTCATTCGTATTCATCTGCTGTGCTGGCTGTGTTTTTCTGATTGGGGGGGGGGAGTTACTCGAGGTAAAAGGCCCAATACCTAGGCTATGAGTGCAATCTAGGAAACCTAGGAATAGAGTGATTCATGGGAAGCGGGTGGCATGCGCCACTTAGCGGAACATTGACATCACGAGCAGTTCAGACCCTGGTGGGATATTATCGTTACATACTTCGGGTGTGTATATGATGGTATTCTGCGAAAGGTTATTTATGTTGCGTTTCTTTTGACCTTACCCTGGCCTAGATGACACCCGTGAGTGGGGGGGGATTGATCATTACAGGTACAGTTGCTGACTTGTTGTTGCTGACTTGTTGGTGACTCTTGGTACTGACGGTGACTATGGATTGTGGACATTTATTGCTGGAACGCCGGAGTTCTGTCCGTGGTTTGTCAGCGGGTTCCGTTTATTTCGGATCCCCGGGTTGAATTGAGAGTACTTGTTTAGAGGATCCGTTTGTCATCCGTTCAGTGGATGTTCCTGTGAAGATAGTGGTGTAATCTCCGGTTCCGTTTATTTCGGAACTTCCCCAAGTTGGATTTATGGTGACCTAGTCCTTCAGATAATTGTGACTGGTTCAGAGACTTAATGGGTCTACAATTGACTTGGTGGCACAGTGGCCTGCATTCATGCATTTGCATCATATCATTTCGCATTCATCTGCATTCAACTCATGTCTGTCCGTACTCGGGGTCCATTATTTTTAATCAAGACTCAGGTTGAGAGACATCCAGATGTCAGAATGTTGTTGATAAAATTTTATCTGTCTCGAGGAAACCGGAATCAAAGGACAGAATATTCCTAGTACGGACAGACATTGCATGTGTGAGTCATACTAACCTGTTTGCTGTTTTGTAGGTTTCAGTATTCAACCGGTGCACATAGCTCGTCTGTTCAGATAACCTGTTGGGGTCAACAAATCCAAGCTGATGGATCTTCCCAACGCCGACATCCTTGAACTGAAAGAGATGATGAGGGACTTGTTCAGTGTTGTGCAAGGGCTTGCCTTGGGGCAGAAAGCCATGTCTGAGAGATTGGAAAAGATTGAGAAGTGGCTGATAGTGGAGAAAGTTCAGGGGAAGGCCCCGTCCTCCGAAGTGAACAAACCTTCTGGTACTGTAGCAAAGAAACCCTCCGACAGTGGTCCATTCAAGAAGGAGGTTGAGCCAGTTGGTGTTCCCGCAAAGAAAGAACGTAGTAAAGATCGTTATCACCCTTATGTTGCCACTGTAACCACTCCTGTAAGCAATCCACCTGCTCAACAGCAACAACTGCCACCTCAACAGAAGACACCGAGAGCTAAGAGCCAGGTGAAGAAGGAGAAGGAGGATCGTCAGTTTGAGGAGCCACCCGTGACTTATACCCTTCTGTTCAGGAGGTTGAGGGATCTGGGATTAGTTCGGCCGAGGATTTTGATTCCTATAGAACAGCAGCGGAGGCCTGCAAACTATGATGAGAGTGCCAAGTGCGAGTTTCACTCTGGGGCACCCGGACACAACATTGAGGGTTGTAGAGCTTTTAAGCATATCGTCCAAGATATGGTGGACTCCAAGGCTATCAGCTTGGCGCAGATAATGAATGAGAATGTCAACCCCGTACCCAGGCAGGGTCCCGTAAAGGTAAAGATGGTGAAAAAGAACAGGAGAGGAATGGAAGTGGCTGAGGAGGATCAGTTAAAGGTTCCAATGTCTGTGGTCCCAAAATCTCTGATGCAAGATGGAGCTTTCCCTGTTGTTGATATTTGTTGTGCGACCGTCACCACAGAAGGGTGTGTATTGATGAAAGACACGACCCAGAAGATGAAGAAAGTAGAAATGGACGATGAAAGATGTAGAGCACCCAGTCTGGCAGTTGAAACCGTCCAGGTGGAGAATGCCCTTGTCGCTGAGAAAGAGGAGAAGCTGTCCATTTCTTCTTATAAACAAGCTCGGGAAGTGGTGAAGAACAAAAAGGCCCAAGGCTGGGGAAGGATCATTGACATCGTGGTAAAAGCAGACATGTTTGGGGTCGGTTATCAGCCGGATCAGGAGTCGTCTAGACCAAATAGAGGATGTCGCCCACCATACGCCTTTGTCAGTGCAGGAATGTTGGATCCTGATCATGCTTGTTCAGTGAGTGAAGAGATCGACAGTCACCGCGAACTCGAGTTGTGGATAAAGTCGTGCGTACCAGGCAACGGGAAGGCCTCCAAAAGCATCACTGTCACTCATCCAGAAGTGTAGTATTTCTGTGTTTTAATCTTGTTTGCATGAAAGCCATATGTTTTGCCCGAAGTGTACTGGTCCATTGTAAGGGTCACCTCATGTGTTTCATTTTGCAACATTTTGCATCAGTAATAAATGGATGTTTTTGTAATTAAAAGCTGTGTTCCCTGTTTTTCGCTTATTTTTGCAGTTTTAAAAACAAATAAAAATGGCAATGTTTTTCGTTCTATTTCCTTTTGATTTTGTCTCGTTCCAACCTCAAAAGTGATTACTCTCCTGATCTCACCGATAACAATTTGGTTACACCTCTGCATGACTTCGATGATCCGATCTATCAGGCCAAAGAAGAGGGCGCAGAAGATTGTGATCTACTGGAATTAGCCAGGTTGTTGAAACAAGAGGAGAAGGTGATTCAACCGCACAAGGGGTGATCCAAGGTTGTTATTCCAAGCACCGCCGAGGTCAGAAAGTGGAAGTTGAGGCCACTTCAGAGGCAAGTCGAGAACAGAATGGTAGCCCTTTTGAAAGAGCAGGTTGATATGTGTGCCTGGTTGTATCTAGATACACCAAGGTGGGATACCAATGTTTTGGGGCATAAGCTACCATCAAGAGGAGACTGTGCAGAAGCTGGTGCCGACAAAGGATGAGAAAAAGAGAGAATGTGTATGGACCACCAAGATGTGAATGGAGCTAATCTGAAAGATAGATTCCCGGTACGTCACAATAAGGTATTGGTTGATTATATAGCTCAGGTCTCAGTGTTTATCTTCATGGATGGCTTCCTGGCCAAGACCAGATTGAATTGTCGCCAGATGATATGAAGTAAACCAGGTCCGTCACACAAGGGGCACCTCCTTGTTATAAGGTGATGCCATTCAGTCACAAGAGGTCGGTGCCATGTATCAGAGGTCTACGGTGACTTTGTTTCATGATATGATTCATCGTGAAAGCGAATGCCATGTTGATGACATGAGACAAAGTCCCAAGCAGAACAGGGACATCCGGTAGACTGGGGCAAATTGTGTGACCAGTTAAGATAACTCAGACCGAGGTTGAGTCCAAGGGAGTGCACTTATGGAGTGCTGTCCGTCAAGCTACCGAGGCTTGTTGTTAGCAAATCAGAGGAATCAAGGTTGATCCTGCAAAAAAAAAATGTCTGAACCGAAAACAAAAAAAGAAGAAGAGATCAAACGGTCAGGCAGGATAATGATTGCCAAGGGGCATTTGAAAAAAAAGAGGATAAATTGTAGGAACTTCTGATTCCGATGCTTCCCAGGGGGATGATTGTTAATCTGGTACTTGACAGCCCTTGAGGGGTCTATGAGGTGTGTATTGGGTCAGCATGACTAGTCTGGTCGAAAAGAGTATGCAATTTACCTAAGCAAAAAGTTTATCAACTGTGAAACAATATACTCACTGTTCGAAAAAACTTGATGTACTTTGGCATAGGCTGCTCGCCGACTCAGACAGTGTATGCTGATTCATACCACTTTGTGGATGTCCAAAATGGATCTGATCAGGTATGTGTTTGAGAAGCTAGTAGCAACCCATGGAAGGTTATCGACCAAGGAAGTTTGAGATCCCTGATGAGGACATCTCGAGGTACTCAAATCGAAAGATTGGGAGTGACCGATCCCGGAGGAGGGGCCTGGCCCTGAATCCGAACGGATTCCGATGTCTGATGGGGAAGTTAGGGTGAAGGAGGCGGTGCTTCCCGGATAACTTTTAAATACACCAACAATGGTGGCTGAACATAAGGTCTGTATCCTAGGTACTGAACCTTGGGATGTGTATCTACTGGGAGTAGTGTCTTCCTCACAGGTGCATGGGAAGGAATTAATGCTACCATCTGATGTCCCGATTAGAAAAGGTTGAGTGGAAAAGGACACAGTATGACTCGTTGAGCCCGATTGAGGAAAAGGGCTGGCAGTTACTTGTCATGGGGCAGTTGTACCCAAGGAATGAAGCGTGTTGTGTACCACGTAAGAGTGACCTCGTGCGTACCATGTGAGAGATGTGGTGTTGAAAAGAATTTTTCCTCCTCAAGACGATCGTGGGGCAAATGGATAAACAGTTATGAGTGTCACATTCGTGGTCAAGAAGGTTTTCTCAGACCAGGCCATGTTGTTGATGACCACGGATAGCGACGATTTTCCATCCCCTGTGGATGCGGACGCAGTTAGAAAATACTTCGTGAAAGAGACCCGCTGGACAAAAAGAATAAAGAGTCCAGGCAAAAATGGGCATCCCGGCGAACCAAGAAAAAAGAGAAAGGTACGGGCAAAAGTTAGGGATACGAAAAGAAAATAACTGTACACCCGGCAAGTTGAAAACCCGCAAGGGCGACTTGGGCAAAAAAGGGTATCCCGGTGGACTGAAACCCGAAAGGGCGGTCCAGGCAAAAGAGGGAATGAAACGAACAACTGCGTCCAGCATGATCGTTTGTGCTCATGATGACTTGGATAATCTCCGACAGAGACCGATCGGAAGCATCTTGTTCAGAAGACAGAAAGTGCGGAGAGTCTTGAGGACATATGAGGTGTGACTGAGTTGGAACCCGATGAGATCACGGTTTCACGTTGCCATTAGGATAGATTTTTTCCTTTTGTGTGCAATCACCTCTTTCCAGGGTTTGCTTCCTGTGTGTTGCTCGGTTGTGAGCCATCTTTTGATCCAGTCAATAAAGCGTGTGTTCGGTCAAATAAATTTTGTTTTTGTGTCATTACCGCTTTGATTATGAAAACATCCGTTTATTTTGATAAGAATATTCGCATGTTGAAACATGGAGGTGTAGCACCTCAAATTTGCACCCATCATTGTACATACCTTTTCATACTAGGTCATAGCATATCATAACCCATTGCATAACATTTGCATTGTTTCTCAGTTGCCTCAAGTGCAAGCAAGCAAGAATTAGGTCAAACTGATCAGGAGATCAGTCTACCAATCAAGCAAGGTTGTTTCTCAAGGAATCAAAGCCCTAGGGTTTGTCCAACAAGTTCACATGTCTTGGAGTATCATTTGAAGTGTTCAAGTCAAGGGTTGAAGGCTCAGAGATCAGCAGTCAATGCACAGGCAGGCAGAAAACCTTAGACAGTCAACAATCAATCAAAACAGTGGATGGTGGCCATTCTTGTGGAATTTGGGCACCATGGTCAATAAGCAAGAGTTCATATGTCTTGGGACATCATTTGAAGTCAAAATCTCCAGGAATTAGGGTTTGGAATTCATCAGAGGTGCACAGTCAAGTCCAAAACCCTAGAAAGTCAAAATTGGTCAACTGTGGTTGATTCTTTGGATTTGATGGATGGAAATGGTTTGAGGGAGCTTATTCATGTCCTAGTAGACCTTATATGTCATGGGAATCAACATCATGGAAGAATCAAGTCAAACAGAAGATTTTCCAGAAATAGAAACTGGACCTGTAATTTCAATTGCCAAAAATAGAAACTTCTTGATCCTCAACTTACATCATGATACAAGCTTCAAATGAATTTTTTCCCAACATGAAAGTTGAAGGTCTTGTTCTCCCATTTTCAAAAAGTCCAAGAACTCTCAAATCCCATGTATGGTTGTCAAGATATGATCTAATCATTTTCATCAATTTGTGAACTTCAACTGAGCATATCTCCCAAACCATAAGGCCAAATTTGGTGGGGTTTTTTCCTACAAACCACATTTTTCACCCTCTTTCCAAAAATATAAACTTCATGACCTAAAACCTTGCCAATCAAAATGGCATTTTTGGACCTTTTTCATTTAAAGTTCAAAGTTTGACCAAACTTTGACTTTTTGCCTCTTTGACTTTTTCTTGACTTGACCAATTGGGAAATGCTCCATACATTATTTGTGACATGTTCCAAGCATCATTTCATGTTCATACCATTGTCATATCACTATTTTGGCCAAAATGCAAAATTGACATAAGTGTGCAATTGGTTTCAAATAAGTGAAAGCAAGCTAGCCATCCAAGTACAGATCACAAACAGCATTGGTAGTGGTCATTTGCTGTCTGTACCAAGGCCCATTTGAGTCGTTTACACCCTCCATCATGCACTTGTTCCATAATTAGTAAAATGGCAAATGTCTCTTTTTAAGCAAAACCAACTTAGCATATGATTAAGCAAGGATAAACAGAAGTATAAAAGTGCATTTCTCTGACATTGGTAAACCCTAGACTGCAGCCACACGACAGAAAAGAACTTTTCCTTCACTCTTGCATTTTGGCACCAAAGCATTTTCTGCACAAAAACTTCAAAGGACCTCGAGCTTTCTTCATAGCTCCACCATCTGGACATCATCTTGAACTCCTTTCAAGCTTCAAACCCCAGCTGTAACCACCATTCCACTACTGCATCTTCAAGGCACCCTTCAATGGCAGAAGTTGGTACAAGTTAGCTCGTGCCTCTTGGATCCAAAACAGCTTCATCATCCTCCATTTCAAGGCCAAAGGGACCTCTGTTGTGAGCCAAAGAAGCCAAACACCATTGCATCTTGGGATTTCTTCAAAACCAAGTAAATTCTCGAATCATTTTTTTTCTCTATGCCATGCTATGTTTAGGTTAGGTTCTGGTATGCTAAACATGTTGCAATTTACATCATGTTAAATGGTAGACTAAGCTGAAAGAAAATTGAATTTCATTTTCTGAGTTCATGACAACTTTTGTTCGATTTGCCTAGATGGAGTTGTTTTAATGAAATATGGTGTTGTATTTGTGTTGTGTAATGTTGGTTGAGGCTATTGGCATACTCAATTTTGGCTGTTGAGCATTTTGGTTTTTTTGAGTTCATGAACGTGAAATGGGCACTGTTGTATTAAAACCCTAGAACTCTGCCTATGAAATCCCCATGATTATGCTTGGTTTGTTGTTAAGTGATGTTGTATAGGGATGTTGTTGCATGGCCATGATTAATGGCTGAACATGAAAATGATAAAACATTGCTGTATCTGTTAAACCCTAGTTTGTGTCCAGGTGTTTTTATCTCAGAATCATGCCTGCTTTTGCTTGTATTTTCATGAACCTACTGTTGCTGCTATGTTGTCAGCCGTGTTGCAGATTGGTGATGAGTCTCAATGAAGTTTTAGTGCCCTGCTGCTGTTTTGAGTGTCCAGAAAATCTACATTGATTTGTGTTTGTCATGTTTGTTTGTGGCCTTTTGATTGATGCATTGTGTTGCATGAATTTACTGTGTGCTATGCCTTTTATCTCATGCTAAATGAATTCGTGTTGATGTTGGATATCATGTTGAACACCATGCTGCTTGCTTGCAATTGTTCTTGATGATTACATGATGATGATGAACATCCCTTGCTGCTGTTTTGAATGTGCCTAGAAAAATCCATATGACTGTGTTGTATGATGTTGGTTGCTTGCCAAATGTTATGCTGTTGGATGGTTGATGTTTGATTCGTTTGGATAGTGATTGAATATGCATGAAGAGCATGAACACATGCTGCTGTTATTACTTATGATTGCATGAACATGCTGCCATTGCCATGCTGTTGACCTTGCTGTTTAAGTTGATGAGTCTCGATGAAAAAAGTTAATGCCCTGCTGTTTGAAATCCTATGAACTTTGCACAGAAAACCTTCATGAATTGCATTTGGTATGCTGTTGTTTGGTTGTTGTATGGACATTACTTGAATGCCGTGTTATTGTGTGATGTTGCTTGAAGCTTGTTTCTATGAGCTGAACATGTTAGCCATGCTGTTGTTTGTTGGTTGGAATTTCAATTGATGATGATTTTGATGAACACATTATGCTGCAGTTTTGAAATCTCACGAGCATTGTCTTGAAATCCAGGTGAAACATGTTATATGCTATTGTGTGTTTATTGTTTAAATTTGCTTGGATGTTGATGAACACCTGATGCTGCTAAACCTTGCTGTTGCTTCTCAAGCTTTAAGCTGCCCAAAACTTGCTTGGTCTTACTGTTGCCTGGTGGCTATGTGAACATTAATATGTGAATGCTGTTTGTTTAAACCTTAAGCTGTTTAGAAAATCCACATGCTGTTGTTTGTTTTTGTTGGTCGAATGATAATGATGCTTAATATGTACCTGCTGCTGTCCATGCCAAACCATAAACTCTGCCCAGAATTTTTCCCACAATGCCATGTTGTTGCTGTTGTTTGTTTTGGTTGAGACTGCATGTTGGAATTCTTGCTATGCTGCTGTGATGATGAGCAATTGCCCTGCTGTTCAAACCTGACCATTGCCATGAAAACATATGATTTGTGTTGAATGTGGTTGTTTGTTTGCTGTAATAACATTACCAGTACCCTGCTGTTGTATGCTTGGTCGGATTATGTTGCCTGATGTTGTTGATGCTATGCTGTTACCATACTGTTTTAATGTTGGTTGATGATGAAACATGATGATGAATACCTGCTGCGGCTTAGGAAACCTTGCCTAGAAATGTTACTGATTATGCTGTTTTGCTGTTAATGTTCATGGCCTTGCTTTGATTGTTTGCTTGCTGGTACTGCTTACATTTGTTGTTCATGATTTTGTTTGAAAACATTGAGCAATACCATGAACCATGCTGTTAGAAACCTTAAGGATTTATTTGAAAACTCAGAAATTTGAATCTTTTGGCCATGCTACTGTTCCATTGGCTGGGAGCCAATAGGAACATTTCATTCCTTTCCCCAAAACGCAGTAGTTTTGATAAGTGAGGCCTTTAATTACAAAAATGCCACCGTTGACTCTCATGTTGACCATTTGCCATGTTATGTGATCTTGTCTTGTTACAATTATTCACTCATCTTCCATAATTCGTTTCTCTCTCAATTTTAATCCAAAAATTATGAAACCTTTTCCATCATGTTCACAAGCATGTCCTCTATTTTATCATGAATTTTATTAATTTTTTGCTTGGATGGATATTAAATGGCTCTAGGGTTTGTGAAATGTGACAAATAATGATATCTCTTGCCATTTCAATTGTGAAATACTCATGTTGCATCCAATGAGCTTGAAATTTTTTGTGATGAAACTAGACATGTTCACCTTCATTTTGGTATAAAGTTTGTGGATTTTCCATTTGTGGTTTGCTGGTTATGAATTTTTGAAGTTGGAGGTTGCATTTGGTGTCATACCATGATCATGCATTTTCCCTAATTTTGTTCACATGCTTACCTACATCCAAATGACCCCAAATTTTGCATGAATGATCCCTTGTATGTCTAATTGATGTATGAATTTTCTTGGAATTAATCTTGCTGTTTTCCATTTTATTGTGAATTTTCTTCCATACTGGGTCATTTGTTGACTTTTTGTGCTATGCCTTGCCAAATCTTTTGTGAAATTCTCAAATCTTATCACATGACCATGAAATTTCATATGTGCACACTAGACATTTCAAGCTTTGCATTGGTGTTAATCTCATTCATTTCTCATCTGTTTTCAATTTGATATGATTTTTTGAAGTTGACCCATGTTTGTTGACTTTCATTATGCATGCTTGAATTTGGTTTGACTTCATGATTTTAATTGACTGCCTTCCTCTCATCCAAATGCCATGAAATTTTACATGCATACCATGTTAGGTGTTAGGATTGAGTGTGATTTATTTCATAATTTTTGAGATTGTTTGAGTTGACTTTTGAATGAGGTCTTGCTGTTGACCTTTTGTGTGCTTCTCTTGCCATGCTTTGCATTCACTTGTGTATGAAATGACCTTGATGCATGATATAAGTTTGAATCCAATTGTGATTGCTTGCTAAACGGTTGACTTTGACTTTGAGTTGACTTTTCCTTGCTGCCTTGACTATTTCTTTCATGCTTGACCCTAGGCTAGTCCTAATGGTCTTTTAGCTTACAGTTGAGTTCATCTGTTTCAGGTTAAGCCAATGCTTCAAAAGATCATTCAGTTTTGATTAAGTTTGGTTATGTACATCATGTTGCTAACCTTTTGTTTTGCAGATGGTTTGACTCATAACTTGAGTCTTATGCTTTGCTCAGTTGATCCCCTGTGTTGACTGTTTGCCATTTCTTTTGATTTAAACTTTTGACTTGTTTACTAATAAGTTTGACTTTTTCAGGTACTTTAGTTGCTTAAGTTCTCTGAACTTGCTTGCTTTGCTATTTTAGCATTTGCTTTTGAGGTATAAACCTTTCTTTCTTCATGTAGTCTGGAGACCCGGTCTGTTATTTGACCGGGAAAACTGTCTGAAGTCCTCCTTAAGAGGCAATGCCTGTGTTTGTTTAAAATTGTCCCAAGCAGGAAAAGTCCTCATTTGAGGCAATTGGTGGAAGGTAGGGATAAGCAATCTATCCCCCACTATTCAGTGTGTCCTCTCTTTGCTCCCATTACATGGTCGAAGCATCGAGATAAAAACCCAAGATCTATCGAGTCAATAATGGGGAAAGAGTTCCATCTTTCTGAACTCCCCCACTTTCTATTATTTGATGCTCTCCCTGATTAGGGATAGAAGCAATGAGGCACACCCCTCATCTCCTATTCATCTGCTTCACCTTAGCCTCTCAATGGCAAGGTTAAGAGCAACACTTACCCCATTCCAGTTGGCCCTAGTGCCTAACCTTTGATGTTTGAGCCCCCTTGTTGGTGTGTTTATTTTTATGCTGTATGTGTTTGTGATTGCTTTGTTTGCCTCTTTAGGCTTTAGTTGCTTGCCCTTGTGCAATAGGTTTGTGCTTGACTTGCTTCCTGTGCAAGTCAAGTCTGTATGGCTTAACCCTTGTGTGAGCCATACTTAGAGTTGTTAGGCCGAACTACGGCAACTCTGATTCTCACGTTCAGGTGAGATACGTAGGCACGAGACGCGATGTCTTGCCGAGTTTGACTAACCACTAACACTAACTCTCTTCTCTCACCCCTGTGTGATTGAGAATTCTCTTTTCTCTCGCCCTCGTTGCGATTGAGACCTCCTCTTTCTCTTGCCCTAGTTGCAATCGAGACCCTTGCTTCCTGTGCAAGTCCTGTTTAAGATAGGTTGGCCCGCGTGCCATTTAGCTAGAAACCTTAACTTAGGGTTGACTTTGCATGACAACATCTAGGCTCGAGTCGTAGTCTCCCTAGAGTTGTGTCTCCCTCTGTTGTCTGGTTAGGCTAGACCCTTGTCCCTGCGTAGGGGAACTACATCGCCCTGATCTTCACACCAGATGAAGTATGTAGGCAGGAGATTGAGCTGATCTCTCCGGGCGCCTTTTCTTTTCTTGTGTGTGTTGTTTGACAGTTATAGGCTGAGTCCCCGACTCCCTATCTATCTGTTGTGTTGTTTTGGTTTGGATGTCAATGTAAGTCCATCGAGTGGCATTCGGGTTCCAGTGGGGTGTGTTTAGGTTCGGATGCTGACATAAGTCCAGTGATTGGCAGTCGGGCTCCACGTTTGCCTGTGTTTTGTTTGTTTGTGTGCGTGTCAGCCGAGCTACGAATGCTCTGATTCTTCTCTCGTCCGAGAAGATACGTATGCATAGGATGCGACATCCTAGCGAGCATGTGTCGTCTCCCCAGTCCGAACTACTTGGACTCTGATGTCTATGCTAGATAGACTAAGTAGGCCCAGGACGCGACATCCTGCCGAGTCAGTTTCAGTCAGTCTCTTTCGTTTCTTTCAGCCGGTGTGTGTGTGTTTGAGCAGTGTTTAGCAACCAATTTTCCTTCCTTTTGTGCGTGGATCCCGTAGAGTACTACGGATGCGTAGGGTGCCTAACACCTTCCCTTCGCATAACCGACTCCCGAACCCATCCTCTTTGGTCGCGAGACCATGTTCTTTCCTAGGTTTACTTCGAGCGTTTCCTTTCCCTCTTTTGGGATAAATAACGCACGGTGGCGGCTCTGTTGTTTCTTTCTTTTTCCCGCCGGTTTTTCGCGCGATGCGACAGCTGGCGACTCTGCTGGGGATTTAGAGAAGTTGACCTATGCTGGTCCATCTTCCCTGAGCGAGTCTCTCCTAGCGCTCTCTAGGATTAGGGTTTTGGTTGCTATTGCTTGTTGTATTTTATTGCATTCATTGTATATATGTACATTTATTGTTTGCATTGATTGTGTGCATTGATGTTTGCATTTCATATTCATTATTCATTGCTGGCTGGCTGTCTGTTTTCTCTGTGTGGGGGGGGAGTCAGTCGAGGTAAAAGGTCCAATACCCAGACCATGAGTGAAAATCTAGGATGATTAGGAATAGAGTGATTCATGGGAAGCGGGTGGTATGGCGCCACTTAGCGGAACATCGATATCACGAGCAGTTCAGACCCTGGTGGGATACTGTCGTTACATACTTCGGGTGTGTATATGATAGTATTTTTGCGAAAGGTTATTTATGCTGCGTTTCTCTCAGCTTTACCCTGGCCTAGACTACACCCGTGAGTGGGGAAGGGTTTTTCATTACAGGTACCGTTGGTGACTTTGGTTCTGATGGTGACTTTATGTTCAGACAGTGTGATCAGTTTGACCTTAAGTTGGATTTAAGTTCCGAGTTTTGACTGAAGCTTCGACCTAGTCAGAGATTGCACAACCAGCCAGTCCAGTCTGCATCATGTGCATCATAGCATATTTATTTTTCAAAAGAAACGCATTGAAAAAAAAAATCGAAAAAAATATTGAAAAAAAAAGAAAAAAGAAAAAAAACTAATCTCTGCATGCATATCATTTCTCAGGTACATTCCCGAGCTTGTCTACTGATAGAGATGGCAACAGTTCCTGAGCTGAAGCGGAAGACCTGTTCCTACGGTTTCCACCGTGAGCCGTTGACTCCGCTAGTCGAGTTGGGTAGCCTCGTGATAGACGATCGACTGAAGAGTTTTGTTGGGCGGTATGGAGATATCTTGACAGTATTGAAGACGGTAGTAGATCCAGTGCCTCTGCAGACGCTTCTTCAGTTCTACGATCCAGAGCTCAGATGCTTCACATTCCAGGATTACCAGTTAGCACCTACTCTTGAGGAGTACTCTATCCTGTTAAGTATCCCTGTTCAGCATCAGATTCCCTTCTTGGACGTCCCCAAGGAGGTCGACTTCAGATTGATTGCCAGAGCTCTCCGGTTGAGTGTTGAGGAGGTTGGTAAGAATTGGAAGCCCTGTGGGGAAGTTGTTGGTTTGCCGTTGAAATTTCTGTTGAGGGTAGCCAGAGATGAAGCAGAGAAGGGGAATTGGGAAGTTTTTCACGCACAGTTAGCTGCCATGATCTATGGGATCATCCTATTTCCCAGTATGCCGAATTTCATAGACCATGCTGCCATCAGCATCTTTATCAGAGGGAATCCAGTCCCTACCCTCCTTGCTGATACTTACTATGCCATCCACAGTAGGCATGGTAAGGGTGGAGCCATCAGATGCTGCTTACCTCTCCTGTATAAATGGTTCATGTCGCTTCTGCCAGCCAGTGGACCATTTGTAGATACCCAGAGCACTCTGAAGTGGACTCAGAGGATCATGTCACTCACTTCCTACGACATCAGGTGGCAGTCGTACCGGATGGACGTGAAAGATGTTATCTTGAGTTGTGGTGAATTCCGGGGCGTGCCACTCATAGGGACTAAGGGTTGCATCAACTACAACCCAGTTCTCTCCCTTCGCCAGTTAGGTTTTGTCATGAGTAGAAGACCGCTCGAAGCTGAGATAGCTGAGAGTTTCTGTTTTGAGAAGAAGGATGACCCTGCTAAGTTGGAGCAGATAGGGAAAGCTTGGAGAGATGTGGGAGTGAAGGATGGATCCGTCTTAGGGAAGAAGTTTGCCATCGCCATGCCCGATTACACCGATTGGGTAAAGAAGAGAGTGGAAACTTTGCTGCTTCCCTACGACAGGATGGAGCCGTTGCAAGAGCAACCACCCTTGGTACTTGCTGATAGTGTGCCTGCTGAGCACTATAAGCAAGCCCTAATGGAGAGTCGTCGTCTGAGGGAGAAAGAGCAAGACACTCAGATGGAGCTGTACAAAGCTCAGGCCGATAAGCTGCACTTGGCCCATCAACTCAGGGAAGTGCAAGGAGCAGATGCTAGTAGAGCAAGGGGGAAGAAGAGGTCATATGAGGAGATGGAATCCCTGTTGGATGCAGAGCATAGAGAATGTCTGAGGTTACAGAGAGCAGAAGTCAACTATCAGAAGAAAATCAGAGACTTGGAGAAGCAACTCAAGGATAAAGACAGTCAGTGGAGGAAGGAGTTGGAGTTGAGACAGAAGTCGGAGGAGTATCTTGGAGGAGAAGTCTTGGAGCTGAGAAGACAGTTGAAAGAGAAGATCACTCCGCTACCAGATTGTTCAGAATGCTCACTGTTGATAGACCAGTGTCATTACCTAAAGACCCTCATCCCAGAAGATCGTCGTCCATAGACTGTATTTCTGTTTCTTTTTGAGAATCACCTCCAGGCTTGTTGGATGGGATTCATTTGTGTGTAATCCATCTCTTTGGATCTTTATTGTTGAGAATCACCTCCAGGCTTGTTGGATGGGATTCTTTTTCTTTGTACTCTGTTTTCGAATGTTCAGTTGTATGACTTCTTTTGTACCCTTATTCATATATGAGGCTGTTGATTGTCTCTGTTGCTCTCTTTTCCCTGTATCTGTTTATCTTTTGTTGCTGCAGGTTGCCATCTTTTCAGAATGGGTCAGGCTCTTTGAATGCCTGAGAAATGAGCATCTCATGTGCATCATGCATATCATTAGACATCATAATCATATCATTTGCATAACAGGTGTTCTTGTGCAGTCTTCTTACTGTGGGTTCCTGTGTCCAGACAGGATAGCTGATCAAAGGCCGCACCGCTACTCAACGAGGCTCAACCAGCAACGCAATATGGATCAGGTTCAAGCCGAGTTGGCAGAGATGAGGGCAAGCATGGCCCAATTCATTCACATGATGCAAGGGGTTGCGCAAGGCCAGGAAGAGCTCCGAGCGCTGGTCCAGAGACAAGAAGCTGCATTGCCACCGCCCAACCAGCCTCTGCAAGAAGGAAATCCAGTTCCTGACACTCCTGCTATTGCTGTTCCCGTCAACGACTATGCTGTAGGTGAAGAGTTGAGGGGTATCCGAGTCAACGGTCAACCGATTGTTCCAGATGCTGTTAGTCCCAGAGTCATCCATGCTCCGGTCCGTAACAGAATTCCAATTGTCGATCGACAAGAGGATTTATTCACTATGCTCAGCGAAGACGACAATATCTTGGGTAGAAATGATGCGAGAGATCGCAAAGTTGAAGCCCTTGCTGAGAAAATCCGGGCGATGGAATGTCAAAACTCCCTCGGTTTTGACGTTACGAACATGGGATTGGTTGAAGGACTCAGAATCCCGCACAAGTTCAAGGCGCCGTCATTTGATAAATACAACGGTACCTCCTGCCCTCGCACCCATGTGCAGGCATATTACAGAAAGATATCCGCATATACAGACGATGAGAAGATGTGGATGTATTTCTTCCAGGATAGTCTATCTGGGGCATCCTTGGATTGGTACATGGAATTGAAGCGGGATTCAATTCGGTGCTGGAGAGACCTGGGTGAGGCCTTCCTCAGGCAGTACAAGCACAACATGGATATGGCTCCAACCAGAACTCAGTTACAAAGCTTATGTCAGAAGAACAATGAAAGTTTCAAAGAGTACGCCCAGAGATGGCGCGAACTAGCTGCAAGAGTTCAACCCCCTATGCTGGAAAGGGAGTTGACTGACATGTTCATTAGCACTCTACAAGGTGTCTACATGGACCGGATGGGAAGCTGCCCATTCGGAAGCTTTTCTGACGTCGTGATCTGCGGCGAAAGAACTGAGAGCTTGATCAAAGCTGGGAGGGTCCACGATACTGGTTCCTCATCGTCATCCAAGAAACCCTTCTCTGGGGCACCTCGCCGTAGAGAAGGAGAAACCAACGCTGTACAGCACAGAGGGAGTGCTTACAGAGCCAACAACAGGGACCAGTATCGTCCAATCGCTGCAGTGACTATTCCTGCACCTCAACCGCGCCCACAACAACAACAAAGGGTTCAGCAACAACAACCGCAACAACAGCAACAACAACAGCAACGACCTTTCCAGCCTAGGCAAAGATTGCAGGCTGATAGGAGATTCGACCCTCTGCCCATGTCGTACGCAGAGCTACTACCCGAACTACTCCGGTTAGGGTTGGTAGAGTTGCGTACGATGGCAACTCCTACTGTGCTGCCACCCGGCTATGATGCCAATGTAAGATGTGACTTTCATTCTGGGGCACCAGGCCACCATACTGAAAGATGCCGGGCTTTGCAGCACAAGGTCCAGGACTTGATTGATTCCAAGGCAATCAACTTCTCTCCGGTTCCAAATGTGGTGAACAATCCTATGCCTCAGCATGGAGGGCGTAGGGTTAATAATATTGAAGATGGGGAAGCTGAAGATTTGGTTGTCAGTGTTGAAGATGTTCAGACGTCTCTGTTGGTCGTCAAGGGCCGATTGCTGAAGGGGGGTGTTGACCCAGGTTGTTCAGAAGTTTGTTTGGGCTGTTCAGAGGCCATGAATGGTTGTGACCAGTTGAAGGCTGGTATTCAGAGGTTAGTAGATGAGGGCTGTTTGCAGTTCAGCCGGGCTACCAGAGATAATGGGGCAGTGTCTACTGTCACCATTTTTTAT
Organism: Lathyrus oleraceus; assembly: GCF_024323335.1. Classification (NCBI taxonomy): domain Eukaryota; kingdom Viridiplantae; phylum Streptophyta; class Magnoliopsida; order Fabales; family Fabaceae; genus Lathyrus; species Lathyrus oleraceus. Next base: position 194,984,511 of record NC_066580.1, on the reverse strand, counting down.
AAGCCAGCTGAAGGAAGAGGGCGTGGGGCTGTCAGTACACCCACAACCAGCAATACCCCGATCACCATTCCTACCCCGGTAACCATCCGTGCACCAGTTACTATTGTTGCGCCTGGCAGAAGGCAGAATGAAAATAGTAGGGCCGTGCCCTGGAGTTATGACAACGCCTATCGCCGGGATAGGAGGGTTGGTAACCAGACAAGACCAGTTGCTCAAACACCAGTTACAATCAGTGCCCCTGTGAGGAGCCCTGCTGTTGCTAGTTCGGTAGTGGACAATGTTGGAGGACAGGGAGGCTTCACAAGGAGTGGACGACTGTTTGCTCCTCAGCCTTTGAGAGATGCTGCTGCCGAGTCATCTGCAAGGGCTAAGGGCAAACAAACAATGGTTGACGAAGAACCGGCTCAGAAGGAGGCTGAGGGTTCTTTCCAGAAAGATGTCGAGGAGTTTATGAAGATCATAAAGAAGAGTGATTACAAGATTGTTGATCAACTCAACCAGACTCCGTCGAAGATCTCGATACTCTCTTTGCTGATGTGTTCGGAGGCACATCGGGACGCCTTGCTGAAAATGCTGAACATGGCATACGTCCCGCAAGAGATATCGGTCAACCAGCTGGAGGGTGTTCTAGCAAACGTGAGTACCAGGCATGGTGTAGGTTTCACTGACCTAGACTTAACGCCTGAGGGTCGTAATCACAACAAGGCCTTGCACATCACTATGGAGTGCAAGGGCGCAGTATTATCTCACGTGCTAGTGGACACCGGGTCGTCCCTGAATGTCCTTCCGAAGCAGATTCTAAAGAAAATCGATGTCGAGGGAGTTGTGCTCACTCCCAGTGACCTGATAGTTCGTGCATTTGATGGATCCAAGCGTTCTGTCTTTGGTGAAGTCACATTGCCGGTGAAGATAGGTCCTGAGACCTTTGACATCGTATTTTATGTGATGGACATTCAGCCTGCTTACAGCTGTTTGTTGGGGCGTCCTTGGATTCACGCCGCTGGGGCAGTCTCGTCGACTCTCCATCAGAAGCTCAAGTATGTCTGGAACGGTCAGATTGTGACCGTCTGCGGTGAAGAGGAGATTCTGGTGAGTCATCTTTCCTCTTTCAAGTATGTTGAGGTGGATGGCGAGATCCACGAAACCCTGTGCCAGGCTTTTGAGACTGTGGCCTTGGAAGGGGTAGCTTGTGCAGAGCAGAGGAAGCCAGGTGCTTCAATATCGTCGTACAAGCAAGCCAAGGAAGTCGTTGACTCCGGCAAGGCAGAAGGTTGGGGCAAGATGGTTGACCTCCCTGTTAAAGAAGACAAATTCGGCATTGGGTACGAGCCTCTCGCAGCAGAGCAGGTACAAGCAGGTCCGAGCACCTTCACCAGCGCTGGGCTGATGAACCATGGGGATGTCTTTGCTACTGATGGTGAAGACAGTGTTTGTGATTTGGATGTCTGGGTCCGCCCTTGTGCACCAGGCGAGGTTATCAACAACTGGATAGCAGAAGATGTGGTCCAAGTTACTCTACTGACAGAGTAATTTTCTTTTGTTTTTCATTTTGCATGAAAACCCTACGTTCTGCCCAGGGCGTAGTGGTTCATTGTAGGGCCACATCATGTTCGCAATGTTTATAAATAAAGGACGTTTTTCAATCAAATTTTGAGATCCCTGTCTTTCTATTTTCTGTTTTCCACTTTTTCAAAACAATAAAAATGGCAATGTTTTTGTTCTTGTGACTTTATTGAAATCTTTTTCTAAAAATAAAACATTAAACATGCAGAAATGATCTTTTGGCATCCACTGTGAACGACTCTGTTATGGCTCAGTATGATTTCAACAATCCCATCTACCAAGCTGAAGAGGAGAGTGAGGAAGACTGTGAACTCCCTGCAGAATTGGTCAGACTACTGAAGCAAGAGGAAAGGGTCATCCAACCACATCAGGAAGAGTTGGAAGTTGTCAATCTGGGTACTGAGGACGCCAGAAAAGAGATCAAGATTGGGGCTGCTTTAGAAGACTCTGTCAAGAGGAGGCTAATCGAGATGCTGAAAGATTATGTGGAAATATTCGCCTGGTCATACCAAGATATGCCTGGGTTGGATACAGACATTGTGGTGCATCGGTTACCTCTCAGAGAAGAATGCCCGTCAGTCAAGCAGAAGCTTCGCAGAACTAGTCCTGACATGGCTGTCAAGATCAAGGAAGAGGTTCAAAAGCAGTGGGACGCAGGTTTCCTAGCTGTCACCAGTTACCCGCCGTGGGTTGCCAACATTGTTCCCGTGCCGAAGAAGGATGGCAAAGTTAGGATGTGTGTCGATTACCGGGACTTGAATAGGGCGAGTCCGAAAGATGATTTCCCATTACCTCACATTGATGTATTGGTGGATAATACGGCTCAATCCTCGGTATTCTCTTTCATGGACGGTTTCTCAGGCTACAATCAGATCAAGATGGCGCCAGAGGACATGGAAAAAACGACATTCATTACACCTTGGGGCACGTTCTGCTATAAGGTTATGCCATTTGGGTTGAAGAATGCCGGTGCTACCTATCAGAGGGCAATGACGACTCTCTTTCATGACATGATGCACAACGAAATCGAAGTGTACGTGGATGATATGATTGCGAAGTCGCAGACGGAAGAGGAGCACTTGGTTAATCTGCAGAAGTTGTTCGACAGGAGGTCCCCTTCCGATGCATGCTTATAAGATTGAAATCTGGAAATCTTATTCGGAAGTTTGAGTGACCTGGGTGTTGAAATGTTGGCACGCTTGGGGCACGCCTGGGGCACGCTTTTATCTAACGATCTTTTGTGCAGGTACGGTTAGAAATCCTTATTCACTTGCCGGTGGTAATGTGAAGCCTTTTTGACAAGAGATCCCCGCAGGGTCCAACCAGGGGCAAGGGATAGATGAACGGTGAAAAGACGGTGAAGGATTACGACGACGATCCCGGAAAGTTAATCAAGAAGACTCTTCAAAGTCTGATGAGTGGAAAGTATGTATGAATCCCAGGAGTTCGATCTCCGTGAAGTAAGGACGAGTTGGGAATACAAGATGATGGAGCAGAAAAAGTCCAGATGAGTCTGGGGGTTCTTAAGAGTGAAAAGTCGACACTGTGGGTGGATGATGAATACCAGTGTTCGACGAGCCGACCGACATCCCTGTCAAACAAGCTGTATCTCCCCAGTGGGTTGAGAGTGTGATCTCCCCGACAGATCCGAGATCGGTGTCTCCTCAGCAAGCCTGAAGGTTGTCACGTCCCCCAGTGGGAGTGGCAGGGGCAGAATGTTTCTCAGGGTGGAGGACGTTTCCCCAACCCAAGCCAGTATTGAGGCTATCAGAGTTATTTCCCCTGCAGAGATGTCTGTGGACAGTACCTTCTTTCCCCAGCAGATCTAAGGATTGCTTATCCCCAGCAGGCTTGTGTTTGCAGATTTCCCCAGTAGGTGTATTCCCAGCGAGTATTTCTCCAGTTGAGATCCCCGCTGAGTGCCTGGCAGATATTTTCCCCAGGAGTTCCCCGGCGGAGTTTATCAGTGGACTGTTCGTATGTTCCCCAGCAGTCAGGTTTGTGATACTGTTATCCCCAGCGTGACTGTGAACGCTCATCCTCAGCAGGGTTGTGGATGTTTCTCCCCAGCACAGGGTCTGGCATATTGTGTTACCACCAGAGTTTTGCTCTTCCTCAGCAGAGAGGTGTGTTACCCCCAACAGGGTGGATTTCCCTAGCAGATCTCCTGAGTAGAGATTGGTGTTGTTTTTTTCTCAGCAAGTTCCCCGAGTGGAGCGGGTTTTAAAGAAATATTTCTCCAACAGAGTTCATCCTACTTATGGGTTGGACAAGTTTCCATAGCAGATTGATATTTGCATCCCTAGCTGAGTTTATCCTACATGTGGATTGGATGGGTCGTCCCCAGTGGGGTAGCATTTATTTCCCCACAGCAGAGTTTATCCTATCTGAGAATTGGTTGCGTCTTCCCCCAGCGAAGTCGCTTTATCATTCCCCAAGAAGAGTCCCCCCGCAGAGCATTTCTTCAGGCAGGGTCTCCCCACAGAGTTGGAGTGTCTGATCGTTTTGGCTCCCCAGCCAGGGTTCATGTTGCATTTTGCATATAGTGATCATTGCATCCTCAAAATGTGTAGCATTTCCATTCATAAATGGAGCATTACGCCATAGAAAAATTCAAACATATGCATTCATTGTGTTCGAAACCTATCAGACCGTATCCCCGGCAGAGGCGGATGTTTGTTCAAACCCGTACGGCACATTTGCTACAGTTGCTCCAGTCAACATTTGGTGTTGACAATCCCCACAGAGGTTTATTTCCTTATCCGTTGGTGAAAGGAAAGTTTGTTTCTCCCCAGTGAGACCCCTCGCAAGTGTCAAGCCTTGCCCTGTCATCTTGTAGATGTCAGTATCCCGTTAGCACCCGCGTGTGTTATTTCTTTGGTGTCGGTAAACACCATCTTTCGATGATTTCCAGTCATGCGTAAGTGTCTGGTCTTCTTTGGTGTCGGTAAACACCATCTTTCGATGCTTTCCTAGTCATGCGTAAGTGTCTGGTCTTTTTTTGATGTCGGTAAACATCATCTTTCGATGTTCGTAACGTCGTCCTCCCTTCCCTAGTGAAGATTTCTCCTCTCCGTTGGTGTCGATAAACGTCGAGTTTTTCCCGATCATCCGTTGATGATTTGGTTGTGTTCACTCTCCCCAGAAGAGTTTCCTCCTCTCCGTTGGTGTCGATAAACATTGAGTTTTTCCTAGTCGTCCGATGGCGTCTAGTTGTACCCTTCCCCATGCGGATTCTCCTCTCCGTTGGTGTCGATAAACGTCGAGTTTTTCCCATTCGTCCATTGACGTCTGGTTGTATTTCTCTTTTTCCCATTCATCAGTAAATGTCTGGTCGATTTTTTTTGGTGTCAGTAAACATCATCTTTCGATGTCAGTAAACGTTGAGTCTTCCCGTTCATCAGTAAATGTCTGGTCGATCTTTTTTGGTGTCAGTAAACATCATCTTTCGATGTCGGTAAACGTCGAATTTTCTCCCATTCATCCGTTGATGTCTGGTCGAGTCCTCCCATTCATCAGTAAATGTCTGGTTACCTCTCCGTTGGTTTCGATAAACGTCGAGTTTTTCCTGGTCGTCCCCAGTTGGTTACCTCTCCGTTGGTTCCGGTAAACGTTGAGTTTTTCCCATTTCGTCCGTTGACGTATGGTTGTATCTCTTCCAGTCATTCATTAATGTCTGGTTACCTCTCCGTTGGTTCCGGTAAACGTTGAGTTTTTCCCATTTCGTCCGTTGACGTATGGTTGTATCTCTTCCAGTCATTCATTAATGTCTGGTTACCTCTCCGTTGGTTCCGATAAACGTTGAGTTTTTCCTAGTTGTCCGTTGGCATCTAGTTGTGATTTCTATTCCCATTCATCGCCGTTGTGATGTCTGGATGTGGCCGTATCCTTTGAAAAAGAAAACAAACCAAAATACCCAGTAATAAATATCAAATCCCAGTGGACGTTTCCATTGTTGGATCCCTGTATTGTGCAAATTCTACGGTTCTTGGTATTCAATCCCTGTTTACCCTGAAAGTCTGACAGCCGTCGCTCTCATCCATTCGGGTTCCCAGTTGATTGAATAGGGGCAGCTGTAGCACCTTAAATTTTCACCCTACCTTTTGTACATTCATTTCATATTAGGTCATTAACATAGCATAGGCCACTGCATAACATTGCATTGTCCATTTGCCCAAGTGCAAGTTCAACTGATAAATTAGGTCAAACTGGTCAGGAGATCAGTCAATCAAGCAAGCAAGTGCAATTTCCAAGGAAGCAAGGCCCTAGGGTTGGTCCAACATGTTCACATGACCTAGGGGTCCTGTTGAAGAGGTTTGGTCAAGGATTGGGTGCTCAGAAGTCATCAGTCATTGTTCAGTTTACCAGAAACCCTAGAAAGTCAACTATGGTCAACTGTGGTCAACTGTGCCTGATTTTATGGATTGGAAGGTGGGAGATGGTTCATTCATGTCCATACAAGTCTCATTTGACATTTCAAAGATCAAGAGTGAAGAATTTGAAGTCAGACAAAAAGTTTCCTAAAATGGCAGGTGACCTGTAATTGGAAACTGCCAAAAATAGAAAGTTTTTCTCCTCAAATTTACATCATCATACAAGCTTCAAATGAAATTTTGTCCAACATGAAAGTTGAAGATCTTGCTCTCACCTTTCCAAAAAGTCCAAGAACACGCATTTCTCATTTATGGTTGGCAAGTTATGATCAAATCATTTTCAGAAATTTTTGAACTTCAAAGTGGCATATCTTCCAAACCATTTGGCCAAATTGGGTGAGGTTTTTTGCTACAAGTCACATTTGATATGCTCTATCCAAATCCTTCATCACAATTCACCAAAAATCATCCAATCAAAATGTCCTTTTTTTCAAGTGCATGAATTAAAAAGAGAGAGGTGAAAAAGGTGACTTTCAAATTAAGCCTTGCCAATGCATTTTACCATTTGCCAATGTTCAGAAATCATATTTGGAGATTGTTTAAGCCCGTTTTCGTGCATTAAGATGCACCCCATGCATTATTGAGTGGTTTTTAGCAAATTGTCAAAACACCTCTTTTGAGCTAATTTCAATTACCACTTCATTAACCAAGCTTAGCCTTGTTAATCAGAGTATATATGACTCATTTCTGATGGAAAAACCCTAGCCACAATTGCAAATCAGATCAAAACTTCATTTTCTCTCAAAAAACTCTCATTCTCCACTTGGAATTTTTCTGAAAACCTTCAAAGGATTCGTGCTCCTGTGCATTGTGCCACCACCTACAAACCTTTTTGAAGCTTTTGCAAGGATAAATTCATGACTGTTCGACCAAATACAACACTGTTGCATTGAACCATCTCCATGGCAGTCGGATTTTTAAGCATGATTGAGCAAGAGTGAGCTTCCAATACTCATCCATTCACCTCCTGGAGTATCAAGGCATTGCTGTTTCAACTAAACACGACCAAAGGACCACTATTCCAACACTGTGCTTCAGGTTAGGTAAAATTTCGAATCACACCATTGTTGAAATTATACTATGCTTCTTGAAGGTCTTTCCATGCTGATTACAATGAAACTTGAATCGTGGAAAATGGTTGCATAATGAGAGAGAACGAGGGATTTGAAGTTTCATGTTCATGATGAGATTTGCTCGATTCGTGCTTGATATGTTGTTGTTTGATGAATTGATTGTTGTTTATTGATGCTTGATGATGGATCTACACGGTGTATTTCTTAATTTTCATTTCTGGAACTTTTTATTTTTTCTGGAAAATTACGTTTGAAGATGATGATGATCATCATGCTGTTCTTCATTTCTGGAGAATTTCCTGCGGATTCTCCTGCAGCATTCATAGCGTTAGCTACGCTTTTTCCTGCGGATCCTGGGCATTACCTGCGGATTATGGCTGCATGGGATTAGGGTTAAGGGCGCGCGTTTCAAATGTTCAAGTTATTTACAAGTTTGCCATTGCCGGTTTTAATTTTTAATTAAATCATTTTCTTTTTTCATTATTTATTTCATTTTGGCATGGCAACTTAGAAAATTCATAAGTTCTTCAATATTTGTCCAAATTTGATGGGATTTTTTGTGAAATGCTCCTCATGACCTCTAGTTTAGTATGGTAATTTTTCCAAAATTTTTGCACGTGTAGATATTTAAATGTGCTAGGGTTTGTTCATGTGTGTCCATTTTGTGTATGCTTTGCCAATTTGCTTATGAAATGATGATACATGATCCAATGCCTCTCAAATTTTTTGTGCTTAAACTAGACATGTTCATGGTGATTTTGGTGTAGAGTTTGTAATTTTATCATTGCTGGTTGTGGAGATATGATTTTTTGAATAGGGGTGTGACAATTTGTGTCACACCATGCATGTCCAACTTCATGATTTTAATTACCATGCTTATTGAACTCAAAATGGTCCGATTTTTTGCATGAAGACACCTGTGCATGTTTAGAATGTGTGTGATTTTTTCTGGAATTGTTGATTGCATTTCCTATTTGATTGATAATTTCTCCCCTGTTTGACCAAAATGTTGACTTCTTGTGACACATGTTCTCATATGATTTGTGAAATTCTCATACATTATTGGATGGACTTGAAATTTGACATGTGCATTGTGGACATCTTGAAGTATATCATGGCTTTGGTCCCATTCATTTATCATGCTTTATCACTGTTTTATGATTGGTTGAAGTTGATGCATCATTTATGACCTAGTTTGAACTTGTATTTGCATTCCTTGCCTTTCTGATTTTCATTGACCTACCTCCTTTGAACCAAATGAGCTGAAATTTGGTATGCTTATCATGTTATGGATGGTGTTTGATCATGATTTATTTGAGGAATTTTTGAAATGTTTATGATTGAATTTGAGTTGAGTCATTCTGTTGACTTCTTTGAGGTTCTATATGACATGTTTTGACCTAATTTGTTTGTGAGATGATGATGATGAATGATATGAATGTGAAACCACTTGGGTTTGCTTCTTGATTGATTTGTCTTGACTTTGGACACTTGTCCCTTGCTGTTTTGAATTTGTTATCTCCTTTTGACCCTAGGCTTGTCCTAGTGGTCTTGTTGCTCATGTTTAAGCTTGGTTTTTCAGGTTAAGCATCAATTGCTTCAAAGAGACTAATGCAAGTTGAATGAGTTTGTTTGTTTATCATGAACTAACTTGTTTGTTTTGTAGGTTGCTTAGCTCACTTGCCTTGAGCTTGTGCTTTGCACACATAATTGACTGTGATGTCTGTTGGTTATGCTGTTTGTTTTGACCTTGTGTCTGGTATACTAATTGTGTTTGACTGATTTCAGGTACATTTAGTTGCTATTAGTTCTTTGAGAACTTTTCTTTGCTTTGCTTGATAGCAATTTGCATTGAGGTATAACTTCCTTACTCCATGTAGTCTGGAAGACCTGGCCTGTTACTTGGCCAGGCACCTGTCTGAAGTCCTCCTTAAGAGGCAATGTTTGTGACTGTTTACTTTTGTCCTTGCACATACTCAAAGACCTCCTAAGTGAAGAGGCATTGGCAGACACAAGGGATGTGCAATCCATCCCCTGCTATTCTGTGTGTCTTCTGCTTTGCTCACACCACTGTGTTGACGCATTGCAGATACTAACCCAAGATCTTGTACAGTTGTATAGTTGAGTCAGTGTCAAATGTGTAGAAGGGTTCCCACTTTCTGGACCCACACATTCTTGTCTTAAGCTCTCCCAGGCCAGGGATAAGAGCTGTGAAGTCTCATATTCACTCACTTTTCATCAGCTTCACCCTAACTCTCAATGTTAGGGTTAAGAGCTAACATTACCCTGTTACAGAGGTTTGTTTGTCGAGGTTGACATGACCCCTTAACTAAAACCTAACCCTGATTGAGCCCATTGCTTGCATATAGTGTGTGCTACTTGTGCTTGTGTGTTTGCTTTAGCTTGCTTCCTGTGCAAGTTAGGTTTAGTTTGACTTGCTCCCTGTGCAAGTTAGGTTTAGTTTGGCTTGCTTCCTGTGCAAGTTAGGTTTGGTTTAGCTTGCTTCCTGTGCAAGTTAGGTGTGGCTTGCTTCCTGTGCAAGTCATGTTTAGGACAGGCTTGCTCCCTGTGCAAGTTAGATAGCAACCTTAACTTAGGGATGATTTTGCATGATGACATCTAGGCTCGAGTCGTAGTCTCCCTAGTTGTGTCTCCCTCTGTTATCTGGTTAGGCTAGTCCTGTATCCCTGCGTAGGGGAACTACGTCGCCCTGATCCTCATACCAGATGAGGTACGTAGGCAGGAGATGAGCTGATCTCTCCGAGCGCCTTTTTTTTTGTTTTTCAACCTTTGTGTCTCCACACTCTTTGTGTGTGTTTGGTTCGGATGCTGATGTAAGTCCAGTGATTGGCATTCGGGCTCCACGTTTGCCCCTTTGTGTGTGTTTTGGTTCGGATGCTGATGTAAGTCCAGTGATTGGCATTCGGGCTCCACGTTTGCCTCTTTGTGTGTGTTTTGGTTCGGATGCTGATGTAAGTCCAGTGATTGGCATTCGGGCTCCACGTTTGCCTCTTCGTGTGTGTTTTGGTTCGGATGCTGATGTAAGCCCAGTGATTGGCATTCGGGCTCCATGTTTGCCCGTGTTTGTGTTGTTTTGTTTGGCGTGCGTGAGCCGAGCTACGAATGCTCTGATTCTTCTTCGTCCAAGAAGATACGTATGCATAGGATGCGATATCCTAGCGAGCATGTGTCGTTTCCCCAGTCCGAACTACTTCGAATCTGATGTCTATGCTTGATAGACTAAGTAGGCCCAGGATGCGATATCCTACCGAGTCAGTTTCAGTCAATTTTCTTGTGTCTCTTTCAGCCAGTGTGTGTGTGTGTGTGAGCAGTGTTTTAGCAACCATTTTCCTTCCTATTGTGCGTGGATCCCGTCGAGTACGACGGATGCGTAGGGGTGCTAATACTTTCCCTTCGCATAACCGACTCCCGATCCCATTCTCTTTGGTCGCGAGACCATGTCTTTTCCAGGTTTACTTCGAGCGTTTCCTTTCCCTCTTTTGGGATAAATAACGCATGGTGGCGGCTCTGTTGTCTTGTTTTCCTGCCGGTTTTTCGCGTAATGCGACAACATGATCAGAGGTCTTTCTTCTACAGGCGGAGACAAGATCGGAGGTTCAGACAGATATTCTTTGATACTGTCGAAAGCTTTCTGGAAATCCTTGGTCCAATCATGAGACTGATCTTTCCGGAGGAGCTTGAATATCGGCGCACATGTGGCAGTCATGTGGGATATAAATCTGGAAATATAGTTCAAGCGGCCAAGAAAACCTCGGACTTGCTTTTCAGTTTTGGGTGCAGGCATCTCTTGTATTGCTTTGACCTTTGCAGGATCAACCTCAATACCTCTTTCGCTGACAATAAAACCCAATAACTTGCCAGAACGGACTCCAAATGTACATTTGTTCGGATTCAAACGAAGTCTGAACTTCCTCAGGCGCTGAAACAACTTCAACAAATGCTCAACATGTTCAACTTCCGTTCGGGACTTAGCAATCATATCATCAACATAGACCTTTATCTCCTTGTGCATCATATCATGAAACAAGGTAGTCATAGCACGTTGATACGTGGCTCCGGCGTTCTTCAAACCGAAGGGCATCACTCGATAACAGAATGTTCCCCATGGTGTGATGAATGTTGTCTTCTCCATATCCTCGGGTGCCATCTTGATTTGATTATATCTGGAAAATTCGTCCATAAAGGAAAAGACTTTGAATCTAGTTGTATTGTCTACCAACATATCAATGTGTGGTAGAGGAAAATCATCTTCGGACTAGCCTTATTCAAATCTCTGTAATCAACACACATACGGACTTTTCCGTCTTTCTTGGGCACAGGCACAAGATTGGCCACCCATAGAGGATATGTAGAAGTCACCAGAAACCCCGCATCAATTTGCTTTTGAACTTCCTCTTTGATCTTCACTGCCATATCTGGATGAGTTCTTTTGAGCTTCTGCTTCATAGGCACGCACTCAGGCTTCAAAGGCAGGAAATGTTGCACAATATCTGTATCTAGACCCGGCATGTCTTCATATGACCAAGCAAAGATATCGGAATATTCTCGTAGCAAACTGATCAACCCCTTCTTGACAGACTCTTCAAGGAGTGCCCTAATCTTCACCATTCGAACACAATCTTCAGACCCCAAGTTGACTGTTTCCAGATTCTCGAGATGCGGCTGAATGATCTTCTCTTCGTGCTCAAGGAGACGAGTAATCTCATCAGGAATCTCTTCAACATCATCTTCCTCTGCCTCGAATACAGGGAATTCAAAATTGGGAGATGGCGTTGGATCATTATGTTCAATGGGTTTTAGAATCAACCTGCATAATGATTTTGGATAATAAAAACTTTAGAATTTAAACAAACAAATCATTATGCAGATGAAAAGATTGCTTTTATTCTTGTTTTTAGGGTTTTTTGTGATCACCGATTTCATGCAAAAAGCAAAAAGTGAAAACAAATAGAAAAACAAATGTTTAACATGAATTTATTGAATGAAATATCATTGTATATATGACGCCAACAATGTCATCACTTCTCCTTTTGGCATGGGAGAAGGGTTTTTAACAAAGTGAACATATTACGCTGATCTATGAATGACTGTAGGAACATCCACAGCGACCCAATTATGGCAGATCCCGCCAGGGATAACAAAGTTGTCTATATCCTCTGCATCCTCTTCTTGAATAGCAGTAGCTTCTTCAGCTTGATCGGAGTGAATGAAACCTCCACTCTTTAACAACCCTTTCTCATTGAAGACCCCAGAAGAATAGCCAATGCCAGCCCGGGACTTGTTGTCTTCAAGCTCAATCATCTTTCCTAAATCAGCAACTGCACCACATTCAATGGCCAGTTTCGCATCACGATAGGAAGCAAATGAAGGAGACTTCTTCTCAATTGGCTCAGCAATAGATAAAGCTTGGAAACCAACTTCATCCTTAGCATCAATATATGAGAAAGAAGATAAGTGGCTAACCAGGAGAGCCTTTTCTCCCCCTACCACAACCAGTTTCTTATTCTTAACGAATTTCAGCTTCTGGTGTAGGGTGGATGTCACGGCGCCAGCCTCGTGAATCCATGGTCTACCAAGGAGACAACTATAAGATGGGTGGATATCCATAACCTGAAAGGTAACTTGGAAATCACTTGGTCCAATCTTGATTGGGAGATCAACTTCCCCAATCACGGTCTTACGCGACCCATCGAAAGCTTTCACAACAACACCATTCTACCTCATGGGAGGCCCTTGATATGACAATCTAGAGAGAGTGGTCTTTGGAAATACATTTAAAGATGACCCAGTGTCCACCAGCACGTTGGACATGGCGTCACACTTGCAATTCATGGATATATGTAAAGCCATGTTGTGGTCTCTTCCCTCCTCAGGGAGATCAGCGTCACAGAAACTCAAAGTGTTGCAAGCAGTAATGTTTGCAACTATACTGTCAAACTGCTCAATAGTGACGTCGTGATCAACATAAGCCAAGTCCAATACTTTCTGCAGAGCCTCCCTATGGGGTTCTGAATTCAGCAGCAAAGATAACACGGAGATCTTGGACGGCGTTTGTAGAAGCTGGTCTACAACGTTGTACTCACTCTTCTTGATGAGCCTCAGCATCTCATCACATTCTTCATTCACAGTGCCACTAGGGCCAACAGAAGAAGTAAGAGTCTTTTGTACAGAGGAGGGTTTAGCAACAAGTGCCGGGTTCGGAGGATTCACAGCATTTCCCACCGGACGCACAACAGTGTCAGCAATATCAGCCCTAGCCTGAGGCTTCGGCGCTGAAAACACACGACCACTTCGGGTCAATCCGCTTACATCGGATATATTAACAACAGAAGATGAAGGCAAAGGAACTTCCTTCCCATCTTCCACAGCAACAGGATTATAGCGAAACGGAATAGCTCTGTCTGAAGAATAAGGCACAGGGCCTGCAGGCTTAATCACCAAAGGGGGAGAGACTTTCTGCTTGCTACCATCATATCGGATGACAACAGGCTCAGGAATTTTGAACACAGGGGAGATCACATTCACCTCTGGCTCATCTTCATCAACATTTCTGTTTTGAAGAATCTCAATGGTTCCCTCATCCAACAGCTCTTGAAGCTCTCTACGCACCTGACGATAACCCAGACGATTGACAGAGCAGATGCGGCATTTGTCATGGTCATGCTCCATATAACTGTACTCACATAGTAGACGATGCAACTCAACCAATGACTGTCGAATATGGCTTACATATTTGACTTTATACTTGCCAAGGCAACCCTGGACCATGTTCACTGATTTCCCATGCTCGGGCAATGGGTTCTTTGTAACATTGGGGCCTGAGTCCTCAAAGCTCGGAATGTCACATCTCATAAGGTCTTGAACCTTAGTCTTCAATGGGTAGCAATTTTCAATATTATGCCCCGGGGCACCCGAATGATAAACACAATGCTGGTCGGGCTTGTACCACCATTGAGGGTTAGTAGGTACAGCCGGTGGGTCCCTCGGAGTAATCAATTTCCGCTCTATTAAAGAGGGATATAGCTCAGCGTATGACATAGGAATCGGATCAAAAGTGATCTTCTTCCTTTCATAATTCAAATTAGCTTGATTACTGTTGTTGCGAGGCTGGTAAGCCTGTTGCTGCGGACGATGATGTTGTTGATACTGTTGAGGTTGTTGCTGATGCTGCTGATATTGCTGATTGTTGTCTCTGAAGACAGGTGCTATATGAGCCACCTGGTGCTGGTTGTTGGCATGACGCGCAGGCTTCCTCTTAACAGAGGGTCTTCTGGGTTTAGCATGGGATTGCACAACATGTGCCTCCCCATCTTTCTTCTTAGCAAACGCCCCATATCGCTTGCTAGAAGATCCTTCATCCTTGGATAAACATCCTTCACGGACTCCTTCCTCTAATCGCATCCCCGTGTTCACCATCTCGGTGAAATCAGAGGGAGCACTAGCGATCATCTGCTCATAGTAAAATGAACTCAAAGTCTTCAAAAAGATTTTGGTCATTTCTTTCTCTTCCAGCGGAGGAGTAATCTGAGCTGCCAGCTCTCGCCACCTCTGGGCGTACTCCTTAAATGTCTCTTTGTCCTTCTGAGACATGGCTCTGAGTTGATCACGGTCAGGAGCCATATCAACATTATATTTATATTGCTTGACGAAAGCTTCGCCAAGATCGTTGAAGGATCGGATGTTTGCACTATCTAGGCTCATATACCACCGAAGAGCTGCACCAGACAAACTATCCTGGAAATAATGAATCAGCAGTTGATCATTATCTGTCTGAGTAGACATTTTCCTGGCATACATAACCAGGTGACTGAGCGGGCAGGTGTTCCCCTTATACTTCTCAAAGTCAGGGACTTTGAACTTGACTGGTATTTTGACACCGGGAACCAAACATAATTCAGCAGCAGATTTGCCGAACAAATCCTTCCCTCTAAGGGTCTTCAATTCCTTGCGGAGTTCAAGAAATTGGTCGTTCATAGCGTCCATCTTTTCATTAACATTTGGGCCCTCAGACGGCTCAGAATGATAGATGGTGTCGTCTACCCTAGGAATGGTATGCACGACAGGAGGAGGCATCGCAAGGACCGGGCTAGATGCCGGCATGGAAGCAAAGGTTGGAGCTGGGATATCATGCATATAACCAGGAGGCATACCCCACGGAAACCCTGCTGGCATAGCTGGCATAAAGTGGGCACTGGCGGCTGGCGCAGTAGAAGAAACCACTTCAGATATAACAGTCCTCTGGGGAGGAGTTGCAGGCGTCGGAGACGGTTGATTCTGAGCAGCCAAGAATTGCTCCATCAGAGCAGAGAGCCTGGTGACTTCTTCCTTTAGCTCGCGATTCTCTTGTTCAAGTTGATCCATTACTCTTGCAGAATTGGCTCGGGTGTAGTACCGATGAGTCAGCTTGTCTTCAAAATAAATGAAGAGCACAGAGTTAGGCCACAGACAAGAAGACCAGAACAACACCTGCTTATGCAAAATGATGCATGCAATGCTCGTGCATATGATTTGTTTTTATTTTCAAAGGAACTTTTAGGGTATTATTTGCAAATTTTAAGTATTAAGCATTTAATCGCATATGGAAAACATCTCATCAAATATATTTGAGAAAAAAGAAGTACAGCATTGACAATTATATTACAAGAGAGAAGGAAAATAAACATCCTATGGATCCCTAGAAGCTCGGGATGCTGGAAGATAAGTTGCACGAAGCCTCTTAATCTTTCTCTCGTATGCTGCTTCCATATCCGCCTTATCTTTGGCGAGTCTGTCATACCTCCTTTTCCAGAACTTGGAAGACTGAGGAAGTAGAGAAGTCTAAGTATCATCAGGATCATCAATGACCTGATGCTCGAGAAACTCGATCATGGCATCTTTCTCCTTGATTTGCTGAAGCAACTCTTCTCTTTCACGGATCCAAGCACGTGAAAGGTCTTCATCTCTCAACTCCTCTACGCCTTGGTTAGGGAGGGTTGAAGGCCCAGCCACAACCAACGGTGTAGGTCTCGGATAATCATATGGCATGAGATACTCGGATGCTCTCTTCCTCACCCAAGTAGTGTACGGCTCCAAAGCTATGCAGTTCTTCGGACCTAATTCACTTCTACCCTTCTTGTGAATCTTGCGCCAAGTGCGGACCATCCTGGCTTTCAGGCCTTGGGGATCTTTACCCTCCTGAAATAACACACCTTCTAACAGAATGTTATTAGGTTTATCCTTTAGGGGGAACCCAAGCTGACGACGTGCTAACACTGGATTGTAGCTAATCCCACCACATGTACCAAGAAGAGGCACATTGGAGAATTCACCATAAGAATCAATAATCTGGACACCGTCATATGCACGATCATATCAAGAGATATCATCATTAGTGAGAGACATAAGCCTCGTAGACCACCGTAGACATCCCTTGTTCTCCTTGAAAGCGACCGTCTGAGGTAAGTGAGAAATAAACCACTTATACAACAGAGGCAAACAACACACAATAACACCACCACCCTTCGCATTCCTCAAGTACAAAGAGACATAGGCATCACCCAACAGAGTAGGAACGGGATTAAGAACAGAGAAGATCCTAATAGCGTTCACATCCACAAATTAGTCGATGTTGGGGAATAATACCAACCCGTAGATGAGAAGCACAAATATGGCCTCAAAGGCGTCCTCACTCATGGCCTTCCCATAAACAGTAGCTTGAGCGACAAGGAACTCAGAAGGGAGGCCTTGAACTCCACCTTTGGTAGTCATATGAGCTTTAACCAAGGATTCATCTATGTGCAACAAGTTTGCGATCTCTCGAGAAGTAGGAATACTCTCTAAGCCACTTAACGACACCTGATCCAGAATCGGAATACCCACAAGATGCGCATACTCCTCTAGGGTAGGCAACAACTGGAAATCTGGAAAAGAGAAGCAGTGATACAGAGGATCATAGAACTGCGCCAAAGTATTCATCAATCCCTCATCAACTTGAGTAGTCAGCAGAGGCAGAGGTAGAAGCTTCCCATAACGAGCTTTGAAACCCAAGGGATCTAATACATAAGATGTCAGATTTCTTAACTCCTTCACATCGGGCTGTCTAAAGCTGTACTTCTTTGTATGCCTTTTTTGTCTTTCCATATCTGAAAATTTGCAAATAAACCCCTTAAGTTCCTTGAAAATTTTCTTCTTCTTCTTCTTTTTTGATATGGATGCGGATGAATGCATGAATGCATGAATGCAACAATCGCACTCAAGGATCAAGCAAAGCACACCAGACAAAGGTCATGGGATGGTTCATATTATCCCTAATATCAATCATCCATTTTGGTGGATTATGGTTTTCACCTTATCAACACCCAAGTTCCATTGATATTAACGATATACGAACTATTCAGACCTCCTTAATATCAATCATCCGTTTTGGTGGATTATGGTTTTCACCTTATCAACACCCAAGTTCCCTTGATATTAACGATATACGAACTATTCAGACCTCCTTAATATCGATCATCCGTTTTGGTGGATTATGGTTTTCACCTTATCAACACCCAGGTTCCACTGATATTAAGGTTGTCTGAACGGATCAACCATGAATCATGGGTTTGTTGTGAGTCACGAGCATGGAGTCTCGGTTAAGAACCACCCAAAGGGAGTGTACTATGGTTTAAACTTGCCGAACATGTTCTACCAGAGGTTCCCATAGTCATCATCCCATCTTTCGAATATTATCGGAGGAACGAATACTCGTATTCCAAAAATATTCTCAAGAGAGACTCTTATGAGTGTAGTATCGCGTAACAATCGCATCAGATCTTACATCTGAACGACCTCCACACTACGTCCTAAAAATAGGCCAAGATGGGCTTGGTAAACTAAGGTCCTTGGCTTCTAAGGCACATGATTGGAAGAATAATGCCTAACCACAAATAACTTGTGTGACATTATTAGTCCAACATGACCTCCACCAAGTGAATGGACTCGCAAGTCAACTTGCTAAGGAATAACTCCACACAAGTCGACGAGACTATGCCATTCTCCTATCATAGGGTACACTCGAGTTCGGGTATAGAACTCATCTCACAGATCACCAAACAAGTAAGCAATTGATATATCAAGCAAATCAAACATTACAAACAATACATTCATCCCAAATTTGTATAAAAATATGTCATAAACAATATATCACAACAATTATGAAAAGTTGGCAAACCCACTAGGAAACATTCATGTCCCCAGCAGAGTCGCCACTTTTCTGTAGCGGTGTATTCATCACTTTATGATTTATTGACTAAATCATAAGCAAAGCATACAAAGATATAGAGTCGCCACCGCACTTTTATTTATCCAAAGGAATGGCTAAAAAGCGAACAAAAGCCTAAGAAGTTTTACACATAGAAAACCAATGAAAAGGTCAGAGATCTGGTAAGGGGGTAATTATGCAAAGGGAAGGTGTTAGGCACCCAAAGCATCCTAGGTACTCCTAGGGAACCCTTTTCACAAATTGTTGCAAAAGGGTGTCGTTTATGAAAAATTTATTGTGCAAACATGAATGAGGGGATGAGAAAAGAATATACAAATTTTTATTATTTTTGTGTTTGGATGGATAACCATTGCCTACGTACCTTTACAGGATCAAAACCTCGTAGTTCGGCTAAAAGATTTCCAAAACATAGGTGAATTGATTTTAAACAAAAGCCTCAAGATCTTTCGTTATCCACGGGAGAAAACTCAACCTATACAACCACAAGTCCACCATGTGAGAAAAGCTTCAACTTGCTAGTGAGGGGTTAACTCTATAATAAGCAAGGAAGTCTTACAATTCAATCACTAAGGACAAAAGGTGAGATTCACATCAACCACTAGAATAACTCAAACCTATGGCTAATGTATGAAAACTTATCAACAGGTGGACTTGAGCCACAAAACAATTGAATGAGTGAAATTAACCAATTAGGATTGTTCACAAAAATGGTCAAAGTATGATTAGAATTCAATTCAAAAGAAGTGTTATGAAAATGAAGTTTGAAAATCAAAGGCTTAAGGCCTAGGTTCTAATTCGAAAAGAGGTGAAAATGTTTGCACAATAGTTTTCTGGTTTGGGTTAACATGCTCATGGAGGTTTAAAGAACAAAAAGGGTGAGGTTAAAGGATGCAAAACTTCTTAGATGTTCACCTCTTGATATCATATGTAGATGATCCAAGTGATTCCTTTGGAAAAGGCAACAAGTGATAACAAATAAACAATGTATCAGAAAAATCCAACAAAGATGGATACCTGATGCCAATCACTGGACTTACACCAATCTCACAAAACAAAGAGAACATGGATACCGGATGCCAATCACTGGACTTATACCAATATCCTAAAACAAAAATGGATACCGGATGCCGATCACTGGGCTTATACCAATCTCCCAAAAACAAAAAATAACATGGATACCGGATGCCAATCACTGGGCTTATACCAATCTCCCACCAGATCATAGGAAACAACTGCCAATAAATGGACTTACAATTGACTCCTCAATGGACAAACAAGATGTCACAAAGATATGAACAATGATCATGAAATGATATACAATTAATGCTCAAAGATGAAAGCAATGCACAAAGGCACACTCAAACAGATATGCACATATGGGCAAATAGGCAAACAAGCAGTCAATTATCACACACTATACTCAATCAAGAGGCTCAAGCAAGGTTAGGCTTTACAGCCAACTGGAATGGGGTATTTTGAGCTCTTAACCCTAACATTGAGAGTTAGGGTGAAGCATATGAAATGGAGATGAGGGTTATGCCTCATAGCTCTTATCCCTGGCCTGGGAGAGCTTCAAACAATAGAAAGTGTGGGAGTTCAGAATGTAGGAACTCTTCTCCACAAATGATTGACTCTATAAGATCTTGGGTTCTTATTCACAATGCATCAACACATGGTGTGAGCAAAGTGAATGACACAACTGAATAGCAGGGGATGGATTACACATCCCTTTTATCTGCCAATTGCCTCTTAAGAGGACTTAACCTGCTTGGCACAAAATTAAACACACAAAGACATGGCCTCTTAAGGAGGGCTTCAGACAGGTGCCTACCAATAACAGTAGGTCTTCCAGACTACATGAAGATCAAGGGATTATACCTAAGTGGTATGCCAACCACAAGCAAAAGCAAAGCAAAGTTCAAAAGAACTTAAAGCAACTTAGGTACCTGTGGAAACAACTAAACCAATCAGTACAACTTTCAGACAAACAAGCAACAGTCAATAACAAACAGACAATCCCAATGTACAACAAATAAGCCATAAGCCAAACTCAAATGAGTTATCATCATCCTACAAAACAGCAAGTGTTAGCAATCAAAAGCAAATATCAATGTTCAAGTGATGAAGCATCATTAACCATGGCATTTGGATGCTTAAACCTGAAATCAAAGCTCACATGTAAGCAACAAACCACTAGGTCAAAGCCTAGGGTCAAAGATGAAGAAAAAACTCAAAACAGGAGTCGAAATACAATACAATGTAACTTCAAAAACATATTAACATGTCCTAAAAAGGCTCACATCAAAATCAATCATCAAAGGCATTTCATGATCAAAAGAAGTCAAAGGCAATTTCAAAGCTCATATATGCTCATCATGAATGAAAATTCCAAATCAAAACAGAAATGATTCAAATAATTCTGGAAATATTCATGAGCATTCAACCCATCCAACATGATCCACATACAAAAAATCAGAAGCATCAAAGATCATCTGACATGGAAATTAAATTGCACAAGTAAGAACAACCAAATGTGTGACACCAATTGTCATACCATGTTAACACAAGCATAAAACAGAAATGGTACATGAGAAAAATACCAAACCAAGCCTATAACGTCCAGCAATGTGTCTAGAATCATCATGTAAAATTTCAAGTCCATTGGATTAAAATCAAACATTTCATGAAAGAAAGAGTAAGGCAAGGTCATAAATGGATACATGTTCAAAGATCCTAGCACAAACAAAAATTCAGCCAATCACAACTTTTGAAATTATCATCAAAAAATAATAGATAAACAGAGGATCATTGTGCAAAAAATTGAGAGTGATTTGATGTATTTTTCAAATTAATATGATTTTTGGAAGTTGACATATAAAATAAAAATCAAAGATGAACATGGCATGGCAAATATGGAGGGAAAGCAAAAAACAAGTGAACATTTGAAATATTTGCATCCGGCCAGAATCGAACCGAAGGAGAATTCAAAAGGAAGCCCGCTACATGAAACGCATGCGTTTTGGTCAAAAGCCCTAGCCTGCGTAAATTTGGACGGTTCAAACCGACGCTATTTGCCAAAACAGACGCTGTTTTTCCAGAAATGTCCAGAATGCATGCATCTTCATCTTCTTCATGATGAAGATGATGAATGTTCATCACCAAATTCCAGAAAATTCCAGAAATGTCCAGAATCACAAAAATTTTATATCAAAATGAAGTTCATGCAACGAGGAACACGGATCAATCCTTATTTCATGCTAAATCATCATCAATTAACAGAATCGAGCAAAATAGTTTTCACACATAAAACTTTAATCACTCATATCTTGCTCAATAATACACCAATTCACATGAAATTTGCATCAGAATCACCAGGAACACAAGATCTACAAGAATATAGCAATGAATTTCAAAACTAAGAGGATCGAAAATTGACCTCTTAAAGAACAGAATCTTGAAACTGCACGATCCTTAGCTCCAAATGATCCAACTCCAGTCCAGAATGCTTGTGATGATGTTTGATGAAGAAAAGGAAGCTTGAAGTCGTGTAGATCTAGCTTAATCTTGAATTTCCATTTTCAACTTCATGAGCTTGCTATGCATAATTCTTGCTCGATTTCAACAATTCAACACTTGATCTGCACTCAATTCATACCAGAGAACAAGAATATGACATAAAATTGCAATGTTATGAAGAGAAAATTTGAATTATGAATGGAAGAAAATTTTGGAGGGAGAGAAAATTTTGGATCTAGAAATGTGAATTGTGATTAACCTCCTTCAATTCTGTTATGATTAGAGTATATATATCCTTTCCTAATCACCTTGCTAATCCATGTTTAGTTTGGTTAAGTGAAATAAGGTGTTTTGCAAATTTTTGAAAATGCATGGTGCATGAACTAATTGCACGTGAACAGTACCATCTCCTTCATTATTTTCACTTAAAATCCTTTTTTAAACTCAACGGCAATGATAGAAAGTCCATACAATGCACCATTTTTGAATTTTTCAATTTCCCTCAAAAAAAAGGCATGGAATAGCAAGTGATCATGTAATGACAATTCATGCAATGTAATGAGTATTTTGAAAATCTTATGTAATGACAAGAATAATGCAAAAAGAACCACCAAATTTGGAGTTATGAATCAAAAGATATGGCCATTTGAAGTTCCATGTGCACTTGGTAATGATTGGACCATATCTCCTCAACCATTCATCATAAATTCATGATCTTGGACCTTTTGGAAATGGGAGAGAAAGATCTTAAACTTTCATGTTGGACAAAATTTCATTTGAAGCTTCTTTGGTGATGTAAAGTTGAGGTGAAGTTGGATCAAAAACTTGCCATTTTTGGAAAGTTGAAATTATAGGTCACTTTCCATTTTTGGAAACTTTTGACTTGACTTCAAATTCTTCAACCTTGATCTTTGGCATGATGAATAAGCATGATTTGGACATGAATGGGATGAAGAAGCTCAATTTCTCACTTCAAAATCCACAGTTGACTTTTCAGTTGACTGCATTGGCCCTTAGATGACCTGAAATTGTTCTGATGAATTTGGGGCCTTTGCCACTTGGGAACTTGCTCCAAAATGAACCTTTAGCTCACATAAGCTCAATGAAATGATCAAATGATCCATATATCAAGAAAATACCATTTGCTCTTTGTACCATGAATTCACCTGATGCTTTGACCTGTTGACTGCTTAAGCTGCAAGACAAGGGTTAATGACATATTTTTGTACATTTTGATTAGTAAACAAATGATTCAAACAATGATATATAAATGCAAGCAATGTTTGGTGATCAAGAACTACTCTCAAGAAATGTCCCACCCATAGGGAAGGAAGCAAGGTGTCCAATGATCCTTGAGGCAATGCAATGATATGATATGATGCCATGAGGGATCTTAGGGACAAAATTGGGATCTTACACACCCTATACCAAAGCAATCATCTACGTGATAATAGCTTGGCTTACAAGATACGTCTAATACAAGACACACAAAAATACAGCAGTGAAGTATGATGGACACACTAAATCTTCACGCCTAAAAACCCTAGTTCTGAATGAAGGATTGTCATCCTTTTATATTGCAGCACTTGGGCCTTGTACTTGTATTTTCCTGAAATTAAGGTCACGTGAGTTCCCTTACATTCCACATCTAGGTTACTAACAAATAGGCTATTTGTTAGGTTCATTAATTATAGCTTGGTTGTTGGTTTCCTGGATTTTCTCTCAGCTTTTGAATCCCTGAAGAATAGCCTGAGAAAAATGCTGAAACAGAAAAACTAAACAACCTACAATATAGCATACGCTGTCAGGAATGAATGTCACAACATTCAGTTTGACATCTAAGTCCAGGACCATATGCTAAGTCTGTTTTTTTCTGAAAAGAGACAGTACAAATTTGTTGAACTGTACAGGACCAATCTGTCCATTCTATAGTAACAACTTACATTAATAAATGTCAAAGCATCCAATTTGACATTTACACATTTAGCCTTAAGTCAGTTCTGTTATCCTCTTGAAGAACAGACTGAGAAACATATTGAAGTGTAGCAGAACACCACTCTGCCTATTGTTCAGTATATGCTGTCAATGATGAATGTCATAACATCCAGTTTGACATTCAAACAGTAGGCCTTATGCCAGGTCTGGTATTTCCTTGATAACCAGACTGAAAATAAATACTGAGTTCTAACAGAACACCAATTGTTCTATTCCTCAGTATCTGCTAACAGGGATGAATGTCATAACATCCAGTTTGACATTCAATCAATCATGTATTAGCTAATCCTGCAGTATACTCCTCAAGAGTGTCATGACACCAGTCAAGACATCAGGGTACAACTAGATATTCTAACATACAATGCAGTTAAACAAACACCTCCACAACATGTCATGACATCAGTCAAGACATTAGAATCCAACTAGTGTTTTACCATACAATGCAGCCAATTAAACACCTACAAACTCCCCCTTTGGCAAATTTTTGGCTAAAACACTTTGATCTCACAACAGAGTCCATAGCAGCGGAAATCACACATCTAGCAGGAAATTAACCTAGCTAATACACTCAGAGTAGCAGCACACTCACACAGATGGAAGTTAAATAAAAACTTCACATAGCAGCACACATACAGACACTCACACTCATGGAAGTGGAACATCTGCTGCAGCATAACCTCTGGATAAGAGGATCTTGAATATCTGTCTAGCAATAAGCAAAACACTCTGTTGTCACTCTGTTCTCCTGGGGTATCACCTGTTAATCCCCCTTTTTGTCAAAAATGTTGCCAAAGCAACACTTTAAATTATAGATCCACATAAATGATAGAATTACAGACTTGGTTTTACTTCACAGTTTCAACCAAGTCAACACCCACTTGATCTTGCTTCACAGCTTTGATCAAGTAGTCACACACTCTTGCTTTACAGTAGGTACCACCATATCAGATGCCATGACTTTGTGTCTGACATCCAGAACCACTCCTGCATGAACAGTGTCCTTGAACTCCTACAGGTGCATAGGCTGCCTCAAGTTAGGATATCTCCTTAACCTCTTGTTGCCACACTTGTTGCAAGTGACATAGCTATGATTTGTTGACCAATCGGAGCACACTTCCAATTGTTTAATAGGCGGAGATATTAAACAATACATCCCAAACATCATTGGTTGTTATAAGTTCTCAGAGACATATTCCCAGTTTGCCCCTTAAGTTTTCAAACTGAGTAGCATCCAGAGCCTTTGTAAATATGTCAGCCAGTTGGAGTTCAGTGGCTACATGTTCCAAGGTAATCACTTTGTCTTCCACCAGATCTCTGATGAAGTGATGCCTAATGTCAATATGTTTGGTCCTGCTGTGTTGGATGGGATTCTTGGAAATATTTATGGCACTGAGATTATCACAGAACAATGTCATGACATTTTGAGAGACATTGTACTCAGTGAGCATCTGTTTCATCCACACCAGTTGGGAACAACTGCTTCCAGTTGCTATGTATTCAGCCTCTGTAGTGGACAGAGATACACAATTCTGCTTCTTGCTGAACCATGATATGAGATTGTTTCCCAAGAAGAAACATCCTCCTGATGTGCTTTTTCTGTCATCAGTACTCCCAGCCCAGTCAGCATCACAGTACCCAGATAGGAGGGGCTCAAAACCATGGGAGTACAGCATCCCATAATCACAAGTCCCATTGATGTACTTGAGAATCCTCTTGACTTGATTCAAGTGGCTCACTTTGGGCTCTGCTTGGTATCTAGCACACACTCCAACTGCATAGGAAATGTCAGGTCTACTTGCAGTTAGGTATAGAAGACTACCTATCATGCTTCTATACAAACATTGATCAACATTGGGCCCTCCATCATCTTTGGTTAACTTTAGATGAGTAGGTGCAGGAGTTCTCTTGTGCCTAGCATTATCCATACCAAACTTCTTAACTATGTTTTTGGCATACTTGCTTTGGGAGAGAAACATAGAATCCTCCATTTGGTTGACTTGCATTCCCAGAAAATAAGTCAGTTCCCCAACCAGACTCATTTCAAACTCAGATTGCATTTGGTGAACAAAATGTTTTACCATTTGCTCTGACATTCCACCAAAAACTATATCATCCACATAGATTTGAGCAATCATGATTTTGCCATCTTCACACTTCACAAACAAGGTCTTATCTATCCCTCCTTTTCTGTATCCATTTGAGGTCAGAAATTCAGTCAACCTTTCATACCAAGCTCTAGGTGCTTGCTTCAACCCATACAAGGCTTTCCTCAACTTGTACACATGCTTAGGTTGGTTAGGATCACAGAACCCTTTCGGTTGTTCCACATAGACTTCTTCATTTAAGTAGCCGTTTAAGAATGCACTCTTCACATCCATTTGGAACAATTTGAACTTCAGAATGCATGTTACACCTAACAACAATCTGATGGACTCAAGCCTAGCAACGGGTGCAAACGTCTCATCAAAATCAACCCCTTCAACTTGAGTGTATCCTTGAGCTACTAGTCTTGCTTTATTCCTAGTAATTACTCCTTTCTCATCAGACTTGTTTTTGTAGATCCACTTGGTACCAATGATGTTAGTCCCTTCAGGTCGTGGAACTAGCTCCCATACTTCATTCCTTTTAAACTGCTCAAGTTCATCTTTCATGGCATTGATCTAATATTCGTCAGTCAGGGCTTCTTTCACATTCTTTGGTTCAACCTTGGATACAAAACAGGAATTTGAGCTAATTCCCCTTGACCTGGTAGTCACACCACTATTGGGATCCCCTATGATAAGATCCTTAGGGTGGTCTTTCTGAATTCTGATAGATGGCATTTTGGTGGGTGCATCTACCTCACATTCAGGAGGAGGTTCCTGTACTTCTTCAGACTTGGCTGGAATGTCTGTTGAAGTATCAAGGAAGGTTCCAACATCCTCTATGACATTGATTCCTTCCTCTTTATCATCCACAATAAGATTTATGGATTCCATCAGGACATTGGTCCTGTAGTTGAACACTCTGTAAACTCTGCTGTTAGTTGAGTATCCTAAGAATATACCCTCATCACTTTTGGGATCCATTTTCCTTCTCTGTTCACGATCTGTGAGAATGTAAAATCTACTTCCAAAGATATGAAAGTACTTCACAGTGGGCTTTCTGCCTTTCCATATTTCATACAGAGTGGAAGAGGTTCCTTTTCTCAAGGTAACTCTATTGTGAACATAGCAAGTTGTATTCATCGCTTCGGCCCAAAAGTGCATAGGAAGCTTCCTTGCATGAATCATTGCCCTGGCAGATTCTTGAATAGTTCTGTTTTTCCTTTCAACTATTCCATTTTGCTGAGGAGTTATAGGAGAGGAAAACTCATGACTTATCCCTTCAGACGAGTAAAACTCATCAAACCTGGAATTCTTAAACTCCGTCCCATGGTCACTCCTAATTCGGACAACACAACTGTCATTTTCCCTTTGAAGTCTGATGCACAGTTCTTTGAATACATCAAATGCATCTGACTTTTCTCTGATGAAGCTTATCCAAGTGTATCTGGAATGGTCATCAACAACCACATAGGCATACCTTTTTCCACCCAAACTCTCAACCTGCATAGGTCCCATCAAGTCCATGTGCAGAAGTTCCAGAGTTTTGGAGGTTGTAGGATGTCTCAGCTTAGGGTGTGACATCTTAGTTTGCTTGCCGACCTGACATTCTCCACAGACTCTTCCTTCATCAATAAGCAGTTTTGGGATTCCTTTGACTGCTTCCTTGGATATGATCTTCTTCATTCCCCGTAAGTGGAGATGTCCAAGGCGTCTATGCCACAACTTCACCTCCTGTTCTTCCTTGGCTGAGGAGAAGATTGTGGAGAAGTTTGAGACTTTAGGTTCCCACAGATAGCAGTTATCTTTGGATCTGGATCCTCTCATAACTTCCTGATTGTCTCCATTTGTCACAATACATAACTCCTTAGAAAACTGAACATAGAACCCTTGATCACACAGCTGGCTTATGCTGATGAGGTTTGCAGTTAGTCCTCTTACTAACAGCACATTATTCAGTTCTGGAACTCCAGAGCAGTCCAGCTTACCCACACCTTTTATTTTTCCTTTAGCACCATCACCAAAGGTCACATAGCTGGTAGTGTGAGATTGTATATCCACCAATAGATTCTCCATACCAGTCATATGTCTTGAGCAACCACTGTCAAAGTACCAGTCTTCTCTGGTAGATGCCCTTAGATCTGTGTGAGCTAACCTAGCATACCATTGTCACTTCTTAATGGGGACATTGTGCCTATATTTCTTATGCTTAGGTCTATCATGAGGGACTTGGTTAGGGTAACCATGAAGCCTGTAGCAGAAAGCTTTTATATGGCCAAGCCTACCACAGTGGTGACATCTCCATTGCTGAAATTTCCTCTTCTGATGATTACTCATCCTGGTTCCCTGATGTTGAGACATTGGGTGTGACCTTCGCTTGAATTTCTGAACTTTATCCTTTGAGCGTTTGAGTTCAGCTGAGGATTTTTTCACAAATCCTAAACCAGACATGGTTCTAGACTTATGTCCCACATTTAGGATCTCTTCCGAGGTGTCAGTTCCTTTATTCAACATTCTGATGGATTTAGTCATCTGCTCTAGCTTAGATGTCAGCACAGATATCTCACCATTCAGACCATTTATGACTTTCAGCTGCCTTTTATTATCAGCTTCCAGCTCCTTGATGAGCTTCTTCTGCTTTTCTCCTTGAACACGGATTTCTGCACTGGTGACACATAGCTCCTTATATGATGCAGCAAGTTCATCAAGGGTCAGATCATATGCACTTGACTCATCATCAGTGACACGCACACTAGTTAGCGCAGTGACATGTTTAGCAGATTCTCCTTCAGATTCACTCTCAGAATCTCCCTCAGACCATGTGACAGCTAGCCCCTTCTTTTGCATCTTGAGGTAGCTAGGGCATTCAGCTCTAATGTGTCCATAACCCTCACATCCATGACACTGGATTCCCTTGCCTTGGTTGAAATTTTCTTCAGAAGTTGATCTTTTCCTGATGTCAGACGAGATGTTCTTGACATTTGGTCTACCTCTTTGATCAATCTTCTTCACGAACTTGTTGAACTGTCTCCCAAGCATGGCTATGGCTTCTGATATGCTTTCATCACCTCCAGTATATCCTGCTTCTGACTCCTCTTCAGTATTTGATACAAAAGCTACGCTTTTGTTCTTCTTTTCAACATTCTCACACATCCCTATTTCAAAGGTTTGGAGAGAACCAATGAGCTCATCCACCTTCATGTTGCAGATATCTTGAGCCTCTTCTATTGTAGTGACCTTCATGGCAAATCTCTTAGGTAATGACCTGAGAATCTTCCTTACAAGTTTCTCTTCATCCATTTTCTCACCTAAGCCACCAGAGGTGTTAGCAATCTCAAGAATATTCATATGAAAGTCATGAATAGTCTCATCCTCTTTCATCCTCAGATTTTCAAACTTGGTGGTCAGCATCTGAAGTTTGGACATCTTCACCTTGGAGGTACCTTCATGAGTTATCTTGAGGGTATCCCAAACTTCCTTAGCCAGCTCACAGTGGTGCACCAGTCTGAAGATGTTCTTACTGATTCCATTGAACAATGCATTCAAGGCCTTAGAATTTCCAAGGGCTAATGCCTCTTGCTCCTTGTCCCACTCTTCTTCAGGAATCTGCACACTGACTCCATCTTCACCTGTCTTCGTTGGATGTTCCTATCCTTTGTTGACAGCTCTCCAGACTTTGCTATCTAGAGACCTTAAGAAGGCTATCATACGAGGCTTCCAGTCATCATAGTTAGAACCATCCAGCATGGGTGGTCTATTTGAGTGTCCTATATCCTTGTCCATGGTACTAGAAAGTAACTTCCCTAGATCTCACCCAGAAATTAACAGGCAGGGTGCCTGCTCTGATGCCAATTGAAATTCTAGTTAACAGACTTCCGATGTCACAAGGGTTGTTATGACATCCAATTCTGCGCAAACAAGAATTATGCAGAACTTAAAATGTAAGTGCAGTAAATAACACAAGTAATTGTTTACCCAGTTCGGTCCAACATGACCTACGTCTAGGGGCTACCAAGCCAGGGAGGAAATCCACTATTAGTAGTATTAATTCAGACCTTAAACCAACTGTTTAACCCTATCACTTAATACCTACCCAATGTAATTTCAGTCTTACACGAAGATCAGAGTTCCTACTCACTCCCCCTCAATCACCTCAGTGATTACTACCTTTAATCAATATTAAAGACAATTATGAAGTCACACTTCAAACAACTCTTGATTGTGCTTAACAGCTTTAATCAAGATACACAGCACTCACGCTTAAAAGCTTAGAGTGACACAACACTTACAACTCAATGAACACCCTATACCAAAGCAATCATCTACGTGATAATAGCTTGGCTTACAAGATACGTCTAATACAAGACACACAAAAATACAGCAGTGAAGTATGATGGACACACTAAATCTTCACGCCTAAAAACCCTAGTTCTGAATGAAGGATTGCCATCCTTTTATATTGCAGCACTTGGGCCTTGTACTTGTATTTTCCTGAAATTAAGGTCACGCGAGTTCCCTTACATTCCACATCTAGGTTACTAACAAATAGGCTATTTGTTAGGTTCATTAATTGTAGCTTGGTTGTTGGTTTCCTGGATTTTCTCTCAGATTTTGAATCCCTGAAGAATAGCCTGAGAAAAATGCTAAAACAGAAAAACTAAACAGCCTACAATATAGCATACGCTGTCAGGAATGAATGTCACAACATTCAGTTTGACATCCAAGTCCAGGACCATATGCTAAGTCTGTTTTTTTTCTAAAAATAGATAGTACAAATTTGTTGAACTGTACAGGACCAATCTGTCCATTCTACAGTAACAGCTTACATTAATAAATGTCAAAGCATCCAATTTGACATTTACACATTTAGTCTTAAGTCAGTTTTGTTATCCTCTTGAAGAACAGACTGAGAAACATACTGAAGTGTAGTAGAACACCACTCTGCCTATTGTTCAGTATATGCTGTCAATGATGAATGCCATAACATCCAGTTTGACATTCTGATAGTAGGCCTTATGTCAAGTCTGGTATTTCCTTGATAACCAGACTTAAAATAAAAACTGAGTTCTAACAGAACACCAATTGCTCTATTCCTCAGTATCTGCTAACAGGGATGAATGTCATAACATCCAGTTTGACATTCAATCAATCATGTATTAGCTAATCCTGCAGTATACTCCTCAAGAGTGTCATGACACCAGTCAAGACATCAGAGTACAGCTAGATATTCTAACATACAATGCAGTTAAACAAACACCTCCACAGCATGTAATGACATCAGTCAAGACATTAGAATCCAGCTAGTGTTTTAGCATACAATGCAGCCAATTAAACACCTACTAAAAGCTACCACTTATGAATGAACTTTCGATTTAATGGACTATAATGCACAAATGAACCACTAGTGAATGACCTAAAATGTCTTAGAAATCAAAGTGGACCCAAGATAAACCAAGGACCAATGACAAACGCATTGATGAAAGTATGTATCCAAGGACCAATGACAAATGCATAATAACCAAGGAACTGCGATATGGATGGAAACAGAGACCTTGAATCAAGTGCTAAGATCTTGAAAGCACCAAACGGATGGATGTGCATATTGTAGCGGTAAATTCATGACCATTAAGCTATGGATAAGTTTAACGTCAATAAAACCAGAGTCGCCGCCGCATTTTTATTGTTTCCAAAGGAAAAGGGAAAAGTATGAACAAAATTCAAAGATAAGAAGTTTTCAAATCAAAACTAATAAAATGCCAGAAATTACAGGTAAGGGGGTTGATTACACAGAGGGAATGTGTTAGCACCCAAAGTATCATAGGTACTCTTAGGGATCCCTTTTTTATGTGTGCATATGTCTTTGGTATAAATGATGTTTGATAAAAATAGAGTGTGTGGATGAGAAAATAATTCATTGATTATATTTTTGTGTTTGACAAGACCTTTGGTCTTGTGCCTACTTACCAACAGAAAAATGAGGGATCAAAACCTCGTAGTTCATAGTAAAAATTTCAAATAAGTTGGTGAATTGATTTTAACAAAAGTTTAATAAGAGAAGGCGTAAAGGAGCCAAAAATTTGAATGGAATGGTTAGTTCTTTTTGTCTTTTGAAATTTAAGTCAATATGATTAAGTTTATTTACAAATTTTATTTAAGAATGAGTATGAAAATTCAATGGCATAAGGCTAAAGTTTCTAATTATTAAAACACGATCTAAGTTTGAAATCACAAGCAAAGAAGTTTTTGAAAGAGGGAGAGATTTTGAAATTAAATAAATGGGAGGATGTGAAGAGGATATCCTAAGCACAAATTTAAAAGTTAAAAGTTAAAAAGATCTGACCAGTGAGATGCAATCCAACAGACAAGAATGTCATATAGAAACCCATTTTCCTTTGGACTTTAATCAAGCAATAATCAATAAGCAATGAGAAATATCCAGACATCATGAAGATCAAGGCATCAAATAAAGATGGCCACATCCAAGCAAGCATTCCAATAGCCAGCAGTCTTCATTGTCTTCCCATGTATCAGATGAAATATTTTCCTTGATCAACTCAGAATAAAACATCAGACACAAGATCAAAATAACAATTAAGCAAAAAGACAGAGTAGCAGATAAACCCAAGAAATTCTCAAGGCTTGTATCAGATGAGGCTCAGTTCAAGATAACTCAATCCTTTTTTGCATAGGGAATGTTGGCATTGGCCAAATCCTTTTTTGCATAGGGAATGTTGCCTAATCCTAAGTCCAAAAGTTTAGATCAAGTTCAACAGTCCACCAGATATTTTTTAGGGTTTTTGTTGTTATTAGATGTTTTAAAGTCCTAAGGCCATAAACAGAACCAAAAGCAAGCAAACAATATATACAATCACAAGATATGGCTCAAATGAGCAAAATGAAAATGACTTGAAACATAAACAAGTTATATGAAATGTAAATGGCAATGAATGATAAATGACTGAAATTTAAATTGCATAATAGTAAATGACTTGAAAGTAAAGCAATATTAACAAGAATTAGTCAAATGTTAGTACAAAGTTAGTCAAGTGTTAGTAGTGATTTTTAATTGATTAAGTCATTATTTGGAGAAAACTCAACCATTCATTCATAAGTATGAATCCTTAAACCAAGACATCTTCCATGTGAAGGGCTCCAACTTGGATAATTTAACAAGTACGCCACTAGCTCCCATAAAAGGAAAAAAAGGTCAAAAGTCTCCACACAATGCCATGAATAATGGGAGACTTACAATCTCACTTACTAGAATACTATGCCTTGAGGGTCAAATTTAGCTCTATGTTAAGCAATCATAATTGGACTTATGTAGAAGTCACAACTATCTGAGGTCAGGCAAGAAATATTTAGGTGTTAATGCATGTTAGAGATTTGGTATGAAGAACCAGACTCTTAAAACATACCACACAGTAAAAGAAAAGTCAAAAGGGAGGGACCTATCTCAGTCATACTTGTATATATTCATCTGACACAAGGTCATTGATGAATCAATTAGCCTTTAGACGTTAGAGATTTCATTGGCCAAATGAGGGAATAGGAAAGAATAGGGATGAAGATGAAGAGGGAGGGGAAGGTAGAAACACAAATTGATCATGGGAGAAATTTCATCAAATCAAAACCATCCATTTATTTTGGGAGATGAAATGTACATTTCATCAATCCCCTAAATTCAATGGTTTTAATCCAACAAAAGTCAAATCAACCTTGACCAAGACCCAAACAGAAAGTCAAACATCACAAGACCATAAAAATGGTTCAACAATATTTTTAAACATTTACTCAATCAAAAAATCAATTTAAAAATCAATTAAAATGCATTTTAATTGGTCAAAACCTAAAATCCCTTCAAAACACCAAATAAATGGCCAAGGGATTTATCCTAGGTCAAACAAGGTCAAAGGACTTTAGACAAAAAAATTCACAATTTTTGAAAAGTCAGAAGTATTTTTAAACAATTAAAAATATGCAAAAAAAAACATTTAATTCATGAAAAATATCAAAATCAATCTAAAAAATAATTTTAATTCAGAATATGGAAGAGGAAATATTTAAAGATTTTTGGTGAAAGTCCCATATTTTTTAGATTAAAAAAGAAATTAATATGAATTAAACAAAATAAAGGAATTAAATGAAAAATAAAAAAATAAAAAGATTAAAAAAACAAGAGCCATCAGATCTCCCTCATTAATTGAGGTAGCAGATCTGATGGTCACGCACTAGAGTGCACCAAACACCTGAGTCAAACGCGTATTAACATGATTCAAACAAAGCAAGGGCCCTGATTAAAACGTGGAAGTGAGATCAGATGGTTCAGGTCATGCCAACACACCACCGGAGCCCTAACTCCGTTCATCTTCTCTGGTGGACCTCACCAGACTGGTCCACCATAAACCACCAAAAAATTAAAAGTAAGGACATGATTTTAAAGGAAAAATGCCCAGGAGCACGAATCTGACCTCCATTTCTTCCAGTTCCAAGTATATTGAAAGATACATGGATTTGAAATTTGAGGTTCATGATCTGAGTTGCTTCGATTTGACCTCAAAGCAACTCAATCTTGTTTCGTATGTTGGTAGGACTTCAGCAAACCAACAATCAATCAAAATGGATGAGAAATAAGAGAGAATCGAAGAGGAAAAGTTTATGAAATCTCACCTTCGAGGAGCTTCAAATTAGCTTGATCTTGCTTCCAATTTTGCTTGGCTTGAATCTAGAAGCTTGCAAGATATGATTGTTGGTGTAAGCCCTAGAGGCCAATACTTTTGGTACTTGTATCGAATTATTTATTAATAATAAAAGGCTTTTTCTTTATTATGTTTGTTTAATAAAGTCCCTAGAATAGCTAGTCCGTTTAATGTATCAAGTATGACTTAATCATGAGATCACATTAAACATAAGGACATTATTCTTAAAGTATCCGTAGTCGAGCTTTATTGTGAAGTAGGATAATATTAAAGCAAGAATACTATTATGTTTATAGACTGATGATCACATCTCATGGATCATGGATAAGGAGTTATCAAGTCTTAAACATAGGTATGAATATTAAGAGTAATATTTATACTGGTTTGACCCGCTATGAGAATACTATATAGAATGTTATGCAAAGTGTCATAAGTTATTCTCATGGTGATAATGGTGTATACCACCCTTCGACCTGAAACTACTATGGACCCTAGATGTAGAGTCGAGTGCCTTATTGCTGATCAAACGTTGTCCGTAATTGGATGACCATAAAGACAGTTGATGGGTACTCCACGAAGCATGCTAAGGGATATGAGTGACCTAGATGGAATTTTCCCATCCTGCGTAACAGGATAAATGCCTATGGGCCCAATATTGAACTGGACAAGGATGACACGGTCTATGCCTTGTGTTCAATATAGACATAAGGGCAAAAGGGTAATTGTGCACATTAGTATTATCACAGAAGGATTTGTCAGATCCCATGACATTTTCGTGTCTTGGGTAGCAGTGATGTGTTGCTAGATACCGCTCACTGTTTATTATGTTAAATACGTGATTTAATATAATTGCCAATGCCATAAAAACCTATAGGGTCACACACAAAGGATGGATTGATGAGAGATAGAGTAACTAAGGAACACCGTAAGGTACGGTTCACTTAAGTGAATTATAGAACATCATAAGGTACGGTGTACTTAAGTAGAATACGAAATATGGTAAGGTACCACACGCTTAAGTGAATTTGACATATTATAAGATATGGGCCACATACACTTAAGTGGGCTTTTTAGCTTGAAGCCCACACAAGTGGTTCTATAAATAGAACCCTTGTGTAGAAGCATTTAGCAGTTGCAATTCCATTTCTCACTCTCTCTCTCACTCAAAGCCTTCATTCGTAGCAGCTAGCACTGAGATTGGAGGAATCCGTTCGTGGGGACTGAGTAGAGGTGTTATCATCGTTCAACGTTCGTGATCGCTCCGTAGATCTGCATCAAAGGTTACAATCGCCACGAGAGGTAACGATTTTATCATTGATCATGCCCATCTGTAAGGATCACTAAAGGAGAAATTTTAAATTCCGCTACGTTTTGGATCGCCCTTCTCCTTCAATGATTTGGATGGTTAAAAAGCTTGGACTCTTGGAGTTTCAATTCCAAAACAGAATGAGAATTGAAACTCGATTTCACAAGAAATCTTAAAGATTATCCTTTCAATGGTGTTTGAGGAAGAAGAGGGCGAAGCTTGGGCAAGAAGGATCCCATTTCTGATCACCAGGGTCATCTATTTATAGCCATGCTCATTGCTTTTTGCACACTTCAAAAATTGGCCAAAATTGGAAAGGTGAGATGCATGCTTGTATGGGCGTGTGATAGGCCCATGAGATGATGTCAAAAGGTCCAAAGATGATCATGAATGATGCTGGAAGTGTAACATGAAGCCATGCATTTGAAATTGAGAAGTGGTAATGAGATTCATCCAAATGGAACCATGAAGATTAACCATGCGTAAGTCACCCAAACCTTGGCTAAATGAAGTGATTTTGGACTCTTTGGAAATATGAGATAAAGGGAAACAAATTTCATGTTGAACACTTTTCCATTTGAAGCTTGGATCATGATGAATTTTGAGGTGGAAGTTTGGAAAATCAAACATATTTGAAATTTTCCTAAGTACCAAGTCAAATGTTAAATTCTTCCACCTTGAATAACTTTTGCTATGAGCTTCAAATGGAAAAATTTCCTTCATTAAAGTTGTATATATTTCAAACATATTCAATTTGGTCATAAATTTGACCTCATTTGGATTTGGCATGAAGGAGTTATGTATTTTAGAAGTTGAGGAAAATTGCTTGTTCAATGGTAATGGCCCAAAATGACCTATAATCTTTCCTCTTGGCACATTCCCTTGCAAGTTTAATTTGAAGTTTATCAAAGAATAAAAGTTGGATAGGAAAACTTTAAATTGATCATGAAACTTTGATGTACTTCATCTAATAAAAATTGAGTAAGTTATGGTCCTTGGAAGTTGACCTCTTAACTAGGGCACAAACAAAATGACATATAATCTTTCACCATAAAAAATGACTTTACAAGCAAAACTAGCTCTTGACATCAACATGAAAGTTGTTTGTAATGTAATAAGGAGTAAAGTTTATCTTGGAATCATTTTCATATGACAAACATTTTAGGATATAGGGTCTAGTGAACCCCAGTTTTGACCAGTTGACTTCTTCTGGTCAACCACCTTGAACCAACTTGCAAACTTGAAGTTATCTTGATCTTTTGGACTCGTGGATAATAATATATGCATAATATGATATAATATTAAGTATCCCCTAAAATATTTGATCAATTGTTGAAGAAACTTGTTGAGGAAGTCACACAAGATACCTAGATGAATTAGGGCTTCCAAGGCAAACAAGCTTCAAACTCTTTATGATTTCTTGATCAAAATGATCAATTAAGAGCATGGGGATCCATATATGATGTCTTGGAGCCAATTTGAACCATCGCTTGATTAATCTCCTTGCACTGAGGGTCTCAAACCCTAATTGTGAGCTTGATGAGGCATTAGTGGATGCACACACTACCTACAAAAGAAACAAAGCTATATATAGACATGTTTTTGGAATTTTGGTTAGTAAATAATGAATAACAAAGTATGATACAATAAAATGTGCTTGGTGATCTCTCCCAATGCAAACCCTAATGAATGAGGGGTTAGGAGGATGCCAAGGTGTGATCCCCAATGTCAATGCATATGATGAGATAGCATGAGGGATCTTAGGGTCAAAATTAGCGTCTTACAACTGCCTCTATTTAAGGACATTTTAATTGAGGATGGGAAGGTTAAAATCTTTGTATCAACTTAGTAGAATGAACTTAAATAACAACATATATAAACAAATTTTGGCCCCTAAGAGACCTCATGATGCATATGATATGAATGTTAAAACAATCTATGTGTGGAATATATTGCCACAAAGGAAAAGAATTTGGAAGAGACTGAAGGTTCACAGGAGTAAAATGTATTCCGTAAGGAAAACTAGGGGGACAGAGACTCTGGGGGATAAAAGTTATGCATAAACCAGGCTATGACTTAAAAAATGCTGGAGACATGAGGGGATTTCCATGAAAATAAATCAATGGAAGGACTCAGTTTGGGGATAAGGGAAATCTGTAGGGGATATGAATAGATCAAAACAAAACTGAAATACTCAAACCAAATAGAGGATTGGCGATTTCACTGAGGAAATACTCACTCAAACTCGATTGGGGAAGAATGGACTTCAACACAGTAGTACAAGAGATATATTATCTATTACCAGTTACTGGGTAGGAAGATAATACACTCTAACAGAGGGACATCCATTACCGGTTAGGCTAAACATATCAAGGATGACTCGCTGAGAAAAAGAGGTGTGTTCGTTACGAGTTACTGGGTAAGAATAACCTACTGGGGAGAGAAATCAAATATCATTTACAACTACCAGGTACTGGGAAGAAGACCAAAGTGGGAGTATCCATCACTGGTTAGAGTGAACATATCAAGGATAAACTCAAAGCAAGAATATCTGTCATCGGTTAGGATGAACATATCAAGGATAGACCACCTAGGAAAGGGGAAGAATATTTGTTACGGTTAGGGTAAACATATCAAGGATAGACTGTCGGGGAGAAATAGAAATTATATCTACCAGTTACTGGGTAGAATACCAAAGAGAAAAGAAAATTCGTCACTTGTTAAAGTGAGCATATCAAGGATAGAGTTAGCAGGGGAAAGTAGGAATTACAACTACCAATTACTGGGTAGAATACCACAATGAAGAGAAAATCCATCACCGGTTAAAATGAACATATCAAGGATAGACTCTCTGGGGAATAAAATAGGGATTACAACTACCTTTTTACTGGGTCGAAAACCAAAAAGGAAAAATATCTGTCACCGGTTAGGATGAACATATCAAGGATAAACTCGTTGGGGAAACGTGGAAACGAATCCGCTGAGGAAAACAAAGGAAGTAGATTACATTTTACCGAGTATTGGGAAAAAGTAATGTACTCAAACATTAAGAACAATATTACCATTTACTGGGTAATAGACTCTCGGGGGACCAAAATATTTATCTAGGTAATAACTAGAAAGAAACGGTTAAACAAATACTCAACCCAATGAGGATATAACTCAAGAGGAATGGTTCCATCCAGATAATTAACTAGGGAGGAAACTGAAATAATAATCATCCATGAGGAAATAACTCAGTGGGGAATGATGAAGGTTAAACTCTTTCTGCTTAAGGGACTGACACTCTCTAATTGAAGGAAGACAGACACACCAAATCTGCACGGGTAGATAATATTACCGAAGCAGGGGATCAGAAGAAAAATCAAATGCGATAAAATGCATAATAAAATATCTGATGTTGTGTTTTATGCATGAATATGCATGTATATGATTATGATCATGCTGACAAAACAATACAAAGGATACAAATAACAAAGATTTGAATCACTGCTGTAACACTCGGCTAATCTCAACACGATGGAAACAC
Organism: Lathyrus oleraceus; assembly: GCF_024323335.1. Taxonomy (NCBI): domain Eukaryota; kingdom Viridiplantae; phylum Streptophyta; class Magnoliopsida; order Fabales; family Fabaceae; genus Lathyrus; species Lathyrus oleraceus. The sequence goes on along the minus strand of NC_066580.1, from coordinate 194,945,050 downwards.
CAACTAGAGAAAATGACAGAGGATAAAAATAAATCATCTAGCACTGCATAAATCAGCTATGGCTGGGAAAGACATGGAAAACATGCTTCCAATCAATCACGACAAACTCTACGGGGAGAGAGCACTTGCTGAAAGATGATCAATCATGCCGAGGATAGAGAAAGGATCTGCTAAGGATCCAAATTATCAATACTGCAGGGATTTTTAAGTCAACACCATGTTAAATGGGAGACAACCTTACAAGAGACAAAATCAAATACTGCTCCAAATTAAACACTATCGGGAACGAGGGAACTTCAATCAGAAGATGAACTCCTACGGGGAATACAAGAGGTAAAACTCTACATGCGGATTTAAGCAAATTGTTGGGGATGTTGTGTCCAAGATCGTCACATTCCTCAATAATCAAATTCTTCTTGGAAATTGAGAAATAAACTAATTCCAAGGTACAGATAACCAGGTCTGATTCGCACAAAGGAGAAACTGTCGAAGTTATACAACCCAATTAAATACAAAATGGAAACCAAATAAAGGATCTGGATCTTCAGGGTCCAATCATTCGAATCACAAACTGGGGGACATAGAACGTGAGCACCACAGTTGAGGAGTATGAATTTGCAAAGGGGACCGATCATCAGCTCAACTCTACTAGAGATGAGACCCACCGTCTCTACTGGGAATGATGAAATATTCGGGGAGGAACTCATCAACCAAGCTGGGGATAAATGACGAACCATTGGGGAGCAAAATAGTTACCAAACCAAACTGCTTGGGGAAGACCAATAATGCTTCATATTTCAAGACTTACCTGTTCTCGGATTGCTGTTGACATTCCTTATTGAAATTGATTATTCTTAAAGTGATTGTGTTTTACTATTTTAAGAAAAATAATTATCTATTAATTTATTTCAAAATTATCATCATAAAAATTCAATTTTATTTAGCAGAATTAAGTAAGAATAGAAATAATTGGATAAAAGCTCAAATTTATTTAATAGAATGGTAGTCCGTAAATGACGAGACTCCATAGATCTTTACAAAGTTTGAAAAATGGTAATTTACATGGAAAAAGGCTACATTGAATACAGTGATCATTACTCTCCCTACCAACTTCAACATCCGTTGTGATTGTCTTTAATTGAGAATGATGAATCAGAACCAAATGACTTGCTCAAAACCGGTCGGGTGCAGTTACTTGCCATAATTCCTATTTTTTGCCTAGATTGGCCCAAGGTGGAGTACTCAATCTACCGGGATAAATTTTCTATTTTATGTCTCTGATTTTTGCCTAGATCGCCCTTTCAGGTTTTCAATCCACCGAGACGCTCATTTTTGCCTAAGCCGCCTTTCAGGTTTTCAACTTAGCGAGTTGTTCTTTTATTTTTAGGCGAAGTATTTCTTGACTGCATCGGCATTCATATGACACGTGAACTCTTCACCATCCATAGTTGTAAGAATCAATGCACCACCTGAGAAGGCTCTCTTAACAACATATGGGCCTTCATAATTAAGAGTCCATTTGCCCTTAACATCAGGTTTGAAAGATAAAATCTTCTTAAGCACGAGGTCACCTTTTCTAAACACACGAGGCTTGACCTTATTATCAAATTCTTTCTTCATTCTCTGCTGATACAACTGACTGTGACACATGGCAGACAATCTCTTTTGTTCAATCAAATTCAACTGATCATATCTGGTCTAGCACCATTCAGCTTCTATCAACTTAGCTTCCATCAAAACACACAATGAAGGGATCTCAACTTCCATGGGGACAACTTCCATACCATAAACAAGAGAGAAAGGGGTTGCCCCTGTTGAAGTGCGGAGGGATGTACGGTACCCATGCAAAGAAAATAGGAGCATCTCATGCCAATCTTTGTATGTCATAACCATCTTTTGGATGATCTTCTTAATGTTCTTATTCGCATCTTCAATAGCCCCATTCATCTTCGGTCTGTAGGGAGAAGAATTAAGATGTGCAATCTTGAAGTCTTTGCAAAGAGCTTCCACCATATTATTGTTCAAGTTCGATCCATTATCAGTAATGATCTTGCTTGGCACACCATAACAACATTAATCTGATTCTTGATAAACCTTATAACAACTTGCTTGGTTACATTTGCATACGATGCCACTTTAACCCACTTTGTAAAGTAATCAATAGCCACCAGAATGAAACGATGTCGTTCAAAGATTTGGGCTTAATCATACCAATCATATCAATTTCCCACATGGATAAGGGCCATGGAGAGGAAATTACATTCAACAGTATCGGAGGAACATGAATCTTATCTGCATAAATTTGACACTTGTGGCATTTCTTCACAAACTTGCAACAGTCAGATTCTATTGTCAGCCAATAATAACCTGATCTTAACATCTTCTTTGCCATAGCATGTCCATTGGAATGGGTACCAAAGGAACCTTCATGGAATTCAGTCATCAACAGGCCTGCTTCGTGTCTATCCACGCATCTGAGCAGAACGATATCAAGATTTCTCTTGTAAAGCACATCACCATTCAAGTAGAAGTTGCCAGCTAATCTTCTCAAAGTCTTCTTATCTTTCAAAGATGCCCCAGACGGGTAAATCTAACTTTAAAGGAAACACTTGATATCATAATACCAAGGCTTTTCATCTTTGACTTCTTCAACAGCAAACACATTATTTGGCCTATCAAGACGCATCACAGTTAAATTGGAAACTTCATTCCAAAACTTCACCATAATCATTGAAGCCAACGTTGCAAGAGCATCTGCCATCCGGTGAGGATATAACTCAAGGGGAGTAATTCCATCCAGATAATCAACTGGGGAGGAAACTGAAATAATAATTATCCACGAGGAAATAACCCAGTGGGGAAAGGAGAAAGGTTAAAGTCTTTCTGCTTAAGGGGCTGACACTCTACAATGGAGGGAGGACAAACATCAAACTTGCATGGGGATAAAGTACCGCCATAACGGAGAATAAGAATCTTGTTAGTGAATCAACAAAAATGATGATGATGATATATATATATATATATATATATATATGTATATATATATATATATATATATATATATATATATATATATATATATATATATATATATATATATATATATATATATATATGTATATATATATATATATATATATATATATATATATATATATATATATATATATATATATATATATATATATATATATATATATATATATATATATATATATATATATATATATATATATATATATATATATATGTGTGTGTGTGTGTGTGTGTGTGTGTGTGTGATGATCATGTTGACAAAATGATCGCAAAGGATACAAAGGTGTCATAAATTTGAATCATCAATACAATTCTCGGTCAATCCACAAAAGAGGGAGATGACTTGCTGGAGAAAAGAGAGATCATCATCCCAAAGGCTCAAACCTAGCTGGGGAAGGAATAGATCTATTGAGGAAAACCGTTATCGAGTCTGCGGGGAATTTTAGGTCGACACCATATCAAATGGGAGACAACCATGCAGAGGATAAACGCAAATAGTTTCTCAGAAACCAGGAGGAAATTTTGACTAGGAGCGAATCGGGATGGTGATTAGTGAGGAAACCAAAGTTCTATCGCAACCACGCGAACTGCTAAGGAAACCAGTTCTTTAGCTGGGGAATAAACATAAATTCTGCTGAGGAATAAACATTCCGCAGGAGACTGAATCAACCAACTCTGCTGGCTACCCTACTGGGGAATAGCGGATAACGATTGCTGAAAGCTAAAAATGCTATTGAGGATGAAAGAGAAATTGCGCCTACCGCTAGGGGAGACCAATAATGCTCCACACTTAGGGCTTACTGCTTTCGAACCACTGATGACATTCCTTTTAAATGAAATCGATTGCTTAAAATTCATGCTTTTATATGTTAAAAAAAATAATTTTGATTAACAATTTTAATTTCAAAAATGATCATAATAAAATTTAAAACTATTTGCTGAAATAAACAAGAGTAGAAACAATTGGACAAAATTCAACTTTATTTAATGGAATGGTAGTTTGTAAATGACAAGACTCCATAGATTTTTACAAAGTTAAAAATGGTAATTTTCATGGAAAAGGGTTACATCGAATACAATGATCATTAATCCTTCCACCAACTCTTGACGTCCACTGTGCTTTTAGCCACCATTGGGGATGATGAATCACCGTCGATCGTTATGCTCAACAAAGTCTTCAAAATTTGAAGATCAGCAGGATGCAGTTACTTGCCATGATCCCTAATTTTTGCATAAATTGCCCCAAGGTGGGGTATTCAATCTATCGGAATAATTTTTATGTTTTATGTCTCTAACTTTTACCTGGATTGCCCTTTCGGGTTTTCAATCCACCGAGAGGCTCATTTTTTCCTAAGACGCCCTTTCGGGTTTTCAACTTAGCGAGTTATTCTTTTCTTTTTAGGCGAAGTATTTCTTGATTGCACCTGCGTTCACAGGACGAGTGAACTCTTCACCATCCATAGTTGTAAGGATCAATGCTCCGCCTGAAAAGGCTCTCTTAACAACATATGGGCCTTTATAATTGGGAGTCCATTTGCCCCTAGAGTCCGGTGTGAACGATAAAATCTTCTTGAGCACAAGGTCACCTTCTCTGAACACGCGAGGTCTGACCTTCTTATCAAAAGCTTTCTTCATTCTCTATTGATACAACTGACCATGACACATGGCAGTTAACCTCTTCTCTTCGATCAAATTTAGCTGGTCAAACCTGGTCTGACGCCATTCAGCCTCAGTCAACTTGGCTTCCATGAGCACACGCAATGAAGGAATCTCAACCTCTACAGGGAGCACTGGTTTCATACCATATACAAGAGAGAAAGGGGTTTCCCCTATTGAAGTGCAGATGAATGTTCGATACCCATGCAAAGAAAATGGGAGGATCTCATGCCAATCCTTATATGTCACAACCATCTTCTGGATAATCTTCTTAATGTTCTTATTTGCAGCTTCAACAACCCCATTCATCTTGGGTCTATAGGGAGAAGAATTATGATGTGCAATCTTGAAGTCTTTACAAAGAGCTTCCACCATATTATTATTCAAGTTCGATCCATTATCAATAATGATCTTACTTGGCACACCATAACGACATATAATCTGATTCTTGATAAACCGCACAACAACTTGCTTAGTTATGTTCACATACGATGCCGCTTTAACCCATTTTATGAAGTAGTCGATCGCCACCAAAATAAAACGATGTTCGTTCGAAGCTTTGGGCTCAATCATGCCAGTCATATCAATTCCCCACATGAAGAAGGGCCATGGAGAGGAAATGACGTTCAACAGTGTCGGAGGAACATGAATCTTATCCGCATATATTTGACACTTGTGGTATTTCTTCACAAACTTGCAACAATGAGATTCCATTGTCAGCCAATAGTAACCTACTCGCAACATCTTCTTTGTTATTGCATGTCCATTGGAATGAGTACCAAAGGAACCCTCATGGACTTCCGTCATCAATAGGTCTGCTTCCTGTCTATCCACGCATCTGAGCAAAACCATATCGAAGTTTCTCTTATACAACACATCACCATTCAGGTAGAAATTTCCGGCTAATCTCCTTAAAGTCTTCTTATCTTTTAAAGATGCCCTAGACGGGTAAATCTGACTTTGGAGGAAACATTTGATGTCATAATACCACGGCTTCTCGTCTCCGATCTCTTCAACAGCAAACACATGAGCTGACCTATCAAGACGCATCAGAGTCAAACTGGGAACCTCGTTCCAGTACGTCACTACAATCATTGACGCCAATGTTGCAAGAGCATCGGTCATCCGGTTTTCATCTCGAGGGATATGATGAAACTCAACCTTTGTAGAGAAAGTTGAAATCCTCCTCACATAGTCTTTATATGGTATCAAACCGGGTTGATTCGCCTCCCATTCACCCTTTACTTGATTCACAACCAAAGATGAATCTCCATAGACGTCAAGATATTTAATTCTGAGATCAATGGCCTCTTCAAGCCCCGTAATGCAAGCTTCATACTCAGCCATATTGTTTGTACACTTGAAGTTCAATCTAGCCGTAAAAGGAAAATGAGTGCCTTGAGGAGTAATAATCACTTCCCCAATGCCATTACCATAAAAATTAACACCTCAATCAAACACCATGCCCCAATGGGAACCAGGTTCTGGCCCTTCTTCAAGCAATGGTTCATCACAATCTTTCATATTCAAGTACAAAATCTCATCGTCTGGAAAATCATACTACACTGACTGGTAGTCTTCAATAGGTTGGTGAGCCAAATGGTCAGCCAAGACGCCACCCTTTATCGCTTTTTGAGATTGGTATTCAATATCATACTCGGATAACAACATCTGCCAACGGGCAATCCTCCTAGTTAAAACAGGCTTCTCAAAATGTACTTGATTGGATCCATTTTGGATATCAACCAAGTAGTATGATTCAACATATACTGGCGCAAACGCTTAGTAGCCAAGGCGAATGTGCAACACGTCTTTTCAAGCACAGAATACCGAGTCTCACAGTCGGTGAACTTTTTGCTGAGGTAGTAAATTGCATATTCTTTCTTTCTATATTCATCTTGCTAACCCAGAACACAACTCATACTCTTATCAAGCACAGTCAAATACATGATCAACGGTCTTCCTTCAACAGGAGGAGATAGGATAAGAGGTTCAAGCAGATACTCTTGGATACTATAAAAGATTTTTGGCAATCCTCAGTCCAATCACAAGACTGATCATTCCGAAGAAGCTTGAATATAGGCGCACATGTGGCAGTCATATGTGATATAAATCTTGAGATATAGTTCAAGCGGCCGAGAAAACCTCTGACTTGCTTCTCAGTTTTGGGCGCAAGCATTTATTGTATTGCTTTAACCTTGGCAGGATCAATTTCAATACCCTTCTCGCTGACAATGAAGCCCAACAACTTACTAGAACGAACACCAAAAGTACACTTATTGGGATTCAAGCGGAGTTTATACTTCCTCAAACGTTGGACTAACTTCAATAAATGCTCAACATGTTCTTCTTCATCGCTTGATTTGGCAATCATATCATCAACATAAACTTAAATCTCTTTATGCATCATATCATGAAAAAGAGTGGTCATAGCTCTCTGTTATGTTGCACCGCATTCTTTAAACCGAAAGGCATCACTCTATAACATAATGTTTCCTAGGGTGTAATGAATGTGGTCTTCTCCATATCTTCAGGCGCCATCTTGATTTGATTATAACCGGAAAATCCATCCATAAACGAAAAGACTTTGAATTTAATTGTATTGTCTACCAACATGTCAATATATGGTATAGGAAAATCATCTTTCGGACTAGCTTTCCTCAAATCTCTATAATTAACACACATGTGAACTTTTCCATCCTTCTTTGGAACAAGCACAATATTGGACACCCACTGCGGATACTCGGAGTTTACAAGAAAACCAACATCAATCTGCTTCTACACTTCCTCTTTGATCTTCACTGCCATATCAAGATGAGTTCTCCTCAACTTCTGCTTGACCGGTGGGCATTCTGGCTTCAACGGCAATCTATGCTCCACAATTTCAGAATCCAACCCAGGAATGTCTTGATAGGACCAAGCAAACACATCAGAATACTCTCAAAGAAGATCAACCAACCCCTTATTAACTTTTGGACATAGTTGAGACTCAATCTTGACTTCATTCACATCATCCTCAGAACCCAAGTTGATTAAGTCAATCTGCTCTTCAAACGGCTTAATGGCTTTTTTCTCGTGCTCAAGAAAACGAGATAATTCATCAGATATTTCTTCATCATCATTCTCTTTCTCAACCTTAAACACAGGGAAATCAAAGTTTGGAGAGGGAGTAGGATCATCGTATTCAATGGGTTTGAGAATCAACCTGCATAATCATTTGATATTTTGATTTTAGAGAAGTGGAGTGTGAACAAATATTATGCAGATGGAAGATTATTATTATTAATGTTTTTTGTGACTACCATTTTCAGAAAAAGCAAAAAGTAAAAAAAATAAAACATCATAGATGTGGATGAATAAAATTGTATTTTATTGATGATAATAATAAAAATGCCCAACAATGTCCATTTCTCCCTTAGGCATAGAAGAAGGTTTTTTCCTTAATAAAAAAAATTACTTAGAATGGTGAATGACAACAGGAACATCAATAGCAACCCAATTGTTGCAAGTCTGGTCATGCGTCACAAAGTTGGCTCAAGCTTCGTCTTCATCACCATTGTCTTCAATAATGGCAACTGAGTGTTGATCATTCTCATGAATGAACCCTCCACTGTGGAAAATTGGTTGCATAACTTTGACTTTGGAGTTGAATGGCCCTGGTTGAAATCCGAGTTCGGCTCTGTTCTTGTTCTCGGAGACCTCCACAATACGACCCCACTTGTCAACGTTGCCGGCCTGAATAGCATCTTGCACATCTTTCAAAGAAGACATGGGTGCCCTAGTTTTCTTCAATTCATAAGAAATATATAAGGCTTGGAATGGTGTTCCAACCTCCTCTTCATCATCAACATACGTGAAAGATGACAAATGGCTTACCAACAATGTCTTCTCTCCACCAACGAGCTTGTCGTTCTTTACAAATTTTAGCTTCTGGTGAGGAGTAGACGTCACAGCTCCAGCTTCGTGAATCCATGACCTTTCCAACAAGTAGCTGTAGGTCGGATGGATATCCATTACATGGAAAGTAATTTGGAAATCACTCAAACCTATCTTTACTAGAAGGTCCACTTCTCCAATGACAGTCTTACGAGAACCGTCGAACGCTTTGACAATTACGCTGCTATACCTCATTGGGGCACCTTGATAAGAGAGTCTTGATAAAGTTGATTTTGGAAACATATTCAATGATGACCCAGTGTCAACCAACACATTGGACAAAGCGTCCTCCTTGTAATTCATGGAAATATGGAATGCCAAATTGTGATTCATGCCTTCCTTGGGAAGCTATTCATCACAAAAACTCAAATTGTTACAAGAAGTTACGTTGGAAACTAATATGGTCAAACTGATCCACGGTAACATCGTGCTCAACATAAGCTTGTTCCAACACTTTTTGCAATGCTTCTCTGTGTGCTTCAGAATTCACCAACAGTGACAGCACGAAGATCTTTGACAGAGTCTGGATCGGCTACTCTACAACATTGAATTCACTTCTGTTAATCAACCTTAGCACCTTATCATTATCGTTAGTCTTCAATTTACTGGATTCACTAGACTGACACATTGGAGCACTAACTGGATTCTCTACTGGAATCTCTGCCTTTTTACTTGTTGTAACATCTTCTATAATCTTCGGAAACATTGGACTGAACACACGACCACTACAAGCCACCTTCGTAATATCTGCAATATTTACCATTGAGTCTGCAACTGGTAGAGGAACCTCTTGACCATTTTCAATCATAGTGGCGTTATATATGGCTAATCTTTATCGGATGCATAAGGGACAGGGCCCGCCAACCGTATAACCAACGATAATACTGATCTATTCACATTATTCTTGTTCCTACCATCAAACTGAGTAACTACATACTCAGGGGTTTTGAATACTAGCATAATCATATTCACATCATCTCCCTAATGACGGAACTGGAAAATATGAATAAGTCCTTCATCCATTAGCCTTTGAATATCCCTCTTGACAATAACACATCCACGAGGGTTCACGCTACAGATTACACAACCATCATGATAACATATCCCTCTTGCAAATATCTTTATGCATTGCCACTAAAGATCTTCTGATATAACGTACATCATAAATTTTGAACTCACCAGAACAACCGTCCTCCATGTTCACAAACGCCTTACCATGAGGAGGCAACAAATTTGCCTTTACGTTCGGCACTTTATCCTCAAAGGACATCATACCACTCTTTACCAGCTTCTGAACTTCATACTTTAGAGGATAATAGTTCTCTATATCATGATCAGGGGCTCCCTAGTGAAAAGCACAATGAAGATCAGGCTTGAACCATCATGGTAGTGGCTCAGGAACTTACGGAGGATTTCTTAGTTGGATCAGATTTTTAAGGACAAATGACGGGTATAAATCTTTATATGTCATAGGAATAGGATCAAAGGAGACCTTCTTCCTCTCAAAGTTTTGCTGATGATTATTGTTGTTGTTGTAGTTGGTTCTTTGTTACGGTTGTTTTTGATGTTGTTGTTGCTGAATTTGAACTGAGTGATTGTTGGAATTGTTGGAAAAAACCGAAACTACTGAGGAAACTTGATGTTTATGTTGACGAGGTTCAGAACTCTTTTTGACATGAGCCCTCCTCTCCCTCCCTACTGATATTGAATTAGCTTCTCCTTCCTTTATCTTGGAGAAGCTACCACCATACTTCTTGCTGGCTGACGCCTCTTCTTTAGACAAACGTCCTTCATGGGCTCCTTCTTCTAGCCTCATCCCCATGTTTACCATTTCAGTAAAATCATTGGGGGCACTTGAAATCATACGTTCGTGATAAAATGAACTCAGCGTCTTTAAGAAGATCTTCGTCATTTCTTTCTCTTCAAGAGGTAGACTTATTTGAGCAGCCAATTCCCTCCATCTCTGGTCATATTCTTTGAATGTCTCCTTATCCTTCTGAGACACAGACCTCAACTAGTCTCTATCAGGCGCCATATCCATGTTGTACTTATATTGCTTGAGAAAGGCCTCGCCTAAGTCATTGAAAGTACGGATTCTTGCACTGTCCAAACCCATATACCACCTCAAGGCAGCTTCAGTTAAATTGTCTTGGAAATAGTGAATCAACAATTGATCATTATCAGTTTGAGTAGAGTTTTTCTGGCATACATAACAAGATGACTTAGCGGGTAAGTATTCCCTTTGTACTTTTAAAATTCTAGAACCTTTAATTTCACTGGGATCTTAACATTAGGGACCAAACAGAGTTCAGCAACACTCTTCCCAAACAAGTATTTCCCTATCAGAGTCTTCAACTCCTTGTGCATCTCGAGGAATTGATCTTTCATTCCCTCAGATGGCTCAGAATGGTAGATAGTATCCTCAATACGAGGCAAAGTATGAACAACCGGAGGTGGAACTGACATGATCGGGCTAGATGTCGGCAAAGAAACAAATGTGGGCGCATACCCTTCTGGCATAAAATTTGACGGCATTCCCCAAGGGAAATCAGCAGGCATAGAATGAATGGATTGACTGGCAGCGGCAACATGAACAGCTGACGTAGCAACCTCAGAAATGACAATCCTCTGAGGATGGGGAGTTGCAGGAGACGGTGACGACTGATTCTAGGCAGCAATCACATATTCCATCTGTATCGTTAATCTGGCAATCTCATCCTTCAGTTCTCGGTTCTCTTGCTCTAGGTGCTCCATTCTCTTCGGTTGATTAGCGTGAGTATTATAGCGGTGAGTCAGCTTGGCTGATGCACAGAAGAAAAACTGATAAGATATTTGGCGACAGAAAACCGGTTATGCACATGATGCATGAAATACAATGTTTTTTATTGTTTTTAATTTTAAGGAACATGTGAAGTCCTATTTGCAAATATATATATTCAAATAATAAAAATAATAACAGTTTGATCGACCATAAAATCTCTTTTTATTCATAAAAGTTGGAAGGATTACACTGAGTACAATTTTAGAAACCAAAATGTAAATACAAGAGAAAAGGAGACTATCATCCTAAGGATACCTTATAAAATTCACTAGATGACTTGGCTATGGGTGCATACTTCCTTCGAATGCATCGATTCTTGGAGTCAAAGGATGTCTTCATCTGAGCCTTCTCAAGAACTAGTTGATGAAAAATCTTCTTCCAAGCACCGAACGGTTGAGGCATGCTAGAGGAAGATAGACCCTTTGGCTCTCTCTGTCTCTTCATTGCTCGGTCTTCAAGAATCTCAATAAGCGCATCCTTGTCTTTCGACTCAATCTTTAACTCTTCATGCTTTCGGCTCAAAGCATGGAACCGCTCTTCCCACAAATCTTTCTCTTGCTTCATCTTGGTGAGTGCGTCTTCCAACTCCTCTACATCTTGGTTAGGGAGAGTTGATGGCTTATCCATAACCACAAACATATGTTTTTCACAAGCGTACGACATCTTTAGCTCCAAAGCTCCCTTCTTCACCCAAATAGTGTAAGCTTCTAGAGCTGCACAATTGCGTGGACCAAACTTGGATCTTCCTTTCCTATGCACATTATGCCAAGCATGCACCATCCTTTGCTTCAAATGTTGGGGAGCTTTACCCTCTTGAGAAAATAGACCTTCTAACTGAGTGTTATTAGGTTCATCTCTCAAGGGGAACCCAAGTTGACAACGAGCCAAAGTAGGGTTGTAGTCAATTCCTCCTTGTGTACCAATGATAGGAACATTAGAGAACTCACCATAACTATCAATAACATCCAAGCTACTCAATGCAGAATTATACCAAACAATATCATCATTAGTGAGGGACATAAGTCTCTGGGACCATCATAAACATTGTCGGTTCTCTACAATAGCAGGCGTCTGAGACAAGTGTGAAATAAACAACTTGTATACAAGAGGAACACAACACACAGTAGTCCCACCACCTTTAGAATTTCTCAAATGCAAAGAGAAATACAAGCCACCCAACAGAGTATGAACATGATTTCCAATCAAGAATATTCTAATGGCATTAACATCAACAAAACTGTCAATGTTAAGGAACAAGGCTAAACAATGGATGAGCAATACAAAGATGGATTCAAAAGCGTCCATGCTACCGGCTTAAAAAAAGACATTAGCTTTACCAATGAGGAACTCAGAACTCAACCTAAGAATACCTCCTTTCTTAACCAAATGAGTATCAATCTCAGATTTCTTCAGATGAAGAGCTTCAACTATAACATAAGATCTGGGAATCTCCTCTAATCCACTAAAAGGTACCTTGTCAGATACAGGCATTCCTAAGAGATGGGCATACTCCTCTAACATAGGCACAAGCTGATAATCGGGAAAAGTGAAGCACCCTTAAAGAGGATCATAAAACTAAACCAAAACACTCAGTAGTCCTTCAACCATATCAGCAGATAATACAGATAAAAGCTTCCCATGACGTTGCTTGAAGTCAAAGGGATCTAATACAAAAGATGACAACTTCCTTAGCTCTTTCAAATCAGGACATCTGCAACTCTACTTCTTAGTGTTCTTTCGCCCATAATCCATGGTTTGAAAACATTTGAAAACAAGACCTCATTTTCCTTGAATTTTTTTGTGTGATGAATGTTATGATGCACATGTATGCATGAATGCAACAATCACAAATAAGGGATCACACACAAGGCAAACACAAATAAAGGTCAAGGGATGGATCAAGTTATTATCAAGATCAATCATCCATTTTGGTGGATTATGGTTTTCACCTTATCAAAACCTAAGTTCCATTGATATTGATGAGACTTGATCGGATCAATCGAGAATCAAAGGGTTTGTTGTGAGTCACGAGCATGGAGTCAGGTTAAGAACCATCATAAAGGAGTGTACTAAGGATAAAAACATGTAGATCATTTCTAAAAAGTTCCCAAAGTCTTAATCCCATGTATCGGATATTATAGGTTAGGATGACTGACTCATCAACCCATAATATTCTCAAGAGAAACTCGTCTGAGTGTAGTATCGCGTAATAACTGTTATCAAGTCTACACCTGAATAGTCTCTGCACTACGTCCTAAATAGGCCAACTTGGGTTGAATGGTCTATGGTCCTCAGCTTCTCAGACCCTAAATCAGAGAAAGTAATGCATATCCATAAATAACTTGTGTGACATCAGTAACTCCAAAGAGGTCTTCACTGAGTATATGGGTCTCAAGCCAACTTGTTAAGGACCACTCCACACAAGTTTAACATGACTATACCATCTTACTAACTTAATTGCACTCAAGTTCGGGTTAGAACTTATCTCCCCACACAGAGATCACCAAGCACAACAGACATATTATATCATACAAACATATATATACAAACATCCAATATACAAATATATACACATAAAAAAGTAGTCTAAACCCACTGAGGACTAATCCCCAGCAAAGTCGCCACTTAATTTCTGCAACGCTAAATTCATGACCATCAAGCTATGGATAAGCTTAATGTCAATAAAACCAGAGTTGTCACCGCTCTTTTATTGTTTTCAAAGGAAAAGGGAAAAGTACAAACAAAACCCAAAGATAAGAAGTTTTCAAATCAAAACTAATAAAATGCCAGAGATTACAGGTAAGGGGGTTGGTTACACAGAGGGAAGGTGTTAGTATCGAAAGTGTCCTAGGTACTCCTATGGATCCCTTTTTTATGTGTGCATATGTCTTTGGTATAAATGATGTTTGATAAAAATAGAGTGTGGGGATGAGAAAAGAATTCATTGAATATAATTTTGTGTTTGATAAGACCTTCGGTCTTAGGCCTACGTACCAACATAAAAATGAGAGACCAAAACCTCGTAGTTCGTGGTAAAAAATTCAAATAAGTTGATGAATTACTTTTAAAAAAAGTTTAATAAGAGAAGGCACAAAGGGGCCAAAATTTTGAATGGAATGGTTAGTTCTTTTTGTCTTTTGAAATTTAAGTCAATATGATTAAGTTTATTTACAAATTAGATTTAAGAAAGAGTTTGAAAATTCAATGGCATAAGGCCAACGTTTCTAATTATTAAAACATAGTCTAAGTTTGAAATCACAAGCAAAGACGTTTTTGAAAGGGGGGGGGGAGATTTTGAAATTAAAGAAGTGGGAGGAGATGAAGAGGCTATCCTAAGCACAAATTTAAAAGTTAAGAGGTTAAAAGATTTGACCAATGGGATGCAATCCAACAGACAAGAATGTCATATAGAAACCCATTTTCCTTTGGACTTTAATCAGGCAATAATCAATAAGAAATGAACAATATCCAGATATCATGAAGATCAAGGCATCAAATAAAGATGGCCATATCCAAGCAAGAATTAATAGCTAGCAGTCTTCATTGTCTTCCCTTGTATCAGATGAAATAATCCTTGATAAACTCAGAACAAAACATCAAACACAATATCAAAATAACAACTAATCACAAAGACAGATTAGCAGATGAACCCAAGAAATTCTCAAGGCTTATATCAGATAAAGGCTCAGTTCAAGATAACTCAATCTCAAAATGTTGGTAATGGCCAAGTCCTTTTTTGTATAGTGAATGTTACCTAATCCTAAGTCCAAAATTTCATATCAAGCTCAACAGTCCACCAAATATTTTTTAGGGTTTTTGTTGTTATTAGATGTTTTAAAGTCCTAAGACCACAAATATAACCAAAAGCAAGCAAACAATATATAGAATCACAAGATATGGCTCAAATGAGCAAAATGAAAATGAATTGAAACATAAACAAGTTATATGAAATGTAAATGGCAACGAATGAGACTAAAATTTAAATTGCATAATAGTAAATGACTTGAAAATAAAGCAATATTAAAAAGAATTAGTCAAATGTTAGTCAAGTGTTAATGGTGATTTTTATTTGATTAAGTTATTCTTTGGAGAACACTCAACCATTCATTCACAAGTATGAATCCTTAAACCAAGACATCTTCCATGAGAAGGGCTCCAACTTGGATAATTCAACAAGTATGCCACTAGCTCCATAAAAGGGAAAAAAAGGGAAAAAAAGGTCAAGTCTCCACACAATGACATGAAGAATGAGAGACTTATAATCTCACTTACTAGAAGGTTATGCCTTGAGGGTCAAATTTAGCTCTATGTTACGGAATCGTAATTGGACTTATGTAGAAGTCACAACTATCTGAGGTCGGGCAATAAAAATTTAGGTGTTAATGCATGTTAGAGATTTGGTATGAAGAACCAAACTCCTAAAACATACCACACACTAAAAGAAAAGTCAAAAGGGAGGGACATATCTCAGTCATATTTGTATTGATTCATCTGACACAAGGTCATTGATGAATCAATTAGCCTTTAGACATTAGAGATTTCATTGGTCAAATGAGGGAATTGGAAAGAATAGGGATGAAGATGAAGAGGGAGTGGAATGTAGAAACACAAATTAATCATGGCAGGAATTTCATCAAATCAAAACCATTCATTCATTTTGGGAGATGAAATGTACATTTCATCAATCCCCAAAATCCAATGGTTTTGATCCAACAAAAGTCAAATCAACATTGACCAAGGCCCAAATAGAAAGTCAAACATCACAAGACCATAAAAATGGCTCAACAATATTTTTAAACATTTAATCAATTAAAAAATCAATTTAAAAATGAACTAAAATGCATTTTAATTGGTGAAAACCTAAAATCCCTTCAAAACACCAAATAAATAGCCAAGGGATATATCCTAGGTCAAACAAGGTTAAAGGACCTTAGACCAAAAAATTCACAATTTTTGAAAAGTCAGAAGTATTTTTAAACAATTAAAAATATGCACAAAAACATTTAATTCATGAAAAATCAAAAAATAAAAAGAAACTAAAAAAAACAAGGGCCATCAGATCTCCCTCATTAATTCAGATGGCAGGTCTGATGGCCACGTGCTAGAGTGCACCAAACACCTGAGTCAAATGCGTAGTAACATGAGTCAAACAAAGAAAGGGCCCTAATTAAAACGTGGAAGTGAGATCAGATGGTTCAGGTCATGTCAACACACCACCGGAGCCCTAACTCCAGTCATCTTCTCTGGTGGATCTCACCGGACTAGTCCACCATAAACCACCACAAAAATAAAAAAGTAAGGATATGACTTTTAAGAAAAAAAAGCTTAGGAGCACGAATCTGACCTCCATTTATTCCAATTCCAAGTATATTGAAAGATACATGGATTTGAAATTTGAGGTTCATGATCTGAGTTGCTTCGATTTGACGTCAAAGCAACTCAATCTTGTTGCCTATATTGGTAGGACTTTAGCAAACCAATAATCAATAAAAATGGATGAGAAATAAGAAAGAATCGAAGATGAAAAGTTTCTGAAATCTCACCTTCGAGAAGCTTAAAATTAGCTTGATCTTGCTTCCAATTTGGCTTGGCTTGACTCTGGAAGCTTGCAGGAGATGATTTGGATTGTTAAAAAGCTTAGACTCTTTGAGTTTACATTCCAAAACAGAATGAGAATCAAAACTCGATTTCTCAAGAAATCTTCAATATTATCCTTTCAATGGTGTTTAGGGAAGAAGGGGGCGAAGCTTGGGTAAGAAGGATCCCATTTTTGATCACCAATGTCATCTATTTATAGCCATGCTCATTGCTTTTTGAACACTTCAAAAATTGGCCAAAATTAGAAAGGTGAGATGCATGCTTGCATAGGCGTGTGATAGACCCATGGGTGATGTCAAAAGTTCCAAAGATGCTCATGAGTGATGCTAAAAGTGTAACATGAAGCCATGCATTTGAAATTGAGAAGTGGTCATGATATTCATCCAAATGGAACCATAAAGATTAACCATGCGCAAGTCATCCAAACCTTGGCCAAATGAAGTGATATTTGACTTTTTACTAAGGTGAGATCAAGGGGAACAACTTTCATGTTAAACACTTTTCCATTTAAAGTTTGGATCATGATGAATTTTAAGGTGGAAGTTTGGGAAATCAAACATAATTGAAAATTTTCGAAGTACCAAGTCAAATGTTCACTTCTTCCACCTTGAATAACTTTTGCTATGAGTTTCAAATAGAAACAGCTCCTTCATAAAAGTTTTAGATATTTCAAACCTATTTAATTTGGTCATAAATTTGAACTAATTTGGATTTTTCATGAAAGAGATATGCATTTTATACATTGAGGAAAATTGCTTGTTCAATGGTAATGGTCCAAAAAGACCTATATCTTTCCTCTTGGAAAATGCCTTTGCAAGTTTAATTTTAAGTTTATCAAAGAATAAAAGTTGAATAAGACATATTTAAATTGATCATGAAACTTGTATGGCCTTCATATCATAAAAAGTGAGAAACTTATGGTCCTTGGAAGTTGACCTCCTAACTAGGGCACAAACAAAATGACCTATAATCTTTCACCATAAAAAATGACTTTACAAGCAAAACTAGCTCTTGACATCAACATGAAAGTTGTTTGTAATGTAATAAGGAGTAAAGTTTATCTTGGAATCATTTTCATATGACAAACATTTTAGGATATAGGGTCTAGTGAACCCCAGTTTTGACCAGTTGACTTCTTCTGGTCAACCACCTTGAACCAACTTGCAAACTTGAAGTTATCTTGATCTTTTGGACTCGTGGATAATAATATATGCATAATATGATATAATATTAAGTATCCCCTAAAATATTTGATCAATTGTTGAAGAAACTTGTTGAGGAAGTCACACAAGATACCTAGATGAATTAGGGCTTCCAAGGCAAACAAGCTTCAAACTCTTTATGATTTCTTGATCAAAATGATCAATTAAGAGCATGGGGATCCATATATGATGTCTTGGAGGAAATGTGAACCATATTTTGATTAATCTCCTTGCACTGAGGGTCTCAAACCCTAATTGTGAGCTTGATGAGGCATTGATGGATGCACACACTACCTACAAAAGAAACAAATCTATACACAGACAATTTTTGGAATTTTGGTTGGTAAATAATGAGAAACAAAGTATGATATAATTAAATGTGATTGGTGATCTCTCCCAATGCAAACCCTAATGAATGATGGGTAAAGAGGATGCCAAGGTGTGATCCGTAAAGTCAATGCATATGATGAGATAGCATGAGGGATCTTAGGGTCAAAATTGGGGTCTTACACATGTTTAGATGACAAGATGTCTAACAAAAGGGTTAAGAACCTCTTCCCTAATATGTTAGGGTTTCAAACGATCTCGAGATCAAAAGTCAATACCAAATAGCACACAAACTCCAAGCCTCATTGATTATGGTTTCATGATGTACACCCTCTTATCAAAGCCTTCAAACAAAACATAAAAATCCTAAATCAAACTTCCAACACATGGGCCCATAATTAGGTTTTAGATAATCAAACTAATGCCCAAAATCATATCACAAGATCCCAAAGGAAAAACAATAAGAATTAGGGTTTTGATACCTAGAAGAATGCAATGATGAGGTCTCCTTGAATCCATATCTCAAAGATCAAGGAATTAGGGTTTTACCCCCAATGATGAACATATGAAGAACCATGTCACATTTCTAAATCTTACCACGGGTAAAACCTAGCTTTGCAAACCACAAGCTTTGAATCTATGATGATTATTTAGCAAGTGTCAACATGAATGAATGATGCATATGAATGTAGCATGAATGAATACAGATGAATCTTAAGTCAAAGGTTGGATGAAAAGATGAAAAGGGGAGGGAAAATTTTGCAGTATGACAAGTACCTCATAACGTGTTTGACCATAGTGATATGTTATTCTTTGGAATTTGCCTGAAAACATGCACACATACAAACACTAAACATGATATTAGCAAGGCATGCAGTAACATAAAGAAGGAAACTAATAATATATTTGTATTTACTTTCTTCTACTAACTCACCTCCCTCATCTTTATCATGGGAGTTGATATTTGTTTTGGCATTTTTCACCCAAATTATTTTGATAAGCTCTTTACAATATTTTGAATGATTTATGAAATTTACTTTCTTTGTTTGATAAACTTGAAGCCCGGGGATATAACAGAGCTTACCCATCATTAACATTTCAAGTTATTTTGCATGATGTTTGAAAAATATTTATATAGAGATTCATTAGTAGCACAAAAAATAATACCATCCACATAAAATTTACTATGAAGAATGTCATGCTTATATTTTTTAATTAAACGAGTTGTATCTACCTCTCTTCTTTCAAAATTGTTTTCAAGTAGAAATTTTATAAAATGATCATACCAAGCGTGAGGGATTGTTTTAAAAAAATATAGATCCTTTTAAAATCGTGGGATTAATCAATATATAATTCCTCTTGAATATAGCCGTTTAGGAACGCGCTTTTAACATCCTATTGTAAAATTTTAAAATCCACGATCCAAGAGAAAACAATAAGGAAATAAATGGATTATAAACTAGCTACATGAACATAGGTTTCATCTAAATCTAGGTCAACCTCTTAATTGCTACCTTTCACAATAAGTCTTACTTTGTTTCTCAAAATAACAACATTTTTATTTAGTTTGATACATAAAAAGTCATTTGTTTCCAATCACTAGACTAGCCTTAGTTTAGGAACAAGTTCTTCACAATATTTCTTTCAAATTTATATAACTCTTCTAGAATAGTATGTGAATTATGTTCATCAATGATAGCTTCACTGATTTCAGTTTGCTCAATGTGAAAAACAAGTGTCATAAAATAACATACTAGGTTGAGAGAGTGTCGAGTGATTTCCCATTTTGAAATGTATCCTATAACATTTACAATGAGAAGGTCTCTTGCAGTTATCTATTATATAGATAGATCTAGGTGATTCTGTTGTGCTTCCTCATTTACATTTTTGTTTTATAAGATGTTTTTCCCAAGAATACATGCATAATCAATAACTTCTACCTCTACAATTTTTTTGGAATTAGTTTCATCAAAGGAAATGTGTACAGATTCTACCATATTAAGGGTCTTTTTGTTAGAAATTCAAAAACATTGTCTAGAATTGGAATAAACATTAAATATACTTTCATCAACTTTAGCATCAAATTTACCAAAATTATCCTTTCTGTTATTTATGACAAAATATTTACCTCCTAATACATGAAGGTGAGAGATATTTGGCTTCACTTCTTTATAAATTTCATAAGGCATAAGTTTTAGAATATGTATTATCGAGAATCTATTAATTAAATAATATGAAATACTTAGTGCGTCAACCCGGGAGTATTTAGGAAGGCTAGTTTTATTAAGCATCATCCTCACTAGCTCTTCAAGAGACATATATTCCTTTCGACAATTAGTTATACTTCAGATTCATATTAGTTACATTTAGAGTTAATTTGCATTACATTTAGTAGGTTCTGATAGTTAAAATACTTAACCAAGTTCAATTTGTAGCAGACTCTGAACTCTAACTACTTTTTTTTATTCTGAATAAAAAGTTAGTTACATATGTTTTTTCTCTCTTCCATCATCTTCAACCTTGTGCTCCAACAATTGGTATCTAGAGCTCCGTTTCAGATTCAGGGATGGGAAACACGAGTGTACATGAGGTGTGTGTGTGATTGATTCTGCTCATTTAATTCACAATGAATTAAAGATCTGAATCGAAACATAATCATATTTTTTGATCCGATGGGATTGGTAAACACGAGTGTTAGTGAGATTTGAGTGAATTTGCACAACAACAAAGATGAACAATGGAAATGGTAGCTTGAACATAAAGCTTCCAGTCTTTAATGGAAAGAATTGGAATCAATGGATGATTCAGATGCGTGTATTGTATGGCGCTCAAGATGTTCTTAATCTTGCCAATGACAATTACACAGTTAATGCAGTTGATGTGATTGAAGCAAAAAGAAACACACATAAAGAGATGGGGAAGAAGGATCAAAAGGCTTTATTCTATATCCATAAGTGTGTGGATTTGAATGTGTTTGAGAATATTATTGAATCAACAACAACAGCAACGAAGTTTGTGTGGGACACACTGGTACATTGTTATGGTGGTGATACATCGGTGAAAAAGGTGAAGCTTCAGTCTCTACGGAAGCAGTATGAGAATATCAACATGAGGGACAATGAGAAGTTACCTGGTTATATCTCCAGAGTCATTCTGATTACAAATGAGATGAAATCTTGTGGAGAGACTCTCTCTGAATAAGTAATCATTGAAAAGATACTGAGATCACTTACTCCTCAATTTGATTAAATTGTTGTAGCAATTAAACAATCTTAGAACCTTAGAACCATGATAATTGAAGAGCTGTAAAGTAGTCTAGAGGCACAAGAGTTGCATCTGACTGAAAGAAACTCCAAAAGAGAGGTAGAGCAGGCTCTGAAAGCATCTTCTGGTGAGAAGAATCATAATAAGTCTTGGTTCTAGGCCAATAAGAGATATTGGTCAAACAAGGAAAGGAAATCAGAAGAAGCAAACATAACCAGAGAAGAGTCAGATGATGAACTTATGCTATTGATGACTTCTGAATCTGATGGTGGATATTTGGTAGACTAGTTGTATATGGACACTGGTTGCTCAAATCACCAAACTAGAAACAAACAATGGTTGATTAGTTTTGAATCTAGAAAGAGAATAAAGATCAGATATGATGATAATAAGTATCAGAATGCTGAAGGAATGGGAAATGTAAAGGTCATAGTGAAGAATGGAAAAACTGTTCTGGGCAAGGATGTTTGGTATGTTCCTGGCATGAAGAGCAATCTGATGAGTGTATGTCAGCTAATTGAGAAAGGTTTATCAATTACTATGAAGGAAAATCTCTTGAATTTATATGATTCTAATAAGAAGTTAATTGTGCAGTCTGAATAGGGAAGCAACGTAACATTCAAGGTGAATGTGGAAACAATTGAAACTAAATGCCTTATTGCAGAAGGTGGCAGTGAGTTACGGCACAAGAGATCGGGCATCTAAACTTCATAAGCTTAGAGAATCTGAGTTTTAAGAAGCTGGTACATGACATTCATAAAATTATGAAGCCTGAGAATTCATGTGAGATATGCATGAAAGGCAAGCAACCTATATTTCCATTTGCATCAGAAGTGGATCCAAGAGCAAAACATGCTTTGGGAGTGGTGCATTTTGATGTATGTGGACCATTTAAAGTATCTTCACTTGGAGGAAACAAGTACTTTATGTCATTTGTGGATGAGTTCACAAGAATGCATGAGTAACACTCATCAAATTTAACCATGAGGTGTTCGCTAAGTTTCAGAAGTTCAAGGTGAAGGCTAAAAAAATGGTCAGAAGTTAAAAATTCTTAGAACTGATGGTGGAGGTGAGTACAACTCTATAGAGTTCAAGAAATACTGTAAGGAGAATGGAATTAAGCATGATGTTACTGCTCTATACACTCCTTAAAACAATGGTATTGGTGAAAGAAGAAACAAAACTTTGCTTAATATGACAAGGAGCATGCTAAAGGAGAAAAATCTCCCTCGCACCTTATGGGGAGAAGCTGTTGCCACTACAACATATGTGCTCAACAGGTGTCTAACCAAAGAGCTGAAGGAAATTTTTCCTTTTGAGAAGTGGACTAGAGATAACAAAAATGTGAGCCATTTGAATGTGTTTGGTTTTGTTTGTTATAAACATGTCCCAGATGCTAAAAGAAGGAAGTTGGTTGACAGAAGCAGAGTCATGTTGCTTGTCGGGTACAACAATACATGTGCTTATAAACTCTATTGACCTGTCACCAACAAAGTTAAATTCAGCAGAGATGTTATTGTCAAAGAATAAAAAGTGTGGGATTGGAACAAGTCTCAATCCAACTCTAGTGCAGTGTTAACCCCCTGAGTTAACTTCTGAAGATATTTCAGACTCTGGAGGTGAAGCTGCCTCTAAAAGAGATTATGAGTCTGAAGATGAGACAGAGTCTGAAGGTGATCATGATGCTGAAAGAGAGTCTCACTCTGAAGGTGAATCTGATTCTAATCCAGATTCTAATGATGATCTAAACTCTGGTGGTAATTGTGCCTCTGGTCTAGCATCTGACATTGTTCTAGCATCTGAAGAAGATTCTGAAAAAGTTTAGAGACCACAAAGAAGCAGATAAATACCAAGAAGATTTGTAGAGTTTGACATGTTACAAGATATTGAGATAGACCCTGAAGAGGAAGTCATTCAGTGTGCCATGTTGGTAGACTCTGAACTAGTAAGTACTGAAGAATCTCTCAAGAAGAAAGTTTTATTGAATGCCATGAAAGAAGAACTTGAGGCTATAGAAAGAAACAAGATTTGGGAGTTAATAGAGATTCCAAAGAACAAGAAAGCCATCAACGTGAGATGGGTTTATAAGTTGAAAATGGAGCAAGATGGATCAATTGGAAAACACAGAGCAAGGTTATTGGCTAGAAGATTTATATAGAAATCCAGATTAGATTACTTTGAGGTGTTTTCACCTGTAGCTAGACATGCAACAATCAGACTGGTGATTGCTATAGCTACTGATAGAAATGGGCCTCTGATGCATTTAGATGTGAAATATGCATTTATGAATGGTTCTTTACAAGAGGAAATGTATGTGTCATAACCTCTTGAATTTGTGAAAAAGAATCAGGAAGGGATGTTGTAAAAGTTGCATAAAGCCTTTCATGGATTGAAACGTGCTACCAGAGCATGAAATCTAAAAATTGATTCATTTTTCAAGATTCAAGGATTCAAAACATGTGAGATGGAGTATGGTGTTTATGTTTAACATACATATGATAGCAATATGATTATGGTGTGTCTCTATGTTAATGACATATTGCTAACAGGAAACTATTCAAATGAGATGACTAAGTTCAAGACGGTGATGATGAATAAGTTTGAAATGACTAATCAAGGAAATATCAGATATTTTCTAGGTATGGAGATATTGTACTCTAATAAGGTATAATTTTGCATCAGCTAGAGTATGAAATTGAGCTTCTAAAAATATTTGAGTTAATAAATTGTAAGTATGCAATCGCACTTACTGAAATAAATCATAAGTTGGTTTCTGATGTTAAGGGTGATGGTGCAGATGCTACAATTTTTAAATAGTTGATTGGATAATTGAGATATCTTTGTAAACCTAAACCTGACATCTATTATGCAATTGGAATAGTGAGTAGGTTTATGAACAAACCAAAGTGGTCTTATTACCAAGTTGTTATCCGGATACTGAGGTATATTAAGGGGACTCTGAAGTCTATAGTTTTGTTCCCTTCTGGTGTTGAATATGATTCAGAGCTGATATGTTATTCAGACTCTAATTGGTGTGGAGACAGAGTTGATAGAAGAAGTACTTCAAGATATTTCTTCAAGTATCTAGGAGGTCTCATTTCTTGGTGCTCAAAGAAGAAACCAGTGGTTGCATTGTCAACCTATGAAGCTGAGTACATTGGAGGTGCTTTGTCTGCTTATCAAGCTGTTTAGATTATGAACTTTTTATAGGATCTGAAGATCAAGGTGAGTAAGCCTAAGAATATGATGATTGACAATAAATCATCCATAAGCCTTGCCAAGAATCCAGTACTGCATGGAAGGAGCAAGTATATTGCCACAAAGTTCTACTTTCCGAGAAATCAAGTTTAGAGTGGGATGCTTGAAATTGTTCACTGTAGCACTCAGAAGCGACTTACGGATATCTTGACCAAAACAATCAAGACTGGACACTTTATCCATTTGAGAGATGGAATTGGTGTTGTTGATTTTAGTTAACAAAATACGAATTAAGGGATGATGTTTGTTATAATTCAGATTCATTTTAGTTGCATTTAGAGTTAATTTGCATTATATTTAGTAGGTTCTGATAGTTTAAATACTTAACCAAGTTCAATTTGTAGCAGACTCTGAACTCTAACTGCTTTTTTTCATTATGAGTAAAAAGTTAGTTACAAATTTTTTTTCTCTCTCTTTCATCATCTTATTCATCTTCAACCTTATGCACCAACATCGACTACTACATTTTATTGTGGAATCCATGGAGTGAAAATGTTTTCATTGAATTTTTTTTTAAAGATTCATTTTGAAACTCACATCTATGATTTTTTCGGATAGATAAAATGTTAAGCATTTTCCAATATAAATAATATTATCTAGTTTTAAAAGGCAACAAAAACTTTTTTTTTAGAAATAAAAAGTGTTCATGTAAAATAAGGAAAGTCATCCATAATTACAAGTGCATAATAATTTTTATCAAATCTCATGGGTTTGGATGTGCCATAAAGGTCCATATATAAAACTTATAAAGGCCTATCTGAAAATATTACATTTTTGAATTTAAAAGTGGATTTTACTTGTTTATCCTTTTGACACACATCACATAATCTATTATTTTCAAAACATTTTTGTTAGAACTATTATGAATTTCTTATAAACCATTTTTGTAAAAATTATCTATGTGAATATGAGTTATTCTCCTATCACATAGCAACAATCATCATCATTACTAAGAAGACAATATACATCACTTGAAGGTAATTTTTTTTATAAAAAAAATTGATAGTATAAGTATTTCCATTTTTTTGACTAGTAAAAGTAGCTTGTTTGTTTTTAGATTTTATGACCTTGCATATAGAAGAATCAAACGGTACTTCATTATCTTTGTCACACAACTCACTAATGATAAGTAAATTGTGTTTTAGACCTTCAAGAAGTAGAGTATGTTAAATGATGTGATTAAGATTCTTACGAACAATACAAGAACCAACAATTCTAACTATGTTGTTGTTACCATAATAGAGATAACCTCCATTCTGCATCTTTTTGTTAGCTTTTATTTGGCACTAGTCCTAAAATCCTTATGACCGTGAAATTGCTCCTAAAATCTTTGTGGCCGTGAAATTGCTCTAAGAAAATTCCCTCCTAAAAATTATGCGTATTTTTCCTTTTATAATGGGCATAACACACGTCCAAATCGTTCTTCATTTCAAAGAAATCATGCCGAAATTTTTCGAGTAGCCAAATCCTTTTGTTAGATTTTATGTGGTGTTGGTCTCACCTCAAATGGAGTTACGAAGCTCTAGATATGACCAAATTACTAGACAGATTTCATAATGTAAAATATGCTGAAAATTCATAAATTTCTTCTTTGTCTCAAATATTACCAAAATTCATCTTCAATCCATGTAATTGTCCTCTAAATACTACTCAAATAATACTAAAAACAACTTATAAAATTGCATCATGATTGACCGTCATCAAGTAGCAAAGTGAATAAAAGCCATAAACATATGGATGGTTGTGTTTATGAAGAATCAAAACCTAAATAACTATATGAAGAATCAAAACCTAAATAACTAACTACCATTAAGTATTAACACATGTAACTAAATAGTAGTTGATAGTTAAAACTAACTTAACTAACTAATAAGAAATTTTAATAACAAAGTGGTTAACTTTTTCAATAATAAATTCTTACCCATCCTAATATTGTTTGATGGTTTGATTTTAGAAGAAGTTAAAAAATCGTGGATTCAAAAATTTCTAAAAATTATAAAATTATGAGACTAAATAAAATGAATAAATAAATAGTGTTTAAGGTAAAAATAAATTAATTACTTTTTGGTATTAAGAAATTAATGATTGCATTAATCTATTTGAAGGACAAACTAAGTCTCCTCGGATTGGTTTGTGGGTGGCTTGAGGTGAAAAGTGGGATTTGGTATGCTCACCTCCTTTTAAGATGAAGCTTGAGCGGGGCATATCATCTTAGAGTTATTTTTTCTTGAATTTTCACGATCTTTGAGCAAAAAAGGAATAAGGTTTGTGATATCAGTGTCTGTATTCATGGGGTCATGGTATAGAATTTTCTACAAAAGAGACCTCTCTTTGACTATGGGTGAATTTTTGTGGATAATCTACTCCACATTATTCAGAGTGTTACTTTCTCGTTGGAGAGTGATATTTGATGTTGGTTTTTAGAAAATAATAGTATTAATATCATTACCTCTTCCTACTACAATCTATCCTAGTTATTAGGATCCGTCTATGGAGAATCTTCGTATTATGCGAGTTATTTTAGATCATGTTGGTTGTTCATATGGCTTATGTGATGGGTCCTTAGAGTAGACTTTCTACTTGTTTGTTACTTGTTCTATCTCTACTTATTTATGGTATATGAATTTTTTGTGGCTGGGAAAGATAGTTGTCTTGCCAAGTGATATTGTATCTCTGCATAAGTTTTTTCTACCTCCATATGATATTTGGCTAGGATTATAGGTGGTCTTATCATGATTTGGCATTCACAAGCGTGAAATCTCTAAAGAACTAGAAACAATTTAATATTTCCAGGATCACCGATTGATGAGGAGGCCTTCGAAGATAAGTGTATCTCTCTTGTTTAGAAACGGTTTCTTGGTAGGTTTCCAGGGGTCCTTGTTTTTTCTCCAATTAGGTAGCATACCCTATCATTTGCTTACGCCAATAGCGGTTAAAGTGTGTCTTCTAGTCCATTTGAAGTGTGATTTCAAGTTGCATGTGGAAACTTCTGCTATATTTATGGTGGTTTATCTTTCAGTGATCTAGCATGACTCTTCAGTTGATAGCTTTGGTTTTTGTTGGTTATATTTATATATTTTTATTTTTGATTTGTCTAGTTGTTATTTTTTCTATCCTATGCTCGTTGGTGAACTTGTGCTGCACATTTTGTGCCTTTTTAACTACACTTTATGGTTCAGTCTGTCTTCTACACGATAGTCAGACAATTTGTCATTTTCTAATTCTGTTTCTTTTATGCATTCATCGATGATATCCATGAAGTAACATGTGTCTTCTATTGCAGGTGCTTTCAAAAATTTGGAAAGAATGAACTCAATTTTCTCTTCTCCTACTTCGAAAGTGAGTCGTCCTTGTTTTACATCTATGATAGCACCGGCGGTTGCTAAGAAGGGTCTTCCCAATATAATGGGGGTAACTTCATCTTCTCTTATGTCCATAATTATAAAATCGGTGGGAATGTAGAATTGACCTATGCACACGGGAACGTTTTCAAGAATTCCTACAGGATATCTAACGGAATGATCTGCTAATTGCACAGACATTTTAGTTGGTCTTAATTCTCCCATTTCCAGTTTCTTGCATATGGATAAGGGAATAACACTGATACCGGCTCCTAAATCGCACAAAGCTTTGTCTATGACAAATTTTCCTATATGACAGGGTATAGAGAAACTACCAGGATCTTTAAGTTTATGAGGCATATTCTGGATTATTGCGCTACACTCAGCAGTGAGTGTAACGGTTTCGCTATCCTCAAGTTTCCTTTTATTAGATAAGATTTCTTTTAAAAACTTAGCATATGAGGGCATCTGTGTAATAGCTTCTGTAAAAGGAATTGTGACGTTTAATTGTTTCAGTAGGTCAACAAATTTTTTAAATTGGCTCGCGTCTTTGGTTTTAATAAGCCTTTGAGGGTAAGGGATAAGTGGTTTGTAAGACGGTGGAGGTACATAAGGTTCTTTCTTTTCTACGGTTTCCTTATTACACTCTTCCTTTTCCTTAGGTTTACATTCTTCCTCAATTGACTTTTTAGAGTTTTGGTTTTCAATTCTTGGGTCAGATGGTCCTTCTACCTCTGTTCCACTTCTTAATATAATTGCATGAGCGTGGCCTTTCGGGTTAGGTTGGGGTTGTCCAGGAAATGTACCAGTTGGGGCAGCAGTACGCGCTTGTTGTTGAGCTACTTGCAAGATTTGTGTTTCCAGCATTTTGTTATGGGTAGCCAAGGCATCTACTTTACTTGCTAGTTGTTTAATCTGTTTGTTAGTGTGTACATTCTGGTTTAAGAACTCTTTATTCGTTTGCTGTTGAGAAGCTATGAAGTTCTCCATCATGACTTCCAAGTTGGATTTCCTAGGAACGTTATTGTTAGGTGTAGATGGGGTCGGCTTTTGATATCCAGGAGGTATAGCTGGGGCTTGACTGGGAGCTTGACCTGGTGCATATAAAGCATTACTACTCTTATATGAAAAATTAGGATGGTTCTTCCAGTTTGAGTTATAGGTATGCGAGTAGGGATTTCCTTGAGCATAGTTCACTTGCTCTGCTTGGATTCCTGTTAGGAGTTGACAATCTGTAGGAGTGTGACCTTGAATTCCACAGACTTTGCAATTTTGAGTTACGGCAACCACGGTGGCTGGAGGTGATACATTTAAACTTTCAATTTTCTGGGCAAGAGCATCCACTTTTGCATTAACATGATCAAGGCTACTTATCTCGTACATGCCACTTTTCGTTTGAGGTTTTTCTACCATTGGAACACTTAATTCGAGACACTGTGACATATAATTAACCATGACTAAAAACATCTTTTGGTAGATATAAATTCATCTTTTTTGTCAATGTTGCAAATTGAAGATTCTAAAGTAGGGACATTAATCTTAAACGTAGAATGAGTTGCTCTTCCACCTGGTAACAACAAACTTGCAATCTCAGTTGAGGCAACAAGCAAGACAATTTTCCTTTTAAAACGAAGTTCCGCACCCAAAGTGTTCCACATAAATGTTTTACATGTTCCACCATAGCCGTATAAAAAAAAACTCCACCATTTTGTCTTTCTACTACTACCATGACTTCAAAATAAATGTGTTTATGCTCTCCTACCAATGTAATTGTTGTGACATTATAATTAGTATGACATTTATAATAACAATTGTATATTACAATGTATGAAATAAGAAAAAGGGCATTAAATCATGATGAAATATAGAATAAGATAAAAGGCAATAAAGCATAATGAAATAAATAATTAGTAATCTATTTAGAAATGTAACAATTTTACACATGAAATTTATGTCTACAATGAAAGAAAATGATGGTGAATCTACCTCTAAGAGATGAGTACAAATTATAAAAAATATGGTTTTGAACAATTGGATGATACTGCCTCTATTTACACATGAAAAATATGGTTTATAAACCAATCACTTTCCAACAAAAGAATGTACAAAGTCATTTGGATACGATATTGGCTTGAAGTATTTCAAAACTTTTGTTCTTTTGTAATTGAGTTTCTATTGCAATTAGCATAATTTGCTTTATTTCATCATCAATAAGTGTTAATATTATGGTAGAAAAAGCAAATAATTGTAAATAAAAGTATTAGTTTCATAATAGAAACAACTTCAAAAATAAGTTTCTATAAAAAGTGTACCTGAATTTCTGGTCAAAACACGTTTCTCGTAAAGAATACCATTGGATAAGCACTACCATGTATTACTCCAAACATGCTCTGGTCTATTCATTGATGATGATAGCAACATAGTAATTCCCTTTAAAAAACACAAGAACCCCAAACATGTGCCTCTTTTAAAGCCTCAATAAATTATTTATCATCTTGTAGAAATCACATAGCAAAATATGCTTCTCTGAAAGTTTGATGTTGGAAACCATCAATATTTTTAATGTCTTCATAACTTATTGGTACTTTCTTGACAGTTAACATCTGTCATACCCCGATTTTGGCCCTGAAAACTTTTCCCCATCAATCACTTGTTTGCATTCTTTCTTCATGACCATTCCATCTGGTCATGATACTATCCAAAAAAATGTTTGTTGTTGGACTCGCTACCACAACCCGTCCATGTTTTTCTTTTGGGCTTTGTTTCTTGATTTTTTGTATAAGATGATTAATCTCCTTAGCCATGCGAGATTTGAAAACTCTTTCATTTGTTAGAATCAAGTGAACCTCATGTTTCATCTTTCGTTTCAATTTCATCGAGGTGATTATTCATCTGTCATTTGTCTTATTGATCGCGACTTTATGAGTCGATTGGGGTATTAACTGCAAGTGCGCAGTCTAATCGCGTAGTTTTAAAAGATATCGATCCCACAGGGACTTAATGAATCATATACCGTTTTTCTAAGGTTACTTCGTAAAGCTAAGGCGGATGATACTTTGATTATTAGGGGAAAAATAAACTAAAATTAGATCTAGATTAAATATCAAATAATGTGGATATCGGTATGTAGTTCGTCGTAATTAGGGAATCAAATCTTCATTGGTTTCTTAGTTTTAAAATAAATCTTTTCAGTAGAAACTATTGATTAAAAGTCCTTTCTTAAACTCTCGCTCTGTTGAATCAGACTATGACTTTATATTAACGTACGCTCTCACTATTTAGTTAAATCTAAAATCATTTTTCGAAAACAATAGAATCTATAGAAACTCTTTTTAAGAAAATACGAACCATTTAAACGCCCTCGTCTCAAACTCTCGCTTTGTTGACTTAGATTATATGATTAAACCTAAATGCTTAACTCTCGTCCTCACATTTAACCTTTAAAAATACTTTTTGAAAATGATTAGAATTTAATTAACTCTAAAAATTGCTTTCGCCCTGATTTAAAGTTAGTGTCCAATTTACACTGTCCAGTTAAAAGCTCAAACCGTCGTTCTATTGATTTTAACTTCTTTATGTTTTTTACTCTCGTACAAAAACTTTGGTGTTAACTCTGTAAATTGAGACCATAAAAAGAGTGACTATATTTTTAAATAAGTTTAAACCAACTTAGTTTTGATTCCTTTATTCCGCTTACTTTACATACCGATGTCTAAGTTTATTTAGCCGGACATGCTAAACAAGCCTAAACAATAATTATGATTAAATACAGCCATATCAGACAAACAGTATAGATTAACAGCAGTACAAAGTATATATAAATTAAAACAATAAATTAATGAACCTGTAAAATTAATAGAAATCTTGGTTATTCCCTAGCTTCGATGCTTGAACACTCCACCACAAACCGGTTGGATTTGTTCTTCACAATCTTCGAACGGACAGGAAAATAAAAACGAAGAAGTAAAATACTATGATCTAACGTAAGGTTAGATCCAGTAAAAGTTACACAATAGTTTTCGATGTAGAAACTATTGTGAGAAAATTAATTGAATGCCTACAAAATTAAGCTAACAAAGAAAAAGAAAATAAAATGCTAAGGAAAAATTGCTGAGAAAATGGAATGCTGGAAAATATATTGCTGTCAAAACTTGCACGGCGGAAAAAAGAAGAAAGAGACTGCAGGGTTCCACAATTGGGTCTATTTATATTCATCCCTCAAGTAACCGTTTCTTCCAAAGTCTCTTCAGTAGGTTTTCTAGCGTGTCAACGAGTCAGAGGAAGAATAGGATGAACGTGCTTCTGTTACGCGTCAAAGCCAAAAAAATAGGAGTGGGGGTGTGACGTTCGTCACACCATGTATTACGCTCGTAACACTAAGCAGAGGGGCGTGACGCTCGTCACACCTTGTGTGGCGGTCGTCACAGCATCACAGCGCTTCTCCTTGGACTGGGCTTTAGTAGAATGCTTTTCCTAGAGAATCCTCTTTTTGCACCCCCTTTTCTTTCTTTTTCACGTATGCTTCAAATAATGTTACCCGAAATAAATAGAAGGAAAATACCAAGTAATATCGAATAATATAAAATAAATCGAATCAAATAATAATATAATTTAATTAAATCAAGTCCAAAAATGTGATATTATTTCATGTTATCAAACTCCCCCACATTTAGAGTTTTGCTTGTCCTCAAGCAAGATACAATGTGGAAATCGGTTTAAAATATTAGCCAGATGAAATTTCGAAACACACATCAAGTCGTAGTAGGTTGCAAGTAAATCACGTTTAAAAATAACCTGAGCTTAATCTTAACATCACAAATTACTGTAACAACACTAGATAACCCCACCTTATGCAAACCAGTTCGAGTCATGCTATTATAGCTAGCCTAGTTCTTTTACTCTTATTTCACTCATTTTCGTTCTAGCGAAATCACATTAAGCCCTTTATCTTTTCGCGCACATAGTGGAGTAACCGGTTTGCGATTCTGATCCCCTTTTTAGCTGGAAGTTCTGGTACATAAGTTGGATAACTTCGTTATTTAGTCCATTGCAAATTGCGGGGGATCGGACCGTAGTCCGCCCTACCAAGTTCAGCACCAGAAACCGCTGAACCAACTCACAATGAATCATTCATACTATGTTTTTTTGTAGGGTCTGCAACCTTTGGATTAAATGATCGGGTAAGGATCACCTAACTTAATTAGTGCATTTCCTTATTTTTAATATATTGTTTTGGGAATCATTCACTTATATTCATCGGCTCTCCACGTAGTTTGCTATTAAGATGGTCTGACTTCTCGTATAAACTACTCGGGGTTACTATAAAACTAAAAGTTCAAGGGATTGGTATAATAGGTACTTTTCTGATCTAACATGTTGGGGTTTTTAGAGCATTGGGGCGGTAATAATTTTGTCTTAATTTTACTCAAGTTTGATAAAATAAGCAACCTTTATACTTATTGAGTGTGTTGAATTTTTGTTATGGCTCAAGAAAATTGAGGGGAGTAGATAATGAAATTTTTTCACACTAGGGACTCGACTTGAAATAAATATATTATATATGTTTTTTTTTAATTATATATAAATGAAAGGGAAATAACATACTTGAAAGAGGAATGTTGAAAGAGAAATAATCATAACTGAAACAAAGTTTTCCCCCCTGTACTTAAATGAAACATTGTCCCCAATATTTTAAAGAAAAGCGAAAAGAAAGGAAAAATAAATAAATACGCTCAATTCTGCCTGCGTCCTCTTGTTCTCGGCCCCGGTGATCGTTGACGAACTTCCAAGTCATCAAACCTGTTGAGCAAGTCAGTGAACCGCTGGTCGGTTATTGCATTCCTCGCTTCCTGTTGTTGTTGCATCTGGCGCATCAGTTGCATCACTTCGTTGTTCTGCGCCTGCATGGCATCAAGCCGTTGGGCTTGATGTTTAATAGCGTCCATGATGTCATCATTAGTTGCTGGCCTTCTTCTTCTACAACGTCGGGAGGATGGGCCAGTTGCATTATCGGAAGGGTTAAGCGGGGCTGACTGTTGTTCAAGACCTTGATCACCTTGCTCCATTTCCTCAAACTCGTCCGGGGGCGGGTTTGCTTTTGTATGCTCGGTAGCTTCGGGAGCATTCAGATCGTAGATGAATCGGTCGGGGTTGGTGACATCTGTGAGGGAAATGTTGGGCAAGACAACGCTTGGGACTTCTTGGTTATTCACCATAAGATAATACCTTCCGCCTACCCTATTTTTGATTAAGCGGCTGGAGCGACAATAGCTTATATCCATAAATAGGGGTGGCAGAGATTGTAAATTTTGAAGTCGGTCCCCTAGATTCAAACCAAGTGCTATGGTGGTTATTAATCCTCCAATCACAAAAGGTTGACGGCCTCAAGCACATAGGGTACAGATATGATGAAATAAGAAAGAGGCGGCGTTTACCTTTGTATCCATTTCAAAGATGCAATGGAGGAAGAATAATTCCTTGGCATTGACTTTGTTGTTGTTCGGTCTTCCAAAAATGGTGTTTTGCAGGATACGGATAAAATACCGGATGGTGGGGTTATGTATGTGCGAAGCAAGTAGTGCATCCCAATTAGTGGTTTCCACACCGGATATTTTTCCAAAGAGGTCGAAGGCGTTTATGTGCCACTGTGAGTTCGGAGGGATTCTTGGGTGGACCTGGTCTCCTACAGGGAAGTGTAGCATGGCACTCAACTGATCCCGGGATAGTGAGTACTCGGTGTTGAACATGCGGAAAGTTGCGGTACCGGTTAAGTACTCGTCTTCACCGGTTGGAGTGGTGTATGAATAAGAACTTAAAAATTCTAAGGTGAGTGATGGGTAGGTAGGGTGATTTTGTGTGCAAAGAAAGGTTAAATCAGAAAGCCTAAGTAGCCATTGCACACCTTGAAGTAATCCTAATTCTTGTAAACAATTTAAATCAGGATACCTGGTAGAGACGACACCTCGTTGTTGGAACCGATCGAACTGCTCTCGTTGGAAGTTGTCATCTTCAGATCGGAAGATAATATTTCTGAATTGTTGGTTCTCCGCCATAGTTTATAGGTAGATTGAAAGAAGGAAAGAGGATGAAAATGTATTTGTATAGAATGGTTTGTTGGAATGATGTGGTGTAGGAAGAAAGGTATTGTAGGTATTTATAGGAAAAGTTTTTGGAATTGGGAAGAGGAGTGGTTGAGAGAAAAATAAATGTGGATGAATGTGAGTGGGATGGAGTAAAGGTGAGTTGAATGGAAAAATGAAAAGATGGGGAGCAACGGTAATGTCTCCAACGGTCACCAACGTTCACCTATTCTGAAGTTGTCACGCTCGTGACAGAAGGTGTTACGGGCATCATGTACACTTGCGTGGCGACCGTGATGGCTTGTGTGACGCTCGTCACACCGGTTAGCTTGCAACGGTCACTGGCGTTCGTGACTGCTTACGTGGGTGCTTCATAAATTGTTTTTATTAATAAATATTTTTTTGTTTTGTTTATTATATTTGCTATTGTTATATTTTTGAATTGCCATGTATGCTATTCTACTACACACCATAGTGCATAAATATATTTTTCTCTAATAGGCTATGTAAGTAGTGGCATATAGTGAATATCATTACTGGTAATTGTAGACAGTGCATAAAACAAAT
This sequence comes from Lathyrus oleraceus, assembly GCF_024323335.1. Taxonomy (NCBI): domain Eukaryota; kingdom Viridiplantae; phylum Streptophyta; class Magnoliopsida; order Fabales; family Fabaceae; genus Lathyrus; species Lathyrus oleraceus. Next base: position 194,908,965 of record NC_066580.1, on the reverse strand, counting down.
TAAAATTTAATTTAACTAATAATGCAATAGCTTCATAAAATAAACATAATGTAACATTTGAAGATAAAAGAAAACATACGAAAAACAAATACTAAGATTAAAAGTAATGTTAAACGAAACTATAAATTGCCTAAAACTATAACTAATTAACTAAAAACTTCTAGCCACTTGTAGGATCTCTGGCCGGAGGGGCAAAGGAATTGACACGGTTTAGCAACTCGTGGAATTGATTTGCCATACTACTCATGTATCCCAGAAATTCATGTCCCGTATTAGTTAACTCTTCTCTGATGGCGTCTTGTTCTGACATCAAGGCTTGAATGACAGTGATATAATCAGATCCGGGCATATGATGTCTAAGATCAGGTATTGCCGATTCTGCGGGCGGGATAGGATGAGGTGGAGAGGCAACATCATGGTAACCAGTTGGTGTCTGTGGGTCAGACTCAGCATAAGGAATCTGGTCGTCACAAATCTCATAATCTGGGATGGATTCAATAGATCTAACAGGAGAAGGTATTCCATTCAGGTTGTAGAGCCAATTATTTCGGTTATGAACACTAGTCATCGGACTAGGCATGGTGAATAGGTAAAGAACTTGGTTGTTAATTATTAGTTCAAACTCTTCAGGCCCAAGGTTTCCTATAAACATAGTGTTGAAGAGGAAAGGTATATTCATAGGCTCAATGCCACAAAAAGGGTTCAAGTCAAGCATGGGTTGGCGCAATCCAATAGCATTAGCAATCATGGTTATCAATCCTCCTATTTGAATCGGTGCTCAGTCATCTTGAATAAGGCGGTCAAAATTCGCCAACATATAAGTGGCACCATTCACTGGACGGTTCTGGGAAGCACAAAATATTATGAAGAGTTCATCACGTGATACTGTGGTAATGTTTGATTTCTTCCCAAAAAGAGTGTGTGCTAGGATCTTGTGGAAATAACGAAAAGTTGGGTTATGTATGTTTCCAGAAAGAAACTCATGTTCCTCAGGGTCGTCATTTCCCGTCAAACTTCCCCAAAAATGTTCAAGTTCTCTATATTCAAAAAGGTCTTCTTGGCTCATGGTGAATGTGTCAAAAGAAGTAGGGAACCCTAAAAGGTTAGTAAATTCTTGAATGTTATACGGATACTCCATGTTGAACATCCTGAACTGAATGAAACCTCGGTTTATTCCTTTTCCATGGTTTGGTAAATACATCAGGGAGCTAAGGAATTCTAGAGTTAGCCTTCGGTAAGTGACAAATTGTCTTCGAATAGGAGTGGTTTCCCACCCTATTTGACTCAGCAGATACATGACACTCTCTCTTAGTCCAAGGGCAGTCATTGCCCAATCATCAACATAAGAACTAGGGTGCATCTCTCTCTCTGCTAGTTCTTCAAATTTTTGTCTCTGAGCTCTCCCTCTGAATTTGATACCCATACGATCAATATGTCCCATAAGGTTAGTGTTAACTAAAGAAAAACAAGAATTTAGTCAGGATTTGGCCAGATGCCGAAAGAAGAAAAGAAGAAAAGTTTTATAAAATAAAATAAATGAAGAATGAATACTGAATAAAATCAAAAAGAATAATCAAAGAAAAAATAAAATAAAAATAGAAAATAAAATAGAAAGTTATGGGTTGTCTCCCACGAAGCGCTTTGTTTAATGTCGCAAGCTCGACATAAAACTATTAAATGCTAATCTATTAATTTTGGAGACAATACGTCTAAGTGCAGGACTTGCGAGTCTTCATTGTTTTCAGCATAGTGATAATGTTTCAGACGCTGCCCGTTTACGATAAATGCTTCCGTAGATTTTCCTTTAATTTCTACAGCTCCACTAGGGAAAACATTAGTGACTTGGAAAGGGCCTGACCATCTAGATCGTAGTTTTCCTGGGAATAACTTAAGTCTAGAGTTAAACAATAGGACTATATCGCCTTGTTTGAAAGTTTTCCTTGATATGCGCTTATCATGCCATTTTTTCGTTCTTTCTTTGTAGATTCTGGCATTTTCGTATGCGTCTTGTCTAAGTTCCTCTAATTCGTTTATATCAAGGATTCGCTTTTCACCGGCGGCCTTATAGTTTAAATTTAAATTTTTAATAGCCCAATAGGCCTTATGTTCTAACTCTACCGGGAGGTGGCAAGATTTACCATAAATAAGCTTAAATGGGGTTGTTCCTATGGGAGTTTTGTAAGGGGTTCGATATGCCCATAAAGCTTCGGGTAATTTTGATGACCAGTCTTTCCTTGATGTAGCGACTGTTTTTTCCAATATTTGTTTAATTTCTCTATTAGATACTTCCACTTGTCCACTAGTTTGAGGATGGTAAGGTGTTGCTACTCGATGTTTTACACCATACTTAAACAATAATTTTTCGAGTATCTTAGATATGAAATGGGATCCACCGTCACTGACGACTATTCTTGGGACACCAAATCTTGGAAAGATTATATTCTTAAAGAGTTTAATTACTACTCGTGTGTCGTTTGCTGGAGAAGCTATAGCCTTAATCCATTTTGATACGTAGTCAACCGCTACGAGTATGTACTTGTTACCGAAAGAAGGTGGAAAAGGTCCCATAAAATCTATTCCCCACACATCGAAAATTTCTACTTCCAAAATGCCTTTTTGTGGCATCTCGTCACGTCTAGATATGTTTCCTGTGCGTTGACACCTATCGCATTTCTTGACAGCGGCATGTACATCCTTCCATATGTTTGGCCAATAAAGACCGGCTTGTAGGATTTTAGAGCAGGTCTTGGATGTACTTGCGTGTCCACTATAAGGAGCGGAATGACAATGTTGGATTATACTTTCTACCTCTTCTTCAGGTATACACCGACGGAAAATACCATCGGGGCCTCTTTTGAAAAGTAAAGGGTCGTCCCAGTAATAATGTTTCATGTCATGGAAGAATCGTTTCTTTTGTTAGTAAGATAAATCAAGTGGAACCACTCCGGCGGCTAAATAATTGACAAAGTCAGCGTACCATGGTGTAACGCATACAGCCAAGGTGGTCTCTACCTGTTCATCAGCTCTATTTTCTTCCAAATTAGCTATAAGTTTATCGTACGAGAAGTCATCGTTGATCGATGTTCTTTCCGGTTCCAGGTTTTCAAGTCTAGAGAGGTGATCTTCTACTACGTTTTCAGTTCCTTTTTTATCTTTGATTTCCAAATCAAATTCTTGTAACAACAAGATCCACCTTAGGAGTCTAGGTTTAGCGTCCTTTTTTGTTAAGAGGTACTTAATGGCAGCATGGTCAGTGTAAACGATTATTTTAGCTCCGACCAAGTAGGAACGAAATTTATCTAGTGCAAATACTACTGCTAAAAGTTCTTTCTCGGTCGTGGCGTAATTCATTTGTGTTTCATCTAGAGTTCTACTTGCATAATATATGACGTGAAGTTATTTATCCTTTCGTTGTCCTAAAACAGCGCCTACGGTGTAGTCACTTGCGTCACACATTATTTCGAATGGTTCATTCCAATCCGGAGTCTGCATTATGGGCGCGGAGATCAATGCTTGTTTAAGTGTTTGAAATGCTTCTAAACATTTATTGTTGAAGATGAATTCAGCGTCTTTCATTAATAATCCGGTTAAAGGTTTAGTTATTTTAGAGAAATCTTTCATGAATCATCGGTAGAAACCGGCATGTCCTATGAAGCTTCGTACTTCTCTCACAGTTTTCGGAGGTTGAAGGTTTTCGATTACTTCTATTTTGGCTTTGTCTACTTCAATTCCTCTATTTGATATGATGTGTCTTAAAACAATTTCTTCTTGTACCATAAAGTGACATTTTTCCCAATTAAGTACTAGGTTTACTTTTACACATCGTTCTAGAACTCTTTCTAGGTTTTCAAGACATTCTTCGAAACTTTGCCCGCATACGGAAAAGTCATCCATGAAGACTTCCATGATGTTTTTGAGAAAATCGGCGAATATTGCCATCATGCACCTTTGGAAAGTTACAGGAGCATTGCACAAGCCAAACGGCATTCGTCGATAAGCGAAGGTACCAAAAGGACATGTGAACGTTGTCTTTTCTTGGTCATCAGGATGAATTGGTATTTGAAAGAAGCCTGAGTAACCGTCTAGATAGAAGAAATGAGAATGCTTGGCTAGTCGTTCTAACATCTGGTCTATGAATGGTAAAGGAAAATGATCTTTTCGGGTTGCTTTGTTTAGTTTCCTATAGTCAGTGCACATTCTCCATCCTGATTCGATTCATTTGGTTATAGTTTCTCCTTTTTCATTTTCGATCACGGTTGTACCTCCTTTCTTTGGTACTACGTGTACAGGACTAACCCATTTGCTATCAGATATAGGATATATGATACCTGCCTCTAATAACTTCGTTACTTCCTTCTTGACTACCTCACTCAGGATCGGGTTTAGTCTCCTCTGATGTTCCCTAGAAGTTTTATAGTCTTCTTCTAGCATGATGCGGTGCATACAAATAGAAGGACTTATCCCTTTAAGATCGGTGATGTTGTATCCTAGTGCAGTTGGATATTTTCTTAAGATATGTAAGAGTTTTTCGGTTTCGAGTTTTCCTAGGTCTGCATTTACTATCACTGGTCGTTCAAGTTCTAAGTCTAAGAATTCATATCTTAGATTTTTGGGAAGTGTTTTCAGGTCGAGGGTTGGTTTCTTAAGGCATTGCGTAGGATCTGATGTTATTGCTAAACATTGGTTCAGTCTGTCTTCTACACGATAGTCAGACAATTTGTCATTTTCTAATTCTGTTTCTTTTATGCATTCATCGATGATATCCATGAAGTAACATGTGTCTTCTATTGCAGGTGCTTTCAAAAATTTGGAAAGAATGAACTCAATTTTCTCTTCTCCTACTTCGAAAGTGAGTCGTCCTTGTTTTACGTCTATGATAGCACCGGCGGTTGCTAAGAAGGGTCTTCCCAATATAATGGGGGTAACTTCATCTTCTCTTATGTCCATAATTATAAAATCGGTGGGAATGTAGAATTGACCTATGCGCACGGGAACGTTTTCAAGAATTCCTACAGGATATCTAACGGAACGATCTGCTAATTGCACAGACATTTTAGTTGGTCTTAATTCTCCCATTTCCAGTTTCTTGCATATGGATAAGGGCATAACACTGATACCGGCTCCTAAATCGCACAAAGCTTTGTCTATGACAAATTTTCCTATATGACAGGGTATAGAGAAACTACCAGGATCTTTAAGTTTATGAGGCATATTCTGGATTATTGCGCTACACTCAGCAGTGAGTGTAACGGTTTCGCTATCCTCAAGTTTCCTTTTATTAGATAAGATTTCTTTTAAAAACTTAGCATATGAGGGCATCTGTGTAATAGCTTCTGTAAAAGGAATTGTGACGTTTAATTGTTTCAGTAGGTCAACAAATTTTTTAAATTGGCCCGCATCTTTGGTTTTAATAAGCCTTTGAGGGTAAGGGATAGGTGGTTTGTAAGGCGGTGGAGGTACATAAGGTTCTTTCTTTTCTACGGTTTCCTTATTACACTCTTCCTTTTCCTTAGGTTTACATTCTTCCTCAGTTGACTTTTTAGAGTTTTGGTTTTCAATTCTTGGGTCAGATGGTCCTTCTACCTCTGTTCCACTTCTTAATATAATTGCATGAGCGTGGCCTTTCGGGTTAGGTTGGGGTTGTCCAGGAAATGTACCAGTTGGGGCAGCAGTACGCGCTTGTTGTTGAGCTACTTGCAAGATTTTTGTTTCCAGCATTTTGTTATGGGTAGCCAAGGCATCTACTTTACTTGCTAGTTGTTTAATCTGTTTGTTAGTATGTACATTCTGGTTTAAGAACTCTTTATTCGTTTGCTGTTGAGAAGCTATGAAGTTCTCCATCATGACTTCCAAGTTGGATTTCCTAGGAACGTTATTGTTAGGTGTAGATGGGGTCGGCTTTTGATATCCAGGAGGTATAGCTGGGGCTTGACTGGGAGCTTGACCTGGTGCATATAAAGCATTACTACTCTTATATGAAAAATTAGGATGGTTCTTCCAGTTTGAGTTATAGGTATGCGAGTAGGGATTTCCTTGAGCATAGTTCACTTGCTCTGCTTGGATTCCTGTTAGGAGTTGACAACCTGTAGGAGTGTGACCTTGAATTCCACAGACTTTGCAATTTTGAGTTACGGCAACCACGGTGGCTGGAGGTGATACATTTAAACTTTCAATTTTCTGGGCAAGAGCATCCACTTTTGCATTAACATGATCAAGGCTACTTATCTCGTACATGCCACTTTTCATTTGAGGTTTTTCTACCATTGGAACACTTAATTCGAGACATTGTGACATATAATTAACCATGACTAAAAACATCTTTTGGTAGATATAAATTCATCTTTTTTGTCAATGTTGCAAATTGAAGATTCTAAAGTAGGGACATTAATCTTAAACGTAGAATGAGTTGCTCTTCCACCTGGTAACAACAAACTTGCAATCTCAGTTGAGGCAACAAGCAAGACAATTTTCCTTTTAAAACGAAGTTCCGCATCCAAAGTGTTCCACATAAATGTGTTACATGTTCCACCATAGCCATATAAAAAAAACACTCCACCATTTTGTCTTTCTACTACTTCCATGACTTCAAAATAAATGTGTTTATGCTCTCCTACCAATATAATTGTTGTGACATTATAATTAGTATGACATTTATAATAATAATTGTATATTACAATGTATGAAATAAGAAAAAGGGCATTAAATCATGATGAAATATAGAATAAGATAAAGGGCAATAAAGCATAATGAAATAAATAATTAGTAATCTATTTAGAAATGTAACAATTTTACACATGAAATTTATGTCTACAATGAAAGAAAATGATGGTGAATCTACCTCTAAGAGATGAGTACAAATTATAAAAAATATGGTTTTGAACAGTTGGATGATACTGCCTCTATTTACACATGAAAAAATATGGTTTATAAACCAATCACTTTCCAACAAAAGAAAGTACAAAGTCATTGGGATACGATATTGGCTTGAAGTATTTCAAACTTTTGTTCTTTTGTAATTGAGTTTCTATTGCAATTAGCATAATTTGCTTTATTTCATCATCAATAAGTGTTAATATTATGGTAGAAAAAGCAAATAATTGTAAATAAAAGTATTAGTTTCATAATAGAAACAACTTCAAAAATAAGTTTCCATAAAAAGTGTACCTGAATTTCTGGTCAAAATACATTTCTCGTAAAGAATACCATTAGATAAGTACTACCATGTATTACTCCAAACATGCTCTGGTCTATTCATTGATGATGATAGCAACATAGTAATTCCCTTTAAAAAACACAAGAACCCCAAACATGTGCCTCTTTTAAAGCGTCAATAAATTATTTATCATCTTGTAGAAATCCCATAGCAAAATATGCTTCTCTGAAAGTTTGATGTTGGAAACCATCAATATTTTAATGTCTTCATAATTTATTGGTACTTTCTTGACAGTTAACATCTGTCATACCCCGATTTTGGCCCTAAAAATTTTTCCCCATCAATCACTTGTTTGCATTCTTTCTTCATGACCATTCCATCTGGTCATGATACTATCCAAAAAAAATGTTTGTTGTTGGACTCGCTACCACGACCAATCCATGTTTTTCTTTTGGGCTTTGTTTCTTGATTTTTTGTATAAGATGATTAATCTCCTTAGCCATGCGAGATTTGAAAACTCTTTCATTTGTTAGAATCAAGTGAACCTCATGTTTCATCTTTCGTTTCAATTTCATCGAGGTGATTATTCATCTGTCATTTGTCTTATTGATCGCGACTTTATGAGTCGATTGGGGTATTAACTGCAAGTGCACAGTCTAATCGCGTAGTTTTAAAAGATATCGATCCCACAGGGACTTAATAAATCGATATACCATTTTTCTAAGGTTACTTCGTAAAGCTAAGGCGGATGATACTTTGATGATTAGGGGAAAAATAAACTAAAATTAGATCTAGATTAAATATCAAATAACGCGGATATTGGTATGTAGTTCGTCGTAATTAGGGAATCAAATCTTCATTGGTTTCTTAGTTTTAAAATAAATCTTTTCAGTAAACACTTTTTATTAAAAGTCCTTTCTCAAACTCTCGCTCTGTTGAATCAGACTATGACTTTATATTAACGTATGTTCTCACTATTTAGTTAGATCTAAAATCACTTTTTGAAAACAATAGAATCTATAGAAACTCTTTTTAAGAAAATACTAACCATTTAAACGCCCTCGTCTCAAACTCTCGCTTTGTTGACTTAGATTATATGATTAAACCTAAATGCTTAACTCTCGTCCTCACATTTAACCTTTAAAAATACTTTTTGAAAATGATTAGAATTTAATTAACTCTAAAAATTGCTTTCGCCCTGATTTAAAGTTAGTGTCCAATTTACACTGTCCAGTTAAAAGCTCAAACCGTCGTTCTATTGATTTTAACTTCTTTATGTTTTTTACTCTCGTACAAAAACTTTGGTGTTAACTCTGTAAATTGAGACCATAAAAAGAGTGACTATATTTTTAAATAAGTTTAAACCAACTTAGTTTTGATTCCTTTATTCCGCTTACTTTACATACCGATATCTAAGTTTATTTAGCCGGACATGCTAAACAAGCCTAAACAATAATTATGCTTAAATACAGCCATATCAGACAAACAGTATAGATTAACAGCAGTACAAAGCATATATAAATTAAAACAATAAATTAATGAACCTGTAAAATTAATAGAAATCTTGGTTATTCCCTAGCTTCGATGCTTGAACACTCCACCACAAACCGGTTGGATTTGTTCTTCACAATCTTCGATCGGACAGGAAAATAAAAACGAAGAAGTAAAATACTATGATCTAACGTAAGGTTAGATCCAGTAAAAGTTACACAATAGTTTTCGGTGTAGAAACTATTGTGAGAAAATTAATTGAATGCCTAAAAAATTAAGCTAACAAAGAAAAAGAAAATAAAATGCTAAGGAAAAATTGCTGAGAAAATGGAATGCTGGAAAATATATTGCTGTCAAAACTTGCACGGCGGAAAAAAGAAGGAAGAGACTGCAAGGTTCCACAATTGGGTCTATTTATATTCATCCCTCAAGTAATCGTTTCTTCCAAAGTCTCTTCAGTAGGTTTTCTAGCGTGTCAACGAGTCAGAGGAAGAATAGGATGAACGTGCGTCAAAGCCAAAAAAATAGGAGTGGGGGTGTGACGTTCGTCACACCATGTGTTACGCTCGTAACACTAAGCAGAGGGGCGTGACGCTCGTCACACCTTGTGTGGAGGTCGTCACAGCATCACAGCGCTTCTCCTTGGGCTGGGCTTTAGTAGAATGCTTTTCCTAGAGAATCCTCTTTTTGCACCCCTTTTTCTTTCTTTTTCACGTATGCTTCAAATAATGTTACCTGAAATAAATAGAAGGAAAATACCAAGTAATATCGAACAATATAAAATAAATCGAATCAAATAATAATATAATTTAATTAAATCAAGTCCAAAAATGTGATATTATTTCATGTTATCACTTATTACCAGTTTTCACCCCCCTTTCGAGTAAATCATGTGTCAAGTGCAAAATGTTTTATTTTGGGTCATCATGCATATTCATTTTTTCATTCATTCATGATTCAAAGAAATTTCACCCATATAAAAGGGCAATTATTATTCACAAAAACCCTAGAATTGAGAGGCCACTGTTGATAAAGAGAGATCAGCCGAAAACCCTAAAAATTGAAAAATAAGAAAAAAAAAAGAAGGGAAAACCAGAGAGTTTCAATCGGAATTTTAATTACCTGAAGCCACCATTCCAGAACACGAAGGGAAGTGGAAGCAGTTCGAAGAAGGACCAAACCATTGTCGCGTTCGCGGTTTCACAGGTTATTACCTTCCTCTTATGCTTGTTGTGTTGTTTACCATAGTTGGATGTCGCTAATCGAAACTCCATTGTCGGTATCACCTTCGTCACCATTTGTGCTTTTCAAAATGAAAGAAGTTTTTGAGGGAGGGTGGATTTTTTTAGAAAGAGACGAACACCACCATTATTATGGATTTTGTTTTCCTTGTGGTTTTATTTTGAGTGACTGTTAATATTATCATTAATGGTCTTGTTGGTTTGGGAAACACTACTAGCGGTGTTTGTTATACCTAACGTACATTTGGTGTTCTCTTTTGCCGTTTCCTCATGAGAAGCTGACAGTTGGTCACTATTTGTGACATTTGGTGTTTTTTGTGTTTCTTTGTTTATGTATTTGAGTCGCTGTTAAGGTGACAGCTGACCACCCGTGGCCGGGTGGAGGGGAAGGAGTCACATTTTCCCTTATGTGGTGGGTTTGATCCTTGTGTATGTCATTTCCCATTTATTTCATTTTTTTAATTATTATTTTATCTTTTAATATTTTTATGTTTCATTCCCATTTTTTCGACACTTGTTGATTTTAATTTATGGATTCAATAATTCTCATGTTGTTTATCCATGATTATTTTTATCGATACTGTAACACCTCAAAATTTGCCCTCCTCTCTTGGGACTAGCATAACATATTTGCATATCATTTTAGGTCATTAGGCATTGCATATTGCATATCATGTGGTTACATGGTGCAAGCCATTCTCCCAAGTCTTGGTCAGAAGATGAGGAAGTCAAAGTGCAAGCTAGGGTTTTATTGGACTGGTCAGCAATCATCTGAGGATGTGGAGGTCCAAATTAGGGTTTTGTGATTCTCAAAGGAGCTTGGTCTTCATCTTGTTTGAAATGATTCATCATCATCATCATGGTCTTGTTATCATCCGGAGTTTGATCAGCATATTTCTTGAGATTAGGGTTTTGACCACTGGTCAACCCTAATCAGTTGCATTGGGCCAATCAGGGCATAATCAGGAGATGGGGTCTATGATGTATGTGGAGATCATTCTATGGTTTTATTAAGTTAATTGAGGCTAGGGTTTCACCCTTGGGCCATTTCATCAGAGGATTGGAGCTCAGATTGATCTATGCATTGCCAGATTCATCTATCAGTTAAAAAAGTCAACTGTGGTCAACTGTACATGATTTAATGGATTTGGAGGTGGAAATGAGTTGGATACACTTCATTCATGTTGGAACAAGTGTTATTTGACATGTCAAAGCTCAAGAATGAAGAAAATCAAGTCAGAACAAAAACTGCCAAAAATAGAAAGTGACTTGTAATGGAAGTTTCCAAAAATGGAAAGTTTTTGACCACAAAATTACGTGTCCAAAAAAGCTTCAAATGAAAATTTGTTCAACATGAAAGTTGTAGATCTTGTTCTCACCTTTCCAAAAAGTCCAAGAACTTGAAATTCCCATGTATGGTTGGCAAGTTATGGTCCATTCAATTTCAAAAATGACCCATAATCGGAGGGGCATAACTTCCACATGGAGTGTCCAAATTGAGTGATATTTTTATGTGCAAACTCCATTTAACATGTAATTTCATGGTGCATAATTGGAATTCATCAAAAATGGTCAATGCAAAAAGTCAAATTTCAAGTGTACAGTTAAAGATCCAAGGGCAAAATGGTCCAACTTGAGAAATAATGAGAATTTTGGAATGGGGATTTTTGCAACACCTCACAAATGCAATTTAAAAATTGTTTGAATGGTCACAACATGTCAAGGTTCACTATTTGGACAACTCACTTTTGAAATGCACTTTGAAATTAGACAATTTGCCATGACATAGTGAAATTCCAAATTACACATCCAATGGCCATGGGACAAGTTGCAACAGATCACACATGTCATTTTGAGAGTGTGTGTGCTGTCAATGAGTTGTCACAGGGCTTGAGTGAAAAGACCATTTTGCCCTTGCTTTGAAAATGACATTTATGCTAATTACCATTACATTTTGCTAATTGGTGATTAAGAGCTTGATTAAAGGGAGGTATATACTCTTAATCATAACTAACTTTGATCACAATTACAATTCACAAGAAATTTCAACCAATTTTCCCTCCAAATTCTCCAAAATCCTCAAGAACACACAAGAGCAAAAATCCACAAATCTCTTCCAATTCTCCATCAAATCACGATTTTCTTTTTGATTCAATCTCCAATCATCTTCTTCTTGATCTGTTTTGACAAAACCACTGCTAACAACACCAAATCCGTGGCTGTTCTTCATCATGCTCAACTATGGAGTTTTGTGAATTCTTCTTCCTGGATCGCGATTGAGCTAAGGCAACTTCTCCATTCAACCTAAGGAAGCTTGGCACGCATCTGTTTGAGGTTCTCACGTCCAGAAACATCAAGAACAACAACTGTCTTCAATTTGAGGTTAGTTTTCGAATCTCATGGTTTCTTGAATTGAGACATGCTTATTGTAGATCATTACATGTAGATCATCCTGATGTGTATAGTTTGTGAAATGATTAACTGTAGAGAAAGAAATCGTGTTTTGAAGATTGATGTGTGTTTATGTTTTTGCTCGATCCCGATGATACAGTAGGAATTAGGCAATTTAGAGTACATATTCATGATCCTCTTGCTTAGACCTTTCCAATGGTTACCTATTTGTTAATTTTCATTGAGGTTTGTGGATGACGAATTCTGGTGATGTCGATGAAGAACGATGCTGTTCTTGGTTTTCTGGAATAAAACTGCGTTTGATCTTGGTTTCTTTGCCTGGCAATTCGAATCCTGTTTCCCGCGGAAGCCGTCCACTCACAGCATGCCAGCGCGTTAAGTGGCTATGCAGCGTTTTGGGCTATGGCTTCATATTTACGAATTTGCCACTGATCTCATTTTAATTAACAAAACACTTAATAATTATTTCACTTAATTTAGCAAACTTAGAAAAATCATAAAAAAATATTTACAAGTCCAAAAATTATGAGGATTTTTTTGTTAGTTCCCAATTTTTCCCTAGTTTTTTATGAGCATGATTTTGCAAGTTGTGCATGATGGAAAGTTGACTTTGCTTAGGGATGTTTGACTTGTGTGCATTTTTTACATGTTTTACCATTTTCATTGTGAAATGTTCATACCTTGAAAGAAATTCCTGAAATTTTTTGAGCTCATTCTGGACATGTTGATGGTGATTTACATATAAAGTTTGTGATTTTTGGATACCTGTGGAGTGAGATATGATTTTTTGAACTTAGGTGTGACAATTTGTGTCACACCTAGCTAGGTCAACTTCATGAATATTTTTGCATGACCTATGATTTCTGGATTGAGTTGAAATTTTACATGGATGTTTATGGATATGTTGAGATGCTATGTGAATTTTTCTGGATTTTTATATGGCATTTTCAATTTGATTGATATTTTTCATCTCTGTATGTCAATTATGCAAGTTCATATGACACATGTTTGTATATCTTGTGTGAAATTCTCATATGGTTTTGGATGAAGATGAAATTTGGTATGCTGATTGTTGACACATTGTAGGACATCCCTGTTTTGGTCCCATTCATTTCTTAATTGATCTCACTCTGTTATGAATTTTTGAAGTGAATGCATGTGTTGATGCTATGAATTGGCTTGGATAATTGTGTCTGGATTTCTTGATTTTCATTGGCTTAGTTCCTTTTGTCCAATTGAGCTGAAAATTGACATGCTATACCTTGAATAGGTCCTGTTTAGGTGTGAATTATTGGAGGATTTTTGGAATTATTTTGGTATGCTTTTTATTGAATTTATTCTGTTTGGACATTGGATGTTGCATTTGACCTAGTTTGACTTGTTTTGGTCATGAAATGAATATGGTGAATGATACAAACATGGGATCAATTGCATTTGCTTTCTATTTGCATTAATTTGGTTTTGGTTGAGAATTGTTTGCTGTTTAGAATTTTTTCTCCCTTTTGGACCCTAGGCTTGGCCTAGTGGTCTAGTTTCTCACATTTGGATTGACTTTTCAGGATGAAATGCATGATGCTTAAGGAGAATGCTTCAAGTCAATTAAATTGAGATTGTTGGATGTTTTGAACTAATTTGACTTTGTTTTGTAGGTTGTGAAGCTTGAGCTTGAGCTTATAGCTTGCACTTATGTGCATTAACTTGTGTTGTCTGTATAGATTAACAATTTGCTGTTTACTGTTTGTCTGTCTGAGTACTGATGATACTTGATTGATTTCAGGTACATTTAGTCGCTTACAGTTCTTTAAGAACTTGCTTGCTGCTGCTTGGTTTTTAAACCACTTGAGGTAGGACTTCTATTCTTCATGTAGTCTGGGAGACCCGGCCTGTTACCTGGCCGGGCAATTGTCTGAAGTCCTCCTTAAGAGGCAATGTTTGTGGTTGTTTACATTTGTGCCAAGCAGGTGAAGTCCTCTATGAGGCAATTGGTGGAAGCCAAGGGATATGCAATCTATCCCCCACTACTCTGTGAGTCGTCCCTCTGCTCACACGGCTGTGTGTTGATGCATTGGGACACAAACCCAAGATCCTGTGCTGTTGCACAATCGAGTCAGAGTCTTTGAGCGTAGAAGGGTCCCTCCATTCTGGACCCACGCTCCTTTGTCTGAAGCTCTCCCTGGTCAGGGATAAGAGCTGTGAGGTCTCATCCTCACTTCACCTTTTCATCTGCTTCACCTTAGCCTCGTAATGGCAAGGTTAAGAGCGAATACCACTCATGTACAGATGACTTGCTTCGGCAGTCAAACCCATTTTTTGAGCCTCACTTGATTGGTTATAGTGTGTGCTATGTGAATATTTGCTTGAAATGCTTGTTTTGATCTGTATGCTTGTATGCTTGCTTTCTTCCTGGATAGGATTAGCTTGCAGTTGTGCAAGTAGGTAGAAACCTGAACGTAGGGTAACGATGCATGACAACACTAGGCTCGAGTCCAGCTCCCTGGTAGTGTGTCTTCCCTCGATTTCTGGATAGTTTTTTCTTTCCCTTTATGGGGAACTACATCGCCCTGATCCTTGTTCCAGACGAGGTATGTAGGCAGGTGGTCGTGCGAGACCACTCCGGGCACTTTTTTTTTCTTTTTTGTGTGTGTTTACCTGTTATCTGTTGTGTGTTGGGTTCGGATGCCGACGTAAGTCCAGTGATTGGCGGTCGGGCTCCACGTTTGCCCCTTTGAGTGTGTTTTGGTGCGGATGCTGACGTAATTCCATCGAGTGGTTGTCGGGCTCCAGGTTTGCCATCTGTTTGTGTGTTTTGTGTTGTTTGGCGTGCGTAAGCCGAACTACAGTGGCTCTGATTCTCGTTCCAGACGAGATATGTAGGCATAGGATGCGACGTCCTATCGAGCTCCCTTCTCTTAACCCCACCTGCGTTCCCTGTGTGTGTGTGATGTTTTAGCAACCTTTTCTTTTCTTAGAACGTGGATCCCGTCGAGTACGACGGACGTGAGGGGTGCTAATACCTTCCCCTTGCGTAACCGACTCCCTTACCCTTTCTCTTTGGTCGCGAGACCATTTCCTTTCCAGGTTTCTCTGAGCGTTTCCTTTCCCTATTTTGGGATAAATAACGCGCAGTGGCGGCTCTGTGTTGTGTTTTTATTTGAGTCCCGCCGGTTGTTTTTTCGCAGGATGCGACAGCTGGCGACTCTGCTGGGGACTTCAAAAGATGTTGACCTGCGCTGGTCCATCTTCCCTAAGCGAGTCCTTCCTAGCGTTCTAGGATAGTTTAGGTTGCTTGTGATGTTTGATTTATTGCATTTATTATTCTAACCAATGTATATATTTGCATAAATATTTGCATGCATCATACTATCATGTTGTTGCCGTCCTCTGTGCAGGTGGTTCCTCTGTGTTGGGGTGGGTGTTCTGAGTGGGGCTAAAACCCAGGCCCGAGTATACACCTAGGATTAGTGTGGTCTCACGTTCCTCATTTGCTAAATCAGCATATTGTTGCAACGTGACATGCCACAAGCCAGACGAGGTTCATTTGATAGTGCTTTCCTCTGTGGGGTACCCCACTTTGGCATAGTTACTTCATCTGAACTATTGACTCTGGTGACCGATCATTTCCCGGATCTTTGGTTTAGACGATCTTAAAAGAGCTACAATGGCACACCCGAAAGGGCAAACCCATTGAGTATCTCCGCCCGATTGTCGAGACTATTGTCCGCCTTAGGGTGACCTGTTTAGAATTTACCTGTGAGGGGAGGGTGATTCTTTCAGATGCATGTTCAGATGGTGACTCAGATGGTGACTTTTTGTTCCGTGTATCAGAGTCCTATTTATAAGTCAGATTTATGGTCATTTATTGCCGTGACGCCGGAGTGCTGTCCGTGATTTATCAGTGGGGATCCGTTTATTTCGGGATTCCCCGGGCCGTGTTATTTATCAGTGGGGATCCGTTTATTTCAGGATTCCCCGGGCCGATTCAGAGGTTTTCAGGTTGTCTGATCAGAGATTGTTTGGTGATCATGATGATGATGATGGTGTATCTGTCAGTTCCGTTTATTTCGGAACCCTTGAGTTGGATTGGTGGTTACATGTTCCCTCAGATGGTTGTGATCGGTCCAGGGATCCGAGTTGTGGTTCAGAGCAACAGATGATCAGATGATTTGGAGGATGGCCCAGTGCATTGCATACATCTGCATCATTCTCATTTTGCATTCATCTGCACCAAACCTACGTCTAGCCATATGGGGAGTAGTATGGATTGAGAATCTGGTTGAGTGACATCTGGATGTCAAAATGTTATTGGTAAAATATTATCTGTCTCGATGAAACCAGGATCAAAGGACAGAAGCTTCCTCATATGGATAGACGTTGCATTCATGCATATTAACCTGTTTGCTATTTTGCAGGAATCATTGCTCGTGCTCGTAGAGTTGTACCCTTGCACTCAACCCGTCCTCACAGATACTTCACCAGACACAATACTCCCAGAATAATGGATCTCCCAAACACAGATATCCTCGAGTTGAAGGACAAGATGACTGAGCTGATCAACATCATGCAGGGTTTTGCAGTTGGTCAGAAAGCTTTGGCTGACAAAGTTGAAAAGCTCGAGCGGGCTTCAGCTGCTAACAGTGTTGTTAATCTGGATGGTGTCTCCAACCAGGGGCTGGGTGGATCCAGAGACGGTGGAAAAAGAGCAACTGTAGGTATGGTGAACAACAATGCTGGTGGATTTGGTGCTGCTACTGGTGGTGGGCCCGGTCTGGGGCAGAATATGAAGGACGGTATGTTGCCTCCATTCTACGGGTTTGATGATGACAGAGAGGAAGACCGAGAAGCTGACCAATTCTCTATGCTGAATGAGCCGTTTGGGCAGTATGGTGTCCAACCACAAGACAAAGAGATTCAGTTGCTGGCAGAGAAGGTAAGGGCTCTGGAAAGCCATGCTACTCCGGGATTTGTCAACATGTCCAACATGGGGCTAGTTGAGGGGATTGTGATCCCGCAAAAGTTCAAAGCGCCTGCATTTGACAAATACAATGGGAGTTCCTGTCCAGAAACTCACCTCCAAGCTTTCGTCCGCAAGATCTCTGCATATACAACAGATCAGAAGCTGTGGATGTATTTCTTCCAAGACAGTCTGTCTGGAGGATCCTTGGAATGGTACACCAAGCTGAAATCTGCTGACATCAAGAGTTGGCAAGATCTTGGCGACGCTTTCTTTAAACAGTATCAGTTCAATGCTGACATGGCTCCGAGTCGTACCCAGCTGCAAGGTATGTCTCAGAAGAATAGCGAAGGGTTTAAAGAGTATGCACAACGGTGGAGGGAGTTGGCTGCCAGAGTTCAACCTCCGCTGGTTGACAGAGAGATGTCTGATCTCTTCATGGGTACCCTGCAAGGGGTTTTTGCTGAAAGAATGGTGGGCTGTCCGGTAACCAACTTTGCAGACATTGTGGTGGCAGGGGAGAGAATTGAAAGTTGGCTGAAAATGGGGAAAATACAAGGTAATGCTTCGTCATCAGCATCGAAGAAGCCATTCGGGAGCGGTCAGCGCAGGAATGAGGGTGAATCGAGTGCTGTGTATGCCCAGGGAGGACACGGTAGGGATCGTTACTACCAGCACACTGCTGCTGTAACCATCCCTGCTGGTAATCAGTCAGTACGACAGCAACGTCAGCCACCTCAACAGAGAGTTGGGTACCAGGTGAAAGGAAAAGGGGTTGATCGCCATTTTGATAAGCCGCCTGTGACATACGCAATTCTGTTCAAAAGGATGATGGATCTTGGGTTGGTTCAGCCGAGGGCGATGGTTCCGATGAGATCAGACCAGAGGCCTCCTAACTATGATGAGAACGCCCAGTGTGAATTTCATTCTGGAACACCGGGACATAACATTGAGGGCTGTAGAGCATTCAAGAATGTTGTCCAGGATCTGGTAGACTCCGGGGCTATCAATTTTGCACCATCACCGAACGTTAATGCTAATCCCATGCCGGCACATGGTCAGGCAATGGTGGGTGCAATTGCTGAAGATTCGGGTCACACCGGTGCGGTAGGTGAAGAGACTGACAGTAACTGCGAGTTTGATGGTTGGATAAAGCCGTGCGTACCAGGAAGCTGGAAGGCCTAACAGATCATCACTGTCACTCATCTTGAAGAGTAATAATTTCTTGTTTTCAGTTTTATTTGCATGAAAGCCTTGCGTGTTGCCCGACACGTAATGGTCCATTGTAAGGGCCACTTCATGTTCATATTTTGCAACATTTTGCATCATTAATAAAAGGATGTTTTTCAGTCAAAAAAGCGGTGTTCCCTGTTTTTCATTTATTTTTGCAGTTTAAAAACAAATAAAAATGGCAATGTTTATTTTCATTTCTCTTTTTTGATTTGTCTCGTTCCGAATTCAAAAATAATTCTCTGGATCTCATTGACAACAATTTGGTTACACCTCATATGACTTCGACAATCCAATCTATCTTGCTGAAGAAGAAGACGAAGAAGATTGTGATTTGCTTGGATTAACCAGGTTGTCAAAACAAGAGGAGAAGGTGATTCAGCCGCACGAGGAGCGGGTTGAGGTTGTTATTCCAAGCACCGCCGAGGTCAGGAAGGAAAAAATTGGGGCCGTTTCAGAGGCAAGTCGAGAGCGGAATGGTAGCCCTGTTGAAAGAGCAGGTGGATACCTTCACTTGGTCATGTCAGGATATGCCAGGGTCGGATACCGATGTCGTTGTGCACAAGCTACCATAGAAAGAAGACTGTCCTCTAGAGAAGCAGAACGCCAGTGCCTGTATCAGAGAGCCATGGTGACTTTGTTTCATGATATGATTTATCATGAAATGGAATGCTATGCTATGACATGATAGCAAAGTCCGAAACAGGAGTGGGGTATCTGGTGGAGATAATTCAGACTGAGGTTGAATTCGAGTAAGTGCGCTATCAGAGTGCGGTCCGGTTAAGTGTTGGGGTTCATTATAAGTAGAAAAGAGGAATCGAGGTTGATCCTGCTAAAAAAAAAATGCCTGAACCGAGAACATAAAGGAGAGGTTCGTGGTTTCATAGATAGATTGAACTACCTGTCATGGTTCACATCTTATCTAACAGCCACGTGCGAACCTATATTCAAGATGTTGAAAAAAAAAGATCAAACGGTCAGGTGAAATAATGATTGCCAAGGGGCATGAAAAATAAATAAATTGCAGGAACCTCTGATTCTGACGTCTCCCTATGGAGGGACGACCATCAATTCTGTACTTGACGGCCTTCGAGGGGTCTACGAGGTGTATTGGGTCAGCATGACGAGTCTTGTCGAAAATAGCATGCAATTTACCTTAGCAAAAAGTTTACCGACTGTGAAACAATACATTCACTGCTCGGGAAAACTTGATGTACTTTGGCATAGGCTGCTCGCCGACTGAGACAGTATATGCTGATTCATACCACTTTGTGGATTGCAAGATGGATCTGATCAAGTACATGTTTGAAGAGCCAGCAATGACCGGACGGGTTGCGAAAGGGTCAATGATTTTGATTGATACGATTTGGGATACTCTCAGAAGGCAATCAAGGGGAGTGTATTGACTGATTACCTCGCCCAGCAACCCGTGGAGGATTATCAACCGATGAAGTTTGAGTTCCCTGATGAGGACATCCCGAGGTGCTCCAATCGAAAGATTGAGAGTAACCGATCCCGGAGGAGGGGCCTGACCCTGAATCCGAACGGATTCTGATGTCTGATGGGGAAGTTAAGGTGAATAAGCTTTTGTTGCCTGGATAACATTTGAATGCATCGATGGTGTGACTGAGTACGAAGCTTGTAGCCCGGGTACCGAATCTCGAGGCGTACGCCTACTGGGGAAACTCCTTTCTCATTGGTATATGGAATGGAGGCTGTATTACCTGTTGAAGTTCAGATTCCCTCTTTGAGAGTCCTGATGGACGTCAAGTTGCAAGAGGCTGAATGGGTAAGGACCCGGTACGAAGAGTTGAGCCTGATAGAGGAAAAGAGGCTAGCAGCCATCTGTCATGGGCAGTTATACCAGCGGACGAAGCGTGCTTTTGACAAGAAGGTGCGACCTCGGGTATATCACGTAGGTGATATGGCGCTGAAAAGGATCCTTCCTCCTCAAAACGATCGTAGGGGCAAATGGACAACGAATTATGAAGGTCCATTCGTGGTTAAGAAGGTTTTCTCTGGCGGAGCCTTGTTGTTAACGACCATGGACGGTGAGGATTTTCCATCCCCTGTGAATGCGGACGCAGTTAAAAAATACTTCGTATAAAGAGACCCGCTGGACGAAAAGAACAAAATAGTCCAGGCAAAAATGGGCATCCTGGCGAACCAAAAACAGAAAGAAAGGTTCGGGCAAAAATTAGGGATAAGATGAAAAAACTGTACACCCGGCAAGTCGAAAACCTGAAAAGGCGACTTGGTCAAAAATGGGTATCCCGGTGGACTGAAAACCCGAAAGGGCGGTCCAGGCAAAAGAGGGATTGAAACGAACAACTGCGTCCAGCATGATCGTTCGCGCTTTGGTTAAAGCATCATGGATAATACCCGGTAGGGATCAATCGGAATCGTCTTGTTCAGAAGGCAGAAAGCATGGAGAGTCTGAGGGCATATGGGGTGTAACCGAGTTGGAACTCGATGAGATCACGAGTTTCACATTGCCATTAGGATAGATTTTTCCTTTTGTGCGCAATTACCTCTTTTCAGGAATTGCTTCCTTTTGTATTGCTCATTTGAGCCACATTTTTCCAATCAATAAAATGCATATTCAGTCAAATAATTTTGTTTTTGTTTTTCATTACCGCTTTGATTGCAAAAACATCTGATTATTTTTGATAAAGAATCTTTGCATTTTAATACATACAGGTTCCTTCCAATGCATGTTTATAAGATTGAAAGCTTGAAATCTTATTCGGAAGGTTGAGTGACCCAAGTGTTGAAATCTTGACACGCCTGGGGCACGGTTTTATCTGACGGTCTGTTTTGCAGAAACTGCTAGATATTTTCACTCACTTGCAGGTTGTGGTGTGGAAGTTGTTGACAAAACAGATCCCCAGAGAGTTCGCTCAGGAACGAATGAATATGAAGGGATGACGAGAAAACGTTGAGACGTACGACGATCCTTGAATGATAATCAAGAAGACTCTTCAAAGTCGGAAGATTTGAAAGTCTGTAAAATTCCCCGCAGAGTCTGACCAGAGATGAATGGGTAGAGAAGAGACGAGAGACGTCCGACGACCTTTGGAATTAATCAAGAAGACTCTTCAAAGTCGGAAGATTGAAAATTTTGTATAGTTCCCAGGAGTACGCTTTCCGTCGAGCGCGACTTGGAATACAAGATGATGGAGCAGAAAAGGTCCAGACGAGTCTGGGAGTTCTCAAAAGATGGAAAGCTGATGCGAGATTGGGAGGTGGATACCAGGGTTCGACGAGTCGACGGGTGTTTTGTACCAACTTTTCTCATTTCCCAGCTAAGTCCCCAAGCAGAATCATGGGACTGGCTCCCCAGCAGATCCAAGGTCTGTAACTTCTCCAGCCGAGTCAGGATGGTTATCCCTGGCAGGTTTACAACGGTGTTTCCTCAGCATCCAGGCCAGAAGGTTGTTATTCCCCGAGTGGAGCGGGTTTCAATGAAATATATCTCCAGCAGTGTTCATCCTACCAGTGGATTGAACGAGTTTCCGTAGCGGACTGATATCTGTATCCCCAACTGAGTGTATCCTATGTGTGGATTGCATGGGTTGTCCCCAGCGGAGTGGCATTCGTTTCCCTAGCAGGGTCAGGATGGTTATCCCCAGCAGGTGTCAGATCGATGTTTCCCCAGCTGCCAGGCCTAGAGGTGGCTGTTTCCCAGCAGAGTATCTATGAACATTTCCCCAGTGAAGTCGTCAGGTATCTGTGAGGGTTTCTCAAAGCAGAGTCGGGATCGATATCCCCAGCAAGTCAAAGACTGTTGTATCCCCACAGAGCGTTGGTGGTGCTTATCCCCAGCAGTTTCCCGGGTAGATTGGGTGCAAAGGAGGTTTTCCCCAGCAAGGGTTACCTTTTCCCCACAGCAGTGCTATTCCCCAGCAGGGTGGAGTTGGAGCAATGTCGAGTTCCTCAGCAGAATGTCTCGTGCTTTCCGGAAGAGTCCCTTGAGGGGGATACCTTTTTATACATTCATCATGAAAAATAGCATAGCATGTTGCATAGAAAAAATAAATCGCGTAGCATTTCCATAAGTATGGAGCATTACGCAGAAAAAGATCATGCATCATTGTTGCAAGCATAGAGCTAGTCTCAAGCCGTGGTTACCGTTTGAGAAGTGGTTTTTGCCAGACAATGAAGATGGTACTCCGAGGAGTTTAGCATCACGACGTCAGATCAGCGATGTTCCCCAGTAGTGCGATATTGGAGGAAATGTTTCCGTCGGACAGAGATGGAAATAAAATCAGAGGACGTTACGCGATCAGCGCGATTCAAGTCGTGGTTACCGCTTGAGGATTGGTTTTGCCGGACAGTGAAGACGATACTCCGAGGAGTTCAGCAGCGGGATTTTAGAGTAGCAGTATTTCCCAGTCATTGTTTAGTGTCTGGTCGAGCTTTCTTTGGTGTCAGTAAACATCATCGTTCGATGTCCAGTAAACGTCGAGTTATTTCCCAGTCATTGTTTAATGTCTGGTCGATCATTGTTTGATGCCTGTCAACATCATTGTTTGATGCCTGTCAACATCATTGTTCGATGTCCTGTCAACATCATTGTTCGATGTCCTGTCAACATCATTGTTTGATGTCCTGTCAACATCATTGTTTGATGTCCTGTCAGCATCATTGTTCGATGTCCTGTCAACATCATTGTTCGATGTCCTGTTAACATCATTGTTCGATGTCCTGTCAACATCATTGTTCGATGTCCTGTCAACATCATTGTTCGATGTCCTGTCAACATCATTCTTCGATGTCCTGTCAACATCATTGTTTGATGTCCTGTCAACATCATTGTTCGATGTCCGGTAAACGTCGTGTTTCCTCCCAGTCATCAGTAAGTGTCTGGTCGAGCTTTCTTTGGTGTCAGGTAAACATCATTGTGAAGGTGAGAAAAACAAGAAAGGGGGGGGTTTGAATTGTTTTAAAAATAAGCGCTTTTGCAAAATGAAATCACACAATGATTTTATACTGGTTCGCTTATAACACAAAGCTACTCCAGTCCACCCGGCCAAGGTGATTTCGCCTTCAACAAGGACTTAATCCACTAATCTTGAAAGATTACAAACAACCCCTAAGAGAGAAGAAAATCTCTTAGTCCTCTCAAGTCTACAGACTACAAAGAGTCACTTGAGGAAATCAAATAAAAATAGATACAAGATGTGTAATCTAGAGTGCTTCTAAGAAAGCAAATATTACAAACTTAAGAACAAATTTTTCACTTGATAAGCAAAAGCTTAGTGAAAATCTTTGAAGAACAAAGATGATTTTCTTGAGCGTGATATTATTTCAGTATAGTTTTGGCTAGTGATTTCTTCGTGTATACTGAATGAGATTTCTTCTCTATTTATAGGAGTTGAAGTAGAGTTGAATTTAGCGTTGAATCTGTTGGATATTGAGATGTAGTTACGCCATTCCATTAATAGCTTCTGCAGTAGACTTTTTCTCTTAGAAGTGACTACTTACCACAATTAGTATCTTCTTTCTTGGAAGTGGAGATTAACGTCTCTTTCTAGTTGAGGAAATCCATTTGCAGAACTTTAACTTGGCTTAAACGTTACTTCATCATGATTAACAATTCTGATTAGAGTCTTTGTGTATCTGGAGAAACTTGCTTCTGATGTTATCTCTTGAAGAGTTCAGATGGCGCTGATAACTTCCAGAGTTTACAGAAGGCATTTGTTCAGAGTTAGAGCTTCTAGACTTTACTTCATGTTCAGATGCTTCTGATACTTTGCAGTTTTGTCCAGAGTCAGAGCTTCTTGAAACGAGATTCCACTTTAGATGCTTCTGATATTTGAGATTTTCCATCTGATCTTGTTTTGCATCTGATGACATCATCAGATTTATTTCTTCTTTCTTTAGAACCCTGCACACTTAGAAACTTTTCGTTAGGGTGCCATTTTTGGTTTCATCCTTTGTTATCATCAAAATCATGGAGTCTGTTGTAGAACACTTTTTGTTCTTACAATCTCCCCCTTTTTGATGATGACAAAACAAATAAAATTATCAGATGAAACATGAAAAATATTAGATCAGATAGACAAAAGCTCCCCCTGAGTTAGCGCTAGGGAGTTCAGAAGTTCTTACCAGAGCTTTCCAAGTAATTAGGTTTCTGAAAACTTTCTGCAAATGCTTAACTTTAAAGTTAGAGTTATTTAATTAGAGCTATTATTTAATCAGAGCTATTTATATCAGAGCTAATTCTATAATTGTTGCAGAATGCTTAAGGTTTTAGACATAATTTTTCATCAGAGCTATTTAATAATTTCTCCCCCTTTTTGGCATAATCAAAAAGGCATAAGAAATAAACAAGAATAAATAAAGAGAAAAACACTTCATTCAAAAGCACAAAGGCAAACAACATTCAAAAACATCAGATTCAACAGAATATCAGAGCTAAAAAAGACAGAAGCAAAAACACTTAGGCAAACAAACAAGAATAAATCCTAAGTGCCTAAGGGTTTGGAGGTTGAGGAAGTCTCTGAAGCAACATGGCAAACATGTTCTGGATGTTTTCATTCAGAGCATCTTGCTTGTCCATCCTGGCACGAAGCTCATTCTGATCTTTCTTTATCTCTTGCTGATCTTGCTTGATCTCCTTCAGAGTGTTAAGAATCAGAGGGATCGCAGAGGAAGACTCCCCCTGAATCAGAGCCTGCTGAGCTTCAGCTTCAGCAGCAGCTTGGGCTTCTGCATCTGCCTTAGCCTTGGCTTCAGCTTCCTGAATCCTTAGAAGTTCTGCTTCCTTTGCCAGGCGTTCTTCTTCCAACCTCTTTGCTTCAGCTTCAGCAGCCAATCTTTCTTCCTCTAATCTCTTGGCCTCAGCTTCTCTGGCCAATCTCTCTTGGAGCCTTTCCTCAGCATCTCTGATGTAGCCATTTCTGACTTGTTCAGAGATACCCTTCAGCCTATAAGACTCAGAGGTCATCCAACTAATGACTCTGTTCCAGTGTGTCCTAACAGATTTAGGATCATCACTTACTTCAGAGTTTTTAGCCAGAGACTTGATCTTCTGGACTGAAGCTTCTGCAACCTGTATAATGGCCTCCTCAAGGGTAGGTATGGTAAGTTCAGGTTCAGGTTCAGGTGAATGAGGTGGAGAGTTTTGAGGGCTGAGATTTAGAGGTTGAGGTTCAGTTTGTTGAGGTTCAGATTCTGCTTGAAGTTCAGAATCTGCGTCTGGTTGAAGACTAGGGGATGAAGCATATAGTGGATTTAGGTCTAAAGGGTCAGAGTCTGGTCCAGGTACAGCGGGAATAAATGGTGGAGTGATATAAGGTTCAGATGGTTGAATCACAGGTGGTTGGGTTTCAGAGGGTGTGGTGGTTGTCTGTTGTGGTGGAAGGGAAGTTTGATTTTCAGAGGAGATGGTGGTTGTTTGTTGTGGAAGAGAAGTTCGGAGGGGAGAGGTTACTTCAGTTTGTGTTTGAGTTTGTGGAGCGAAATTTTTAGCATAAATTTCAGCTATTGTTGGGGAGTTTGGGTCAGAGTGTTCTTGGTCAGAGGACTCTTGTTCAGAGGACTCTTGGTCAGAGGAAGGTGAATGGTAAGGGGGTGATTCATAATCAGAGGATGAGGAAGAGCTGTGGTGATATAGTTGATTAGGGTCAGAGGTTGTTGTAAAAGTACGGGCAATTTTTAGAACAGGTGGAGGTTGAGAGGTTCTGATGATTGAAGGTGGTATTTCTGAGGTTGTAAATATGGGAGGTGTTGGGAGAGGAGTAGAAGAAGCCATTACAGGTACAGAAGTAACAGGAGGAAGAGACTTACCAGAAGAAGAAGAGACTTTCAGAGGAGCTGGAGCTTTGGTTCCAGAGGATTCTCCAAGTCTGGGTTTCTTTGCCTTCCTTGCTTCCTCAGCTATCTTCTTCTCAGAAAGGCCTCTTTTGTATCTGACCAGATCTTCTACAGAGTCCAGACAGTCTTCTAGGCGGAAATCAGAAACATCAAGGCCTTCATCCAGACGATCCTGAAGGTAGATGGCAATGGCATCTCTGGGTTCATTCTTGAAGAACCTTTCAAGGCCATGAGGCATCTTCCTCTGATCCTTCAGAGCTTCCCAGGTCACATTCATAGTGGGCTTGACTCTGATGTCTTTGATGATTCCCATACTCCTCAGATTTTTGGCATTCAGAGGCTTTCCAACGTCAATTGCCAGATCATCCATACATCTGGTCTTCTCCAGAGCATCTACCAGTCCATGCTCAATGAAGATGTCAGAGAGCAATCTTCCCAGAGGAACGTAGGATCTGGGCTTCATATTATTCCTGGTTTCTCTGACTGAATCCCTCAGATATCTGAAGAGAAGAACAGGGAGGTTGATTGGAATACCCTTCTGAATACAGTAGAGGATGCATTTCTGATCAGCATTTATGTAATCTGAAGAGTTGGAGGCTGGACGATGATGGATTGTTCCCAGAATAATCTTCAGCCAAACTCGGAGGTTCTGATGAAGCTCCTTGTTCTTAGAGGGGTTTCCTTCAACATTTGCTTTGAAGATTGTAGGGTTAATGACTTCTGTGATGCGCTTGGACCTTGGAGGAATGTTGTAAATCCTTTTACCTCCAGTTTTCTCCATATTCAGCAAAGAAGCAATAGACGCTTCTGTGATGACAATCTTCACACCCAGAACAAAAGAAACAATGAACTGGTCATCAGCATCTGCACATCTCCAGAACTCCTTCACCAGAAGAGGATAGATTGGACCATACAATCTGTTGAAGTAGTTTTCCCAACCTTGCTTGCGAAGATCTTCAGTTAAATCAACGCCATTTCTTCTCAAATTCTCAAAATCTACCAGCGATTCACATAGAACATCCAAACCTTCAAAGGGAGTTGAAAGGTTTATGTGTTGTTCGCGTTCCAAAATGTGAGGTTCTTTGTAAACTGGGGTCGTGGTGACATCTACAACCATGGGTGTTTGAGTGTTTGAGGTTTGGGGGTTAGAAGCGGCTTCCATTTGTTGGGAGAAGTTAAAAACTTCTTGCTCTTGAGGATTCATGATGAAGATTGAAGAAGAAGATGAAGAACTGAGAAGGTTGCAGAGAAAAACTTCGAGAGAGGGTTTAGGGTTTAAGAGTGAGTGAAGAGTGATAAGTGTGTGAAATGTGAGAAAAGTGTTTATATACTAAGGGTAAAAACACATGCAAAACGACACACATACCAGCGTTAGCACAAAAACCAAAATAGCACGTTTGGGGAAAAATGATTACAGCTCATTAATGAATGTCTAATCCCAACAGTAAGCACACTGCTCGAGGAGATTTCAAGCGTTCTGACCTTTGATTTCTCTTGACAGCTGTCTAGAAGTTCTAGGGTTAGACGCATGTTCCCCACGTGTTGATGTATCTGATCTTCAGGAATACCAAAGGATTTCTGAAGATTTCTAACTCAGATATCTTCTTAACTTGGTAGAAGTATCAGAGTCAGAGGCAGAAGTGTATTTGTTTTTATCAGAGTCTCATTTTACATGTTCAGAGCCAAATTTTACTCAGGACAGTTTTTAATGTTCAGATTTTCTAAGATGAAAAGAAATCTATCTTCAGCTAGAGGCTTAGTAAAGATATCTGCCCATTGATGTTCTGTATCAATGAACTTCAGCGTTACTATTCCTTTCTGAACATAGTCTCTAATAAAATGATGTTTTATTTCTATGTGTTTGGCTCTGGAATGTAGAATAGGATTCTTACTTAAACAAATAGCAGCAGTATTATCACAAAAGATAGGAATGTTACTCTCAAATATCTGGAGATCTTCTAGCTGATGCTTCATCCAGAGCATCTGAGTTGTGCACAGTGACGCTGAGATATATTCTGCTTCTGCAGTTGATAGAGCAATTGTTGACTGTCTTTTGCTAGCCCAGGAGATTAGATTGTTTCCCAGAAGCTGGCAATTTCCAGATGTGCTTTTTCGTTCTATTCTATCTCCTGCATAATCTGCATCACAATAACCAGAAAGCCTATACTCTGATGTTTTCTCATACATCAGGCCCAGGTTAGGAGTTCCTTTCAGATACTTAAGAATTCTCTTAACAGCTGTTAAATGAGATTCTCTAGGATCTGATTGGAATCTGGCACAAAGACAGACGCTAAAGAGAATATCAGGACGAGTAGCAGTCAGATAGAGAAGAGAGCCTATCATACCTCGATAGAGCTTCTGACAAACCTTGTTGCTTACCTCTTCCTTTTCCAGAATGCAAGTTGGATGCATGGGAGTCTTTGCAGAGTTGCATTCAGTCATGTCAAACTTCTTCAGAACATCTTTAATGTACTTGCTTTGATGAATGTACGTGACTTCTGGAGTTTGATTGATTTGAATTCCCAGAAAGAACTTCAGTTCTTGCATTAAACTCATTTCAAATTCTGCCTGCATTAACTTGGAAAATTCTTGGCAAACAGAGATATTAGCAGAACCAAAAATAATGTCATCAACATAAATTTGGCATATCATGAGATCATTTTCATGATTTTTACAGAAGAGTGTAGAATCAACTTTCCCTCTGATAAAATTTTGTTCCAGAAGAAAATTGCTCAGACGTTCATACCAAGCTCTGGGAGCTTGTTTAAGTCCATATAGAGATTTTTTAAGTTTGAAAACATGTTCTGGAAAGTTTGAATTTTCAAAACCAGGAGGTTGATTAACATACACTTCTTCTGAAATATAACCATTAAGAAATGCACTCTTGACATCCATTTGGTATAATTTGATAGAATGATTAATAGCAAATGATACAAGAAGACGAATAGACTCTAACCTTGCGACTGGAGCAAAGGTTTCATTATAATCAATACCTTCTTGTTGACTATAACCTTGAGCTACCAGTCGTGCTTTGTTTCTGACAACTTCTCCTTTCTCGTTCAGTTTGTTTCTGAAAACCCATCTGGTTCCAATGACATGAGTGCCTCTGGGTTTAGGAACGAGATCCCAGACATCATTCTTGGAGAATTGATCTAACTCTTCTTGCATAGCTGCCACCCAATCATTATCTTGAAGAGCTTCATCACAGGACGTAGGCTCAATCAGAGACACTAGTCCCAGAGGAATATCTTCAGAAGTTCTGAAGGTAGATCTGGTTCTAACAGGTTCATCTTTGTTTCCCAAAATCAAATCTTCAGATACGTTGCTACGACTCTTGACTTTCCTTGGAATTTCTGGAGATTTAATTTCTTCAGAGTCTGGAGTGACAGTTGCTTCTGGAGTCTTCTCAGATTCTACCAGAGTGATCTCTAAATCTGCAAACTTTTCAACTAGCTTTGACTTTTCAGGGTCAAGCTTATCATCAAATCTAACATGAATTGATTCCTCCACAATTTTGGTTTCTGTGTTGTATACTCTGTAGCCTTTAGAGCGTTCTGAGTATCCTAACATAATACCTTTCTGTGCTTTGGAATCAAACTTGTTCAGATGTTCTTTAGTATTTAATATAAAACAAATGCATCCAAAAGGATGAAAATATGAAATGTTGGGTTTTCTTCCCTTACACAGTTCATAGGGAGTCTTATCCAGAATAGGTCTAATAGAGATTCTATTCTGAATGTAACACGCTGTATTTACAGCTTCTGCCCAAAAGTGCTTTGCTACATTTGTTTCATTGATCATGGTTCTGGCCATTTCTTGGAGTGTCCTATTCTTCCTCTCTACAACTCCATTTTGTTGTGGAGTTCTAGGGCAGGAGAAATCATGGGATATTCCATTAGAATCAAATAGTTCTTCAAAATCTTTATTTTCAAATTCTCCACCATGATCACTTCTGACTCTAACAATTTTAGAGTCAAATTCTTTTTGCACTTTAGAACAGAAACTGATGAATACAGAGTGAGACTCACTCTTGTGCTTTAGGAATTTTACCCATGTCCAGCGGCTGTAATCATCAACGATTACAAGTCCATACTTCTTTCCATTGACTGATGCTGTTTTCACAGGACCAAATAAGTCAATGTGAAGAAGTTCCAGAGGCTTGGAGGTAGAAACAACATTTTTCTTTTTAAAAGATGTTTTTGAAAACTTTCCTTTCTGACAAGCTTCACACAGAGCATCTGAAGAAAACTTCAGTTTAGGTAAGCCTCTGACTAACTCAAGTTTAGTTAGCTGAGAAAGTTTTCTCATGCTAATGTGGCCTAAGCGTCTATGCCATACCCATTGCTCTTCGTGAACTGACATTAAACATTTAACATTTTGATCTTTTAAATCAGAAAGATTTATTTTATAAATGTTGTTTTTCCTCTTGCCTGTGAAAAGGACAGAGCCATCGTTCTGACTAATGGCTTTACACGTTTTTTGATTAAAGATTACATCATAACCGTTATCACTTAATTGACTTATGGATAACAAGTTATGCATTAATCCTTCTACATAAAGAACATCAGATATAGAGGGAAGAGTACCATTACCAATAGTTCCGGAGCCTCTGATCCTTCCTTTCTGATCTCCTCCGAAGCCTACAAATCCAGCGTCTTTAAGTTCCAGGCTTTGGAACATAGACTTTCTTCCCGTCATATGTCGCGAGCATCCAGAGTCCAGGTACCATGATTGGTGTCTGAACTTTGCTGCATAGGATATCTGCAACATAGATAATCTTATCTTTCGGTACCCAGAATCTCTTGGGTCCTTTTAGATTAGTCTTCCCAGAGTTTCTTACAACTTTGGGTCTTCTAGCATTTTTAAATTTGTGTTCCTGTGTGTGTGTGTAGTGGTATGAAAAAGGCGATTTAATTTGGTTACTGGTAGAGGTTTTATTTTCCTCAGAATCATACCCAATTCCCCTTTTATTATTCTGACCTACTCCATAAATCATGGATGCCATAATACTCCTATTTATCCCATTCTTCAGAAATTGTTGAAAGGCTTCTTCATATTTATAAATAATTTCATTTGAAGTTTGTGGTGCTTGAGACAACACTTCTTCTAATTCTAGGCTTTTCGTTTTAGCTTCATCTCTTTCTAACGTTAAAGATATGATTGTATCATCTCTTGCTAGAATTGTTGTCTCAAGTTTACTACACTCTTCAGATTTTGCTTTAAGAAGACCTTTAATGTTTTTAACTTTTTGTTTTAATTTCTGAAGAGAGGTAAGAGTTTCTGATAAACATGATTCTAAGTCAGATCTAGAAAGTTCAGAAAATACCTCTTCAGATTCTTCATCTGAGCTGCTGGATGTGGTAGCCATAAGAGCTACGTTGGCCTGTTCATCAGAGTCAGATTCTGATGATTCGGATTCACTATCGTCCCAGGTGGCCATTAATCCCTTCTTTGTTCTGAAGGCATTTTTCTTGAAGCTTTCTTTCTTAGAGTTATCTTTCTTCAGCTTGGGGCATTCATTTCTATAATGACCTGTTTCTTTACATTCAAAACAGGTAATATCTTTATTAGGTTTACCTTTTGAAGTTGACTCTGATCTATCCCCTCTGGGTCTTGATCTTCTGAAGTTGTTGTTGTTCCTTCTTTTCCAGAGTTGCTTAACTCTTCTGGTTAGTAAGGACAGTTCTTCTTCATCATCAGAGTCTTCAGGTTCAGAGTCGTCAGTATCTGCAGTTTCTGCTTGAAGAGCTTTGGTTCTGTCTGACTTCCGTCTTTCAGGTCTGGACTTCAGCGCCACTGACTTGTTCCTTTTCTGAGGCTCATCCTCCTCTAGTTCTATCTCATGGCTTCTGAGAGAACTAACAAGTTCTTCAAGGCTGATAATGTTCAGATCCTTTGATAACTTCAGAGCAGTAACCATTGGTCTCCATTTCTTTGGCAGACTTCTGACAATCTTCTTAACATGATCTGCAGTCGTGTATCCTTTGTCTAGCACTTTAAGACCTGCAATAAGAGTTTGGAATCTGGAAAACATAGCTTCTATAGCTTCGTCATCTTCCATCTTGAAGGCTTCATATTTCTGGATCAGCGCCAGAGCCTTCGTCTCCTTGACTTGGGAGTTTCCTTCATGGGTCATCTTCAGAGAGTCAAGTATATCTTTAGCCGTCTCTCTGTTGGTAATCTTTTCGTATTCGTTGTATGATATAGCATTTAGAAGTATTGTTCTGGCCTTGTGATGATTTTTGAACTCACGTTTCTGATCTTCTGACATTTTGCTTCTGGGAACTTCAGCTCCATTTAAGGTTGGAGGTTTGTATCCATCTGTGACAATGTCCCAGAGGTCAGCATCATAACCCAGAAAGAAACTTTCGATTCTATCTTTCCAGTAATCAAACTTTTCTCCATCAAAAACAGGAGGCTTGGCATTGTAAGAATCTTTCTCATTTGAGTGGGCCATTTGTTTTTCTCGCACTGGATCTCTCTACACGGTTAAGTGTTTGATTTGAAAATCAATAACAGAGCCGGAGCTCTGATACCAATTGAAGGTGAGAAAAACAAGAAAGGGGGGGTTTGAATTGTTTTAAAAATAAGCGCTTTTGCAAAATGAAATCACACAATGATTTTATACTGGTTCGCTTATAACACAAAGCTACTCCAGTCCACCCGGCCAAGGTGATTTCGCCTTCAACAAGGACTTAATCCACTAATCTTGAAAGATTACAAACAACCCCTAAGAGAGAAGAAAATCTCTTAGTCCTCTCAAGTCTACAGACTACAAAGAGTCACTTGAGGAAATCAAATAAAAATAGATACAAGATGTGTAATCTAGAGTGCTTCTAAGAAAGCAAATATTACAAACTTAAGAACAAATTTTTCACTTGATAAGCAAAAGCTTAGTGAAAATCTTTGAAGAACAAAGATGATTTTCTTGAGCGTGATATTATTTCAGTATAGTTTTGGCTAGTGATTTCTTCGTGTATACTGAATGAGATTTCTTCTCTATTTATAGGAGTTGAAGTAGAGTTGAATTTAGCGTTGAATCTGTTGGATATTGAGATGTAGTTACGCCATTCCATTAATAGCTTCTGCAGTAGACTTTTTCTCTTAGAAGTGACTACTTACCACAATTAGTATCTTCTTTCTTGGAAGTGGAGATTAACGTCTCTTTCTAGTTGAGGAAATCCATTTGCAGAACTTTAACTTGGCTTAAACGTTACTTCATCATGATTAACAATTCTGATTAGAGTCTTTGTGTATCTGGAGAA
This sequence comes from Lathyrus oleraceus, assembly GCF_024323335.1. Lineage (NCBI taxonomy): Eukaryota > Viridiplantae > Streptophyta > Magnoliopsida > Fabales > Fabaceae > Lathyrus > Lathyrus oleraceus. The sequence goes on along the minus strand of NC_066580.1, from coordinate 194,875,401 downwards.
ACTTGCTTCTGATGTTATCTCTTGAAGAGTTCAGATGGCGCTGATAACTTCCAGAGTTTACAGAAGGCATTTGTTCAGAGTTAGAGCTTCTAGACTTTACTTCATGTTCAGATGCTTCTGATACTTTGCAGTTTTGTCCAGAGTCAGAGCTTCTTGAAACGAGATTCCACTTTAGATGCTTCTGATATTTGAGATTTTGCATCTGATCTTGTTTTGCATCTGATGACATCATCAGATTTATTTCTTCTTTCTTTAGAACCCTGCACACTTAGAAACTTTTCGTTAGGGTGCCATTTTTGGTTTCATCCTTTGTTATCATCAAAATCATGGAGTCTGTTGTAGAACACTTTTTGTTCTTACACATTGTTCGATGTCCAGTAAACGTCGAGTTTTCTCCCAGTCATCAGTCAGTGTCTGGTTGAAAGTGTTACTCTGAGGAGTTTGGTATCATGACGTCAGATCAGCAGTGTTCCCCAGTAGTGCGATACTGGAGGAAATTTTTCCGTCGGACAGAGATGGAAATAATATCAGAAGACGTTACGTGATCAGCGCGATTCCGGGGTTCAAATGGAGAAAAGGAGATGTTGAGGCATTTTCTGGAGATGGGGTTCAAATGAAGCAAGGGAAGTGTTGTGACATTTTCTGGAGATCGGGGTTCAATCAGAGAAGAGTATATGCTGAGGCATTTTCTGGGGTTCAAATGGAGATTGGAGTTGAAGATTGTATCCGGGATGAGGTCCTCAGGATTATCTTCTGTTCATGTGTCACCTTAGACTCTGGCTGAGGCCAGTGGAGGTCGTTATAGGTGTCTTCTGAGGAAGAGATACACATGCTACCTTCCTTTTGTGAAGGTATACCCTCTGACATGTCGCCATCAGAGTGGTGTTTGGTGTTATTTCCGACGTTGCCAGCGGAATTATCACGAGAGATTGGAGATCGGGGTTCAAATGGAGAAAAGGAAATGTTGAGGCATTTTCTAGAGATGGGGTTCAAATGGAGAAAAGGAGATGTTGCGGCATTTTCTGGAGAACGGGGTTCACAATGGCGATCGTGAGTTATCGTCAGGCGACTGGGGTTCAAACTGGAGAATGGGGTTCATTATTTGGCAAATAGGAGAGCGGGGTTCAAATGCAGTGATTTGAGGATCATTTGCGCAGAAGAAAATTTCGGGGTTCAAGAAAATGAAAAAAAAAGCGATTATCAGAAATCTCGGGGTTCAAGAAAAGCATAAAAAAGAGAGGAATAATAATCCCGAGCGGATGAGTGGTGTTCAGGCCATGGTTATCCCTGCGTTACCATTTATTTTGGTATCCAGGTCGACATTTCTGTTTCGGTGATCAGGCCGACTTTCTCCGTACCAGACGGATTTCTTTTTCAAGGTTGTTTCTTCGCCGATGCTGACAGGCGTTGTTAATTATATCCCATCAGAGTGCAAATTGTTCATCTGTTCTTGGTGTTCAATCACTCTTCATCCTGATCATCTGAAAGCCGAGGCTATTCATATCGACAGGTTCACAGTGGATTGAATAGGGGCAGCTGTAACACCTCAAAATTTGCCCTCCTCTCTTGGGACTAGCATAACATATTTGCATATCATTTTAGGTCATTAGGAATTGCATATTGCATATCATGTGGTTACATGGTGCAAGCCATTCTCCCAAGTCTTGGTCAGAAGATGAGGAAGTCAAAGTGCAAGCTAGGGTTTTATTGGACTGGTCAGCAATCATCTGAGGATGTGGAGGTCCAAATTAGGGTTTTGTGATTCTCAAAGGAGCTTGGTCTTCATCTTGTTTGAAATGATTCATCATCATCATCATGGTCTTGTTATCATCAGGAGTTTGATCAGCATATTTCTTGAGATTAGGGTTTTGACCACTGGTCAACCCTAATCAGTTGCATTGGGCCAATCAGGGCATAATCAGGAGATGGGGTCTATGATGTATGTGGAGATCATTCTATGGTTTTATTAAGTTAATTGAGGCTAGGGTTTCACCCTTGGGCCATTTCATCAGAGGATTGGAGCTCAGATTGATCTATGCATTGCCAGATTCATCTATCAGTTAAAAAAGTCAACTATGGTCAACTGTACATGATTTAATGGATTTGGAGGTGGAAATGAGTTGGATACACTTCATTCATGTTGGAACAAGTGTTATTTGACATGTCAAAGCTCAAGAATGAAGAAAATCAAGTCAGAACAAAAACTGCCAAAAATAGAAAGTGACTTGTAATGGAAGTTTCCAAAAATGGAAAGTTTTTGACCACAAAATTACGTGTCCAAAAAAGCTTCAAATGAAAATTTGTTCAACATGAAAGTTGTAGATCTTGTTCTCACCTTTCCAAAAAGTCCAAGAACTTGAAATTCCCATGTATGGTTGGCAAGTTATGGTCCATTCAATTTCAAAAATGACCCATAATCGGAGGGGCATAACTTCCACATGGAGTGTCCAAATTGAGTGATATTTTTATGTGCAAACTCCATTTAACATGTAATTTCATGGTGCATAATTGGAATTCATCAAAAATGGTCAATGCAAAAAGTCAAATTTCAAGTGTATAGTTAAAGATCCAAGGGCAAAATGGTCCAACTTGAGAAATAATGAGAATTTTGGAATGGGGATTTTTGCAACACCGCACAAATGCAATTTAAAAATTGTTTGAATGGTCACAACATGTCAAGGTTCACTATTTGGACAACTCACTTTTGAAATGCACTTTGAAATTAGACAATTTGCCATGACATAGTGAAATTCCAAATTACACATCCAATGGCCATGGGACAAGTTGCAACAGATCACACATGTCATTTTGAGAGTGTGTGTGCTGTCAATGAGTTGTCACAGGGCTTGAGTGAAAAGACCATTTTGCCCTTGCTTTGAAAATGACATTTATGCTAATTACCATTACATTTTGCTAATTGGTGATTAAGAGCTTGATTAAAGGGAGGTATATACTCTTAATCATAACTAACTTTGATCACAATTACAATTCACAAGAAATTTCAACCAATTTTCCCTCCAAATTCTCCAAAATCCTCAAGAACACACAAGAGCAAAAATCCACAAATCTCTTCCAATTCTCCATCAAATCACGATTTTCTTTTTGATTCAATCTCCAATCATCTTCTTCTTGATCTGTTTTGACAAAACCACTGCTAACAACACCAAATCCGTGGTTGTTCTTCATCATGCTCAACTATGGAGTTTTGTGAATTCTTCTTCCTGGATCGCGATTGAGCTAAGGCAACTTCTCCATTCAACCTAAGGAAGCTTGGCACGCATCTGTTTGAGGTTCTCACGTCCAGAAACATCAAGAACAACAACTGTCTTCAATTTGAGGTTGGTTTTCGAATCTCATGGTTTCTTGAATTGAGACATGCTTATTGTAGATCATTACATGTAGATCATCCTGATGTGTATAGTTTGTGAAATGATTAACTGTAGAGAAAGAAATCGTGTTTTGAAGATTGATGTGTGTTTATGTTTTTGCTCGATCCCGATGATACAGTAGGAATTAGGCAATTTAGAGTACATATTCATGATCCTCTTGCTTAGACCTTTCCAATGGTTACCTATTTGTTAATTTTCATTGAGGTTTGTGGATGACGAATTCTGGTGATGTCGATGAAGAACGATGCTGTTCTTGGTTTTTCTGGAATAAAACTGCGTTTGATCTTGGTTTCTTTGCCTGGCAATTCGAATCCTATTTCCCGCGGAAGCCGTCCACTCACAGCATGCCAGCGCGTTAAGTGGCTACGCAGCGTTTTGGGCTATGGCTTCATATTTACGAATTTGCCACTGATCTCATTTTAATTAACAAAACACTTAATAATTATTTCACTTAATTTAGCAAACTTAGAAAAATCATAAAAAAATATTTACAAGTCCAAAAATTATGAGGATTTTTTTGTTAGTTCCCAATTTTTCCCTAGTTTTTTATGAGCATGATTTTGCAAGTTGTGCATGATGGAAAGTTGACTTTGCTTAGGGATGTTTGACTTGTGTGCATTTTTTACATGTTTTACCATTTTCATTGTGAAATGTTCATACCTTGAAAGAAATTCCTGAAATTTTTTGAGCTCATTCTGGACATGTTGATGGTGATTTACATATAAAGTTTGTGATTTTTGGATACCTGTGGAGTGAGATATGATTTTTTGAACTTAGGTGTGACAATTTGTGTCACACCTAGCTAGGTCAACTTCATGAATTTTTTTGCATGACCTATGATTTCTGGATTGAGTTGAAATTTTACATGGATGTTTATGGATATGTTGAGATGCTATGTGAATTTTTCTGGATTTTTATATGGCATTTTCAATTTGATTGATATTTTTCATCTCTGTATGTCAATTATGCAAGTTCATATGACACATGTTTGTATATCTTGTGTGAAATTCTCATATGGTTTTGGATGAAGATGAAATTTGGTATGCTGATTGTTGACACATTGTAGGACATCCCTGTTTTGGTCCCATTCATTTCTTAATTGATCTCACTCTGTTATGAATTTTTGAAGTGAATGCATGTGTTGATGCTATGAATTGGCTTGGATAATTGTGTCTGGATTTCTTGATTTTCATTGGCTTAGTTCCTTTTGTCCAATTGAGCTGAAAATTGACATGCTATACCTTGAATAGGTCCTGTTTAGGTGTGAATTATTGGAGGATTTTTGGAATTATTTTGGTATGCTTTTTATTGAATTTATTCTGTTTGGACATTGGATGTTGCATTTGACCTAGTTTGACTTGTTTTGGTCATGAAATGAATATGGTGAATGATACAAACATGGGATCAATTGCATTTGCTTTCTATTTGCATTAATTTGGTTTTGGTTGAGAATTGTTTGCTGTTTAGAATTTTTTCTCCCTTTTGGACCCTAGGCTTGGCCTAGTGGTCTAGTTTCTCACATTTGGATTGACTTTTCAGGATGAAATGCATGATGCTTAAGGAGAATGCTTCAAGTCAATTAAATTGAGATTGTTGGATGTTTTGAACTAATTTGACTTTGTTTTGTAGGTTGTGAAGCTTGAGCTTGAGCTTATAGCTTGCACTTATGTGCATTAACTTGTGTTGTCTGTATAGATTAACAATTTGCTGTTTACTGTTTGTCTGTCTGAGTACTGATGATACTTGATTGATTTCAGGTACATTTAGTCGCTTACAGTTCTTTAAGAACTTGCTTGCTGCTGCTTGGTTTTTAAACCACTTGAGGTAGGACTTCTATTCTTCATGTAGTCTGGGAGACCCGGCCTGTTACCTGGCCGGGCAATTGTCTGAAGTCCTCCTTAAGAGGCAATGTTTGTGGTTGTTTACATTTGTGCCAAGCAGGTGAAGTCCTCTATGAGGCAATTGGTGGAAGCCAAGGGATATGCAATCTATCCCCCACTACTCTGTGAGTCGTCCCTCTGCTCACACGGCTGTGTGTTGATGCATTGGGACACAAACCCAAGATCCTGTGCTGTTGCACAATCGAGTCAGAGTCTTTGAGCGTAGAAGGGTCCCTCCATTCTGGACCCACGCTCCTTTGTCTGAAGCTCTCCCTGGTCAGGGATAAGAGCTGTGAGGTCTCATCCTCACTTCACCTTTTCATCTGCTTCACCTTAGCCTCGTAATGGCAAGGTTAAGAGCGAATACCACTCATGTACAGATGACTTGCTTCGGCAGTCAAACCCATTGTTTGAGCCTCACTTGATTGGTTATAGTGTGTGCTATGTGAATATTTGCTTGAAATGCTTGTTTTGATCTGTATGCTTGTATGCTTGCTTTCTTCCTGGATAGGATTAGCTTGCAGTTGTGCAAGTAGGTAGAAACCTGAACGTAGGGTAACGATGCATGACAACACTAGGCTCGAGTCCAGCTCCCTGGTAGTGTGTCTTCCCTCGGTTTCTGGCTAGTTTTTTCTTTCCCTTTATGGGGAACTACATCGCCCTGATCCTTGTTCCAGACGAGGTATGTAGGCAGGTTGTAACACCCCAATAAAATAAAATAATTATTTAAATTAAGTTAATAGTATATTATTAATTTAATCAAATAATTGGATTATTTTATTATTAGAATATTATTATTGGATTTTAATATTATTATTGGAATAATATATAAGTGGGAATTAAGGAAAGAGTCCCATTGGAGTAAAAAGGTTTTTACGTGAAAAACAGAGAAGCGATCGTGAAAGAGGAAAAGGGCAAAGAGGCAGAGCAAGAGGAAGAAGGTTGGAGAAGAGAAGAGCTTGGAGCTTGAGATTCGCCGGATTAACTCAGGTAAGGGGGGTTTATCGTCGTTTAATGGGTATTATGGGTTAGCATGTAATGGGTAGTGATAAACCGTGAATTGACCCTAATTGGGATTTTGAAATGCTGAGAAATTTTGATGAATAAGTTGTGTTAGACTGAAATTGAATCTGTGTTTGGGTTAGTTGTAAAATTCCGAAAGTGTAGCTTTTTACGGAATTGGAATCGGAGGTCCGGAAGTCCTCCAATGGCGGAAAATGCGGAGGATTCTGCATTCTGCCTTGAGTTAGCGCAGGAACAGCTTCTGGCTTGCGTTAACCGGTTAACCCAGGGTGTTAACCGGTTAACACTGTTTTGAATTGTGAAAATGTGTTGTTTTGCTTGCGTTAACCGGTTAACCCAGGGCGTTAACCGGTTAACACTGTTGTGATTGCTGAAATATTGCTGTTTGTGCTGCGTTAACCGGTTAACCCAGGGTGTTAACCGGTTAACACTGTTAAGTTTTGGGACAGGAAGCGTGTTGTGCTGCGTTAACCGGTTAACCCAGGGCGTTAACCGGTTAACACTGTTGCAGAGTGGAAAATTGGCTTTTTAATGTTGTGTACATAATTGAGAGTTGGCCTATGTTGGCGTATGATGTAATAGGGATTATTTTCCCGCTGTTTTGAGCAGTATAGGTATTAGTAGAGTGTGCTAATACTGTGTTTAATTGCTTGACATGATAATGATGTGTTGATACATGTGTTGATGATGTATGATGATATGCATAATGCTGTGAATGTATATATTATGCATGTAATTGTGAATGGACTGTTGTATGGCTTAGAGTGTGAGCATGTGTCCATTGTGAATTGTTGTTGATGTTGCATTGCTAGATGATTAGCGTGCATAGCATAGCCTTTGGGGCTGTAGCTAATTCCCATGGTGAGGAATTAGTGAGTGAATCATTGTGGATTTGTTGTTGATGTTTGCATGCTAGATGATTAGTGTGCATAGCATAGCCTTCGGGGCTGTAGCTAATTCCCATGGTGAGGAATTAGTGAGTGAGTCATTAGATCTCAAATGAGTGGGACTAGTGAGCTTAGTAGCCGTATCTGGATTGATCGGTGAGCTTGAACTATATGTTCAAGAATAGTCGGTACCGCATGTGTGGAGTCTCATTGCATAAATTATGTATGGCGTATAATATGAATGGATGTATTCCAATATTATACGTGTGTGGTGTTGCTATTGAGTATGAATATGAGTTGTATTGGTGTTGAGTATGATGTTTGAGTTGGTGTGCCGTTACTGAATGTGCGAATACGATTAGGGTGATTAATGTGTTAAATTACTTAACATGACATTATATTCTATAATGCTTATTATATCGATTGAGGAACTCACCCTTACAACTATTTTTCAGGTAACGAGCAATGAGTTGAGTAGAAGCTAATACTTGGAGTCTAGTGTAGTCTCCTTAGTGGGTCATGCTCTGATAGATGTAACATCGGGATGGGACGTTTTGAATATTTTATTGATTGGTTGTGAACCATTTTACATGTAATATGTTACATGTTTTAAATGATAAATTGATCTCTATCCGCTGCGTATTATGCAACTGTTTTATTTGATAAATAAATGAGCATGACAAGCTACTTTGATGAATAGTGTGGAATGTTGTGTGACACCCTTGGATGCATAATTACTCTGATTTATATATGTTGTTATTTTAATTAAATATTTGGGGTATTTTAGAAGGGTGTTACATTAGTGGTATCAGAGCATAGTCGGTCGAGTCGAGTCGTAATTATTCTGTTTCCCCTGTACGGGATAGGTGTTGTGTAACCCTATCAGTACTTATTGTTTTAGTTTGTTTGGGTTTTCAGAATAGAGATGGCTAGAAGAGGTAGAGATGATGCTGCGATTGCTGAGGCTCTGGGTATGCTAGCTGGAGTACTTGGAGGAAATCTGAATGTTGTGGGAATGGGAGCTGCTCGTCAACTGAGTGAGTTCCAGAAGAACAATCCTCCAATGTTCAAGGGAGCATACGATCCAGATGGTGCTCAGAAGTGGTTGAAGGAGATCGAGAGGATCTTCCGAGTGACTGAGTGTGCCGATAACCAGAAGGTCAGGTTCGGTACGCATATGCTGTCAGAGGAAGCAGATGATTGGTGGGTTGCTACCCGCACTGAGTTAGAAACTGCTGGTAATGCTGAGATCACTTGGGCTGTGTTCAGAGAGAGATTCCTGAGGAAGTACTTTCCAGAGGATGTTAGAGGAAAGAAAGAGATAGAATTCTTGGAATTGAAGCAGGGCAATCGGTCTGTTACTGAGTATGCTGCTAAGTTCACAGAGCTGTCGAAATATTACACTCCCTATAATGAGGCTGCTGGAGAATTTTCGAAATGTGTGAAGTTTGAGAACGGGTCGCGTCCTGAGATCAAACAGGCTATTGGATACCAACGGATCAGAGTGTTTTCTGACTTGGTTGACTGTTGCAGGATTTTTGAACAGGATTCCAAAGCCAGAGCAGAGAGCTATCAGCAAAGGGTTGATAGGAAAAGCAAGAATCAGAATGATCGTGGGAAACCGTATGCAGCTGGCAGAGGTTTCCAGAAGCAGAGTGGAATGAAGAGGCCTAGTGGGGGAGACTCTAGTGCCCCTGCTAAGTGTTATAGATGTGGTCGGGCTGGACATCGTGTCCATGAGTGTACCAGTGCTGAGATGAAGTGTTTCAAGTGTGGAAAAGATGGTCATTTGGCTGCAGAGTGTCGGTTGAAGACTGTAACTTGTTTCAACTGTGGAGAGTTGGGTCATATCAGTCCACAGTGTCCTAAGCCGAAGAAAGAGAATCAGTCAGGAGGCAAAGTCTTTGCTTTATCGGGTTCTGAGACTTCTGCAGATGATCGTTTGATCCGAGGTACGTGTTATATTAATGGCTTTCCTCTTGTAGCTATTATTGACACCGGTGCTACTCATTCCTTTATATCTTTGGATTGTGCTGTTAAACTTAAGTTAGAGATATCTGAGATGCTTGGAAGTATGGTGATTGATACTCCTGCGAAGGGTTCAGTGACTACTACTTCAGTTTGTTTGAATTGTCCTTTGAGTATTTTTGGTAGAGACTTTGGGATAGACCTTGTGTGTCTTCCGTTAGTGCAGATTGATGTTATCTTGGGAATGAACTGGTTGGTGTTTAACCGAGTTTCTATCAACTGTTTTGACAAGACTGTGATATTTCCTGAGATTGAAGAAGGAAAGAGTTTGTTTCTATCAGCCAGGCAGGTGAATGAGGAAGTAGCAGATGGGGCGGAGTTGTTTATGCTGTTAGCGACTCTGGAGGCTAAAGATAAACTGGTGATTGGCGATCTAGCAGTGGTGTGTGATTTTCCTGATGTGTTTCCGGAAGAAGTGAATGAATTGCCGCCAAAGCGTGAAGTTGAGTTCTCGATTGATTTGGTACCTGGTACTAGACCGATATCGATGGCTCCGTACCGTATGTCTGCTGTTGAGTTAACTGAATTGAAGAGTCAGTTGGAAGATCTGTTGGATAAGAAATTTATTCGTCCGAGTGTGTCACCATGGGGTGCGCCAGTGTTGTTGGTTAAGAAGAAAGAAGGTACTATGAGGTTGTGTGTGGACTACAGGCAACTGAATAAAGTGACGATCAAGAATCGGTATCCTTTGTCGAGGATTGATGATTTGATGGATCAGTTGGTTGGTGCGAGTGTGTTCAGCAAGATAGATTTGAGATCTGGGTATCATCAGATACGTGTGAAAACTGAGGATATTCAGAAGACTGCTTTCAGAACAAGGTATGGACATTATGAGTATTCTGTAATGCCTTTTGGTGTGACTAATGCGCCTGGAGTATTCATGGAGTATATGAATAGGATTTTCCATCCGTACCTAGACCAGTTTGTTGTGGTGTTTATTGATGACATTTTGGTGTATTCGAAATCTGAAGAAGAGCATGCTGAGCATTTGAGAGTGGTTTTAGAAGTTCTACGAGAAAAGAAGTTATTTGCTAAACTCTCTAAATGTGAATTTTGGTTAGAAGAGGTTAGTTTTCTTGGTCATGTGATTTCAAGAGGTGGTGTTGCTGTTGATCCTTCTAAGATAGAAGCGGTATCTAAGTGGGAAGCTCCGAAGTCAGTTTCTGAGATAAGGAGTTTTCTTGGACTTGCAGGTTATTATAGGAAGTTCATTGAGGGATTTTCTAAGTTGGCGTTACCGTTGACGATGTTGACTAGAAAGGGACAAGCGTTTGTTTGGGACTCGGAATGTGAGGAAGGTTTCCAAGAGTTAAAGAGAAGGTTGACTACTGCTCCTATTCTGATATTACCGAGTTCGTCGGAATCATTTGAGGTTTACTGTGATGCTTCATTGTTGGGCTTGGGTGGTGTGTTGATGCAGAATAAGCAGGTTATAGCTTATGCTTCGAGACAACTGAGAGTTCATGAGAAGAACTATCCGACACACGATTTAGAGTTAGCAGCTGTAGTGTTTGTTCTGAAGTTATGGAGGCATTACTTGTACGGGTCGAGATTTGAGGTTTTCAGTGACCATAAAAGTTTGAAGTATTTGTTTGATCAGAAAGAACTGAATATGAGACAGAGGAGATGGTTAGAATTTCTGAAGGATTATGACTTTGGTTTGAATTACCATCCGGGTAGAGCAAACGTAGTGGCTGATGCATTGAGTCGGAAATCATTGCATATGTCTATGTTAATGGTTAAGGAATTGGAATTGATTGAGCAGTTTAGAGACTTGAGTTTGGTGTGTGAGAGTACTCACAAGAGTGTTAAATTGGGAATGTTGAAGTTGACGAGTGGTATTCTGGATGAGATCAGAGAGGGTCAGAAATCCGATGTGTTTTTGGTTGATAAGTTGACTTTAGTGAATCAAGGCCAAGGTGGTGAATTCAGAGTTGATGAGAATGGTGTTTTGAAATTTGGTAATCGGGTGTGTATTCCGGATGTTACCGAACTTAAGAAGAGTATTCTGGAGGAAGGACATCGTAATGGCTTGAGTATTCATCCTGGAGCTACGAAGATGTATCATAATTTGAAGAAGTTATTTTGGTGGCCGGGAATGAAAAGAGAAATTGCGAGTTTTGTTTATTCCTGTTTGACTTGTCAGAAGTCAAAGATTGAGCATCAGAAGCCGTCTGGGCTAATGCAACCGTTGGCTATTCCAGAGTGGAAGTGGGATAGTATCAGTATGGATTTTGTTTCTGGTTTACCGAGGACAAGTAAGAATTTTGAAGCTATTTGGGTGGTTGTGGATAGATTGACGAAATCGGCTCATTTCATTCCGATCAGAATGGATTATCCGTTAGAGAGATTAGCCGAGTTGTATATTGAGAAGATTGTAAGTTTGCATGGTATTCCGTCTAGTATTGTTTCGGACAGAGATCCTAGATTTACATCGAAATTCTGGGAAGGTTTGCAAAGGGCTTTGGGAACTAAGCTGAGATTGAGTTCTGCATATCATCCGCAGACTGATGGTCAGACTGAGAGGACGATTCAGTCATTAGAGGATCTTTTGAGAGCTTGTGTTTTGGAAAAGGGAGGTGCTTGGGATTGTTATTTACCTTTGATTGAGTTTACCTACAACAATAGTTTTCATTCGAGCATTGGTATGGCACCGTTTGAAGCTTTGTATGGTAGGAGATGTCGGACACCGTTATGTTGGTATGAGTCCGGTGAGAGTGCTGTGGTTGGACCGGAGATTGTTCAACAGACTACAGAAAAGATTAAGATGATTCAGGAGAAGATGAGAATTGCTCAGAGTCGTCAGAAGAGTTATCATGATAAGAGGAGGAAGTCACTTGAGTTCCAAGAGGGAGATCATGTGTTTCTTCGTGTTACTCCGATAACTGGGGTTGGTCGAGCCTTGAAGTCGAAGAAGTTGACACCTCGATTTATTGGTCCTTATCAGATTTTGGAGAGGATAGGGGAAGTAGCCTATCGTATCGCTTTACCGCCGTCACTTGCGAATTTGCATGAGGTTTTTCATGTGTCTCAGTTGAGGAGGTACATTCATGATCCGTCGCATGTAGTCCAAGTAGATGATGTACAGGTGAGAGATAACCTGACTGTTGAAACATCACCTATGAGGATTGAGGATCGAGAGTTGAAGCAATTACGGGGTAAAGAGATTGCCTTGGTGAAGGTAGCTTGGGGAGGACCAGCAGGTGGCAATGTGACTTGGGAACTGGAGAGTAAGATGAAGGAGTCTTACCCAGAGTTGTTCGCTTGAGGTATGTTTTCGAGGACGAAAACTCTTTTAGTGGGGGAGAGTTGTAACACCCCAATAAAATAAAATAATTATTTAAATTAAGTTAATAGTATATTATTAATTTAATCAAATAATTGGATTATTTTATTATTAGAATATTATTATTGGATTTTAATATTATTATTGGAATAATATATAAGTGGGAATTAAGGAAAGAGTCCCATTGGAGTAAAAAGGTTTTTACGTGAAAAACAGAGAAGCGATCGTGAAAGAGGAAAAGGGCAAAGAGGCAGAGCAAGAGGAAGAAGGTTGGAGAAGAGAAGAGCTTGGAGCTTGAGATTCGCCGGATTAACTCAGGTAAGGGGGTTTATCGTCGTTTAATGGGTATTATGGGTTAGCATGTAATGGGTAGTGATAAACCGTGAATTGACCCTAATTGGGATTTTGAAATGCTGAGAAATTTTGATGAATAAGTTGTGTTAGACTGAAATTGAATCTGTGTTTGGGTTAGTTGTAAAATTCCGAAAGTGTAGCTTTTTACGGAATTGGAATCGGAGGTCCGGAAGTCCTCCAATGGCGGAAAATGCGGAGGATTCTGCATTCTGCCTTGAGTTAGCGCAGGAACAGCTTCTGTCTTGCGTTAACCGGTTAACCCAGGGTGTTAACCGGTTAACACTGTTTTGAATTGTGAAAATGTGTTGTTTTGCTTGCATTAACCGGTTAACCCAGGGCGTTAACCGGTTAACACTATTGTGATTGCTGAAATATTGCTGTTTGTGCTGCGTTAACCGGTTAACCCAGGGTGTTAACCGGTTAACACTGTTAAGTTTTGGGACAGGAAGCGTGTTGTGCTGCGTTAACCGGTTAACCCAGGGCGTTAACCGGTTAACACTGTTGCAGAGTGGAAAATTGGCTTTTTAATGTTGTGTACATAATTGAGAGTTGGCCTATGTTGGCGTATGATGTAATAGGGATTATTTTCCCGCTGTTTTGAGCAGTATAGGTATTAGTAGAGTGTGCTAATACTGTGTTTAATTGCTTGACATGATAATGATGTGTTGATACATGTGTTGATGATGTATGATGATATGCATAATGCTGTGAATGTATATATTATGCATGTAATTGTGAATGGACTGTTGTATGGCTTAGAGTGTGAGCATGTGTCCATTGTGAATTGTTGTTGATGTTGCATTGCTAGATGATTAGCGTGCATAGCATAGCCTTTGGGGCTGTAGCTAATTCCCATGGTGAGGAATTAGTGAGTGAATCATTGTGGATTTGTTGTTGATGTTTGCATGCTAGATGATTAGTGTGCATAGCATAGCCTTCGGGGCTGTAGCTAATTCCCATGGTGAGGAATTAGTGAGTGAGTCATTAGATCTCAAATGAGTGGGACTAGTGAGCTTAGTAGCCGTATCTGGATTGATCGGTGAGCTTGAACTATATGTTCAAGAATAGTCGGTACCGCATGTGTGGAGTCTCATTGCATAAATTATGTATGGCGTATAATATGAATGGATGTATTCCAATATTATACGTGTGTGGTGTTGCTATTGAGTATGAATATGAGTTGTATTGGTGTTGAGTATGATGTTTGAGTTGGTGTGCCGTTACTGAATGTGCGAATACGATTAGGGTGATTAATGTGTTAAATTACTTAACATGACATTATATTCTATAATGCTTATTATATCGATTGAGGAACTCACCCTTACAACTATTTTTCAGGTAACGAGCAATGAGTTGAGTAGAAGCTAATACTTGGAGTCTAGTGTAGTCTCCTTAGTGGGTCATGCTCTGATAGATGTAACATCGGGATGGGACGTTTTGAATATTTTATTGATTGGTTGTGAACCATTTTACATGTAATATGTTACATGTTTTAAATGATAATTGATCTCTATCCGCTGCGTATTATGCAACTGTTTTATTTGATAAATAAATGAGCATGACAAGCTACTTTGATGAATAGTGTGGAATGTTGTGTGACACCCTTGGATGCATAATTACTCTGATTTATATATGTTGTTATTTTAATTAAATATTTGGGGTATTTTAGAAGGGTGTTACACAGGTGGTCGTGCGAGACCACTTCGGGCACTTTTTTTTCTTTTTTGTGTGTGTTTACCTGTTATCTGTTGTGTGTTGGGTTCGGATGCCGACGTAAGTCCAGTGATTGGCGGTCGGGCTCCACGTTTGCCCCTTTGAGTGTGTTTTGGTGCGGATGCTGACGTAATTCCATCGAGTGGTTGTCGGGCTCCAGGTTTGCCATCTGTTTGTGCGTTTTGTGTTGTTTGGCGTGCGTAAGCCGAACTACAGTGGCTCTGATTCTCGTTCCAGACGAGATATGTAGGCATAGGATGCGACGTCCTATCGAGCTCCCTTCTCTTAACCCCACCTGCGTTCCCTGTGTGTGTGTGATGTTTTAGCAACCTTTTCTTTTCTTAGAACGTGGATCCCGTCGAGTACGACGGACGTGAGGGGTGCTAATACCTTCCCCTTGCATAACCGACTCCCTTACCCTTTCTCTTTGGTCGCGAGACCATTTCCTTTCCAGGTTTCTCTGAGCGTTTCCTTTCCCTATTTTGGGATAAATAACGCGCAGTGGCGGCTCTGTGTTGTGTTTTTATTTGAGTCCCGCCGGTTGTTTTTTCGCAGGATGCGACAGATACATCGATAGTATTTCGTCGTGTTTTGATTAATCACATATGACATTTCAATTATTGTCAATATGCACAAACCTACTTTGAGCACATTATCTAGATTTCTTGTTTGCTTTTCAATTTCCATCTGCCTTGCACGTCATTGCGTTATGCGACTTTGATTCACATCCTCGCATCCCGATTTTTATCCGTGCACGTTCCGATGTTATTTCTTTCGATTTAATGTTTAAGTGTGTTATAAATATAACTTGTTGCATTATTTTATTCACATGGCTTACTCTTGGGCCTTCTTACAATGAGACGATTCTCTTTCACCTACACTCATGCACTATTTATTCATTGATTGATCTAATTTATTTATTTCATTACTTTGGATCCCCATTCAACAAAATGTACCCTCACTCCCCCGATGTGTAATAATTTTACTGCTTTTTATTTCTTTATTTATTTGACTGTTTAGTTAGCTACTAACACAAGAATAAAATCAACCATTTTCCAAAAGATCAAAAATAATGACTCGATCCAACGTCGAGTATTTTCTCAATAAACAAATCAATCCATTTCTTCCTCCCATTATTTTCCATTTCTTTCAAACCTTCATCAAATGCTTGATCCAACGTCAAGCCATTTTTTTCATAACAAAACTCAAAAAATACTTAATTCCTATCTTAACACCTTTTCAATAAAGATGGAAGTGGAACATGGTGGATACCATGCACTCTTGAGATTAAGATTCGAGGTGGATACCTCGCCTATCTTAGCTCTCGCCATCATCCAAATTATCTATTTTGTTTCTCTCAAACACTCATTCAAATATTTCTCTATCGCTCATCAAATGCTCGATCCAACAGCGAGCCATTTTCATAATAAAACCCAAAACATTTTACTCCTATTTAACACTTTTCCAATAAAGATGGAAATGGAACATGGTGGATACCATGCACTCCTGAGACTAAGATTCGAGGTGGATGCCTCGCCTATCTTAGCTCTCGCCATCATTTAAAATTGTCAATGAAGTTTTCTGCAAACCCTTTCTCAATCAAATTCAAAACGCTTAATATTTATTAAACACTTTTGCAAGTAAGACGGAAATGGAACGTGGTGGATACCACGCACTCCTGAGACTAGGATTCGAGATGGATATCTCGCCTATCCAAGTTCTCGCCATTACTCAAAACACATCAAACCAATCAATTTATTTCTCGCCTCCGTGCGATTGACTCTTAAACCTTTTCACAAACGAAAGGTACTTTGTTTCAAAACAATGCAAGGCAATATTTCTCCACCTGTTTTGGGTATTCCAACAATGTTTTCGTTGATTTGACACAAAATAGCTTTCGCTAAAATCGACCAACAAACAAACATTTTTCTACCCAGAACTATGTAAGCCTTGATTTCTCTGTTGAGATACGTAGGAGCAGGATTTGTAAAACTTGTCAGGCCCACTAATAAAAAACTTAGGTTTAGTCCTTCGTCAAAAATCCAAAAATATTATCCTCTCATCCTTTCTTTCTTTCCCACCTAATAACTTAAAACCTAACATTTCAAACTAACGCTAATGCGCACAACTAACCTAACGGTTCCCGTTGAGTACAACGGACGTGAGGGGTGCTAATACCTTCCCCTTGCGTAATGGACTCCCGAATCCTGATTTGGTTGCGATGACCATAATCATTGTCGTTTTGTCTTGGGTTTTATCGATATTTCCCCTTTCCTTTTTAGGAATAAATAAAGTTCGGTGGCGACTTTGTTCAGTCCATTATCGCGAGCGTGCGATTGCGCTTCGCTTAAGTCGTGTTCTCATTTTCCGAGGTGCGACAACATCATCCATAAATAATATAATTCACCTGTGCTTTGAGGAACCCAAATAAGACGACCAATAGTATACCCTATTTTCCTAGTCTTCCAACTCCTGCTTGGTTTATGGTAAACAAATATAGAGGCGAAGTCACCATATGTCAACAACTTAGCTTCATCATATATTTTTGTTTTCCTCAAACTATGTTGTAAACATAGATTCGATAACACTTGGTTTAAGTAAAACATTTCCAATTTGCTCAAAGTCTTTGAAGTAAACAAAATTCTCTCCTTCCACATGAAAAAATAATCTCTCCATGCCCGATTTCCTACCGTGTATAGAATATGAAAAAATTCTCCAACTTGCCTCACTTAGGGAGATGTAGCTAAAATCTAAATTTGCTTGATTTCATCAATGTTTTTCTTCTCACCAATTATATTATCATCAAAAGCTTGAATAACAACATTAATTCTATCAGAACCTTTGTTGATATATTTGAATAAGTATTTGATAGAAGTACTTTGATTGCACCGTTCCATGTTGATGTGTGCTTCATACTTTAAAAATAGACCTGGTTGTGAGGAACTATATGTCCGTTGTGAAGGACGATTCCGATTTTATCAATTGTATGTCAATTGTATGTTCTCCTATAAACCAGATAGCCATCTTGATCAACTATTGTTGTAGCCTGAAATTTCTTTGGGTAATACTTGGAGCACTTTCCATCTTTCATTCAAGGTGAACTTATATTTTCCAAACCATAAGGGTCATGCACCATATGAGTATTAACCAAGTTGTACAACTTTGGATCCTTCAAAGGATCAGGCACTTAAACACTAATTATTTTGTCAATATCTTTAGGTCTTGGATACTTGTTAGAAGGATGCAAAAACATCAATATATTTGCATGTGGCAACCATCTCTTTTGAAACTCAATGGTGTACATATCTACAAATGTATAATAAATTAATAAGTAAGTTTTAGTAATAGAAAACAAATTGAAAAGTAAGGGTGAGAAATAAGAACTTACATGCAAGCACTTTGCCTAATACACCCTTCTATGTCAAATCTGATAGTAGCTTATCAAACTTAATTTTAAATATCCTTGATATCACATCAGGACAATCTTGTGCTTTAAGATGAAGTGGTCTTAGTAATCTATGTATTTCATGGCAATTCAGATTGCAAGTGAATGTTATAAATAAACCAAGGAACCCGGCCTTTCTACAAATATCCATACAATCATAGTACAATTGATCCATAAACCTCCTCCCACCTACATAGGTAGAAGGAAAGACTACTCTCTTTCCTGTGCTTGAACCAGGTGTTTGACTTTAATCACCTTTTTCGTTTAGGCTTTTGTACTTTGAAACCCTTAACATTGGTTGATTTTCATGAATCCATTATAATCTTTCAGACTCTAACATTGTATAACCATCAACCAAAATTTGTTGAAAAAATCTTCTTGATGCTAACAAAGTTTTTGCCTCACATTATCTTTTTTTAATGTGAAATGATAGCCACACTCTTATTGTAAGTCTATTTCTCTTGTTGTCTTGGAATATGTCTAAGTCTATATGAGCTATGCTAGGCCTATAACCATATTATCCATAGGGGAAAATCAAAGGATATTGATAAGTCAAGTAACTTACATGGAGCTCATTAATTCTTTGTAGTTGTCCTCCTTTTGCTTGCATGGTTATGTCCCTCATTTTTTCCATGTCAAGGTCACCAACAACTAAAGCAGCAACTTCTGAAACAATTGGTTGATTATATATTCTACCATCTATAGTTCTATCAAAAATGAGTCTCAATTTCAAGATTTGTGTTTAAGAATTAAATAACCATTGTTTATCCATTTGAAAACTTTTGGCATGAGGGTTATGTTCATAGAGCATATCTGACAGTTGATGTACAATGACTGGATCAATATGTTTTATGTTCCTATATATGTAAATATACATAAATAGAACACTATAAACAAACTATTGTAAAACGAGAATGTTTGACAAACGGGAGTATGTAGACTTGCTAAAAAAGAACGTATGTGTAAATGATATACCTTAAACCTTGCATTCTATTTTGGACTTCATTTTTAGTGTCGAAAATATATAGTTATGCAAATTTAGATGGATGACCTTTTGAGGGTAGAAAAATTCCAATCTGATGGCAAGATTGACCTTGGATCCGTAATGTAGGTGGTCCACCTCTTTTGTTAACACTATTATCCAATGTTGCACTTGGTGATATGAATGCAAACATCATGTTGTAAATGAGAATTTAATGTTGAAACTTCCTGTTAACTATACTGTCTTCATCAAATAGCAGATGTGATACTAACTCAGGTGGTTGTTTAAGTAACGGGAGTTCGACCATTCCATTGTTCAAGATCAAGGACATATAGCCCATTGTTCATTTTTGCAGTAGCATAGAATATATCATTCAAATAAATTGAGCAACAACTGTTCTTTATTATAAATGAAAAACCAAACTTGTCCAAACAAGAAAAGGAAATAATATTCCTTCTAATTGCAGGTACATAATAACAGTTCTCTAACTGAATTATGAAACCACTAGGTAAAGTCAATACATAAGTTCCTACGGCTAAAGCAGCAACCTTTGCTCCATTTCCAACTCGTAGGTCAACTTCACCTTTTTCCAAATCTCTACTCCTTTTTATCCCCTGCACATTGGTACAAATGTGAGAACCGCATCCAGTATCTAATACCCATGATGCAGAAGTAGATAAATTAATTTCAATAACAAAAATACCTAAAATTGAAGTCTCTACTCCATTCTTCTTATCTTCCAGGTACTTTAGGAAGTTTCTCTTCTAGTGTCCGGTCTTACCGCAATGGAAGCAGGTGTCTTCCTTTGTTATGCCTCCACTAGGCTTCAAAGCAGCAACAATGGGTTTGGGTTTGGCAACTTCCTTGCCTTTCCCTTTATCACCCTGCTTGGTGGGTCTTTTGTTCTGTCTCTTTCCATTTCCGATCATCAGAATGGACTTCCCTTTTGACTTCAGATTCTGCTCAGTAGTTCTTAACATGGCTAGCAGTTCAGGAAGAGATTTGTCCATATCATTCATATTGAAATTTAGGACAAATTGACTGAATATATCTGGCAACGATTGCAAGATCAAATCAGTCGCAACTTCCTTTCCGAGGGGAAAACCCAACCTCTCAAGGTTTTCCACATACCCAATCATCTTGAGCACATGGGGACCTACAAGGGCTCCCTAAGCTAACTTGCCTTGAAAAAGGGATTTTGAAACTTCAAACATTTCATGCCTTGCTTGCTCTTGATAGAGCATCTTCAGGTGTTCGATCATATCGAACGCTACCATGTTCTCATGTTGCTTTTGCAACTCTGAGTTCATGGTAGCTAGCATGAGACAAGCAGTTTTATTGGCATCATCGACATGCTTCTTATAAGCATCTCTTTTTGTCTTAGATGCAGAACTAGGAGGTTCCTCTTCAGGAACAGGTTTCTCCAAGACATACAGCTTTCTATCATGTTTGAGGACAATCCTCAGATTTCGGTGCCAATCCAAAAAATTTGTCCCAGACAATTTTTCCTTGTCAATGATTGATCGCAAAATGTTGTTAGAGGTGTTTGTTGTCATGGTAATCTACATGAAAATAATGAAAATATAAGTATCAATAACATATTTAATTAGGCCTTTAATTAAATATGCTCCCACTATTTTACTCAAAACAAATGACCCTCGCCATTTGATTCAGAAAATCCCGTTGGAAGATTTTCTAGTGGGTCGAGATCCACATTTCACTTTGTTTTAAGTCCACGTAGGTGGATTACAC
Organism: Lathyrus oleraceus; assembly: GCF_024323335.1. Lineage (NCBI taxonomy): Eukaryota > Viridiplantae > Streptophyta > Magnoliopsida > Fabales > Fabaceae > Lathyrus > Lathyrus oleraceus. Next base: position 194,854,662 of record NC_066580.1, on the reverse strand, counting down.
AAAACTAAGTTATTTAGGTAGGAACTCCTTCCAATTGTATCTAATACAACTCTCGAATATTTTAGTTGGGTGAATAACTCCTTATTCCAATCCATCACATGAATCATTTCCAACTTTTGCTTCTAAACATATATGATCTTATTATAATTTGTTTAGTTAAGTTTGACCCATTATTTTAGCAATTGGATATTACAATTATCCCATCGCACCTTACTAATATAGAACATGCACCTCGCGTAGGCGAAACCTACATTATCCGATACTAGTCTTGATGAGTGCTAAAACTTGGAAAGCATAAACTTAATATTTAATTTGAGGGAATTTGCAATTATTCTGATCTCACCGGCTTATTTATCATATAACTCGTCTCTCACATGCATCAACATACATTCACATGCACCAACATACATAATGAAACAGTTATGGCCCCTAGCGCAATTGTTCTCCCAAGCCAACGAGAGAACCTAAGCTAACCTAATAACGATCTAAGCTTCTCCAAGCAAGATCTTCAAGGTTGTCCTCCTTTGATATTGAATTCTTCTCTTTATTCATAACATTACATTGCATAAAAGAAACTCGTTTTACATACGAGGGAGTGAGATGAGAAAAGAAGTTACATTAAGAGATTAAAAGAGAGGCACGACACGCAGGTCGTATTTTAAAAACCCAAAACAAAATAAAGGAAAACTAAGGCCATAACCGATCACCACAAGACAATAATAATAAACACATATTATTATAAATTTTAATTCTTTTAACTAATTAAAACCAAATTAAATTTCGGCGACCGCTCACACTACGCAGAGTTAGTCGGGGGTCCGTTGCCCGGTCAGCGGGGCGGGGGTTCCGCTTTCCTGTCAGCGGACAGGGGTCAAGGGGCAGCGCCCCTGGCCGAAATTTTTAATGAAAAATTCATTTGAAATCGACGTCGTTTTTCACATCAACACTTGATACTTTAAAGCACAACTCTTGCGCAGTCACAACCCTAATCACATAACTCTTTGACAACACAACCCTTGTGCCATCATTAACCATAATGCACCAATTTCAGACTGTCAAACACACCTCGATTATTGATTCAGTATGATTGATCAATATGTCATTGCTTCACCATACTAATGTCGGATCAAGAAGCAACGACCATTGATCACTCAAAGGAAAATAACCATTAAGTGTTTGAATGAACGAAACAGAAACAATATATCATATATACCGTATTTTGCATCAGGATTACTTATATCATATATATAAATTGATCGATCTCAATTGCATAACCTATGGACGATCGATGTATCGCTGCTTCACCATACTAATGTCGGATTCCGAAGCATAGTCAACATCAATCATCCAAATCGTACGCACATGATGCCAAATTTAATTACTCGTTTATACTTTGATTCATTATGTCTTTTAATCGTATTAATACATAAAATATAAAAATAAACAGCTATCAGATGCATGGTTTCGTAAGTGGCTCTGATACCACTGAATGAGAAGAGTGATCCAAAACGCAGTGGAATTTAAAATTTCTCCTTAAGTGATCCTTACAAATGGGCATGATTAGTGATAGAATCGTTACCTCTTGTGGTGATTGTAACCTTTGATGCAGATCTACGGAGCGATCACAAACGTTGAAAGATGACAACGCCTCTACTCAGTCCACATGAACGGATTCCTTCAATCTCAGTGCTAGTTGCTACAAATGAAGGCTTTAAGTGAGTGAGAGAGAGAGAGAGAGAGAGAGAGAGAGAGAGAGAGAGAAACAAAATTGCAACTGCTCAAATGCTTCTACACAAGGGTTCTATTTATAGAACCACTTGTGTGGGCTGCAAGCTAAAAATCCCACTCAAGTGTATATGGCCCATATCTTATAATATGCCAAAATCATTTAAGCACGTGGTACCTTACCATATTTCGTATTCTACTTAAGTACACCGTACCTTACGATGTTCTACAATTCACTTAAGTGCACCGTACATTACGGTATTCCTTAGTTACTATATCTCTCATCAATCCGTCCTTTTGTGTGTGGCCCTGTAGGTTTTCGCGACATTGGCAATTATATTAAATCATGTATTTAACATAATAAACAGTGAGCGGTATCTAGCAACACATCACTGCTACCCAAGACACGAAAATGTCATGTGATCTGACAAATCCTTTTGTGATAATACTTATGTGTGCAATTACTCTTTTGCCCTTATGTCTATATTGAACACAAGGCATAGACTGTGTCATCCTTGTCCAGTTCAATATTGGGCCCATAGACATTTATCCTGTTACGCAGGATGGGCAAATTCCATCTAGGTCACTCATGTCCCTTAGCATGCTTCGTGGAGTACCCATCAACTGTCTTTATGGTCATCCAGTTACGAACAATGTTTGATCAACAATAAGGCACTCGACTCTACATCTAGGGTCCATAGTGGTTTCAAGTCGAAGGGTGGTATACATCATTATCACCATGAGAATAACTTATGACACTTTGCATAACATTCTATATAGTATTCTCATAGCGGGTCAATCCAGTATAAATATTACTCTTAATATTCATACCTATGTTTAAGACTTGATAACTCCTTATCCATGATCCATGAGATGTGATCATCAGTCTATATACATAATAGTCTTAATGCTTTAATGTTATCCCACTTCACAATAAAGCTCGACTATGGATACTTTAAGAATAGTGTCCTTATGTTTAATGTGATCTCATGATTAAGTCATACTTGATACATTAAACGGACTATTTATTCTAGGGACTTTATTAGACAAACATAATAAAGAAAAAACCTTTTATTATTAATAAATAATTCGATACAAGTACCAAAAGTATTGACCTCTAGGGCTTACACCAACAGATGTAACTTATGTCAAAATATACAGTTGTTTATACAAAGTTCACAAAGTGACAACATCAAAAAATGGGGTTTTGCAGCGATTTCATCATTTTTTTAAACAATTGAAACTTCATTGGAAAATCAGAAGCATGAAAAATAAAATGCTTCACATTATCAAAGTTGTTGATACAAACATAAAAAAAGCGCAGTTGTTGAAACGTATGTCAAAAATATTAGTTGATGTTACTTATGTAAAAAATTGTAGTTGTTTATTCAAAGTTCACAAAATTGACAACATCAAAAAATGGGGTTTTGTAGCGATTTCATCAGATAAGTAACAATATACTATCAAATTTAAAGAGCAAACTTGTCTCAAATGTTGTGTTTGAGCAACGGAGTCGGTTGCCGCTGACACCGTTTTTTAGTATCAACTGTCAAAGAGAAGCAGAGAAACAGGGAAAGGTAGGAGACAAACGTATGAGATAAAGTTGGAGAGAAGAAGAGAAATGTTTAATCTGATACAGACTTGGCGTGTGAATTGGTTTTTGTGGGAAGGGGGAAAACAATTTTGTTTGAGGTAGCCAAAGGTTGAGTGACACTTGGCATGTAATTAGAGGTTTGGTTATGATTTATTTGTGACATTTGTTGATTACCTATATATCGAGATGTTAGTGTAAATTAAAATAGTTGGTAGGACAAATTGGTAAAGTTATGCAATATTATTTTGAAGGTTTGATAATAGATTGAATAAACAAAATAACATCAGTGGAATAAAATAATAAATATTTTATAAATAATATAAAATAACAAATATATTGAAGAAAAAATTATAAATAAATTTTTTTATAAGATGGACGAAGTATATAACTCTTATAAATAAATTCGTAAGTACAACCTACTAGTTTATACCTGAAAACAATTGAAGTTTTCTTTTTTATAAATATTTTCATTTTTAAAGTGTTTTTTTTAAGTATTATAATTTTATATTTTATAGGATTACGAAAAAAAGATATTCTCTCCGTTTTAAAATGACTATTTTTTAAGGTTTTGAATACAAATTAAAGAATACATTGTTATAAAATATTACACTTTTACTAAATTAATTTTATTAAAATATTCAAAATAGTATACAGAATAATAATTAAATGACACAAAGTAAAAATGACAGTCATTTTAAAATAAATTTTATTTACTAAAACAATAGTTATTTTAAAATAGAGGAAGTACATCATCGATATAATAAATGCATTAAAAATCCACAAGAAAAAAAACAAGCACAAAAAATAAACACAATAATAAATAAAATAACCAAACACTTCAAGAACCACAAATACCACCAAAAGACCTAGTTAGATCCCAAGAAAATTAGAATTTATGGGTCACAAATATAATATTGCATGGGTTAGGATCATTATTTAATTAGTTAAAATTACAGTGGTCTAATTAATTTTAAGTATGTGGTTAAAAACATAAATGTCATAAAATATAAGATTATTATGTAGATAACATAAATCAATATCTAATTTGATGATAAGGCAAATTGAAATATTAAAAACTAACAAATAACTCTAAGGTTATTTATGGGAATTATGATCTCCATTTGTAGACAACATAAAAATTGCTCATAAGTAAAATTCTTTTTTCATCCCTATCAAAAGAGATTCAACGAGTTAAGGAAACTCTAGAAATTGAAAGATCAAATATCCACAAATCTTTCATGATTCCCGATAACAAATTCAGGTAGCCTTCCACTTTTATTCTCAGATTGAATTTTAATATGTGTTCAAGAGATACAAGTTTATGGATTATCGACTCATAGAGATTAATAAAGAATTTTGTTTTTTATTTCTATATCAATAGAAATCATAAGATTATGAATAGATCTGAGAAATAGTAAGAGTTATTTATAATAGATTCAATATTTTTTATTTTATTTATTTTAGGATTTTAAAATTGAGATCTATTTGATCTTCCTCTTTATAAAAGAGTTATGGGTTTACCAAATTAATTTTAGTTTTCAATTCTCATTCGTAAGAATGGTCTAACTCCTATTTTTAATTTATAATTACGGCAATACATTTATCATTATGTATGTAATTGAATTTCATGAAATTCGATTTCCATAAGCCTATTGACATATTCATCTGTTCGTAGCATATATTGCCATAATCCGGAACATTTCATGTGTGGAATTTTATTTATTTATTGTTATGATACTTTTGCATTTGATACTATAGATACTGCTTTTGTTGCTCCGGTTACTATTACCTCACTAACTAAGGCTTCTACTGTTTAAGGTTTTTTTTTTATATATATATTTAAAGCTCTTGTATTAATTTCAATTTACAACTTGAGAATGGTAAGAAATATTTTAATGGGTTTGTTATATATTTACATCTTAGTTTCAAAAATGATTATATTGATAAATACTTTAAAATTATGGTTATTTTCATATTATTTTTTTAAAAAAAAAATTAAAAAAAATATTTCTTAAAAGTTTTGGCCCAAAATAATGTCGGATTTAACTTAATGTATACAAATTTATGAAATAATTTCTTTTTAGACTGTCATCAAATTAAATCACATTATTTACATATCCCTAAAAAAACATATTTTGATTGGATGCTACTGTAGCGTATATAGTACTCCCTCTGTTCCCTTTTAAGTGTCATTTTTTGACTTTTTATACATACCAAGAAATCTAATCATTGTTGTTACTTTTCACACAATAATTCTTCTTTTCCCTATAATACTCTTAATTATATATTATATTCATTTTACTTTTTCTCTCTATATAGTAATTACCTAGAGGTAATTTTGACAAAAAAACAAGTAATACTACATTGAACTTAGCAAGTGACAATTAAAAAGAAACATATTTTTCTCAAGAAAGTGACACTTATAAAGGAACGGATGGAGTATTTGTTATGGTGCATGCATTAATCAAGTTATACTCAGACGCCACTGAGAATGGCATATACATGCTAATTCGTCACATGCAATAGCGCATGCATGCGATTACTCCTTTATTTTTTTACATGTATCAACAGCGGCGTATGCTCCTATATTTTACATGCAATGCGCCAATTATAGTGGTGTATGCTTCCACATTTTACATAAAACATTTTTAGTTTGATAAATAAACTAAAAACATGGTTATTTTGGTATATAATTTGAAAATGTTGGTTATTTAAAAAAAACACTTTTATGTCTCAACTTATGGAATTTTTTATCTCATTTTATGAGGTGAAAAAATACTCTATAGAAAACTCAAAATATCTCTCAGATTTCGGAGATGCATCTCCGGATGCATCTTTTTAAAATCAAAATGTTAATTAATTTGGAGATGCATCTTCGAAAATATTTTAAAACATACACCATGAATCTCACTCTTGAAGGTATTTTACCATCAATATTGTCCAGGAGATGCATCTTTATTTAGGGTTTACGGAGATGCATCTACGTACCCTATCAGAACAGTGCAAGTGTTTATCTAGAAAATTGGTAAACAACCGCTGATCTTCCAAATTTCTAAATTTGGTTACTCGCAGGATCGATCAGATTGATCCTAGGACATGTGCTAAGTATTTTAGAAATGTGGTAGTAACGAATAATCAAGACAAAGCGTTAAATCCGAGTTTAGAAAACTAAGAACAAAGGGTGAGTTGAATGAAAGAGATCTTAAATCAGCGTTTGAAACTAATAAAAAAGAGTGAAGTAAACAACAGAAATCATAAAGGATTTATAAATGACAAAGTAAATGTCGCAAGTACAGGAATCGTAAGACTGCAAATGACAAAGTAAAAGGAAGGTGTTTGAAAAGAAGAAGTGAGGAAGTATATTTCTGGAAAAAAGTAAAGACAAAATTATATTGCTTTGAAATAACAAACAATGATGTAGACAACGTACATTTTGTGCTTTACAATTCTTCTTCGCACGAATACTTAGTAAATTTATAGATTTTGTACACAATTTGACACACACTTTTCTAACACTAAGACTCTATATTTATATTGGATCGAAATAACCGCTTTGATGGTTCTTAAATCACGTCGAGACACATGGCGACTTGCATGCGTGCATTCATTCATCATGCTCCACGTATGCTCTTACGGTTTCTGACAAAGGCGAAATTCCCTCCTTTATTTGAATTTTGAACCTTTGATCAAAAACTGTTTTCAACCGCTTCTCTAAAGAACCTCTCTGAAGTCTCAGTTGTAAGCTTGATCTTTATCCACTTAGTTGTAGCGGGGTATTCGTTACCTTCAGATTTATTGACTAAATCAAAAGTAAATCATACAATTCGAGTCGCCACCGCACTTCTATTTATCCAAAGGAAATGTTAGAAAGCGAACAAAAGCCGAGAAGTTTTATCAAATAAAAAACTAATAAAAATGTCAGAGATCTGGGTAAGGGGGTTGGTTATGCAATGGGAAGGTTTTAAGCACCCAAAATATCCTTAGTACTCTAAGGGAGCCCTTTTTGCAAAGTTGTATGGTAGGTTGGTATTTGTGAAAATATTTGCGCAAACATGATCGGGGAGATGAGAAAAGAATATACAATATTTACAATTTTGTTATTTGAATGGATAAACCCATTGCCTACGTAACATCACAAAGGTAGGATCAAAACCTCGTAGTTCAGGGTAAAAATCTCAAAAAATAAGTTGGTGAATTGGTTTTTCAAAAGCCTTAAGGTCTTTTGTTATCAAAGGGAGAAAACTCAACCTAAACTAACAATCCACCATGTGAGGAGAGCTTCAACATACTAGTGAGGGATCCACCCTATAATAAGTATGGAAGACTTATAGTCCAATCACTAAGGATGAGGTGAGGTTTACATCAACCACTATGATAACTCAAATCTAATAGCTAATGTTTATGAAAAGCTTTGGCAAAGGTGGCCATTGGAACCACAAAAACAGGCTTGAGTGAGTTGTATTTACAAATTAGAAGTATTCACAAAATGAAGTCAAAGTTGACTTAAGATTCAATTCAAGATAAGTATTAATGAAAAGAGTTTGAAAATCAAAGGCATAATGCCTAGGTTTCTAGTTTTGAAAACAATATCAATGTTTGCACAAAATGAGTTTGGCTTGGGTTAGAGTGGAGAGAAGAAAAGAAGGGTTAGTCCTAAACATGCGAAGATGAGAGAAGAGAATAAAACCCTTGGAGTCCCTTTCTTGAGATCATAAAGATGATTCAAGAGCTCCTTTCCTTTGGACTTAGCAAGCAATGAGCAATTAACTCAAGCAATCAATGAAATATTCAATCAAGCTCCTAGGATCTTCCAATTGGCTTTGTCTCTCTTAACTTGGGTGCTCATGACAATGGTCCTTCTAATTAGCTCAAGTTTGGGATCCCTATCACATAAGAACAAACATTCAAAAAGTTCCACAGTGCAATAATAAGAATAGACAAGAGTGAGTTTAAAATAGAGGTCCTTTCAAGTCAACTTCAAGATGTAAGCATTCCAAAGGCATGAGGCCTAGTTGCTCTTCAACAATTCTAGCATTCTAAAGGAATGAGGCCTAGTTGCTCTTGAACTCCATTAAGCATAGGTGAGGTCCTAATTCTAAGTCATTTCTCCTTTTTGCATTGGGTTCACACAAACAAAGACAAAACAAGCACAAAGCAATAGTATATTTACACAATAATGTGCTCAAGTGGGCAAAAGGCAAATGGCATAAACATAAACATGAGCTCAAATGAGCAAAGGGAAAAGACAATAAATGGAATAAAAGAAAATAAAACAGAAATTCAAAAAATAGAAAAAAAACCACAGCGCTTGGATCAACGCTCATTAATTGACGTGGCTGATCAGAAGGTCATGAGACGCGCGCGTATGGTGTGGACAAGTCAACAGCATAACATATTGTATTTAAAATAGTAAACATAATGCAAGGCCAAGATTAGATCGTGGCTAATGGATCCAAGCGCTATGAGGTCAGCCACGTGTGGACGGTGGTGGAAACCACCGTCTTCTTCGGTGAGAAGGCCAAATCCGGCCACCAGTTGCAGGTTTTGCAACCTCAACTAAACCACGCGATCCATACACCGAATTAAAGCTGGGGTGATGTACATCACCCCTGTAACCTTAGTTTTCACTCAAGATCCTTATGGAAGAAGAAATCTGAGGTTGAAAATCTAGGTGTTCAATCTAAAGTTCAACAATTCACAAAATTAAAGCCACCATTGGCTTGCCTCTCACATGGGGACTTTAGAAAACCAAACCAACACAAGAAATGCACAATATTTGGTGAGATTCGAAGCAAAATAGTTGAGGCATAAACCTTTGTAGTGCAGCTTTTATGAGCTCGATCCAACCAATCATTTGCTTGCAGCTTGATCTTGATGTATGATATGAGAGCTAGGCTTAGGAATTAGTGTTGATAATCAACTGATGTTGTTGAAAATTACACTTGAAAAATGAAGTGAAAACTCAAAATTCCTTTGGTGTGAGGTTGGGAAATGAATTCAGCAGGGATTCAGGCGCCTTCAGGTTGAGATTTGAGTGAGCCAATGCATTCTATTTATAGTCACAGCTGCAAGGAATGTGTGAGCAAACTCGTGTGCATGAAATTGGGTCCTTCATGCATGGGCCTGTACAGGCGCATGTGAGGCCCAAAAGCTAATGCAAATGAAAGCTGAAATGATAATGGAATGGTTTGGACGTGCAGTTTGCATTACAATTGCTTGTGTATAAAGATTTAACATGAAATGCATAAATGGTCACAATTGTTCTCCTCTTCGAAAATCCCATTCGGAAAATCCAAACATAGGAATGTGAGTAATGGTTGGAAAGGTCTTAACATAAATAACAAAAGCTATGTTGAACAAAAATCCATTTGGAGTTTGGAAAATTGTGAAAACTGGCCATGAAGTTCAAGGTACAAAACATGCATTTGAAAAATTTGCCAAAAAGGAACAACTTCAAGCCCTTCTGTTTCAATGATGAAAGCCTCAAATGGAAAAAACCTCCAACATCAAAGTTGTAGATATTTTCAAGAAAATAAATTTGGACTTGAATTTTTCATCATTTGGATTTTTGGTGAGAAAGTTATGGGCACTTGAAGTTGGACTTTTTCAAGATTCAATGGCTTTGGTCCAAAGTGACCTATAATGTTTCGTATTATTACATGTATTTATTTTAGGAATATGAAATTTTGTCCAACATAAAAATTTAATTAGACATCTTAAACTTTCCAATTCACTTGGTCTCACCTCAAGATGATAAAAAATGAAGGAGTTAGGTCCTTGGGAAGTTGACCTAAAATTAGGGTTTCAATCAAAATAACCTATAATGTTTTGAAATGAATGATGACCTTAAAAGTTTCAAATGAAATTTTGATGAACACGAAAGATGTTCATATGGTTCTTAAGAACATGTTTTCTCTTGGTGTCATATTCATTTGACAAACACATCAAAAGTTAGGTCTCAGTGGATTTCAAAATAGTCAGATGACTTGACTGGTCAACTTCTTAAGTCCAAACTTCGATTCTTGATGAATGAATGATTGAGGATACTCACATGGGATCATATATGCATAAAATGATGAATGAAATAACTTCCCTTGATTGAATTTGATCATAGATTGAGGTTGCTTCATGAGCAAGGCATAGTCAATGCACAGTTGAATTAGGGTTTCCTTGGGAAGCAATCCTCAAGCCCTTTGGTTTATCTTGATCAAATTGACAAATTGAGATACTTGGGAAACATATATGATGATTGATATCTTTGGGAACCATTTTTATGCTTGCTTTCATTTTCATTTGGCCACTTCAATGGGCATAAAAGCCTTGGTTCACATGACTGCTTAAGCTTCAAAACAAACAAAGTTAGTGACATATTTTTGTGCTTTTGGTTAGTAAACAAAATAGGAAAAGCAATAATATGCAATTCAAGCATGCTTGGTGGTCTCAAACCAACTCACACCAGTCCCACCCAAGGGGTAAAGGAGCCAAGATGCTATGATCCTTGAGGCAATGCAATGAGCAATGATATGATGCCATGAGGGATCTTAGGGTCAAAATTAGGGTCTTACAGATGCCCTTATTTAAGGTCATTCTAGCCGGAGATATGAAGGGTAAAATCTTCGTCTCGACGAGATATAATGGGCTTAAATAATAACAAAGAGACGAATTTTGGTCCCTAAGAGACCCCATGATGCGTATGTATGCATGTAAAAGTTAATACTCTGTGGGGATATATGGCCACAAAGAAAAAGAAATCAGGAGAAACCGAGAATCCAAAGGAGTAATACACTCACTAGGAAGACAGAGATTCTGGGGGGATAAAGGGGATCAAATGCGTGAGCAGGTCACGACTTTGAAAACTTGCTGGGAGACACGAAGAGATTCCACGAAAATAAATCAATGGAAAGACTCGAGCTGACGCAAAGATGCATGTATTGGGGAATATGTCAATACAACCAAACTATCCACAAAGGATACTTCGAATAAAAATCCGGACTCAGGTGGGGATGTCCACAAAGGACTCAACTGAGGAAGCAACGAATGAGGTATTACCGACTATTGGGTAATAAACTCAAAGAGACATGTGATCGAAACACTAGTACAAGGGTGAAAGAACAACACGCTTGGGGAGAAAGAATATCTAAGACCGGTATAAGGGTGAGAGATATCAATCATCCAAAACATCTGAGGAAGACCTAAAGGCAATTTTCAACTCAGAAAAATCTGACTCCACAGGGGACAAAAAGTCATAATAGGGAGCAGAAGGAAGGAACACCAGGAATACCGGTTACTGGGCATATAATAGGTGACCAACCGGGCGTGAATTGAGAAATATTTCCAAGACACTCATCATCTGAAGGGAGGGATGAAAAGCAAACTCGACTTACATGATGGGCATTCGATTCCATAGGGAAATATGAATCTTACTCAACTGGGGAAGAAAAAGACTTCGACTGAAGAGCGCATGAGATATATTATCTATTACCGTCGGAACGTAGATAACATACTCGTATGAAAGATTATCCACAACCGGTTACTGGGTTAATAAAGGATAAATCGACCGAAAAGAAAGGACATCGGGATACCGGTTACTGGGTATAAAATGATGACCAATCAAGGGGGGAAACAATCATTACTAAACAAAGGGTAAATGAAAGATAACTCGCTGGGGATGCATTGACAAAAGAAATGATCCCAGAGATATATCACCGGTTACTGGGTGGTATACTCAAAAAATGAAAGAATATCAATACCGAATATTGGATAAAGATAACCAACAAAGAGGGGATTACATCTACCACTTACTGGGTAGCAAACCAAGGGTGAGAGTATCCGTCAATCGTTAGGATGAACAATATCAAGGATTACTCTACAAGGGGACAACATGGGGTTTACAACTACCAGTTACTGGGTAGAAAACCACAGAATTAGGACTTACAACTACCGGTTACTGGGTAGAAGGCCACAAAAGATCCACTAGGAAGAGAATGAATAATTACTGTTTACTGAGCAATTGATCACCTGAACCACAAGGAACTATATGGGTAATAACAAGAAAGGAGTTAATCTAGGAACAAACTAGAGAGACACAATGAAACAAGACTCAACCCAATAAGGATATAACTCAGGGGAGTAATTCCATCCCAATACATATTCAGGGAGGAAACTGAAATAATAATCATCCACGAGGACATAACTCGGTGGGGAATATAGAAGGAAAGATAGACACTTTCTGCCTATGGGGGATGACTCTATATGAAGAGATCAGACACAAACATCTGCTTGGGGAAAAACATTTCACCAATAGCAGGAGATATCAAGCAAAGGTATATGGCAAAGAATGCAACATGAATATCTGAATGCTATAATTATGCATGTATATGCGTGGTTTATGTATGATTAATGCTGACAAACTGACATATCTAACACAAACATGTCCAAGAATCAATGGACAAACATACAGTACAACATCTCAAAAAGAGGAAAGCCAGACCCACAGGAGAAAATCCAATCTGGTGGGGAAACCGCGAATACTAGGAAACACCAATCATCGTTGATGATCAAAAAGAGTCGCTGTCGGGGACAAAGACTTCTGCTAGGGGAACAAACAAGGTCGCTGGGGATCAGAGACCGCTGTTGGGGATCAGCCAAAGGCCACAATTACCAAAGCTAGGGACCTTCCAACAATTCTCGGGAACTCGCAGAGATAACAATGAGATCCATCATGGATGAACTCTCCTGGGGATTTCATCGGGGGATAATGAGAAATTCTGTGAGGAACAACCTCCAAACAGAAACACATCAAACATTCTCTTTTTTATTGAAGGAACATCTCTGCTGCGGAGAAAAAACCAATCACTCCGCGGGCGATGCTAGTATGTGGCCACTGATGCTGTTGTTCTTCTCTATTGTTATTAATTTTCATTAGTAGTACATACTAGCAATTAATTAATCTCAAAAATATTTTAATGCGCATGGACAGAGAAAATTTAAACTAATAAAAATTACAGAATTCCACAATAGCAATCCGTAGTCAACGTGGCACCGCGTTTCCTGTCTCCTTTTTTTGTTTTCCTTTTACAACCTTGTTTACCAGCTCTGGCGCAGTTCTGCTCTCAATTTAAAAGCGATTTTTTCAAAATCGCGGTAGCGTTTTTAAATGGACTTTTTCGCTACGAATGAATCACTTATCTCGAATTTTCGCTTATAGAAAGCAACCAACGGATATGAACTCGAAGAAGAAGACTCCAAGGAAACAACAACCCAAGTTAGAACGCCGTAATGCGGCGAAGAACTTCAATTACGATGCTCAACCATCGTCGCCGGATTCCTCCCCGTCGTCGTCAATTCTCTAGACTCGATCGATGGATTTTTACGATCGAACCAGCTTTAGAGTTGAAGGAGTCGAGGGCGAGTTCGATATTATTTGTCGGAGCCTCGTGCTTAGCGGACCGGAGGATTTCTCGATTCCGGCGGCGGCTTGGGAAGCGATGAAGGTTCGATCTTTGTCTGATGTGTTACCGAGGTTGAATATTTCGGAATTCGATGAAACGAAGGTGGATGATGAAATTGTAGTAGCAGAGTGTGATGATAGGGTTTCAATTTCAGTTAGAGATTCTCCCGCTGAGACTAGCGGTTGCTGCATCATAGGTGATGGTGGTGGAAAAGATAGGGTTCAGATTATGGGTTTTGATGAGGCTAGCAGTTGCTATACCGGCGGCGAAAATAGGGTTCCGATGAGGGATGTTGATGAGATGAGTGGTTGTTTAAATACTGGCGGTGGAGGTATTAAAGGATTTAGACCTCCGATGCTTAAGCCGCCACCAGGAGTTAGGGTTTCTGTTTTGGACAGCACGTGTTCCACGTGGGATCTTCTGAGGCATTTTGCTCCTGAAGGGGAAGGAAAAGGAAAAGAAAAAGAAGAAGAGGAAGGGAAAAAACGACGGAGAAGAAGGGGAAGGGGAAGTGGGTGATGTGATATTGAAGAGAGATGAGGAGGAAAATGTTGAGATTATTGGTGAGTTTTCGAGGTCGTGTTCCTTCACTACCTTCACTACTTCACAAGAAGATGATTCATCTAGCACTACAACGGAGCCTAGGTCCAATAGTATATCTCCTAATGTGAGATTGAAACCTGTTATCATTCCTGGTAGCTGGCAAAAGGGTGAGCTTTTGGGGCGCGGTTCATTTGGATCTGTATATGAAGGAATTTCTGAGTAAGAGCTTTTCTGCTTTCATCCTCTTTACATCCGCCCATTTTTGTTTCTATTATTAGCATGTTAGTTAACTTGTCATTTCATTAATTTATAAAATAATTGTTTGGAATCATGGTTAATTTGAGGAGATCATAGTGGCATTGAGATTTTATTCAAACTCCAAATGGTAGCTTTTAGCATGGTCACAGTGGCACCACTTGATTCTACTAAATTCGTCGCCAAACCAAACATATGAAGTTAAAAAAAAAGGGTTTGCATTAGGTAGTGTTTAGTTGGGAGAAATTGAGGGAGATATTGTTTTAAATGTTTATAGCTCAGTCATCTTTTAGGAAAGGTAGGGGTGGAAAATCCAGAATGAATTTTTGGCTCCCTTGATATTTGAGAGATTTAAAGGGACAGATTGTGTTTATCAAGTTTTATACATCAGTGATTTAGAAAGCTGCTTTTTTTCTTCTTTTCACTTATATTTCATAATCAATGATCTAACTTAGGGAACTTGCCAAATAGAATAGTGTTCTTGGGGGCCAAGTCTGATATGAATGTTAGTGTATCTGTCTAAATAAAGGGGATAGAGAAGTATCAAATATTATTTTCATAGTAAATACTGTTGTTTCTAGTATTTAGAGTTGTTGTTTGAAGCATAGTTGAATTATTAAAGAAATGTTTTGCACATTAGACAATATGGCCGTTCATTTCATCTTGTTCCCTTTAGTGCAAATTTTTGACAGAAAGAGCAAAAGGGCTCTAAACCCTTCTTTTATTTTTGGACAATAATCTACCAAAAACTAGTATGATGTTAGCATCCCTTTGTTACACATGTTGGAGTGATGCCTTTTTTGTCCTAGGTTGTCCATTTTGGCACAATATGAAAATCATGGTTCCATTTTGGCATCCCTTTGTTTTTCTCTTAGTTTAATGGTAAAATTAAGTTGTTTTTAATAAAACTATCATCTAATATCTTCTATTCATCATGCTTCATCTTTGGGTTTGTATCTCACTTTTGCCATAATGCTCAGGAGCAAATCCCTAAATAAATTGGCATTTACAAATTTGATGTTTATAATTGTTAGTAAGTGCTAACTACTAGTTTTATTCACTTTCTGATTACCAATGTAGAGATGGATTCTTTTTTGCTGTAAAACAAGTATCACTGCTTGATCAAGGGAGTCATGGAAAGCAAAGTGTTGTTCAACTGGAGCACGTAAGAGTCTGACATGCTTACTCTTTCAATTGCTTTATAATTTTTTATACTTCAATTTTCCATTAATCAAAACCCTTATGAGTATAAAGGTTTTCTTATAAATACTTTTCCGCCTTGTGGAATATCTTGAAAGTTGATCAACCATTTTCATCTATTTACGTTCTCCTGTATTTTTGAACTGTATTTTTTTCTTACTCTAGTTTTTCCTCACTCTCAGGAAATTGCACTTTTGAGTCAGTTTGAACATGAGAATATAGTTCGATACATTGGCACTGAAATGGTACTTTTCCTGTCATCTCTTGTCTTCTCCTTTTTTCTTTATATGTTCAATTTCATTTGATCCCATGCCCATGGTGAAAGAATCTGTTGCATATATTCATGCACTTTCATTGAACAACTTTGGCTTTATGGAGTAGTTGGTTCATGACATTTTCAACTGCTGTTGCCCGTATAAAGTTATATTGGTGTGGACCTTTGCATCATTCTTGAAAGATTGATAGTTGGTTCATGACAGATTGATTGATACCTTCCATCAACTTGAAAGAGATGAAAAGATAGTTATCTTAAATCTGTATAGTATTCACTAAGCATGAAACAATACAGGATTGGTTTTACACTATATAGATAAGTCTATTTACAATCTAATAGATGCTAGCCTAGAATTACGGGGAATGTATCTGTTCTAAAGGACAGACATTAAGAAAACATAAATCTCTGCAAAAGAAATTTTAAATAAAAAAGGAAAATAATCAAGAGCTAATTATGCAGAACAACACATTACAAATAGTTTATTTTTACTCTAGGTGTTTTTACAATTGTCAGTACTAATTTGTATTTAGACCTTTAGTCCATTAGTCAGACCCGTTAGGTTAGAATAGTCTATAGAAAGAGATTAATGCTTGTACATTATTCATGTATTATTCAGTTTTCACATGACACATGGCTGGTTATCGATCCGGTTTTCATTACCACGAATGATTACTACTCCATCTTGAACTGTAGTTTGTAATTTACATTCTCCTTGTTGTTTATTGCAGGATGAATCAAATCTATATATCTTTATCGAGTTTGTAACCAAAGGTTCCCTTTTAAGCCTCTACCGGAGGTATAAATTTCGAGATTCCCAAGTATCTGCTTATACAAGACAAATTCTCAACGGTTTAAAGTATCTTCATGATCGCAATATTGTTCACAGGTGATTCCAAAATTTATTGATTTATTTTTGTATTCTTTGTGGCATAAAATAGAGATGAATTTTGGTGCTTGCTTTCCTTGCATGAAAGAAACTTCCATTTGCTGTCTCATAATTACAATATATTGTTTTAAAATGACTTTATAGTATTTGTCAGAGTTATCGATCGCGGCTGCGAACTGCGTGATCCCGGGCGGTCCGGCTACCCACCGCGTGAGAAGAAGGGGGGCCGAGTGCTGTTTGAAATCGCGGGCGATATGGCCGCAAACGTGGGTCGCGGGACGCACCCTGGGCGGAGCGGATTATCCGCTTTTATTTTCTTTCCTCTGTTTGATGTACGAAATACGAAAATACAGATGAGAATAGAAGAAGATGGAGTTGTCGAGTGGGGAAGAAGATGAAGTCGTGGGGTGGGGAAGAAGAAGATGTGTCCGCCCCTTTTTGTTTGGGTTTTTAAAAGAAAAACCCTAATTTTTAAATTGGATCTGGATCTGGATCAGAATTTGGAGAGATGATAACCGTTGGATGAGACAAGAGAGAAGGGCTGATATTCTCCAATTCCCATGATATTCTCAAGAAAAAACTGTTCCAATTCCCATGATATTCTCAAAAGAAAAAACTGTTCCAGTTCCTCTTTCTCTTTCTCTCATTATCTATTATTATTACTTATACCTGCGCTTATGTCACACATTGGATGTGCTAAAAGAGAAAGCTTTTAATTACTTTTCTTATAATTATTATTATCATGATCCAATTCTTTATTCTCTATAATTTTATTATTTTATACATATAAAATTATGCATATGTATGTAATTTTTTAATTCACATAATTAATCTAAAAAATTATCCCGCTACCCCACTTTTGAGGTTGGCCGCTCCACTCCGCTATCTGAGATTAATAACTCTGGTATTAGTGTCTTTTTCTTCTTGTTGCTAACTGGTTATTTAGAAAATCTCTTCATTTTCATTGTCCGGAACACATTTTACATATATATTGGGAAATATAGGAAAGGGGATGGAAAAAGGGAAAAAATTGTAGAGAGAAAAGGATTTCTCATCCAATTATTGTCCTTGCTGTTTTTTTTCTTCTCAATTGTATAACCTACAATAAGTATTCTAGTGTTTGTTTTTGGCTTGTTGTGACAGGATCTAGAAGAATAAATGGGTATGGTATGGGGTTAGGTTAGAGAATACAGTTGGATATCCATCTAGTTTGTTGCAGTTCAAATCTATCACAGGGATGGGTAGGTAGAAAGGTTTAAAATAAAAGGATCTAGAGAGAGATGGGAGGCATTCAGTAATTTGGATGTGAGAAATGATCAAAGACTCTGTTGTAGGGGAAAACCCTTGGAGGAATCTTCTTTCTCCTTTTCTGAGTATTTTCAATCAAATTGTTCATTTCCTATGACTTTTCTATCAATTTCTCATTTCTCTTCCCTGTGTTCCTAACAACTTGTGTTTTTGCAGCGTTGGTTATGCTGTTGGATATGGATTTCACAAAAAAGAAATGTTCTTTTCATTGATATCAGACTAATTTGAGATTGAGATTGAGATGTTGAATATTTTCCAAAACCCCAAGCAAATATGATATTTAGCCTTAGAAACAACCTAGTATTTAAGCTTTAAATAGAGTATAAGAAACATTTCAACTTGTTCTTGGAACTTGAAACTGTATAAACATCTATATAACATAAGAGTCGGTGTCAGAAATTCTAATGGGTGCAGTTTTATTTCTTTTTGGTTTATGGTGTCACAATTTACTTTGCATATTTTATTTCTGTATTAATGTATCAGTTATGTAGTGTGCCACAAAGCAATCTTTGTAAATATAGCCTAACTATCTTCCCTCCTACATAAAGGGATATTAAATGTGCAAATATATTGGTTGACGCAAATGGGTCTGTCAAGGTTGCGGATTTTGGATTGGCAAAGGTGACCTTTTTCTACTCTGCTTCAGTTTCTGTCAAAGTTTGACTTTAGTAACGGAGTCTGTACTACCTTCAATTGCATAAAATATAATTTCTGTTTACTAATTTTATTCTATGGCTGTTGTTTTTCAGGCAATTAAATTGAATGATGTTAAATCATGCCAGGGAACAGCATTCTGGATGGCACCAGAGGTTTGTTGTCAATCTTCTCTTCAAATGAGAATTATTGAATAATGGTTCTAGATATTTGTTACATTGTTTATAACTTTTTAATAGTTTCTTTAACAGTTAAGTTGTTGGATCCATGTTTGTTACATATAGATTGAGTTTATGCTCTTATACTAGTTCAAATGCTTGCATTGATTTTCTCTGAAGTTATTGGCATTCCACCATGTAAATCTTACCATACATAATTGGTTAAGCAACAATGGGGTTGTCTTTAACATCTTTTAATAGGTTTAGTTGTAAAGCTGAAATAATAAATATGGGAAAAACCAAGTCCCACATATCAACAATTCGGGCTACCCACCGTTTGTTATATCCACGCGCGCGCCAAGCCCAATAATAGTGTTGGGCATGAGGGGGTGTACCCAACCACTATTTTATTAATAAATTTTAAATCTATGGATATCAAAATGTAATAGAATACATGTAATCTCTATGCATATAGTGAATCATTACTTTATATTTTATAATGAGGTAAATACTCAATTGGTTTCTGAAATTGTAGGATTATATGAACCTAGTTTCCCACTTCCAAAATTCCAAAATGATCTTTGAAATTTCAAAATGTTAATTATGTTTGTCCTTTGGTGATATTTGCACGGACTATAGTGACCTTAAGTGATAGGGAAAAGATGGAGAATGTAGAGAGAGAGAGAGAGAGAGAGAGAGAGAGAGAGAGAGAGAGAGAGAGAGAGAGAGAGAGAGAGAGAGAGAGAGAGAGAGAGAGAGAGAGAGAGAGAGAGAGAGAGAGAGAGAGAGAGAGAGAGAGAGAGAAGAGAGAGAGAGA